>NC_056626.2:334375016-335736682 GCF_002870075.4 Lactuca sativa | reverse complement strand
GGATTGAATGGACTCGGAGAGTCGCAAGCTTGACTCGACGAATCATATGAAGATAGTCGTGGACTCGACGGGTTGGATAAGCAACTCAACGAGTCCAATGAAGATTGCCTTAGACTCGACGAGTTGTTCATACAACTCGGTGAGTCGGATGAGTTTTCCCGAGAAAAGTAGTGTTTTAGTGAAATAGCTTCATTCCTTCTTAGTTACACGTAAAGTTAGCAACTTTACGTGTTCAAATGGTTCCAGTGGCTCAGATCTACAATTTAGATGCTCTGGAATGGTTTAGAATTCAATTGTTTGGAATCTGCACGACAGGACTCGGCGAGTTGTTCTTTGGACTCGACGAGTCGAGTCATGAGTCCCCATTTTTCTTCGACCTGTGAGTTCAAGGTGAGTCAGTGAGTGGGAAAGGGACTCGGTGAGTTAAAGTCAGAGTTAGTAAAGGAGGAACTCAGCGAGTCTGCCCCCTGACTCGGCGAGTCCGATCAACTGGAAGTTGACTTTTACCAAGGGCAAAATAGTCATCTTACCCTGAGGGTATTTGCAAGTAACTAATCTAGTGTTTTTGGGATTTGTAGCCGGACAGTTCCGAAGCAGCAGTCAACCACTTTTAGAGTTAGCATCTCTGCAGCCAGCATTACGAGGTGAGTTTCCTTCCAATAGGAACGGGTCTACGGCCACAATGTCGTCCCATTTAGTTAGCGGAAGTGTAGGACCTCGGTCCGATGCAGTAGTTAGAATGCTTGATGTCTTAGTGATTCAAGCATTTATTTGTGTTATGTGTTTTGGACTTCGGTCCGATGCAGTATGCAGTATATGTGTTCATACTAGTTGAGATGTTTATGCTATGTTATGTTCAGTCAGTTCTGAACTTTGGTCCGATGCAGGGGACAAGGTCCCAGTCAGTTCCAGACTTCGATCTGATGCAGTCAGTTCCGGACTTCGGTCCGATGCAGGGGACAAGGCCCTGGTTAGTTTCTGGACTTCGGTCAGATGTAGTTTCCAGACTTCGGTCCGATGCAGTGGGCAAGGCCCAGTATGTGCTTTATATGGTATTATATGGTATGTGGTAGTTTGGGGGAGCTCACTAAACTTTGTGCTTACAATTTCAGTTTTGGTTTCAGGTACTTCCGCAAGCAAAGGGAAGCGCTCGGGATGATGGCATTGCACACACCACATTTTCAGCTTTTGTCCTGGGAATTTATTTCAGGTACTATGTTATGTTGATACAGTTCTTTTGTCATGACACATCTATTATAACTTTTTGGGATTTATGACATACGATTTCATGATATATTATAAATGGTTGATATCTTTAGTATTATTTAAACAAAATTTTTGGGTCGTTACAAGTTGGTATCAGAGCCTTGATTTGAGGGATTCAGGCACACTTACGGGTGTGACTGAACTCAAACTAAGGAAATAGTAAAAAGATTTTCTAAAGAAAAATGTTTTCAAAAGAATTTTTGAGAAAGAGACTTCAAAAGAAAAGAGTTTTGAAAACGAGAAAAGGGTGTGGTGCATGCGATCATCTGAGCTCAAGTAAGTACTCCCAAATTACCCATACAAGTTTATGTTATGATTATCAGTTTTAGTTTCAGTAGAACAACATGCTAGAATAGGACTAAGGATCTAGGAGGATGCCTTATGTGCCTGCTATATGTGCTTCAACTTTATGAGAATTGCATGTTAGTATTGAGTAGACAGCAGTAGGATAGCCTGTTTAGGTTATGCCTGACAGTACGAGCTTAGCATTGTATGCTAGTTTCTTGTTATGAGAATGTAGTTGCTTGATTAGTTTCTTGTGTTCGAGTGCTGCTTGCTTTGTGCTTTATGGGACTCTGGGTGATGGGAGTTATCCATTAGGTGAATACGACACATCGCATGAGATCAGGGTTGAATAATCTCAGAGTGCTGGATTTGGCTCTACTGCGCAGCTCTTGTTTGAATCCAACCGTTGTAGGAATGAGTCTTTTACTCGAAGGATTATCTGAGCCTCGTCACATGTGATGGTATTCAATTGATGACTAATTGGCATTACAAGGAGGCCTTCAGCAACTGAGGACTGGTTTTTGTTGTGTCATAGATTTCCCCTAGGGCAAGCCTAGGATGAGAGTAACAGAGATCAGTAGTAGTAGTAGTAGTAGTACTAGTGATTTGGTGGAGTCGAGGCGGTTCTTGAGGAAAGTACGGATAGATGTGGAAGGTAGTAGGGGCCCATACTACTGGAAACATAGGATCTGTACTTGAATCAAGGAAGGCCGAGGCGAGACCAGGAAACATGTAGTAGTAGCAATCCCTCAAGATATATCAGTGTTTCTGACGTTTATCATGATGTGTTTTCAGAATGGTGGTTTTACGCCCTAGGCCAGCAGTCGGCAGCTCAGGTGCCCAGGAGGGATCAGGATCAGGCTCGGGAGCCGAGCAGTTGGATGAGCAGACTAGGGAGTTTTTCACTTCAGAGGTTACCCGTATCATACTTGAGCAGACTCCTGTGATCTTCGGTTCGATCAAGGAGGGTATCTTAGAGTTGATGGTTGAGAAGTTGAGCACATTTCGTGCTGAGATGGCGGCCATGATGGGGTCACGCACACTCACCTTCAGGGAATTCCGGGCTTGTGGAGCTCTAGACTACCATGGGGCGCGGGACCCCATTGCGAGTACTAGGTGGTTGGCAGATGTTGCCAACGTGTTCCGCACTAGCTGATGTCCCAAGGGGGACAATGTCAAATTAGCATCCTGTCTCCTGAAGGACAGGGCACGTGACTGATGGGGAAACATCATATAAGAATATCAACGATGAGGTGAGGCGACGATATAAGGAGATCTCTCACCGCAGGCAACATCGAGGTCATCAATTCTATCGGAATTTGGTCGTGATTAGAAGGCAGGGTAGAGGGAGAAAGGGAGAGATCATTGAAGATCTACAGGAGTGACATTGGTTTTTAAGAGAGAGAAAGAGTTTGATGTATTTCAATGCCGATAACACCCCTGGCTAAGAAAAACTTAGATACCCCCGTCTCTTTTTTTTCACAGTTATTTACAAAGCTGCCATTAGAAATCACAACCTTCCATTTTTTGATCTAATGGTCTAAAATTAGTTCCCGGGTTCTCGGGAAACTATAGGTTCTCAAATGATCCTTCCTTCCTTCCTTCCTCTCTCTCTCTCTCTCTCTCTCTCTCTCTCTCTCTATATATATATATATATATATATATATATATATATATATTAGTTTATAATCTTTGAGAACCATGGTTATAAAATTAATTAAACTTTCATAATAAAAAATCAAAATTATTAATCATTTATTTTAAATAAATTATTACTTAAAAGATATTCTTTTTAGTTATATAAAATTATAATCGTTGATTTAAATAAATACGTGAAGTTATATCATCTTATAATCTGTATAACTTTTATATTATTTTTTAATCCAATATTATTTAACTGGTATAATTAAAGTGAAAAATTTTAAAATTTAAAGTTTAATGTAATCAGGGTGGTAATTTAAAATTTAAAATTTGAAATTTGAAATGGATAATTAATATATTGACAAGTGACATGATAGAGAAATATAATATTAATGAAGAGTTTTGATATAATGACACTTGTCAATAAAGAAATAAATCTATTTATTTATTCGAATAGCGATATATATATATATATATATATATATATATATATATATATATATATATATAGAGAGAGAGAGAGAGAGAGAGAGAGAGAAAAGTAGGTTCCTGCAAAAACCTAAATAAGTTGTGAAAATGAAAAGAACCAATCAAGAGATTACAAGTGTGTTTTTAGAATGATAAATCATTTACAATTAATTAAAAACTTATTTTAAATGTTAAGGATAATATGGTAATTATTTAACGAATGTTAAGTGTGGCGGTTATAATTTTAGATATTTGGACGGTTTGCAATCCGCACTTTGTTTGTATTCTCTCTCCCTAACTACTCTTTCAAACGTAATCACTGCCTCCTCCTCTCCCCAAGCCACCACCAAGACCGGTGACTTCCACCTGCTGCACTCACCATGCCCCCACCGACATCACCACCACCCTAGACTCCGATTTTACTCCTTCCGCCTTAAACCACCCAAAGTCGGTGTCTGCTCGGTTGCTCCCTTTTTTCCACTGCGAACCACAATCTGTCACCAAAACTCCCACTGTCGGTGTCCTTTCCACCATGACGAACCATCATTGTAGCACCATCGCACCAAGGAAATGCAACACTAGAACCCTTCCACCTTCTTTATCTCTTTGTCTATGTAAAAACTACCGCATCGCCTCCATCGAGAACCTGCACGATCAAGATTCAGGGTGTAACGCTTGTAGATCCTTGCTAATCAATTCAGAGATAATAGGGGTCAAAAACGACTTTTCGACAAAAGATTATTTAGAATAAATAATCTTAATCAAGTTTTAGAATATGTCTCAAGGGTTTCTTACATATAAAGAACGCTGAAATCCGACTTATAACGAAGAAGTTATGACCCGTCGAAGTTTCGCGATGGAACTGACACGACACCGGGAAGACGTAAATAGTGAATTTACGATAGAGTGACTTTTAGCCTTAGTAATATAAATGAAAGTCGTAGAATATTTTAACCTGACAGCATCCATAAAAAGAACGCCCATCTGACTCCATATGAGGAAGTTATGATTTTTCGAAGTTTAAGCTTAGCGGTGTACGACCCGAAACTCCAATTTTAGTTCGAGCGGTTTTTGGCCTACGCGACCTAAATGAGAGTTGAAGATCTCATTAATAGGAACTCAATGGTTAAAAGACAGAAGAAAATGGAGTTCGTGTGAAGAAGTTACGAATTCTTCACGGTCATTTAACAGCCTAAACTCCTCCTATTGTTAAATATAAGATCGGTCAAGAATTAGCCAACAGAGTCTAAATGAAAGTTTTAGATCTTGTTTTTACCTACGCATGGATAAAAAGAACATCAAAAACGGAGTTCGTATGCAAAATTTATGAATTTTTGAAAATCGACTGATTTCCACACTATGTGTGATGCCACGTGTTAGCACCAGGTTGTGCCTGGCTGTAGCCAGCGTGGCTCACGACATGAGCACCTTAAAACTCACGAAGTGAGTGACCCTCCATCCTCCTATAAATAATAGGTGAAGCCCTCTTCATTCCTCACACCTCCCCTCACTTCCCTCTCTCCCTCTCTAGAACTTCTCTCTAGCCCCGAAACCCTCCGAAACCCCCCCCCCCCCCCCCCCCCCCGAAAAGCCTAGTGGAACGCTAGCAGGCTCGCAACCTGTAGGTGTTTATTTGAACTGTGTGTTTATTTGAACTGTGTGCTCATCAGCAGTACTCCATCCCCCACATGGTTGCCATATTTGACATGAATTGATGAGGAACCCCTGAAGCATGTGTTGTCACCCCGATGAAAGTCCTTAGACTAGGTCCCTTGTGTTAGATGTTTTAGGGATGTAAAGTGAGGATAACAGGAACGAGTAATCGGGTTTGTTTGGTTTGATAAAGTTAATAAACTTATTTATTGTGGGTTGAAAACCCTATGTACTCACCAGGTTTCCCAACCTGACCCACTCAGTTTATTTATATCATAGGTGTTGATATAAAGTCACATTACACTGAGAGAGTAAGGAGATATAAATCACTAGTAATAATGAATGTAAGTTCTGTTTATGCTTATCTTCCTGTATTCACAATGACATCCCAAATGTTTTAAAATGAATAAAAATAATTTTCTTTGGAAATGCTTTGATAATGTATTTATCATGTTTTACTGGGAACAAATTCCGCAACATTTTTATTAAAAGAAGTACTCTGACTTTTATAAAGCATAAACAAAAATCGGTCTTTTCTGGCCGTGAAAATGGGGATGTCACATAGGGTTTCAGTTTTAGATCAGTACCAAACTACAAAGAAAGCAAACAAGCATAAACAAAAATGGAGAAATCAAAGACCGGGAGAAGATTTGAAGGGAACGCTGTGATTTCACAATTTGCCCTAATTTCCATTGAATTGATTATTGCATTTCACGATTTCAGGTGTGCTTTTTCCCTAATTTGTTTCAATAGACTGTATCTTTCTTTATTTCGATTCATCCATTTTTTTTCATAAAATGATATGTTTTCTTGAGGTTTTGATTTCAACCGGAGCACTACCTCCTATAGGTTCATGGCGATATGTCAAATATCCATGTGGATTTCTCTTAAGATTCGTGTAGGTGTAAAAGATATTCAAATTGATGGAAAAATCAACAACATTTTTTAATTTCTGGATCGAATAAATTTTTTTAATCGGGGGGAATTCTTAAAATCCGGATTGACTATTATAGAACAATAGATTGAGTTGTTTCATTTGCATCTTAATTTGTTTTCTTTTCTGTTCTTTTTAAGTCTATCTTTATAGAGTTTTTTATGGTTTAGTTGGCTATTGAATCCCATTCATTTCAGCCAAAAAAAAGTCGTAATAGGTTGTGATTCCCAGTTCTTTTCTTGATATGTGGTTCTTATCTTCAGGAGGAACTAACTCAAAACAAGTCTCCTGATTATGCATTGAATGATCTGAGGTAAATCCATTAAATGCGGTTTGTACTGTGCGTTCTTGATGTTGCTTGTTTTGCTACAATCAGAATCGGTTTTTAGATGCTAAAAAGGTTTCGAGTAGGATAGAGCATACCCAGAACCGGAACCGACAGTTCCTAGAATGTTGAAATCATAACGAGTAACAATGGTTACTAAAATATTGGAACTAAACCGGAACATGTGGAGAGATGTTCCAATAGGGACTACACGGTTTGTCAAATTGCTAATGAATTCTTGTCATATGCAGGGGCTTTTGTTACGATAATAAGAACAAAAGAGTAAATTATATGTTGCCCCTTATAATCATTGATATTGTAAACCAAATGAATGTGTCTCTGTTGGGTTTAATTATGAGTTTTAGTCAAAAGTGGTGACTGGTTCAAAGCATAAACAAATTCTTATTTGTAGATCAATCGAATATAAATGACAATATATCTTTTTGCACTAAAATAAATAATCTACAAGAATGATGTTTTCTTTATTTATAATTAAACCAAAAAGTCAATTATGCATTTAGTTCACACATATGCTATCCCATAATTGATTGTAGCAATATGAACCACCCAAATGCCATATGTTTTATAAAATTAGACAAATATAAAAGCAATGCCTTTTTTTGACAATAATCTTAAATATAATTCTTACTTGAAGTGCTAAAGAATGAATGTAGTTTATTAACCTTTTTGGTAAATTAGTAGAATTTACTACTATCTTGTGTCATATAAAACATAATTTCACTTTCTATGTCTTTCATTTATCAACAATAAATCAAATTATCAAAAAAGTTATTAGTAGTATAATAAATTAATTAGAATTTTCAGCCATTATCATTAAAATGAAGCATATAGTGGAAAAAAAAAAGATGAAGTATATACAGTGAAAAAAAATGGATTAACTAATTTGCAAAAAGTCAAATTTATCTTTCAAGCCAAAGGGCAAATTTGCAATCTTTTTCTTGGGAAATTCGACTCTTCAGCCAAAGGGTAAAAAACTAAAGTGGAGGTTCAATAGTTTTCAAGACAAAAAGAAGATCCAACGTCTTCTTATGCCTATATTGCAAAGTAGATTGAAATGGAAATGCAACCAATTCAAAAAATTGGAATTCAAAAAATCAAAACCACAAATCAAATTGTTAGAAACACAAGAAGGGACAAACCTGTTAGCAAGATAACTCAGTGTATTAGACAACAGAGAGACAACCATCGATGTCAAATATTCCCGAAAACTGAATTGCAACAAACATACGAATCAATCAATAATTAAGTTGCCGGTCAAAGTGGATCAATAACCCATTAAAAACTTAAAATTGGCCAAGTTGCAGGTGTCGATGGAGACTCATCCCATGAGTTTGATTCCCTTTTTCCAGTTATAGAAGTGATGATTATTATGGAGCTTAGATGAATCTTGTATCTCAATAGCCACCATATGGACCGTGGAGGGAGGTATGTCGAAGTCGGGGTGTCAGGCGTGCATCTCCAGTGTTCGATTCTTGTCATCTCGTCGGCATGTGAAGGAGAAACAGGAAAAAAATAAACCTAGGTGGTGGTTATAGAAGATAAATTCCTGCACAACGTAATATTGCTTAAACTCCTTAATTATAGGCTTTTATGTTATTTAATTAATTAGTTAATTGTAATTTGAATAATATGCCCCTAAATATTTATTGGCCTAGAATTAGTCGTACAGTCACACAATACTTATCTTCTCTTCTAATAAAACAGTACATAATTTGCCACGTGGCACCCCCTTAGCCCCTCCGTCTTTGCTTTTCCTGCTCATTTATTCTAACTGAATTTCCATATTTTCCCTTCACAGTATATTTCAAATTAGAAGAAGAAGATTTCATTAATCGGTAATTTATATTTAAATCAGGAAACATGATATTTCAAATTTGAACTTTCAATTATACCATATAATTCTGCAAGAAATCAACAAATCATATTTCAATCCCAATAAATCAGCAATCGAATATATATACACTTTTACCTACATGTTTACCTTCCTTTGATGACTACGCATATATCAATATTTATTCATCGGGTAAGGAGACTACATTGTTTACTGTATGTTTTCTCTCTTTTTAGTTTTCGATTGCATTATCAACCAGGTGAGTTATTTGATTAATAACATACATCTTTACCTCTCTCTTTTTATAACATGTTAACCCTGTTTGATTTTATCCGGTATGCTCATATCCTGTATGCATACAACTTATGAATAAGAAACTACCCATTATCATTATGCATACAACCTATGAATAAGAAACAACCCATTATCAGTATGTATTTTATAATCTATTTCTAAACTATTAATTGTATTTCTTTTGATTTTTTCAATTTTCAAGGTATAATGGAAGATATTACTCCAATACAGGATATTAACTCAATCAATGAAGATTTCACAATTAAAGTTCGAATCATACGTCTTTGGACTCAAATGTCAAAATTTAATGCAAATGACACATACTCCATTGAAACTATTCTGATGGATGAGGAGGTATAATATTAATATATTCAATTTTTTTTTTTATAAAATATTATTTGTAGAGCTTAATTGTGTTGCGTCATGGGCTTTATATTTTGTATCCGGATTGGGCCTGTCCATCCGTGATTATCTAGTAGGGTTATACTATAAGTATGCATGCATGTATGCATTATAAATAGTCGATCATTACGTTCATTGTTTTGTAACCCTAAACACCTATACAGTCGAAGTTCTTAATCAAGCTCTTCTGGTGTTGAAGTATTAATCATACGACATATTCAAATCCATATTCGTGTTCATATTTACGTTCATATTTACGCTCATAACTGTTTGCTTGCATAGAATCTAACGATCCTAATTGAACTTAGTTCTAACAATTGGTATAAGAGCAGGAGACTGTGTGATCAATACACATTCCTTCTGTATTCAGAATTCTTTAGGGTTTCCGCTTTTATCGTATAAATAGAAGTTGTCTTCTTTATATTAATGGCTACGCTATTTCAGATAAAACCCTAATCTCAAGTTTACAGGTTTGATTCTAGCAGCTCACCATGTATCACGAAGATTCACAAACAAATCCCATCAACATCTCAAACAACATTGGATCTACAACCAAAATACCCATTCTTTACACTCAAGACTATGAAGTTTGGGCACATCACTTTGAAGACTATGTGGTTGGATCGGAAGATAATGGCTATCTCATCTGGGAGGCTATCACACTTGGGCCGTTTGTTCACTCAGGAACAAACACAACTGTTAAGTCTCAAAAGGAATATAACAAGCTAGTGGGGAATGTAGTTAAGATGCCACAGGACGAGAAAGACAAGCTGCTGTGTAATGTGAAGGCTATGAGAATGATAAGATTTGCCTTACAATCTGATACTTTTCTGTTGGTCAGTTCATGCACGACTACCAAAGAAATTTGGGATAGGTTGAAGGAACTTTATTTAACTGATGAAGATCAAGAACACTCCAGTCAAACCTTGCTGCTGTCAGAATTTGGAGTTTTTGAACAGAAACCGGAGGATAAACTCATACAAACTTTCGATCGGTTCAATCATCTCCTAAGTTAGATGATCAAACATGGAATAGAAAGAAAGTTGATCGAGCAGAAGGTGATCTTCATGAATGGACTGAGACCGGAATGGATGGTCGTGGTTTCAACCATGAAAGCTCACAAACAGTTTAAGTCTTACTCACTGGCGAAACTTGTGGGAATACTTAAGTCCCATGAGAGTGTGACCAAAGAAGCGAAGGTAGTTTCTGGTGTGGGTTTGCTGGCCCTCGTCTCAAAAGGAAAAAGCATTGTAGAAGAAGAAGAAGAGTCTGATATGTTAGAATGTGATCTTACAAGTGAAGAGTACGCTATGATGGTCACCAATCCAAAGAACTTTGCGCGAAGAAAATTTCCTGTCAACAAGAACCGAAACTGGCAAGGAAGTTATAATTCTGAGAAGGTGAAGGATGAAGCGAAAATCTCTTCTCAAAAGGATGAAGACAAGAAGGAAAGCAAGCTTGCAGGAGACTCTGGGTTCGATTGCAATTACTGTCACGGCAAGAACCATTTTGCCAAAGATTGCATGCTAAGGAAAATGGATGAGAAAAGAGATGGTGAAGATGATGAGGTGTACTATATGCACAAGTTGGAAGAGATCAAGAAAAAGAAGGCAACTAACAGCTCTATGAATGCCTTGATTGTGCAGGAGAATACAGATGAAGATGAGTTCGGTGGCGTTGAAGTTTGGTCAACTGACTTTGAATATGAAGAGGTAAGAAAGCCCACTCATGGAAAGGCTTGTGTGGCAAAGGAATTAGGTTCGGTTGGAAAATGTTTAATTGTCACAGCTGGTTCATCAATCGAAAGTACAAATGCGGAATCGAACCTAACTGAGAACAAGTGTTTTGTAGCCAAGCCTGTCAGTGAGAAGATCAACGATTGCGATCAGTTGATCAAAAAGGTACAATCCATCCTTGAATTACTTATAGTTCCAATAACAGATTATGAAGAAGAATTAAATGAATTAAAATTTAAATTTTCTAACTTAAGTGGTAGTCTCATGCAAACTCGCTTAGCGAATTCTAACCTAACTGACCAACTCAGCATGGTGTCTTCAAATAGTGAGGAGAGAAGGATGTGGATTGAGCTAAAGGAAGCGGAGTTAATTAGGGCTAGGGATGAAAGTATTTATCTGCAAAGAGACAGTTTGAAGTTTTTAAAACAAAGGAATGTTTTTTGTTTAATTTCTAAGCATTCATACACTAATATTGCTCAATTGCATTTAAGCTGTGAGATAGGAAAGAAGATTCATAAGATGATTTTACCCTTCCTTAAATTTAAGTAGGACGAGGTCATAGCAGAATGTAAATCAGTAGTGTCATCAGAAGAGACATCCGTGTCTTACAAAATTGGACTAGACAAAATAGAAACCTTCATTGATTCTAAGGAACACAAATGTATGCTAAAAGATATTATAGATGAAAATGATAGGTTGAAAATAAAGACAAATACTATTCAATCATTTGACCTGTACAATGCCAAATTAACTCCAGAAAATAAAATGAACTTAGAAAATACGTCTGAATTTGATGAAGAAAGTGAGATGAGTGAAATCTTAGTAGAAGACATAGTTGATTGCTCTAAGTTTATGAAGAGCGAAACCGAGAATGAGAAACCCCTCATTTCTGAAAATTCGGTTGAATTCGCTCGCATGTCAAAAGACAAGCAACAAAAACTCAAGGAAAAAGCTATGGTTTATGAAAAGGATCAAACTGTGCCAAATCAGGTCTATGCAGTTAAAGGGGTCACTATAAAACAAACGGCAGAAAAGTCCTGGTTGACAAAGACAATGTTGAAGGGTGCGACGATTACTTCTGGTCTGCCCCTATTGACAACGCAGACGAAACCGTAGGCTTATCTGAGCAAACTTCATGGAGGGTTAATGGAAGATATGTTGCTGAACCCATCAACAAACCCTCAAGTTTCGACAAACCAAGCACAAGTGGAACTAAAGAAATCCATGAAGAACTGATGACAGAACCATATGTTCAAACAAATATAACCAAAAGTCAAAAGCAGAAGCGAGAGGCTAGCTTCAATATCCACAAATCACAGAAGGAGTTAGTTGAACAGAAATGCTTAAGAAATCAAAGATATGCAAAGAACTTGAATGAGCGAAAACGTCACTGGGAATCTCAAAATCCCAACTACGTACCTCCTAAGAAAGAATCAACGGAAAAGCGGAAGGAAAAACTAAAAGGAAAAGAAAATTTCAGCCCAAATTCCTACTATTCCAAATGTCCGAACCGAACATCTACTCTCGGTTCCCAAACTAGCGTACCAAACTGAATGTCAAGTTTCGGTCCCCGCATTGGCTCTCAGAACCGAAAGTCGAGTTTCGGTCCTTCTAACTCACAATGCAAAATAAATTCTGTGAAGGACATCAAAGGAAAGGGAAAGCTAGCATCAGACTTTGAGTTCCAAAATAAGAAAAAGTCAACTAACCCTAGGATTCAAAAGAAAAATCCTAGACCATCTAACAACACACCAACTAATGCACCAAACTTTAAATAAGATAAAACTAAAATCAAGGTGTATACCATTAAAAGAAAACATCAAACCACTCTAGTAAAAAGAACATTTTTGGTTGATATTTCTTCGGTAATTCCTTTTTCTGTGAAAGACTCACCAGAACCCAAGAGACTTTGGGTTCCTAAATCAGCTTGAATTTACAGGTGCTTTGTGACGAGCAGTTCGATGATGAATGGTATATAGACAGTGGCTGCTCGCGTCACATGACAAGAAGGAAGGAAGACCTGAGGGAGTTTCGGTCCCTAAAAGATGGTGGGTGTGTAAAGTATGGAAATAACTCCTATGGAACAATCAAGGGATACGGTATGATAACCAATGGAGATTACTCGATTCGAAAAGTGACGTATGTGGAAGGATTACAGCATAACCTCATTAGCGTGTCATAATTAGCTGTGGGAACAGGTCTGAAAGTATCATTTTATGATGAGGGTTCTGAAATAATTGAAAAGCATTCGAAAAAGGTTTTGCTAAAGTCTGAACGCAAGGGAGAGATGTATCCTTTAAATCTCAACCCAATAAGAGGAAAACCATCAATATGTCTGCTGTCAAAGGCAAACACAGATGAAAGCTGGTTATGGCATCGACGTCTATCGCATCTGAACTTCAAAGACATTAATAAGTTGGTGATGGGTGACCATGTTCGAGGCCTCCCTCTTCTCAAGTTTGACAAGGAACATCTGTGTGCAGCGTGTGAATGGGAAAACAAAGCAGAAAGAGTCGCCCTACAAGAATCAATACAAAGATTGTTGAAGCTCTTAAACTATTGCACATTGACTTATGTGGACCTTCGGCTATCGAAAGCATCGGTGGTAGTAAGTACATGCTTGTCATTGTAGATGATTTTTCACGTTTCACCTGGGTTTTCTTTCTTAAACAGAAATCAGACGCAACTTCCAAGTTGAAGACATTTATTAATCAAGTGGAAGTTCAGCTGAAAACGACGATGAGGAATATCAGGAGAGACAATGGGTTGAAATTCAAGAATAAAGACTTTGAGGACTTTCTGGCTGATAACGAGATAACTCACAACTTTTCGGCCCCTTATACACCACAACAGAATGGGATTGTTGAAAGGCGAAACCGTTCTTTATATGAGGCAGCCAGAACCATGCTCAGTTTCGCTTCTCTTCCGTTATACTTCTGGGCTGATGCAGTTGCAACCGCATGCTACACTCAGAACCGTTCCTTCCTTAAAAAAAGATTATCAATCACTCCATATGAGATCTTAAATAATCGAAAGCCCAATGTTAAATTTTTTCATGCGTTCGGTTCAAGATGTTTCATCTTTAGCTCAAAGGAGAACTGAAATAAGTTTGACGTCAAAGCAGATGAGGGAATCTTTCTTAGTTATTCACTATCTTCAAAAGCTTACAGAGTTTTGAATAAAAGATCTAAACGGATTGAAGAAACGTATTATGTAACCTTTGACGATAATTACATGAAGAAATTTCAAAGGAGCGAAAGTGACTTAGGGGAAATTTTTCTTGCATCAGGACAAGTCTCGGTTCCCATATCCAACTTGTTCGAGGAGTACATTCGGTTATTTGATGAACCAGAGAAAGCGGCACACTCAGAGGCGAAAGCAACAGATAACAAAATTGATAATCTCAAAAGATCATCGATGATGCTGCAAAAGAAATGGAAAGTGAACTTCTTAAACCTACAAGTGCTCAATCCTCAACTGACTCTCCAATCAATGGCTCAATGTTCAAGGGGGAGAGTTCGTCAGCACCAAGGACAACCGAAGTATCTTTCGATGGGGAGAATTCAATACCGTCCCCAACTCATAAAGGTACATTTGAGGGGGAGAATCCAACTCCCACAGAGGATGCAAACTCTGATGCTGCCACGAGTTACACTTTGCCAATCGAGGGGGAGAAAGAGAATGGAACTGATGAAGGTGAGGGTGATCAATCAGAATTTGAAGAGGAAGTGAATGCTGAATTGGATCCAACTTATGACCCAAATTATCCTCCGTTAGTGAAATGGACCAAGGATCATCCCAAAGCACAAATTATTGGTGAATCTTCTGAGAAAGTTCTTACTCGTTCTCAATTGAAAGCGAAAGAAACTGCGTTATTCTCTAAAGTTGAATTATGTATGTTTAACTCGTTCATCTCCAAAATCGAACTGAAAAAAGTTAATGATGCACTTGATCATTCTGATTGGGTTCAAGCAATGCAAGATGAGCTCCATGAGTTTGAATGTAACCGAGTTTAGAGGTTGATTCCCACAGCAAAGGATGCTTCTGTGGTCGGCTTGAAATGGGTTTTTAGAAATAAATTGGACAAAGAGGGGAACGTCATTCGCAACAAGGCTCGGTTGGTGGTAAAAGGATATTGCCAAGAGGAAGGGATAGATTATGAGGAAACCTTCACTCCAGTAGCTAGGTTGGAATCAGTTAGAATCTTCCTGGCATATGATGCCCATAAAAACTTTGAAGTTTTCCAAATGGATGTCAAATGTGCTTTCTTGAATGGAGAACTAGAAGAAACAGTATATGTTGAGCAACCGCCCGGGTTTGTGAACAAGAAATTTCCTGATCATTTATATGTGCTGAATAAAGCGGTTTATGGTTTGAAGCAAGCACCGAGAGCCTGGTATGAAACTTTAACTCATTTTCTGAAAATGTCAAAATTTAAGCAAGGTTCGGTTGACCCTACCTTCTTTCGAAAGAAAGAAGGTAAACATCTAATGATAGTTCAGATTTATGTTAATGATATCATCTTCGGCTCTACGAATCCTGGCTTAACAGCTGAATTCAGAAAGTTGATGGAGACTAAATTTGAAATGAGCGCATTGGGTCCAATTAATTTTTTCCTTGGTTTAAATATTAGACAGGGACCAGAAGGTATCTTTATCAACCAGGAGGCATACACAAAGAACCTGTTAACAATATTTGGCATGACAGGAGACTCTAAAGCGAAGGTTCCTATGGCATTTGGCACTAAGTTAACACCATCTCTGGAAAAACCCTCTGTTGACATAACACTATATCGTCAAATGATAGGGTCCCTTATGTATCTAACAGCTAATAGACCGGACATTATGTTTTCTGTTTGTTATTGTGCTAGGTTTCAAGCTAATCCAAGAGAACCTCACATGATGGCAGTGAAGAATATCTTCTGTTACCTAAAGCAAACCTCATCTCTCGGTCTTTGGTATCCTGCTAAATTAGGATTCTTTATTCAAGCTTTTTCTGATGCTGATCTTGGAGGATGTGGTCTGGACCGAAAGAGCACTACAGGTGGGTGCCAATTTCTTGAAGAAAAACTTGTTAGCTGGCAGTCCAAAAAGCAAACCTGTGTGTCACTTTCAACAGCAGAAGTTGAGTACATAGCTGCATCATCTTGTACTTCTCAAGTAATATGGATTCAAAGTCAACTAACAGATTACGGGCTGAATATGATGAAGATTCCTCTCTATTGTGACTCAGAAAGTGCAATAAGGATTTGTCACAATCCAGTGCAACACTAAAAAACTAAGCACATCGTACTTAGATATCATTTCATCAAGGATCATGTAGAAGATGGGAACGTGGAAGTGCATTTTGTTCGATCCTCTGATCAACTGGCTGGCATATTCACTAAAGCCTTACCTGAAGCATGTTTCAATAAAATCTTACAAGGCCTGGGAATGATGGAAGTAGAGTCAGTACCAAATCCTCAAATCTTGCACTAAAAATTAGACAGGCAAAATGGAGCGAATGCTCGGTCTATTTCAGCTCCATAATTTTCGGGAACCAAAATGAACCGACCGCTCAGTCTATTTTGGCTCTGGAATTTGAAGGAACCGAAATGAACCGAACGCTCGGTTTATTTCGCTTCACTCAATGAAGATAAGGTTTCGGTTGTATATTCTGTATATTCTATTATCTTTTTTATTTTTATTTTTTTATTTTCTATTTTTTTTTTTTAGAAAACTTCAAAAAATTCAAAAATATTTTCTCTTTTTGTTTTTATTTAGAAAATATCAAAACCTCATTTTTTGTTTGTTCGCTTTGTTCGTTTTGTTTGTGTGGTGTGTTTGTTTGTTCATTCTTTTACATAGGCTCCAAGTATACCAGTCCAACAGAACTTGGAGTTGAGGCAGGTATGATTCTTCTTTTATGAACTAGTTAAGGGTCCCTAGAAGCATGTTGTTGCATGTTGACCAATGCCTTTACGACTTAGAACAAGGCCTTAATAATTCGATCAATACCTATTGTTTCTTCCCAATCAGGTTGTTATAATCCACTCGGTCTAGAGCTACCTTACTCTTCTCACATGAGTTAAGAGTTTTTCTTCTTAGTCACATCTTTATCACAGAAGGTACTTTCGGTTCTTTAACCATCCTCCTTCCATTCTCCATCAACTTTTGGTTCACCACTGTAACCCTTGAGACTCTCGGTTATTACCACTGAGGTTTATGGTTACATAAAATATGTGTTTGTGATCTTAGATACGTATACCATGTGCTGAGTGAAACCCAAAATTCAACACCTATAATGAATTGACGGTGAATTATTATATTCAAGATCTTACTGGTTACCTACTAAAATCTCTTTTTAATTTTGAGTGGTCTTTTATGAATTTATCTAACACCAAGGTTTTTCTTCCCATAAAGATCCAGTTTATTTTTGTTTTTGAGATTTCTATAACCTCTTTCATCCTTATAAAATATATCCTACCTACTTGTTCAACAAACCACATCGGTCTCACAAGTACTTCTTCCAATGCTCGGTCTTACATTAAGAATCAATGTTCGGTTGAAGATAAGCCACCTTAAGCCTATGACTTAAAAAGAAGTCTTTCAATGTTTCTGTACAAACACTTGATCGTATTTTTCGGGAAACCACACAAGCACTTCAAGTCCATCTTGACTTTGAAGGAAGCGATTCTTGCCTGGAATCACCTACTTCCTGTCTTTTAATAAGACATCACTCACATCCAATACACATTTGCTTTATTTCTTTATCTTTTGTCACTCTATTGCACAAAAATTTTAATTTTCCAACATTTTGGTGACGGTACGTTCGAGTTTTGTTTGTCTTTTAGCGAAACAGGGGAAATCCTATTTCTTGTAGAAAAATTAAATTTCAAATGATGATTGAGGATAAGCATTTGGGCGCGTGAATTTGAATGGTCTCTATACCCACGCGTGCTGACGTATACCTAGGAGTAACCAACTTGTCACACCGCGCTTTTTCAAGCGACGTTTTAGTGATCATGTCATTATCATAAAGATTTTTCTCTCTCCTAGCAACGGTATATAAAGGGGTTCTACTTTTATTTGTCTTTTACCAGCAACAAAGTCTCTCAACTTAAAAGGCAAGTTCAAAGTGTTCATCTTCCTTCTTCGATCCACAATGGCGACTTCTTCCTCCGCTCACGATCAGACTGCTTCGTCCACATTCCTTTAGATTAAGCCAAATCAAAATATGATCATCGAACTCAACCCATTTTTGTATGATTCATATATGTTGCACGTAGTTGAATGTTTGAAGTATTCATCGCTAGTTCTAACCCTAACACAGGTTGAAGCCGTCCCGATGTCACTCTTGTCCCAGGTTTACTCTACTGCCCCATATGACAAGAACAAAGAATGCATATACTTTCAAATCCATTCAAAAAAGGCTTCTATTTCAAAAGCACGATTTTATTCGTTATTGCATCTTGCTGTGGATTCCTCTGTCATCTCACCCGTCTTCATCACCACTGCTCAGTTGTTTTCGATGCTCTATGAGATGGGTTATACGGATGTGCTCACCACAATTACAAAGGTTAAGAAGTCGTGTTTACCGTCTCAGTGGAATAGATTGCTTACTCTTCTCATCAAGAGTTTGGCGGAGCGGAGTGCTGGATCTGATGGCACCAACAAGGGTTTCCTAACCCTTCTCTATGGTTTTTATAATGGTCTCAATCTTGATTATGGATCCATTATCTTGTCTCAAGTGGTGCAGAGCCTCAACACTTCTACGAGGCATTCTGAAATTTCCTGTGGTCAGTTCTGGACTCTTATTACAAGAAGGGCGATTGATGCTTTGGCTATTCCGGTGATGAAGGATGCCCTAGTCGCGTCAATTGCTACGTTTCACACCAAAAAGATCATCATTTCTGATCCAACAAAGTTCCCTGACTATGGCTCTATTCATGAGTCTATGTATCGATGTGTCACAGTCGAGAGTCGTGTTATGGCTGATTATTGCAAACTTACTCCTAAGGAACCGAGAGTCCTATCTCCGGAATAGCAGGCTGCCCTGGAAGCAGTAGACTAGCCTAGCAACTGAGGGAAACGGGTTACAATCAAGAGGGAAACAACGGAGGAGGATAAATCTAAGTCTTCTAAGTCAAAGAAGTGCAAGTCAGAGAAAGGGGATTCTTCTAAACCGAAGAAAATTAAAAAGATGGCAAAAAGATCCAAGAGTCCTACTCCTCCTAGCTCAGAAAATCAAGATGACGATGAAGAAGAGGAGATTCTTCATGACTCACCGAGAGGTAACACTCCTCCCCGATCTCCTACTCTAACCGAATCTCCTCATCACAAACTTCCAACCCCACCTCCATCACCGAAACAGACAGTTCCAGTTTTGGTTGTTCCCCTTTCTCCACCTACCACATCACAAACAACAACTTCTTTTCCATAACCACCACCATTTTCTTCCATTTCTATTTCTACGACTTCCTTACCACCTCCTATAATTTCCCAATCCACAACCACTACTATTCCTGAACCTACATTAGGAGTCAACGTATTTGATACGGGGGCACCTACTGAAACCGAACCTCCAGCCATCACTAAACCTTTTTTACCCACACATTCAACCAATTCTGGTGCCACTCTCGGTGGTGCTAATGATGAGTATGACTCTACGTACTTCAGTCCTTATCGGCTTCTTACTGATGAGGATGATGATGCTCCAGTCACCAGCCAACACTTGCAGATCATTCATGAGAAATTGGATAAATTGCTTAATGATAGCAATTCTTATAGTGGTGTTGTGCTAAAAGCCTTTATGGAGACTGCCATTGAGCAATACACTGATTCCATTGACAAATCAACGAAGGCAGTTAATGAATCTACTTCTACCTATCAAAAGGCCTCTGCTGATGTTACGGACATTGTTCATACTACTCAGATTTTTCTCGATTCTCTTAAAGGGCATGCTGATACAAATGCAGCCAGGGTGCAAGCCTCTGTGGATTCGTTTTCCAAGTCTCTTTAGGAAGAGCACACCAAGTTTTAAGATGTTCGTTCTTCCATCCAAGCAGAGAACACTTCACTTCTTAGTTCAATGTCTTCTCGACTGGAATCACTTCACGC
The DNA here is from genome assembly GCF_002870075.4 of Lactuca sativa. NCBI lineage: Eukaryota > Viridiplantae > Streptophyta > Magnoliopsida > Asterales > Asteraceae > Lactuca > Lactuca sativa. Next base: position 335,716,728 of record NC_056626.2, on the reverse strand, counting down.
TGATCTTGCAAAAGAAAGTGCTTTGAAAGAAGAAATTGCTCGCCAAGCCTCCACGATTGAAGTTCAGAAGGTTCAGCTAGCTCAAGCTGAAAAAGAAATTGGTTTGTTGAAGATGGAGAGAGTTGTTTTTCGTAGCTGTGCAGGGGATGTGAAGGATATGCTCACCAACATCCTTGGTGCTCATGATCCTATCCTCACATTGATCATTCAGAATCATCTCACAACCAAACTTCTTCCTGCCCTTGCATTGTTACACAAGATGAAGGGTGTTTTGGAGAAGTTTATTGCTCTAAAACAAGGGGGAGAGGGTGCTCATCAACCGAAGGCTAAAACTGAAACTGGTCCTACTCAACTAAAGGTTAATGTTACAACCGAACTGAAGGATAATGTAGCTTCAGGTTCTGGTTCACCAACCAAGCAAAAAGATATTGAAGATGATAGCGAAGATGACGTTGAGGAAACTATTGTTGATGCTCTCAAAAGAAAGAAGAGAGACCGAGAGTTCGATGAAACTTTAAAAATTGCAAGGGAAGCAGAGGAGAGGGAGAGGAGAAACAAGGAAGAAGAAGAAGCCTTAAACTGTAACAAGGCCTTTGTTTCCCTTATGGACAAAAGAGGCACTTATCAATCAAGCTATAGATTTTCCAAGCGTTTATTGGTTGGAACCTGTTGCTTCGTTTGATTGTGACAATTCCAAGGACTTGCAGTTCGACATGCCGATAAGAAGAAAGGCATTCATGTTTCATTGCTTTGATTCGACTGTCGAGGTTCCTTTTCCTCATCCAAAGGTTGATAGAGAGCTTATTGATTTCTATCTGAAGTATGGTCAACCTCGGTACTTGACATGGAGCGCACAGAAAATAATAATTGTCAAGGTATTGAAACCTACGCCTGCTGGGAAATTTATGAATGTCAATTTCAAAATCACTCGAGGATCTGCAAACTCGGTGTCAATTATTTCCCTAGCAGATCTTCCAAATCTAAATCCTCACGATTGGATTCTTTTATTTAATATTCTGCTCACAAATATGAGGGAATATAAGTCGATACTGGAGCACTTGAAGAGAATGTTGGCTTCTTACATCTATGAGGTTGCAGCTATAGATCAAGAGATAGCGAAAGTGATGAAGAAGAAACTGACCATCAAGCCAACACCGAAACCAGGAGATGTAAATAAGATGAAGATAGGCCAAATAGATTCAACACATATTAATGTGATGTTTACCAAAGGCGAAGCTCATAGATTTTTATTCGCTCTTGTTGATAAACATTTATTTTCAACTGACTGCTTGGAGCACATCATCAACACTATTCATCGATGCAAGCAGAACTCAGAAGCAGACAAAAAGAACTTCACAGGCATGCTTCGGTGGTACATAACGTTCCATCATCATCTTTTGGCTACCATTTCGAAGGTGTTCAAAATAGTAAAGAAGTCTTCTGCTGCTCAACCGAAGTGAGCTTTCAGTTCCATTGACGCAAAGGGGGAGATTGTAGAGCTTAATTGTGTTGCGTCATGGGCTTTATATTTTGTATCCGGATTGGGCCTGTCCATCCGTGATTATCTAGTAGGGTTATACTATAAGTATGCATGCATGTATGCTTTATAAATAGTCGATCATTACGTTCATTGTTTTGTAACCCTAAACACCTCTATAGTCGAAGTTCTTAATCGAGCTCTTCTGAGGTGTTGAAGTATTAATCATACGACATATTCAAAGCCATATTCGTGTTCATATTTACGCTCATAATTGTTTGCTTGCATAGAATCTAACAATCCTAATTGAACTTAGTTCTAACATTATTGATTATTGATATTTGTAAGCAATGAAATTTTAATTTTTGTTAATTAATTAATTTTTAGGGAAGGAAAATTCATGCATCTTGTCTGAAGAAATGGTTTTCTAAATTTGAGCGTTATTTAAAAGAGGATACTTCATTATACATTAGGAAACCTAATGTTGCACCAGATACTTCAAGCTTTAATTTTGGTGATCCGGACAGAAAACTTACTTTAAATCCCTATATAACTATGAAAGAGTGTGAAAACTTTTCTGGTTCTGCACATGGCTTTGCTTTTGTTGACTTCAATACTATTCTTTCTAACAACATCCTGGAGTCAAACTCTATTGGTTGGTTCTTTTAATATTAATTTATTATCTTATATAGCATCCTACTTTCTTTCTTTTTATTATAATTATTAATTATTATTAACTTAAGCATATGTTTTGTTGCTTTTGTAGATATTATTGGACATGTTTTTGAATATGGGCGTATTGACACCTCGGAACAGGATAGATCAAAACACAAGATGCTCATGCATCTTCAACATATACAGTATTCACCATTATTAGAAAGATATAATATACTATATTTTCTTTTAAATTATCTACATTATTTTTAAAAAATTTCAGGGATATTAAGCTTAAGGTAACTTTGTGGGGTCATAATGCTTACTACATGCATGATTTTCTTGTCAGCAATAACAACTTTGCTCTAATTGTTGTTATTGTTCAATTTGCCAAAGTGAAGTTTATTAATGGTTTGTAATTATATTTAACAACCATTTTAAACAATTAAATATTTTGTAATTAAATGATAAATTATAACTTTGCAGGTCGTTCTTTTACATCCACCTACTTTGATGTTAGTAGGTTGTTTGTAAACAACGATATCGATGAAATTACAGTCTACAAGAACAAGTATTTTCATTTATAATTTCCTTTCAGTTATCATATTTATTTCATAATATAATAAATGTAATACCTTTCTTTGTTACCAATGTGCATGAAACAACCCAAAAATAATGACTAAAAATTTCGTTTGAATAACATTACTTAAACCATGATTGTCAAACCATAACATAATTCTTAACATAAAATCAGAGTATTAATTCAAAACATAATCTTATTATCAGAGTGAAACATCCCAGGCTGACTAAATATGGTGCATGCCATGCGATCATCCCGAGCTCTTCCCTCCGCTACCAGAAGTACCTGAAACCAAAACTGAAACCGTAAGCACAAAGCTTAGTGAGCTCCCCCAAACTACCACATACCATACAATAACATATAAAGCACATACTGGGCCTTTCCCACTGCATCGGACCGAAATCCGGACTAACCGGGGCCTTGCCCCTTTATCGGACCGAAGTCCGGAAACTGCATCAGGCCGAAGCCCGGACTAACTGGGGCCTTGCCCCCTGCATCGGACCGAAGTCCGGACTAACTGGGGCCTTGCCCCGTGCAACGGACCGAAGTCCGGCTAACTGCATCGGACCAAAGTCCGGACTAACTGGGGCCTTGCCCCCTGCATCGGACCAAAGTCCAGAAACTGCATCGGACCAAAGTCCGGACTAACTGGCTGAACATGGCATAGCATAATCATAACTACTAGCATAAACACATATATTGCATACTGCATCAAACCAAAGTCTGGAACACATAAGACAAAAACATGCTTGAATCACAAAGACATCAAGCACAATGAACTACTGCATCGGATCGAATTCCAGAAACTACTACTAACTAGACGGGTCAGCACTGTGGCCATAGATCCGTTCCTACTGGAAGGAAAACTCACTTGAACTGCTAAACTCGGCCAATAACCCTCCGGCTACTAACCGACAACTTTCCGAAATGCTGCTCCTCTAGCTCCCTAAGCAACCAATACCAATTACAACACTTAGACTAAACTGTCCTCCCGAGGTCAACTAAGTCAACTTTGGTCAAAGTCATGGTCAAAGTCAACCTTCCTGATTGACTCTACTCGCCAAGTCAACCCGTCGACTCGTCGAGTTCTTATACTCATAAAACTCACATAACACGACTCAACTCGCCGAGTCACCCCAGGACTCATCGAGTTGAACGATCTCTGAATTCCGTCTTGACTAACTCGCTGAGTCGCTAACCGACTCACATATCCGAAGCTTAACCAAAAGAGGTTGGGGTTCTGTGAACTGACTCGCTGAGTCCAAGGCAATCTTCAACAGACTCGCCGAGTTGTTCTTCTAACTCGTCGAGTCCATGCCCAATTTCATATGACTCGCCGAGTCCACCTAAGGAACTCGCCGAGTCTCTTCAGTCCTTCATCCATACAGAGGCTTTTTGAGCCATGCAGGGGCTCCAAACTATAGATTCACTCTTCTAGGGCATAACCCCCACGTAAAGTTGCAAACTTTATGTGAAACCAAGGAGTTAAAGGTCCAAATCCCTCTAGGGCTAGGGCTTAAGACAAAGGGCTTTACCAACAACTCTTTGACCAATGCTTTATGACATTCTAGACCAACACAAGTCTAGATCTGGAGTAGCAACCTCAGATCTAAACTCCAAACCCGAAATAGATCTCAAACATACCAAAATAGCCCCAAATCTCATTCATGAATAGATCTAAATGCACAAGAAGGAAGGCAACAACTTATTACCTCCAAGATGTGCCCAACTGAAGTAGATTCTAGATCTACACCACTCTCTTGATGCAAGCCCTATTGATCTTCAAGTTTCTTCTACTAGAAACAACTTCTAAAGCTTCAATCTTCCTCCAAAGGCCTCACACACAAGCTTAGGGTTTTCTAGTTCTCAGGGGCAATAAGGAGGCTGAGAGAAGGACATAAAGTCCTTTAAATAGGGTGCAAACCTCGAGACTAGGGTTTTTCTCATTCCAGCACCAACTCGTCAAGTCCAGCTTCCGACTCGGCGAGTTGTTCACTTAATTCGCGACCCAAACCCGCTCCGACTCAGCGAATAAGTATACCTACTCGTCGAGTCCCTTCTTTAATTTACACTTTAAGCCCGTAACTCAAAATTCTGAAATTTGGGATGTTACAACTCTCCCCCACTTAAATTAGGCTTTGTCCTCGAAGCCTACTGCAGTATATGCTTCTGAACTGACCACTTGCACTGCAGACTCCGAATTCCCAAATAACTCGGGTCCTTCCAAACCCTACCACCGCACCCCATTTTAAAATAACTTCTTCTCGTGTGGAATCCTTGCCAAAAATCGATGCCGATCACCGGCCTCAAAGTCAACACATAACAACCAAGTATCACCCAATGATATTGTCCCCTTCCTGACAGGAACACACTTTCGTGACTTGCGGAAGTTACATACCACAATAATTCACTGGTTCTATACCAGTGCCAAACTATCCTCACTTTTTCCCTATCTGACGATAACCCGAGCAACTTGCAAGGTTGGAACTCATTCTGTCCTTTTCTTGAATCCATTCCTTTCATGCTAACCACCCCAGGTTCTCACTAGAACAACATAATTCACATATCCACTTATCCATATGATTCATTTATACTTGGCCATAACTCAGATAATCGTGCTATGAGTGACTTGCCACTCCATAAGCTATCCATGAAAATCCAAGATACCATTACCGCTAGAGACCCAAGACTGTCTGAAAACACTGAACTGTCTGAACACTGACTGCCTGAAACACTGACTGCCTGAACACTAAACTGCTTGAAACACTGAACTGTCTAAACACTGACCGTTTGAAACACTGAACTGCCTGAAATAGCATGCTGCTACATGGCTGCTTTCTAACATCTCTCGAGACCTTCCTGGTCTTAATTCATTCGTCAGTCATCTGAACCCGGCTGCGGGACCAAAGGACTCCCTGTTTTAGTCGCCTCCCACGAATTCCGAACAAAATCCTTCTCTGGAACTAGTTGCCACTAGTTATCATGTCACCGAGGCTCTAACAACCTCCTGATCCAACCGATCGAGTCCGAGCGTCGAATCTTGATGTTACCAAATCGCGGCTAAACGTGATTGCTACATGACCAATTGTAGCCTTATATAACAAGTAACCTGAAGCAATCCATTGCTTCCTCGATCTCAAAACTGCAGTGACATTCCTATAGTCTTATCTCTGGCTCAACTAGGTCTAATCCATCCAAATAATTCCGAAATCCACTTTGTGGATTTCCACATCCTTACTGCTACGCCCGATTTGGGAGCTAATGTTCCTTCCACGTCCTAACAATGTGCTCATGCTATCTACCAATCTGGTGGATGCTACGGCTACACCTGTAGATTTACAACACTCTATCACTATTTGGCTGCTAGTGAATGCTATGGCTACACCCGCATACTTACAACACTCTATCACTATCTGGCTGCTAGTGAATGCTACGGCTACACCCGCAAACTTACAACACTCTATCACTATCTGGCTGCTAGTGAATGCTACAACTACACTCGCAGACTTACAACACTTTATCACTATCTGGATGCTAGTGAATGCTACGGCTACACCCGCAGACTTACAACACTTTATCACTATGTGGCTGCTAGTGAATGCTATGGCTACACCCGCAGACTTACAACACTTTATCTGTATCTGGCTGCTAGTGAATTCTATTGCTACACCCGCAGACTTACAACACTTTCCCTGCTGGTTCTATCACTAACTATTATTCCGAGGGCACCCTGACTCACCCGAGTCCTGCTAGCGGTCCCCCAACCTAATTTCCCAAAACCGGCCCTCAGTCATCAAATGCTACAGCTATCTTGTAGTCTTACATCCTTGCTAAACTTGCTTTCCGTCGAGAAATTCTTCAGACATGAAACTGACATGGGGAAATTTTCCAAACTCCCAACTCCTAAACCCACTAGACCCTTCGGGCTGCTTTCCCTTCCTACACAAGATTACCAACCCTTTCTAAGTTGACCATACTACTGACCCTGAATACATGAAGGGTTCTCCCCCACTTTTATCCGGCTAATTCTTACAACTCATAGCTTGAAAAGGATTCTCCACCTACCTATAATCTAAAGGGGTCGATCCACTGACAACCCACGTTTATCTCTGTTGGCACTTCAACTAACCCTTCATCAGACCTAAACCAATGTTGTCGACTAATCGAGCACCTTTAAATCCTCGATTGTTCCTGCATCCTGATAACCTGCGCTTAAGGTGGTGAACATCTTCGAACTACTATCCAATCGTCCTCTGGTTACTCCACTGGGAACTCAAGCTTACCATTGCTGAAAATATAATTGATCTATACACAACTAACACCTTCCCAAAAATAGCGGGACACCACCGAGTCTCACTCACACTTTGCTATAATTACTGCATCCGAAGTGACCAGCTTACGGGGAACATCCTCAACTATCATTCTAGATTCCAAGGTATGCAGATGGCATATGACTCAATCCCAAATAGGTAATATAATATTCCAATATAAGTACTTACTAAATCGGTGCAGTAAGATAGCATCAAACATCATAAATCATAATTGACAGGAAGGTAAAAGATACGTACCCCCAACATCCAGTGCTGCTCGAATCCTTGTTGAAATCAACCGGAATGCTTTGCTCCGAGCTGTGGGCGTCCTTGCCTGACCCTGATGTCTGCTGGCGGTTCTTGAAGTCCCAAGGGCAGGAGCTGGCACCTGCCCTGCTGTATACAAACTTGGACAATGGGCCTTTTTGTGGCCCCTCTGACTACAACAGAAACATATTAGATCAAGCCCCTGAGCGATGGTAGTAGTACAATCTCTGCTAAAATGACCAGTCTGGCCGCACTTGAAACAACCAGGATCACCACCTCTACTACTCCTACACGCACCCCCGTGCGTCCTGCCATACTTACCGCATCAGTTGCGGCCCTAGAAGTCTCTCGATCTCGAACTCGGACCTTTGGTTCTTTTACCCGAACTTGTAGGCCACTGAACCTCATCTGGTTTCCTCTTTCTTTCTGACTCCCAGTCAGTCTCTCGCTCATGCGTTACCCCGTTGTCCCCATCAATCGTCTGAACAACCGCTGACTGATCCTGGAGCTTCTCAGTTAACCTATCGGTGACCCTCTTGACGATGTCGGGTAGCTCCTTGCAAACGACTCGTGAAACCTCCGCAACGACCCAAACATACAGAGGACTCTCCTGTGGACAGGGTGTCTCACTCACTCCCGTCCCCTGATGGCAAGAGCTACAAATGGGATTCCTCTCCCCGATGGATCCCTGGGATCCATAAGAATCATGCTCTAGACAAGCCCCAAACTGCCCTGAAACTATCCCGAACCTAAAGGCCTCAAGACGACTGTCCAAAAGCTCCACGATGGCCTCCCTAACTGAACTGAATATCACAGGAGTCTGATCAATGATGTTGCACATAATCTCTGTGGAAATGATGTCTCTCATCTAATCATCAAATTGTCCGACTCTAGAGCCTAAGCTGGATCCCTCCCCGGCACCTGAACTGCCAACTGATATCTCGCGCAACGTCACCATGCTGAAAACATATCACAATAATTGTCAGAATACTCATTGCTACTGAGGGATCTCACACATACTCCACCATTCCCTGGTTTCTTCTTGGCCCCTCTTGAATCGAGTACGGATCCTCTAGTTTCGGTAGTGTTGGATTAGTGTCTAAGTCCATAGCTATTTTGGTATGTACTTGACCCGATGGTGCATGGTCCTTTTGGGTTGCCTTCACCAAAGCAACTTGATAGGATGAATTATGGAGAGAGAGAGGAATAATTATGATTTATTAATATATTATGAGAATAATATATTAAAGGAGAAATCATATTGTTTAATTAATATTAGTCAAGAATTAATAAAAATTAATTTTGTGGCTAAAAGACATTAATTAAATAAAGGGGACTAGAATTGTCAATTGTGTGATAGTTGAATATTAGGCTAATGGACTCCATAGAGGATGGAGTGGACGAATTCTATGGGGAAACCCATTAGAAATCATCCAAGGCCTCTAAGGAGGGAGTCTTCTCTCTTATCATTCTTCATCCTCTTACTCTTGGTGTTTGTGAGCCAATAGAGGAGTGACACTTGTGACTCTAAGCTTTCTAAAGCCATTACAAAGGAGGATTTGAGATTGTTATTGCTACATAACAATCAAGGTAAGATCTAAACCCCAATCTTATGTTAATATGATTAACTGTATGCTAGATCTAGGGTTTATAGCTTTGGATATTCAATTGCATGTTCATTAGACAAACTAGATCCAAAAGCTATTAGGGTTTGCATATACACCATAGGAACGATGTTATGCTCATAACCCATCAGTGGTATCAGAGCCTTGGCTGTTTGTTTGATGTATTTGATGCTATTATGGATTATCCTTGCTTAAAATTCGAAATTTAGGGTTTCTGGGGGCTGAACTCGCCGAGTCCATGCCTGACTCGACGAGTCAGCTGGTCAGAAAGAGGGAAAATCGGGATTTTGTACTATTTTGGCTGTGGGATAATTACCAAAACGTTTTTTATTGATATAAATCAGATTTTTATGATATTAGGTGATTATCTTTGCCAAAATTAAAGATAACTTCATATTAGTTAAATAATTATTTCCTTATATGATTAGATTTAATTATTTGAATTATTTGGTGAATTATCTTGCAAGAATTTGGACTAGGTCAAATTAGATAACCACCAATTAATTGTTAATTGCCTTATTTGAATTTTATGATCTAGAATATTCTTGATAAGTTTGGAAAAGTTTCAAATTAATCCCTTTAGGTTTTATAGTTTAAATTTGAACTTAAAAGTTTTGTTTTTGAAATTTAAATAAGTTAAACCCTAATGTTTTGAAATGTTTCAAAACTTGCCCTCAAGTTTTGGAATTTAAAAGTTGTTTAAAAGCTTAATTTAGAAATGTTAAATTCTAAAACCCTAGTATTGTTTTGAAAAGTTCAAATCACACCCTTATGGTTTTATTAATTAATTGAAGTGTATGATTAAAAGAGATTTAATAAACCCATCAAGTTTTGGTTTATATTTAATTAAATTAAAAGTATAATTTATTAAATTAGGCCACCTAGTATTTTAAAAGTGTAAAGTACACCCTATACTATGTATAACATTAAAAGTCTAGTATTATATATATATGAGTAACAGCCAGTCTTACCGTTAGTAGGCCTCATTCACGAAGCTGGACTATAAGGGGTGTTTAAGGAAATTGCCTATAAAATGGTGATTGAATGGGTATCCACTCTTACCCACCGCACTCTTGACTAGTGGAGGGTCGTTAGCCGAACGGGTAGGATTGGACAGAAACCTTCCATTATAAGTATAATGAAGTACAAAAGTAACTAAATGCTTTTACAAAATTCCCAATCTTAGTTACTTTAGGCAAAAGTGAATTGATGCAATTCCATGAAATTACACTTTGTGCCCTTGCGAGGACGTTAGTGGAGCGTGTGTGGTTAACCGGCACACTAAATGGTTCTAAGAAAAGGTAGCAAAGGGTGACTCATTGTTTGCCATAGTTAGGTGGAGCGTGTGTGGTTAACCGACACATCGAATAGGTGATTGTAACATTGAGGGCACCATGTAAGTTTGCATGGTTATTCACACCCTGTTTTGTGATCCTCGGCATCCCAGTCACAAATCGAGGGGCATATTGAGATTTAAGCATGCCATTGAAAAGTTCAATGAATCTCAAAAGATCTAGGAATTTTCAATAGATTTAAAACTTAAATTTCTTTTTCGTTTTTTCATGGTGGAAATTGGTAAATCGTCATTTACCTACCTTCAAATATTTTGTAACTGGATTACGACATCCCTCTTCTAGGTTGTAGAGTATTATGTTGGATCCTTGCCTCGATGTTTCATTTGGGTGTCACATCGAGGATCCTAATCAACTTAACTTGGATTTTCTCCCGTTTTGTAGATGTCAAAGTATGACAACTATGGTCTTCCCAAATCCTGTGGAACAAGCTTTCCACATGAAGATGATATTCCACGATTCGATCAGGGAACAAGAGATCATGCTTCACTTCCTCTACCTCCTCCAATTATTCTCCCAAACCCACAAGTTCGAAGGCTTGAAAAGTTCAAGCTCACTCAATCCCTTTTGGCAAGTAAACATGGGAAACCTGTGTGTGTACACGTCTAAGAAATGAAGTCACACATTGATAGGTTAAGGATGTTGGGTGTCGAGATTTCAGGTAAGTTGGCTATTGACTGGGTTCTTCAGTCGCTTCCTGAATCATATAGTGAGTTCATTAGAGAGTACTATATGATAGATCATGACGTGACCCTCTTTGATTTGACCTATTTGCTTATAGCTACTGAATCATAAATGATTTGGCGAGCTGGTCGAGCAAATTTGTCTGGTAAATCAAACTCCCAAACTTCAATATTGAAAATGGTGACATTGGAGATCCAGAAAAGGTAAATTCTGAGATAGTTCCTTGTGCCTTTCCAAAAGAGTCCACTTGCTTCTATTGCCAAGAGAAAGGTCATTGGAGACGAAGCTGTCCTATTTACCTAAGAGATCTAAGAGATGGGAGAGTCAAAACGTATGGCTCTACATTTGGTAAAATCCATTATCTAACTCTTTTAAGTTTCTATTCTAGATGTTTTATACATGATGTGATAAGATTACATTTGGATGTTTTGTAGGATCGAAGAAAAGAAAGGAAGCTTAAGGGAAGAAGTGAGTTGAATCTAATCGTGAAGAAATGGATTTTGATCCCATTGCTTGAAGATTAGATTCTTAAGCTACTAGTTGGAGTTAGAATAGATTGCTTAGGAATATGTAACAACATAGTTTTTCAGTTGAATTGCGTTGTAAGGACAAATTTTTCCGCAATAAAATAAATTTTGATTTTATTTATTTATTTATCCTTGCAATGGCGTGTATGAAAAATTGATGTTTGTTTCTATTAGCAATAATGGATTTGAATCTTAATTATGGAAAGATCAAGAATTTACCAAATTGGGAAAGTTTCTCATCACCCAAGTTTTAATTGGACAGAAACTTGGAATCATACAACTTGGTTGCATGATGAATGAGAAATTTCATATTTGGAAATTAGACTAATTTGTTGACAAAGTGTCAAGTGAAGGACTAGGAGAACGAGTACACAAAGTTGTGTGTTGATAAAGTCCACCACAAGAGTAACAAAGATATTCGTCATGATTTACTAAGGTTAAGTAAATATGATTATACTTATGAGATTAAGTGTAATTCTCAGTTAATTGAAAGAGTTTCAATAAATAGCAGAACGAATAAAGAAGAATCAAGTAGGCAGAAAGATAAAAGTTTCTCTATTCTAAGAAGAAGGGAGAGTACCTTTTATTATGTTTTATGATAGGTCTTAATGATTAAGAACCATATCTCAATTGATCCTCTAAGTGAGTCTTAGTACAATTGTATGTCTAAGAAGAGGAATCAAAAATTGAAGAAATGGTTAAATCAAAAAGTCAATCATACTTCGTTCCAAAAACAAGTCTCAGAGTTAAGATTATGAATTGAGTGACAAGTCTCAAGAAGGTTTATAACATTCATCAAATGTGGAATTTGGAAAAAGGTTTTCTTATTCTTGCACATTTGAAATTGGAAACTTGCGATGTCTTGGATAACACAACGACCAACTATGACAAATTTTGTGAAGTGTTTTGTCTTGATAAAAGCTACACTAACTCTTGAATATTTGTTTGTCAAGAAATGATTATTGACAAGAGAATCTTATATGTCAAGGAGTCAGTGGGAGTCTCAATGGTCTTGAAAGATTTCCAGAACAAATCAAGAATAAACCTTATAAATCATCACTAGCACACGACTTGAGGTTTATGACCTATCGTGTTGACATTATTTTGTTTCTGTGCCATTCCAATTGAGTTAGTTATGCATGTGAGTTCTATGAGTTCTTATTTGAACGTATAAAAGGCAAGCACCTTGATCAAAGAAAAGAACATTTATATGAAAGGGTGAGCTGCTTAACTACTTGGAAGACATGGTGGGCACTCGTGTTACCATAAGGCAAGAAATCAAGATTGAGAAAGTTCAGTCCATATGAGTTTGGATTTGTCGCAAACTTTGGTTTTGACAAATTCACATGGATAGGGACACATACACCATAAAATCTAAGTGTCATAAGATTCCCTTCTTCATGAAAATGATTGTGAGGAAATGCTTTCACTAAGAGAGATTTTAAGAAGATAGTGATTGTGAAAATTGTAACGACCGAAAAATTCCAACCAATTTAAACTTCTAAAAAACAACCCGATTTCATTAAATTATTACAAAAAAGTTTTCAATACAATTAAATTAAAGTATTCCCAGAATCACATCACAACATAAACATGAGGAGCGGTACGATCACGCCTTCGCCTTGCCACGGTCTCCTGAAGAACCTGAAAAACATTAAACCACAACTGTAAGCCCGAAAGCTTAGTGAGATATCCCCAAAATACCAACCACATATACCATACACGCATAACATGCCATATCATATCCGATCACTGAACAACCATGCACTTCGGGTCTACTGTGTGACTGGTCCGCCGCACCGACCAACAGTCCACCTGGTCCACCCTCCGAGTCTAGCCATATACATCGAGTCTGTAGTGTGATTGGTCCGCCCGCACCGGGCCTTCAATCCACCTGGTCCACTCTCCGAGTCTATAGTATGACTGGTTCGCCCGCACCGGGCCTTCAGTTGGCCTGGTCCACTCTTCGAGCCTCGGCACGTCTGGTCCGCCCTCTTGGGGCCTACAGCCTATCCGGACCGCTCGCTGGGCCTTCGGGACAACCGATCCGCCCTGGGTATCTTGGCCTATAGCACAAAGCAGGATCCGCCTCAACCCAACTCCAGTCCAAACAACCATGTGCACATAAACATACAATCATATAACAATTCACAGTCAACAAAGCCGATCAAACAGATCACATAGCATATCATCATCCTAACCAGGATACCGACCTAACCGGTCACTAGCATAGCATCACCCTACATATCAGGATACCGACCTCAACCAGGTCTCTAACATATACCATCCTAGCTACCAGGATGCAAACATATCAAAGCAATAACATAACAACAAATACCCAGATCTCAATCCGATAAAGGGCCGGCCTTGGTGCCTTAGACCCTGTTGATATAGTGAGGATAACTCACCTCGCACTGCCGAAACTCTAAACTGAAGAAGCAGATTCTCGAATCACCGACTCACCGAAAATCCCGAACTAGCCAACATAGCACAAATAATCATTAGGCTAAGCACAATACCCTTCCAAGGGTAAATTGACCATTTTACCCTTAACTCAATCCGGCCCAACACTAGGTAAGCTCCCAAGCCCACCAATGACCCAAAGTACAGAAGTCCAAAGAAAAGCCCACTATTGGCCCAATTTACTAAATTGGGCCCACCCCACCAAATGGGCCTAAACTCATGATCCATAACAACCAATGGGCCCATAATACTCTATCCATAATGTCCAGTCACGGCCCAAAATCCAGCAGCCCAATAACAGCCCAAACTATAAGGCCCAAATTGAAAATGCCACAGATGGGGTACACTGGGCGTACAACAATGCTCACAACATGGGATCGGGACACTGGCCCGCTATGCTGGGCGTACTCATAGGTTACGCGGGGCGTAACTTCACAGCTCAACAACATCACATAACGTCTTAATGGTTTAAGCTCTTAAGCCCAAACTTCAAATCCTTAGGCCAAATATGCCTAAGATTCATAAAGTCTCAAACTTTATCACTTGGGACGTCTATAAAGCTCTTAATCCAATGTCTTAATCCATTAAGATCCACATATCTCACACATGGAGCAACCACAGCCCTTGGGACCTCATTTTTCTCACTCAAACCTCTCCAAAGGTCTGAAAGGACAGATAATCTCGACCAACTCAAAACATGCATCAAGATGAGGACTTTTGGGACAAGAATGGTGTCAAAGCTTCACAACACATAGATCTACACAATATGAATGTCAAGCAAGAAGCTTTATACCTCAAATAGGCTCCAAAGGATGATGTCCTCCCAGTTCTATAAGCTCCAGCCATTCATTTCCCTCTTTGACAACTACTCCTTTCTTCCTTTATGCTCTCCTTTGCTAATCCAAGCTTTCCAAGACCAAACACACCCAATCAAGGAGGTGGGACGACTATCTTAGGGTTTCTGAGGTTAAGAGGATGATTATGGAGGCTTAGGAGGAAGCCTTTATGTTCTTTATATAGAGGTTGCCTTAAAATTAGGGTTTTGGGAACTCTGAGAGTACGCTGGGCGTACCTCTAGTACGTTGGGCGTACTCACCCAAATACCCGCGTTTCTTTCCTCCACTACGCTGGGCGTACGTCCAGCTTACGCTGAGCGTACCCAGCATGGCCTTTTTTCCATGCATGGTCTTCCCTTTCCACTTTTCCCATAAAAGGACCATCATTACCCTTTCTCTTAAATCTTAGGGACTCATTCAAAAATACTTTAAGAACGGGGCATTACAAAAATTGTATTCTCGAATTCGATTATGGTAATGGTATCCCTTTCCATAATTCGAATTGTGAGATTTGGCAAATAGTCTGAATTGTTTAGACACACATATGAGCCATCTAAGGAAAAGGTGTATAAGTTTAAGAAGCTTAGATAAAGGATTATCAAAGCATTAGGTATTATAAATATGAACTTCATAAATTCAATAAATATTGTTTTCTGGAAGTTCAATTGTTTTCTAAAACATGTCAAAGCTAGTGGGAGCATAAGTGTTATGCTTATATGATAATAATCATCATTATAGTGGGAGCATAAATGTTGTGCTTGTATGATTATCAAGGCAAGTATTGCAAGTTAGCAATATTAATTATAGAAAACAAGAGTTATACTTTGCAAATTCGTAAGGGTTGAAAAGAATTAAGGGAGAGAATATTGTACTTCGTTTCAAAATCTAAAGCTTAGATTGAGAAATCTTGATAAATTTAGTCAAAGGATACATAGCGTGTTCTTAAATTTCGATTATGATCACGGTCCCTCTTCATAGTTCGAATTGTAAGAATGAGACACATAAAATATTATGGCATAAGATTGATAAAGTATCATATCTTTATGTAAGACATTATGCATCGTGTCCCATACGCTTCGAGTATAGGATTGATTTCCAGTGCTATTATATTTGACCATTCTAAAATTTTCCAAATTTCTAGCGCATTTAGAGGGAAAAAGGACTAGAATCGGTTTTGACTAAAATAATTAAACAACTATCAAAGGACGATCCAAAGCTCACTGAGGATTGGTCGCTTGTGAGTAGTTGGAAGTATGGTATTGGATGACATTATTATGAATATATAAGATTCTATTAAGAATGTGAAACAACCCAAAAATACGACCCAAAAATTTCGTTTTTTTTTTCAACATAACCAAAAACCATGATCCGAGTGTCATATCATAAACCATACATGATGTGTCTCAAACTAATAATAAAAACACTGTGCGGAAAACTGTATCATATTCATGTCATATAAAAATCAAGAACCAAATCAACTCCCAGGATAAAAACTGAAGCTGTGGTGTGTGCGATGCCATCATCCCGAGCTCTTCCCTCTACAAGCAGAAGTACCTGAAACCAAAAATGAAACTGTAAGCACGAAGCTTAGTGAGCTCCCCCAAATTACCTCATACCATACAATAATATATATTAAGCACATACTGGGGCCTTGCCCCCTCCATCGGACCGAAGTCCGAAGCTGACTGACTGGGACCTTGTCCCCTACATCGGACCGGAGTCCGAAGCTCACATCAGACCGAAGTCCGAAGCTGACCGGGACCTTGTCCCCTACATCGAACCGAAGTCCGAAGCTGACATCGGACCGAAGTCCAAAGCTGACCGGGACCTTGTCCCCTACATCGAACCGAAGTCTGAAGCTGACATCGGACCGAAGTCTGAAGCTGACTGATCGTATCACTTAACATGAACACACATAACCCTGTCTGAGCCACGAAGGCAACAAACATGCTAACTACTGCATCAGATAAAAATCCAGATACTACTGCTAGCTAAACGGGCCGGCATTGTGGCCTTAGACCCGTTCCTACTGAAAAGGAACTCACCTCATGAACTGACTGCTGAGTGAAAAGCTCTGAGGGCTAACTGCTGCTGCTCCGGTATCTCCCCGGCTACAAGTCCATAAACACACTCAATCAAATACTAAACACTGCACTGGTTAAAATGACTCTTTTACCCTTGGTCAAAGTCAACCTTCGGACAAAGTCAACCCACAGTTGACCTGACTCGCCGAGTTGGGCCGCCAACTCGCCGAGTCCCTTCTCTCATTCCTCGACCCTACTTGCTGCTACTCGTCGAGTATGGCATCGACTCGACGAGTACTCATTCGATCCAAGAACTCAGACAATCTTCATCCGACTCGCCGAGTCATATGAACAACTCGACGAGTTGTTCTTGAGTCTAAGAAGATTGCCTTGGACTCGCCGAGTTGTATGAACAACTCGCCGAGTCCCTCCAACACTGAGTCTACTCTCAATTCGCAGAGTCCACTCTCTAACTCACTGGATCCACTCGACACTGATAGAAATGAAGGAATCGGGAACTCGCGACCCAACTCGCCGAGTCGTTCTTCCCGACTCGCCGAGTTGCCGCCATGCAACTGATTTTTACTCGATTTTGTTTGAATCCAACACATACAATTGATAGATCTGAGTCCAATAAGCTGATTTACCACATAAAGTTTCCAACTTTACGTGTACAACCTCATGAATAAGGGAAACAAGGCTAAAAGATGCACAAAATGGGTAGATCTATGGTTAATAGGCAAAGTAACTCCAAAAAGGCGGTAGATCTGGGCTCTACAACACCCAATCATTCAGATCTAAAGATATCTCGACTTATTAAGGCATCCATGCAAACATAAGGCTTGGAACAAGCATCAACTAGATCATAGGAGAGCTTTAATGGAGGTTTAAAGCATATAACAATAGGGAAAATCTGGAAATACCTCAAATAACTCAGATTTGCCCTTGGATCTTTGCACTACACCTCTTCTCCTTGCTCCTTGCTTCTTCTCCTTCTTCAAACCTTCACAAAATGGCACCAAAACACTTAGCTCACACAAGGGTGGATTAGGGTTCTTTCTCACAGTGTTCTCAGGGTGAGGGAGGCGAGAATGGGGCTATAAGGTGACTTAAATAGTGGGCAACCCGGGGATTTAGGGTTTCACCCAGACGGATGGACTCGCCGAGTCAGGGATATGGACTCGCCGAGTCCCCGGCTCCCACTTGCTCGAAGTCGCGACCCTACTCGGCGAGTCAGGCTATGTACTCGCCGAGTCCCTCTAGAAAACTTCAAAATAAATACCAAGGAATTACCATACCGGACACGGGTCGTTACAGAATGAATTGTCATATTGTAAATATAGAAATGTTTCCATATTGGGAGTTGGATATTAAGAATCTATGTCTAGATTAGAAACTTTTATGCAAGAAGTGAGAGACATCATCTCTATAGAATTGTTTCTGATAGAGATTGGTCAAGTCTTGATGATTTTAAGCTATGACTTTACGAAAGAATCATTGCATAAAATGTTAGAATCTAGCATAAGTAACAAGAATTTGATATTCTTATACTTATGATAAGGATTGGGAGTTGTGAAATAAGTATGATTGGAAATGTGTTCATTTGATCTATTTCATAAAGTAAGGACCGTAGGTAAACATTGTGTGCATGCTGAGAGAATGGGACAAGTGTAGTAATAATTCAACTAAGAAGTTGATTACCCGAAACAACAAATAATGAGTAATCAATATGGTGATTAAATAAAATGTTTTATTTATACCCAGAGTTTGGGGCCATATGGGATTAGTATTATTCTTGTGTTTCACTT
Source organism: Lactuca sativa (assembly GCF_002870075.4). Lineage (NCBI taxonomy): Eukaryota > Viridiplantae > Streptophyta > Magnoliopsida > Asterales > Asteraceae > Lactuca > Lactuca sativa. The sequence continues at coordinate 335,698,121 of NC_056626.2, read as the reverse complement.
TGCATGTTTTGACTTCCTGAATAATTAAATTGGTTAAGAACAATCAAATTATTCGAACGGACCACAGTCGTTCATATGTTGGAAGTAGGTATGAATGAAGACTGTCGTGAATTGGCGTGTGGATTGTCTAAAGTGTATTAAACATAAGCAAATGTTTGCTGCAACGTTCATGAGTGCTTATGAATATGATTTAAGCATTGGATTAAACCCACGCTCACTTGGATCACTTCATGGATTTTATCACGAGTGATTGGTGAGACGATAATATCTTATATTCTTGAAACCGAGATGTGTGAGTGTATCTTGCGAGTCGGTTACACATTGACAATATGTAAACGCACCAGTAACTTAGTGTCATAAAACATATTGTTGTGTGCGATTCGGTGAGTGAGTGCAAGCAAGCATTGAATCAAACTTTATCCGTTCCTTTTATCCAAGGTGGGATGAAAGTGATATCTGTGGGTCCCTCGATGATTTAATGATGACACCTAAGCGCTTTTCCAAGCCGGGACTAATTTGATGTGTTCAATTGTAGTCTGTTGTCAGTCGTCATAAATCGGAAATCGGGAAACAGTATAGAGAGAATGATTTAAATCCATGTCTCAGTCTATACGATATCTAGAATGGAGGAATATATGATCTCTTGTCTAAAGGACACGCTTCTGATAGGATCAGAGTTGACATCGGTTTTTGAAAGCTACGATTGCAGATCAAGATCTGAAGTCATACGCATAATAGTTATTAGACTTATCCAAGTGGGAGACTGTTGGATTAGTGTCTAAGTCCATAACTATTTTGGTATGTACTTGACCCGATTGTGCGTGGTCCTTTTGGGTTGCCTTCACCAAAGCAACTTGATAGGATGAATTATGGAGAGAGAGGATTAATTATGATTTATTAATATATTATGAGATTAATATATTAAAGGAGAAATCATATTGTTTAATTAATATTAGTCAATAATTAATAAGAATTAATTTTGTGGCTAAAAGAGATTAATTAAATATAAGGGACTAGAACTGTCAATTGTGTGATAGTTGAATATTGAGCTAATGGACTCCATAGAGGATGGAGTGGACGAATTCTATGGGGAAACCCATTAGAAATCGTCCAAGGCCTCTAAGGAGGGAGTCCATCGGTTGCTTAGGGCCTAAGCAATCAAATTAGGGTTTCCTTGTTAGATAACCCTAATAGCCTCACTATTTAAGGACCCCTAGAGCACCAAAAACGTGGCTAAGAGTTTCCTTAGGGTTTCTACATGTTTTTGGGTGCCTTCTCTCTTATCATTCTTCATCCTCCTGCTCTTGGTGTTTGTGAGTCATTAGAGGAGTGACACTTGTGACTCTAAGCTTTCTAAAGCCATTACAAGGAGGATTTGAGATTGTTATTGCTACATAACAATCAAGGTAAGATCTAAACCCCATTCTTATGTTAATATGATTAAGTGTATGCTAGATCTAGGGTTTATAGCTTTGGATATTCAATTGCATGTTCATTAGACAAACTAGATCCAAAAGCTATTAGGGTTTGCATGTACACCATAGGAATGATGTTTTGCTGATAACCCATCAAGAGCTTCGTTCGTACAACACATGTTGCGACTTCGGTGGGGCGACGTGGCTTGCTTTGGTTCGCGGAAGGGTAGAATGTTGGGCGTGCGAGGTTTGTACACGAGGCGCACACGGTATGCGGGGCGTCCGATACGAGCGCTGGGCGTCCGAGATATGAACTGTCAAGATCCGAAGCGAGCATCGTGGTCAGCAAACGACGGCCCTGATCGAGCCACGTCATCAATTTCGCATCAGATTTCGCAATTTGCACACTCGACTTTAAAAATCCGTAACTTTCACATACGAGCTCTATTTTCGACGTTCTTTATATCCACACGTAGGCGGGAACGTAATATACAATATTTGTTTAGACTCCGTCAGCTAATTTTGACTTTATTTTAAAAGTTATATTATTTAACAGGTTGGGACATGATTGCTCCGTTAAAATCTCATAACTTCTTCATCCGACATCCGTTTTCGTCTGTCTTTTTATCGTTATGCTACAAATAAAGAGATATTTGATTCTCGTTTAGGTTGTGTCGGCTAAAAACCGCTCGATCTAATATTCGAATTTCGGGTTGTACACTGCTAAGCTGAATCTTCGAAAAATCATAACTTCCTCATACGAAGTCAGATTTGGGCGTTCTTTTTATGGATGCTCTCGGTTTAACATATTATATGACTTTCGTTTAGGTCGCTAAGGCTAAAACTCACTCTATCAAAATTTTACTATTTACGCTTCCCGGTATCGTGCCGGTTCCGTCGCGAAACTTTGACGGGTCATAACTTCTTCGTTATAACTCGAATTTCGGCGTTTTTTATATGTACGGAAACCTTGTGACATATTCTACAACTTGGTTAAGATTATTTATTCTAAATAATATTTTGTCGAAAAGTCATTTTCGACCCCTATTATCTCTAAATTGACTAGCCCGGATCTACGAGTGTTTCATTATTTTTCATAAATAATCTTTTAGTTTCGATGCGTGTTTTTTATTTTATTATAAAATACTTATATAACTTATACATAATATCAAATAAGCATATAAATACATGAACAATCATCTCTTATTCATTTATATAAAGATTACAATAGTTGACCAAAGTGATGATATACTATGACTAATCTAGCAGAAAACGTGGACATTACATGAAAATGATAAATTGAATAAAATATAGAAATATTGACACCAAGACATGAAAACGCTTTGAAATTTTATAGCATTTTTTGTTTTTTATATTTAATTTTGTATCGAATAAAATACTTGTACTATTATGTTTATAGATTAGCAAATAAAAATGGTTTTTTTGTTTTGTTTGTTTGTTTTTTGTTTTTTTTTGTTTTTTTTTTACTTATGAATACTATAGTATAAGAAATATGCATATATTCACTTGAATAATAGAAAAAGTTAAACAATAAACGAGATTGATAAGATGACGATCATGTCCTTAATGAGTTAATTTTGATCTAACTCTCTATCTTTAGTTCTCGGGTTATCAATTAACTATGAGTTCTCAACGGATATATATATATATATATATATATATATATATATATATATATATATATATATAAGATAATTACAAGGAATGTGCATCTATAAGGAGATGTATAATTTCTCCACTTCATTATATACTTATAAATGAAACATTTTTCTAAGCATCATATTCATTTGAAACTCCCATTCATTTTTCCTTTCATCACATTCATTTGAAACTCCCATAAATTTTCAATTTCTTTCTAATAATGATTATAAACTAAAGTGTAATCATATATAAACTAAACTCTAATATTAAAAGAATATATTTTCTTCTACTTATAAAGCTATATTTTCAACTTTTAACATATTATACTTAATTTATTAGGTCTAATATGTTGTTGTATATAAACCATTATCATTTTAAAACTATAAATTTCAAAAATTTGTATAAAATACTTAAATTGTTAATTTAAATATAACCTTACATGATCAACTTAAATATAAATTTTAGTTTAACTTAAACAACCCAAAGAATACTTTGTAAATAGTTAAAAGTGATAAATTGTATTGTCTTTCTAATAATGATTATAAATTGGTTAATAAGGTTAAATAATTATCAAACCAAAAGTGAAATCATAAATAAACTAAATTTTAATATTAAAATAATATTTTTACTTTTACTTATAAAGTTATGTTTTAACTTTTAACATATTATACTAAATTTTTTCGATTTAATATGTTGTTGTATGTAAACCATTATCAGTTTAAAGTTACAATTTTTGAACAGTTTTGACAAAATACTTAAATTGTTAATTTTAATATTACATTACGTTGTCAACTTCAATATAAATTTCAGTTCCACTTAAAAAATTCGAAGAATATTTTGTGAATAGTTAAAAATGATAAATTGTAACTCTAAATGCAAAAGCTAAATTGTAATGTCAATTTAACTAAAATATTTCCTGAATATATTTTTATAATCGTCAAAAGTTTTCAAATTAGTAGCTTAAAATAACTTACAATAACAATAGTTAAAAACAACTCTATATAAATGATTATATTGTTACTTTTAAAATTAAAAAAAGTTGTTTGATGTTTTAAATAATTACAATGATAGAAATTAAAATGTTAAGCAAATAATAAAATTTAAAATTATTAATTAACAATTACAACTATAAATAAAATTAAACCATATATTATATTTAATTTTATTCATGAGTAACTCGCGGGTAGAAGTCATTCAGACAATTGAGATTATGCAGTTATTATAGATGTATATATTATCATATAATTCAAAATAATCAATATATTATATCAATTTAGTATACAAATTATTATATCAAATTTAACAACATTATTGTTATATTTAAAAAAACATATATTTATAAATATTTCAATTAAATAAGTTTTTCTGCACAACGCGCGGACATTCGCCTAGTATCTAAATAAATCAATTCTATTAGCATAAGAGGAGAAGTATCTTGCTTGTCATGTACACTCACTTAGGATTTATCAATGCATGTAACTCTTTGCCATTGAAGGATGTGATGTTGATGATAACAGGAAGATATCCTTTCTAATAAATATTTTTTTTTGCTACTTGTCACACTCTAATTAAATTTGACAAATGTCATTTTGTGGTTATTTTGAATTAAGTTTTTTTTTCCACATGTCATTTTTTTTTAATTTTATTAAATTCCACATACTATTTTAATTTAATAACTAATTGTGAGACCTGTATATTATACGGGCTGATTAAAACAAAATGTTAAATATGAACGATTAAATAGAAATTTTATTTGAATTTGAAATTGAAATAAATGAAAATTATGAGAAAAAAAAACATGCAAAAAATAAATAAATTAAAATTGTGTGTTTAATGTGTATTAAACGGGTTAATTATAACAAAATGTTAAACATAAAGGTTTAAACTGTAAATATATTTGAAATTGAATTTGAAATTTAAAATTTAAAATTTGAAATTTGAAATTTTAAATTTGAAATTTGAAATTTGAAATTTAAAATTTGAAATTAATAGTTATTATGGTAGATTTAATTTATGGAAACAAAATTAATGATATATTGAAAATGAAAATTAAAATAATGACAAGTGGAAAATAATATATATCTCAAATTATGACAAAATGACATGTGACTAATTTTATGAGGGAATACCATGTGACAAATTCATTTTCATTTATTAGGGTAGATTTTAATAAATGTAGTAATAAATGTATATTAATTTCATTAATGAACTTATCTTTTAATTTCATAATTCTCAAAATTAAAGTTTATTAGTTTATTTATTTATTTAAATTAATATTATAATAATTCAATATTTTTCTTATAAATTTAAAGTTCTCAAATATTTTGATATTTATATTTAACTTTTTTTAAAAAAATAACTAATATAATACATGAGTCTCACAACTTTTTTGGAAACGCCAAATCAATTAACGGAGCCTACACGTACTTTTAAACGTGCACCCCAGGTTCGAGCTCCACAAAGCGGACAAACTCAGCCCCTGACAGGATTTTCAGGGAAAATTCCCCCACAAGGGGCACTTAAATAGGATTTATGGAGTCCCAAGATTCGAACATTCAACCTCACCTCACCGTGGGTTATAAACCCAATACATCACTACCAGCTAGGCTGGAGATCATTTATATATGGGTCTCACAACTAGTATATATAAAGAGCAACCGGAAGAAAAAGAGAGAAAAAACGAATAATGAGAGAACGACAAGAAAATTCGGTTTCTTGGACATGTCGTCCCTAGGGGAGGTGTTGCCATCCATGTCATCTCCTTTTCCATCCTCCACTCAGTATAACCTTATAGTAATAATTAAAAATATGTAAAGATGGAAAAGGAACGAGATGTAAAAACTCAATCATTTTGACACCCTTATTGGAAAGAACATTTCATCGTATATCTTATAAGAAAATAGAATCTCCACCCAATAGAAATATATCTTGCTATATTTATGTATACAAATTAAATCCATTTTAATAATTATTTATTAAAAATAACAATATTTTTAAAATATATATTTATTTTGAAAAGATCTATACTTAAAATTACTGTTAATCTTTTTAAAGTCACTTAATCTACATCTAATTTATTCATAAATTATGTTATTGTCTCAAGCAGAACGTAAACTATCAACCTATTGGTTAAGGGATATACTTCCAAAATTGATACGGTTAGATTTTAAGTCCATTGGTTCATATTAATTATCCCATGTTATTTTATTAAATAATATCAAATTTTAACTAAATTCTAAATTCATTAAGGCATGTACATATTTCTTGATGTCTTGAGTTATAAATGAAAAAAAATAACATTTTGAATCATACCTGCTAATTGTAAGAGCAAGACTTTAAAATGTTTAAGGATCAATAATTACAATTTTAAAAGTTATAGGACAAAACCAATATGTATTAAAAGTTGAAGGGCCAATAGTCATGCTCGAAGTTAGGATCAAAGCGTGGCGTGTGTACCGTTGATCTCGTCGGTCATTAGATCGACGGCTAAGATTAGAAGTACACAGGTGGAATATCACCAACATTTCCAACCTTATATATAAATATGTCCGATTGGCCGCCTCTCTCTCTCAATCGCTCATCTCTCGGCCACAATCGAAAACCCTAGACATCTTCTTATCTATCTCTGTTGATCGGTAAGTTTGCTGAATTTTTCAGTTCGATTTTGTTTGCAACTTTCTTTACTAGTTGTTTGATTATGTTCTCTTGTATTGCTTTATCTTGATCGATGTTTATTTGATTGTTAATCGGTGGTTTCGTTATGGATGGATCTCCGATCATTTTTTTATAAATCGATTAAGTTATTTTTGTTGTTTTAATGATTGATAAGCATTGTTATTGGCGAATCAGACAACCGTTGTTTATACGAAATCTGAATCTTGTTATTACAGTTATCATAATTTTTGGATTTCCTTTTTGGAATTCGTCGTAGTATTACATCAATTTAAATTTATCCGATTAATCTTTAGATCTGATTTATCTCGTCTTTATCAACTGTTATGAATCATTATTGTTTGATGATTGAAGTTGTCGCCTTTTGATTATTCGAGGAAACTACTGTATGAGATTTATCTTGTTTCCTGTTCTGAGAATAAGCTGTCACAAAACGTGATTAATGATTTATTGATGATCAAAGCGGTGTTCTTTAATAATTTGAGGGAACTTCGGGTAGGGAAAAGACATGTTGTTACTGTCATGTGAAAGGTGAGTGAACCTGTGGATAAACATGAATCATTCTTCTTTTGCCAATTGTTTACAATTCTTCATAACCAAATAGGTTTTAAATTTGTTTGATTCAAATAGCGATTCACATGAAATTCTATGTGTTATGTTAAACAATGTTATGGTGTAATATTGTCATCTCTCTTCTTTGTATTTCCATGTTTTCCCTTTTCTGCAAATTGGTCATCTTGGAAAGGGTAGTGTAACTTTCTATATCTCAACAGTTATAGTTAATATAATGAAAACTTTTGCTAAAGTCTGTTTAAAGTTACTTTCTTTGTCATATTTTTGTTCTTCCAACTTTCTGCAAGTTAACAGAATAATAAACCTTGTTTAGTAACTTTAGAGACATACCTTATTGAAAGATACATTTTGTATGATAGTATTCTTACATTCTTGATTTAATCATTTACTAATTGTTCACCTTCTCCATTTTGAAGGCTTCTTGTTGCCATCAGCTCTCTACAACTTTCAAGTTGGAGTGTTTGTGAAAGTCAAAGCGATTTTTATGTCCGAGCAGGCTATCCTCTACTTAGGGTCTATCGGGTTGTTGGGAGAATATTGTCCTATATTCAAGGAGAAAACTCCTTCCTCTACAAAACCAATCACCTGTATGCATCGAGCGCCATTTCAGGACCACACTGATTTCCACGGTTGCCCCTTATCGCAACCTTCCAATTCCCCATTTTACCCCTCCAAAACCCCCCACTTTTCAACCTCCATTACCTCACTAATCTAATATCAAGATTCAAGAATCTTAACCACTTCCCAACACTTACCAAAAATGGCTTTACAAAACATTGGTGCAAGCAACAGCGATGATGCCTTTTACAGATACAAAATGCCAAAAATGATTACAAAAATCGAAGGGCGTGGAAATGGAATCAAAACAAATATAGTCAACATGGTTGATGTGGCAAAAGCTTTGGCTCGTCCACCTTCTTATACCACTAAATATTTCGGGTGTGAACTCGGTGCACAATCAAAATTCGATGAAAAGACAGGTGTGTCCCTGGTCAACGGGGCCCACGACACTTCAAAACTTGCGGGTCTTCTTGAAAATTTCATAAAAAAATACGTTCAGTGTTACGGATGCGGGAATCCCGAAACTGAAATCTTGATTACAAAAACTCAAATGGTGCAGTTGAAATGTGCTGCTTGTGGGTTTGTGTCTGATGTGGACATGAGGGATAAGCTGACGTCATTTATTTTGAAAAATCCACCAGAAGTGAAAAAGGGTGGGAAAGATAAGAAGGCCATGAGAAGGGCAGAAAAGGAAAGATTAAAAGAAGGTGAAGCTGCTGATAAAGTACAGAAGAAGTTGACTAAAGATGTTAAGAAGAAAGATGTGAAGCCGACAAAAAAGAAAGGAAATGCATCTGACGAGGATCATGTCTCGCCAACTGTCAGCCAGGCTGGCGACAAGGACGATTCGGAAGATGACGGGGACGTCCAATGGCAGACCGACACGTCAGCGGAGGCCGCCAGACAACGGATTCAAGAACAGCTCAGTTCCGTGACCGCTGACATGGTGATGTTAGCAACCGAGGAGCCGAAAAAAGTCAAAGCAGTCAACGGGAATGGGAATGGGAATGGGAATAATAAGAAGCTTGCTGATGTGGCGAAGGAGAATATTAAAAAGGGTGTTTCACCGAAGGAGTTGATGGGGATTTTGTCGGGTTCGAAACAAGAGAATGTGAGTGCTATTTATGAAGCGGTGGTTGATGGTGTGGAAAAAGGGTTTGCAAAACATGTGGTGAAAAAGAAGAGTTATTTGGCGGCTGTGGTGGGTGAAGGGGCGGAATCGCAGATTCTGGTGTTGAGGGCGATTGAGGAGTTTTGTCGGAATGGGAATGGGAATGCGGTTAAGGAGGTTCCGCTTGTGTTGAAGGCGTTGTATGATGTTGATATTTTGGAAGAGGAGTATGTGGTGAAGTGGTATGAGGAGGGGTTGAGTGGTGGGAATAAGGACTCGTTGATTTGGAAGAATGTGAAGCCATTTGTGGAGTGGCTTCAGAGTGCGGAATCGGAATCGGAAGAAGAATAGAATCGGAATCGGAATTGGAGTTGGAGTTCCCAGGTTGTTGTTCTTTGCTTTATCTATCTTTTGGTTTGTTAAGTATTTGTTCTGTTCTGTTTTCAGTGTGACTTGAAATAAATCGTATGTGTATGTTATTTGTGTGTTTGTTTGTGGATTTTAAGGATAAAATGCTTATGAAATATTATTTACTTGGCTTTTGAGATAAATTTCTGTTTACTTTGAATATTAGTTGATATAATGTGAGTGAGACTTATTCAACTATTTGTAGATTAGGTTTTGAGATAAATTTTTGTTAAGTTTGAATTCGTTGTTATTATGTGTCCCTAAGACTTATTCAACTACTAGGTGTGAGACCCGTGTATTATATGAGTTGATTTAAAAAAATGAAATATTAAAGTAAAGTGTAAACACAAAATATTTTTTAATGTACAACTTTAAAATAAGAAAAGAAAAAACGTATTTATTGTAATTTAATATCATATATATGATATTTAATACTTCACATATATATGATTTTAATTTTAAAAATTGAAACAAATTTAAAATTGACAATTGACAAGTGGATAAGATATACATCAAAAATACTACAAAATGACAAGTCTCCAAACTCAAGAGAGATTGACATATAGCAAAAAAAAACTTCATTTATTAAGAAGGATTTCTAGATTAACGATGTTTGACTTCTCCGTCTTTGATGTTATCTTCAAATCTTTTTTGCAACCTCAACCTCATTTATTTTAAGAATGTATTCAAGGTTTGAGTAAATTACACGGATGGCCCCTGTGGATAGAGGTTATTTGCACATTTGGTCCTTTAAAAGATTTTTTAAACTCGGATCACCCTGTGACTTAAATTTGTTACCTAGTCCCTTAAACTTTATTTTGTTGTGTATTGTCTCTATTGAACATAAAAAGACAGTTTTATCTTTATTAATTTTATTTTAGATTGTTTTAATTAGAAAATTATATTTAATAAAAAACCCATGTGGGTCCCACCCACCCAATTATTTGCCTTTTTATTGATTGTTATAAAATGGTCGGTTGCCCCAACATCTTCAACGCCTGCCTCCTCTGCTCTATTTGATGTCGATTACTCAATCTACATAGTTGAGTTGCATCTTTTTCCATCTCTCTGCCACCTACCCGCTTCATGATTGACGGAATCTATCCCACTCCAAATTTACTCTTTTGTGCCCTAACTATCGCACTTTTGTGCCCTAACTATCGCTACAAGACTGTGAATCGTGACGACGATACCACCAAACCGATCGCCGATTGTCTCCTGCACCCATCGTCTCTATTGTCTCTAACTTTTATGTTTATTCTCAAATATAATCTATACTTCAAACCGTTGTTGGTCTCTATCACCAAACAATCGTCGTTGGTCTCCATCATCAATTTGCTCAAGTGATGGCCTATTGTAGGTTCTATAGGTTCTAGTTAAAATTCTTTTGAGTGTGTAGGTTCTGAAACCCATGGTCTCCACTGTCTCTGTTTCCAATGTCCATATTCTTAGATCCTTTCAGGTTTTACAGGTCCGAGTTGAAATCCTTTTGGTTTTTGTATGTTCTGGTAATTCTACTACATATATACAATCATTTTGTTGAATTGAAGAACCCTAACATCGACCTCTAGACCACTTTCTCTACTCCGCTTATTTGGATTTGATTTTAGTAAGTTTGTTTCGAGTTTAGTTTTGATTTCATTTTGATTTCCTTAGGTTTTGATTTGGTTTGATGTTAAAGATCAAAGTTGAAGAAACAACGTTTCTTGTTGGGAGCTTGAAGATTGAAGATTTCATAAGGGTGGGTTGAGGTGAAGGAATATGGTGGCCAGAGTTGGGTAGATGGTTGTCGAAGTTAAGTAGTCTTTGTCGTTGTAAGGAAGACGAAGGAAGCAAAATAATCTTTTTATTCTTGACAGGATCAATCGCATAACAAAACTGTGTGTTAGGGACCGTCTGAGTAATAAATCTTTTTAGGGACCAAGCGTACAAGTATCCCCTAATCATAGGGACCATCCGTGTAATTTACTCTAAATTTTTTCTTTGTTTTGCTTTGCAACACCGTGTTGTAAAACACGAATAAATTAAATGCTAATAGGTGAGGCACATATAAATCGAAACCTAAACAATGAATATCGTCTTATCTACATAAGAGGAAGCTGTTAGAATTCAACCATATGATTTGATGATGTTCAAGCTGCTTACATTAGCTAGCATTAGCTATTGACACGAGGTAACATCATGATTTTCACCAAATTAAAAAAAAACATTTATTTAACAGAATATGTAAGCGGAAATCTTATTTTGAATTACTTGAAAACATCATCAATGTTACTTTTATTACAAAAACAACATTTATCAAAATTAAAGTTCATAAACCAATCCAAAACAAGTTCTCAAAAACAAGTGTTATGAAAACACAACTACATGTCCAAATGGTATTGATACTAAGACATATATTTGGAATATAACTACCAAAAAGCCCTTAAATCCTCACCAGTCCATCATATCATGTAACATGTATTAATGCAAGGCAAAACAACCTAAGCAAAGAGATAAGTGTCAATAAATGCTAAGTGATTCAACCATAAGTACAATGTTAGGAAAACACACATCATCACATACATCACATGCATCATATACCACACATACACCACATACATCACACACATAACATACATCACATGTTCGTCACTAGAGTATCATTAAGGTCTACCGTTGTTACTTATCTTTTAATATTAGATAAATATTAATTATTCCAATCCTAGCCCTGCTTCCGTCACTAACCCGAAAGGTAGACACCCCATACATGAGTTCATCACTAACTCGTAAGGTAGACACCCCATACATGAGTCCATCACTAACTCGTAAGGTAGATACCCCACACGCAGGTCCGTCACTAACTTGAAGGAAAAATCTGTTCACTACTAAGTGACTGACCCAACCCTACCCCACTGGGTCCATCAATAACCTTGGGTTCATCATTGACCCAAGAGGTAAAAACCTCATTCACTACTAACGTGATCAGCTCGACCAAATGCACTAAGTGAGGTGCGACTCTCACTCATAACATTGCTCTTGGTTCGTTGCGTTCGCTACTCTGACATTGCACATACAAGTATGCACGTTGTTATTCGAGAGTGGTACTTGTCATTGTTTCCTATCACTAGAAACTACCCACTTAAACATGATATTTGATCCAGTGCCATCACTACGCCAATATCACTCTAGTCCTCGAACACCTTAGTGTCCATGAACCATGTCCCAAATGGTGTTCTAGAAAAACCACTTGACGTCACTATTGGCTTAATCTCTTTCCCTTTAGGCGTCTTTCAACCTATAAGGCCCTCACAAGTATCCGGATAGGGTACACTTACCTAAGTCTAGATTGCTACCCTTTACGCCCTACTAACTGTATTCCCATTTTTAAATAATATATTATTAATTCATCATATAAGGATTACACTACAAACCTCCCTAAGTAATCATGCTCAATTTTTATTAAAATTAAGAGTAAATTACTAAAATGGTCCCTATGGTATGGTCAAAATTACATGTTTGGTCCCTAACTTTTTTTTTTGCACTTAGATCGTCCCTGTGGTTTGATTTTGTTGCGTTTTCGTCCCTCACATACATAAAATTAGGGACCAAACGTGCAATTTTGACCAAACGATAGAGACGATTTCAGTAATTTACTCTAATATTAACTGGCATATTACTTCCATACTCCTCAATATGTAAACATGCAAAAAGACATAACAAGTTAAGGCATTTTACAACTTTATATAATCATGAACAGATCATCACTTTATCATTAAGGCATATTATATCACTAGCATGCATTGTCCTAACTATCATAAACAAGTATTTCTAGAAAATTATAGCATGAACAAAACGCACACAATCAACACAAATCCCTCTTTTTTTATCATGGACCTATCACAACCCTCACATCAAAATAACAAACAAAAAGAATTGCATGAAGGAAACATCATTCACATCAAAATATCATTCATAATTGGGGTACATGCAACCTAAACGACCTAGGTTCATTCCAACCCCTCTTAGATGTAGAATTCCTAACAAGTACTTTAAATAACCACAAAGATTGACTCACCTTTGTCAAACAAGCACCCTTTCCACACTTCAAATCTTTTAATAGTTGAGGTATAAAGATTTACCCTAATACAACACAAACAAGTAGATTACTAGAGCTTACAAGACCAAAACCAAAAGTAGCAATTCTATACCCCAAACATGCAAACTAGTTACTAGGTCAAATTCTCAGATGTTGACCTGAAAAAACAGCCTGTTCAAGGCCACTTTAGCACCATTAAATCCTGTATAATTTACAATTTCATATCATATTATAGTGGTTTAGACTCTTATATTTTCAGAAAGTGCTCGCACAAGTCCATACGATTTTTCTAGAATTTTATATGGATTTTACAAAACTGCATATCCGTGCAGCTAATTTCTGAACAGTCAGTGAAAATGACAATTTTCACATTGGTTAGAGACAAAATAAGGTCCTAGGAAAAATCAAGGACAAACTAGACTCAAAATTAAAACTTTAAGAGTTTTACGGATATCCAATCCGACTCCTGATGATTTTTCTAGATTTTGTTTTTCAAAATAGGGACAAAATGGGAATTTTCCTGAATTTCTCAGCTTTGAATTTTAAGGGTTAATTAGAAACTTAATGTCACACCCCAAAACCGTGAACGGCGGAAACGTTCCCGGGTGGAGGACGTCATGTACAGTATCACAACAGTGTAAAGTAGTAAACAAGCAACAACATCATCCATTGCATTAAAAGTAAAGTTTTAATACATGTGTGCTCTTTCAATGTAATAAGACACCAAAATATACAATCAAAATAAAAGACTAGTCTTTTCTGTGCTCCGTCTTCTCAAAACCTGGCCATCGTACCTGTCTACTGGTGACCTGAGAATACAAGTTATTTTGAAAGCGAGTATCAGCCTAAAGCTGGTGAATTCAAAAGTATTTAAGTGTCATTGTCTTGTTTTGGAAAACTGTTATGAATGCCCTGTAAATCTTTAAATGAAACAGTTGATGTAAGTAATGAAAGCCCTAGAAAATCCCTTATTTCCTACTAGTATGAAATGTAGTCTTCTACCAAGACCCGAATGTTTTGTAAGTGAAAATTATAGTTTTTCCTTTCTTTTGACTATTACTAACAGTACTTAGTCTAACTCATCGTTTATGTGAATGTATCACAAAATAAAGTAATAGGAAAATGTACTAATGTAATTGTTATCCTTTTGTATTAGGATTAACACGACATCGCAATTAGCGAAATGTATAACCTTTGAACATCCGCAGATTGTTCAATTTTCCTCTGTAGCTGCAATAGGGGGGAGGAAGGGTTAGTCCCGTAAAGGTACTCCTAGTATAAGTATTAACCGTAGGTATCCGTAGATGTTCATCAACCTCTGTAGCGAACAGTAGGCCCAAGGAATGGTTAGTCCCGTAAAGGTACTCCTAGTATACGTAATAATCGTAGACATCCGTAGATGTTCATCAACCACTGTTGCTAACAGGTGGGATTCGGAATGGTTAGTCCCGTCTAGATATCCCGTTGAACTGGGATAGGCAGGACAATTTACACAGAAGGTACTAATAAATCATCCTCGTGAATCGAGATAAAAGTATTCATGTAAGTGTATACAGGTAAATGTATCTACGTAAAGGTACTCATGTAATGTATTCATGTAAGCGTATTCATGTAAGTGTACTCATGTAAGTGTATTCATGTAACATGTAATGTATAGTATAGACTCATGAATGAACTGACTCTGATGTGATTTCCTGGTAATAGGAATAATGTTTTGTATCTTCTAACTATCCCTATGATAGTTAACTGGAAGGTAATTGGTTGTCCAAGCAGGTTTATACACCCTTGCTACCCAAGAGTGTGGGAACTGAATGAAGGATGAAAACTATAACATCAATACATATATAAGAACATAAGTGTATAGATATAGTTTTGTTCAAGAAGGTAAAAATGGTTTTGTAAAGCATCTAAGAGTTTTGAACAATAACTAACAATGACATGATGTCATGTTAATAAACATTTCAAATGTAATACTTTTGCTATCAAGGTATTTTTAAGATATAAAACCATTTCATGCATCGCATTTTGTAGTATGTGAAATCTGCTGAATGAAAACACAGTTATAAATACATATGATTGATTTAATAACATGCTGTTTTTTACTTATATTCCCCCCATTAAAGCATTTAAAATCATTTTAAACATTGATTAAGGGGTATGAACTCACCTGTAGATGGTGGTTTGGATGAACTGAATGATGTAGGATAGCTAGGTGACAAGTGAAGACTTGTTCACACCCAATGATCCTAGTTAACATATAATCACACATATATGTGCCCAATTAGACTTTAAATCACTAATTGACAAAGTTAAGACATCCTAAGGCATGTAAAACACCTTATTTAAGTGCTACCAGTCATAAGGATTGCATCTAAGTGCTAAAGGACCTTGCTATTGTGTTTGGGGTTCAAGGGTAAACTCCCTTGGAGTTTACGGTTTTCATGACCTTGACCTAATGAGTTTACGGTCGTAAACTCAAGAGTTTACGGTCGTAAACTCAAGAGTTTACGGTCGTAAACTCCTCTCCTTTTGACCATAAGTTGTTTTGAGGATTTGCAAGTCCTTTGAAGCATTTCTACTTGGTGGTTTGGACTTTGGAAGGGACTAGGGCAACAAAACACCCCTTTTGAGGTGTTTACGGCCTCATGGTCATTTATCTTTGGGTTTACTACCTTAAACCCATATAGAAATTGATTGTTTTATGTTTTCAAGTCCCTACCTCATCAAGGTAATTGCCTAAGTTAGTTATTAGGCCTAAGGAAGGAAAATGACCCATTTAAACACACTAAAGAGTGTTTACGGTTTTGGGAGCTCCCCAAACCGTAAACACATGATCATGGAATTCTTTGGTGTTTTTCATGGCTTAAACCCATCAAGGGAAGGTTCAAACATGTCAAGGTAAGTCTTAAACATCAAACTAGGGCTAAACAAGGGACTTAGGCACACTTTGGTGCCATTTATGGTGTTTACAGCCCAAGAACCTTCTTGGACAGTGAACACCTCTAACCTTGTGTTCTTGGCATAATTTCTTGATGTTTAGATGTAATACTAGCTTAATAACACTCAAGGATGGGAGTACTTACTATTAGGAGGCTTGATTTGAGCTAAAAGTCCAAGAACACTTAGTGTGTGTTCTTGGTGTTTTTGGAAATCTAATAAAAAACACAAAAATGAATGGATGAATAGATGCACAAACACTAGATTAAGTGTTTAATCAACTTGGAATGGATAGAACACTTACAACTTTGAAGATCTTGAATTGTTTCTAGTTTGCTACTTGAGAGGTTTTCTTGAGTTTACTCTTTTGGAGTTTACTCTTTTGGATAAATGGGGAGTAAACACATCATTGACTAGACTTAGGGAGTAAACTCATGGATAAGCATGAGTTTATGGATTTTGGGATGATTTTTTGACCCAAACAAAATAGTTTGGCCGGGAATTTCTAAGACGCGAGGTGTTTGCGGTTTTTAAATTTCAAAATCCGAGACGACACTTTCTTTCACCCGTTCGTTTAAAGAATATTATTAAAATAATCAAACGAACTCCAAATTTGTTAAAAAAAGAAATAATGACATTAACCTATAATAAGAAGTGATTGACTTGTAGGGTTTGACCGAATGAAAATTCCGAGTTGTCACACTTAACCCATTAAGCCATACTCAAAATCAACTATAAAGATGAAAATTGAGTTCTTAACAGTAGTAGCATGTCAAGAAGTTAAAATAACAATTTCAACCTCAAACCATGGCTCAAAGTACATTGCTTTTATGGAAAATCATAGTATGTTGCTAAAAGAGGGAACACCATTAAGGTTGAGTTTCCTCCACCATTAAGCTTCATGGAAAGAATTTTAAGGGCTGTTTTGAAGACCTTTTAGATGGCTTAAATAATGGTCTTTTCACATAAAATTACCCACTTGAATTGAGATAGCAATAACATGAATTTTAACGATCAACAAAGAAGACAATGTCCCCAAAACTTGGAGTAATTCAAAGACATGAACAATAGGGATTTCTTTTTCCCTTTATGTACCAAGGAGGAGGAGGCATGTTTACAAAAATTATAAAATGACGACAAATTTTAGGAGACAAAAATGTTTGTCGTAATCCTTTAAATTTGATAAGGGATGACATTTTTTACAACACCCACTTTTGCTTGTCATAAATCCAGTGTGTGTCATAGTTTGTGTGTCATTAAATTCCTGTTTGCTTGTAGTGACTCTTCAAACTCTCAGCGCCAGTCATAACATTTACTGTGACAAACTTCGCCAAACACCAAATGATATTTGATCTATTAAAAGAGTTGTGGAGCCACTTCTTTGCTATAAACATACATGCATTGTCTTCTTTCATTCTCTTTCATTGACGTTGGGTACTGGATGGTGGTGGACCAGGAAGATGATCTCTGCTTTTTGAACAAAGTTATTAGCTACGATGGTAATTCCGAAGGTAGAACAGAACGACAACGTTGTTCATAAATGTAGATGGGGAAGAAGAGATTCGTCTAAAAGAGGATGGAGAATGGTGGTGCCCATTTATTATAAAATAAAAACAATATAAAGAAAAGCTAAGAATATATATAAGAAGTTGTATAATAGTCTTTTTTTCATCTATCTGAGAGATGAGAACCACAACAAAATATAACATATTGACCATCCGATCGGAAAAAAATATAGACGAAAAAAACATTACCCAAAGCCATACTGACTATTCGTGTCATTTACTATTGATTCTATTATGTTTTGGTTGACATTATTTACGATTAAAGAACCATTTTGATCTAACTGATGTTGAAAAAACTATCGAATACCTCTTTACTGACATTCAAGAACAAAATGCAAATTACGCGACAAACACATTGTCCGACGTCACCCTCGACCAAGAATACATATATAGACACCAATTACAATTATTGGAATTTCCTTCTAGATACATTGTTTCAATAATATTTACGGAATGCTATGAAACAATTTTTAGTTTTCTTGTTACACTGGAATATTAAAGTTTTTTTTATATAATAATGTTATGAAACGAAACCCCCAAAAGTCTGGACCAAAAAATATAAACCAAAATCGAAACCATTTTACAGTTAAATATTCTTTTGTGGTCTAGTGACTACAAAACACCAATTCGAGATAGGACAGTCTTGACCAAGACCAAGACAGGTTCACCCAAGGCCGAAAAAAGATCTGACCCTCAGGGTTTGAGACCGATTTTATTCACCTACGTCAGGAAAGTATTGGCTTCGACTATAATTTTAATTAATAATGGCACTGCGATACCAGTTATGAGTCTACCAAATGGAATTATGTTATGAGTCTACTAAGGGCGTGTTTGAGACAGAGCTTATAGGAGCGTTTGACAGCTTTTAGTTTTTAGCTTTTGACAAAACGCTCTAGTTTAAACAAAAAACTTTGTTTGGTAGTACGAGCGTTTAGCTTTTAGTTTAAACAAAACGCTCCAAATCTAAAAGCTACTTCATGTAGCGTTTAACAAAACGCTACTGAGCTTTTGAAATTAACTTCCATAATTACTCCTAAAAATATATTTATTTATTTATTTATTTTTAATCAATTATCCTTTTATGTAATTTTATATATTTCAAAAGCTTCCAGCTACTTTCGCCAAACACTCATATAACAAATAAAAGTTATTGTTTTCCGCTACCAGCTACCCGCTATCCACTTCCAGCTAACAGCTAATTTTGCTAAACATGTAATGGAATTATGTTATTTCGATCAAGATTGACATGTCATCTGAATTCCATTGTATAACTTCACATGTATCGCTTCTGACTTCTATGTCAATTTCAACAAACACAGGAAAAGAATTTTATTATAAATGTGATAAAACGTTATAATTCTCATACAACAACCTTTCAAATTCTCTTCATAATTTCCGAATGACCGAAGGAATAACTTTATTGATGTAATCGAATAAGGACAGCTAAAACCATACGAAAACGGCATTCTAAACTGACAGCATTCTCACATATTTCATGACTGCGTACCTCGTCTGGCCCGAATACGAAATCGGCTTACATTGACTCGTCTTTTGTCCCACCCAAACCTTCATAATGGATTAAATATTCATACACCATTTTCACAACTATATATAATTAATATGTATATACGCTCGATGTAGTTTGAAAACAGCTATATATCATGAAACACAGGAGAATTACATAATCATAAACACAGAGCTATCGTTCAAAAGTTCCACAAAAACATACAACAAAACCGAAAAAACAAGACACAAATATGTCTACAATGATACCTTCTTTCACGTGTGTCACAGTTCTAAAGAAGCACAAACCGTGTTCACGATTAGAGATTAGAGCTCAAAGTTTGAGGGACGAAGGTAAAAACGAGTAATTAATATGGTTTAATGACATTCTTGTGGTATGCATTGTTGTACAAGCATGTGATATGATTTCGTGTTAGTTTGTTGACTTTGTTTTGATGTAACAGGGAGATCGAGTAATCTTGTTGATTCGAATATGAAGATTCTGAAGGATAGAATTGAAGCTATGAGAATGAAAGAGAGATTGGAAATGAACTGTAGACCAAATGGATGGGATTACACCTCAAGTTACATACGTAAACCTAAAAAGCAACAAGAATATTTGCAAACAGTAGCTCTAATTTGTGGCACAACCAGCTTGCCTGTTCTTATTGGAACTGGTCTTCTTTGCATTTTTTCTGTCATTGCTCGTGTTAACCTATGAGAAACCGGAAACGATGACCAAACGACACTAGTTCAAGAAAAGGAAGAAACCAAAACAGAATCACGAGCTTCTATCTTTTGCGAAGATGTGATGATTTAGGTGAATTAAATTGATATTTTATGTTTATGGTAAGAAATCAATTCTTTAATTATGTACAATTCTATTTTTTTTTATTGAAAAGAGACTTGTTATATACTAGTTTAATCTTTTATATCGTATATTTGACTGGGTTTTGGGTGATTATTTTTTAATATTTAGTGGAAATTGTTTCTTATGATGTTTTTAAGCTAATGGTCTTCATCTTGCCGTTCAAAAAAAGTGGTCTTTCAGAATATTTTAAACGGTCGTGTCTCCCAAGGGGACTAGGAAATTTATATTTTTTTTGTAATTTAGTAAAGATTATCTGTTGATTTGGAATATAATTAAGATGATTCATTTCTTAAGTATAAGTCAACACGCGTGTTTAGTTTTGAGGGAATAATATCAGAAGTTTCATCGAACTATATGATATATTGATATTACGTTATTAACATTATAAATACAAATTTTGGGTTAAAATTACACAATTATAAAAACTAACCATAATAATTTTAGTAATTACAAGTTTGATATTTAAATACCAAATAAATTGGCCAGTAATAAACAGAGAATTGTATTTTTAAAAACACAATATTAGGTTTTTTTTGTTAGGTAATTGTTAACATAATTATATATTTATGATCAGGAAATATGCATAAAAGTCTTTATATTTTGGTTTTATTACAAAAATTCACTGCTATTTTTTTCGAATTTAATCATTAAAACCGGTTAATACTTGAAAAATAACTCTTATATCCGGTTAATTAGTACCGGTTTTAAGGGTTAAATTGCAAAAAAAAAAAAAAAAAATCATTGATGACTTTTTCGTTAAAAATGTTAAAGTTTAATGATTTTTTTAAAAGATTTTCTATTTTATATACACTAAGTTTATTTGAAGAAAACTTATATTTATTTATTAAAAATCACAAAATAAAGATAATTTTTTTTATTAAAAAGCACAACAATGATAATTTATATATCGTTTTTGGAAGTTTTTGTGATTCTTTTTAATAAATACCATTTCTACAATCATAAATATATCATCTATATTCTATATAACTTAAGAGAATTTTGTTGATTTGTCACAAGAAGTGCATTCTTAGGTAAAATGTTAGTTCATTATTGAACTTTTAAGTATTAGATGTAAAATGTTTATAATAAAAATAAAATATACCGAAAATATTTTCACAATCGAACGACACTTCAGACAACAAAGGCTTTTAATCCTAAATAAAGTTCCATTATACATACTATGTGGCCTAGACACGCACTCCTTACGACAAATCAACAAAAGTTGTATTAATTATATTTAACATGTGTTTTATAAATATTATATCTCTTGTATTAATATAACAATTACAATAGTTATAAAAACACATGTTAAATAAAATTAATAGAACTTTTGTTGATTTATCATAATGAGTGTTTTACAAGGCCACATATATCATGAAGCTTAATTTAGAAATTGTATTTATAGAATCACAAAAATTCCCAAAAATGATATATAAATTATCATTATAGTGTCTTTAATAAAAAAAATAGAGTTTTTTTTTAGTGAAATGGGTGTAGACAGTATCTTTATTTTATACGTTTAATAAATAAATATAATTTTTCTTCAAATAAATTTAGTATATGTAAAAAAGAAAATCTCCAGAAAGTAATTAAACTTTAACATTATTAACGAAAAAGTTATTCTTGATTTTTATTTTATTTTATTTTATTTTTTGCAAATTAACCTTTAAAATCGGCATTAACTGGGTACAAGTGTTATTTTGTAAATGTTTATCGGTTTCAATGGTTAAATTGCAAAATAATAATAATAATAATAATAATAATAATAATAATAATAAAATCAGAGGTGACATTTATGTCAATAGAGCCAAAATATAGAAACTTTTATGTATTTTTTCCTTTCTGAAATCTAAACTTTAAACTTTTTTAAGTTTTTATATAAAATCTCTATTTTATATTTATTCATTTTCTTTAAAAAAAAAAACTATGAGTTTTAAAATCATATTTTCAAGAAACTCATTTTTATGATTTTACGTGAAATTTGTTATAAAGCATATCAACCATAAACAATTTATATCATGCATAAATAGCAACATAAAACCATATGAATATGCAATTTCCTATGGAATGTTATTTGAGCCACAATAACATCCAAAACTACCAACCAAAGATTTTGCAAACAAAATGTCACAAAAAAGTGTAGCATCCTCCAAATAGCTTCAAATGCATCATCTTGAAAAATCTACATTCTTATTTTTAGAGCTCCATTCTTGAGTTGTTGGTCTTGTTATATTTATAAAATTTACTAGACTATTCTAGTATTTTTACAAATAAAAACTCACTACAAATCTCAAAAATAAATATTTCATTTTACGTAAATTTATTACAACTATTTATAAGAACGAAAAGAAACATAAAACCACCACAAGGTCTAGTCCATGGCATAATCATAATCACAACATGTAAACAAGTTCATTTAAGCAAAGTATTACTAACATGCATGAATATACATGGAATTAATATTTCTAGCAAGTTGCATGTGATTAAAAATTGTCTAACAATTTAAATACTTCTAAGTTTTGTAAAGGAGGATCTGATACCACTGAAGGGGTCTTATATATTTCATCTTACGTAAATTTATTACAACTATATTTAATAATGGAAAGAAACACAAATGTAACATCCTAAAATTTAAGATAAGGTTCTTAAATTAATTAAGTAATTAAATGAATGATGATTTACATAATTAAGTCATTTAAATGATAATTATATCATTAGTTGATGTAAAGCTTAGTAAGTTAAAGTTTGAAATGTTAACATTTCAGAGTTAAAGGATCAAAAGTGCCAATTTGGCAAAGTATGTTTGACCAGGGGTTGACTCAACTAATGGAAGTGACTACAAAAGTTATGTAATGGAGGATAGGGACTTAGTATGTCTATTCTCAAAGAAAAGTCACATATATTGGAAGAGTGGATCATTTTTGACAAAAATGTGAAATTAGAGGGACTAAATGTGAAAAAGAAGGAAATAGGATGAACACTCTCCTCACTTTTCTTCCAAATACATATGAATCATTCTAGAGAGCTTCTAATGGCGATTCTTCTTCTACCTTCCGTCTAGGGTGTGATTCAAGTGGTGAATTAAGCAACCAAGCGAAAGAGAGAAGGATTCAAGGCCTGCAAGGTAAAAATATCCTCCCCATTTAGCTTAAAATTCGAATTGATGAAGGGGATGAATCCCAATGTTGAATTTGATTGGGTTTAATGGTTAGGTTTTGGTTTTCTAACCTCCTTTGAGTTTTTTTTATGGTCTCAATCTCAATCCAATCATCCCATTGATGAATTTGAGGATTTGGGTGAAAACCCTCATGAACCCTAGAAATTCAAATTAGGGATTTCATGTTTATATGTAAGATTGGAATGGATTCAGTGACCTATATGATGTTTGATGGCAATGACTCCAATTAGAATGATCAAACACATCTATAACGGGAGAATGTTGCATAAACATAGGTTTTAGATGGTTATGTGAGAAATTTTGATAAAACAATGAAATTATTGGAATGTGAGGATTTGATGAGTATATGATACTCATAATCATGAGTTGATACTAACAATATGATTTGAATGCAAGAACATGAAGGATTGAGTGACCTATAGTTGAATTTATGGAATAATTGGGCATAACGACATTTTGGGAAATCTATTGATAATTACATAATGAATCTCATATAAGAAGTGAATGATATTCATGAACATGAATTGACACTCAAGAGATGATAGTGAAACATATACGTGAAGGAATGTTAGCAAAGATCCATCTCTAGTGATTGTTATGGCCCAAGGGCAATTTTGGAACATAGAATGGAATTGAGGATTCTACAGTTAGATTGGGCATTTTCAATGAGATTAATGAGGGGTTTTATGTGCTTGACAACATTTATTTGAGTGTTCAATAACTTTGGAACAAGCCTTGTGAGCTTTGGAATGCTTAAATAAAAAATGGACTAGTTTACCATTCTTTTAAACACTTGAGGATCAACATGATATTAAGGTTTCAATGAACACTTAATGGATTAAGTGGAGTGTTTTAAGATGATAAAACACCTCCTAAATATGTGTGAGAACCTATACAAATGGTACAAAGTGATTTGGACAAGGGTCTTCAAGAACTATGCAAAGTAGAGTGTTATTTTTAGAAAAATTGAGTTTTGTGTGTATGCAAACATGAAAACATGGCCCGTATAAATGCATGCTTTAATTTACATGACACGTGTAAGTCCCTGTTAGAGGTTTTCTTGTTTTATTCATAACTCTTGCATACGAACTCAGATTTACACACAGTTTTCGCCTACATTCATATTTTGCATTAAGAATGATTTGAAAAAAATAAAATTTAGTAATGGAAGATATGAGGGGTATTTTGGTCATTTTAATGACTTATGTCCATATATGGTGTAGGTAGTGTTTGAAGAGGAATGATCTAGGGACAGGAATAAGAAAAACATTAGCTAACCTACATGTGATTGAGGTGAGTATATGTTGGCATTTTCCCACTTTGGGGTACATGGAAAAATGATTTTTGATAATGAAACACTAATTTTTGATATATGAAATGTTTTGAAATGAAAATGTCAAATGTTTTTGGAAAGGATATTTGGAAGAATGCCTTAAAGTCAAGGATGTTTTGAAAGAAAAGAACGTTTTGGAAGATCGAATGTTTTGAAAATGTGTTTGAAATGTTTTGAAATATAGATACTTTACTTTTGAAATGAATTTTTGATACTAGTGTATGAAATGTGTAAAGTATGGAAAGTAATAAAAAGAAATTGAAGTAATGAAAAGAAATAGGAAGTAATGAAAAGAATTGGAAAGAAATGAAATGAATATTTTTCTCGAGCCATGATGTCCCTGTAACGGGATATAGAGGAATCTATCGGGGTGGCGCATCCCCTTTGCGAGATAGATGTCTTAATGGAAATGATGCCTTGGTGGATTGATTTGTTCTTTCCACCTTGGTATAGACTTGGGCATATTGCTAGGCCCTAAGTATAAAAATGATGACAACAGTTTAACACCTAAATTAGCCCTTAAATAATTTGGAATGGAATGTGAAAAGAAATGTCTTAAATTACATTATGACTAATGAAATGTTGCGATATATAATAGAATGAGGAAATATATATTTTGAAATGAAATGATAATAGATGAAATGATATTTATGATATGTATGAAAAGAGATTTCTTGAAAATGATTGAAAAGATATGTTTTGTAAAAATGAAATGTTTTGATTAAAATGTGATAAATGTTTTGGGTTAGAAACCCATGTAGCTCACGAGACATTATTGTCTTACCTATCTCTTTTTAATTTCATGTATCTCAGGTTACCTTTAAGGAGAGAGGATGATAGATGGAAGTTAGAAGTCAAGTTAAAGAGAATGGAGTGGAACTTGATAAGTTCCTTATTATTTTGTATTGATGTAATTCTTATTTGCTTACTATGGATTTATTGATGCTTAATGGTAACACCCAATGCTTTAATTTATAAAGGTTTTTGTGGGACCGGTTTTTGTTAAATGTGGGTTAATACCCGAATGTTTTTAAAACCATAGCATGAAAAAGTTTGAAATTTTTGGGGAGTTACAACAAAACCACCACAAGGTCTAGTCCATGGCATACTCATAATCACAACATGTAAACAAATTCATTTAAGCAAATTATTACTAACATGCATGGATATACGTGGAAGTAATATTTCTAGCAAGTTGCATGTAATTAAAAATTGTCTAACAATTTAAATACTTCAAAGTTTTGTAAAGGAGGATCTAATGCCATTGAAGGGGTCTTATAGCATGTTAAGAGTATAAAATATGTTAACGGAAGCTTTATGCAAAACAATTTTTTTTTATAGTAAAACCCAACAAGGATCACTTTACAAAAACAAAACATATTTAATAACATTAAAATCTTGCATGAGTGAGAAGTAGCAACAAAGACTTAATTTTTATGACACATGATGCTCAGA
The DNA here is from genome assembly GCF_002870075.4 of Lactuca sativa. Taxonomy (NCBI): domain Eukaryota; kingdom Viridiplantae; phylum Streptophyta; class Magnoliopsida; order Asterales; family Asteraceae; genus Lactuca; species Lactuca sativa. The sequence goes on along the minus strand of NC_056626.2, from coordinate 335,671,799 downwards.
AACAACATAAAATGAAAAACTTGATCTCTGGAGTAGCTTTTACTTACAAGAACCAAAACCATTAGACCAAAAGCTTGCAAATCAAGGATCTAACTTAGATCTAAACATCGAACCATAAAGGTGAGAGCTTTATATGTCCAGAAGCTTGTAAAGGTGATGAAAGTTTTCGATCTACAAGCTCCAAACCCACCAAACCTCAATGATGAACTTCTCCTCCTTCTACAAGGAACCAAAAACACTATAAAGGTCCAAAAAATCTCTCAGGAATTAGGGCTTTGAAAAGGCCGTTTGGGGTTAGTAGAGGCTGGTTATGAAGAGAACTCAATGTAATTAAGGTGTTTAAATAGTGGATCAACCCTAAAATTTTGGGTTTTGTGTCATCTTGAGTATGCCTTGCATACACACCACGTATGTAACATCACAAAATTCTAGACCAAAAATTTCATTTTGATATAACAATTCATAAAAAAAATTATAGAAAACATCAAGTTATTTAATTTCATAAAAAAACCATAGATCATATGTCTCAAAATCATGTCATAAGATAGTAACAATGTTAGAGTACAAATCCCAAGAATCTCATATGCGGAAAATCGTGTGTGTGATGTGCTGCTACCGTGCCGACTCCTTTCCCTTCGAAGAAGAGGGACCTGAAACAAAAATTGTAAACCCTAAGCACAAAGCTTAGTGAGTTCCCCCATCATACCTGATGCATGTAAATAGCTACACCTAATTTTAATATTTATAACCTAACTACCTTAACTAACTAATTGCACCTAGGCAGTGTACCTAGTCCAATTATAGAATAGTCGGGTAAGTCAGGTATCGATCACACGGAGCGGTTTTGATTTATCAGTTTATCTACTACTAAATTATTCTAGTTTTAACAAAGCAAGAGGTTTTATCTAATTTTGTAGGTTTAGATGAACTTAATTCTTTAACACAAACTCAATCAATAAACAAACACTTATGTTAGTTCGAATCCACTTTCACTCAATGGGTAATAAATTAGCTATGACAATTACTGTTGGTACCAATTAATAAAGTATTAGCAATTTAATTCCAAATTTACTAATTTTCAATCAATTCATGTAAATCAATGCATACTCACACATTAATTAACATGAAATTAATTATTTAATGGATTAGGTTATGTAGTTTGATTTGCTAAACACAATTATATTTATAATTTGTATTCTCTAGCACAACCTAATTCAATTATTCAATTGCTTAACTAAGATTGGTTTGATCCTAGCTCTAAATATCAAATCAAACATGCTAAGTAAAATCAACCAACACAAGTTTTTACCAACAAGTAAAATCAAATCTAAAATATCAAATCCATGAGTTCCAGGTTCATCTACATCGAGCTTGCGTTTGATCCTTTAGTCTCTAATTTTTCTCCATTCTTATTAAGCTCCATAGAAATTTTTTATTCCTTCACCACTAGACTCGTCTCCTTGGAAGTAGTCTCGTCTTCATCACTCGACAAATCATCACTTTCCTCACTCATCAAAGTTGTTGGCTTTTTGTAGGTAATAACTTTAACAAAGAACGAGACGGATGCTCTTGGTTTGGTGCGTTTGACTTGCTGAATTGTCTTAATTTCTTCCTCCATGATCTTTTCTAATTCTTCAAGCTCATTATCTTCATAAATATTGAACACCTCACTATTAACATCATCTCCTTGAAACCCATATTGTACTCCAAAGTCTTCCTTATCATCACTAATCCTCAATGTAAGCTTGGATTCACGAACATCAACTAAAGCACTAGCAGTATTCAGCAAGGGACGACCAAGAATGATTGGGATATTTACATCCCCCTTCATATCCATAATCACGAAGTCAACTGGTAAAACAAATTTCCCAATTTTAACAAGGATGTCTTCTATGATTCCCTTTGGGCGTGTCACCAAACGATTGGCCATGTTGATGGTCATCTTTGTAGCCTTCATTTTCTAAATATTCAGCTTTTGATAGAATGAATATGGCATCAAATTTATGCTAGCCCCGTTGCGGCTAAAACATAAGTCTTCAAATTGTTACCAATCTCACATGGAAGAGTGAGGCGTCCAGGATCTCCCATCTTCTTAGGGATCTCTCCCGATACAGCTTTTGAGCTTTGTTCACTAAGAATGAGCTTATAATTCTTTTTCAACTGCTGACGAGTGTCTACAAGATCTTGTAGGAACTTCGTGTATTCTGGAATTTTTGAAAGTGAATCGATAAAAGGGATATTAATAGGAATACCCTTTATTTTATGAATGAACTCTAGGTTGTAACACCCCGTTCTTAAAATATCTATTAATGGGTTCCCGAGATCAAGAGTAAGGGCGTTTCGGTCTTTCATGAGTGATGGGTTATTATTCGGGAAGGTTTAGGATCGGGGTGTGCTGCTAGAAGCGAAGATCTTCTCGCCACCTTTCCGTGGATATAAAGTTCAACATAATCGGATCTAGAATGAAGGAGTTATGATGCTTTAAAGATATTGACATTTATGGCCCATAATGGAAAAAGTGAAGAAAAGACCATGCATGCAAGATGGGACACACGTGGGTACGCCCAACGTAAGCTGGGTTACGCCCATCGTAATGGGGCAAGTTGTACGCGGGTGTTCAGGGCGTACGCCCAGCATATGCTCAGAGTCTCAAAACCCTAATTTTTGGGTTAAGCACTATAAAAGGAACATAATGGTTCTCATCCTAGCCTCCATAAACACTCTCTTATCCTCAGAAACCCTAGAGAGCTGTCCCACCTCCATTGTTGGGTGTGTTTGAGCTTGGAGAACCCATTTTGGTGGGTTAAAGCTTGGAAGCGAGGAGAAGAAGGTTGGCAAGGAGGAACCTTTGAAGCTAGAGCTTGTAGATCTGGGTTAAGTGCTTCATTTTGGACCTCTGCAAGGTAAAAAGTCTTGAGCTTGATGATTAATCTCTTAGATCTCCTCTAGTACAAGTTTATGGACCTTTTTGGTCCCAAGTTTGGGTCTTGGCGGGTTAAGCTCGTTTCTAAGACCAGGGTTGCCTCCCTTAGAGTAATATGAGTCCCATAAGCAGTAAAGTTCCAACCTTTGGGATTCTATTAAGCCTATGCATGAGATCTAATCCTCTTCTTGGATGTAGAAGATCATTTTGGAAGTTTGAGTTGGTTTGAGCCATATTAAGTCACTAAGTCAGTGACTTTATGGTTTAAGTTGTGAAATAAGACCTGGATCTGAGTTTGTAGCCCTTGGAGTGGAGTAATAAGCATTTAATGAGGAAATGACTTAACTGAGCACTACGATGAGCGTACGTGCAGGTACGCCCAACGTACTGGTCATAGAGCTGGTACGCTAAGCGTACGTTGAGGTACGCCCCGCGTAATCTGTCTGTATGGATCATGATTTTTGGGCCGCGGTTTGGGGAATGTTTGGGTATTTGGGCCTTAGTGGGCCATCAGAAATCATATTATATGGACCAAGGAATATATTGTGGGCTTAGGATGAGGCCCATTATGGGATTGGGCCCAATGTAGCAAATTGGGCCATTAGTGGGCTTGAGAGCTTGCCTAGTGTTGGGCCTTTCATATTGATTATGGGCCTTAGTCTTGGACCAGATTGAGTTAAGGGTAATTGGTCAATTTACCCTTGGAAGGATAATGTGATTGATCTAATGGTTATTTCTGCTATGTTGGCTTGTTCGGGATTTTCAGTGAGTCGGTGATTTGGGAGTCTGCTTTTCAGTTCAGAGTTTCGGCAGTTGCAAGGTGAGTTATCCTCACCATATCGACAGGGTCTAAGGCACCAAGGCCGGCCCTTTATCGGATTGTAATCCGAGTATTGTTGTTGTGATATTGCTTTGCTATGTTTGCATCCTGGTGGTTAGGATGGTATATGTTAGTGACCGGTTAGGTTGGTATCCTGTTTGGAGTATGCTATGTATGTGATCTGCTAGATCGGTTGACTGATGATTAATTGTTATGTGGTTATATGTTTATGTGCACATGGTTGTTTGACTGGGGCTGGGTTGAGGCGGGTCTTGCTTTGTGCTGTAGGCCAACATACCTAGGGCGGACCAGATATTCCGAAGGCCCAGCGAGCGGTCCGGATAGGCTGTAGGCCCCACGAGGGCCGCCAGACATGCCGAGGCTTGGAGAGTGGACCAGGCCGACTGAAGGCCCGGTACGGGCAGACCAGTCATACTGTAGACTCAGAGAGTGGACCAGGTGGGTTGAAGGTCCGATGCGGGCGGACCAACCACACTGCAGACTCGATGGATATGGCTAGACTCGGAGGGTGGACCAGGTGGACTGAAGGCCCGGTGCGGCGGACCAGTCACACAGTAGACCCGAAGTGCATGGCTGTTCTATGTTCTGTTATGATATGGCATGTTATGTGTATGGTGTATGTGGTTGGTATTTTGGGGGTATCTCACTAAGCTTTCGGGCCTACAGTTGTGGTTTAAAATGTTTCAGGTACTTCAGGAGACCGTGGCAAGGCAAAGGCGTGATCGTACCGCTCCTCATTTTTATGTGTTTATGATGTGGTTCTGGGAAAATACTCTGATAATAGATGTATTGAAAACCTTTTTGTAATAACTTTATGAAATTGGGTTGTTTTTGAAAAGTTTAAATTGGCTTGAATTTTATGGTCATTACATAGGTGTTCCCTTTCCAGTGGGCTGAGATGTGCTCGAGACGGAAACGACAAAGGCGGTCGGTAAGCTGGCACAGATTCTGAATTTTTCTATTCAGATCGAGGCCACGTCGTGAACAGAGGAGGTTCACGTCGTGAATTCGGTAGTTCAACAACATTTTCGTTTTTGATTTTTGGCTTTGGACCGGACTGCTTTGGCTCCACGTCTAGTGCTTCTAAAAAGTCAGAGATTGCCTCTTCTTCAGTGTTAATCACCATGACATGAGGTTGAGTCTTTTTCTCAGGAAATTTTGGAGAAAATTTTTCGTTAACCAAATTTGTTAGCTGACAAAGTTAGGCTTCAAGATTGTGGATCAATGCTTGCTGATTTCTTAATGATGTTTGCTGGTCAATCATCATAGCTTGTTATTCCTTCATCATAACTTGTTGTTCCTTCCTCATTAACCTTTGATCTTTCAAAGCCGCATCAGTGTCGTTATGTCTCTTATTTGAAGTTTCCATAAAATGTGATAACACATTCACTAAGTCAACTTTATGTTCAGCTGGTGGTTGATCCATTTGATAGCTGGCTGTTTGCCTGTATTTCTTCTCCTTCTGCTTCTTATACTCATCATATATCAGCCACTATTTCTTAGGTTTTCTCTAATCTTCATCATACTTGTCCCCACTCGAGTAGCAAACTTGAGCCTTTTTATTTCCATAATCATCCAAATTACAGTCCTTAGTCAAATGTGGCCCATTACACCTCTCACAACCAACTCGAATTGCATCAATCGATTGATCCATTTGGGTCAATCTCTGGTCCATAGTATTAAGCATTGACATCATAGCATCCATCTCTTCAGAATGTGCACCTCCACTGCCTTTTACTCCATCTTGTCTTGGGTTGTGATATTCACGAGAATGCTTTGCAAATTCTTTAACTAGTTCCTTGACTTCGGCCAGATTTTTCTTTGTAAGTGGTCCTTGAGAATCAAGGAACTGCCTTGTCAATACATTGACCCCATCATAGAATATAGACACCTTTTGTTGAATGTTGAGGACAATTCCTTAACAACCCCTTGTAACCCTCCCATGCCTTGTAAAGTGACTCACTCGAGTTTTGCTCAAAATTAGCTATCGCCTTTTTGATTTTACCTATCTAGGATGGTGGGAAAATTTGGTCTAAAAATTGTTCGCGCATCCGAGCCCAAGTAGTGATTGTACCAGGTGGAAGTGCCTTTAACCAATCTTTCGCAACTCCTTTAAAAGTAACGGGAAGCATCCTTAACAAGACAATATCTCTATTAACATTTGGGACATTAAATAGTCTGCAATGTCATTGACTTCATCTAAGTGCTTAAACGCATCCTCATGATCTTTTCCATAGAATGTAATATCCTTTAGTGCAGTAAGGATATGTCCTTTCAGCTCGAATGTGGCAGTGGCAGGTTGTACTAAACCTGGACCAACATCGTCTCTTATTCGCTTCCTGTAAGCTCCCATTGACATTTCTTCAATGTTCACCATGCCGTTTCTTGGCTCGTTCTCTGGTTCACTCGTATATAATTCAAATTCGGGCTCAGTATCGTATTCGGATTCGTTTAGGATAGGTATTTGATCTAAGTTTTCAACCTTGCTCTTGTTCTTTGAAGATGAACTTGATTCTTCCGTTTTCTATCCCGAATTCTTTGAGAACACTGGCTTGAATTCTTGTAAAGGTGTCTTCTTTGGTGTTTGATCTTCTTTCACGTTCTTATCCTTCTTTTTGTGAAGGGCCGACTCTAGATCTTCAAGTGGTGGTACCAAAGGTGTGTTTGAGCCTTTGGTCATGAACTCCTGCAAAATAAAAAAAAATAAAAACGTAAAACTAAACAAAAACTAAATAAAAATTTCCTACTGACTGGCCACCATGACGTGGTAAAGATTACCACCTTGTGTTGTCGCAGAAAAACTAACAGAAAAGAAAACAAAGAAATACGAAAAACTACTGAATACACGTTGTGAGCTTAAGACTCACGTAGTGAATCAGAAATTGAAACAAAAACTAAAGCTGAAAAATTAACTTTTTACAGGTTTTACCCCACAAAAAGGATCGATTAATCTAAAGCAAATAAATCAACAATAAAATAAGCCGCTCCCCGGCAACGGCGCCAAAAACATTGATGCGTGCAAATAGCTACACCTAATTTTAATATTTATAACCTAACTACCTTAGCTAACTAATTGCACCTAAGCAGTGTACCTAGTCAAATTATAGAATAGTTGAGTAAGTCGGGTGTCGATCACAGCGAATGGTTTTCATTTATCAATTTATCTACTACTAAATTAATCTAGTTTTAACAAAGCAAGGGGTTTTATCTAATTTTCCAAGTTTAGATGAACTTAATTCTTTAACACAAACTCAATCAATAAAAAAAACATTTCTGTTAGTTCGAATCAACTTTCACTTAATGGGTAATATATTAGCTATGAAAATTACTGTTGGTACCAATTAATTAAGTATTAGCAATTTAATTCCAAATTTACTAATTTTCAATCAATTCATGTAAATCAATGCATACTCACACATTAGTTAACATGAAATTAATTATTTAATTGATTGGAACTATGTAGTTTTATTTGCTAAACACAATTATATTCATAATTTGTATTCTCGAGCACAACCTAATTCAATTATTCAATTGCTTAACTAAGATTGGTTTGATCGTAGCTCTAATAATTTAATGCTCACTAAATTACCTGGTATTCTAAGTCATGTAGATTAATAATCACTAACCACACAAAATAAGAACTAAAAGCAATTAAATATCAAATCAAACATGCTAAGTAAAATCAATCAACACAAGTCTTTACCAACAAGTAAAATCAAATCTAAAATATCAAATCCATGAGTTACAGCTTCATCTAGCTAACAGAAGCAGCTAGATTTAGCTGGACATTCTAGCAACTAAGCAAACAAAATCCATAATAAAAAACATGTTTAAATATACCAATCTATGAATCAAATTATGAACTTCTTCTTCCTTGGTGTTGAAAACCAATTACAAAGTTTTTCTTCTTCTGAAAGTCGTCTCCAGGAACCCTCCAAGGCAGCAAAAAGTATTTAAAATCGTAATGATCTTGGGTTTATATAATTTTCTCGAAATTTGTATTTCACGTCGTGAAAGGTAACTTCACGTCGTGACTTGGGAATAATCTTTATCGGGCAAGGATTTTACTTCGCGAACACTTATCTTCTAGAAGATTCGAGTCCACGTCATGGCCTTCTATTTCACATCGTGAATAGAGCTAAATCTGTGGGTTTCTTCTACTTTTTTTGTACTCCAAGTCTCCAAAGTTCCATGTTTTGTCAACGAATAACTACCTAGCATATCAGGGTGCTGGTCTACCCCTTCGGTATTGTCGACGGGTACCTCGCATAGCATATCAGGGTGTTAGCCTACCCCTTCGGTCCTTTCGACCGATACTGGGAACTATTTCACCCCTACTTCTACCACATAGCATCCTAGTGCATAAACATATAAGTCATATACTGCTTTGCTTATCCGGGTGCTAGCATACCCCTTCGGCCCTATCGACCGGTACTGGGTCTATCCTACCCTTTCAATCACTATCAAATAACATCATAGCATACTAGCACATAAAGCATAACAGATAGTGACATACCAGATAATTATCACAAAGACAATCATGTCTCCTATAACTCTTACTAGTGGGCCGACATTGGTGTCTTCGACCCGCTTCTACCGGAAGATAACTCAACTCAATGTCGTGAAGTAGCTGAAATGTCCTAGGCTCTGGGATCTCCTCACACTCCTACACATAAAATATCTTTTAATTAATCTTTCATACTCATAACCACTTTAAGGGTCAACTTCGGTCAAAGGTCAAAGTCAAAGTTAACATCGTGGTCAAAGTCAACATCCTGGTTGACTCAACTCGCCGAGTTGGTCCATCAACTAGTCGAGTTCCTTGATCCATAAAACTCTGGAAATCTCGATCCTGCTCTTCGAGTTCTTTCATGAACTCGTCAAGTTCAATGATCCATAAAACCCTGGAATCGCGATCCTACTCATTGAGTTCTCTCATGAACTCATCGAGTTCCTCTTCATACAGAGTCAGGACATTTCACTCACAACTCATTGAGTTCCTCCTTGAACTCGTTGAGTTCCACAATCTTTATAGCCCAAAACCATGGCCAAATCGCCGAGTCATCTCCTAGAGTCAACGAGTTTTCTCAGTAACAGAAGAGGTTGGGGGACCATGACCCAACTCACCGAGTTGAATGAACAACTCGTCGAGTCCCCTATAGTCTAAACCCATTCAGTCATTTCTAGTTAGGTTTAATTCTTCCAAACCATAGATCTGGTCCCCTAGGACTAAGTTATCATGTAAAATTGCTAATTTTACATTTATGCATGGTGTCATGAGGCTATTAACACCAAAACTCAACTCCTAAAGAGATCTAAGTCTTGGAGAAAGGCCAAGACTTAATAAACTCGAGAACTTTGAGTCCCATAAGGCCATGGACATCTAGATCTGAAGTTATAACTCGAAAACATGCTTGCATCCGTGAATGGTTCCAAAATAGGCTCCTTAAGGCCCTAAACTACTCCATGAAGAGATCTAGTAAATGAATAGTCAAGTTATAGACTTTATACCTCAATAAGGCTACTTTGACTAGAACTCTCTGGATCTAAAGCTTCTTTCTTCAACTAAGCACTTCTAACTTCCAATCCTTCAAGGAAATACCAATGAATCACTCTCTTTTCTCTAACACATACTCAAAAGGCTCAAGATCATGAATTAGGGTTTTGCTGGACTAAGGGAGGCGATGAGGGAAGCCACAATAAAGTGTTAAGGTCCTTAAATAGGGTGCAAACCCTGAAAATTAGGGTTTCACTCAGGTAGCCCTACTCGTCGAGTTGAGGCTTCTCAACTCGTCGAGTAGACTTCTAGTCCCGCGTCCAAGATCCGTTGCTACTCGACAAGTTTGTGGCCTCCAACTCGTCGAGTGCCTTTGCAAAAATAAATAATTTGGCTTAAAATACATACCTAGATTCGGGCGTTATAAATCTCCCCTACTTATTTTAGACTTCATCCTCGAAGTCTGCTGCATCTAGGAATAGCTCTGGGTAGTGCTCCCTCATCTCGTCCTCCGGTTCCCAAGTCCACTCTGAGGCTTTGCGGTGCTGCCATTGTACCTTCACTAACTCGGCCTTCTTGTTTCTCAGATCCATCATCTTCCTATCAAGGATGGCTATTGGTCGCTCGTTGTAGTTCTGGTTGTCGTCCACCTGAATATCCTTTAGAGGTACCACCTCAGAGTCATCTACCAGACACTTCCGTAGCTGGGAGACATGAAAGGTACTATGAATCTTACTAAGATCGGCTTGTAGATCCAACCTATACGCCACCTTGCCCACCCGAGCTACAACCCAGAAAGGACCAATGCACCTGGGGCCCAACTTGCCCCGCTTCCAGAACCGGATGACACCTTTCCAAGGTGACACCTTCAGGAGAAACATATTCCCGACCTGAAACTCCAGGTCCGATCGTCGTCTATCAGCGTAGCTCTTCTGCCGACTCTGAGCAGTTTGAAGCCTGCTCCGAACTTGTTGGATCCTCTACATCGTCTTGAGTACCACTTCGGTACTTCCATGATCCTCTGTCCAACCTTACCCTAATATATCGGGGTTCTGCACTTCCTCTCGTATAACATCTCGAAGGGAGGACGGTCAATACTCGTGTGATAGCTATTATTATAGGAAAACTCTGCCAAGGAAAGGTAGGTATCCCAGCTACCACCAAAGTCCAGGACGCATGCCTGTATCATATCCTCCCGACTTTGGATGGTCCACTCGCTCTGACCACCCGTCTACGGGGTGAAAAGTCGTGCTAAAGCGCAGATGAGTACCCAACTCATCATGAAACTTCTTCCAGAATCTGGAAGTGAACCGCACATCTCTGTCATAAATCACAGAAACTGACACTCCGTGTCAAGCCACTACCTCTCTGATCTAGATGTCAGCCAACTTCTCGGCCGAGATGCTCTCTAGGATCGGAATGTAATGGGCACTCTTGGCGAACCGATCCACAATGACCCAAATCGAATCCACTCCTTGTGTGGTCCTGGGAAGTTTCGTGATGAAATCCATAGTAATATCCTCCCAATTCCACGCAGGTATATCCAATGGCTGCATCTTTCCGTGAGTCCTTTGGTGCTCTGCCTTGATCTTCCTGCAGATCAGGCATCTCTCGATGTACCAGGCTACATCCCGCTTCATGTAGGGCCACCAGTAATCAGGGCAAAGATCTCTATACATCTTCGTCGCCCCATGATGGATGGAAAATCTGGACTTGTGGGCTTCATCCATCAGAATTTGTCGTACTCTGCCCTAGTACAGAACCCAGACCCTCCCACACAAGGTCAAAGCCCACGACTGTCATAGTCAAACGAAGACACCTGACCTATGATCCGCTCACACTTCCGATGCTCCTCCTTCATACCCTCAACCTGCGCCTCTCGGATCCGCTCCAAAAGTGGGGTCACCACCTTCATCCTCAAGCAAATGTCTTTGATCGGGGCTGCCTTGTGGATAAGCACATCGGCCATAACGTTGGCCTTCCCCGAGTGGTAGAGGATCTCGCAGTCATAGTCCTTCATCACATCTAACCACCGGCGCTGCCTTATGTTCAGATTTAGCTGATCCATGAGGTACCTCAAGCTCTTGTGGTCTGTGTAAATAGTACAATGGACCCTATAGAGGTAGTGTCGCAAAATCTTGAGGGCAAAAACAACCGCCCCAACTCCAGGTCATGCGTTCGGTAGTTTGCCTCGTGACGCTTCAGCTGTCTCCAGGCGTAGGGGATGACGTGCCTTCTCTGTATCAACATTTCACCCAAACCCGAGATAGACGCATCACAGTATACTACAAAACCCCCCCACACCCTCTGGCAGGGATAAGATCGGCGCCTCGCACAACCTCTGCCTCAATGTCTCAAACTTTACCTGCTGCTCAGGCCCCCAACGAAATACAACAACCTTCTTCGTCAGTTGTGTCAAGGGTACCACTATCTTGGAGAAGTCCTGTATGAACCTCCGGTAATAGACTTCTTGTTGGAAAAGGTGTCAAAGCCCATAACTATAATTGGTATGTACTTGACCCGATAGTAGCATGGTCCATTTTGGTTGCATTCATCAAAGCAATATGTTAGGAAGGATATTTGAGTAAGAGGTTATTTACGATTTATTAATATATTATAAGTATAATATATTAATTGAGGAATCATATTATTTAATTAGTATTGATCAAGAATTAATTTAATAATTAATTTAGTGATCAAAAGAGACTAATTAAAATGATACATATGAGTTGGGCTAAAGATCCATGGTTTGATTTGTGATGAGCTTATGGATTAATTCATAAAGTGTTTATCCAAATCAAATGGATGGGTCATGGGCTAATATGAATGGATTAGGGTTACACATGACCCTTGATATTCTACACACACACACACACACACACACACACATATATATATATATATATATATATATATATATATATATATATATATGTATCTATAAGCTTGAAATTGATTACACCTTGTTTTCAAAGAAGTAGAATCCGATTTTAGAGTCTCCATAACCTCTCTATATTCATCTGAAATTGTTCTTGGTGTTTTGTGATTCCATTTGAGGCATCACACTTGGGGTGCTAAGCTTTCTTGAGGCCAATATATTTAAGCTACTACACATGTAAGTCCCAAATTTGCTTGACGTATCAATCAGATCCAATTAATGGTGCGGAATCCCAATTGGATGATGCAAGATCAAAATAAGAAGGAGGAGAAGAAGAATTTGATGAATCTCTATGTATTGATGAATAATCAATGATGCTCCTTACAAAAGATTCACACACACTTAGCACCTCTCCTAGCCGTCTTCAACCATTAACACTCTCTACCATCTAACACCTATATATATATAAGGCACATGGGTCGTGAACAGGTTCATGGCCGAGAACCAGTTCACGACCGTAAACACCCATCGGGTCGTGAACACTTTTAACCACACACACCACATGGACTGAAAACTCAATTGCCTAGAAAAGCAAAGTATAAACCATATTTTAGACCCAACAATCTCCCCCTTGGTTTATAGCTTTCTTTTCTTTTGACCCAACATACTCCCCCTAAAAAGTAGCTGACTTTTCTTGTCAATCTTCAGTTGGAGCTTGGCTTCAGTGTTAACCATTAAATTCTTCACAGCTTCAAGATGAACTTGATGAATCTTCAATAAAAGACTTCATCTTGAGCAGTTGGGTATTTCTTCAAAAATTGACTCTGAACGCACATTGGGTGTGGAGGATTCTTGTAAAGATTCTTGAAAAATGGCGATTTCAGCTTGAGAATCATCACATAGAACAATAGAGAGAGCTAATCTTCTGGATCACTTCAGCAGGTTCATAGATAGCAACAAATTGATTGAGGAGGATTCAGTGCAATCTATCACATAATCTTCATTTCTTGTTCCTTCGAATGAGAATTCTTCGATGATCACGGATGAAGCTTTGGCTTAGAAAATCTTCGATATAGTCTCCATGAGTCTCATCTACATCTAAATTTACTTTTCAAGACAAAGAAGATTTGAGATAAAAACAAAAACTAAAAACAAACAAAGCACACAATATTTTTGGATTCTTTTAAATTTTCTGAAAAAATAAAATAGAAACAAAAATATTTTTGGATTTTTTTATATTTTCTGAAAAAATAAAACATAAATAACACTATTTTTGGATTTTTGGTTTTCTGATTTTTGTTTGGTTTTTTAAAATTCTTAATTCTCCACCTAAATTTATGCATAGAGGAAAACTATGAATAAATTTAACAAAAACAAAAATAATAGCTAAATTTAAGACTATTTTGGGATCAAAGTTGTCAGGCAATCCAATATCGTTTATCAGCACATGCCTGCATGTTTAGATCTGGTCAACTGGTATCTTGATCCACTTAAACACAAAGGATGTTGATAAATTGGATAGTTTCTAAGTGATAAGACAGTGTGATCTATATTCTTAAATGGACATTCAGCTGACGACGACCAATGATATTGGTTTTCACTTAAATTAAGCAGCGATATCTACAGACAACCTATTAAATGGTTCAATTTTAGATTCACTAGAACATGTTTCCCACTTCCCGATATTCCCTGGTAATCAAGAACTTCCCAAGAACTCCTTACTTTAGGTGAGTAGACAATCATTCGGAAAGAATTCAGATATAGAAGTGCATATGTTGTATCCTAGGTCGGATGTCTTCCACTCACATGGAGGGAACAACATATGACTAACATAGATATGGGGTTATAGAGATACAAGGTTGCATATGTTGTGTCCCAGGTCGGATCTTCCGATCATGCAGAGGGGACAACATATGGCTAACAGATAGAAAGAAATGCATAGATAAGAAGGTGCATAGAAATAGAGTTGTAGATGTTGCAGTCCAGGTCGGATATGTTCCAATCATGCAAAGGAAGCAACATATAACTGACAGATAGAAAGCAAGAAAATAATTTCCTACAGACCTTGAAGGGCCATGTAAATGGTTTGGGCTAGGCTTAGCATGTGATGTGATTTGTTTTGTGTCTGTAATTTCACTTTATGTTAATATGAACTTTGTTGTGTCTACTTCCGTAAACACGTGTTTACGGCCGCAAACTCAGTTTGCGGTCTAGATGGGTATATATAGTGTAGGAGCTGGTCTTTTGTATGGTTGGTTTCTCTAGAAGCTTACGGTCACTCTTGAGTTGTACCTGACGATTTCTTGTGTTTAATCGTGTGCAAGCTCAATTCATTCATCTTACTGTGTTACTCTTGATTCATGTTTGTTTGATTATCAGTTTTAGATCCAGAATCGGACCTAACAATTGGTATCAGAGCAGTAAACTGGTATCAAACTCATCCGATCGAGATTTTGTGTGTTCAAGCTGTTGTTTTCATCGATTGATTGTTGGATTTTATGTTCTGAGCTTTGAAGAAACATTCCGTCTGAAAAGTACGAGTTTTAAAGGCTGATTGAGAGTTTACTGCCAACCATAAACTCTGTTTACTGTCAATCGTAATCACTAAATACTTCTACACCGTAAACAAGTTGAAGAACCGTAAACACCAAAACTGTAAACCCAAAAACCGTAAACCCAAAAACCATAAACCTAAAACCGTAAACCCAAAACCGTAAACCCATAAAACAGTAAACCCAAAACCGTAAACCCATAAACATCTAAACCATAAATCCCATACCGTAAACTCTGTTTACGGTCGCATTCATTTCAACTAACCTCAACCGTAAACTCTTTTGAAACTGTTAAATCACTTTCAAATGGATTCTCAAACTCATTTTCAGGAACTTGATGATGTTATGGGTACTACTACACGCATTCCGAGATTGATGTCTGCTGAAGGCTTTCCCGAGTGGAAATATAGAATCGAAAAATACATCAAAATGAAAGATTTCAAGATCTGGAGAAGTATTCTTAGAGATCCTGTCATAGAGTCACGATGACAGTTGGAGGTCAGTTGATTGACAAAGCCATTGTAAACTACACTGATGAAGAGTTTGAACTGGTTGAAGAACAGGAAAGAGCATTGGCTACTCTAACCATGGCATTATCTCCTGATATTGCTCAAGGTTTTCGTGAGTACACTTCTGCAAAAGCTCTATGGGAAGCTCTTATTGAGGTCTACGAGGGAAGTGATATGATAAAGTGATAACAGGCAACCTGAGTCTGCGTAACGTACCCAAAGTTGAATGGTCTATGCTCTGGGTTGATGAGTCGGTAGGCACGAAAAATTTTAAAATGGACTTGACTAGGGAGAGTTGAACTTAGGAAATTTATAGACTTGACAAATCTTGACCTAGTTAGATCCGTTCAGTCTGACAATACGACGCTCGGATAGGTTGAGCAGGGAGATATATATGGGAATCTACTCGTCACATTAAATGAACCCGTACTTGGAACCGTGGTTTAACTTTTCCTCGATGTTGGGATTCTGTCCTTAATTCCGGTTGGATGGAGCGACTGGTAAATTCCGATAAATTAGGTCTGTAGAATATCATTTTCTTTCTTTCCGTCTGTTAGTCATATGTTGTCTCCTTTGCACGACTTCCAATCCGACCTGGTACACAACATATGCAGCTCTATTTCTCTGCAGGTTATATATGTGAAAGACTTGTTATCTGTTAGCCATATGTTGTCTCCTCTGCGCGACTTCTAATCCAACCTGGTACACAGCATATGCAACCTTCTACTTCTCAACCCCTCTGAAGTTATAAGTAATAAGTAATAGAATTCTGAATCTATCCTCTCTCTGAATGGTTGTCTGCTCACCCGGTGTAAGGAGTACTCTGGAAGTTCTTGATGGCTGGGGCATATCAGGAAGCGGGAAACACGTTCTAGTACACTTAAAATTGAACACATATAGATTGTTTATAGATCTTGCTGCTCAATTTAGGTGGACAACAATATCCCTGGTCGTTGTCAGATGAGTGGTCCTTAAGATATAGTATCTAAGGAATTAGGATCAGATATAAATTTTAGGATTTTAAGTTCACCCTGTCTTGTAACAAATAGTATGTCCTAAATCTGTCATAATTTTTCGTCTTTAAGTGGACCACAATACCGACGATCGACCAAACAAAGATGCGAATATGGAAGGTACCGACAAGTGGATAAAGATTGTCCAACAACTTTGATCCTAGTACCTCAAGATGAAGTCAAAAAGTTTACTTATGTTGTTTAGTTAGAATTTTTTATTTTTACTTTTATTTTTATTTTTATTTTTTAACTAATAGACAAATTTTTATTAGCATTTTTTTATGTTAATTTTATTTTTACTTTACTATTAATTTTTTTTTTTTTTTTTATCCTCAATAGGTTTTATTTTTTAAAAAAAAAATTGTTTGGAATTTGGACAGTCAATCTAACAGTGTATGCGACTTTTGAAAAAGTCAAAGGAATATATATGGGAGTTTACTGCGGTAAACTCTCTTTACCACCTCTTTTATTCAAAAAAAAACCATAAACATCATCTCTCTCTCTCTTTAATCTTCGAAAAGCAAAGTGTGTTTTTCTCAAAATTGTCTAGTCCACATCAAAGGTATGTTAATCTCGACTCTGAACTTGTAATTTTTTGTTCAAATCAACTTTGAATCATGGAATAATTTAAGTTTTTAAGGTTGTCGGAGTTTACGGTTTCTGAATGTTCATAGGGAGTAAACTCATAGACCGTAAACTCTCAGGGAGTAAACTCATAGACCGTAAACTCTCAAGGAGTAAACTCATAAACCGTAAACTCGTTCGGATTCATAGACCGTAAACTCTCAGGGAGTAAACTCATTGACCGTAAACTCGTTTTGATTCATAGAACGTAAACTTGTTTTAAAAACATGGACCGTAAATTCATTTACAAACCGTAAACTGTCCCTTGGTCTTCCAGCCATAAACTAGGTTTGACCTTACGGCCGCAAACTCTGTTTACGGTCCATTGATCTAGTTTGACCGTAAACTTAGTTTACGGTCCGTTGACCTAGTTTGACCATAAAATATGTTTTTTTTCTTACTTGGCTTGTTTAGTGCAGATAATGGCATATCTTAAAACAGCCGAGATGCACAACATTGCAATTGTGTTGGATGATCCACTAGAGGCTCACAGAGACTTAATGTCCATGATGTACAGTCTTCGAGAGTGCTGCTTGGCTTATGCGATTACGGTGAATCCTATCATTTATGAAAGTCGTATTCAAGAGTTCTAGAAAACAGCCAAAGTAACCGAGAAGAATAAGGAAATGATCATTGAAGCTGTGGTTCAAAATTGCAAGATCCAGATTTCGGAGCAATATATCAGAGAAACTCTGATGATTCTTGATGAGCCTGATTATCCAACTGAAGCTGATGTTGAAGAAATTCCAAGGATTCTTCAGAGAATGGGATACGAGGGTTCTTATCCTCCAACAGTGAAAAAGCTTCTACCTCCTTACCGGCGCTTCTTGGCTAACGTGTTCATCAGTTGTGTGTCAGGAAGAAGATCGGGAGCGGATGAGATTTCAATCAGAAACACAGGAGCGATTGTATCCCTAGCAGCTGGCAACAAATTCAACTTCTCAAAGTATATCTTTGATGAGTTTCTTGTGAACATCGGTGTACTAACTCGAGGAAACAGAGATGCATTTCTAATGTACGCCAGATTCATTCAAACATTCATTGATGATCAGTTTCCTGACATGGTTAAATCCGATGATAAGATGGACACAAAGTCATTTGGTCCTCATATAGTTGGTCTTATTAAACAGAATCGAAAAGGAAAAGTGGTGTTTCGAGGTCTGCATCCCTTGGTGAAGTTTGGACAATTTACAGAGATCAATTAGTCTTCTGATTCGCATGGAACTTCTGAGAAGACTTTATCTGAGCCAACTTCATCAGAAAAAGTATCCTCTGTAGGCATCATCAATGTTTCAGATCACAAGGATGATGAAACTCCAGCCCTCGAAACTCAAGTCGATGATGAACAGGAATTGCAGTCAGTTCAAGTTCAGAGTACTTACAATGAAGATTTGAGTAAAGATGATAAAGAAAAAGAGAATGTTGATGTCTCGGGTTTTGACAGAGATGATATCCCATTAAACTTTGATAACAATGATGTATTTTTGTCTGATGTAAACCTCGACAACTTGCTTAATGATGTCGATGAAGTAGCTGATGTAACTGCTGAGACAAGAGTAGAAGAAGAAATTTTTGTGACCGCTCCTTCCACTTCCAATCCAGAGGCAGAAACAGCAACTCCTATGGTGACAGTGTCAGGAATTCCTCCTCTTGATACTGGGTTACCTACATCAGTGCCAATGGAAGAAGATCTTACCACCATCCAAGCCACTCCTCCTCCAACAAAGCGACGAAGACTCGTTCTGAGATTTGCAAATCGAAGTTCAACGACACAAAGTGTTACAGCTCCTCCAACAATCACACCAGCTATTGTCTCAGCCAAACCCATAAATGAAGGTCCCAGCACTGTATTCGATGCTGGTGGTTCCTCATTTCAAGCGGATCTCTCACCTCCAAGGCCAAACAAAGACGATGCCTCAATCAAGCTAGCTTATCTGTTAGCTGAGGAACAATTCTCGACGTCGCCTTCTCGTGGCAAGGGAATTCTCATCGGAGGTGATAACACAAGAGATTACTCCCCTTCACTCCAAAGCCAGATTGATGCCATTAAACAGAAGAATGTTGAGCCTGACCAGAGGAACATTGAGCTGGTAATCAAAATCGCAGACCTCCAATCTGAGAATACCGAGCTCATCATTCAAATGATTGAACCTAAAGAAGAAAATGCTCTAAAGACTAAGCAGATTTCTGATCTTCAGACGTAATATGGTAGTCTGGCTACAAATCTCCTGGAGTTACAAAAGAATCTTGAAGACAGGTTTGGTGATGATTTCAAGACAACTGTTGATGAACCTCATGTCGATTCCCCCGCTCCAGACGCTCCAAATGTTGATGCTCCCATTTCCTCTCAACTAATCTGATCTTCCATCGCTGTTGATCGTTTTGACGTGGATCCAGAACAGGCTTACAGAGCTGCAAAGGCAAAATGAGCTAAACGAAAGAAAGTTGCTGATAAGTCGACTGACAAGAACAAATGGCTCTTTAAAAGAAGTGTGGATCATAAATCTCCTTGGGATAGACCTCAAGTAACCTTCACTGACCTAAGCACTCAAACCTTCAGAGACATATATGGTGATAGGTCAGGAATTATTTCATGGGGATTTCATGATA
The DNA here is from genome assembly GCF_002870075.4 of Lactuca sativa. Lineage (NCBI taxonomy): Eukaryota > Viridiplantae > Streptophyta > Magnoliopsida > Asterales > Asteraceae > Lactuca > Lactuca sativa. The sequence goes on along the minus strand of NC_056626.2, from coordinate 335,652,352 downwards.
CACTAGATATGTTCATGGTTCGAAGGAAGAGTGGAAATAAAGAACTGTACAAGGATACTCATGATTTCAACTCCTATACTAAGGTTGATCTCATTGAGCTATCTAAAGCTCCCTTCTCGAATCCGTCAAAGAATTCCAAGGCCAGTCAATTCAAATCATTTTTGGAAGATCAAGTCATTAAAGGATTTCCATCAATGAAAACTGCAGAGTCCTTTGTTGCAGTTCACAAGCATGTATTGGATAAAGAAACCATCGAGCCTATCCGGGCAGTAATGTGGCCTGCAACTGCTCAAGTAAAACACATCCCTGTTCCTCAAAATTTTCCTGATGGATCTCTACACTCTATGCTTTATTGGGTGTATGATGAAACATCAGATGCTGCTGTCATCAAGCTCAAGGAAGATTGTATTCGCTTGTATGACAAAAGGGATCTACTTAAGTTTGGTGAACGAGACATTCCTCAGCTTGCAAGTTGTCAAATTGTTGTTGCTGATGAGCTGTTTGAGCCTGTTGCAAAGGAATATACAAGGATGGTGGCTATAATTATTGACAAGAGAATATGGAATGGAGCTATGGGGAGGTCCGACGTGCTGGTTGTCGACAAAGACTAAATCCAAGCTTGCTCCAAACCAAGGGGGAGATTGAAGGGCCATGTAAATGGTTTGGGCTAGGCTTAGCATGTGATGTGTTTTGTTTTGTGTCTGTAATTTCACTTTATGTTAATTTGAACTTTGTTGTGTTTACTACCGTAAACACGTTTGCGGTCCAGATGGGTATATATAGTGTAGGAGCTGGTCTTTTGTATGGTTGGTTTCTCTAGAAGCTTACGATCACTCTTGAGTTGTACCTGACGATTTCTTGTGTTTAATCGTGTGCAAGCCCAATTCATTCATCTTACTGTGTTACTCTTGATTCATGTTTGTTTGATTATCAGTTTTAGATCCAGAATCGGACCTAACAGACCTACTTTATCAGAACCCCCCAGTTGCCATATCAATACCAGAATTAAGTACATGAGTCCATACATCAAGGAAACGTTGAGCCACAGTTCTAGATAACTAACTTTTAGTGTATCTCGTAGGTTCCCATGTTTATCTTACTACTCAATCCACCCGAGCGTCGTATGGTCAGTCCAAATGAAACTATCTAAGTTTGTATTGTTTAGTCATTTCATGATCAATCAATGTTTAGTCCTTTTGAATCCTTTGTTCCTACCAGCACATTGAACACATAGTTTAGACAATTCAGCTTTAGTGCATTACACACATCATAAATTGCCCTTTAGCACTAGACGTCATAAATTGCCCTTTAGCACTAGACGTCAATTCAACTTTAGTGCATTACACACATCTTGGGCCCCTGGATGATTTTGTTTTGCCTTATCTGTCGGGCCCGGTCAGAACTCTATTGATGTGTTCAATTAAGTTCTATTTCAGAAAAATCAGAAATCAGGAAACAAACTGCAGGACAACAAGTATGACTATGTTCCATGTATTTTTCCTCACGATATCTTGTAGAACAGAGGATTATATGATCACTTATCTAATGGATGTGTCAGAGTTCAACAACGACATTTTGAGAGTTACGATTACATTGGCAATTATAGTTATTAGACTTATCCAAGTGGGAGACTGTTGGAAAAGCTGTCTAAGCCCATAACTATAACTGGTATGTACTTTACCCGATAGTAGCATGGTACATTTGGGTTGCATTCATCGAAGCAAGATATTTGAGTAAGAGGTTATTTATGATTTATTAATATATTATAAGTATAATATATTAATTGAGGAATCATATTATTTAATTAGTATTAATCAAGAATTAATTTAGTGATCAAAAGAGACTAATTAAAATGATACATGAGTTAGGCTAAAGATCCATGTTTTGATTTGTGATGGGCTTATGGATTAATTCATAAAGTATTTAACCAAATCAAATGGATGGGTTATGGGCTTTAATGAATGGATTAGGGTTACACATGACCCTTGATATTCTACACACACACACACACACACACACACACATATATATATATATATATATATATATATATATATATATATATATATATGTATGTATCTATAAGCTTGAAATCGGTTACACCTTGTATTCCAAGAAGTAGAATATGATTTTAGAGTCTCCATAACCTCTCTATAATCATCCTAAATTATTCTTGGTGTTTTGTGATTCATTTTTGAGGCATCACACTTGGGGTGCTAAGCTTTCTTGAGGCCAGGAAATTCAAGCTACTACACAAGGTAATATTATAACTAGTTTTTATGATTCAAATATCACCTTGCATTCTAATTTAGGCTTCATGCTTTGGAAAATGTTTATTGCATGTATAATTAGAGAAAACTTAGATCCAAAGCATTAGGGTTGTATGTGAACCATAGGAATGTTAGAGTACATAAAACCCAACACTTCTAACCCGAGGAAACTCCGAATCTCAGATGGAGACTTCGGAACATCCCATCTCATCATGGCCTCCACTTTTGATGGTTCAACCACAATCCCGTTATGGTTGACAAGGTGCCCCAGAAACTATACCTCACGCAACCAAAACTCAGACTTGGAGAACATGGCGTACAAGCTCTCCCTCCTCAAGGTAGCCAACACCTCTCGCAAGTGCTCCTCATGCTGCTCCTGTGTCTTGGCGTACAAGTGGAACTGTCCTCGGATCTGGGATATCCTCAAACTCCTACATATAAAATCTCTTTTAATTAATCTTTCATGCTCATAACCCCTTTAAGGGCCAACTCCGATCAAAGGTCAAAGTCAAAGTCAACATCCTGGTCAAAGTCAACATCCTGATTGACTCAACTCGCCGATTTGGTCCATCAACTTGTCGAGTTCCTTGATCCATAAAACTCTGGAAATCTCAATCATAATTGTCGAGTTCTTTCATGAACTTGTCAAGTTCCATGGTCCATAAAACCCTGGAATCTCGATCCTACTCGTCGAGTTCTCTCATGAACTCGTCGAGTTCCTCTTCATACAGAGTCGGGACATTTCACTCACAACTCGCCGAGTTCCTCAATCTTCATAACCCAAAACCATGGGCAACTCGCTGAGTCATCTCCTAGACTCAACAAGTTTTCTTAGTAGCAGAAGAAGTTGGGGGACCATGACCCAACTCGCCGAGTTGTATGAACAACTCGTCGAGTCCCCCATAGTATAAACCCATTCATTCGTTTCTAGCTGGGTTCAATTCTTCCAAATCATAGATCGGATCCCCTAGGACTATGTTATCATGTAAAGTTGCTAACTTTACGTTCATGCATGGTTCCATGAGGCTAATAACACCAAAACTCAACTCCTAAAGAGATCTAAGGCTTGGAGAAGGGCCAAGACTTAATAAAGTTGGAAACTTTGAGTCTCATAAGGCCATGGACATCTAGATCTGAAGTCATATCTCCAAAACATGCTTGCATCCATGAATGGTTCCAAAATAGGCTCTTTAAGGCCCTAAATTACTCCATGAAGAGATCTAGTAAATGAATAGTCAAGGTATAGACTTTATACCTCAATAAGGTTGCTTTGACGAGAAATCTCTATATCCAAAGCTTCTTCCTTCAACCAAGCACTTGTAACTTCCACATATTCAAGGAAATACCTAGGAATCACTCTCTTTTCACTCATACACAACCAAAAGGCTCAAGATCACGAATTAGGGTTTTTTTGGACTGAGGGAGGCGATGAGGGAGGCCACAATAAAGTGTTAAGGTCCTTAAATAAGGTGCAAACCCTGAAAATTAGGGTTTCACTCTGGCATCCCTACTCATTGAGCTGAGGCTTCTCAACTCGTCGAGTAGACTTCAAGTCCTGCGTCCAAGATCTATTTCTACTCGACGAGTTTGGAGCCTCCAACTCGTCGAGTCCCTTTCCAAATATGAATAACTTGGCTTAAAATACATACTAGGATGCGGGCGTTACAACATACAAAGTTCCTAAGAACCAGCTGTTACATTTTAAGGAGTGGGAAGTTGAGTGTATAGTGTGTTAGCACTATGATTTGATTTTTGACCTGTCTCCTGTATATTTTCAGCATAGTAATGACCAATTACAAAGTTTTTCTTCTTCTGAAAGTCGTCTCCAGGAACCCTCCAAGGCAGCAAAAAGTATTTAAAATCGTAATGATCTTGGGTTTATATAATTTTCTCGAAATTTGTATTTCACGTCGTGAAAGGTAACTTCACGTCGTGACTTGGGAAGAATCTTTATCGGGCAAGGATTTTACTTCGCGAACACTTATCTTCTAGAAGATTCGAGTCCACGTTATGGCCTTCTATTTCACATCGTGAATAGAGCTAAATCTGTGGGTTTCTTCTACTTTTTTTGTACTCCAAGTCTCCAAAGTTCCATGTTTTGTCAACGAATAACTACCTAGCATATCAGGGTGCTGGTCTACCCCTTCGGTATTGTCGACGGGTACCTCGCATAGCATATCAGGGTGTTAGCCTACCCCTTCGGTCCTTTCGACCGATACTGGGAACTATTTCACCCCTACTTCTACCACATAGCATCCTAGTGCATAAACATATAAGTCATATACTGCTTTGCTTATCCGGGTGCTAGCATACCCCTTCGGCCCTATCGACCGGTACTGGGTCTATCCTACCCTTTCAATCACTATCAAATAACATCATAGCATACTAGCACATAAAGCATAACAGATAGTGACATACCAGATAATTATCACAAAGACAATCATGTCTCCTATAACTCTTACTAGTGGGCCGACATTGGTGTCTTCGACCCGCTTCTACCGGAAGATAACTCAACTCAATGTCGTGAAGTAGCTGAAATATCCTAGGCTCTGGGATCTCCTCACACTCCTACACATAAAATATCTTTTAATTAATCTTTCATACTCATAACCACTTTAAGGGTCAACTTCGGTCAAAGGTCAAAGTCAAAGTTAACATCGTGGTCAAAGTCAACATCCTGGTTGACTCAACTCGCCGAGTTGGTCCATCAACTAGTCGAGTTCCTTGATCCATAAAACTCTGGAAATCTCGATCCTGCTCTTCGAGTTCTTTCATGAACTCGTCAAGTTCAATGATCCATAAAACCCTGGAATCGCGATCCTACTCATTGAGTTCTCTCATGAACTCATCGAGTTCCTCTTCATACAGAGTCAGGACATTTCACTCACAACTCATTGAGTTCCTCCTTGAACTCGTTGAGTTCCACAATCTTTATAGCCCAAAACCATGGCCAAATCGCCGAGTCATCTCCTAGAGTCAACGAGTTTTCTCAGTAACAGAAGAGGTTGGGGGACCATGACCCAACTCACCGAGTTGAATGAACAACTCGTCGAGTCCCCTATAGTCTAAACCCATTCAGTCATTTCTAGTTAGGTTTAATTCTTCCAAACCATAGATCTGGTCCCCTAGGACTAAGTTATCATGTAAAATTGCTAATTTTACATTTATGCATGGTGTCATGAGGCTATTAACACCAAAACTCAACTCCTAAAGAGATCTAAGTCTTGGAGAAAGGCCAAGACTTAATAAACTCGAGAACTTTGAGTCCCATAAGGCCATGGACATCTAGATCTGAAGTCATATCTCCAAAACATGCTTGCATCCATGAATGGTTCCAAAATATGCTCTTTAAGGCCCTAAGTTACTCCATGAAGAGATCTAGTAAATGAATAGTCAAGGTATAGACTTTATACCTCAATAAGGTTGCTTTGACGAGAAATCTCTATATCCAAAGCTTCTTCCTTCAACCAAGCACTTGTAACTTCCACATATTCAAGGAAATACCAAGGAATCACTCTCTTTTCACTCATACACACCCAAAAGGCTAAGGATCACGAATTAGGGGTTTTTTGGACTGAGGGAGGTGATGAGGGAGGCCACAATAAAGTGTTAAGGTCATTAAATAAGGTGCAAACCCTGAAAATTAGGGTTTCACTCTGGCATCCCTACTCATCGAGCTGAGGCTTCTCAACTCGTCGAGTAGACTTCAAGTCCTGCGTCCAAGATCTATTTCTACTTGACGAGTTTGGAGCCTCCAACTCGTCGAGTCCCTTTCCAAATATGAATAACTTGGCTTAAAATACATACTAGGATGCGGGCGTTACAACATACAAAGTTCCTAAGAACCAGCTGTTACATTTTAAGGAGTGGGAAGTTGAGTGTATAGTGTGTTAGCACTATGATTTGATTTTTGACCTGTCTCCTTTATATTTTCAGCATAGTAATGACCATAAGTTGTGGCTTAGACACAAGTGGTCTTGAGACGTCGGGGTTGAGTGATGAGGAGATCCGAGATCTGATTGTAACGTTAGTATTTATCGCTAAGCATGGTTATGAATTTGTATGTATGTCATTATTATGAACCTATAAACAAGATTTATCAGTGATTTTAAGTAAAAATACTGATTGATCTACTTATAGGAATGGTGTCTAGGTTGGATTCAATGAGGTGTTTAAAGGGGATTTCTAAACAGTATACTCTATATACCAAACAGACCCTACCTCTGATATGATCCTACCTAGTAATTCCTTATTTTGATATATCTTGATATAAACATTGGGATTATTAAGGAATCTAGACTATCATTATTATAGTCACAAGGAATATGAAAATAGACTAAGACTTAGCGCTAGATAGTTCTAGGTCTTTTGAAAATGTGTTTAGCCAAAGAGATGCCCTAACCTCAAATCATCCACTTTAGTCAGGTGGGTTCATAGTTACTTTTAAGAGAATAATTTAATAAAAGTATAATTTAAATTCTAATTGTATTAACTATACAATGTGTTATTTGTATACTATAATAGTACTATTTATTATGAACTATATTGGAATCAAATCTACCTTTAGTTATAGACTGGGTTAGTTATAGACTTTTAAAGGATGCTTAGTTCCAAATAAGTTGAATATCAGATATAACTCATTGTGGGGTCGAGTGTGAGATCATAGTGGAGTGTAGTAGTCCTCTTCTTTTTGGATGACCAGAAATAATGGGTCTAGATCAAACAACTGGCAAGTATGTTTGGATCATTGACCAGAGTAGATGATAACATGTGACTATTCTAGGCGGTTTAGTGAATTACATTGATAGTGTGAACTTATAACCCATAGACGTAGGTAAAATGGGATACCATATTTATCAAATACTCTATACATTGGTTGACTTAATATGACTTACATTGGCCAAGGACTCTCCTAGCTGTTAAGTCAAACAGTTGATCAGTCGATTCATCAAGTAAGGTGATTCTTCTAGATGATCGTCAAATTAGGATTTGTGTGAATCAATTGGGCTAGGTAGGTAGTCCTACATCATATTATATACACTTATAATGTTTGTTTGCAAGGATGTTATTCTTTATTATCATTAAAATATTGAGGGATTGAAAACCCTACACATCTTACCAGGTTTCTCAAACCTGACCCACTCAATTTATATGCATCACAAGTAGCAGAACTAAGGCTGCTAGAAACTAATTAGGATGTTGAGTAAAATAAGAGATATGCATGTAATACTCTCTTCGTCCGTAAATTATTATCCACGGAAAAAGCACACAAATTAAGAAAACATTAATTACCACTAACTTTATTAAACGAAATGACAATTATAACCTTTTGTTGCATTTAATTTCATCCTTTTGTTGCATTCAGTTCCATGGTAAGTTAACTAGTAATGAAGGGTAGTAGTAATATGGGACGAAGGGAGTTACCACTGACTCTGGAGCTATTAAATGCTAGAGGCGGAGAGCCAGTGGTCAATGAACCAATAGTCTTTGAACAAGTCAACAATGGATCGTTTCCCTTTCATCCAATAACGGTTCAGGAAGGATACAATGACTTTGAGAGTTATCAAGGACCAGAAGAATCAAAAGTATGTGGGAATGATGAACCTAAAGGCTACTACAAATATAAGGACTTCACAACCTTCAAATCATCATCCTCTACTGGGAAAAAGGATCCAGTTGGGGTCATGAACTGTATTTCGGAGATGGAGCTAGCTTTCATCACATCTGGTTGCACTGGAAACTTGAAAACCACCTACATTGTGAGACAAATCAAGGGTATAATAATCCATTAGTGGAATACGTTAGGGGAAAACATTAAGTCCTAACAAACCGTTGTAACTGACATGGGAAGATTTCTTGACCTATTTTAAGCGCAAATTATGTTCAGCTTAAAACATGTTGGAGTTAGAGAATCAACTCCAAACATTGAAAAAGGGAAGCACGACGGTTGATGAGTACGTCAATGCTAAAACTGACAAAATGGAGTTTTCCCTGCATGTGGTCCCGAACGACCTGGACATGATTGATAGCTAGTCTAAGGGACTACATGGGAGTATGCTAAGCCAGTGAAACTATCCCCTACTTTTAAGGCAGCCATCTGGGCTGCAAGGTCTATATAGAGCATGATTAAAAGGAGAAATGCCGACAGAGCTGAAGTTGCTGAGAAGAGGAAAGAGGATGGGTCCTCGGTAAACAAAAACAAGAAGAAAAAGAAGTTTTTGAAGTCAAGCAACAAGTCTGATAGCAACCAAGAAGGGAAGTGGTGAGACCAGTGCAAGATGAAGCATTTTTGGCGACTGTGTCCTCTGGTATAAGTGCAAGAAGCCGAGGCATACCTCTACAAACTACTAAGTGAAAGGAAAAGTTATCTTCACTTGCAGGGAAGAAGGGAACATGAAGGAAGAGTACCTAAATACTGAAAAGCCAACCCCAAAGATCTTGCCATCAAAACCAAAGGTTAGAAGCTACCAAATGACCCTTAATATAGCTAAGGAATAGACTAACGTTGCTTTAGGTACATTCCTAGTAACCAAATTACTGCCAAGAATTTATTTGATTCAGGAGCAGATCACTTTTTTATATCGCATGAATTTGGTAGTAAACTTAAATTATCACCATATACGCTAAGTGCCCCTATTATGATAGAAGTAGCTGGTGGTAGAAATCTAACTATTAACAATAGGTTAGAGAACATAACCATTAACTTAAACGAGAATGAATTTCATGAAGAGTTGTTACCCTTTGAGTTAAACAAAATTTGACATAATTCTGGGCATGGACTGGTTGGGTGAAAACTCACGGGGATCTTATGCAGAAGGAATATGGTGTGCATCAATCCCCCTGGGAGAGATCCATTCATGGTGTATGCTAATAAGAGTAGAGTAACGTCTGGAATCATTATGATGGTGAAGGCCAGAAAATGCCTAACCAAGGGATGTACAACATTCCTGGCATACGTGATTGAAGAAAAGAAGGAAAAGAAGGCAATGTGTCACACCCCGAAAACCGAAAGCGGAAACATTTCCGGGGTTGACTCCACGTTGAGTATCAAATCCAATGCACATAGTAAGTAAAGTAAAACAACCATTACATTACATAATAAAGTTTTACAGTTGTTTCAAAAGTAAAGTTTGTACAGTTGTGATACATAGTATATATAGACAAAATGAAACGGATCTTCATGTACTCCGTCTTCTGATCAAAAGAAATCTCCGGGTACCTGTTCTATCGCTGACTTGAGAACACAAGCGGTTTAAAAATCAGCATAAAGCTGGTGAGTTCATAAGCGGTTTTTGTTTGTGAACATGATTCGAGTTTCCTTTCTGTTTCTGAAATGTCATATGTACCAAGAAAAATCCCATATTTTCTTAATAGTTAGTTATTGATTCACAAATGAAAGGTATGATAAGTTTGTACATTGAAAACACGTTTATTCATGTGAAAATGTATAGTTGGTTATCTGACTGATTTAAACTGATCTGTTTGCTTATCATATGTTACCAGGAAAGTCCCATACTTTCCTTATTGTGTATTTCAAATTGTAAAAGATGTAATGTTATCCAGTTTGTTACTCTTTCTAATTAGGTAAGTGTTACCCAGAAAAGCCCCATGCTTTCCTGCATGTTGGTTTCAAATGTAAACGATGTAAAGATGTAAAAGATGCAATTGTGATTGGTTTCCATGTTTACCCCAGGAAAGTCCCGTACTTTCCTGAATGTTGGTTACAGTGTTGTGAAAGATGTAAAAAGTGATTCATTATTACTATAAGTAAATCTCTGTTATCCTAATTGCGAGTTCCATAACCATACAATAGACTAAAACATGTGGCAATAAGTAGTCCACATGTGGCAATAAGTCGTCCACATACTTATGACTTTCGTCACCCTTGAACCATTTCGGTTCGGCTGTAGCTAGCAGCCAGGTGTGGGGTAGTCAGCCCCGTATAGATCTATACACTCAAGTCACGCTCTCTAAATACCAGAGATTTTGGTTATGGGTGTAGTCTTCCACTCGCGTACCTTGGTGGAGTGTTCTCCAAAGACGTGTCTCCAATTATACAGGATTAACAAATTTACTAGTAATAATATGATAGTCCTCCACTCGCGTATAAATGTGGAGTGTTACCGAGGACAAAACAGTGTACAGGCATTATATTCAAATGTCTTATGTAATGCTTTTAACTGATAAAATGTGGAAAAATCATTTGTGAAATATATGTAAAACATAACAGTTTAAAGACCTATTTCACAAATATATGTTACGTGATCTGCATGTTCAAATGGTTAATAGTTGTGGTAATCAGTAATAAAAGCATATGAAATATGAAACACATATTTGAAAATATGTTTTAAGTACAAGAATTTCCTTGTACTTTGCTTGTGTTCCCCCCCTAAAAACAGTGAAAACAGTGAAAAAGGGTAGGGGTATGAACTCACCGGACTCGGAAACGTGTCGGTTTTGAATGCTAGTCGTTGGTTCGGGGTTTGATTACTCGCGATGACCCTATGTAAAATGAAATAATGTCCATATATATACAATTAGGGATACATTCACTAATCATATGGAACATTACACTCCAATGTGGTTAAACACCTTAAAATGAGCGTTTGGAGTGACCCGGGTGGCGTTTAAGGACTTGCAAAGGCACTAGGGACTTGGGACTTGAGTTTAATCTCCATAAGTAAACATTTAAATGAGTTTACAACCTCAAAACACACACATACATGAGTTTACGGCCGTAAACTCATGTGGGTGTGGTTTTGGGTGTTTAAATGGCTTAAATGGCTTACTTGGACATGGGAAATGATTCTAGGCTTTGATCTAAATGCATGGAATGGATTAAAATCACCAAAAATGATTAATTTATGGGAGTTTACGGCCTAGCATAGGCTCCTGGCCGTAAACTCCTTAATCCTTATGAAAATGATGCTAAATGTTGTTAAAACCAATCACATGTGATTCTAAAAATTCCCACAAGCCTAGAAATGAGTTTGCAAGTGACATATAAGGGATTTATGGAGTTTACGGCCCATGAAACCCCCTTCATGGCCGTAAACTCTAATATGACAAGCTACAATGCGTTTCAAGGCCTGAAACTAGCATAGAATGGCTTCTAAAATTCATCTAAAGGCTGTAGGGGTGTTTAGTTTGCATTCTAACACCAAAAATTTTGGAGTTTACGGCCCAAGAACAAGCCTTGGCCGTAAACTCTTAGAAAACCCACAAATGTTGTGTTTAAGTCCCTTAAACTATTTTTGGTTGGTTCCTTGATTTATTCCAAGGCTTTTGGTGGTGTTGGATGGCTTTCTAACACCTTAGAATTGAATTTATGCCTTGTTTTAGGGAGTTTACGGCCCAAGCACTCCCCTTGGCCGTAAACTCACATAAGTCCCTCAAAAGTTATGTTTCAAGTGTCCAAATGCTATATCCAAGGTCCTATAATTCATATCTAAACCATAGAAGTGATTTGGAAGGGTTTAAGGGCATGAAAAACCCCATTAACATGAGTTTACGGCCTAAGCTTATGCCTTGGCCGTAAACTCCTTCAAAGTCCTCAAAATCAAAGATTTACATGTTCTAAGTCCATATCTTGAAGTCCCTTAGCCATATCTAAAGTCCAATTGAGTTTTGGAAGGAGTTTAAGAGCTTAAAACCCCATAAAATGGAGTTTACGGCCCAAGCTTGCTCCTTGGCTGTAAACTCATGTTCTTGACCCCAAAATTCAATTAATTCATCAATTTGAAGGCTAAAGATGATGAATAACATGCTAGAGAGGTTACCTTAAAGATTTGAAGCCTTAAACTTGTGATTTGGACTTAATTCTAGCTTGGAGGAGAGAGGTTGTAAGAGTTTAGTGTGAATTTGGCCAAAGGCTTCAAATGGAGTCTAAATCATGTTTATATAGTGTTCGGGAATTGGACACGATAGAATTCTACCCGATACCGACGTTAAATGAGGTTTTTGGTCGTACCCGATTGAGTTACCGTAACCCGATATGGTAATTTCTAGAAATATTCTGATCACTAAAGTTGGGTGTTAAAATGATCTCTAAATGTATTAAGACACTCATTAAGTCATTTTAAATGTGCACTAATAAATGACTTAATTATACGGAAGTTCGTAAATCGAATTTGAAATGACGATTGGTTGCGCGAGTTGGACTACAAAAGAGTTACAATAATTTATACGGAAATTTTGGGTTGTTACACAATGACTAATATAAATGTGGTGTTTGACTTTCTAGAGGTATTTACTGATGAATTAAAAGCATTACCACCAGTGAGGCAGGAAGAATTCATGATCGACTTATTGCAAGGCATGACGTCGATTGCAAAAGAATTGTATCGCTTAGCACCTACAGAGATGAAAGAGTTGATGACATAACTCCAGGACTTATTGAACAAAGGTTTTATAAGACCTAGTTGATCACTAGGAATGGCAATGGGGCGGGTTCGGGGCGGGACATGGATTCCCAAACCCGCCCCGATAACTTTCGGGTATCTTATCGGGGCGCCCCATTGGGTTTCAGGTTTCCCCGTCGGGTTTTGGGTATCTTATCGGGTTTACAACAATTAACAACAAAATCTTTATTCTCTTTTAGGGTACCCCAATGTCTTATAAAATATACATGTTCTAGCAACTCTTTTAAATTAAAAACATGATGCATCACTTTAATAAAATAAACTGGACATTATATTAAAAATTATTTGATTTAAGTTTTGTTTAATATGTCAAAACACATAAAAATGATCATTAACACCAGATTGTTAATAACTTAAAAAATTGTCCACAATAAGTATTTTATATTTGAAGGCGTACAATTAACAGCAAAAATTTTTGAACATTATATATATATATATATATATATATATATATATATATATATATATATATATATATATATATATATATATAATCGGGGCGGGGCGGGTCGGGGCGAGGATAACCCACTCCCTGCCCCGAACCCGATAAAAAACCCGATAACGACCCGTTACCCGACCCGAAATGATCGGGTTTTGGGTTTCCCCATCGGGTTCGGGCTTTTTTGCCATCCCTATTGATCACCCTAGGCAGCTCCCATACTGTTTGTAAAGAAAAAGGATGGTACGATGATAATTTGCATTGATTATTGAGAGCTAAACAAGGCTACGATAAAGAATCGATACCCCTACCTAGCATAGATGGCTTGTTCGATCAATTGCAGGGAGCAACCATGTAACATCCTAATTTTTAGAATAGTTTTTTCGTTTTTAAAATATAATAAACACTCATTTTAAAAAGATATAATCAAGTCAAATCATCTGTTCATAAACCATAATTCAAAATCAACGTTATAAGGAAAACAATGTGGAATCTCAAATCATAAATTATTGATGTATGTGTAAAGTCCCCCCTTTTCAATGTGAATAGTACTTGAAAAACATATAATCCACAACTGTAAGCACATAGCTTAGTAAGTTCCCCAAAATCTCATGTACAACATGTCACACCCCCAAACCAGAATGGCGGAAACGTCTGATGGTAGATGACTTCATGTACAGTATCATAACAAAATGAATAATAGTGATCAATGCTATACAACCATCATAATTATAAGAATTTTATATTATATCCAAAACATTGTTTGATTCGATACCGAATATATATGACAAAAATAATTAACGTAACACTATGACGCCCCATTCTCAAAAACCTTTTGATGACCTGTTTACTGATTTCCTGAGAACACAAGTAGTTTTGAAAAAGTGTCAACAATTAAGTTGGTGAGTTCATAAGAGTTTTACATGTGAAAAATCTATAACTTTTCCTTGTAAGATGATAGTGTATGTTTCTAGAAAATCCAATGTTTTCTTAAAAATGAGTTGTAGTCTTAAAACCCCAAGACCAAAGATGTGTAAGTATTGACGTACTTGAAAATATTATTATGTAGTTTTATCATTTTATAAAACCATTTGAACGAAATGTTAGCCCCGTAAACCAAATTATAATTAATACCCCATGTGACTTATTATAACAATGCTAAAACTAGATGGCCTGCTGCGACGTTCTTCACGTGTAAAATAATTATACCTTTAAATAGTTATATGTTCACCCTAAAAATGGTAAAATAGTGTTAATGACCCATAACTATACCCATTATAGTTTATTATGAATGCTATGTTGAGTCCATATATATATATATATATATATATATATATATATATATATATATATATATATATATATATATATATATATATATATATATATATTATCTTACTACTTTATAATGTATTTATAATAGAAGTTTAAAAGTTTTTAAGACTAAAGTCTTAAAAACAAGGAGGTGTCATATGAACCTTTGGATTTAATTGTAGGGTAGAGATTATTGTATAGTTGTGATCCATGTCAAAAGATTTAAACCAATCAAAAACAAACTTTCAGAATATAAAAGACAAGTTGTGTGATTATTCCAAAACCCTACTATTTTCTGCATAACCTACGTTCTCTCTCTCTCAGAAAATCATTCACCACCGTAAACGATTCCTACACTACGGAGCTACAAACGGCCATATTTTCATCGCAATCGTCAGCGACATCCGACGGAGATCCAATCCGACCTGTATAGTCTCTCTCCGGCATCATTAGTCACCATCACATGTAACACTGCCACATCAACCTCTAATCGACATCAAAACCCACCATTGTATCTACCTTCTCTAAAACTATAGGTGTTCATATTTTTCCACTTTTGTCTTCACAGGTGGAGTACCATTGACATCCATCACCACCGCTTAAAACCATAGATATATACTCATAAGCACATCCTTTAACCCAAACTCTGGTTTATGCGTTCTTCTCTATCTAATTCTTTGGGATTTCATAGATTTTTTTTTCTTTCACCATCTTACTCTTGCTAAAACGACAAGGGGCCATAGTTTCATTTTTTCTTCTTTGAACAGGTCATCATCTCCAGTTTCTTATATCTGATGACTTTTTTTATTTCTCGGAGAACCAATCTTTAAAGATTTGTTGTTTGTTGTATTTTTGATTTTGTTGTGCATTTTACGTTGATTGTTTTTAAGATATGTGAGTATAGACTAAAATGGTATTTTTTTTCAGTTTGAAGAATATTAAACAGAGTTGATTCACCTTTTTACAAAAAGGCTGATCTAACTGCTTAGGAGCATACACGGATCTGTTCTTGTATACTTATGGTGCTGTTGTGAACATTTTAGTATTTTGTTTTGTTTAGTTTCTGTAAAGATATTTTCATTATATTTATATAACAGTTGCTTGCTAATAATCAAATATTATATGGGTTTATGGTTTGTTACTGTATGTGTTTATCTTTTATGAAGTTGTGGTTTTTTCTATAGGATTTAATTGTTTCCATATTTATTTTAAAATGTGAATAATAGTGCTTATGATATGGATATCGTTGATACGATATCTCAGAATGGGTTTTTATCTTTTATTATTAATAATGATGCTTTTAAATATTATATATATATATATATATATATATATAACCTAATGCGATTTACAATGATTTAATGTAGGTGCCGATTACTATTACACTAAGCATATTTTAAATATCAATTATGTTTTAAATATCTAGAATGTATGAAATTTATAGGAAATAAATAACAAACGATATTAACAATTAAATTGTATAAACTCAAAACTTATTTCAAAATTGCTGTTGTTATTTTTATTAATTTATTTTACATAAGATTAAATTCTAAATAATTTATGTAATCAAAAAAATAATTTAAACTATTAATTAAAATATATTAGTAAACTATTACAGTTATTTTGAAAAGATATCTATCTAGCTGCTGCAACAACATAAATAAAGATTTGAAAATATTTTTTGTTGGTTTAAAACTACTAACAAAATATAAAATTTGAATTACTTACAAAATATGAAAAAATGTGTCAAACCAATTACAAGAAAAAAATAGTTTGCTTTAATTAAAAAGAGGCTTATCATTATTATTTTTATTTTATAAATAAAAATATCGCTATACTATACCTTTATCAATAACGGAAAAAGTTTACAAAACTTTATACATGTCATCCTATCTTTTAATATTATAATTATTGTATACTTTAAAATTAATATTAAATATGTTGAAGAAGATATGTGAGTTGAAGAAGTCATTGCTTGTTTCTCATGAGTGATTATATTAACATGTCATTCATAACATATAATTTGTAATGATTTTATTTATCCTTACGATTCACTATATTACGATTTAGATATAATCTCGACTATATGTATATATGTATTGAGTTTTCTATTTGTTTTAAACTATATAAATATTAATGTATGAGTTTTTATTTGTATAGAGTGTTGTATATTTATTTTAAAAGTTTTAAAGGACAAATATAGTGGTTTTGATGCAAATAAATAGTCAAATTTTAAATTTCTTTTAAAATTTATATTTTATGCCATTAATAAAATCAAAAGTAATTATTACCCTACAATGCAAACATTGTTTAATTACGATGGCGGTGGTTTCGAAGCAATCAATAGTTAAATTTTAAAAGTAATTATCACAGAAAAAAATATTCATTAGATACTTTTTTTTTCTTGGGAAGGAAAAAACTTTTTAATCAAGTAATTATAGTTTGTATAAAGATTTTTTTTAATTATTATATTATTATTATTATTACTATTATTATTATTATTATTATTATTATTATTATTATTATTATTATTATTATTTGGTCAAATTTGATTTTCTTGAAACATATAAATAATTTAAAATATTTTGACTTAAGAAACAACTCATATTTTATATATTATCATCATATTTCTCAATTTAAAGTTTAACTAATCTACTGTAAAAAAATATCTAAAATGACTTATAATGGAACAAAATTACAACAATAATAATATAATAATTTATAATATTTACTTTGCACCGGTAACACATATTAAAGTTGTAATAGAGAACCGAATAATATAATAATTATTACAATTGTAGTACAAATATATTTGTTACAAAAACTATGAAAAAATAACAACAATTTTCTTTACCTACTATTATTTTAAAGAACGATTAGAATGCAAACAGTAAATCCTAAATAATAAGTAAAACAATTTTTCGATACAAATATAAATGTATACATAAATTATTAATATAATTTTAATGATAAATGATATTAGCCAATATTTTATGTTTTGTGTGAATACAACATGTTTCCGAAAATAGACTATTCAAAAAAAAGAAAAAAATTATATGAAAAATTTTCAAGGAATAAAACTAAACGTCGTCATAATTGCTTAAACGTTTCAAAGTACAAAGCTTTTAACACTAAAAAATATTTTGGTATAACCCAAATAATTATTCTTGAATCTATATTAAAATGTGACTTTTGAACCTATATATTTGTTCTTCACTTTATCTAAAACATGGCAAAAAAAGAAAAACAAGTCGGAAATAGGTAAAGTGGGAAAAACGAGATGACATGTAGAGGATAAATGTAATTACTCTGTAAATAAAATCGTTATCTTATATTTTTATTTTAATTCAAATATAAAATTACAAAGGCATAATATAAATATTAAAACATTTGATGGTTTTGATTTAATTATACTTTCTCAAATGGAACTACTTTTAACTATGATAATTCAAATTTAAATACTAGATAACAACAAATAGAAATTTGTTACACGGCTATATTTATGTATCTAGCTAGAAATAATTAGCCGAAAATAATTATCCAACACAAAATAATCCGTGAAAAAGAAACTAATTGTCACATGCAAACTACTCCCTCCGTCCCAATATTATTGTCCACAGACAAAAAACATACAGATTAAGAAAAACATTAATTACCACTAACTTTATATAATAAAATGACAATTTTGTCCTTACTTTGCATTTAATGTTCCATTAAATGCTTAGTTGGTTAAGTAATAATGAGAGGGTATTTTGGTAAAAATGTTATTTATTTTTAGAAGTGGACTATTATTTTGGGACAAACCAAAAAGGAAAGATGGACTATAATTTTGGGACGGAGGGAGTATTTACTAAAGAAACTATTTGGTGCCGCCGCATCGTGCATGTACGCTGCCAGATAAAGAGTAATAGACAAAAATTACTATTTGATGTCCATCTAAAGACATACGATCGCCGGAATGAAACAAATCTAAAGGAAAAAAAATTGAAGACCGCTGAAATGACATTAACTTTCGTTCGGAAACTAATCGACAGTACGAAACAAATCGTCGCCGCTGCATCGCGCGGGTATGCTACTAGTATATATATATATATATATATATATATATATATATATATATATATATATATATATATATATATATATATATATATTTATATTTATATATATATTCATACATACATGTATATGTTAACATGTTTAGATGTTTTCAGATGATTGTTTTATACAACTTACATCTAGCACAAGTATAAAAACATTTATTATGACATAATCATTTTTCCAGTTTTTACCCTTTTAACGACATTAACCGGTAAATAGTGAAATATAACTTTGTAGAACTTACTTTACTCTTTTGGAATAATTAAGTCAAGTTAACTTTATATGTACAAATCAACAGATTTTTGGTTAAAACCCACAAAAATGGTGCGATAATGGTGCCATAACCTAGTTATGTCCATTTTTGTTAGAAAACCCACTTTTACATAAAATAATAGATTTTTAAGTTATCCTTCTTTGTAAAACTAAATCTTTGATGTATTTGACTAGTTTCAAATTATATGACCCAATTAATATATTTTAGTTTATATCCCACAAAAATGGTGTAATAACTAGGTCATAAGCTTTTTTGCTAGAAAAGCTATATTTTGTTCATAAAAACTGTAATCTTTATAGTTTTATGGTTATTCTCTTTCTTAAGAAACATATAACATATTTATACTTGTTCTTCTTAGTTTTTCATTTCAAACCATCATACCACATACAAATGTTCAAGTAACTAGTAAATACCACATTTCATGCATAGTACTTTATGCATAACATAGAGATGAAGCATGCATAACAACTTGAGTTCTTTTACAATGTTTACTTGTATCCCCCCACCCCCCCACCCCCTAAAACATGAAAATCTCGAAAATAAGGGGTATGACCTCACATTGAGTGTGTTTATGGTTGGAAGAAAAAGATGAAAATGAGAATCCTCAAGCTTAGAACACTTGAAGATGGTTGAAGAACACTTGGAGATTTAGAAACCCTATAGATAATAGCACATGATAATGTGTGTGAATGGATTGTAACTAGTATATTAGTGAGTAGAAACACTAGATTATGGAGGAAATACTTACCAAAATCTTATGAACCAACTTGGAGGGATTAAGATGTGGAGGTTTGAAGCTTTTTCTTGAGAGAAAGAGATGACAATGAAGATGATGGTGTGGGTGAGGGCCTCTTTGGTAGAATTTAAAAAAGAGAGGAGGAGAGGGGGTGAGGTGGCATGCATGAATGTGTATTGGTCAAGAGTTTGTTGGAAAGGATGAGACACGTGTTGTTTAGTTATGTCCAAGTCAACTCTTGTATTTATTATTATTATTATTATTATTATTATTATTATTATTACTATTATTATTATTATTATTATTTATAAAAGTGTTGGCCCTTTTTATAAAAGGGATGATAATTTAAAAAAAGTGTGGTAAATAATGCCAAATTACAAAATTTTGTATCATAAAAATTTCAAATTATCACAAACCATAATTTCATCCAAAATATTTGAACATGGTTTTGTAAATATTATTTATATCAAAATAATACATACTTGAATTATTAAATTTCCGCATTGTTAATCCTAAGTAGAATTGTTATTCGATAATTGATGAATAGCAACGTACTTTGTATTAATATTTGTAAGTTGTACATTAGGAACATTAGGAACATGGCGCTTATCCTAATATCCTAATACTAGTCGAGTTGACTTGGTTGACTTGTTTAACCTAGAATTGCCATTTATCACATCATCCCCACATTACAAGGAATTTCGTCCTGAAATTTGCACCTTGAGAAGGTTCTCACGAGCTAGGGAAAAGATGTGAGTATTTCTGTTTCATTTGGTCCTCAGGTTCCCAAGTGAATTCGGGACCTCGCTTGGCGTTCCAACAGACCTTCACTATGGTATGTGGCTTTGTTTCGTTCTTTTGACCTCCCTGTCCATGATCTCCACAGGTTTCTCGACTAAGTGGAGACTCTTGTTTAGTTCAATTTTGCCATGTTGAATGAAGAGAGTCTCATCGGACAGACACTTTTTCAAGTTGGACACATGGATGGTGGGGTGTATGTTACTGAGTTCCTACGGTAGTCGGAGTTTGTAAGCTACCGGGCCAATCCTGGCAAGGATCTCGAACGACCCGATATAACTTGGATTCAGTTTCCCATGCTTCCCAAAACATATCATTCCCTTGCAGGGTGACACCCTCAACAGTACGTGATCACCAACTTGAAATTCCAAGGGTTTGCGTCGTTTATTCGCATAACTCTTTTGTCGATCGTGGACGCATTTAGTCATTCACAGATCTGAACGATCTTCTTCATAGTTTCCCATATGATCTCAGGGCTGATGAGTGTGCTATTAGGAACTTGTCCCATTGCTAGCTTCGTGTCACCCACCTCATCCCATCAGAGAGGTGACCTACACTTGCACCCATAGAGGGCTTCGAATGGAGCAACCTTAATGCTAGCGTGATAATTGTTATTGTATGAGAATTCGATGAGCGGTAAATGGGTATTCTAGGCCTTACCAAAGTCTATCACACAAGCTCTCAACATGTCTTTCAGCATCTGAACGGTTCTCTCGCTTTGCCTGTCGGTTTGAGGGTGATAAGTTGTACTCGGTTCGAGTCTGGTTCCTAAGGACTTTTGTAGTGATTGCCAAAACCATAAGGTAAATCTGCTATTTCTGTCAGAGATTATGGATATTGGAACACCATGTAATCGCACAATCTCCTTGATGTACGTCCTTTTTAGTTTCTCCATTTTGGCTGCCTCTTTTATTTGCAGAAAATACGTGGATTTGGTTAACCTATCGACCATCGCCCGTATGGTGTCAAGTCTGTCCGCCGTCTGGGTAACTTGGTTATGAAGTCCATAGTTATCTGCTCCCACTTCCACTCGGGTATATCTGGTTGCTGTAGCAAACCCAGGGGTTTTGGTATTCTACCTTAACCTTGGCGCAAGTCAGGCCCTTGCCCATTTAGGTAGCGATTTCTGACTTCATGTTTGGCCACCAATAAAGTTTCTTGAGGTACATATACATCTTGTCTGAAATTGGAGGAACATACTATTTGGGCTTGTGGGCCTCATTCATGACAACGTCTCTATACCCACCAAATTTTGGTGCCCAGATTCGATTCATGAGATAATAAGCCCCGTCACCCTTGACACCAAGGTTTTTATCCATTCCTCGCAAGGCTTCACTTGTGACATTTTCAGGTTTTAAGGCTTCAAGTTGCGTCTCTTTGATCTGCATGGACAGGTGTGAATGGATGGTCATGTTTAATCATCTTACTCGACGGCCCGAGTATTCCTTTCGGCTTAGGGCATCTGCTACTACGTTGGCCTTTCCTGGATGACAACGAATTTTGCATTCGTAGTTATTTAGTAGCTCTACCCATCGTCTTTGCCTCATGTCAAGCTCCTTTTGATTGAGAATGTGCTGGAGGCTCTTATGATCGGTGATGATTGTGCACTTTGTGCCATAGAGGTAGTGTCTCGAGATCTTTAGGGAAAATACCATTGTTCCTAATTCGAGGTCATGTGTGGTGCAGTTGACTTCATGAGTCTTAAGTTGTCTCGAGGCGTAGGAAATAACCTTACCTCGTTGCATGAGTACGCAACCTAGACCCTGCTTGGACGCATCACAGTAGACCACGAAGCCTTCCATCCCTTCAAGGAGGGAGAAGATTGGGGCACTACATAGGGCTTGTTTTAGCGTTTGGAAGGCAGTTTTTTCTTTATCCCCCCCAGCTGAAAGTCACTCCTATTTGAATCAAATTAGTGAGTGGCTTTTCAATTTTGGAAAAATTCTATATGAACCTTCGGTAGTAGCCAGCAAGTCCCAAAAAATGGTGGATCTTTGTCGGTGTTTTTGGTGTTGCCCAGTTTTCAATCGCCTTGATTTTGAAGGGATCCACATGTATCCCTTCCTTGCTAACCACATGTCCTAATAAGTCCACCCTTCATATCCGAAATTCACATTTTGAGAATTTCGCATACAGTTTCTCTGCCCTTAACGTCTCCAGGACTTGTCACAAGTGCTGGCTATGCTCTTCCTTACTTCGTGAATGGATTAGTATGTCGTCGATGAATACAATCACGAATTTATCTAAGTAAGTTCGGCATACGCGGTTCATCAGGTCTATGAACACTGTTGGCGCATTAGTTAATCCGAAGGGAATTACCACAAACTCGTAGTGACCGTAGCGACTTCTAAAGGTCGTTTTAGGGATATCTCCCTCCTGAATCCGCAGCTGATGGTACCCTGACCTTAGATCAATTTTTGAAAAGTAGCTCGATCCTTGCAGTTAATTGAAAAGTTCATCGATTCGAGGTAGGGGATAACGGTTCTTGATAGTGAGTTTGTTCAACTCTCGATAGTCAATGCACATGCGGAATGATCCGTCCGTCTTCTTTATGAACAGAATCGGTACTCCCCAAGGTGAGAAGCTTGGTCTGATGAACCCTTTGTATAGCAGTTCATTCAGTTGACTAGACAATTCTTGCATTTCTTCCGATGCTAGTCGATATGGTGATTTTGTTGGATTAGTGTCTAAGTCCGTAACTATATTTGGTATATACTTGACCCGGTTGTGCATGGTCCTTTTGGGTTGCCTTCACCAAAGCAACTTGACAATGTAATTTGAGGAGAGAGAGGATATTATGGTTTATTAATATATTATAAGAATAATATATTAAAGGAGAAATCATATTTATTTAATTAGTATTGGTCATAAATTAATTAGGAATTAATTTGGTGACTAAAAGAGATTAATTAAATAAAGGGGCATAAACTGTCAAATGTGTGATAGTTGAGTTTTGGGCTGGGAAACCTAATGGACTAAGGGGGAACGAAATTATGATGAAATATCATCATATTTTCGTCCAAGGGCCTTATTCTAGAATGTTCCTTGGGCTGCTTGGTGGCTAAGTTATCCATTAGGGTTTAGACTGAAACCCTAGCAGCTTGCACTATAAATAAGACCCGAAGGCTTCAATTTTCGACTACTTGCTCCTAGGAGGAACCCTAGGGCCAAAAATTAGCATCCTCCCTCCTCTCTAAATGTCTCTATCACCTAATCTAGCATAGCTATTTTCGAAATTAGAGACATTAAGTGCACCATGTTGATTCGCATGGTTATTCACAAACTTGTTTGCGATCCTCGGTATCCCAGTCGCAAATTTGAAGTGCATATTGCGATTTAAACATGCCATTGAAAAGTTCAATGAATCTCAAAGATCTAGGAGTTTTCAAACACATTTAAAACTTAATCTCTTTTTCGTTTTTCCGTGGTGAAAATTAGTGAATCGTCATTCACTTACCTTCAAATTATTTACTTTTAAAGTACGACATCCCTTTCTAAGTTGTAAATAATGTTGTTAGATCCTAGCCCTAATTTCTCATTTGGGTGTTTAATTGGGGATTCAATTCTAATCAAACTTTATTCCTTTCTATTTTCAGATTTCTAACGCAAACACAAACAACGCTGCTCCTGGCTCATTCTCGCTAATGAGCCTATGTCAAAAGGTGACATTTGATGGATCGAATTTCAACGAATGGATGAGATACATTTGCATGATTGCTCGTTACGAGGACAAAGAATATGTCCTCGACGAAAAGCTTGAAAAGATCAATACATAACTCACTACTCCTAAAGAATTGGCCGTCTTTGAGGCCCACGAGCGTGATGCACCAAAAGTTCATTGCATTATGCTGGCCACTATGAATCTTGAACTCCAAAAGTCCTACGAGGAGATGTATCCATATGAAATGCATCAAGATTTGTTGGAGAGGTACCACCAAAGTGCAAGGCAAGAGCGCTATGAGATCAACATGATCATTGCTAAGATGGGGAGTGGAGAGTCCCTAACCTCACATTTGCAGAAGATGCAGAGGTATGTTGAACGTCTTCAAAAGTTAAGTGTTAAATTTGGGGAAGATTTGGCTATCGACATCATTCTCCACTCCTTTCCCTCATGCTACAACCAATTTAGGATGACCTACCATATGAATAAAGAAGAGGTCACCTTGAGCAAACTCCAATGACTCCTAAGGACTGCTGAGAGCAACCTCAAGGACAAGTCTGTTGCATCATCCTCTACTGTGGCTGCTCCTGTGTTGGCAATTTTTCAAGGAAAGGGTAAGAAAAGGAAGGCTCCAAGTAAGAGCCACCAAAAGCGTAAGCCCCATGATGGTTCCTCTTCTAGTGGAACCAAAGCTGGTTAAGTCAAACCCTCTTCCGACCCCAAAGAAGTAGAGGGCTACTACTACCACGAGAAGGGCCACTGGAAACGAAGCTGCCTAGTATCTGCAAGAGATAAAGGATGGGAAGATAAAGCCCACCTTTACAGGTATATATATTCTATTAAATCTAAAAATTCATCATTTTCTACCTCATGGGTTCTTGATACAGGATGTGGTTTCCACATTTGTTCTAATTTGCAGGGCCTAAGAAGAAGTAGGGAGGTGGAACATGGAAATATAAACTTGATTATAGGAAACAGAAGATTGTTGCCTGTGACCGGAGTCAGAGTTTATTCTTTAGTTTTGAGTAATGAGTTAGGGTTGGATTTAAATAATTGTTGCTATTCGCCAGATATGGCAAGAAACATCATTTCATTTCATGGATTGTTTAGACAAGGTTTCAGATACTCATTTGATAATAATAATAATGGTTCTATTAATGTTTATTTGAATGGTGTCTTTTATTTCAATGCATTACCTTGTAATGGGATTTATGAATCTGTGTTGGTTGTTAATAATTTAGGAAATGATGTGTTGAATATTGATTCGCCTAATATTCTAGACAAAGCATGCTTGTGGCATTGTCGCCTTGGCAATGTCAACAAGAAACGCATAGCCTAACTCCAAAAGGATGGAGTGTTGGAGTCATTCGACCTTAGGGACGATGACGTGTATGAATCTTGTTTACTTGGGAAGATGACCAAGTCACCATTTACTGGCACTTGTGAAAGGGGTGAGGGTCTATTGGATCACATACACACCGATTTGTGTGTTTAGATCGACCACAAGGGATGCTTGCCGCTTCTACGTGACTTTTACGGATGATTATAGCAGATATGGATATATCTACTTAATCAAGCATAAGTTAGAAACCTGTGAAAAGTTCAAAGAGTTTAAGAATGAAGTAGAGAATCAGCTAGGCAGGAAAATCAAGATGCTTCGGTTAGACCGAGGAGGAGAGTACCTAAGTCTTGAGTTTCACGACTATCTAAAGGAATGCAGAATTGTTTCGCAATTGACGCATCCGAGAACGCCACAATTGAATGGTGTGGATGAGAGACGTAATCGGACCTTGTTGGACATGGTTCATTCCATGATGAGTCGGGCTTCATTACCAATAGCTTTCTGGGGGTATGCCTTAGAGACTACCGCCCATATCCTTAACTTAGTTCCCACCAAGAAGGTTACCAAGACACCTCACGAGATGTGGACAGGGAAAGCTCCCTCGTTGGCACTTATCAAGGTTTGGGGTTGTGAGGCTTTCGTAAGATGAGAGACTCACGACAAGCTCGAGCCTCGTAGTGAGAAGTGTTATTTCATCGGCTACCCACATAAGTCTTTTGGCTATCTCTTCTATAGACCGAGTGACAATATTGTCTTCGTTGCTAGAAGAGGAGTTTTCCGAGAAAGGGAAATGATAAGTCAAGAGGACAGTGGGAGGCAAATTGATCTTGAAGAGATTCAAGAGCAAAGTGATGAAGGAACCTCTAACACTGGCACTCAACCCGAGGAGGAAACTCCGGTTGAACCCATTGACGAGTCCTTACCTCTTAGACGTTCCAGTAGGGTTAGTGTTTAACCCCAATTTTATGGTTTTCATATTACTACTGAAGGGGATACGTTTATTAGTAATGAAACACTAATAAATTTGGACGAACCTAGCAGCTACAAGGAAGCCATGGCAGGCCCGGAGTCTGCTAAATGGAAAGAGGCGATAGACAGTGAGATTCAGCCCATGTGCGACAACCAAGTTTGGAATTTGGTTGAAAATGTGTCGGGTCGTAAGACAGTTACGTGCAAGTGGATCTTCAAGAAGAAGATGGACATGGATGGGAATGTGCACACTTATAAAGCGTGATTGGTCGCGAAGGGCTTTACTCAAACTCTTGGAGTTGACAATGATGAGACCTTCTAACCAGTTGCGAAGATAAAGTCTATTAGGGTAATGCTCGCAATAGCTGCGTTTCATGATTATGAAATATGGCACATGGACGTGAAAACCGCTTTTCTTAATGGAAAGTTGGCTGAGAATGTTTACATGAATCAGTCAGAGGGTTTTGTCGATGCGAAGCATCCAAATAGAGTGTGCAAGCTTGAGAAATCCATTTATGGATTGAAACAAGCGTCTCGCAGATGGAATCTTTGTCTTCATGAGAAAGTCAAAGAGTTTGGCTTTCTGCGAAGCGAAGATGAATCTTGTGTATATGTCAAAGCCAGTGGGAGTATAGTGAGCTTCCTCGTATTGTATGTAAATGACATACTACTCATAGGAAACGACGTCCCAACCTTGCAGGAGTTCAAGTCCTGGCTTGGGAAGTGTTTCGCTATGAAGGTCCTCGGAGAGGCTGCTTATATTCTGGGAATAAGGATAGTGAGAAACAGGGAAAAGAGACTGATATGACTCAATCAGGATACATACTTGGATAAGGTACTAAAGCGCTTTAGTATAGACAATTCAAAGAAAGGGGAGTTGCCAATCCAAAGCAATACTAAGCTGAGTAAGACTCAGAGCCCGAGTACAAAGGTAGAGATAGCTGATATGAGCCGAGTACCTTACGCTTCCGCAATTGGTTCTATCATGTACGCTATGACTTGTACTCGCCTTGATGTGTCCTTGGCTTTGAGCATGGTCAATAGATATCAAGGGAACCCTGGTAGAGCGCATTGGATTGCAGTTAAGAATATTCTTAAGTGCCTACGAAGGACCAAGGAATGGTTTCTAGTCCTCGGTGGGAGTGATGACTTAAGGTTATGAGGGTACAGCGATGCTAGTTTTCAGACAGATTGGGATAATTACCGATCACAATCGGGCTGGGCCTTTACGCTTAATGGAGGAGTAATAACTTGGAAAAGTTCCAAGCAGGAGATTGTAGCTCATTCAACGTGCGAATTGGAGTACATTGCGGCGAGTGAAGTGTCAAAGGAGGCTATATGGTTGAAGAACTTCATTGGAGACCTTGGAGTTGTGTCATCCATAAAGGAGCCAATGGAAATTTTCTGTGATAATAAAGGAGTGGTTGCCTTAACCAAGGAACCAAGAGATCATGGCAGATCTCAACATATCGATAGAAAATACCACTTCATCAAACATCGGGTAAAAGAGGGACTCCTCGTTGTGAAGAGGGTATCGTCATAAGAAAACCTAACAGATCCCCTTACGAAGGGACTGAGTAGGGTCAAACACTTGCAGCACGCTTGGAGCATTGGGCTGAAGGACGATATGAGTTTGGATTAGATAGATAAGAAACATGTAATAGATAATTTGTACTTGACATTTGATGAAAAAATAAAGTTATGTTATTTATGAGTAAACCTACTATCTTGTGTTGGTTATTTATCTACTGTTTCAATTTTTCATGTTTTGACTTCCTAAATAATAAGATTATTCGAACAGTCCACAATCGTTCATATTTTGGAAGTAGATGTGAATGAAGACTGTCATGAATTTGTTTGTAGATTGTCTAAAAGGTTTTAGGCATAACAAAGGTTTGATACAAAGTTCATGAGTGCTTATGAATATGATTTGAGCATTGGATTAAACCTGCACTTGCTTGTATCACTACTTTTATAGCGAGTGATCGCAAGATGATAATATCATATGATCTTCGAACCTAGAGATATGGTTATGTTTTTGTAGTTGATTGTGCATTCATAATGTGAAAACGCATCAGTAACTTGATGTTATAAAACACATTGTTGTGTATGACTTAACTGGTGAGTGATAAAAGCATATAAGTCGAAGTTTTTCTGTTCCTTTTATCCTAAGAGGGTAAGAGTGATATTTGGCCACTCGATGATTTGGTTTGACTTATGTGTCATGCCCGGTCAGAAGAAAGTTGATGTGTTCAACTAAATTCTATGTCGAACAAATCCGAGATCGAGAAACAAATGATGGACAATAACTATTGTCAGCATGATATCTAGAATAGAGGATTGTATGATCCCTTATCTGAAGGACTAGTTTTGATCAGATTTGACAGAAGCGTATAAGAGCTACGATTGCTGATCGTATCCTGATGTCATATATGAGATATAGTTACTAGACTTATCCAAGTGGGAGACTGTTGGATTAGTGTCTAAGTCCGTAACTATATTTGGTATGTACTTGAGCTGATTGTGCATGGTCCTTTTGGGTTGCCTTCACCAAAGCAACTTGACAAGGTAATTTGAGGAGAGAGAGAGAGAGAGAGGATATTATGGTTTATTAATATATTATAATAATAATATATTAAAGGAGAAATCATATTTATTTAATTAGTATTGGTCATAAATTAATTAGTAATTAATTTGGTGACTAAAAGAGATTAATTAAATAAAGGGGCATAAACTGTCAAATGTGTGATAGTTGAGTTTTGGGTTGGTGGCTAAGTTATCCGTTAGGGTTTAGACTGAAACCCTAGCAGCTTGCACTATAAATAAGACCCCAAGGCTTCAATTTTTGACTACTTGCTCCTTAGAGGAACCCTAGGGCCGAAAATTAGCATCCTCCCTCCTCTCTAAAAGTTGCCTTCTTGCTTGTGGTGTTTGTGATCCACTAGAGGAGTTACATTTGTGACTCTAAGCTCAAGAGAAGAAGATTCAAGCTACTATTTGAAGAGGTAAACATCTAGATCTGATGTTATTAGCTAATTTCGAAATTATGTATGCTAGATTAGGGTTTACAAGTCTTGGATTCATTGCATGTACAATAGAGAAACCTAGATCCAAGCATTAGGGTTTGTATGAGCACATAGGATTGTTCTTATGCCTAAAACCCATCGGATTTGGCTATAGGGGTGGCTCCAGTAATCAAGCCAATTCGGAACTCGACTTGGCGCACGGATGATACTCCCGGAAGGACTTCTGGAAATACATTGGGAAAGTTACAAACTGATGGGATATTCTTGATATCTTTCACTTCCTGTTTCTTATCAACGACGTGCGTTAAGAAGGCATGGTACTCGTTACGTAGGAACTTTTGAGCCTTGATACAAGAGATGATTTGGATATTCGTGTCGGGTTTGTCGCCATAGATGACGAGGGTTTCATTACTTAGTAGGTTAAGGCAAACGACCTATTCGTAACACAAGATATCAGCATGGTGAGGACTTAACCAATCCATGCCAATGATAACGTCAAAGCTTGTTATTGTAACCGAAATTTGGTTGATTTGGAAGGAATGGTTTTTTAGGGTTAGAGTGCATCCTACGTATACGTTATTTGTGGTTTCCGTCTTCCCGTTATCCATTTCTATGGTAAATGTTTCATTAAGTGTTTGAGGTTTTTGTTCAAGGAATTGTTCAAATTTATGGCTCACGGAACTTCTCTCTGCATCGCTATCAAAAAGTATGCATGCATATGAGTAATTGAGGAGAAACATACCAGTAACCACGGAGGGGTCCTTCATTGCCTCCCCATGCCCCATTGCCAAAACCCTTCCCACTCCTCCTACACTTATGTTCTTTTCCTTTGGGCACACCCTCTTGAAATGCCCCGTTTCACCACACTCGTAGCATGCATGAATCACCCCAGCATTAGTGGCTTGGGTGGTTTGTTGTGCTAGCGCCCTACAGAAACGGGTGGTGTGCCCCTTCTTGTTGCAATTGTTGCAGTGCATCTCTTGGCAGGCTCCATTGTGATGGACGTTCCACTTCTTGCATTTTGGTAGAGTCCCAACATATTGTTTGGAAGGTGCTAAGGCAGAAGGGACGGTGGCAGCATAGACGGCCATAGTTTGTTGCCTCATGACATGCTCTTGAGCGGGCTACTCCTTTTTCTTATTCCCAAACTTTCGCTTGTTGTCTCCCTTTTTGGTTGTTCGGGCGTGGGGACTAAGGGGATAGTCCCCAGATGTAGCGTTCTATTTTCTTGGCTTCTGGGCTGACCATCCCGGGGCACAAAGTTTCCAAGTTGTTAAACCTGGTGGTGTAAGTGGCAATATCAGAGTCCGTCATGGTGTGGTCCCACAACTCTTGTTCCAGCTTCTGCATTTCGCTTCTTGGGCAGTACTCTCCTAGCATCATGGCTTTCAGGTCCTCCCAACTCATGGAGTTGGCCACATAAAGGGTTGAAGTTTTAACATGGTCATTCCACCATGATAAAGCTGAGTCTGCGAAGGTACAAGCCGCGTATTTGACCTTGTATTTCGTCTGGGAATGAACATATTTCGAATATGGACTCAGTTTTCTCAAACTATCTTGTTAATGTGATGACACCATCGTCGCCATGATATATTCTGGGATTGAAGTTCATGAATTCTTTTTAGGAGCACATTCGTTGGTGAACTTGGCTTTCGCCAAGATTAGAATTGTTGGTCCCAATGCCATTTCCATTCCCTTTCCAATTTGTGCCGTTAATGCTAATTTGTCCCATGGTTGCCGCCACTGCGGCTGTCACATCGGCTTGGAAAACGGCAGAGTCCATCTGTGGAGGTGGTGGTGGTGGGGTTGTTGATGTGTTGCCGACACGTCTATTGATTCTTCATGGTGGAATCTTTCTACCATAAATTTTTAAAGGTGGAATGATGATACGTCCTCGATAATGGTCATGAATCGGGCACTATCGAAATGGGATGTCTTAGTTATGTACGTATTATACATGCCTTTATTGTAACTCGTAAGCATTTCATAAATAAAAATTTACTACTGTAGGTAGACAATTGTATAACAATTTATGAATTTAATAGAAATACCCAACGAAATAAAATGCATGCCAATTTCATTAATAACATACATTAGTGCAACGTTTTGGGATAGATTGAACTTTAGGAATGTCTACAATACATCAAAAAAAAAAATTGACAGCGTAATGACCCCTTGAATATTGTAATCACTTATTCGTAGGGTCATAACCTATGTACAATAAGGAGTAGCACCAAAGCTTACTCATAAAACCTAATCTATAACAAAATGTGAGTGATATAAGCTCTACTCGCAATGTGCAGTCTCCTGTGGTCCACTGAATGTAGCCATGAAAGCATGCATCTCCTCCACTCGGTGCTCGGCATCGATCACCCTTTTCTCAAGGGCAGCGTGTCTCTCTCTGTACTCCCTGGTCTCAACTCGTGCGGTCGTGAGATCCTCCTAAAGACCATCAATGATCTCATGGGTCCGGTCGTGTTCCTTATCTAATCGTCGGAACCGAGTGGCAATGACCTCATCTGGCTAGAGGATTCCCTTGCTCGCTCGCCAAGAAGCATGATCTGAGTGATCATGATAGGGAGAGCCCTATCTGCTGGACCTCTGTGGCTGAGGTCGTAGAATCCTCATTCCATGCCATAAGGAAGGTGTTAGCCCTGCTGACTGCTCCATCTCTGTAAGTCCTCTGCCTATGGTGGTGTCGGGCCCTAGAAGGCTAGCCCGGGTGCCAGATCGCAGACGGTGTAAGGTGTATCATAGACCTCGAACTCTGTGTCGGAGTTCCTCCTTGTCCTCCTCCTCCTCTGGGTCCTCCTCGAGATCCTCTTTTGGGTCTTCCTCAATCATCTCCTCTAGGTCCTCCTCAATCCAACCGTCGTTTCCCTGGTTGGGAAAGTAAGGGTCTCCCGGAAAATGAATACATGCCATGTCGATTGTGCAAGGATATAGGTATAAGAGACACATAAGAAGTATAGGTGTATGATTCTATGGTACCATAAAATACTCATATAGTATTTTTAAACTTTATGTTTTATTCTAGAGTTTCTTTATTGGTAAGTTTTAGACTCGTTGTTCACTATGACTATTCCTAAACACATGTTAGTCATATCTTGCATAAATATAGTTGATCAGACAATATTTATCCCAGATACGATTACATAACTATTTAGGCTTAATTGCAGTGTTCAACTTATCTTAATATCTTTATATGGTTCTTGTTATGACTCAGTTCCTAGTATGTAGGTACTTATCCTTTTATATAACCAAACTTATATTTTAAAAGCATACTTTTTAGTAAGAGTATTTTAGCCCCATTGTATTTTAAGTTGTATATCTTATGTGGTTTGATATACTTAGTTCACTATAAACAATGCTCTTGTACCAATCTGTCACACCCCCAAACTAGAATAGAGGAAACGTCTGAGGGTGGATGACATCATGTACAATATCAAAACAAAATGAATAATAGTGATCAAATCCATACAACCATCATAATTATAAGAAGTTTACATTATATCCAAAAATTGTTTGATTCGATACCGAATACATATGACAAAAATAATTAACGTGACGCTGTGACGCCCCATCCTCAAAAACCTTCTGTTTATTTGTTTATTGATTTCCTGAGAATACAAGTAGTTTTGAAAAAGTGCCAACAATTAAGTTGGTGAGTTCATAAGAGTTTTGCATGCGAAAAATCTGTAACTTTTCCTTGTAAGATGATAGTGTATGTTTCCAGAAAATCCAATATTTTCTTAAATATGAGTTGTAGTCTTAAAACCCCAAGGCCAAAGATGTATAAGTATTGATGTACTTGACAATATTATTATGTAGTTTTATCATTCTATAAAACCATTTGAACGACATTCTTCAGGTGTCGGAATGTTAGACAATTATCACCCCAGACCTACGGGTCTAGCTATAGCTAACAACTTAGGTGCGGAATTTTCAATCTCGTATAGATTTATACACAAGTGTTAGACTCTCTTATCGAGATTTTGGTTATAATTTCAGTACTTTAGTGTGTACTCTGGTAGGTACGATAAAGACTATGTCTCACAAAATTATATTAACAAGTTTATGTATAGTGTAATGAAAACCCTTTGTATGTGGAAATATTCTCTTTCCGTAGTGATTACATAATGTAAAATAATTATACCTTTAATTAGTTATTTGTTCACCCCAAAAATGGTAAAATAGTGTTAATGACCCATAATTATACCCATTATAGTTTATTATGAATGCTTTGTTGCGTCCATATATATATATATATATATATATATATATATATATATATATATATATAGGTTAACATGTTCAGATGTTTTTAGATGATTCTTTTATACGACTTACATCTAACACAAGTATAAAAACATTTACTATCACGTAGTCATTTTTCCACTTTTTGCCCTTTTTAACGACATTAACCGGTAAATAGTGAAATATAACTTTGTAGAACTTATTTTACTCTTTTGGAATAATTAAGTCAAGTTTACTTTATATGTACAAATCAACATATTTTTGGTTAAAACCCACAAAAATGATGTCATAACCTAGTTATGTCCATTTTTGTTAGAAAACTTACTTTTACAGAAAATAATAGATTTTTAAGTTATCCTATTTTGTAAAACTAAATCTTTGATGTCTTTGACTAGTTTTAAGTTATATGACCCAATTAAGTTATCCTAGTTATGTCTATTTTTGTTAGAAAACCCACTTATATGACTTACACCTTGAGTGTGTTTGTGGTTGGAAAAAGAGATGAAAATAACAATCCTCAAGCTTAGAACACTTGAAGATGGTTGAAGAACACTTGGAGATTTGGAAACCTTATAGATAATAACACGTAATAATGCGTGTGAATGGATTGAAACTAGTATATTAGTGAGTAGAAACACTAGATTATATAGGAAATAATTACCAAAATCTTAAGAACCAACTTTGAGGGATCAAGCTATGGAGGTTTGAAGTTTTTTTCTTGAGAGAAAGAGATGAAAATGAAGATGATGATGTGGGTAAGGGCCTCTTCGGCCGAATTTAAAAAAGAGAGGGAAGAGGGGGTGGGGTGGCATACATGAATGTGTATTGGTCAATAATTTGTTGGAAAGGATGAGACACGTCTTGTCTAGTTATGGTCAAGTCAACACTTTTATTTATTATTATTATATTATTATTATTATTATTATTATTATTATTATTATTATTATTATTATTTATAAAAGTGTTGGCCCTTTTTATAACAGGGATGGTAATTTTATAAAAAAAAAAAAAAGTGTGGTAAATAATGCCAAATTACAAATGTTTGAATCATTAAAATTTCAAATTATCACAAACCATAATATCACCCAAAATATTTGCACACGTTTTTATAAAACTATTTATATCAAAATAATACATACTTGAAGTATCGAATTTTCGCACTGTTAATCCTATGTAGGATTGTTATACGATAATTGATGAAAAGCGACGTACTTTGTATTAATATTTGTAAGTTGTAAATTAGGAACATTAAGAACATAACGTTTATCCTAAAATCCTAACACTAGTTTAGTTGACTTGTTTAACCCAGAATTGCCAGTTGTCACACAACACAACATATAATAATTAAATATGGGTTATCAGCAACCCTGAAGACTATCAACAGTCTCAGTAGGCTAACAACACGCCTTGTGGGTTATCAGCAATCTTGGGGACTATCAACGGTCTCAATGGGCTAACAATACATCCTATAGGTTATCAGCAACCTCAGGGGCTACCAGAAGTTCCACTGGGCTAATAGCATGTCCTAGAGTTATCAGCAACTTATCAACACATATATCATTAATCAGCAAATAAGACCCAACTAGTCAACATGCACACATTATCACATACGTAATATAATGAGAAAACTCACCTGAAACAACAATCACAAAATAAAACCACTAAAGTGACTAAGATGGAATCCCTGCTCTTAAAACACCTACAACCATATCAATAATCTTTAATTAGCTCATATATCAAGTGTTACTTAACAATACGCCATGATACACTTTTATCCATCCTTTATTTATAAAATGCGGTCATATGCCAAAGTCCATAAAAATAGATGACTCCATAAATTCATTTAGACAATATTAGTTTATTTTTCTAAAATTGATAAATAGGCTATACTTAATGACTTAACATTAAGTTAGTAATGAATTATTAGCTGGTCTTAGCACTTAATTGGGCCGATATCAATTTAGGTGGGCATGGACTTGAAGTCCATTTAACCCAATCGATTAAGTCCAC
Source organism: Lactuca sativa (assembly GCF_002870075.4). Lineage (NCBI taxonomy): Eukaryota > Viridiplantae > Streptophyta > Magnoliopsida > Asterales > Asteraceae > Lactuca > Lactuca sativa. Next base: position 335,616,734 of record NC_056626.2, on the reverse strand, counting down.
CATAAATTGATTAAATAGCTCAAAACCCCAAATCTTAAAAAGTGGGAAGTCAATAAGGCCAAGAGTTCCTTACTCCTCTTACGCATCATACAACTCCACAATGGCTACACTTTCTTCTTCCGCTTCTCCGACTGAGTTCCCTTCTCCAATGGTGCTTCCATATCTGGTGACGGTGAGTCGACCAATCATACCACCTGATGCTACCCTATGAGTTTCTCGGTATCATCTTTTGAATAAATGGATTTCTTTTAATTATTACTATTATTATTGTTATTATTTTTGAACATTAATCATAATATGTTAAATTAATGTCACTAATTAATATGTATTAATTCTTTTTACCTTAGGTCTTTATAATGCCTTAAACTTATTAATTTCACTTGTCCTACCCTAAATGTTAATCTCAACTTGTATAATTCTTTGCACTATTTAAAAAAACACTTTCGAAATAGTTAGATGGAAACAATGTGTTACAAACCATCTTCTCCATGATTAATCTTAGGTCAGACTATCATTAGTTGAAGACAAGTGAGAGAGATGTAACGCCGGTCATTTGAGGTAATATTTATTTAAAAATATTTGTAATTTACTTGTTTGAACTTAGTAATGATTAATGTATTATTAAGTGGGATTAGCATGTGAGCGACAAGAATGGGCTACCCGAAGATGTACGTTGGGCGTAAGTCTGGCATACGCGAGGCGTAGAGTCACATTGGATGCGGGGGCAGAGGTGCGTACGCGCAGCTTACCAAGGTGTACGTGCAACGTATGCAAGTAGACTCCAAACCTTATTTTTTAGGGTTTAAGCCATATAGATACAACATTATGACTCAAGCCCTAGCCTCCTTTCCAACCCCTCAACCTCAGAAACCCTAGATAGCCTCCCTTTTCTCATTCTTGTGTGTGTTTGGCCTTGTGAACCTTGTTTTGGAGCTTAAAAGCTTGAAAGAAAGAAGGAGAAGCAAGTGAAGAAGAACTTGAGCTCATAGATCCAGGATAGCATCATCATTTGGGACTCTTTTGAGGTATAAAGTTCACAACATTCTTCATGTATGCTTAGATCTAGCGTAGTGATGTTTTTGGACCTTTTTAGTCCCAAGAATGGATCTTTATGACTCAAATTAGTTTCTAAGCCTATGGTTCCCACCCTTAGTGATATATGAGTCCCATAAGCAATAAAGTTTCGATCTTTAAGGTCCTTCTGTGACCATGAATGAGTTTTCGTCATTTCCATGGAAGTTAGTTGCTATATTCCAAGTTTAGGCTCATTTGGTGAGTTGCAAGCCACCAAGTAATCGACTTTATGAGTTAATGCATGTTATTGGATTCATATATGTAATTTAAACTTAATGACTTAAGGGATTAAGCAATTTTGAAGAATATGGCTTAACAGGGTGGTACACTGGGCATACACGCTTAGGGGCGTCAATTTATGACACGACACGACAAAAATACACGACACGAAACGAAATTAGGACGAAATCAAAATTCGAATTCGTTTTCGTGTCGTGTTCGTGTCAAATATAAAAAACACGATGTCGTGTCGTGTCGTGTTCGTGTTTACTAATCCACACGAAATTGACACGATTGAGCATGTGTTTGTCGTGTTTGTCGTGTTTTTCGTTTTTATCGTGTTATATATGATTAAATATGAATTAAATAAAATAATAGTTATGTAATATTATCTTTGTCGTGTCGTGTCGTGTTGTCGTTTTTTAATTGGTTCGTTTTCGTGTTAGTGAAAAAAAACACGACATCGTGTCGTGTCGTGTTCGTGTTACAAAAAACATTGTCGTGTCGTGTCGTGTCAGACAGAAACACGACACGATGACACGATTTGACAGGCCTATACACGCTAGTACGTGCAACGTACAAGCCATGCAGGCTGTACGCATAGCGTACAAAGGAGTATACTCAACATACTCTTAGGATTTGGGCTTCACGTCTTTTGGGCATCGGATTGAGTTAAATCATTAGAATTATCAGCTATCGGGCCTTAAGGGACCATAAGGAGTTAGTTTTTGGTTCAAGGACATATTTGGGCTTTGGGAAAGGTCCATTTGAGGAGTTGGGCCCAATTTAGAAAATTAGGCCATTAGTAGGCTTGGAAAGATAAAATGGAATTGGGCTTTGGATATGGTCCAAATTAGACAAGGGTAAAATAGTCATTTTACCCTAAGAAGTATTATGGATTTTGACTAAGTGTTATTATGATAATGATAGTCGGGGAGTTGTTGGAGCAGCCGTTGGGGATTCCTTGCCGTGAGATTCGACACTTAGCCTTGCGATGCGAGTTACCTTCCAGTAGGAGTAGGTCGAAGGCGCCAACGCCGATCCACTAGTATTGATTATAGTTGAGATGATTGTCTTTGTGATAATTGTTTGGTATGCCACTGTCTGTTATGCTTTATGTGCTAGTATGTTATGTTATTATTTGGTGATGGTAGGGGTGAAATAGTCCCCGATTACCGATTGAAAGAGACCGAAGGGGAGGTCACCACCAGATATGCTAGGCAGTATATGATTTATATGTATATGCTAGGGTATTATATGGTAGTGGTGGGGGGTGAAATAGTCCCCTGTTACCTGTTGAAAGAGACTGAAGGGGAGGCTAGCACCCAGATATGCTAGGCAGATACCGGTTGAAAGAGACCGAAGGGGAGGCCAGAACACATATATGCTAGGTAATACCGGTTGAAAGATACTGAAGGGGAGGCCAACACCCAGATATGCTAGGCATTACGTGATTATATGGTATGTGGTATGATGGGGGGACTCGCTAATCTTTGTGCTTACGGTTTATAATTTTGGTTTCAGGTACTTCTTCTTCAAAAGGGAAAGGAAGCGGCATGACCGCAGCTCATCATACTATTATTTTCTGCACTATGATTTTCTTGGGATTTATATTCTGACATTATTATGTCTTGTTTTGAGACACATTACTTATGGGGTTTTATGATATGAGATAATTTAATGACGTTTTCAATAATCTGTTTCATGAATTATTAAACTAAAAATGAAATTTTTGGTCTTGGATTTTTGGATGTTACAAATTGGTATCAGAGCCTTGCTTTGAGGGATTTGAACACACCTTCGAGGGTGTTTGGACTCAAATTGAGGGTTTGAAATATTTTTACAAGAAAATAATTTTTTTTTTAAAATTAAGATAAAGAGTTTTGAGAAAGAACAAGGTGTGTGATGCGTGTAATCAGCCAAGCTCAAGTAAGTTTTCCCCAAGATACCCATACATGCTTGTTATGATATATGATATGATTATGAGAATTGCATGCTAGATTAGGGCTGATGATCTAGGAAGGATGCCTTGTATGCCTACTGTATGTGTATGATAACTGCATGCTAGATTAAGGCTAAGGGTTCTAGAAAGATGCCTAATATGCCTGTTGTATGTGCTTATTGAGATGCGTGATAATACTGATTAGCCAGTGATATGATAGCCTGATTAGGATATGCTTGGTTAGGGTTACTCAATGCCCGAATGTTGCGTGCTTTGGGCTTTTAGGAGTCCTAGTTATCTTTAATTAACTAGTCAATGAATACGTTAAGTTACATATTGCGAGGACTAAATAATTTCAGAGGGTTAGGTCTAGCCCTATTTCGCAGCTCCTATCTGAGTCCAACCATTGTAAGGTAGGACCCATCATTCGTAGAATTATCTAGTCTTAGTAATATGTAATGGTATTCGCGAGCTAGTTAGGGAGAGATAGCGAGGACTTCTTATGCATCTGATGGTGGAGAGCGGGTTGGAGGATACCCTAGGGTAACCCTAGGATGTGATTAGTGCAACGAGCAGTAGTAGTGAAAGGGACTTGGTGAAGTCAAGGTAATCCTTGAGGAAAGTATGGATAAATGTGGAAGGAAGTATGAGTTCGTACTACTGAAAGCAGAGGATCCGTACTCGAGTCAAGAAGGTCTGAGATAGAAACACGGAACTTGTAGAGTGTGTGAGACCTCTCGAGATTATGTAAGACCCTGAGGATTATGTGTTTTGTTTCAGAATGGTGGTGACACGTCACGGAGCAGGAGGTTCAGGGTCAGGATCATGTTCGGGTTCGGGTTCGGGTTTGGGTTCCGAGCCGATTGATGATGGATTACGTGAGTTCATCGCGTCTAAGATTACGAGAGGCATCCTTGAGGCGACCCCGATGATTTTCGGGTCAATCAAGGAAGAGATCATTGAGTTGATGGAGGATCGCCTCAGGGCATTCCGGAGTGACATAACATCTAGCCAGTCAGGGACGTGCACACTCTCCTTCAAGGACTTCAGGGGATGTGATGTGCCAGACTTTCACAGGGTGAAGGACCCTATTTTGGCCAAGAGACAGACATCAATTCTGCACAGTTGATGAGCTTCTGCCCTGAGGGATCGAAGGTTTGGTATGTAGTGGGATGTTTGAGAGACAGAGCTAGAGACTGGTGGGAGGCAGTCAGTGATTCATTGGGAGCCCTAGCCATTGAGGTTATGACCTGGTTGGACTTTGTGGCCAGGTTTAGGGTTGAGTTTACGTCGGATGTGGAGCTTCAACAACTGGCTAGGAAGTTTCTGGATATGAGGCAAACTATTGAGTCTGTGGTAGAGATTACCGCCAAGTTCAGGGAGAGGGCCTTACTGGTGCCTCATTACATGGGTGACGAGGAGATGAAGAAGACCCGGTACCATGACATCCTGAGAGCTAACAATCAGAAACATGTCAGCTACTCGACATGCCCGACTTTGGATGACATGATAGCGAGGGTGAGGGACAGGGAGATTGATATAGAGCATATCAGGAAGAGGAAGGCGAAGACTGGGCAGGTTAATGGGGTTTCGGGGAAGAAACCCGTGTGATTCGAATATAGGTCAAAGGGCCAGCAGGGCCAGGGCTGCTGTGGGAAATACGGCAAGTCGCATAAGGGAGTTTATAGAGCTAGGGGATTAGGCTGCTATAAGTGCAGAAAGACGGGGCACTTTGGCAGGGATTGTATTGCCCCTACCCCCACCTTTCATACATTATACTTGATTTGCTTTCATTGTAATCAGAAGGTCCATAAAAAAGCCAACTGGCTGAGATTGACATCAGGAGCGCCAGTGACAGCGCCGACTCCAGCGACCCTGCGGATCACGGATGGCCAACATATCAACACAGATGCTCCAGTGGTGAGGAGCCGAGCCTTCCAACTGACCGTCGAGGAGGCGCGTGCCGCACCGGATGTGGCGACGGGTATTTTTCTTCTCCCTAAATCTTATTACATACCGGTTATGATATTTATGTTTTATGTGTTTTGTTTAGGATCATTCCATGTGAACGGTATTCCAGTACAGGTGTTATTGGACTCAGGGGCAACCCGATCATTTGAATCTCTTGCGCTTAATAAGAGGTTTATTGAGTCTTCAGGCATGTTGGATTTTCCTTTAGAGGTCGATATTGCCGACGACCGATCTGTCCGAGCATCGGAGGTCTACAGGGATTGTGTCTTGAGGATGTATGACGAGCGTTACCTTGTGGATACAAGTTATATAAAACCTAGATTAACGATGAAAGATAAGTAAAAATGACTCTACAATCCTTTCTATGAGTACTAAGTGGATACAAGTTATATAAAACCCAGATTAAACGAACAATTAATTGTATTTGCCCTAAGCCCATAACCAAACAAGGAACAGGAAATGAGGCCGAAGGCACACCTCCCATTATTTGTTAGATCATCGTTGTATATAACCTTGGCGTATTCACTTGGTACTCATAGAGTTAACTGTAATAGTTCCTCTATGTTTGATGAAAACATTTCATAAGGAAAACCCTTATTTCCTTTAGTAAAAATGGTAACCACAATAGTTCCTTCTATAATCACTTAATTTATACAAGCTATATATAATCTAATATCAAACAGATGGTTAATTGTGTAGATCTTCCCTAAGCCCACAACCAAACAAGGAACGGGAAATAAGGAGAAAAGCACACATCCAACTGCCTATCGGATATTAATTATATATAACTCTGATGTATAAACTAAGGTATTATGGAATTAACCACTAAAGGTCCTTTAAGTATATTGGTTTAATAAAATGAATTAAACCCTTTTTACTGATAAGTTTCTAGTTTAGTCTACTTCGTGTTCTTTTTGAAAAGTATGCTCTTGTACTAGAAAACGATATATTTGAATTAGTACACTATGACCTAACATATACCTGGTACTCTTTATGATTACTTGGTGTATACGGAATATATATATATATATATATATATATATATATATATATATATATATATATATATATATATATATATAGACAAAATTGCAAAAATGGTCCCTGTGGTATGCATTTTTTTGGGGTTTTAGTCCAAACCTCGACTTTTTTGGATTCGTGGTCCTTTTGGCCATGTTTGTACGTAGATTTGGTCCCTCATAAAATTGAAATGACTGTAATGCCCTTATGATATATTTTTTATGTTTTTTCTATTTAATTTAAATGGAAAAGAAAATAATTAATTAATTAAGGCCCACATCTCTCTCTCTCTCTCTCCAGAGACACGATGAAACCTTCTAACACATTACCATCTTCTTGTTGCCTTCACAATATCATCATCATTGTGTTCAAGCCACCCCACGATCAAGAAACAGACATACATCTTTTCTGATAGTAGATGATCTCATAAGAATATAAAATGCAAAAGGAAACAAAAATGATGAAAGGGAAAATGAAATAAACAACACATTACCTGGTTCTTAGGCCGCCGTTTGGAGACCAGCTCACTTTCATCTGGAGCAAATTGGGTACAATCATCTGCACTCCAACTACTGAATCAGAAGAAGAATCTCTATCTCCATTACCAACCGTTACTCCATCTTGAAGGAGAACATTTGGATTCAATTAGAATGTTGCAAATTCAAATACCCATCGAGGTTATTAGAAACTATTGCCAAAATTAAATCTTTCAATTCCATTCAATTGGGAAAAATTGGTAACTTTTGAAAAAAGAGACAAGTGAATCCCAAATCAACAAAGTCGCTAGGAGATTATTTTAAGAAATAAAAGGGGGTTATCCAGCTTCTTCCAAAAACCCTTGGATTGAGGATGATTAGATGGGAAACGATGAGAAAGATTAGGTGTCTGAAAATCCTAAAAGTGGAGAAGATACCTTAGAGCAGAAGCATGTGATCGATGGTCGATGATGATGAAGGGAGTATCCATCTTCTTCCATGTTCTTTACCCTGGTTACCAAAGTGATTAATTTCTCGATGCAGTTACCCAAAATCAAACCTCCATTCTCCCATTCCCGGTGATTTGTGTGCCAATGTTCTATGCGATTTTACCTCCATAAATATATTATATGAGAGAGAGGGGAAGGAGACGAGGATGTTGGTAAGAACTGGTGTTTTTTTACTTATAGAAATCCGGTGGGTTTGGATGCCGACGATATGGATGATCGGTGGTGAAGACGATTCCTCCAAGTCCAGAGAAGTGAAAAAAGAGGAGGAAGGTAGCAAAACCATGTATCGGTAATTGTTTGGCTTGCTTGTCATCGAAAAAGAAGAAAGAAACATGGCTGGAACAGAGGGTAACAGCCTCCGTTTTCTGCTTGAGTTTTCGAGAGAGAGAGAGAGAGAGAGAGAGGTGGGTCCTTTATTATTTTTTTAATTGTTAAAATAAATAAATAAATATTAAAATTTAAGAATAGTGAAAGAAAAATGAAAAATAAATATCCCAAGGGTATTATAGTCATTTCAATTTTTGGAGGGACCATTTTCACATACAAACCACTCCAAAAGGACTACGAAACCAAAAAAGTCAATGTTTGGACTAAAACCCCAAAATTTTGCATACCACAGGGACCATTTTTCCAATTTTGTTTTATATATATATATATATATATATATATATATATATATATATATATATATATATATATATATATATATATATATATATATATATATATAGGGTTAGGTTCATTTGAGACCACTTATATTTTGTGAGACTGTGAGACGCATTTGTTTATTTTTTTTTTTTATTTTATTTTTATTTTTTTTTAGTTAATTCATGTTCCGAAAATAATATTTAAAAAAAGAATTTTTTGATTTTTCCATTTATTTTGCATTTTAAAATTATTTTTAGAATATGTACAGTGTAATATTCTATTTAGAATATTTCACGTATTTTTAAAAAAAAAACAGAAATTTTTTTTTATTTTTTTTAATTTTTTTTAATTTTTTTTAGTTAATTCAAGTTCCGAAAATAATATTTAAAAAAAGAATTTTTAGATTTTTCCATTTATTTTGCATTTTAAAATTATTTTTTAGAATATGTCAGTGAAATATTCTATTTAGAATATTTCACGTATTTTTCAAAAAAAAAAAAAAACGGAATTTTTTTTATTTTTTTTATATTTTTTTATATTTTTTTATATTTTTTTTAGTTAATTCAAGTTCCGAAAATAACATTTAAAAAAAGAATTTTTGGATTTTTCCATTTATTTTGCATTTTAAAATTATTTTTAGATTTGGTCTCACGGTCTCACAAAATTAGAATGGTCTCAAATGAACCTGAACCTATATATATATATATATATATATATATATATATATATATATATATATATATATATATATATATATATATATATATATATATATATATATATATATATATATATATATATATATATATATATATATATAACTAAGATCGGATAGATAGTAGACTGTGTGCATCTGCCCTAAGCCCACAACCAAACAAGGAATAGGAGGTAAGGCGGAAAGCATACGTCCTACTATCTCCTAGAACCGATTAATATATATCCTTGATGTATACACTAAATGTAACGATCGTGTTTCTAGGCTAGGCATTAATATTGACATAATGGTCTAGGTTAACCTTTGTAACTCATTTAGAAGAAATGAAAAGGAATTATGTGAATTTTATGTGAATTATGTGTTTTATGCTTAATTATTAGGATTTAATTAATTAAGAATAAAAATAAGCGTCAAAATTAAAGTGTGAGATAAGCCTGATATCTTTACATAAAGTTGTAGTGGTCGAAACAAGGATTTCGGGGATACAAAGAATGCCGAAATCCGAGTTATAACGAAGAAGTTATGACCTGTCGAAGTTTCGCGACAAAACCGACACGGTGCCGAATGTCGTAAAAAGTGAGTTTTTGATAAACTACTTTTTAGCCTTAGTAATCTAAACGAAAGCCGTAGTGTTCGTTAAACCGAGAAGTTCGATAAAAAGAACACCCAAATCTGACTTCGTATGAGGAAGTTATGATTTTTCGAAGTTTCAGCTTAGCAGTAGACAACTAAAAACACGAATTTTAGATCGAGCGATTTTCAGCCGACACAACCTAAACAGGAATTGAAGGTCTCGTCATTAGGAGCACAACGGTAAAAAGTCTTACGAAAACGGACGTCGGATGAAGAAGTTATGAATTTTTAACAGATTTCCTGTCCTGGTCTGTTAAAAATAATAATATAAAATTTAAACTCAAAATTAACCGACAAAGTCTAAACGGAAGTTGTAGAGCGTAATTTTAGCTACGTGTGCATATAAAGAACGTCAAAAACGGAGCTCGTATGCGAAAGTTATGGATTTTAGAAGGTTTTGCGCGAAAAACGAGAAAAATCCCCAAAACCGAGAAATTTCGCTGAGTCACCTCGGACACGTCATCCCTCGCATGCGAGGACTCCACGTGGCACCTCCTGATAGGACCGAGATTCGCGTGTCGTCTTCTGATTGGACCAAGTCCGTAGTCCACTCGCATCGGACAGGCTCGCAAGAGACACCCCGCGGATGCTCCTCGGACACCCCTTTCGCATACGTGGACTCTTCTCATTGGACCGAGGCTACTGACCAATCTGAAGCTCGCAGCTGACCAGTCCGAGCCTCGCCGAAGCAGCCACCTAGTCCGAGCCTCGCAGCCGCGTGCCATCCCCTCCTCGGTTCGGATTCGAGCCTTCGGTCCTCCTCCCCTATAAATAGAAGGGTGCGAGACCTCCCGGGGGTATTTTGAAAACTTGTCACTTTTAGCCCCTTTCTCCATATTTCTTCATACTATCATCCCCCGAAGCCCCGGTATCGATTGTAAGCCTCGAAATACACCACAAAGTGCCCGAGAAGCCCAGAAAATTTATCTTTTCAGTTTCGAAGCCCGACCTTTCGTAGAGCCCGGTTTCTCAATAAAACTCCCGGTTTTATTAGAAACGATCGTTTTAAGAAACGAATTGCTGCCCGGTTTTCATTAAATCAAGTGAGTGTGTAGTTACTTTCACCTTACACATAGATATGAAGTATTTTACATAAAATACGTGTTGTGTGAATATATATTGTTTGTTTATTTGAGATGGGTGCTGAAGGAATGAGTTATACATATTTTTAAATAATTTAAACTATATATGTATTTTTATCTATGAAAAATGTTGGGTAGAACATGGGTAGATGAAATAGTTGATGTGTGTTAAAAAGGTGAGAGGCCTCGATGTTGTTGTTGTTGTTGTTGTAGTAGTAGTCATTCGGCAGAGTATGGATGACAACCATGGACTATTCTAGACAGTCTATGGAACACTAGCAGGCCCGCAACCTGTAGGTGTAATGAACTATATGTTCATTTGTTGTACTCTAAAACCCATTGACATGTATTGCAGGAGAGAATACCTGTAAATAATACTGTCGATAAACGAGAGCTATGGACTTAGCACATGTTGAATAAACTTTGGCAGCTATGGAATCAGTGCTCATTGTATAAACCCCGGCCACGCGGTGACTTTGTGTCTATTCCTTAGGATGAATCCTTAGGAAGGAGTGATAGTTGATTCTTAGGGTAACCCCTTAAGATATAAATAAAATAATGGGGTTTGGGGTAATTCGGTTGATTGATTGATGTTTAAACATAATAAATTTATGTATTGTGGGTTGAAAACCCTATATGCTCACTAGGCTTCTAAGCCTGACCCACTCAGCTGTTTATATTATTGGTAGAGGACCCCGAGCATAGTCGGATGATGATGATGAGTGAATTTTGGATTATAGGCCAGTAGTTACAAATAACTGTCGTAAGGCTTATAATGTCTTGTTTATGCTTTTGATCTGTATCGGAACATGACATCCCGAGGTTTTGATATAAAAGGAAATGATATATTTCTTAAAGAAAGGTTTTGACAAACTTTTATCATATTTTGTTTTGGGGACCAATTCCGCAACATCTTTTATAAAGATTTCTCTGATTTGATTTTAAAAAGCATAAATTAAATCGGTCTTTTATGGCCGAGAAATTAGGAGATGTCACAGTTGGTATCAGAGCATTAGTTTAAGCGAACTAAGAAATATCCTACGATTTCTAGACTTAAACTTAGAATGCTAAGTGATGATTGTGAGATGAGTGTCTACCATAATTTAGACACGAGCACTAGTTTATTTTAGGAAGGATGCCTAAAATGCTTCTATGTGCTAAATTTTTTGTGTTATAGCTATAACGATGCTATTATTTGTTCGGATCTATGGTCTGTTGTCGACCGAATCTGGAAACCTTATGTGTGTAGGATTCTAAACGTATGACTACGATATTGGAACTAACATGTAAACGTTTCGAAGACTTAACATCTAACAAAAATGAAGATCTAAATTCACCTACGATTGGTGTATAGATCGAAATGGCGAGTACTCAAAGTGGGTTCGGAAGTGATAATCCACAGCCTAAGCCAATCACGATGACTGGAGTGCAGGCAATGGTACGTACGATGTTAGGTGAACAGATGGAAGAAACAAAACATTTACTTCAACAAAGTAAGGATGAACTTATTGTGCCAATAGGTCAGACATCTGTTCTTGAGGCAACTATTAGGGTTGCTAAGTCTATTGAAGAAATGATCAATGACACAACCACCAACAAAGTTGAAGTTGGTAAGAAGAGGAAATTTGAGGGGTCTTCAAGGCCCAACAAGAGCAACATATCCTCAAAGTTTGGCAAAAGAAGAGATAACGGAAAATGGTGCGGGAAGTGAAAAAAATAAACACTCTGGGAATTGTGACGGGAAGGTGAAGTGCTTTAAGTGTGGAGAAATAGGGCATTATGTCAATAAGTGTACGATTCCCAAGGAGGTGTGCTACGGATGTAAAGAACAAGGCTATATTTCTAAGAATTGTCAGAAGAACAATGAAGTAACAAGGCCAAGTGCACCATCAACGCCAAAGGAATTTCAGGATATCCTTGATGAAGCGATTAATAACACTAGGAAGTAGAAGTCAAGACTTGATACCCGAAGATCAAGTTACGAAGTAGTAATGTGAATAGTAACAAGTAGTTTAGCCTATGAGAGGTATAGTATAGGGTAAACTTGAACCTTTGTGTAATCGTTTCAAGGAAATAAAATAAACCCTGGTTTTGTCGTTTGATGAATAGAATGGCTGGTGTAATTTTTGAAGTTGTCCCAATCATCTGGAATTTCCATCACCAACCAAGTTGAAGTAGAGTTGATCATTGAAGATACGCGTGAAAGAAGTCCTAGTAGAGTCTAGGAAAATTTTATGATTAATTGGACACATTCGTATGTGTTAAATTGTTTTGTGATTTTAGGACTTGGGGACTGCGAGACAGTACTTGGGACGAGTATGAGTAGGTGTGAATAGTAGTAAAGATCTATACTACTGGAAGCACAGGACTCGCACTTGGATCAGGGAAAGTCACAAGGTTACCAAGAAGCTATTATTTGATTCCGTCTTGATCTAGTCTGTCGCTACCATCGTTTCGGTAATGACTAAGAAGATGATTGTTATTCCGACCTTAGAGGTCATATCAAATTGAGTCCGACTACGATGAGTTTATTATGTGGTTCAGAGAACCAAGTTTAATGTAACATTTGACTTAAGCCAGAAGATTGAAATGAAAGATGATCAAAGCGATCAATAGAAGTATCACACTCATTGTTAAAGAAGTTGGTAGTTAGAAATGATACATGTTGAACTGTGATTGTATCCCATTTGAACATGAAGGAAGGTACAATTTGTTCTGAAATTTGTCCCTAGGAGATCTGAGTCTAAGTAGTGTAGTATACAATGAGAGATCATTAGAACATGACCCATTGGTCTGTTACAATAAATGAAGGAAAATACTTATTCCAAGAAGAAGAAGGAGTCCTCAATAAGGACTTATTTTGTAACTCGAAGGTTACAATTGAAAGTCCTATGGAGATCTGAAGCTTTTTAGGATTAGCTGGATATTATTACTGAATTATCCAAGGCTTTTCTTCGATCGCGACTCCATTGACAACTTTGACCCACAAAGGAGCTGTCTATACTTGGAATGAGAGCCATAGGAAGCTTTGAGAAGTCAAAGAAGAAGTTGTGTGAAGCACCGATTCTTTCGTTACCTAAAGGAGTTGATGACTTCACAGTTTATAGTGGTGCCTCTGGAGTTGGGTTAGGATGTGTTCTGACCCAAAGGGATAAGGTGATAGCGTATGCATCGAGGCAATTGAAAGAGCATGAAAAGAACTACCCCACTTACGATTTGGAGTTGGCAGCGGTAGTATTTTCCCTAAAGATATGGAGGCATTATCTTTATGGCACAAAGTGTAAACTTTTCACTGATCATAAGAGTCTCCAATATCTCTTTGATCAGAAGGAATTGAACATCAGACAACGACGCTGGCTAGTATTACTCAAGGACTACGACTGTGAGATACTTTACCACCCTGGTAAAGCAAATGTTGTTGCTGATACTCTCAGTCGGAAGGTAAGTCTTGAAAAGAAAAGGGCCAAGAGCGTTAAGAATTAAAGTTGTCTTGACAATTGTGAAAAGTATAAAGAAAGCTCAAGAGGAAGCTTTAGAGAAAAATGACCGAAAGGAGGAACGTTTGAGTAAAACGTTGGTGTTTGGTACAAACGGTCAAGGAATGGAGGTATTTAAAGATAGGATTTGGGTACCTAGGATGGGAGGAATAAGAGGTCTTCTGATGGAAGAAGCTCACAAGACCATGTACTCGATTCATCCCGGCTATACGAAAATGTATAGAGATCTAAAACCCTATTACTGGTAGCCGACGATGAAGCTCGAAGTTGCTAAAGTATGTGGCTGAGTGTGTAACTTGTGTCAGGGTTAAGGCACAACTTCAGAAAATGTATGGGAGTTTAGAACCTTTACCTGTACCCATGGGTAAATGGGAAGATATCACTATGGATTCTATGACTAAACTGCCCAGAACAAGGAATGGTCACGACATGATTTGGGTGATCGTTGATCGCTTCACTAAGAGTGCGCATTTCATAGCAGCCAACGAGAAATGGTCTATGGATAAACTTGTGAATTCTTATGTGAAGGGAAGTGTGAGGCTTCACGGTGTTTCGTTAACGATTGTATCCGATCGTGACAGCCGTTTTACCTCAAGGTTTTGGAGGAGTCTATAAGAGGAAAAGCAGTTTATGGGACTTGAAATAGTCCATTAGATTGCTGAAAAGTTGTAAGTGATTAGGGAAAAAGATGTTAGCTGCTCAAAAGAGCTACGATGACAAGAAAAGATAACCGATATCATTCGAAGTTGGAGATTCGGTTTCACTTAAAGTCTTGTCATGGAAGGGACTTATAAGATTTGGTAGAAGGGGAAAGTTGAGTCCAAAGTTTATTGGACCATTTAAAGTTCTTCAGAGAATCCGGAATCAAGCTTACAAGCTAAAATTACCGGAAGAACTAGAGAGTATTCATAACACCTTTCATGTGTGTTATTTGAGAAAGTTCACGGGAGCTGTGCCCGACATAATTCCCATTTCTGAATTAAGATTGGACGAGAACAAGAGGTTAATTGGAGAACCTGAGGAAATCGTTAACCGTAAGACTGAGAAGTTGTAACGTAAGATAGTCAATTTAGTGCCTGTACGTTGGAAACATATAAATGGGCCAAATCCCACCTGGGAAACAAAGAGTGACATAGTGAGTCGCTACCCGTAGTTCTTTGTCGTTGTGTGATTCCAGGGACATAATCATCCTAAAGGGGAGAGAGTTGTAACACTCGTGTTTCTAGGCTAGGCATTAATATTAACATAATGGTCTAGGTTAACCTTTGTAACTCATTTAGAAGAAATGAAAAGGAATTATGTGAATTTTATGTGAATTATGTGTTTTATGCTTAATTATTAGAATTTAATTAATTAAGAATAAAAATAAGCGTCAAAATTAAAGTGTGAGATAAGACTAATATCTTTACATAAAGTTGTAGTGGTCGAAAAAAGGATTTTGGGGATATAAAGAATGCCGAAATCCGAGTTATAACGAAGAAGTTATGACCTATCGAAGTTTCGCGACAAAACCGGCACGGTGCCGAATGTCGTAAAAAGTGAGTTTTTGATAAAATACTTTTTAGCCTTAGTAATCTAAACGAAAGTGGTAGTGTTCGTTAAACCGAGAAGTTCGATAAAAAGAACACCCAAACCTGACTTTGTATGAGGAAGTTATGATTTTTCGAAGTTTCAGCTTAGCAGTAGACAACTAAAAACACGAATTTTAGATCGAGCGATTTTCAGCCGACACAACCTAAACAGGAATTGAAGGTCTCGTCATTAGGAGCACAACAGTAAAAAGTCTTACGAAAACGGACGTCGGATGAAGAAGTTATGAATTTTTAACGGATTTCCTGTCCTGGTCTGTTAAAAATAATAATATAAAATTTAAACTCAAAATTAACCGACAAAGTCTAAACGGAAGTTGTAGAGCGTAATTTTAGCTATGCGTGCATATAAAGAACGTCAAAAACGGAGCTCGTATGTGAAAGTTATGGATTTTAGAAGTTTTCGCGCGAAAAACGAGAAAAATCCCCAAAACCGAGAAATTTCACTGAGTCACCTCGGACACGTCATCCCTCGCATGCGAGGACTCCACGTGGCACCTCCTGATAGGACCGAGATTCGCGTGTCGTCTTCTGATTGGACCAAGTCCGTAGTCCACTCGCATTCGGACAGGCTCGCAAGAGACACCCCGCGGATGCTCCTCGGACACCCTTTTCGCATACGTGGACTCTTCTCATTGGACCGAGGCTACTGACCAATCCGAAGCAAGCAGCTGACCAGTCCGAGCCTCGCCGAAGCAGCCACCTAGTCCGAGCCTCGCAGACGTGTGCCATCCCCTCCTCGGTTCGGATCCGAGCCTTCGGTCCTCCTCCCCTATAAATAGAAGGGTGCGAGACCTCCCGGGGGTATTTTGAAAACTTATCACTTTTAGCCCCTTTCTCCATATTTCTTTCATATTATCATCCCCCGAAGCCCTGGTATCGATTGTAAGCCCCGGAATACTCCACAAAGTGCCCGAGAAGCCCGAAAAATTTATCTTTTCGGTTTCGAAGCCCGACCTTTCGCAGAGCCCGGTTTCTCAATAAAACTCCCGGTTTTATTAGAAACGATCGTTTTAGGAAACGAATTGCTGCCCGGTTTTCATTAAATCAAGTGAGTGTGTAGTTACTTTCACCTTACACATAGATATGAAGTATTTTACATAAAATACGTGTTGTGTGAATATATATTGTTTGTTTATTTGAGATGGGTGCTGAAGGAATGAGTTATACATATTTTTAAATAATTTAAACTATATATGTATTTTTATCTACGAAAAATGTTGAGTAGAACATGGGTAGATGAAATAGTTGATATGTGTTAAAAAGGTGAGAGGCCTCGATGTTGTTGTTGTTGTTATTGTTGTTGTTGTTGTTGTTGTTGTTGTTGTAGTCATTCAGCAGAGTATGGATGACAACCATGGACTATTCTAGACAATCTATGGAACACTAGCAGGCCCGCAACCTGTAGGTTTAATGAAATATATGTTCATTTTTTGTACTCTAAAACGCATTGACATGTATTGCAGGAGAGAATACCTGTAAATAATATTGTCGATAAACGAGAGCTATGGACTTAGCACATGTTGAATAAACTTTGGCGGCTATGGAATTAGTACCCGTTATATAAACCCCGGTCATAAGGTGACTTTGTGTCTATTCCTTAGGATGAATCCATATGAAGGAGTGATAGTTGATTCTTAGGGTAAACCCTTAAGATATAAATAAAATAATAGGGTTTGGGGTAATTCGGTTGATTGATTGATGTTTAAACATAATAAATTTATGTCTTGTGGGTTGAAAACCCTATATGCTCACCAGGCTTCCAAGCCTGACCCACTCAATTGTTTATATTACAGGTAGAGGACTCCGAACATAGTCGGATGATGATGATGAGTGAATTTTGGATTATAGGCCAGTAGTTACAAATAACTGTAGTAAGGCTTATAATGTCTTGTTTATGCTTTTGATCTGTATCGGAACATGACATCCTGAGGTTTTGATATAAAAGGAAATGATATATTTCTTAAAGAAAGGTTTTGACAAACTTTTATCATATTTTGTTTTGGGGACCAATTCCGCAACATCTTTTATAAAGATTTCTCTGATTTGATTTTAAAAAGCATAAATTAAATCGGTCTTTTCTGGCCGAGAAATTAGGGCAATGCACACTAAAGAATCATAAAGTTAGCATTATAGGTTCCTTTCTACTTAATGTTCACGTTACGAATAAGTTATGTATTTTATTTATTATCGTCAGGTACTTTACAAAGATACTCTGTATAAATAATTTTTATTTAATATATTGTTATCACCTCGTGTCTGCTAACCTCGGGTACGTGTAATCGTACTGGTGTTAACGCAAACTCAGAAAGATATATTAGTATGTTTTATCACCTCATGCCTGCTAACCCTGCTACGTGTAATCGTACTGGTGTTAATGCAAACCCGGAAAGATATATTAGTATGTTTTATCACCTCGTACCTGCTAACCCTGGTACGTGTAATCGTACCGGTGTTAACACAAACCCGAAAAGATATATTAACATCTTAATTTGTTCTAATTAATGAATTAAGGATACGATGTCTTCTTAAAGTACTAGGAGCATTGTATAAGTGTGTAATTCTTGAATTTTTTTTTGTCTATTATTGTTATAGTGTGTTCCTCCCTGTACTTGTTATAGTATGTTCCTCCCTGTACTTGTTATAGTATGTTCTTCTCTATACTTGTTATAGTATGAACTTGTAACACCCTGTTCTGGATTATTTTGTGATTTAGGGCCCGTGGGCCTTAATCCGAGTATGAGAAGGTTCTGAGGCGTTGAAAGAGAAAGGTTATTCCCTTTTGGGATGTGGGTGAGGTAGGTTGTGTGATAAAAGAGTCGGTTTGTGCTTTAGAGCCCGAATGTATTGTTAAGGCGCTGGTTCGGGATTTTCATGAATTTTGGATCTGAGTTCGAGTGGGATTCAGGAGGAATAAAGTTGATAGAAGTGTAGGGCTTCTCGTTAGCTTTCCGTGGATATAAGGATCGTCGGAAACGGACTTATAACGAAGAAGTTATGGCCTTCATAAGTTTTATGGTTTAAGGCTTAGCCGAGTACGCTGGGCGTAATTTAGAGTACATTGGGCGTACTCAGTACGATGGGCATAATTTAGAGTACGCTGGGTGTACTGACCAGGGAGGGTCGTGAATGTTCTTCAGAGTATGCTGGGCGTACCATATGAACATTGGGCGTACGCCAAACAGAGCTAAACGCTATTTTAGGGTCTTGGACCCTATTTAAGGTCCTTAACTCATAACCTAAACCTAATACCTTCAGCCTCCGTCCCTCTAAACCCTAGAAATCGACCCTAAGCCTCCATTTGAGTGATTCTTGATCATTTTGGTGATTTAGTGAGTTTTTGGTGCATATTGTGGAAGAAGGAGTTTCTTAAGGAAGCATTGCTTGGCTTTGAGCTTGTGGATCCAAGCCCTAATCATGTTGATCTAGCTCCAGAAAGCATAAAGTTTGAATCTTGGTGGTTTTCTCATATGGATCTAGTGAGGTGATGACTTTTTGTGTTTGGCTTTTGAAGAAGAAGGAGCTTTGAAAGAGAATGGCTTGAGCACCTAGCTTTTATATCTATGTTCTTCTCTTGTTGGTGCATCCTCCAGAGGTATCAAGTTTTGAACTTGCTTATTATTGTGCTAGTTTTTGTTTTGGGTCCATTTTAGGGTTTTTGGTCCCAAAGCTTGAAGCTTTACGAGTGGTTAAGCTCCACAGCCTAATATATGTCCCTTTAAGTGTTTTTAGTGGAAATGATTCATAAAAATGAGTCTTTGGATGTTGGAATCAAGCCATGCATGAGATATGAGAATTTTTTAGTAGTAATGAGTGAGAGTTTTTGTGTTTGGGACTTGATCAGCCATGCAAAGGCTTAAAGTCATGAGCTTTATTGAGTATGAGCCCTTATGGAATCCAAATCTAAGAGTATAGCTATGGTCTTAACTGATTAAGACCAAAAGAGTTGAAAAAGTAAATCTGGGCGTACGCTGAGCGTAAATCTAGTACGCCCCGCGTACTAGGTTGGTGTCCCCGATCAGGATTCGTGTGTGATGGAGTACGCTGAGCGTACCAAGGGAGGTACGCCCCGCGTAACCCCACTGTGGACTTTTTGGGCTAAGTCTTATATTGGGCCTTAAGTGCTGGGCCTAGAGTTTGGGCTTGTTGTGCTTGAGATTTGGACCAGAGGAATATGTATATGTGCCTTGGGCCCTTGAGTTGGGCTTTCCTCTTGGACTTGAGAGTTGGGCCTCGGTAGAGTCCATTTATTATTGGGCCTTGAAGGGCCTAATGGGTTTTGGGGTTATTTATGGACTACTTAGTGGACTACCTTTAGACCTAGAAAATGAGGGTTGGGACTTAGATCCTAATTTGAGATCATTGTAGATATGGCTCAGAGGTAGAGGTTGGTGCGCAACGGCGACATTTGTAGGAGCCGTTCATCATTCGAGGTGATTCTTCTCAGTATACGTTACCTAGAGTGGTATTTATGTGTTGACCGGAGGGTCTTAAGTGCTATGTATGAGATTATGTGCTATGTGATATATGTATGTTATATGATTGTACAGACCGGACCAGAGGGTCCAACGATACAGACCGGACCGAAGGGTCCAATAATACAAACCGGGTTGAAGGGTCCAACGAGCTATGACCGGACCAGAGGGTCCAACAAGCTACGAGACTGGAGGGTCCCGCTGAGACACATCAACCGGAGGGTCGTATTGTAGCCTCGAGTGGCGTATGTGTTGTATGCGGTATTTTGGGGAACTCACTAAGCTTCGTGCTTACCGTGTTATGTGTTATATGTTTCAGGTTTTTCTCAGGATCGCAGGAAGGCACCGGCTTGATTGTACACACCTGTGAAAGAGTTATGTTTCGAGGATCCTGGATTTGTAATCAAACAAACATGGAGTTGCGTTTGTAAATTAAATAAATGAGATTTTTATAAATGTGTCATGAGAATTATATGATTTTCAACGAAAATTTTGTTTTGAAAATTTTACGTTGTTACAGAACTGAACCCCTAAACTATACCTATTATAGTTTACTAGTATGTTTACCTGAACTGTTATTGAAAAGACTCATTTATATACTAAGTTATGGTTGCATTTTAAAAACAGGGTTTTATAAACTATAAAGTAACATAACTTAAAAAAAATTTTTGAAATGTTTTGATCGCTTAGAATAACATAAGAAATCCTTTGAAAGATGTTTATAACAAACATTTACACATTTATCAATTGTGTTCAACTTGTATTCCCCCGCCTTAAAATCATTTAAAACAGTTTAAAAGATTGATTATAGGGGTATCAACTCACCTTATGTGGGTGATTCAAACGAATGTGTGCGTAAGGATGAGAAGCTCACTAGTGGAGTCCCGACACACATACGAGTCCTATTTGACATATAGTGTCATGTATTGGTATGAATATAGTGTTTAGAAGCAACCAAATATGAGGAAACACCTTTAGGGACTAGGAAACACTTGGACTAAGTGTTAGAATCAGATGTGATTCATCTAAAGGGAGTGCACGACCACAATGAGGAGTGTGTGGCCATGGGTGTACGAACAGGGAGTGTACGGCCGTACACTCATGGTAACAAGTGCACAAAAGTTGGCTTGAATGGTAGGCATGCTTGTGGGACTATTTCTCATCAAGTCTTGAAGCTAGATTTGCATTTTTAAGGCCCTTTAGGGGTGTTTTGAGGGGTGTACGGCCACACATGGGTGTACGGCCGTACACTCCTTATGATATTGAGTTTGGTCGATTTTAAGGTGTTAATCAGGTGCTCCTAACATGTACTAAGCATAAGGAAATAGTACTTACAGTTTAGATGCTCAAAAGGGTTCACAATCACCAAGAACAAGTGTGTGTTGTTGGTGAAATGGATGAAGATTTGAAGATCAATTATAAAAGAGATGTTTTCATGGATGAAGCGTGAGATGATTACAAGACTAGGAAGGAAATCAAGAAAGATGGAAGAATCACTTACCACTTTTGAAGATCAAGATGAGAAATGTGATGATAGGTGAGAGAGAACCCGAAATATTGGCTTGGAAATGGAAGAAATGAAGGAAAATGAAGGATATCATACTTATGGAGGGCAGGTGTACGACCAACATGGGTGTACGGCCACACACACATGTGTACGGCTGTACACTCATGTCTACGGTCATACACTCCCTCACATGGAGTGTTCGGCTTGATTTCAACTCGAAGAACTTACGCAACTCAATCCTATACCAAATGCTTGAATGTACTGAGCTTTGAACCCTTAAACAGACTCTAAACAAGGCTAAAAGATAGCGGAAACGAGTCTGACACACTGTTGGATTGAATGACTTAACATGGCCATTCCACCATGTTAGGGCTCTGCCGAAGAAGGTGTAGGTAGCATAGTTGACTTTGCTCCCTTCTGGGCATGAACAAATTTCAAAGACCGAATCTGTTTTCTCGAACCATCGCATCAGAGCAATAACTCCTCCATTTCCATTGAAGGATTTGGGTTTGCAATTCATGAAGTCCTTATACGAACATTCCTGTGGGTATTCGTGGGTATCTCCGTGGTTGGTTGGGTGAGCACCGCTACTAGATCCACTGGTACCACTTGCATGAATCTGGGTTAGGGCGGTTGTCGTTGCTGCTGTTACCGCTGCCTAAAAAGCAGCTAGGTCGAACTGTGGTGGCAGATTCTCTGTCATTCTGTTGACTACGCGCCTTACTGGTCTACCGCGAGGCATCTTTAGCTAAGAATACAAAGATGAGACGAAAACAAGTCTATAGCAAAGGTTATAAGTTGGAAGTTGAATGACAATGTTATCCTGGTTCTGAATGTATCTGGTTCCGACTTTCATAGGGTTCTGGAAATAATTCATAAAGCAAGTCTATATAAAATAAACTTTATGAGTCATATGCATCTATCCCCGAATGAATTTCTATGAATTGAATAACTGATACAGGCTGCATGAAAAGAAATAATTTTAACACATAGTGTGAGTAGTGTAATCACTAGCTCACTAAATCATTCATGGGTATTATTTATTAGTGTGACGTATTAAGACGATTTAGTTTCTCTGGTTGATCATTTCCTTGAAAGCTCTTGTTGAATCTCTTCTTGTTTCTCTTTGATTCCTCTGCTGACTCTTATGATGGAGTGGTTACATTTATCAGGGTTTGTCGTACGAGAATGGAAGTGTCTAGAGAATCTATGAGATTAAGGGTGACATTATGGGGTGATCCTTACAGAGTCCTATAATTGCACAATGTTTACAAGTTGTATATAATTTAAGATTAATTAGACCTTCGAATAAGTGGTCCTACTCCAGACCCACAACCAAACAAGGATCAGGTAGTGAAGCGTAGATCACAAACTCTAAGTCTATAAAATCTCAATTATATAAAACCTTGGGAGCATACATTGCAAGATTATAGACCTATCCGTAAGGGTCTTTTAAGTTATCACATAAGTTATTTATATAGCGCCTAAAATACTCCTATAGTATTTTAATGTAATTAACTTGGTATGTTTTAAACTTGTTATTTTATTGGAGTATCATAAAATACTCCCATAGTATCTTATCCTTATGTTCTGATCTAGAATTCCTTGAGAAGAATTGGGTAAGTTTTAAGACTGTTGCAACACCACATCACTCCCAAACATATGTCGGTCACATTTCGAATGAATATAGTTGATCAAGCTATATTGATCCTAGCTATGATTGCATAACTGTCCAGGTTTGACCACAGTGTTCAACCTTTAAATACTTATGTTCTTGTTCTTCTTGAGATACTTGTTTTAGTATGTATATATGTATAAGCAAGTAGGTATATTTTTATAACATATTGTTATATTCTTAAAATATATTATTATCTAGAGCACTTAAGCCCTATTGTATTTATAGTTGTATATCTTTTATCGGTTGATATACTTAGTTCACTATAAACAATGCTCTGATACCAATCTGTCACACCACAAAACCAGAACAACGGAAACGTTTTGGGGGTGGAGGACGTCATGTTTAGTATCACAAGACATGCATCATAGTAATCAAAGTAATAAACAACCATTTCATTAGAAAGAAATTGTTTACAAAGTATGTGGTTCACAAAACATAGACTACATATGTAAATAACAAAACAAGACATGAAGCAACTATGCTCCATCTTCTGAATCCTAGCGCGTACCTAACTACTAGTTTACTGAGAATACAAGTTATTTTGAAAGAGTTGATCAACATTTAAGCTGGTGAGTTCATAAGATTTTAGTGATGTAAGTACGTTGTAAGAAAGTTGTAGTAAGTTGTAAGTTCTGTTTAGAAAAGTTCGTCTGTTCCTTATGAAAATCCTATATTTTCTGCTTTGATGAAAGATAAGTAAAAATGACTCTACAATCCTTTCTGTGAGTACTAACTGGATACAAGTTATATAAAATCCAGAGTAAACAAACAATCGATTGTGTGTATCTACCCTAAGCCCACAACCAAACAAGGAACAGGAAATGAGGCGGAAGGTACACCTCCCATTGTTTGTTAGATCATCGTTGTATATAACCCTGGCGTATTCACTTGGTACTCATAGAGTTAACTGTAATAGTTCCTCTATGTTTGATGAAAACATTTCTTAAGGAAAACCCTTATTTCCTTTAGTAAAAATGGTAACCACAATAGTTCCTTCTATAATCACTTAATTTATACAAGCTATATATAATCTAATATCGAACAGATATATAGTTAATTGTGTGGGTCTGCCCTAAGCCCACAACCAAACAAGGAACGGGAAATAAGGAGAAAAGCACACATCCAACTTCCTATCGGATATTAATTATATTTAACTCTAATGTATAAACTAAGGTATTATGGAATTAACCACTAAAGGTCCTTTAAGTATATTGGTTTAATAAAATGGATTAAACCCTTTTTACTGATAAGTTTCTACTTTAGTCTACTTCGTGTTCTTTTTGAAAAGTATGCTCTTGTACTAGAAAACGATGTATTTGAATTAGTATACTATGACCTGACCTATACCTGGTACTCCTTATGATTACTTGGTGTATACGGAATATATATATATATATATATATATATATATATATATATATATATATAACTGAGATTGGAAAGATAGTAGACTGGGTGCATCTGTCCTAAGCCCACAACCAAACAAGGAACAAGAAGTAAGGCGGAAAGCACACGTCCTACTATCTCCTAGACCCGATTAATATATATCCTTGATGTATACACTAAAGAATCATAAAGTTAGCATTATAGGTCTCTTTCTACTTAATGTTCATGTTACGAATAAGTTATGTATTTTATTTATTACCGTCAGGTACTTTACAAAGATACTCTGTATAAATAATTTCGATTTAATATATTGCTATCACCTCGTGTCAGCTAACCCCGGGTACATGTAATCGTACTGGTGTTAACGCAAATGCGCAAAGATATATTAGTATGTTTTATCACCTCGTGCCTGTTAACCTTGGTACGTGTAATCATACTAGTGTTAACGCAAACCGAGAAAGATATATTAGTACGTTTTATCACCTCGTACCTGCTAACCCTGGTACGTGTAATCGTACTGGTGTTAACGCAAACCCGGAAAGATATATTAACATCTTAATTTGTTCTAAACAATGAATTAAGGATACGATGTCTTCCTAGAGTACTAGGAACATTGTATCAGTGTATAATTCTTGAATTGTTCGTCTCTTATTGTTATAGTGTGTTCCTCCTTGTACTTGTTATGGTATGCTCTTCTCTGTACTTGTTATAGTATGAACTGAACCCCTAAACTATACCTATTATAGTTTACTATTATGTTTTCTTGAACTGTTATTGAAATGACTCATTTATATACTAAGTTATGATTGCACTTTAAAACGGAGTTTTATAAACTATAAAGTAACATAACTTAAAAAGAGTTTTTGAAATGTTTTGATCGCTTATAAAAACATAAGCAATCCTTTGAAAGATGTTTATAACAAACATTTATACAATTATCAATTGTGTTCAACTTGTATTCCCTCCCTTAAAAGCATTTAAAACAGTTTAAAAGATTGATTATAGGGGTATGAACTCACCTTATGTGGGTGATTCAAACGAATGTGCACGTAAGGATGAGAAGCTCACTAGTGGAGTTCTGGATACGCGAGGTGCAGTTTCTCAGGCATCTTGTCAACCAGAATGGTATTCTGGTCAACCCAGCGAAAGGGGGGGCCATGATGAGATGGATGGTTCCAAAGTCTCCATCTGAGATTCAGAGTTTCCTTGGGTTAGCAGGCAATTACCAGAGATTCATATAGGACTTCTCCAAGATAGTTGTACCCTTGACTCGACTAACGAAGAAGGTTGTTGATCCAGCTGGGGGCCTGAGAAGCAGACAACGTTCGAGACATTGAGGCAGAGGTTGTGCGAGGCACCGATCTTAACCCTGCCATAGGGCGTGGAGAATTTTTATTATACTGTGATGCGTCCATCTTGGGTTTGGGCGCAGTGTTGATGCAGAGAGGGCACATCATCGCCTAAACTTCGAGGCAGCTGAAGCCTCATGATGCGAACTACCCGACGCACGACTTGGAGCTGGGGGTGGTTGTTTTTGCCCTCAAGATTTGGCGACACTACCTTTATAGGTTCCGTTGTACCATTTACACAAATCACAAAGAGCTTGAGGTACCTCATAGATCAGCCGAATCTGAACATGAGGCAGTGTTGGTGGTAAGATGTGGTGAAGGATTACGACTGTAAGTTCCTCTACGACCAGGGGAAGGCCAATGTTGTGGCCGATGCACTTAGCTGCAAGGCATTCGCAGCCCTGATTAGAGATATATGTCTGAAGATGACTGTAGTGACTCCGCTTCTGGAGAAGATCCAGGAGGCCCAGCAGGAGGCTATGAAGGAGCAAGACCGAAAGAGTGAGCATATCGTGGGCCATATTTCCTCCTTCGAATATGATAGACGCGAGTTGTTCATACTTCACCGTAGAGTGTGGGTTCCGTACGTAGGCGGTGTGCGCCAGATCTTGATGGATGAGGCGCATAAGTCCAGATTTTGAATCCATCCCGGGGAGACAAAGATGTACATAGATATTCGCCCTGATTACTGGTGGCCCTGCATGAAGCGGGATGTAGCCAGGTACGTCGAGAGATGCCTGACATGCAGGAAGATGAAGGACGAGCACCAGAGACCTCACGACAAGATGCAGCCGTTGGATATCCCTGTGTGGAAATGGGAGGATATTACCATGGATTTCATCACAAATCTTCCCACGACCGCACGTGGGGTGGATTTGATTTGGGTCATCATGGATCGGTTGACCAAGAGTGCTCATTTCATCCCGATCCAGGAGAGCATTTCAGCAGAGAAGTCGGTCGACATCTACATCAGAAAAGTAGTAGCTTGACACGGAGTGCTAGTTTTCGTGATTTCTGACCGAGATGTACGGTTTACTTCCATATTCTGGAAGAAATTTCATGATGAGTTGGGTACTCGTCTGCATTTTAGCACGGCTTTTCACCCCCATACGGATGGTCAGATTGAGCGGACCATCCAAAACTTGGAGGACATGTTGCGGGCGTGTGTATTAGACTTCGGTGGTAGTTGGGATACCTACCTTCCCTTGGCAGAGTTATCCTACAACAATAACTACCACGTGAGCATCAACCGTCCTCTATTTGAGACGTTATATGGGAGGAAGTACATAACCCCCATATGCTGGGGTGAGGTTAGATAGAGGGTCATTGGGAGTACTGAAGTGGTACTCAAGACGACAGAGGGGATCCAGCAGGTCCAGAGTAGACTCCAGACGGACCAGAGTCAGCATAGAGCTACGTCGACAGACGACGTTCAAACCTGGAGTTTCAGGTAGGAGATATGGTCCTCCTAAGGGTGTCACCTTGGAAAGGTGTCATCCGGTTCTGGAAGCAGGGAAAGCTAGGCCCCAGATACATTGGAGTGTTCATGATTTTGGCTCGGGTGGGCCGGGTTACATATCGACTGGATCTACCAGTCGAGCTTAGTCAGATCCACAACACCTTTCATGTCTCCCAGTTGCAGAAGTTCTTGGTAGATGACTCCGCAGTGCTGCCTTTAGAGGATATTCTGGTGGATGACAGCTTGAACTATATCGAGCGACCGGTAGCCATCCTCGACCGAAAGACAAAGGATCTGAGGAACAAGAGGGTAGAATTGGTGAAGGTACAGTGGCAACACTGCAAGGGCTCGAGATGGACATGGGAGCTAGAGGATAAGATAAGGGAGCACTACCCCGAGCTATTTCTAGGCGCAACAGACTTTGAGGAAGAAGTCTAAAATAAGTGGGGGAGATTTGTAACGTCCGTCATTTGAGGTAATATTTATTTTAAAAATATTTGTAATTTCTTGTTTGGACTAAGGAATGATTAATGGACTATTGAGTGGGATTAACAAGTGGGCCGATAAGAATGGGCTACCCGAAGATGCATGTTGGGTGTAAGTCTGGCATACATGGGGCGTAGAGTCACAATGGACGAGGGGGGGGGGGAGGTGCGTACGTGTAGCATACCAAGGTGTACGCTCAGCGTACACAAGCAGACTTCAAACCCTAATTTTTAGGGTTTAATCCATATAAATACAACATTATGACTCAAACCCTATCCTCCATACCAGCTCCTCCACCTTAGAAACCCTAGATATCCTCCCTTTTCTCATTCTTGTGTGTGTTTGGCCTTGCGAAGCTTGTTTTG
Organism: Lactuca sativa; assembly: GCF_002870075.4. Classification (NCBI taxonomy): domain Eukaryota; kingdom Viridiplantae; phylum Streptophyta; class Magnoliopsida; order Asterales; family Asteraceae; genus Lactuca; species Lactuca sativa. Next base: position 335,588,654 of record NC_056626.2, on the reverse strand, counting down.
GAGCTTAGAATCTTGAAAGAAGGAAGGAGAAGCAAGTTAAGAGGAACTCGAGTATCTTGAGCTCATAGATCCGAGATAGCATCATCATTTGGGACTCTTTGGAGGTATAAAGTTCACAACCTTCTTCATGTATGGTTAGATCTAGTGTAGTGATGTTTTGGACCTTTCTAGTCCAAAACCTGGATCTTTATGACTCAAATTCATTTCTAGGCCTAGGGTTGCCACCCTTAATGATATATGAGTCCCATAAGCAGTAAAGTTTCGATCTTTAAGGTCCTTTTGTGACCATGCATGAGTTTTGGTCATTTCCATGGAAGTTAGTTGCTATATTCCAAGTTTTGGCTCATTTGGTGAGTTGCAAGCCACCAAGTAGTCGACTATATGAGTTAAGTCATGTTATTGGACTCAAACCTTTAATTTGGACTTAATGTCTTAAGAGATTAAGCAGTTTTAAAGAACATGGCTTAACAGGGTAGTATGCTGGGCACATACAACCTACAAACCATGCAAGTTGTACACATAGCATACAGAGGGGTACGCTGAACGTACTCTCAGGATTTGGTCTTTAAGTCTTTTGGGCCTTGGATTGGGCCAAATCTTTGGACTTATCAGCTATTGGGCCTTAATAGGTCGTTAAGAGTTAGTTTTTGGGTCAAGGACATATTTGGGCTTTGGGAAAGGTCCATTTGAGGAGTTAGACCCAATTTAGAAAATTAGGCCATTAGTGGGCCTTTAGTAGGCTTGGAAAGATAAAATGGAATTGGGCTTTGGATATGGTCCAAATTAGACAAGGGGTAAAATAGTCATTTTACCCTAAAAAGTATTATGGATTTTGACTAAGTGTTATTATGATAATGATAGCCGAGGAGTCGTTGGAGAAGCCGTTGGGATTCCTTGCCTTGAGATTCGACACTTAGCCTTGCGAGGTGAGTAACCTTCTAGTAGGAGTGGGTCAAAGGCACCAATGTCGACACACTAGTATTGATTATAGTTGAGATGATTGTCTTTGTGATAATTTCCTGGTATGCCACTATTTATTATGTTTTATGTGCTAGTATGTTATGTTATTATGTGGTAGTGGTAAGATGTGAAATAGTCCCCGATTACCAATTGAAAGAGACTGAAGGGAGATCCAGCACCCAGATATGCTAGGTAGTATATGATTTATATGTATATGCTAGGGTATTATGTGGTAGTGGTAGGGGTGAAATAGTCCTCGGTTACTGGTTGAAAGAGACCGAAGGGGAGGCCAGCACCCAAATATGCTAGGCAGTTACCACTTGAAAGAGACCGAAGGGGAGGCCAAAACCCAGATATGCTACGTAGTTACCAGTTGAAAGATACCAAAGGGGAGGACAGCGCCCAGATATGCTAGGCATTATGTGGTTATATGGTATGTGGTATGATGGGGGAACTCACTAAGCTTCATGCTTACGGTTTACAGTTTTGGTTTCAGGTACTTCGTCTTCGAATGGAAACGAGCCAGCATGACTGCAACGCATCACACCATTATTTTCCACACTATGATGTTCTTGGGATTTGTACTTTGACATTATTATGGCTTGTTTTGAGACATATTACTTATAGGTTTTTATGATATGAGATAACTTAATGATGTTTCAATAATTTGTTTTATGAATTATGAAACTAAAAATGAAATTTTTGGTCTTAGATTTTGGGATGTTACACAAGACATTAAAAAAGACAACCCTTAGAAAAAGGTATGGACACTATGAATTCCTTATTATGTCCTCTGGACTAACAAATGCTCCAACAAAATTCATGAATTTGGTGCATCGGGTTTGTAAACATTTTCTCGATAAATCATTGATGGTGTTTATAGATGACATCTTGATCTAATCCAAAAACCATTCAAGATCACAGTAGACATCTCCAAGAATTATTAGAAGTCCTGAAGAAGGAGAGGTTGTATGCAAAGTTCTCCAAGTGTGACCTTTGGATTCAGAAGATACACTTCTTAGGTCATGTGCATAGCCAAAAGGGCATAATGGTCGATCCAACAAAGATATAAGTTGTTATGAAATGGGAGACGCCATAAAGTCCCACTAAAATTCATTGCTTTCTTGGATTGGCAAGTTACTATCGAAGATTCGTCCAAAACGTTTCTTCTATTGTGGCTCCATTGATAGCCATGAACAAAAAGGGAGTTGCCTATACTTACAGCAAGAAGAAAAAAAAGGCTTTCGGTGAATTGAAAAAGAGATTATGTGAGGCACCAATCATTGTCCTACTGGAAAGAACTGATGACTTTGTAGTTTTCATTGATGCTTCTAGAGTTGGATTGGGATGCATCCTTACCCAAAGATACAAAGTGGAAGTTTATGCCTTAAGACAATTGATGAACCACGAGCAAAACTATCCAACACATTATCTAGGGCTTGCTAAAATGATTTTTGCCCTAAAGATTTAGAGACATTATCTGTAAGGAACCAAATGCAAACTATTTACAGATCATAAAAGCCTTCAATATCTTTTTATGTACAAGGAATTGCATATGAGGAAGAGATGCTGGTTGGAGCTACTCAAGGACTATGAATGTGAGATACTTTACAACACTGGTAAAGAATATATTGTAGTCGATGCCTTGAGTAGAAAGGTGAATCCAGAATGGAAAAGAGCTAGATAGTTGAAGATTCAGATGGTCTCAACAATTCTAGAAAAGATCAAAGAAGCTTAGACTAGAGATCTAGTTGAAGATTCGAAGAAAGAAGAACATCTAGTCAAGACGTTAGTGTTCGAAAAGAACAATCAAGGGTTGAAGTTATTTAAAAATCGTATTCGGGTGCCAAATAGGGGCAGAATATAGGATCTTCTTATGGAAGAGTCTCAAAAAACCATGTATTCTAGACACCTAGGCATCACCAATATGTATTTGAATTTGAAAGTCCTTTACTGGTGGCCAACTATGAAGGTCGATGTATGTGGCTGAACGTGTGACTTGTTCAAGAGTAAAAGCACAAAATCAGAAGTCGTATGGAGACTTGGGACCTTTACCGACAGCCATGGGTAAATAGGATGACATTATCATGGATTTCATAACCAAGTTTCCAAGGAAGAAGGAAGGCCATGACATGATTTGGGTTATAGTAGACCGATTAATAATGAGTATGTATTTCATAGCCGTACAAGAAAACTGGTCTATGGAGAAGTTGGCAGAGACCTATGTTAAGGATATTTTCAAAATTGATGGAGTACCCTTATCGATCGTGTCAAACAAAGACAGTCAATTTACCACCTATAAGAGTATGCAAAAAGAAAGGGGTACAAATTTGTGTTTGAGTACACTTATCATCCATAAACGGACGGACAGAATGAAAGAACTATCCAAACATTGGAAGATATGTTGTGGGCATGTTCTTTAGAATTCACTGGTAGCTAGGATGATCACCTACCATTAGCCGAATTTGCCTACACTAATAGTTATCAATGAAGCATCATAATGTCTCCTTATGAAATGTTGTACGGAAGGAAGTAACGTACACCATCTTGTTGGCTAGAAGCAGGAGAGAAACACTTTGTGGGTCCTGAGATGGTTCAACAAACTAATGATAAAGTGAAAATCATCTGAGAGAGAATGCTAGCTACACAAAATCGTCAGAACAGTTATGAAGATGCGAAGTGACGACCTGTAACATTTAAGGTTGGTGATCAAGTGCTACTTAAAGTCTCTCCATGGAAGAGACTTATCAGATTCAGAAAATGTTGGAAGTTAAGTCCTCATTTTATTGGTCCATTCAGAGTATCAGAAGATAGAGAAGCAGGCTTACAAGCTTTAATTGCCACTTGAACTGGAAGGTATCCACAACACCTTCCATATTTGTATTTGAGGAAGTATTTAGGAGAGGAACATTTAAGAATAGATAAGAATAAGAGGCTAGTCAAAGAGCCTGAAGCAATAATTAACCACAAGAGGAACAAATTACGACATAAGATGATTAACTTAGAGCTCATACGATGGAAACATTTGGCAGGGCCAAACCTCACCTGGAAAAATGAAAGCAACATGAAGAGTCGCTATCAACATCTGTTTTCTGATACATGATTTCAGGAAATAATCATCATAATGGGTAAATAATTGTACCACCCGCTTTATCGCTAAGCATGGTTATGAATTTTTATGTATGTCGTTCGAAGATTGAAATCTTCTATGAATAAATAAAAGTAAATTATTCATATATATATACATATATATATATATATATATATATATATATATATATATATATATATATATATATATGTTTATGTGACTTTTATAGATATTATGTGTGAAATATTGCGTCAAAACTTAATAAATAAGGATAATATAGCAATTGAAAATAAAAAGAATATTTAGGATAAAAAAATCGAAACAAAAGTTTTAGTGATCAGAAAAGCGAACCCGTGCATATGAAGACTGCCTAAATCTGACTTCATGAGATGACGTTATTATTTTCCGAAGTTTCAGTGTAGCAGTGTGCGACTCAGAAATCGAAATTAAAATTAGTCAATTCTTAGGAAAAAAATCTAAATAAGAGTTGAACATCTCTTCAACACCTATCCACCAATATAGATACAGTCGAGAATGGATATCATATGAGAAAGTTATGATTTTTATACGGACTTTAACAGTCTAAGCCTGTTAAAAATATAACATTAAAAATAAAGTGAGAATTAGTCGACAGAGTCTAAATGAAAGTTGTATTACTCGTTCATAACTACATGTGGATATAAAGAACGTTGAAAACGGAGCTCCTATGAAAAATATATGAATTTTTGAAATAAAAATAATACAAAATTCTAGGCGCGACGCACCTCTAACAGCCGACGTAGCCCCACCCAGACTCTGTCGCATGTCAGCCAATGAATGGAGCCATGTCAGCGCCCTGACTAAGGATGCATCACGCCTAGACAAAGGGCACAACACGCCCCCCATTTTTCAGATATAAATAGTCATGAATTCAACCTATTTCTCACCCAATTTCCATCCAATCCCTCTGGAGTTCTTTCCAACCCCTTAGCCCCTTTACTCCCTAATTCCCGACTACTATAGCAAGTCCATGCGGCATTATAGAGCCGAAGAAATTGAAGTTCCTGGGTTAGAGTTCTACCTGCACAATTCCTGGGTCTCGCTAGAGAACTTTGTAAGTTAAGCTACACTTATCACAATTTAAATGTAACTTATATTTATATTTATAGTCGTTATTACGAACCTATAAATAAGATTTCTCTGTGATTCCAAGTTAAAATACTGATTGATCTACTTACAAGAGTGATGTCTAGGCTAGATTTAGTGGGGTGTTTAAAGTAGGATTTCCAAACAGTATACTGTATATACCAAACGGAACCTACCTCCAATATTATCCTACCTGGTTATTCCTTTTTTGATAGATCTTGATGTAGACATTAGGATTATTGAGGAATCTAGACTATCATTATTGTAGTCACAAGGAATATGAAAATAGACTAAGACTCAGTGATAAATACTTCTATATCTTTTGAAAATATGTTAATGCGAAGTGCTGCCCTAACCTTGAATCACCCACTCTTGTCAGGTGAGTGCGCAGTTACTTTTAAGAGCATAAATTAATAAAAGTATTATTTAAATGTTAATCGCATTAATTATATTATGTGTTATTTGTATACTATAATAGTACTGCTTATTAAGAACTATGCTAGAATCAAATCTACCTTTAGTAATAGTTTGTGTTAGATATAGACTTATAAAGGAAGCTTACTTCCAAATAAGTTGAATATCATATATGTCTCATTCTGGGGTAGAGTGTGATATTAGAGCAGAGTGTAGTATTCCTCCTCTTTTTGGATGACCAGAAATGATGGGTCTGGATCAGAGAACTAACAAGTATGTATGGGTCATCCACCAGAGTAGATGACAACAAGTGACTATTTTAGGCGGTTTAATGAATTATGTTGCTAGTGTGGACTTATATCCCACAAACATAGATAAACAAGGATACCATTTTTATCAAATACTATATCATTTGTTGCCTTAATATGAATTACACTGGCCAAGGACTCCCCTAGCTGTGTAGTTAAAAATTTGCTCAGACAATTCATCAGATAAGATGATTCTGTAGATGATCGTCGAATTAGGATTTGTGAGAATCAATACGGCATGGTAGGTAGGCTTACATAAGATTATATACACTTATAATGCTTGTTTGCAGGAATGTTAATATTTATTATAATTAAAAGATTATGGGCTTGAAAACCCTATGCATCTCACTAGGTTTCCCAAACCTGACCCACTCAATTTATATGCATCACAGGTAGCAGAACTAAGGGTGCTATAAACTAATTAGGATGCCGAGTGGAATACGAAATGTGCATGTAATAGTATTTCAGGACCTTTTTAGTATTTTACACTTTAACCTTGGTTTGGATTAATGGTGATATCCATGGTACTTTAATGTAATGGAATAACTTATGTTATCTCAAATTTTTTTAATTAAACTGGGATTTTCCACAACACAATAATGTAAAGCGTAAAGAAATTTTTTTAATCAGCTTTGAATATCTAGGGATGTCACACCGATCTCCAATCACGTTACCATAGTTGTCAAGGAGGCGATTCCAATTATTTATGTGTCTATTTAGACAACTTTGATTGACATGTTCGATGAGCGTTATACATTGTCACTGATGTTGTCGCTAACACAGCTACCATAGTTGTCGTTGTTGGAGGACCCCAAGGGGTGGATCGATACAGTATTGGAATTTTGGTAACATGAAATCCCCGAAGTTTGATGGGGTCAAGGATCCGATTGTTTCTATCAGGTGGATCTCTGATGTATATGGATGTTTCTACACATGTTCTTATCTGGAGAACCTAAAGGTCAAAGTTGTCTTGAACCATCGTCGGTTTGGGGAAAAAGATTAGTGGAAGTTTTCAACTTAGACCTTTTCTATTATGGAGCCAACCGCAATGACTTGGGAGAAGTTCTTGGAGATGTTCTTGATAGAGTATGTCTTAATGGTGGAGAGAGAGAATTTGGCATAGATGTACCTATCGATCAAGCAGACGACCAAGTCGCTGACGGAGATCACCAAAATGTTCCTTAGAGGGCCCAATTTTTCCTTGAGTACATAATCTCCGAGAAGGTGTAGATGTCATGATACTTGAGCATGCGCAAGACTAAGAATAGGAAGTTCGTTTCGACCACCCAGTATAGGACCTTAGTTGAGCTGTAGTCGCATGCCTGGAGGAGGGATATAAAGTTGGAGACACTGAAAAAGGAGAATAGGCAGACCTCAGTTCAAACACAGCCTACGACTAAGAAGTTTAAGCCTGTTGATTCATGATTAGGAGTCCAAAAGGCCCACACTTGTAGAAAGTATGGGAAGATTCATGAGGGTTTTTGTCGATCAAGCTCCGAGTCTTTCAAGTGCGGCAAGGAGGGTCATCAGGTGAAGGATTGCACACAAGGATTCAGGGTTTGATTCCATTGTGATCAAGCGAGACATATGAAGTCCAATTACCCATTGATTGCTACCAGGCCAGTACAGGCACCGGCCCATACAACATTACAGATCATAGATAGTTACCAGGGGAGAATTGAGGCCCTGAAGGCCAGGGGCCATGCTTATCAGCTGATAGCAGAGGAAGCTAGGGCGGTACCATACATCGTTGGTATGTGTTTATTTATAATATTGTCAAGTTATCTTGCATGCTTATATTTATGTTTTTGTTTAGTTATTTTTCTAGTGAATTCATTAATTGCTTTAGTGTTGTTCGACTCGGGTGTGAGTCGATCATTTGTATCGATGTCATTCAGTAGGATATTTAATGTAGCTCTTGGGGTATTAGAGTGTTCGTTGTGAGTTTCCACCGCCAAATAATGCAAGGTTTCGACTATGAGTGTTTTTGTGACTGTGTTTTGGAGATATTCAGGGAGCCTTACTCGATTGATCTAATTCCCATTCCGATGCGGTTGTCTGCATAATTATGGGGATAGATTGGTTGGTCTAGTTCAGGACACCGATTGACTGTGAATGATAGCCAATGACAATTCGTACCCCAAATAGGGGAGATATGGCCATCTACAGTGAGAGTACTAGAGTTGTGCGAGTGGAGAAGAAGTGTTTGATGTCTTATGTACTGGTGGTTTGCGAGTTCCCTAATGATTTTCTAAAGGATATTCCCGATTTTCCTTCAAAGAGACAGGCTGATTTTAGAATAGATTTTGTCTCTGGGGCAGCCTCGAATTCCAAGTTGCCATATCGCCTCACACCGCCTGAGATGTGATAGTTGTCCTCTCAGATCCAGGAGCTTTTGGGCAAGGAGTTTATCTGGCCGATTATTTCTCTTTAGGGAGCACCGATCTAAGTTTGTTAAGAATGATAGCTTGCATCGTATGTTCATAAACTACATAAAGTTGAATAAGCTAACGATGAAGAAGTATTATTCGCTCTCGAGGATCGACGAGCTTTTTGATCAGTCGCTAGGGGCATCTTGGTTTTCCAATATTGATTTGAGATCGGGATATCATTAGATGAGGGCCAGAGAGGAGGACATTGAGAAGACGACTTTTGAACCCGTTATGGTCATTATGAGTTCGTGGTGATACTATTTAGGTTCACCAATGCACCGACAATGTTCATGGACTAAACCAGGTATGTAGGTTCATGCTCAATGGTCAATTATTGTGTTTGTCAATGTATTTTTGCCTATTCCAAAACCAAGGAGTTATATGAGGAGAATCTTCAGGATATTCTTAGGGTTTTTAGGATGGAGAGGTTGTATGTCAAATTCTCCAAAATGCGAGTTTTGGTTGCGCGAGGTTCAATTTTTGGGACACCTCATCAATAAAAACGGGATTTTGGTCAACTTAGGCATGATTGAGGCAGTGATGTAGTGGGAATTTCCAAAGTATCCATCTAAGATTCAGAGTTTCCTTGGTTTATCATGCTATTAAAGGAGGTTCATTCAGGATTTCTGTAACGCCCGCAGATCCGGGCTAGTCAATTTAGAGGCAATAAGGGTCGAAAACGACTTTTTGACAAAAATATTATTTAGAATAAATAATCTTAACCAATTTGTAGAATATGTCACAAGGTTTCCGTACATATAAAGAACGCTGAAATCCGAGTTATAACGAAGAAGTTATGACCCATCGAAGTTTCGCGTCGGAACCGGCACGGCGCCGGGAAGCGTAAATAGTAAATTTATGATATATAGAGATTTAGCCTTAGCGCTCTAAACAAAAGTCGTAGAATATGTTAAACTAAGAACATCGATAAAAAGAACGCCCAAATCTGACTTCGTATGAAGAAGTTATGATTTTTCGAAGTTTCGGATTAGCGATGTACAGCCCGAAATTCGAATTTTAGATCGATTGATTTTTAGCCGACACAACCTAAACAAGAATCGAAGATCTCGTTATTAGTAGCGTAACGATAAAAATACAGATGAAAATGGACATCGAATAAAGAAGTTATGAGATTTTAACGGACCAATCCTGTCCTGGCCTGTTAAAAATATAACTTTAAAAATAAAGTCAAAATTAACCAACGGAGTCTAAACGAAAGTTGTAGAGTATGTCTCCACCTACGCGTGGATATAAATAACGTCAAAAACGGAGTTCGTATGAGCGAGTTACAAATTATAGTAGTATATTTACGTATTAAAATAAAGTATAAATCATGTATACGTACACATATATATATACATATGTATATATCATTAGAAAGGTATCGACGATGCGGTTATTATAAAACTAATGTTGAGTTCTTTCGACATTAGTTTAGTACAAAGATCATTAAATCCATTTAAAATAGTATTATAGAGGGGTGTTTAGTTGTTTATATAACTAAAAGGTCATTAAGTAATTATGGAGGGTAGTTTTTGAAAATTCAATTAGTATAAATAAGAGCCTTGGGCTCTCATATTTCTTGCACCATTCTCTTGATTCAAGAGTCTTTCCCTCCTTATCCCCCGAGCATTTCGGTCCCTCGTGATTCGACTTCTCTTTCTGTAGTTTTAGTATAGTAAGGTGAGCGCTGAAGCGCTGCACGAATCTTTCTTAGAAAGATTCAGCGACGAAGTTCTGCCCCTGCAGAGCCCGACTCCTAGCTAAAATCCCCTTGAAAGTAAGTTATGTTTACCCTATTTTAAATATAGTTTATATTTAAAATTAGTATTGTTATTATAAATTTATAATAAATATTTGGGCTATTATTATGACTTATATAAGTGTCGTTATAATATCTTTTAACTACTCGCGGTACGGGGAATCTGGTTTAAAGGGCCGCATAGGGTTGTTGGATTTCAGAAGTGCTATACGCCAAAATGGTCCTGCCCTCTGGTGTTTTATGTCTGGCCCCTGTCTGTACATAGTAGTTGGAAAGTATTGTTTAAACGCTTATATAATAATAATAATAATAATAATAATAATAATAATAATAATAATAATAATAATAATAATAATAATAAGACTAATAATTAGTCACGGTAATATTAGACTAAAATCTAGTGGTGATAATACTAGGTTTCGTCAAAGGAAATTATTTTAAAGTAAACGAAGCGCTGTCCGAGTACCGAGTCACCACCTTCTCAGGTGAGTGCATAGTTACTTTCAGCTTACACATAGATATGAAGTATTTTATATAAATTACGTGCTGTGTGTGTATATTATCTGTATACTTGCTATCTATGCTGGATGAACGTTTTATACATGTTTTCAATGATTTAAACTGTATATGTATTTTATATCTACAAAATGTGTTGGGTAAAACATGGGTAGATGTATTAGTTGCTGTGTGATAAAATGAAATAATGAGATGCCTCGTTATAGATGTTCTTGATGATCTAGTCATCTAGCGGAGTATAGATGACGACCACGGACTATTCTAGACAGTCCAGTGGAACACTAACAGGCTCGCAACCTGTAGGTGTTTATTCGAACTTTGTGTTTAACCGAACTGTGTGTTTATTCGAACTGTGTGTTTATTCGAACTATGTGAACTGTGTGCTCACCAGATATACTCCATCCCAATGATAGTCCTTTGACTAGGTCCCTTGTGTTAGATGTTTTAGGGACGTAATGTGAGGATAACGGGAATGGGTAATTGGGTTGATTGTTTGATGTTTAAAAATAATAATTATATTATTGTGGGTTGAAAACCCTATGTGCTCACCAGGTTTCCCAATCTGACCCATTCAGTTTATTTTTATCACAGGTGTTGATATGAAGTCACAATACACTGAGAGATTTAAAGAGATGTAGATCACTAGTGTAAATAATTGTAAGTTCTGTTTATGCTTATGTTTCTGTATTAACGATGACATCCCAAACGTTTTAAAATGAAATAAATACGTTTCATCGAAAATGTTTTAATAACGTATTTACCATGTTTTTCTGGGAACAAATTCCGCAACATTTTTATAAAATGAAGTACTCTGATTTTTATAAAGCATAAACAAAATCGGTCTTTTCTGGCCGTGAAAATGGGGATGTCACAGTTGGTATCAGAGCATTAGTTTAAGCGAACTAGGAATATGGATTTATTTCTAGACTTAAACTTAGAATGCTAAGCGATGATTGTGAGGTGTGAGCACTAGCTTATTTTAGGAATTGTGCCTAAAATGCTTTTATGTGCTAAATACTTGTGCCTGATATGCTGTTAGTTGTTCGGATCTATGGTCTGTTGCCGACCGGATCTGGAAACCTTATGTGTTTAGGATTCTAAACGTACGACTACGATATTAGAACTAGCATATAAACGTTTCGGAGTGATAAGGATGATTTAACCGTCAATCCTAAGTAAAGATCTGGATTCACCTTATTCGGTGTATAGATCAAGATGGCAAGAACCCGTAGTGGAAACGTGAATGCAAATGGGAACGGACACCAACCCCCCGTGATCGAGCAAATACCAGTTGTGGAAGCCGCTGTCGGACCAATAACGATGGCCGGAGTGCAAGCGATGATCCAGGCAATGTTGGATCGTCAAATGGAGGAAACTAGACGTTTGCTCCAGCAAAATCATGAGGAAGCCACTATTCAGATCGAACAGCCCGAGTTGAACGAAGGGCAGACTGAGGAAGGAAACTACAGTGGGACTGTTGGTCAAGTCAACCCACCAATAGTTCGACAAAACAACCAAGATGACAAAGTCGAGAGGAATGGATGCAAGTACAAGGATTTTCTGACTTGCAAGCCATCGACTTTCACTGGAAAGGAGGATCCGATCGGGGTAATGGATTGGATCTCGGAGATGGAGTTAGCCTTCATGACATGCGGTTGCAGAGGGAAGCTACAGACCACATTTGCAGTGCGTCAGTTTCGAGGAAGTGTTGTACGTTGGTGGAATACCTTGGGGAAGACTCTGAGCCCTAATGAGCCCCTGCAACTGACATGGGCAGAATTTTTGGTGCAATTCAAACGAAAGTACTGCTCAGCTCAAAACCTGCTTGAGCTAGAGAACCAGTTTCTAACCCTGAAGAAGGGAAGCATGTCAATCGATGAATACACGAACAACTTCACAGAAAAGATGGAGTTTGCCTTGCGTCTTGTTCCGGATGAGCTGACGAAAATTGACAAGTACGCAAAGGGACTTCCATGGGAGTACGCGGTGCCAGTGCGTCAGGCTCCTACTCTGGAGGCAGCTATCTGGGCTGCCAAGTCTGTGGAAGATATGATTAAGGGAAGAGCTGCCAACAAGATTGAGGTTGGCGAAAAGAGGAAGTTTGAGGAATCTACGAGGCCCAATAAGAAGATCAAGTCTGGTTCAAAGGAGTCTAGCGGAGGAGGAAACAAAGTGAAATGGTGCGAGAAGTGCAAAAAGAATCACTTTGGGAAATGTAGCGAAGAAGTGACTTGCTACAAGTGTGGGAAGACCGGACATTACGCCAACGAGTGCAAAAGGGTGTGTTATGAATGCCGTGAAGAAGGGCATGTTGCTAAGGATTGCCCGAAAAAGAAAGAGGCGGAAAAACCAAACATTCCGCCAAAACCGAAGGCAAGAGCATTCCATATGATCCTAGACGAAGCAGTTGACAATGCGAGGATTCAGGAATGACGGCTTGACATCCAAGGATCGAGTTATAATGTAGCCATAGAATCATATGATGTAGCCTGTTAGAGGCATAGTCTAGGGTGAACTTGAACACCTATGTAATCGTTTCAAGAAATAATATGAAACCTTTGTTTTGTTATCTGATGTGTTAAGTTGTTTTTTTTCGTGTATGGTGACTTGGAGAGACTGCGGGACAATACTTGGGACGAGTATGAGTAGGTGTGAATGGTAGTAGAGGCCTATACTACCGGAAGCACATGACTCACACTTGGATCAGGGAAAGTCACAAGGTTACCAAGAAGCTAGTAACTGATTCTGTTTTTTTTTCAAGTATGTCATTACCATCGTTTCGATAATGACTAAAAAGATTGTTGATTTCCGACCCTAGTGGTCATACCGAATTGAGTCTGACTACGATGAGTATGTTGCGTGGTTCAGAGAACCAAGTTTGATGTAGCGTCCGACTTAAACCAAACGATTGAAATCAAAGCAATCAATAGAAGTATCGCGTTCGTTGTTAAAGAAGTTGGTAGCCAGAAACGCTACATGTTAAAGTGTGATTATATCACATTAGAACATGAAGGAAGGCATAGTCTATTTTAGAATTTAACTCTAAGAGACCTAAGTCTAAATGTGCATCACATGATGATAGGTCATAATTTGAAGTCTAGCCCGAGGTAGAGAGCAGGTGCACGATCGAGTACTGCTTACAGTCAATGAGTCTAAGAGATAGACTTGAAGGAATATAGAAGTTATAATTATTAACTAGGATGAAAAGATGACGTATGGAGTCATTATACGAGCCCTGTTTCGTTGATGATTTCGGGACGTAATCATCCTAAGGGGGAGATAATTGTAACGCCCGCAGATCCGGGCTAGTAAATTTAGAGGCAATAGGGGTCGAAAACGACTTTTTGACAAAAAGATTATTTAGAATAAATAATCTTAACCAATTTGTAGAATATGTCACAAGGTTTCCGTACATATAAAGAACGCTGAAATCCGAGTTATAACGAAGAAGTTATGACCCGTCGAAGTTTCGCGTCGGAACCGGCACGGCGCCGGGAAGCGTAAATAGTAAATTTATGATATATAGAGATTTAGCCTTAGCGCTCTAAACAAAAGTCGTAGAATATGTTAAACTAAGAACATCGATAAAAAGAACGCCCAAATCTGACTTCGTATGAAGAAGTTATGATTTTTCGAAGTTTCGGATTAGCGGTGTACAGCCCGAAATTCGAATTTTAGATCGATTGATTTTTAGCCGACACAACCTAAACAAGAATCGAAGATCTCGTTATTAGTAGCGTAACGATAAAAATACAGACGAAAATGGACATCGAATAAAGAAGTTATGAGATTTTAACGGACCAATCCTGTCCTGGCCTGTTAAAAATATAACTTTAAAAATAAAGTCAAAATTAACCAACGGAGTCTAAACGAAAGTTGTAGAGTATGTCTCCACCTACGCGTGGATATAAATAACGTCAAAAACGGAGTTCGTATGAGCGAGTTACAAATTATAGTAGTATATTTACGTATTAAAATAAAGTATAAATCATGTATACGTACACATATATATATATACATATGTATATATCATTAGAAAGGTATCGACGATGCGGTTATTATAAAACTAATGTTGAGTTCTTTCGACTTAGTTTAGTACAAAGATCATTAAATCCATTTAAAATAGTATTATAGAGGGGTGTTTAGTTGTTTATATAACTAAAAGGTCATTAAGTAATTATGGAGGGTAGTTTTTGAAAATTCAATTAGTATAAATAAGAGCCTTGGGCTCTCATATTTCTTGCACCATTCTCTTGATTCAAGAGTCTTTCTCTCCTTATCCCCCGAGCATTTCGGTCCCTCGTGATTCGACTTCTCTTTCTGTAGTTTTAGTATAGTAAGGTGAGCGCTAAAGCGCTGCACGAATCTTTCTTAGAAAGATTCAGCGACGAAGTTCTGCCCCTGCAGAGCCCGACTCCTAGCTAAAATCCCCTTGAAAGTAAGTTATGTTTACCCTATTTTAAATATAGTTTATATTTAAAATTAGTATTGTTATTATAAATTTATAATAAATATTTGGGCTATTATTATGACTTATATAAGTGTCGTTATAATATCTTTTAACTACTCGCGGTACGGGGAATCTGGTTTAAAGGGCCGCATAGGGTTGTTGGATTTCAGAAGTGCTATACGCCAAAATGGTCCTGCCCTCCGGTGTTTTATGTCTGGCCCCTGTCTGTACATAGTAGTTGGAAAGTATTGTTTAAACGCTTATATAATAATAATAATAATAATAATAATAATAATAATAATAATAAGACTAATAATTAGTCACGGTAATATTAGACTAAAATCTAGTGGTGATAATACTAGGTTTCGTCAAAGGAAATTATTTTAAAGTAAACGAAGCGCTGTCCGAGTACCGAGTCACCACCTTCTCAGGTGAGTGCATAGTTACTTTCAGCTTACACATAGATATGAAGTATTTTATATAAATTACGTGCTGTGTGTGTATATTATCTGTATACTTGCTATCTATGCTGGATGAACGTTTTATACATGTTTTCAATGATTTAAACTGTATATGTATTTTATATCTACAAAATGTGTTGGGTAAAACATGGGTAGATGTATTAGTTGCTGTGTGATAAAATGAAATAATGAGATGCCTCGTTATAGATGTTCTTGATGATCTAGTCATCTAGCGGAGTATAGATGACGACCACGGACTATTCTAGACAGTCCAGTGGAACACTAACAGGCTCGCAACCTGTAGGTGTTTATTCGAACTTTGTGTTTAACCGAACTGTGTGTTTATTCGAACTGTGTGTTTATTCGAACTATGTGAACTGTGTGCTCACCAGATATACTCCATCCCAATGATAGTCCTTTGACTAGGTCCCTTGTGTTAGATGTTTTAGGGACGTAATGTGAGGATAACGGGAATGGGTAATTGGGTTGATTGTTTGATGTTTAAAAATAATAATTATATTATTGTGGGTTGAAAACCCTATGTGCTCACCAGGTTTCCCAACCTGACCCACTCAGTTTATTTTTATCACAGGTGTTGATATGAAGTCACAATACACTGAGAGATTTAAAGAGATGTAGATCACTAGTGTAAATAATTGTAAGTTCTGTTTATGCTTATGTTTCTGTATTAACGATGACATCCCAAACGTTTTAAAATGAAATAAATACGTTTCATCGAAAATGTTTTAATAACGTATTTACCATGTTTTTCTGGGAACAAATTCCGCAACATTTTTATAAAATGAAGTACTCTGATTTTTATAAAGCATAAACAAAATCGGTCTTTTCTGGCCGTGAAAATGGGGATGTCACAATTTCTCCAAGATTGTTATTCCTCTCACCCACCTAATGAATAAGAGCATTGTATTGCAGTGGGGGCCTGAGCAACATGCGGAATTTGAGATTTTACGATAGAAGTTATGTGTGGCTCCATTGCTAACCTTGCAAAAGGATGTTAAGGATTTTGTGGTATATTATGATGCTTCAATCACGTGATTGGGAGTTTTACTCATAAAACGAGGTAGAGTGATTGCATATGCTTCTAGGCAGATGAACTCTCACGAAGCTAATTATCTGACTCATAATCTGGAGCTGAGGGTAGTGGTTTTTGGCCCTCAATATTTGGCAACACTATCTGTATGGGGTCCATTGTACCATCTACATGGATTATAATAGTTTGATATACTTGATGGACCAGCCAAATCTGAATATGAGACAATATAGATGGCTCGACTTGGTGAAGGATTTTCATTGTGAAATCTTGTATCGCCCAGGGAAGGCCAATGTGATGCTTGATGCTTTGAGTTGCAAGGCGATTAGCACTCCGATTAGAGACCTATGTTTGAGGATGACCATCACTTCACCACTATTGGATTTGATCGGAGAGGTACATATAGAAGGGATCAAGGAAGAAAATCAAAATAAGGAGAATACCAGGAGTCAAATTGCTATTTTTGTTACTGATAGGCGTGGACTACTAACTCGGTATGGTAGGGTTTGGGTCCTAGTTTTAGGATGGGTTCGGCAGACATTGTTAGAAGAAGTGCAGAAGACTAGGTCTTCGATTCATTCTGGCACGACAAAGATGCATAGGGATTTAGGATTTAGTTATTGGTGTCCATGCATGAAGAGGGAGATATCATGGTATGTTGAGAGGTGCTTGACTTGTTGAAAATTCAAGTACAATCATTAGAGGTTTCACGAAAAGTTGAAACCTTTAGAGATTCTTGTATGGAAATGGGAACAGATCACCATGGATTTCATCACAAAATTATCGAGGATGACTAAGAAATTGATGTTATTTGGTTTATCATTGACCACCTGTCCAAAAGTCCATACTTCCTTGCTATCCAAGAGAGTTATTCCACTGATAAATTTGTTGACATTTATGTTCGAGAGGTGGTTACTCATCACGGTGTGCCTATTTCTATAATTTCAGATCGAGATGTTCAGTTTAATTCCACATTTTGGAAAAGTTTCTATGAGGCATTGGGTACTTGACTGCATTACAGCACAACATATCACCCACAGAAGAATGAGTAGAGTGAGCAGACCATTCAGACACTCGAGGACATGTTGAGGGCAGGTATCATCGATGTTGGTGGGAATTGGGATTCTTATCTTCCTTTGGCGAAGTTTTCATATAACAATAGCTATCATTCTAACATTGGTGTACCTCCCTACGAGCTTCTTTATAGGAGGAAGTTTCAAACCCCAATTTGTTAGGTGGAGGTTGGTCAGAGGGTCATAAGAAGCACTAAGGTGGTTCTCAAGACGATAGTGCTTATTCGGCAGGTCAGACAGAGATTGAAGACAACGCTAAGTGGCAGAAGATTTATGCAGACATACATTGTTCTGAGTTGGAGTTTCAGGTCAAGGATATGGTATTGCAGAAGGTGTCACCCTAGAAGGGTGGTATTCGCTTCAGGAAGCAAGGCAAGATGGGCCCCAGATTAATCGGATCGTTCCAAGTGATTGCTAGGGTGGGCAAAGTGGCCTACCAGTTAGCTCTACCACAGGAACTTAGTCATATTCATCACACTTTCCATGTTTTCTAGTTGCGAAAGTGTTTAACAGATGATTCAGCGGTAGTGCCATTAAAGGACATTTAGGTGGATGAGCACATGAACTATGTGGAGAGACCGATATCCATATTCGATATGACGACTAAGTCCTTGCGCAACAAGGATGTGGCCTTAGTGAAAGTTTATTGACAGCACCGAATGGGTTCTGAGTGGACCTAGGAGCCCGAGGAGGAAATGAGAGAGCACTACCCAGACTTATTTGTTGTAGCGGATTTCGAGGATGAAATTTGAATCAAGTGGGGGAGAATTCTAACATCTGTTTTAAGGTATTATTCTTTTGGATTAATTATTTTAAATCTTGGAAGTTTTGAAGGTTTTGGTTGACCATCGCGTGGTGATGGAGAATCACCATGGTACGGCCACATCATTTAGGAGGACGGCTACATCATTTAAGAGGACGTATATCTTAATTGACCACGGCGTGGTCAATTATTGCCCACGAAGCAGTTGTGATTGGGTTCATAGACTGAACATGGCATGGTGGGCAGATTCGTTACAATCTTCTGATCTAAGATGGACCATAGTGTAGTCAAGGTCATGGCGCAACATGTTCTTAAGTCTCACAACTGTTATCTTCTCCCTACCACGGTGTGGCTAGAGGTTAGCTACGGTGTGGTGGTTTGACCGTTTACGTTCTGACTAAGTTTGACTTTAGGTCAAACTTCAGGGTTTTACGTCATAGGATGAGAAATTGACCTTTGATTACATGTTTTGGTGGTTGTTGTACCTGCCTTCTCGTTTTGCGGGTTGTAGGAGTTTTTTTTTTCTTTATTTGTAATGTGAGTATTCGCACTGTGTTACTTATATCATGTGTTGTAATTGAGTTGCTAATAAGTCAGGGCTAGCCCATAGGGTTACTGATACCCCCATATGATTACTAACAACACATAGCTATTGGAATTGCTAATAACTCAGGACTGCTAATAGTCCAAAGGGTTGTTAATAACCCATATGGTTACTGATAAACCATAATTGTTATATATGTTTAGTTGGGATGTGGTATGTGTGATAATTTCGGTAAGTCACTAAGTATTGGCTTACAGCTGTGGATTTAAATGTTTCAGATACTTCTAAGGATTGGAAAAAACAAAGGCGTGACTATACATACTATCTGGTTGTCTACATGATTTTGAGAGACATTTGTTATGATACTCTCATTTTAATTTCATATTGCGAAACAAATTTTTTTGGTGATTATCTATTTTTATGGAGATTGTTTTTATTCTCTTTAAAATTTGAAAATTTTTACTATGGTTTTCAAAAAGTTACATGTTTATTTTTAAGTTGTCTACTTTAATGTCCCATATTCATATTAGAATGTTTATATCATATTTTATACATTTATGTCTGATTTTCATGATCTTAAAATAGATTATTTATTATTTTATGAAAATTTTATATTTCGTTTATTTTATAACACTTGTCTTAATATTTCCACTACATACACCCTGACCTCATAATTTTTCATTAAAAATTGCATGTACAACATGTTTTAACACATATTTCCTTATTATCGCCAAATTTCCTCTTTTTCCAAAATCTCATGTTTGTATCAATTCAAAGACACTTTATCTTATCTATTATTAACCCTAAGTATTCAAATTCTAGAATGTTACACTTTGTCTCTTTTTAGAGCGTCAAATGATAGTATTAATTGTTTTGAGTCTCTTCGTAGTAGATTATTTTATGGAGGTGAGTTGGGAGAGAAAATGAGTATGTAAATAAAGTGGGAGAGGATTTTAGCTAGTAAGGATCAAGACGGTTTTGGCATGAGGAGTTTTTATGCTTTTAACCTCTACCTTATCTATAAATGGTGTTGGAAATTTCTCATGGAACACACTCCTCATTAGGTTCGTACTATTAAGACCTTGTACGGTGAAGATGTGGTTTTTGTTCGATTTATTGGATGAGTAGCCAAAGGACCGAAGGCTAATATAATTTGACGGTATAATGAACTTCGTGATAAGGGAGTTTTTGGATAAATTTTGTAAAAGAAATGTGGTAGATGGTGATTTTTGATAATATATAATGGAGATTTTTATTCTATTGTGTTCTCTTGGTCTCTTATATGAAAGACAAGTGTGTTTAAATTTTTGGAGTCTTTCGGTTTGATTTCCTCTTTTAGACAGTACATTCAATGTGGCTTGTTGGTTCGAAACTACCAAATGAAATTTTGTAGTTCCGACTAAAGTGAATTAGTTGGTTTGGAAGATTCACTTAAGCCGGTTGCCTACGCAGGATAATCTTAAAAAAAAATAAATAAATAAATAAGTAAAACTATGAATGTTGATTCTCTTTTACGACATTGTTCCTGAAAATATGGAGTGCTTTTTCTTCATTGTAATATGGCTAGGATTTGAAAACAAGTTGTTCATTGTGGGATTTAGCCTATCACAACAACAAATAAGCCCTTTAGGGACGACAACTTTAGCAACGATTATAGGCTTTAGTGGCGACATTAGATAATGTTGTTGCTAAAGGGCTCTAACGTCACTAAATCTGTCGTTGCTAAAGGACTTCCACCGTCGATCCTCTACTGCCACACGCCATTTAATCCTGACCGTAGGTTGCTACAGTGATCCACCGGTTAGGGTTTCGTCTGCTAGGAAGCAATAGCGGCGACGTCAATTGCGACCACATGTCGCCGTTATTGATAGCGATCTACGTGAAAGGCATGGTGACCCTTCAATTGTTTTTAGATCAGACGGCTACTAGGAACCATAGAATGGCGCGCGTTTTTCCTTCCAACTTGTCGCCGCAATTGCTAGAGTGTCGCCGCTAAAGGGCCCGACTTTTTGACTACCCCTTCGTCCCAGACGACTCAGTTTTCTGGCTACCACCACACCTCTCGCAAATTCTGGCAACCCTCGTGTTCTGGTGAGTTGTCCGTCAATTTCCGGCATACTTCACCAACACAAACCACCACTTCTTTTAGGCATTCATTTTCCATCAATTTCTAGCTGATTTCGGCCATTTCCGGCGAATTTTGAGTTCTCCGGCAAGATTAAAACTCCGGTAAGGTGTGTTTTGCTCTTCTCTTTTATCTTTCTCTTGTTTTCTGACCTATATTTAACCTTAATTTCATTTTTTTTGATTTTAAGTGAACTCCGATGGTGCTCTCATAATTTTCCTGCGGCTTTCCCTTTTCCGGCGACTTCCCTTTTCTAGCAAACCAGGTTCAACTTCTTTTTTTCCTGTTGATAATATAAATGAAATGTATTTATTTTGGTATGTGAAATGTGAATATTTTGATATATGAAATTAGATGAAATATATGAATGTATATGTAAAATGTATATGCAAATATGTATGTATGAATATGTATGAAAAAAATATATATGTATGTGTCTTTATGAAAAGAAAAATATATGTATGTGTATGTATGAAAAATGTGTATGAAAATGTATGTATAAGTGTATTTTTATGTTAAATATATGTGTATGTGTGTGACATCCCCAAATTTCACGGCCATAAAAAACCGATTTTGTTTATGCTTTACAAAAATCAGAGTACTTCTTTTAATAAAAATGTTGCTGAATTTGTTACTAGAAAAACATGATAAATACGTTATCAAAGCATTTCCGAAGAAATATATTTTATTCATATTAAAACTTTGGGATGTCATCGTGAATATTGAAACATAAGCATAAACAGACCTTATATTTATTTACACTAGTTATCTACACCTCCTTTAATCTCTCAATGTAAAGTTGTTTCGTATCGATACTTGTGATACAAATAAACAGAGTGGGCCAGGTTGGGAAAACTGGTGAGTACATGGGGTTTTTAACCCACAATAATATAATTATTATGTTTAACCATCAAACAATCAACCCAATTACCCATCCCCATTATCTTCTTTAATCTTAAGGATCTACCCTAAGAATCATCTATCCTTCATTCCTAAGGATTGAACTAAGGAATAGGCACGGAGTCCATCGCTTCTAGGGTTTATACATTAGGCACGAAGTCCATCGTCCCACGGTTTACACAACGGGCACTAAGTCTACATAGTCACCAGGGTTTAGGCACCAAGTCTGAATGGTCACCAGGGTTTAGGCACCATGTCTGCATGGTCGCCAAGGTTTAGGCACTAAGTCTGCATCGTCGCCAAGGTTTAGGCACCAAGTCTACATGGTCGCCATGGTTCAGGCACTAAGTCTGCATCGTCGCCAAGGTTTAGGCACCAAGTCTGCATGGTCGTCAGGGTTTATACAATAGGCACTAAGTCCATACTGCCAACATTTATCTAATAAGAACTAAGTCTATAGCTGTCAGGATTCTTAAATTACAACTGGTGAACACATAGTTCAAAAATACCTAATCCATACTCTCGGATCTAAAACTAACCTCTCTACCTGATCAATACTCCCGGATTCCATACTCCCGGATCAGGTATGTATGATCCATACTCCCGAATCAATAACTAATAACTATGTCTATACTCTGCTAGATGACTAGATCATCTTAAACATCGAGACCTCTTATCAATTTTTATTTCATCACACATCATCTAATTCATCTACCCATGTTTACCCAACATATTTGTAGATATAAAATACATATACAGTTTAAATCAATTAAAACATGTATAATATGGTTCATCCATCATAGATAGCAAGTATACAAATAATATGCAAACATAGCACGTAATTTATATAAAATACTTCATATCTATGTGTAAGATGAAAATAATATGCACTCACATTAGTAGCATGAGTTGATAGCATCTAACTAGAAACGGTCGGCGGTTCGTGATCGTCGGGCTTGGGATGCGGAACAGCCTCAAAAAACGAGAGAGAAGGTAAAGAATTGGTGTAAGGAATGAAAGGGTTGAACTTGCTATTTATAGGGTGTTCTAGGGCCATTCACGTCAGGAACCTCCATGAGTCATCCGTATCCTTAATGCATGTTTTCTAGCCCCGATTAGTGTCCCTGACACGTTTCACGTCGTGAACTTCATGTTCACATCGTGACTTAAGCCGGCTAGGGTTTCTGCCACGTGTCATGCCCTTAGACAGCTGCATCTTCGGAAGGTTATAACTTTTGCATACGAACTCCATTTTCGACGTTCTTTATATCCATGCGTAGGTGGAGACGTACTATACAACTTTCTTTTAGGTCACTAAGGCCAAAAGTACTTTATCATAAACTCATTTTTTTTATGATTCTTGGTGTCGTGCGGTTTTGTTGCGAAACTTCGACAGGTCAAAACTTTTTTGTTATAACTCCGATTTCGGCGTTCTTTATATCTCCGGAATCCTTGAGACATATACTACAACTTAGTTAAGATTATTTATTTTACATAATCATATATAAAAAAGTCATTTTTGACGCTTATCGTCTCTAAATTGACTAGCCCGAATCTGCGGGCGCTACAATTATCTCCCCCTTAGGATGATTACATCCTGGAATCATCAACAAAACATGGCTTGTATAATGACTCCATCCATTATCTCTTCAGCCTAGGTAATGACCTTAACTTATATGTTACTTCGAATGAGTATCTAACTCTTGGAGTTCTTGACTATAGGCGGTGCTCAATCTTGCACCCGCTCTCTATCTTGCGTTGGACCTTCAACTGTAACCTTTGAGTTACAAAATCAATCCTTATTAAAGACTCCTTCTTCTTCTTAAAAGACTTAAAATAAGTTCTTTCCTTCATTTATCATAACAGACCGATGGGTCATGTTTTAATGACCTCTCATCATATGATACAACGCTTAGACTCAAGTCTTTTAGAGTGAAATTCCACAATGGAATATACCTTCCTTGATATAATCACATTCTAGCATGTAGCACTTCTAGCTACAAGCTTCTTACTTGAGCAATATGAAACGACCCAAAAATACGACCCAAAAATTTCATTTTTCAATATAACCAAAAAAACATAATCTGAGTGTCATATCATAAAACCATACGTGATGTATCCCAAACATAATAAAAACACTGTGCGGAAAACTGTATCATATCTATGTCATATCAAAATCAAAACTAAATCAACTCCCTGGATAAAAGCTGAAGTTGTGGTGTGTGCGATGCCATCATCTCGAGCTCTTCCCTCTGCTTGCGGAAGTACCTGAAACCAAAACTGAAACTGTAAGCACGAAGCCTAGTGAGCTCCCCCAAACTACCACATACCATACAATACATAAATAAAGCACATACTGGGCCTTGCCCACTGCATCAGACCGAAGTCTGGAACTAGCTGCATCGGACCGAAGTCCGGAACTGACTGGGACCTTGTCCCTTGCATCGGACCAGAGTCCGGGACTAACTGCATCGGACCGAAGTCCGGAACTGACTGCATCGGACCGAAGTCCGGAACTGACTGATCATGGCATAGCATAAAACATAACAACTATTATAATCACATATACTGCATACTGCATCGGAACAGAGTCCGGAACACATAACACAAACATGCTTGTATCACAAAGACATCAAGCACTCTAACTACTGCATCAGACCAAAGTCCGGAACTACTGATGATTAAACGGCCCGGAATTGTAGCCGTAGACCCGTTCCTACTGAAGGGAAACTCACCTCGTGAACTGGCTGCTGAGTGTATGGCTCTGGAAGCTAACTGCTTCTGTTCCGGTATCTCCCCGGCTACAAGTCCATAAACACACTCAATCAAATACTAAACACTATACTGGGTAAAATGACTCTTTTGCCCCTGGTCAAAGTCAACTCTCGGTCAAGGTCAACTCTCGGTTGACCTGACTCGCCGAGTTGGGCCGCCAACTCGCCGAGTCCCTATTCTCACTCCTCGACCCTACTCGCTGCTATTCGTCGAGTATGGCATCGACTCGACGAGTACCCTCTCGATCCAAGAACTCAGACAATCTTCATCCGACTCGCCGAGTCATATGAACAACTCGACGAGTTGTTCTTGAGCTTAAGAAGATTGCCTTGGACTCGCCGAGTTGTATGAACAACTCGCCGAGTCTCTCCATTACTGAGTCTACCCTCAAACTCGTTGAGTCCACTCCACTACTCACTGGTCCCACTCGACACCGCTCAAAAGGAAGAAATCGGGGACTCGCGACTCGACTCGCCGAGTCACCGCCATGCAACTATTCTACACTCGATTCTGCTCGAATCCAAAACATACAAATGATAGATCTGAGTCCAATAAGCTGATTTACCACGTAAAGTTTCCAACTTTACGTGTACAAACACATGAACAAGGGAATAAAGGCTAAAAAGGCACTTAAAAGGGTAGATCTAGGGTTATGATGCAAAATAGCTCCATAAAGGCAATAGATCTGGGCTCTACAACTCCTAAATGAACAGATCTAAAGATATCTTGACATAAAAGGGCTTCCATATCAACATAAGGCTTGAGAAAAGCATCAACTAGATCTAGAGGGGGTTTTTAAAGCATAAAAGGGAAGGAAATCCGAAGAATACCTCAAAGAACTCTTGTTTTCCCTTGAATCTCTGCTCTACAATCCTTCTCCTTGCTCCTTTCTTCTTCTCCTTCTTCAAGCCTTCACAATTGCACACAAAATCACTTAGAATCACTCAAGAACGAATTAGGGTTTTCTCACAGCTTTTGAGGGTGAAGGAGGCGAGAATGGAGGCCATAAGGTGGCTTAAATAGTGGGCAACCCGGGGATTTAGGGTTTCTCCCAGACGGACAGACTCGCCGAGTCCAGAATATGGACTCGCCGAGTCGCCAGCTAACACGTGCTCGAAATCCCGTCCCTACTCGGCGAGTCAGGCTATGAACTCGCCGAGTCCCTCTTGCAAAACTTCAAAATAAATACCAAGGAATCATCATACCGGAGACGGGTCGTTACAATTCTCCCCCACTTATCTCAGACTTCGTCCTCGAAGTCTGCTACGGCTGAATCTGCAAATACCTCTGGGTAGTGCTCTCTCATCTCCTCCTCAGCCTCCCACGTCCATTCCGATCCCTTTCGGTGCTGCCACTGCACCTTCACTAACTGAATTTCCTTGTTCCTCAAGGTCTTGGTCTTCCGGTCCAGAATCGCGACCGGCCTCTCAATATAATTCAGGCTGCTATCAACCTGAATATCCTCTAGGGGAACGACTGCCGACTCATCTACCAAACACTTCCTCAACTGAGACACATGGAAAGTGTTGTGGATCTGACTAAGCTCCTCAGGAAGATCTAACCGATAAGCAACCCGAACCACCCGGGCCAAAACCCTGAAAGGACCAATAAATCTGGGGCCCAACTTGCCCCTCTTCCGGAATCTGATCACACCCTTCCAAGGTGAGACCTTCAGAAGGACCATATCCCCCACCTGGAACTCCATGTCTGAACGCCTCCTGTCGGCGTAGCTCTTCTGCCGACTCTGCGCAGTCTGCAGTCTACTACGGACCTGCTGGATCAACTCGGTCGTCTTGAGCACCACCTCTGTGCTCCCGATGACTCGCTGACCGACCTCGCCCCAACAAATCGGGGTCCTACACTTCCTCCCATAAAGCATCTCAAAGGGAGGTCGATCAATGCTCGCATGATAACTGTTGTTATACGAAAATTCCGCTAACGGAAGATACGTATCCCAGCTGGCACCGAAATCTAGAACACATGCCCTAAGCATGTCCTCGAGAGTCTGAATCGTCCTCTCGCTCTGCCCGTCCGTCTGAGGGTGGAAAGCGGTGCTGAAATGGAGACGAGTACCCATCTCGTCGTGGAACCGCTTCCAGAATCTGGATGTCAAACGGACATCTCGGTCTGACACCACCGATACCGGCACTCCTTGACGTGCCACAATCTCTCGCACATAGATATCGGCTAACTTCTCCGCTGATATACTCTCCTGGATCGGGATAAAATGGGCACTCTTCGTCAACCGATCCACTACTACCCATATCGAATCCACTCCTCGTGCGGTCCTAGGGAGCTTGGTGACAAAATCCATGGTGATGTCCTCCCATTTCCACACGGGAATGTCTAACGGCTGCATCTTGCTGTGAGGTCTCTGGTGCTCCGCCTTGACCTTCCGGCAGGTCAGGCATCTCTCAACATACCAGGCGACGTCCCGCTTCATGCAGGGCCACCAATAATCAGGTCGAAGATCTCGATACATCTTCGTCGCCCCTGGGTGGACAGAAAATCAAGACTTATGAGCCTCGTCCATCAACACTTGCCGTACTCCACCCCAGTACGGTACCCACACCCTCCCGTGCAGCGTCAGCAATCCCCGACTATCATAATCAAACGAGGCTACTCGGCCCACGATCCTCTCACACTTCTGTTTCTCCTCCTTGAGGCCCTCCACCTGAGCCTCCTGGATCCGCTCCAACAACGGAGTGATCACTGTCATCCTCAAACACAGATCTCTGATAGGGGCCATCGACACTTTGCGGCTTAGGGCGTCGGCCACCACGTTGGCCTTCCCTGGATGGTAAAGGATCTCACAATCGTAATCCTTTAGCACAGCCAACCACCTCCTCTGCCTCATGTTCAGACTTGGCTGATCCATAAGGTGCCTCAAACTCTTGTGATCCATGTAAATAGTACAACGGACCCCATAAAGGTAATGCCTCCAAATCTTGAGGGCAAACACCACTGCCCCCAGCTCCAAATCATGGGTAGGATAATTAGCCTCGTGAGGCTTCAACTGTCTCGAGGCATAAGCTATCACATGGCCTCGCTGCTGTTGGAATAGTGTCTAAGGCTGCAACTATATTAGGCAAGTATTTGATCCGGTTGTGCATGGTCCTTTTGGGTTGCCTTCACCATAGCAACTTGATAGGATGATTTATTAAGAGAGAGTAAATATTATTAATATATTATGTGAATAATATAATGAATAATATATTTGTTATTTGATTAATATAAGTCATAGAATTAATTAGAATTAATTTGGTGACTTAAAGAGATTAATTAAATAAAGGGGTATAAACTGTCAATTGTTTGATAGTTAAGCTTTAGACTGTAAATCCATTAGGATATGTCTTGGACGAATTCTAAGAGCTTTTGGATAGCTAAAATCGTCCATATGCTTATCTATGGAATGGATTTGGATAGCCTTAAGAGAAGATTATCCAATTAGGGTTTAGGTTGTAACCCTTAAGGAGTCTACAAGTATAAATAGACCCCATAGCAAAGGGAATTCGACACCTCTGATTAAGTAAGAGAACCCTGGTCGAAATTCCTCCCTCTCCTCTCTCCTAAATCATTCTTCTTGCTATTGGTGTTTGTAAGCCATTAGAGGAGTGACATTTGTGACTCTAGAAGCTCCAAGACCTCAAGATCAACAAGGAACTCAAAGGTATGATTCTAGATCTGTTTCATTATTGTTATTTAACCTAATTAGTAATTAGAAGTCTTGGATTCAAAGCATGTTTATTAGAAAGCCTAGATCCAAGCATTAGGGTTTTGCATGCGCACATAGGAAAGTTCTTATGGCTAAAACCCATCAGTGGTATCAGAGCCTAGCTTGGTTTTCTTTAAATTGTTGCTTGATTAACTGGAACAAACCTGCAAAATTCGATTTTTAGGTTTCTGAGTCACTGACTCGGCGAGTCCCAAGGTGGACTCGGCGAGTAGGCCTGACTCGGCGAGTCCCCTTGTGCACTCGGCGAGTCCAGGCGTCAGGAATGACCAGATTCGGGATTTCTTTGTGTTTATCTTATCGAAACTTACCTTAATCATAATAGATCAACCTAAATCCGATTTTATGATATATATGACTATTATCTTGATCTAGAAAAAGATATTTATCAACTAATTAAATATTTAATTTCCTTATATGATAATTAATTAATTATTTAACTATTTTGGTAATTATCTTTCAAAGAAATCTTGAATAAATCAAATATAGATAATTAGGATATTAATTGTTAATTGGAATTATTTGTTATTTGATCCTCCATGTTTTAAATGATTAAAACCTACCCTCATGTTTTGAAATTTACTTTTGTGATTAAAAGTTTTAATTTAGACAACTTAAATTTCAAACCCTAGATTTTAAAAGTTTTTAAATACAACCCTATACTAATATGATATTACTAGAATAATATATATATGTATAACTAAATGCTAGTCTTACCGTTAGTAGGCCTCATTCACGAAGCCGATCTATAAGGTGGGTATAAGGTTGCGGCCTATAAAATGGCGCTTAATGGGTGTACACTCACACCTACCGCTTGCTTGATTGGTGGAGGGTCATTAGCCGAACGGGTAGGATAGGGCAACCTCATCCTCTAATTAAAAGTATAATAAGAAATACAAAGTAACTACACATATTTTTAAAAATTTCCCAATCCTAGTTACTTTAGGAAAAGTGAATTGATGCAATCCCATGAAATTTCACTTTGCACCTTGATAAGATGTTAGTGGAGCGTGTGTGGTTTACCGGCACACTAATTGGTTCTAAGCGAAGGTGGCAAAGGGTGATTCATTGTTTATCATAGTTCGATGGAGCGTGTGTGGTTTACCGGCACATCGAATAGGTGATCGTTACAATGAAGGCACCATGTGAATTTGCATGGTAATTCACACCCGCTTTGTGATCCTCGGCATCCCAGTCACAAACAAGAGGGGCATATCGAGATTTAAACATGTCATTGAATAGTTTCAATGAATCTCATCCGAACCTAGGAATTCTCAAAAACACTTAGGACTAATAGTTTAAGTTTTGTGATGGAGAATTAGTGAATCGTCATTCACTTACCTTCAATTTATTTGCATGTTAGATTACGGCATCCCTTTTCTAGTATGTAAATGTTATTGTTGGATCCTAGCCCTAATTTTCTTATTGGGTGATAATTAGGGATTCTTATTCTAATCTATCTTTGTCCTTTTCGAATTGTAGATGTCGAACGCAAACAACGCTGCTGCTAGTTCTTTCACGTTGATGAGCCTTTGCCAAAAGGTCACCTTCGATGGAACGAACTTTAGCGAATGGATAAGATACATTCGCACCATTGCTCGCTATGAGGACAAAGAGTATGTCCTTGATGAGAAGCTCGAGAAAATCAACATCGAAATCGCTACTCCAGCCGAAATCACCGCCTTTGAAACTCATGAGCGAGATGCAACGAAGGTACATTGCATCATGATCGCCACCATGAACTCCGAATTCCAAAAGTCCTACGAGGACATGTACCCGTACGAGATGCACCAAGACTTATTGGAGAGGTACCACCAAAACGCGAGACAAGAGAGGTATGAGATTTTCACTAACATGATTTCCGCGAAGATGGGTCATGGAGAATCTCTTACCGTGCACTTGCAGAAGATGCAAAGGTATGTCGACCGCCTTCGCAAGTTAAATGTTGACTTCGGTGAGGACTTGGCGATCGACATGGTGCTTCACTCTTTGCCTCCGATGTACAACCAATTTAGGATGACCTACCACATGAACAAAGAAGAGGTCACCCTAAGCAAGCTCCAAGGTCTCTTGAGGGTTGCTGAGAGCAACTTCAAGGACAAGTCTGTTGCACCTACTCCCAATCCGCCCGCTGCTCCTGTCTTGGCTATTGGACAAGGGAAGGGAAAGAAGAGGAAAGCTTCATCGAAGAACTATCGCAAGGTGAAATCCCGAGATGGTGCCTCTTCTAGTGGGACCAAAGTTGATCCCGCCAAGCCCTGCTCTAACCCGAAGGAGGCAGAGTGCCACCACTGCCACAAGATAGGACATTGGAAGAGAAGCTGCCCGGATTACCTGCAAGCAATCAAAGAAGGAAAGATCAAGCCATCTTTCGCAGGTATATATACAATCAAATCTAACGATTCTAATCATGCTATTTCTTGGGTTCTTGATACCGGTTGTGGTTATCACATTTGTTCTAATGTGCAGGGACTAAGAAGAAGTAGGGATGTGGAGCAAGGAAGGATCAATCTAATCATGGGGAATAGAAGATCGTCGCCTGTGACCAAGATTGGAGTGTATTCTTTAGTGCTTAGGAATAGTTTGATTTTAGATTTGAACAATTGTTGCTATTCGCCAGAAATGGCAAGAAACATCATTTCATTTCATGGTTTATATAGACAAGGATTTAGATTTTCTTTTAATAATGAGAATGGTTCTATTTTGGCTTATCTAAATGGTGTCTTTTAATTTGAAGCTATACCATGTAATGGAATATATGAAACCGTTATGATTGTTGATAACTTAGGAAATGATGTTTTGAATATTGATTCTTCCACTAGTATGGATAAAGCATCCTTGTGGCATTGTCGTCTTGGACATGTCAACAAGAAACGCATAGCCCAACTCCAAAAGGATGGAGTGTTGGAGTCATTCGACCTTAGGGAAGATGACACATGCGAGTCTTGTTTACTTGGAAAGATGACTAAGTCGCCCTTCACAAGTACATGTGAAAGGGGCGAGGGTCTATTGGACCTAATACATACCGATGTATGTGGACCGTTTAGATCAACCACGAAGGATGGGAACCGCTTCTATGTGACTTTTACCGATGATTATAGTAGATATGGGTATATCTACCTAATCAAGCAAAAGTCAGACACCTTTGAAAAGTTCAAAGAGTTCAAGAATGAAGTGGAGAATCAATTGGGCAGGAAAATCAAGATGCTTCGATCCAATCGAGGAGGAGAGTACCTAAGTCTTGAATTCCACGATTATCTCAAGGAGTGTGGAATAGTTTCACAATTGACACCTCCTAGGACACCGCAGTTGAATGGTGTGGCAGAAAGGCGTAATCGAACCTTATTAGATATGGTTCGCTCTATGATGAGTCGTGCTTCGTTACCAATCTCTTTTTGGGGGTATGCCTTAGAGACTGCCGCCCATATCCTTAACTGAGTCCCTACTAAAAGGGTTGCCAAAACACCTCACGAGATGTGGACGGGGAAAGCTCCCTCGTTGGCACATATCAAGGTTTGGGGTTGCGAGGCTTTCGTAAGACGAGATACTCACGACAAGCTTGAACCTCGAAGTGAGTGATGTATTTTCATCGGCTACCCGCAGACATCCTTTGGATATCTTTTCTATAGACCGAAGGACAATGTTGTCTTCGTTGCGAGAAGAGGAGTTTTCCGAGAGCGAGAACTCATAAGCCAAGGAGACATGGGAGGCAAATCGAACTTGAAGAGATTCAAGAGTCGATAGATGAAGGAACCTTTACCGCTGGCGTTCAACCCGAGGAGGAAACTCCGGTTGAACCGATTGACGAATCCTTACCTCTTAGACGTTCCGATAGAGTTAGAGTTCATCCCCAGTTTTATGGCTTTCATATTACTACCGAAGGGGACACGTATATTAGTGACGGTACACTAGTAAACCTTGATGAACCTAATAGCTATAAGGAAGCCATGGCAGGCCCGGAGTCTGTAAAGTGGAAAGAGGCAATGGATAGCGAGATCCAATCCATGTATGATAACCAAGTTTGGAATTTGGTTGATCACGTGCCCGAACGCAAGACCGTTGGGTGCAAATGGATCTTCAAGAAGAATACCGACATGGATGGGAACGTACACACATATAAAGCGCGATTGGTCGCGAAGGGCTTTACTCAAACTCCCGGAGTTGACTATGATGAGACCTTCTCACCAGTTGCGAAGATTAAATCTATTAGAGTGATGCTAGCAATTGCCGCATTTCATGATTATGAGATTTGGCAAATGGATGTCAAGACCGCCTTCCTTAATGGAAAGTTGGCTGAGGATGTTTACATGGCTCAGCCAGAAGGGTTTGTGGATCCGAAGCATCCGAATAGAGTGTGTAAGCTTGAGAAGTCCATTTATGGACTTAAGCAAGCATCTCGCAGATGGAATCTTTGCTTCGATGAGAAAGTCAAAGAGTTTGGTTTTGTACGAAGCGAAGACGAATCTTGTGTATATGTCAAAGCCAGTGGGAGTATAGTAAGCTTCCTCGTTCTATATGTCGATGACATATTACTCATAGGAAACGACATCCCGACTCTGCAGGAAGTTAAGTCCTGGCTCGGGAAGTGCTTCGCTATGAAGGACCTCGGAGAGGCTTCTTACATTTTGGGAATAAGGATAGTAAGAGAAAGAAGTAAGAGACTAATTGGACTTAGTCAGAATACTTACTTGGAGAAAGTACTAAAACGTTTTAGTATGGAAAACTCAAAGAAGGGAGAACTACCGATACAAAGTAATGCCAAATTGAGTAAGACTCAAAGTCCGAGTACCGAAGCTGAGATAGCAGAAATGAGCCAAGTACCATACGCTTCCGCAGTTGGCTCAATCATGTACGCTATGACTTGTACTCGCCCTGATGTAGCCTTCG
Organism: Lactuca sativa; assembly: GCF_002870075.4. NCBI lineage: Eukaryota > Viridiplantae > Streptophyta > Magnoliopsida > Asterales > Asteraceae > Lactuca > Lactuca sativa. The sequence goes on along the minus strand of NC_056626.2, from coordinate 335,555,284 downwards.
CTTTGAGCATGGTTAGCAGATATCAAGGGAATCCTGGCAAAGCACATTGGATTGCGGTGAAAAACATCCTTAAGTACCTTCGGAGGATGAAGGAATGGTTCTTAGTCCTCGGAGGGAGTGATGAATTGAAGGTGCGAGGGTATAGTGACGCCAGTTTTCAGACCGATAGGGACAACTACCGTTCGCAGTCGGGCTGGGTCTTTACCCTAAATGGAGGAGCAGTGACATGGAAGAGTTCCAAGCAAGAAACCGTAGCTGATTCAACGTGCGAATCAGAGTACATTGCAGCGAGCGAAGCGTCGAAGGAGGCAATATGGCTAAAGAACTTCATCGGTGATCTTGGAGTCGTACCTGCCATAAAGGAGCCCATGGAGATTTTCTGTGATAACGAAGGAGCGGTTGCCTTGACCAAGGAACCGAGGGATCATGGTAGATCAAGACATATCGACAGAAAATATCACTTCATCAGACATCGTGTAGAAGAAGGACAACTCGTAGTAAAGAGGATATCATCAGAAGATAACCCAACAGATCCGCTTACGAAAGGACTGAGTAGGGTTAAAGGATGATATTAGCATAGATTAGATAGTATTAGAAACGTGTAATAGATAAATGTAATTGACATTTGATGATTAAATAAAGGAGTTTTATTTATGAGTAATGTTACTATCTTATGTTAATTGTTTAGCTATTGTTTCACTTTGCATGTTTTGACTTCCAGAATAATTGAGGTTATTAGGAATAATCGAATTGTTCAAATGGTCCACAATCGTTCATATGTTGGGAGTAGATATGAATGAAGATTGTCATGAATTGGTGTGTAGAATGTCTAAATGGTGTTAGACATAGCAAGGGATTGCTGCAACGTTCATGAGTGCTTATGAACTAGTTTTGAGCATTGGAATAAACCCCCGCTTGCTGGAATCACCTTATGGAATACGATATAAAAGGTGATCGCAAGACGATAATATCATATAGTCTTAAAACCTAGATGTATGGTTTATTATTTGTTAATTGATTGTACATTGATAATACGAAAACGCATCAGTAACTTGGTGTTATAAAACGTATTGTTGTGTATAGTTGGTAAATGAATAAGTAAATGCATATAAGTCGAAGTTTATCTGTAACTTTTATCTAAGAAGGTAAAAGCGATATCTCGGCCGCTCGATGATTTGATTTGACTTATGTGTCGGGCCCGGTCAGAACTGAATTGATGTGTTCGATTAAGTTCTATGTCAAATAAATCAGAGATCGAGAAACCTAAATGCTTGACTAACCATTCCATAGGATTGTCAGCATGATATCTAACAGAGGACTGTACGTTCCCTTATCTAAAGGACAAGATTGATTAGATCAGAGTTGACAGCGTCTTTGAGAGCTATGATTGCAAACCGAATTGTACTTATGAATATAGTTACTAGACTTATCCAAGTGGGAGACTGTTGGAATAGTGTCTAAGGCTGCAACTATATTAGGAAAGTATTTGATCCGGTTGTGCATGGTCCTTTTGGGTTGCCTTCACCATAGCAACTTGATAGGATGATTTATTAAGAGAGAGTAAATATTATTAATATATTATGTGAATAATATAATGAATAATATATTTGTTATTTGATTAATATAAGTCATAGAATTAATTAGAATTAATTTGGTGACTTAAAGAGATTAATTAAATAAAGGGGTATAAACTGTCAATTGTTTGATAGTTAAGCTTTAGACTGTAAATCCATTAGGATATGTCTTGGACGAATTCTAAGAGCTTTTGGATAGCTAAAATCGTCCATATGCTTATCTATGGAATGGATTTGGATAGCCTTAAGAGAAGATTATCCAATTAGGGTTTAGGTTGTAACCCTTAAGGAGTCTACAAGTATAAATAGACCCCATAGCAAAGGGAATTCGACACCTCTGATTAAGTAAGAGAACCCTGGTCGAAATTCCTCCCTCTCCTCTCTCCTAAATCATTCTTCTTGCTATTGGTGTTTGTAAGCCATTAGAGGAGTGACATTTGTGACTCTAGAAGCTCCAAGACCTCAAGATCAACAAGGAACTCAAAGGTATGATTCTAGATCTGTTTCATTGTTGTTATTTAACCTAATTAGTAATTAGAAGTCTTGGATTCAAAGCATGTTTATTAGAAAGCCTAGATCCAAGCATTAGGGTTTTGCATGCGCACATAGGAAAGTTCTTATGGCTAAAACCCATCAGCTGCATCAATACTGCTCCCATACCTGTGATCGGGGCATCACAGTAGACTACGAAGTCCTCTACTCCCTCTAGCAAGGTAAGAATCGGGGCCTCGCACAATCTCTGTCTGAGGGTCTCTAACGCTGCCTGCTGCTCAGGCCCTCAACGAAATACCACCGACTTCTTGTTCAGTCGGGTGAGCGGCACTGCTATCTTGGAGAAGCCCTGAATAAATCTCCGATAATACCCTGCCAACCCTAGGAAGCTTCGAATCTCAGATGGAGACTTCGGGACTTCCCACTGCATCACGGCCTCTATCTTGGCCGGATCTACCAAAATACCCTTCTGGTTGACGAGGTGACCAAGAAACTGCACCTCGCGCAACCAGAACTCACATTTGGAGAACTTTGCGAAAAGTCTCTCCCTCCTCAAAGCCTCCAGCACCTCCCGCAGGTGCTCCTCGTGCTGCTCCTGCGTCTTGGAATATACCAAGATATCATCTATGAATACTATCACTGACCGATCCAGCATCGGCCTGCACACGCGGTTCATGAGATCCATGAACGCGGCTGGAGCATTGGTGAGCCCAAATGGCATTACCACAAACTCATAATGACCATACCTGGTCCTGAAAGCAGTCTTCTGTACATCCTCATCTCTAACCCGCATCTGATGATAACCGGAGCGTAGATCGATCTTAGAGAACCAAGACGCTCCCTGAAGCTGATCAAACAAGTCATCTATCCTCGGAAGTGGGTAACGGTTCTTCACCGTTACCTTATTCAACTCCCGATAATCTATACACATACGATGCGACCCATCCTTCTTCCTCACAAACAGGATCGGCGCTCCCCAAGGCGAACTGCTCGGCCGAATGAAACCCTTGTCTAACAGCTCCTGCAGCTATGTAGACAACTCCTGCATCTCAGGGGGAGCTAGTTGATACGGTGCCTTGGCTATCGGAGCCGCACCAGGAATTAGGTCGATCCTGAACTCAACCTGTCTCTCAGGAGGTATCCCCGACAAATCCTCGGGAAACACATCCGGGTAGTCTCGCACTATAGGAACATCATCAACTGTCGTCTTGCCCTTCTCCCGGGCATCCAAGACATAAGCTACAAAACCGGCGCAACCCTGATGAACATAGCGTCTCGCCCTTGCGGCGGAACAAAAGGTCGGTCCACGTTGTGGCCTCTCTCCCTGAATCACTAACTCTCCCCCACTGGGAGTGTGAACCCTCACTAGCTGAAGCTCACAATCAATCACCGCCCCATTGGGGCTTAGCCAATCCATGCCCACAATAACCTTATTCCCTCGCAGGGGAATAGGTACTAGGTCCACTGAAAACTGCTCATCGAACAACTGAAGGGAACACCCTTTATGCACTCTGCCGACCCTCACGGTCCTATCATCTGCTATCTCAACCTCTAATGGACAATCCAGCTCCCCAGGAGCTCTACTAAATCTCTTGCTAAGCGCAAGCGATACGAATGATCGGGTAGCCCCCGAATCGAACAATACCATAGCAGAAATGTCGTTCACAGAGAACGACCCTAAATAAAACATACAATCATAAGCAATATTCAAACGATAATAATAATAATAATAAAGAGATGAAGGGAAGATACATACCCGTCACCACATCAGGAGTCGCTCGCGCCTCCTCTGCTGTCATCTGAAACGCCCTACTCTTCGCCACTGGCGCATCAGCTCGGCCCTGCCGGCCATCTGTAATCCTCAAGGTAGCAGGGGCAGGTGCAGCCACCTTCCCTGCTGCAGCTAAACTCGGACACTGGGACTTTTTATGTCCCCTCTGATTGCACTGAAAGCAAATCAGATCTGATGCTGCAACAACAGTAGCAGGGGCCGTACAATCCCTACTCAAATGCCCAATCCGACCACACTTGTAGCAGCCGGAACTCCCTGCCTTGCACGCCCCCTCGTGCAATCTCATACACTTGCCACATCGACCGTGGCTTTGCTGACTCCTAGGTCTGTGATCTGAAACCTTAGGCTTTTTGCCCGAACCGCCTGAACCCGAAACCGCCTCCGGTTTTCTCTTCTTCTCCATCTCGAGATCAATCTCCCTCTCCCGGGCCCTAGCAATCATATCTTCCAGCGTTTTACAGCTGGACCGACTCACAAACTGGCGGATATCGCTCCGCAACATCTCATGATAACGGGCCTTCTTCATTTCCTCATCAGCCACGTACTGAGGAACGAGAAGAGCCCTCTCCCTGAACTTGGCGGTGATCTCTGCCACTGTCTCTATAGTCTGGGTAAGGTCCTAAAATTCCCTAGCTAACTGTTGCACCTCAATAACCGGTGCAAACTCCGCCCTGAACCTGGTAGAGAAATCAGCCCAGGTCATGGCGTCCAATGTTGCATCATCTCCAATGGCATGTCCGACCTCCTCCCACCAATCACGTGCCCTGTCCTTCAGAAGACAGGACGCCAATCTGACCTTGTCCCCCTCGGGACACCTGCTAGTGCGGAAAGCGTTGGCCACATCCGCCAACCATCTGGTACTCGCTATGGGGTCCCGCGCCCCATGATAGTCCGGAGCTCCACATGCCCTGAACTCCCTGAATGTAAGGGTGCGCGACCCCATCATGGCCGCCACCTCGGCACGGAAGGTGCCCAATCTCTCATCCATCAGCTCCAAAATCCCCTCCTTGATCGAACCGAAGATCACAGGAGTCTGCTCTATAATGATGCGCGTAATCTCCGAAGAAAGAAACTCTCGGGTCTGCTCATCCATACGCTCATCCCCCGAGCCTGAACCTGATCCCTCCCCGGCACCTCCACTGCCGGCTGCTGGTCTCGAACGCAAAACCACCATTCTGAAACACATCACAACTACATCAGAAAACTGAAATATCTCAAGAGATCATTGATACTACAACTAGCTCCCTGGTCTTGTCTCAGCCTTTCTTGATTCGAGTACGGATCCTCTGCTTTCAGTAGTACGGGCCCATACTACCTTCCACATCTATCCGTACTTTCTTCAAGAACTGCCTTGACTTCACCAAGTCACTTCTACTACTACAGATCTCTGCTACTCTCATCCTAGGCTTGCCCTAGGGAAACCTCAGACTCAACTCAACTAGTCCTCAGCTGCTGAAGGTCTCCTTATAATGCTAATTAGCCACCACCTGAACACCATCACATGTGACGAGGATCAGATAATCCTTCAAGTAAAAGACCTGTCCCTATAACGGTTGGACTCAAACAAGAGCTGCGCAATAGGGCCAGTTCCAGCACTCTGGGATTATTCAACCCTGATCACATGTGGTGTGACGTGTTCACCTAATGGCTAACTCCCATCACTCAGAACCCCACAAAGCACAAAGCAAGCAGCATTCGGATAAAGGAAACATACTCAGGCAAAACTATTCTCATAACGAGAAACTGTACTAGCATACAATGCTAAGCTCATACTATCAGGCATAACCTAAACAGGCTATCCTACTGTTGTCTACTCAATACTAGCATGCAAAACTCATAAAGCTGTAACATATAAAGCAGGCACATAAGGCATCCTCCTAGATCCTTAGTCCTATACTAGCATGTTGTTCTACTGAAACTGAAACTGAACAAATAACTTGTATGGGTAATTTGGGAGTACTTACTTGAGCTCGGCTGATCGCATGCACCACACCCTTATCTCGTTTAAAAAAAAATTCTTTCTTTCTAAGTGCTTTCAAAATTCTTTTAGAAAATATTTTCCTTTTAAAAATCTTTTTATTTCCCCTTAGTTTGAGTTCAGATACACCCGGAAGTGTATCCGAATCCCTCAAACCAGGGCTCTGATACCAACTTGAAACGACCCAAAAATTTCATTTTTCAATATAACCAAAAAAACATAATCTGAGTGTCATATCATAAAACCATACGTGATGTATCCCAAACATAATAAAAACACTGTGCGGAAAACTGTATCATATCTATGTCATATCAAAATCAAAACTAAATCAACTCCCAGGATAAAAGCTGAAGTTGTGGTGTGTGCGATGCTATCATCCCGAGCTCTTCCCTCTGCTTGCGGAAGTACCTGAAACCAAAACTGAAACTGTAAGCACGAAGCTTAGTGAGCTCCCCCAAACTACCACATACCATACAATACATAAATAAAGCACATACTGGGCCTTGCCCACTGCATCAGACCGAAGTCTGGAACTAGCTGCATCGGACCGAAGTCCGGAACTGACTAGGACCTTGTCCCCTGCATCGGACCAGAGTCTGGAACTGACTGCATCGGACCGAAGTCCGGAACTGACTGCATCGGACCGAAGTCCGGAACTGACTGATCATGGCATAGCATAAAACATAACAACTATTATAATCACATATACTGCATACTGCATCGGAACAGAGTCCGGAACACATAACACAAACATGCTTGTATCAAAAAGACATCAAGCACTCTAACTACTGCATCAGACCAAAGTCCGAAACTACTGATGATTAAACGGGCCGACATTGTGGCTGTAGACCCGTTCCTACTGAAGGGAAACTCACCTCGTGAACTGGCTGCTGAGTGTATGGCTCTGGAAGCTAACTGCTGCTGTTTCGGTATCTCCCCGGCTACAAGTCCATCAACACACTCAATCAAATACTAAACACTGTACTGGGTAAAATGACTCTTTTTCCCCTGGTCAAAGTCAACTCTCGGTCAAGGTCAACTCTCGGTTGACCTGACTCGCCGAGTTGGGCCGCCAACTCGCCGAGTCCCTATTCTCACTCCTCGACCCTACTCGCTGCTACTCGTCGAGTATGGCATCGACTCGACGAGTACCCTCTCGATCCAAGAACTCAGACAATCTTCATCCGACTCGCCGAGTCATATGAACAACTCGACGAGTTGTTCTTGAGCTTAAGAAGATTGCCTTGGACTCGCCGAGTTGTATGAACAACTCGCCGAGTCTCTCCATTACTGAGTCTACCCTCAAACTCGCTGAGTCCACTCCACTACTCACTGGTCCCACTCGACACCGCTCAAAAGGAAGAAATCGGGGACTCGCGACTCGACTCGCCGAGTCACCGCCATGCAACTATTCTACACTCGATTCTGCTCGAATCCAAAACATACAAATGATAGATCTGAGTCCAATAAGCTGATTTACCACGTAAAGTTTCCAACTTTACGTGTACAAACACATGAACAAGGGAATAAAGGCTAAAAAAGCACTTAAAAGGGTAGATCTAGGGTTATGATGCAAAATTGCTCCATAAAGGCAATAGATCTGGGCTCTACAACTCCTAAATGAACAGATCTAAAGATATCTTGACATAAAAGGGCTTCCATATCAACATAAGGCTTGAGAAAAGCATCAACTAGATCTAGAGGGGGTTTTAAAGCATAAAAGGGAAGGAAATCCGAAGAATACCTCAAAGAACTCTTGTTTTCCCTTGAATCTCTGCTCTACAATCTTTCTCCTTGCTCCTTTCTTCTTCTCCTTCTTCAAGCCTTCACAATTGCACACAAAATCACTTAGAATCACTCAAGAACGAATTAGGGTTTTCTCACAGCTTTTGAGGGTGAAGGAGGCGCGAATGGAGGCCATAAGGTGGCTTAAATAGTGGGCAACCCGGGGATTTAGGGCTTCTCCCAGACGGACAGACTCGCCGAGTCCAGAATATGGACTCGCCGAGTCGCCAGCTAACACGTGCTCGAAATCCCGTCCCTACTCGGCGAGTCAGGCTATGAACTCGCCGAGTCCCTCTTGCAAAACTTCAAAATAAATACCAAGGAATCATCATACCGGAGACGGGTCGTTACACAATAGTTGCGATACTTCTATTGATCGCTTTGATTATCTTTCACTTCAATCTTCTTGATTATATCGGATGCTACATCGATCTTGGTTCTCTAAACCACGTAACATACTTGTCTTAATCAAACTCAATTTGATATGACCACTAAGTTCAGAATATCATTCATCTTCTTAGTCATTTACTGAAACGATGGTAACGAGATACTCAAATAAAACAAAATCAATTACTATCTCCTTGGTAACCTTGTTACTTTCCCTGATCCAAGTGCGAGTCCTGTGCTTCTGGTAGTATATGCATCTACTACCTTTCACACATACTCATACTCGTCCCAAGTATTGTCTCGCAGCCCCCAAGTTCTTATCTCGCAGTCCCAAGTATTGTCTCGCAGCCCCCAAGTTCTCCTTCTCTTCTATTTTATCTGATATCATCCGTTTGATTGGGATTCCGCACCATCAAACGGATTTGATTGATGCACAGGCAAATTAGGGACTTACAATTGGTATCAGAGCCAGGTTGTATCAGTCAATTTTGTCATATTTGGGGCATTATTTGATATTATTTTTAAAATATTCTTGCGTTTTTGGATAGATCTCTGAAAAATAAGGGGGGTTTGTTCTTCGTGTTTTTTTATAAAAAAGGGTTTTTGATCGAGTTTTGGAGCAAAAAAAGGCAAAAATCACTGTTTTTTATCGTAACCTGCGAGGGGGTGGCGGCCAGCAGCTAGGGTTTCCGAGGAGTTCACGGCCCGAGGTTTGTGGCTCGGAGTTTGCGGACTCGGCTCGGAGTATACAGCTCGGTCTCGCACGTTTCCGGCTTCTGAGTTCTCGCCCTCGCACCTCAGCCTTGCAAGCGCAGCCTCGCTTCGCACATATTAAAAAAAAAGTCAGAAGCGCATTTGGAGGTGCCGGGTTTCGAACCCGCGACCTCCTACTCATCAATTCAGCGCCTTATCCAACTCAGCTACCTGATCACTTGTTACATTCCTTCGAAAATTAAACTATAACCGGTCTTTTTGCAGCAAGTTTTCCTATTTTGACACTTTTAACCCAAAATTCAATTCCTTTTAAATTTTAAATTCCTTTTTCATCCAAAATTTTTAAAAAAAAATTTATATAAACAAAAATAAATAAATAAATAAATATAATAATAATAATAAAAATAATAATAAATAATTACAAAAAAATTATTTTTGACTTTTATTTTTTGACTTCTTATTTAAAATTTTGACTTTGACTTCCAAGTTTGATCTTTGATTTTAAACTTTGACTTTTTCATTTAACTTTTAAACTTTCAAATTTTGCTTTTCGGATTGACTTTTAAGTTTGACTTTTCAAGTTTGACTTTTGAGTTTAATTTTTTAAATTTGACTTTTAAGTTTAACTTTTTAAATTTGACTTTCAAGTTTGACTTTTCAAGTTTGACTTTTGAGTTTAACTTTTTAAATTTGACTTTTAAGGTTGACTTTTGAGGTTTATAATCAAAGGGTTTGACTTTTAAGTTTTATTTTAGCTTCTAGTTGTGCTTTTAACTGATTTTAAGGTCTACGACGGAGTTGAAACATGAAAGAGAGTCGTCAAGATATGTTAAGACAAAATTTCAACATTTTCGATTATATCCCTGGAGAAACCCTCGAAACTCAGTTGCAGCGATATACTACACTTATTACCGAGATGAATATAGTTGGGATCTTCTTGTCTAAATCTGAGATAAACAAAAAGCTATTGAATTCACTTCCAAAATCGTGGGATATGGACGTGGCTATCATCAAGAAGACAAAAGATCTCAATCGTCTTAGTCTTGCTGATGTAATTGAAGAACTTGATGCTTTGAAGTGTAGAAATACAATGAGTTCTGCAAACATCTTGGTCAATGAAGTTTCAGGTTCTCAATCATGTGAAGTTTCATGTACACTCTCTAGTGAAGATACGATTAAATTTCTTTGGGAACAAATTGATTTATTAAAAAGAGAAGTTGAGGACCTGAGATATGAAGGATATCAACTCAGGAAATGACAGAAACCCCTGAAGGCTGAAATAGAAGCACAAACCAAGGACTTTAGGAAGCTTCAGGAAGAGTATAGCAACAAGTGTGAAAATTATGACTATATTAAGAGACAACTTGCTGTTGTAACTAAAGAACTTGACGCTTTGAAAATTAAGTGTGGAAAAACAGACGTTAGTTTTAAAAATTATATTGCATCAAGTCAGACAGTCGAGTCCTTATTTGAAACCCAATTAAAATTTAAAGATAATCAAAACAAGGGTCTAGGGTATGATAGTGATCCTCAACCTTTCAGTCATAACTACACATTCATCCCTATGACTCAGGAAGAAATTGCCAGGGAGGCACATCTTCAATATGGCAAACGAGTTGGATTTATGTCAGGAGGAGTTATTAATGTTGAAAATACTAATGTTTCTACTTCATGTGCAGGTAAAGTAACAAAAGATGAGAACAAGGAGAGCACTACTGAACAAAACAATGACACCTTGAACTCAGAATCCGTTGCTTCGAATTCTGTTACTCCTAACAAACCTACCGTTGAGAAATACATGCCTCCAATTCCAATGAAACAGAGTGCTTGTTGCAAGTGTGCATGTGGGAACAACAAGAAACGAGGCAAGGATACGCCACCAGGGGAAGGAAGAAACAATTTCCCAGTGAAAAAAAGGACTTGTTTTCACTGTGGAACACCTGGACACATTGCCAGAAACTGTCCAAATCGCGCATACGTTCCTTACTATGCACAAGGTTAGCAGAACGCACCAAGAGGGAGATACTCCAAAAGAAACCCCTCAAGGTCACGTTTAGACCATGATGACTGGAATGCGCACAAGGCCAAGCATCCAACTCCCAAGGCCAAGCATCCAACTCCCAAGAACAAGAAGGGAATGCTAGCCCAAAAGTCTAGTTCAAGAGATGCTCCTGTGAAGCCAAGACCAGTTAGGTCAAAGTCATCTCAGCAGCCGGCTTCAAGTTCCAAATCAAGTGTGGAGGCACCCATCGGATCGAACAAGAAATAGATTAAACCCGAATATAGATGGGTATCAAAGGTGAAAACTCCCAAATCTCCTAATGCTTCTAACGTTTCTACATCTTCTGTTTGTGATAAGTAGGATATGTCATGGGAGAGAGTATTGTGCATTGATGACAAAGGTCGACCCAGTTTCAAAATGGATTGGGTTCCAAAGACCAACTAATTCCGCTCTGTGTCGGAGCAACTATGGAGGCATATCATCAGACTTCGGTTTGTTGGTAGTGGCTGCTCATGGCATATGATTGGGGATATCTCTCAACTGTACAACATTCAGATCTTTGTTGAGAGTATGTGTCCTTTTGCGGGAAAGGAAGAAAGGAAGAGATCACAAATGGGGTTACTGCTTAATGATATGAAGAATTTTTGGATCTGTTCTGAGATTATGCTTGTTGTTCTCAGACCTTCTGAATGCAGATTCAATCGGTGAATTACGGTTTGCGTTTTCTTCTCTATACTCTTGAATTTTTCTTAAGTTGATTCACTTTAAAGACTAATTTTTGTTTTAGGATAGTTTAAATTTGCGCATTTATTTTCGTTTCTCTCCTATGCACAGATTTAGGGGGAGAAATAAAAACAAATCAAAAATTTTTAAATTTTAAAAAAAATCCAAAAACATTAGAAAATCAAAAAAATAAAAAATATAATGTTAATGGAATGTGCTTGCAGGAGATGTTTTGGGAAATGAAATTAGCAAGTGATAACGGGCAGTCTGAATCGGCGTAACGTACCTAAGTTGAATCGTCTACGCTCTGTGTACGATGCGCTGGTAGGCACGAAAGATTTTAAATGGACTTCACTAGGGAAAGTTGAACCTAATGAATTTAAGGACTTGACAAACTTTGACCTAGTTAGATCCGTTTAACCTGACTTCACGACACTCGGATAGGTTGAGCAGGGAGATACACATGGGAATCAACCGGTCACATTAAATAACCCGTATCTAGAACTGTGGTTTCACTTTTCCTCGATGTGCAGATTCTGTCCTTAATTCCGGTTGGATGGGACGACTGGTAAATTCCGATAAATTAGGTCCGTAGAATATCATTTTCTTTCTTTCCGTCTGTTAGCCATATGTTGTCTCCTTTGCGTGACTTCCAATCTGATCTGGTACACAACATATGCAACTCTATTTCTCTATAGGTTATATATATGAAATTCCTCTCATCTGTTAGCCATATGTTGTCTCATTTGTGTGACTTCCAATCCGACCTGGTACACAGCATATGCAACATTCTACTTCTCAACCCCTCTGAAACAATAAGTAATAGAATTCTGAATCTATCCTCTCTCTGAATGGTTGTCTGCTCACCCGGTATAAGGAGTACTCTGGAAGTTCTTGATGGCTGGGGCATATCAGGAAGCGGGAAACACGTTCTAGTACACTTAAAATTGAACACATACAGATTCTATGTAGATCTCGCTGCTCGATTTAGGTGGATAACAATATCCTTGGTTGTAGTCAGTTAAATGGTCATAAGAAAATTTTATTTAAGAATTAGGGCCGATCATGATAATAAAGTTACAATTAGATATATGCATGTATCATGTCATTGGTAAATTGTCCAAAATTGTCACAAAATTTTCGTGTTTAAGTGGACCACAATACTGGCGATCGATCAGACGAAGATGTGAAGATAAGGGTACCGACAAGCGGATAAAGGTTGTCTAAACACTTTGATCCCAAATCACTCTTAAATTTAGCTATTAATTTTGTTTTTGTTAAGTTTGTTCATAGTGTTCTTCTAATTTAAATAAAAGGGAGAATTAAAAAAAACAAACAAAAATCAAAAAAATTCAAAATCAAAAAATAGTGTTATTTGTGTTTTACTTTTTGTTCTAAGTTTTCTTTTAGTTTTGTTTTGTCTTGAAAAGTGATTTCTGGTATAGATAAGACTCATGGAGTTTGTGTTGAAGATTTCTGAACCAAGGCTTCGTCCATGAGCATCGAAGAATTCTCACTCGAAGGAGCAAGAAATGAAGATTATTCTTTCAACATTCAATTTGTCAACCCCATAAGCAAGGTGAAGCTGCACTTGAAGATTATGTGACGGATTGCATTGAAGCCTCCTCAATCAATCTGCTGCTATCTATGAACCTGCTGAAGTGATCCAGAAGATTATTTCTCTCTGAAGTTTTCTGTGACATCCCCATTTTTACGGCCAGAAAAGACCGATTTTGTTTATGCTTTATAAAAATCAGAGTACTTCTTTAATAAAAGTGTTGCAGAATTTGTCCCCAGAAAAACATGATAAATACGTTATTAAAACATTTTCGAAGAAACGTATTTTATTCATTTTAAAACGTTTAGGATGTCATCGTCAATACAGGAACATAAGCATAAACAGAACTTACATTTATTTACACTAATGATTTACATCTCCTTTATTCTCTCAGTAAATTATGTCTTCGTATTGATACCTGTGATACAAAGAAAACTGAGTGGGTCAAGCTTGGGAGCCTGGTGAGCATATAGGATTTTCAACCCACAATAATACATTTATTATATTCAATTATCAACAATCAACCCAAATACCCATCCCCATTATCTTCTTTAAGGTTTTACCCTAAGAATCGATTATACTTTCTTCATTCATTCCTAAGGGTTTACCTGAGGAACTGGCACACAGTCCATTTGCTACCACGGTTTATACAATAGGTACTACGTCGCATAGTCACTAGGGTTCATACAATTGGCACCACGTCTCATAGTCACCAGGGTTTACACAATAGGCACTACGTCTCATAGTCGCCAGGGTTTACACAATAGGCACTACGTCTCATAGTCACCTGGGCTTACTCATTAGGCACTACGTCTCATAGTCACCTGGGCTTACTCATTAGGCACGAAGTCGCATCGTCACCAACTATTCCATCTACCCATGTTCTACCCAACATTTTTTTAGATATAAATACAACCACAATTTAAATCATTTAACACCCGTATAAAAACATCAATTCCAAATCCATCTCAAATAGATAATTTATATATATATATATATATATATATATATATATATATATATATATATATATATATATATATATATATATATATATATATATATATCACATAGCACGTATTTCATAGCTAATACTTTATATTTATGTATTATAAGAGAGTAACTGTGCACTCACGCATATAAACAACAATATATATAAATATACACATAACACGTATTTTATAAAATACTTCATATTTATGTGTAAGATGAAAGTGACTATACACTCACTTGATCAGAAGATGATCCGACAGCACTACGGTTTGCAGAAGTAGCGCCTCTCCGTAGATCTGGAAGATCTTCACAAAAACCGGCTCCTCGCGGGCAGGGCTTCGGCTCAGGAATAACGCTCTTTGGGATTCTCGGGGCTTCGGATCTCGCTTCGGGGCTCGAGAATATTTTCGGGGCTTCGGGGTGCAAACGGCACGCAAAACGAGGCAAAGGACTAGAGAGAAGGATGAAATTGTGTGTGAAGAAAGAGCTGCCTTCGGATCCCCTTTTATAGGCTTACCCTCGAACGTACGCGGGGCGTAACTTCGGGGTACGCGGGGTGTACGCCTCGGAGGTCGTCAGCGCTTACGTCATCGGCCCTCATACGTCATTGCATACGACTCGCGACTCCGGATAACTCGAGTGCCCCTCGTTGTACGCGGGGCGTACAGTAGTACGCGCTGCGTACTTCGGATAGACCGGCTGATCCTTTCTTCGGATAATATCGGATGTTAATTAAAAATAAATATTTAATATTTAATATTTATTAAACTTCAAAAATTCATATCTCCTTCATACGAACTCCGTTTTCAACGTTATTTATATCCACACGAAGGTGAGACTACGCTCTACAACTTTCGTTTAGACTCCGTCGGCTCATTTTGAATTTTATTTTTTATTAATTATTTTTAGGAGGCCCGGACAGGAAAACTTCGTTATAAAATCATAACTTCTTCGTCCGACGTCCGTTCTCGCCTATCTTTTCATCGTTTTGCTACTAACAACGAGATCTTCGATTCTCATTTAGATTGTTTCGGCTAAAAACCGCTCGATCTCAAATCGAGTATTCGGGCTGCATACTGCTAAGTCGAAACTTAGAAAAACCATAACTTCCTCATACGAAGTCAGATTTGGGCGTTCCTTTTATGCACGCTCTCGATTTAACGAAACCTACGACTTTCGTTTAGATCGTTAAGGTTAAATATCGCTCTAACATAAATTCACTTTTTACGTCATTCAGCGTCGTGCCGGTTCTGTCGCGAAACTTCGACAGGTCATAACTTCTTCGTTATAATTCGGATTTCGACATTCTTTATATGTACGGAATCCTTGCAACATATATTATAACCTAGTTAAGATTATTCATTCTAAATAATCTTCTATCAAAAACTCATTTTTGACGCTTATCGTCTTTAAGTTGACTAGCCCTGATCTACGGGCGTTACATTTTCTCTAAAGATTCTCAAGCTGAAAGCACCAATTTTCAAGAATCAATACGTCAAGCCTCCTCATCCAATGTGCGATCAATGCCAAATTCTGAAGAAATGCCCAATTGCTCAAGATGAAGTCAATTATTGAAGATTCATATGTTCATCCTAATGCTGTGAAAAAAAATCGAAGGTTAAAGCTAAAGCCAAGCTCCCATTGAAGATTTACACGAAGAGCCAACTACTTTTTAGGGGGAGCTTGTTGGGTCAATTAAGAAAAGAAAGCTATAAACCAAGGGGGAGATTATTGTGTAAAAATATGGTTTATACTTTGCTTTTCTGGGCAATTGTATTCTTCTGTAATATTTTTGGAGTTTACGATCATGTTTACGGTTGAGTTTACGGCCTTAAACACCTTACGGCCGTAAACCCATTTACGGCCCATGTTCACCAAGCCCATATTCTCCAAGTATAAATATAGGTGTTAGGGAGAGGAGTAGAGATTGATGAACAGAAGAGAGTACACGGTCTAGAGAGAAGAGTGTGTGTTAGTGTGTGTGAATCTCTTGTATCCGGATCATAATTCATATCAATACATACAAGATTCATATTATTCTTCTTCTCCTTCTCTTCTATTTGATCTCACATCATCCGTTTGATTGGGATTCCGCACCATCAAACGGATTTGATTGATGCACAGGCAAATTAGGGACTTACACAGACCATGGGATAACTTTATGGATTATACTAAAAATTCTTTCTTTTTTCCAATCGAAAGTGTACTTCTCCTTTACCAAACGTATTATTTATTTAGACGTATTCTAAAGGCAAGATACCTCTCTTACGATATCTTCCGATAGGTATCATTCACTATCGTAAGCCATCTATTTTCTTAGTCTATCATGGTTAACATCACTTCCTAAACTTATGTCATTGTGATAGCTTCAGATGCACGCGCAACGACCAATGCATGACCCATCACATTCTTCGGCTCAAGTTTTCGTCTTCCTCGGATATTTCCTAGTCTGTCTTCACCATGACGTTTGGTACGCCAAAGTAGACGTTCGGTGTACCGAGATGAGAATTTAAGATAGGAAAGTTTTATTAACGATAGATGTATAAATCTCCTTATTACTTCGAAAAGTTATATGTCAGTTCTAATACTGTAATTAAACATTTAGAAATCTGAACACATAAAATTTTCAGATCCGGTCGGCAACAGACCATAGATCCGAACAAATAATAGCATATAAGGCATCTTTATAGCTATAACATAAAACATTTAGCACATAAAACATTTTAGGCATCTTTCCTAAAATAAACTAGTGTTTGTGTCTAAAATATTACAGACAATCATCTCACAACCATCGCTTAGCATTTTAAGTTTGAGTCTAGGAATTCTACAAATTCCAAGTTCGCTTAAACTAATGTTGTGATACCAACTGTGACCTTGCCAATTTTCAAAGCCAGAAAAGACCGATTTTATTTATGCTTTATAAAAATCAGAGTACTTTTTTTAATAAAAATGTTGCGGAATTTGTTCCCAGAAAAACATGATAAATACGTTATCAAAGCACTTCCGAAGAAATGTATTTTATTTATATTAAAACTTTGGGATGTCATCGTCAATACTGAAACATAAGCATAAACAGACCTTACATTTATTTACACTAGTGATCTACATCTCCTTTAATCTCTCAGTGTAAAGTAGCTTCGTATCGATACATGTGATACAAATAAACTGAGTGGGTCAGGTTGGGAAACCTGGTGAGTACATAGGGTTTTCAACCCACAATAATATAATTATTATGTTTAAACATCAAACAATTAACCGAATTACCCATCCCTATTATCTTCTTTAATCTTAAAGATATATCCTAAGAATCATCTATCCTTCATTCCTAAGGATTGACCTAAGGAATTGACACGAAGTCCATCACTGCCAGGGTTTATACATTAGGCACGAAGTCCATCGTCACCACAGTTTACACAACGGCCACTAAGTCTACATAGTCGCCAGTGTTTAGGCACCAAGTCTGCATGGTCGCCAAGGTTTAGGCACTAAGTCTGCATAGTCTCCAGGGTTTAGGCACCAAGTCTACATGGTTGTCAGGGTTTAGGCACTAAGTCCGCATAGTCACTAGGGTTTAGGCACTAAGTCTGCATAGTCGTCAGGGTTTAGGCACCAAGTCTTCATGGTCGCCAGGGATTAGGCACCAAGTCTGCATGGCCGCCAAAGTTTAAGCACTAAGTCTGCATAGTCGCCAGGGTTTAGGCACCAAGTCTGCATGGTCGCCAGGGTTTATATAATAGGCACTAAGTCCATAGCTGCCAACATTTATCTAATAGGCACTAATCCATAGCTGTCAGGGTTCTTAAATTATAACTGCTGAACACATAGTTCAAAAATACCTAATCCATACTCCCGAATCTAAAACTAACCTCTCTTCCTGATCCATACTCCCGAATCTGGTATGTATGTTGCATACTCCTGGATCAATAACTAATAGCTATGTCGATACTCTGCTAGATGATTAGATCATCTTAAACATCGAGACCTCTCATCAATTTTTATTTCATCACACATCATCTAATTCACCTACCCATGTTTTATCCAACATATTTGTAGATATAAAATACATATACAATTGAAATCAGTTAAAACATCTATAATATGGTTCATCCATCATAGATAGCAAGTATACAGATAATATGCACACATAGCACATAATTTATATAAAATACTTCATATTTATGTATAAGATGAAAATAATATGCACTCACATTAGTAGCATGAGTTGATAGAATCTAACTAGAAACGGTCGGGGGTTCGTGATCATCGGGAAAGGGATGCGGAACAACCTCAACAAACGAGAGAGAAGGAAAAGAATTGGTGTAAGGAATGAAAGGGCTGAAGTTGCTATTTATAGGGTGTTTTGGGGTCATTCACGTCGTGAACATGATAGGTTTACGTCGTGAACCTCCATGAGTCATCCCGTAGCCTTAACATGTGTTTTCTATCCCCAATTAGTTTCCCTGACATGTTTCACATCGTGAACTTCATCTTCACATCGTGACTTAAGGCGGCTAGGGTTTCTGCCACGTGGCATTCCCTTAGACAGCTGCATCTTCGAAAGGTCATAACTTTTGCATACGAACTCCATTTTCGATGTTCTTTATATCCATGCGTAGGTGGAGACGTACTCTACAACTTTCTTTTAGGTAAATAACGCCAAAAAGTACTTTATCATAAACTCATTTTTTTACGATTCCCGGTGTCGTGCCGGTTTTGTTGCGAAACTTTGACAGGTCATAACTTCTTCATTATAACTCGGATTTCGGCGTTCTTTATATCTCCGGAATCCTTGAGATATATACTACAACTTAGTTAAGATTATTTATTCTAAATAATCATCTATAAAAAATCATTTTTGACGTTTATCGTTTCTAAATTGACTAGCCCGAATCTGCGGGCATTACAATGTGCAGATATATATAAAAAAAATATGTATGTGAAAAAAGCATATGTATATGAATTGTAGGCATTTTCATGTGAAAATTTTATGTGAAAATATAGGTATTTATATGAAATGTATGAAAAATGTATGTGAAAATATAGGCATTTTTATATGAAATGTATGAAAATTATATGTGAAAATATAAGTATTATGGGTAACATATTTGAAGATGTTATCTTCGGTAAACAAATATAAACTTGTTTTTTTAATGAAAACTTTACCTAAAATCATCAAATAAATTATATTTTTAAAAATTTAATAACATATAACGTTATAGTATACATAAAGAAATAGTAATAGCTTACTATTTTAAATAAAACAAACTAAAAATAAAATAAAAGACGTATATAATAACTAATAGACACTAAAAATGAATAATATTATATCTTGAAAATATTTAATTGGTTGATTTGATGACGTGGGTTCTTATAAGTACCTCGTTTCTATATTTTTTTCAAAAAAATTCTACTAAAGTGACAGAGCTAAATATGAAAAAAAAATAAAAAAAATAAATAAAGATGATATATAACAAATATATAATATCTTTTAAAGTTATAAGAAAAAATAAAATCTAAAAATTAAAACGCTAAATTTACTAAGTTATAATTACTCAAAATAGAAAAATAAAAACAAAAATAAGTTGGAATTAAAAATCAAAATATGGAAAAAAAAATGATATAAATAACAAATATATAATATCGTTGAAAGTATAATGTCATAATAAAAAATAAAAATAAAAATTAAGACGCTAAAGTACAATGATATAGTAAATAAGTAAGTTAATTTTTAGTTTAAGTCTCTTTTTTTTAAATTATCAAAAGCCTAAAAATATATGCCCGAAATTGATTTAGAAATTAATTTCGGGATGTCCCCGTTTTAGGACTGCTTTTTGAATATCTTACCTCATTTAGAATATAAATGTGTATTAGATGATTGATTGTTAAATTGTTAAAGACTTAATTAATTTAGTGCTTTGATGGTTTGATAGTTTGTTGAATTTTTAATGACTTAATGTGAATGTTTTTCTTCAAAACCCGACATTTGTGACGGTCATTAAAGACATTATTCACTCGTTTAAAAATCAAGTCAACAATGAGGAAAACAACGATGGGGAGGACGATGAGGAAGACGAAGACTCATAGTATTTCTTATTTTATGATATGGAGGATGTTATTTTGGATTTTTTTAGATAGTTTATGGATGATATATTAGATGCTTGTTTGAGATTTATTAGATATTTTATGGAATATGGTATGTTTGATGTTTTTATATAATGTGGTATGTATTTATTTATGTATTTTTATCAAAACTGCATTTTATTATATATATATATATATATATATATATATATATATATATATATATATATATATATATATATATATATATATATATATATATATATATATATAAAAAAAACTAATACTATAAAAATATGTTTTTATTAAAAAAAATAAAATAAAAATAAAATAGCTGCCACGCTAGTTACATAAACAATAATAATAAGATTACAACCTTGGTTCCTCTCCTCATATTCCCCGTCCCCATTTCAACCTCTCTTGGTTGACTCCATTATCGTTGAAGCAACCCTTTTTTCCAAGTTGTTAAAAGTGAAGATGAACTCTTTTTTCCTGACCATCTCCAACCATCTCTACTCTTTCCTTCAAAATAGAATAAAAAGTGGGGTAAATAGCATTTAATCTCCAAACCCTATTCTATTTTTTATCTCATTTTTACCTTCAAAAAGTATATTCTTAGTAAATTTCATTATTCCAACTTACATAAATTGTCAAACACACCCTTCTACTAATTTAGTTTTAATAAATATATAATCTATGTTTTTTATTACATTAATATTAAATACAAAAGATTATATTTATAATATACTTATAAATAAATATTATACATGTATTTATAGAAAATATTACACATACACACTTTTAAATAAATATCATACATACATTTATATAAATATTAGACATACACACTTTTAATTATAAGTTTTTATAAAATACATTATCGTTTTTTTAAATTTCAATATGTATTTAAATTTTTATATGAATTTGATGAATAAAAGACAAATTTTATATTTATAATTAATTAATATAATTTAATATATAACAAAATATTATAAATATTAAATATTATATTTAAATTATAATTAATAAGTAAAAATGAACTAAAAATATATAAATATATAAACAGAAAGACTAAAACCGACAACCTAAAGTTCATCTCTATCTTGAAGATGCTCTTAATCGTACTTTAAAGACAAGGTTTTTGTCCCATTTGTTACCAAGGATACCCACTGAAAAATTAAACTTATAAAAAATTGAACTTATATATTTGATGTCAACAAAAAAGTTTGTAAATAAAACTCGTCATTCAAGCGTTTTTGTCATATTTGTTACCAAGGATACCCGCTAAAAATTAAAAGATTCGTTTTTAGATATTTTATTACTTTCTACGATCTTTAAATATTATTAAAAGAGAAACTTTGTGACATCACTTTAAACAATCAGGGTCGTTGATTTGTTTCATTCATATATTTTCTACCGTTAGATCGTTATGCTGACATCATCATTTGGTCAACTTTTTTTTGGTCCACCAATTTTATAAAATTTATTAATGACAATTACTTTTAACATTAGGAAATCTATTAATTACAATTAAATCTAACCCAAAATAAAATTATTTTTAAAATTACGAAATCTATTAATGTCAAATAAATCTCACCAAAAATTAAATTATTTTTAAAATTAGGAAATCTATTAATGACAATTAAATCTCACCAAAAATAAAATTATTTTTAAAATTAAAAAACTTATTAATGACATCATCATTTGGTCAACCTCATCCCTCATTACCCGTTTCTTTTGTTCTGGTTTGAAAATCACTAACACAGTCATTATTTTCTTTTCAATTTATTGCAGAGAAGAAAATACGAAGATCAATGGTGCTGGAAGATACATAAGAAAGATTCTTCCACTAATTTCAATGATGCGTACATCTTCTTTCACAACGATTCATTCGATTCTCCCTTCTACGACCTCGAATCCAGATACAATTTCTCTTCCCGTGTCTTTATGCGTAGACAATCCATAATCTTATCTCTTTGATTCCTCCTTATGTAACCTCGAATCCCTTTCATCTTATGATCACAACCGCAAGCACTCATCTATTTCGTCTCCTTCTATTTCTTTATATTTCTTGCGTTTCACCTTAGGGCTCTCTTTATTCCAGTCAGTTATTTGTTCTCCGCACAACGACTTATAAAAGATTTGTTATGTTTCGATTTCTGATGTTTATTTCTCAATTTTGATGACAAAAACACTATTTCTACCCTTGCTTTCAGAAATTAAGGGAATCGTCGCTCCTTCTTCGCCTCCCTTTTTCTATCCGTTGCAGAAACTAGAAAGATGATATACACACACAGTTAACGCATTCATCTTTTTGATTTATTCATAGGTTTGTTTTCTACACCACTCTAAGCTCTTGCTTTGCATTTTATACGATTTTTGTTACTGTTTTCTTCTTTTCCTTCATTTTTTTCACCATTTTCTCTCTCTCTCTCTCTCTCTCTCTCTCTCTATATATATATATATATATATATATATATATATATATATATATATATATATATATATATATATATATATATATTGTAACGTCCGCGTTTCCAGACTAGGAATTATCATTGATGTAATAGTCTAGGTTAACCCTTGTAACTCTTTTTGAAGTATTAATGATGAAATATTTGAGTATTATGTGAATTATGTGAATTATGTGTTTATTTTCTTAATTATTATAATTTAATGAATTAAGAATAAAATAAGCGTCAAATTTGAAGTGTGGGATAATCCCAATATCTTTGCATAAAGATGTAGTGGTCGAAACAAGGATTCCGAAGATATAAAGAATGCCGAAATCCGAGTTATAACGAAGAAGTTATCACCTGTCGAAGTTTCGCGACAGAACCGACAACGCTGAATAACGTAAAAAGTGAAATTTACGTTAGAGCAATATTTAGCCTTAGTGAACTAAACAAAAGTCGTAGAGTTCGTTAAACTGAGATTGTGCATAAAAAGAACGCCCAAATCTGACTTCGTATGAGGAAGTTATGATTTTTTCGAAGTTTCGACTTAGCAGTATGCAGCCCGAATACTCGATTTGAGATCGAGCGGTTATAGCCAAAACAATCTAAATGAGAATCGAAGGTCTCGTTAATAGTAGTAAAATGATAAAAAGATAGGCGAAAACGGACGTCGGATGAAAAAAGTTATGATTTTATAACGGAGTTTTCCTGTCCCGGCCTACTAAAAATAAATAATAAAAATAAAGTCAAAATTAGTCGACGGAGTCTAAACGAAAGTTGTAGATCGAAGTCTCACCTACGCGTGGATATAAAGAACGTCGAAAACGGAGTTCGTATGAAGAAGATATGAATTTTTGAAGTTTATTAAATATTTTCGATATTTAATTTAAATATATATTAACCGATATTATCCATGGGGGGAGTCAGCGACCCTATCATCATTACGCCCAGCGTAATTTCATATTACGCCCAGCGTAATTTGAAGTTCCAGCCCCTATAAAAGGAGGTCGAGGGCAACCGAGTTCATTGCTCATTTCTTCCCTTTTTCTCGCGTTTTTGCATCATTTTTCGTGCAAGAATTATCCCGAAGCCCCGGTATCATTCCCGAGCCCCGAAGCAAGTCCCGAAGCCCCGAAGATCCCGAGAAGTGTGATTCCCGAGTCGAAGCTCTGCCCGCGAGGAGTTCGGTTTTTGTGAAGATCTTCCAGATCTGCCGAAGAATACTACTTCTATAAGCCGTAGTGCTGTCCGATCATCTTCTGATCAAGTGAGTGTGTAGTTACTTTCTTCTAACGCATAATTATGAAGTATTTTATATAAAATACGTGTTATGTGTATATTTTGTTGATTATATGTGTGAATGTATATTCACTTTCTTCTATCTCATAGATCTGATTTATTCTCCATGAAATACGTGTTATGTGTGTGTGCCTCATCTGTTCTTTTGGAATATGTATTGAATGAGAATGCTATACAGGTTTTAAACTATGTATAAAAATATATATTTTTATCTATTAAATATGTTGGGTAGAACATGGGTAGATAGTTGTGTGATAAACAGATGAGAGGTCTCGATGTTGTTTTGATTCAGTCATCTAGCGGAGTTTAGATGACGACCACAGACTTTTCTAGACAGTCATGTGGAACGCTAGCAGGTTCACCACCTGTAGGTGTTAATGAACTTGGGTGTTCATTCGCTGTACTCCATCCCCCTCATGGTTGCCTTATTTGACTTATATTGCTGAGGAACTGTAACGACCCGTCTCCGGTATGATGATTCTTTGGTATTTATTTTGAAGTTTTGCAAGAGGGACTCGGCGAGTTCATAGCCTGACTCGCCGAGTAGGGACGGGATTTCGAGCACGTGTTAGCTGGCGACTCGGCGAGTCCATATTCTGGACTCGGCGAGTCTGTCCGTCTGGGAGAAACCCTAAATCCCCGGGTTGCCCACTATTTAAGCCACCTTATGGCCTCCATTCTCGCCTCCTTCACCCTCAGAAGCTGTGACAAAACCCTAATTCGTTCTTGAGTGATTCTAAGTGATTTTGTGTGCAATTGTGAAGGCTTGAAGAAGGAGAAGAAGAAAGGAGCAAGGAGAAGGATTGTAGAGCAGAGATTCAAGGGAAAACAAGAGTTCTTTGAGGTATTCTTCGGATTTCCTTCCCTTTTATGCTTTAAAACCCCCTCTAGATCTAGTTGATGCTTTTCTCAAGCCTTATGTTGGTATGGAAGCCCTTTTATGTCAAGATATCTTTAGATCTGTTCATTTAGGAGTTGTAGAGCCCAGATCTATTGCCTTTATGGAGCTATTTTGCATCATAACCCTAGATCTACCCTTTTAAGTGCCTTTTTAGCCTTTATTCCCTTGTTCATGTGTTTGTACACGTAAAGTTGGAAACTTTACGTGGTAAATCAGCGTATTGGACTCAGATCTATCATTTGTATGTTTTGGATTCGAGCAGAATCGAGTGTAGAATAGTTGCATGGCGGTGACTCGGCGAGTCGGAAGAACGACTCGGCGAGTCGAGTCGCGAGTCCCCGATTTCTTCCTTTTGAGCGGTGTCGAGTGGGACCAGTGAGTAGTGGAGTGGACTCAGCAAGTTTGAGGGTAGACTCAGTAATGGAGGGACTCGGCGAGTTGTTCATACAACTCGGCGAGTCCAAGGCAATCTTCTTAAGCTCAAGAACAACTCGTCGAGTTGTTCATATGACTCGGCGAGTCGGATGAAGATTGTCTAAGTTCTTGGATCGAGAGGGTACTCGGTCGATGCCATACTCGACGAGTAGCAACGAGTAGGGTCGAGGAGTGAGAATAGGGACTCGGCGAGTTGGCGGCCCAACTCGGCGAGTCAGGTCAACCGAGAGTTGACTTTGACCGAGAGTTGACTTTGACCAAGGGTAAAAGAGTCATTTTACCCAGTACAGTGTTTAGTATTTGATTGAGTGTGTTTATGGACTTGTAGCCGGGGAGATACCGGAGCAGCAGCAGTTAGCTTCCAGAGCCATACACTCAGCAGCCAGTTCACGAGGTGAGTTTCCCTATAGTAGGAATGGGTCTACGGCCACAATGTCGGCCCGTTTAATTACCAGTAGTTCCGGACTTTGGTCTGATGCAGTAGTTAGAGTGCTTGATGTCTTTTTGATACAAGCATGTTTGTGTTATGTGTTCCGGACTCTGTTCCGATACAGTATGCAGTATATGTGATTATAATAGTTGTTATGTTTTATGCTATGCTATAATCAGTCAGTTCCGGACTTCGGTCCGATGCAGTCAGTTCCGGACTTCGGTCCGATGCAGTCAGTTCCGGACTTCGGTCTGATGCAGTTAGTTCCGAACTCTGGTCCGATGCAGGGGACAAGGTCCCAGTCAGTTCCGGACTTCGTTCCGATGCAGCTAGTTCCAGACTTCGGTCTGATGCAGTGGGCAAGGCCCAGTATGTGCTTTATTTATGTATTGTATGGTATGTGGTAGTTTTGGGGAGCTCACTAAACTTCGTGCTTACAGTTTCAGTTTTGGTTTCAGGTACTTCTGCAAGCAGAGGGAAGAGCTCGGGATGATGGCATCGCACACACCGCAGCTTCAGCTTTTATCCTGGGAGTTGATTTAGTTTTTGATTTGATATGATATAGATATGATACAGTTTTCCGCACAGTGTTTTGTTATGTTGAGATATATCATGTATGGTTTTATGATATGACACTCAGATTATGGTTTTTAGTTATATCGAAAAATGAAATTTTTGGGTCGTTTCAGGAACCCCCGAAGCATGTGTTGTCGCCCCGATGAAATATTCTTAGACTAGGTCCCTTGTGTTAGTTATTTTAGGGACATAAAGTGAGAATAACGGGAATGGATAATTGGGTTATTTTTGCTTGATGAAAATTAATTTAATTATTTATTGTGGGTTGAAAACCCTATATGCTCACCAGGCTCCCAAGCCTGACGCACTCAGTTTTATTTGTATTACAGGAAGTGACGCAAGGGCATAAGATGGATGAACCATCAAGTTGTTTTGTTTACAAGTCTGTATATTTATATATTTGTTGAATGACTTGTAATGTTATCGTTTATGCTTTATGGTTTGTATCGGAACATGACATCCCGAGTTTTGTTTATATAACGAAAATACGTTTCTTTTATGAAATGCTTCGGTAAACATTGTTTTATCACGTTTTGTTTTTGGGAACAAATTCCGCAACTCTTTCAAATCAAAAGGATTTACTCTGAAATTATTTTAAAAGCATAAATGAAAATCGGTCTTTTCTGGCCGAGATTTTGGGGATGTCACAGTTGGTATCAGAGCATTAGTTTAAGCGAACTAGGAATTTGTAGGATTTCTAGACTTAAACGTAAAATGCTAAGTGAAATTTTGAGATGTGTGTCTGTTATATTTTAGACACGAGCACTAGTTTATTTTAGGAAAATTGCCTAAAATGCTTTTATGTGCTAAATGTTATATGTTGTCATATATGATATTATTTGTTCAGATCTATGGTCTGTTGCCGACCAGATCTGGAAACCTTATGTCTGTAGGATTCTAAGCGTACGTCTACGATATTAGAACTAGCATGTAAACGTTTCGGAGTGATAAGGATGATTTGAATATCTATCGTGAATGAGGATCTAATTTCACCTTATTCGGTGTATAGATCAAAAATAGTGAGAACGAGGAGTGGAGTTGGAAATGCTGATGAAAACATGAATCAACCACCAGTGATTGAGCAAATACTTGTCGTAGAAGCAGCACCTGAGCCGATAACGATGGCTGGTATACAAATGATGATTCAAACAATGTTGGATCGTCAAATGGAGGAGACTAGGAGGTTGCTTCAATAAAATCGTGAAGAACTGTCAATTCATGTGGAAGAGCCCGAATTAAATGAAGGGCACTCTGAAGGTGGAAACTTCAGTGGGTCTGTTGGTCAAGCCAACCCACCGATTGTTAGGCAAAACAACCATGATGGAAGGAATGATGGAATGGGATGCAAGTACAAGGACTTTCTAACTTGCAAACCATCAATCTTCACTGGAAAGGAGGACCCGATTCGAGTGATGGATTGGATCTCCAAAATGGAGTTAGCCTTCATGACTTGTGGCTGCAAAGGCAAGTTGCAGACTACCTATGCAGTGCGTCAGTTCCGAGGTGGAGCTGTTCGTTGGTGGAAAACTCTAGGGAAGACTTTAAGCCCTAATGAGCCACTGCAATTGACATGGGCAGAGTTTTTGGTGCAGTTCAAGCGCAAGTTCTGCTCGGCTCAAAATCTGTTGGAATTAGAGAACAAGTTTCTGACATTGACGAAAGGCAGCATGTCAGTTGATGAATACACTAATAACTTTACCGATAAGATGGAGTTTGCTTTGCGCATCGTTCCAGATGAGTTGACAAAGGTTGACCGGTATGCAAAGGGACTATCATGGGAGTACGCAGTGCCAGTTCGTCAGGCACCTACTCTAGAGGCGGCTATTTGGGTTGCCAAGTCTGTTGAGAACATGATTAAAGGGAGAACCACCGACAAGGTTGAGGTTGGTGAGAAGAGAAAGTTTGAGGGGACATCTATTTCTGGTAAGAAAAGCAAATTTTCAAAATCTGATTCGAAAAAGTTTGGTGGAGGAAAAGGAGGCGAAGCGAAATGGTCTGATAAGTGTAAGAAAAAGCACTTTGGGAAATGTAGTGAGGATGTAACCTGCTACAAGTGTGGAAAGGTTGGGCATTTTGCCAATGAGTGTCCGAACAACAAAAGGATGTGTTTTGGCTGTAATGAAGAGGGGCACATTTTGAAAGACTGTCTGAGGAAGAAGGAGGCAGCTAGACCCAACATTCCACCAAAGTCGAAGGCGAGATCCTTCCAGATGACACTTGAGGCTGCGAAAGATGAAGCTGATGTCGCTTCAGGTACCTTTCTCGTAAACGAATTACCTGCTCAAATTTTGTTTGATTCTGGAGCCAACTACTCCTTTATTTCGCATGAGTTTGGTAGAAAACTAGCTTTACCTATTGATAGACTAGATAATGCTTTATTATTCGAAGTTTCTAGTGGCAAGTTTGTACCTGTTAGCCATCGTATGAAAAACATCTTAATCGACCTTAATGGGAATAAGTTTCACGAGGAATTATTGCCTATCGAACTTAATGGTTTCGACATCGTTATGGGAATGGATTGGCTTAGCGCGAATGATGTCGAAATATTGTGCAGAAAGAAGATAGTTAAAGTAAACCCGTAAAAGAAAGAGTCATTTATGGTGTATGGGGATAAACGCAGAGTGAAGTCTGAAATCATTTCCCTAATGAAAGCCAGAAAGTGTTTGACCAAGGGATGTACATCATATTTAGCATTCGTGATTGATGCTAAGAAGGAAAAGAAGGTGATGCAGAGTATTCCAGTGGTGTGTGATTATCCGGAAGTATTTCCCGAAGATCTTCCTGGATTACCACCGGATAGACAAGTGGAGTTCAGAATAGACTTGTTACCAGGAACCACGCCAATAGCAAAAGCACCGTATTGATTAGTACCGACGGAGATGAAGGAGCTGATGATGCAACTTCAGGAGTTATTGGACAAAGGTTTCATTAGACCTAGTTCATCACCCTGGGGAGCTCCGGTGTTGTTCGTAAAGAAGAAAGATGGAAGTATGAGGATGTGCATCGATTACAGAGAGCTGAACAAGGCAACAATAAAGAATAGATATCTGTTGCCGAGGATTGATGACCTATTTGATCAATTGCAAGGTTCGAGCTATTTCTCGAAGATCGATCTTAGGTCAGGATATCATCAGCTAAAAGTAAGAGAGCAAGATATCGAGAAGACTGCATTCAGAACTAGATATGGACACTACGAGTTCTTGGTTATGTCGTTTGGACTAACCAATGCTCCAGCAGCATTCATGGATTTAATGAATAAGGTTTGTAATCCGTTCCTTGATAAATCCGTGATAGTATTCATAGACGACATTTTGATTGACTCGAAAAGCCAAGAGAAGCATGGCAGACACTTGCGAGAAGTGTTAGAAGTCTTGAAGAAGGAGAAGTTGTATGCAAAGTTCTCTAAATGTGATTTTTGGATTCGTCAAGTCCAATTCTTGGGTCACGTGGTCAACCAGGAAGGGATAATGGTCGATCCAGCAAAGATTGAGGCTGTAATGAAGTGGGAACTACCGAAAAGTCCCACGGAGATCCGAAGCTTTTTAGGATTATCCGGATATTACCGTAGGTTTATCCAAGGCTTTTCTTCGATTGCTACTCCATTAACAGCTTTGACCCACAAAGGAGCTACTTATGCTTGGGGTGATAAGCATAAAGAAGCATTCGAGAAGCTAAAGAAGAAACTATGCGAGGCACCGATACTTTCTCTACCTGATGGAGTTGAAGACTTCGCTGTCTATAGCGATGCGTTTGGGGTTGGATTGGGTTGTGTTTTGACCCAAAGAGAAAAGGTGATAGCATATGCGTCTCGACAGCTGAAGGAGTATGAAAAGAATTACCCGACTCATGATTTGGAGTTGGCAGCGGTAGTTTTCGCTCTGAAAATATGGAGGCATTACCTCTATGGCACAAAGTGCAAACTTTTCACTGATCATAAGAGTCTCCAATATCTCTTTAATAAAAAAGAATTGAATATAAGGCAACGACGCTGGCTAGAGTTACTCAAGGACTACGACTATGAGATACTTTACCATCCCGGTAAAGCTAATGTTGTTGCTGATGCTCTCAGTCGGAAAGTCAATCTTGAAAGGAAAAGGCCAAGAGCGTTGAGAATTGAAGTTGTCTCGACTATTTTGGAAAGTATAAAGAAAGCTCAAAGCGAAGCTTCTAAGAAGAATGACCGACAGGAGGAACGTTTGGGCAAAACGTTGGTGTTCGGTGTAAACAGTCATGGACTGAAGGTGTTCCAAGATCGGATTTGGATACCTAAGACAGGAGGAGTCAGGGATCTTCTGATGGAAAAAGCTCACAAGACCATGTACTCGATTCATCCCGGTAGCACTAAAATGTATAGGGACCTGACTACTGGTGGCCAACAATGAAGCTTGATGTTGCAAAGTATGTGGCCAAGTGTGTGACTTGTGCGAGAGTCAAGACACAACATCAGAAACCGTATGGGAGTTTAGAACAATTGCCTGTGCCTATGGGTAAGTGGGAAGACATTGCTATGGATTTTGTCACTAAACTGCCCAGAACAAAGAATGGTCACGACATGATTTGGGTGGTCGTTGATCGATTCACTAAGAGTGCGCATTTCATAGCGGCCAGGGAGAAATGGTCTATGGATGTTGGGTCAAAAATATGGTTTATACTTTGCTTTTCTAGGAAAATATATTTTTATGTAATGTTGTATGTGTTTGCGGTTTGTGTGTACGGCCATACACGTGTGTACGACCGCACACCCTGTGTACGGTCGTACACAGGGTGTGCGGTTGTACACATGTGTATGGCTGGAGGTCCATATAAACTGAGGAGTGCATGTGGGAGTGTACGGTTAGAAGAGAGAAGGCTAGAGAAGAGAGAGAAAGTTAGAGAGAAGAAGTGTGTGTGAAAGAGAATCTATTGTATGGAGCATCATTCATATTGAATACATCATTCATGAAGATTCATCTTCTTCTTCTTCTCATTCTCTTTTATTTTGATCTGACATCATCCAATTCATTGGGATTCCGCACCATCAATTGGATCTGATTGATACACAAGCAATTTTGGGGACTTACAATTGGTATCAGAGCTTAGTTGTATCAATCATTTTTGTCAGATCTGGAGCTTATTTGATCTGATTTTGAAAAGAGAATAGCGTTTTTGGATAGATCTCGCAAAAATAAGGGGGGTTATTTCTTTGCATTTTTCATATAAACGAGTTTTTGATCGAGTTTTGGAGCAAAAAGGGATGAAAAACGTCGTTTTTTCGCGAATCTGTTGAAGGTGTGCGGCTCAGTGTGTGCGGCTCGGAGTGCGGCTCAGCAGCCTCGGTGGGCGGCTCAGTAGTGTGCAGTTCGGTGTGTGCGGCCGGCTCGGTGTACGGCTCAGAGTGTGCGCCTCGGACGCGTGCAGCTCGGAGTGTGCGGCCAGCCTCGCATAGGGTCCGAACTTCGCATGTATTACACTTAAAAAAATTAAAGAACAAGTTGCGGATGCCGGGATTCGAACCCGGATCTCTTGGTTCTTCACCAAGCGCCTTACCAGTTGAACTACAAAGAACACGTGAAACATATTCCGTTTTTAACTTGTTAAGGTCTTCTCAGCAAGTAGAAAATAATCAAAAGGAAATTGAGGCTTGCAAAAATCGAACCCCGGTCACTAGCTTCATCACTTTCACGCCTTACAAACTTCTGTAGGCTACCACTTGATTCATTATTTCGAAATTTAAATCATAACCAGTCTTTCTCGCATCCTTTTTTTCACAAAATTAACACTTTTAACCCAAAAATCAATTTTCTTTATTTCTAAATTCTATTTTCAACCCAAATTTTTTAGTTATTAATTTTTAATTTTATTTTTATCTTTGACCTTAAAATTTTTGACTTTGATTTTTAAAATTTGACCTTTGACTTTAAACTTTGACTTTCTCGTTTGACTTTTAAATTTTCAAATTTAGCTTTTCAATTTGACTTTTAAGTTTGACTTTTCAAGTCTGACTTTTGAGTTTGACTTTTTAAATTTGACTTTTAAGGTTGACTTTCTTGGTTTTTAAGTCAAAGGGCAATTAACAAAAAAAAAATTAAAAATTAAAAAAGAATTAAAAAAAAATATATAAAAAATAAAAAATAAAAAAATGAGTTTCACATCACTTCCGGTAAATGAAGTTTCATGTACTCCATCTTGTAAAGCTACGATTAAATTTCTTCGTGAACAAATTGATTTGCTAAAAAGGGAAAATGAGGACCTTAAATATGAAGGCTATACTCTAAGGAAAGGTCAGAAACCTTTAAAAGCACAATTAGAGGCCAAGACTAAGGACTTTAGGAAATTACAAGAAGATTACAGCAACAAGTGTGAAAATTATGATCACATTAAACGCAAACTTGCTGCTGTAACTGAAGAACTTGTTGCTTTGAAAATAAAGTTTGGAAAAACAGATGTTAGTTTCAAAAATTATACTGCATCAAGTAAGACAGTCGAGTCCTTAGTAGAAAATCAATTGAGTTTTAAAGATAATCAAACCAAGGGTCTAGGGTATCACAGTGTGCCACCTCCTTTTAATCACAATTATAAGCCACCCTTTGAGACCAATGAGGAAGAAATGCATGCTCAGTATGGCCAAACCCGTGCTCCAGATTCAGTTAAGACTAAACAATCAGGGCCAACTGAGGGTGCTGAGCTGAACGATACTAATGTTTCTACTTCATGTGCAGGTAAAGTAGCAGAGGATGAGAACACGGAGAACACCATTGCACAAACCAACATCTCCTTGAACTTTGAATCTGTTGCTTCGAACTCAACTGATTCTGATCAACCTGCTGTTGGTAAATACAGGCCACCATTTCAAGCTAAACAGAGTGCATGTTGCAACTGTGCGTGTGGGAAAAGCAAGAGACAAGGCAAAGATACGCCACCAGGGGCAGGAAGAAACAATTTCCCAGTGAAGAAAAAGACTTGTTTTCACTGTGAAACACCTGGTCATATTTCCCGAAATTGTCCAAATCGCGCATACATTCCTTATTATGCACAAGGCTGGCAGAACGCGCCAAGAGGGAGATACTCCAAAAGATACCCCTCGAGATCACGATCAGACATTGATGACTGGAATGCCAAAAAGGCCAAGAATTCAACTCACAAGGCCAAGAATTCAACTCCCAAGGCCAAGAATTCAACGCAAAAGGCCAAGAATCTAAATCCCAAGGGCAAGAAGGGAATGTCGGCCAAGAAGCCCAATCCAAGAGATGCTCCCGTGAAGCCAAAATCAAAATCATCTCAACGGCCGACATCAAGTTCAAAAGCAAGTACTGAGCCACCCATCAGATCGAAAAAGAAATGGGTTAAACCCAACTACAAATGGGTTCCAAAGGCTCACTCTCCCAAATCTTCTAACGCTTCTAATATTTTTACATCTTCTGTTTGTGATAAGCAGGACATGTCATGGGAGAGAGTATCGTGCAAAGATGACAAAGGTCGACCCAGTTTCAAAATGGACTGGGTTCCAAAGACCAACTGATCCCGCTCTGTGTCGGAGCAGCTATGGAGGCATATCATCAGACTTCGGTTTGTTGGTAGTGGCTGTTCCTGGCACTTGATAGGGGACATCTCTCAACTGTACAACATTCAGACATTGTTTGAGAGTATGTGTCCTTTGCGGGAAGGGAAGAAAGGAAGGGATCACATGGGGTCTGTGCTTAACGACATGAAGAATTTTCGGATCTGTTCTGAGATTACGCGTGCTGTTCTCGGATCTTCTGGATGCAAATTCAATCGGTGACTTACAGTTTGACTTTTTTTCTCTATACTCCTGAGTTTTTCTTAAGTTGATTCGCTTTAAAGACAAATTTTTGTTTTAGGATAGTTTAAATTTGCGCATTTACTTTCGTTTCTCTCTTATGCACAAATTTAGGGGGAGAAATAAAAACAAAACAAAAATTAGAAAATTTTAAAAATCCAAAAACATTAGAAAATCAAATAATCAAAAAAAATTGTTGGTTATGGAATGTGCTTGAGGGAGATGTTTTGGGAAGTGATATGATAAAGTGATAACAGGCAACCTGAGTCTGCGTAACGTACCCGAAGCTGAAGGGTCTATGCTCTGGTTTGATGCGTCGGTAGGCACGAAAATTTTTTAAATGGACTTGACTAGGGAGAGTTGAACTTAGGAAATTTATAGACTTGACAAATCTTGACCTAGTTAGATCCGTTCAGCCTGACAATACGACGCTCGGATAGGTTGAGCAGGGAGATATATATGGGAATCTACTCGTCACAATAATTGAACCCGTACTTGGAACCGTGGTTTAACTTTTCCTCGATGTGCGGATTCTGTCCTTAATTCCGGTTGGATGGAGCGACTAGTAAATTCCGATAAATTAGGTCTGTAGAATATCATTTTCTTTCTTTCCGTCTGTTAGTCATACGTTGTCTCCTTTGCGCGACTTTCAATCCGACCTGGTACACAACATATGCAACTCTATTTCTCTGCAGGTTATATATATGTGAAAGACTTCTTATCTGTTAGCCAAATGTTGTCTCCTCTGCGCGACTTCTAATCCGACCTGGTACACAGCATATGCAACCTTCTACTCTCAACCCCTCTAAAGAAATAAATAATAACTAATAGAATTCTGAATCTATCCTTTCTCTGAATGGTTGTCTGCTCACCCGGTGTAAGTAGTACTCTGGAAGTTCTTGATGGCTGGGGCATATCAGGAAGCGGGAAACACGTTCTAGTACACATAAAATTGAACATATACAGATTGTCTATAGATCTTGCTGCTCAATTTAGGTGGACAACAATATCCCTGGTCGTCGTCAGCTAATGGTCCTTAAGATATAGTATCTAGAAACTTATGATCAGATATAATATCTAGGAACTTAGGATCACATTGTCTTGTCACTTATAGTATGTCCTAATTTTGTCACAATTTTTCGTGTTTATGTGGACAACAATACCGACGATCGACCAGACAAAGATGTGAATATGAAAGGTACCGATAAGTGGATAAAGGTTGTCTAAAAACTTTGATCCCAAATCTCTCTTAAAGTTAGATATCATTTTTATTTTTGTTAAATTTGTCATAGTTTCTTCTAATTTAAATTTTAGGAGGAGAATTAAAAATAATTCAAAAATCAAACAAAAATCAAAAATTAAAAATCCAAAAATAATGTTATTTATGTTTTATTTCTTGTTCAGAAAAATCAGAAAATCCAAAAATATTTTGTTTCTGTTTTTATTTTTCCAGAAAATATTAAAAATCCAAAAATATTTTTTTGTGCTAATTTTTCTTTTAGTTTTGTTTTGTCTTGAAAAGTGATTTCAGGCGTAGATGAGACTCGTGAAGGCCGTATTGAAGATCTTCTGAGCCAAGGCTTCATTCGTGAGCATCGAAGAATTCACATTCGAAGGAGCAAGAAATGAAGATTATTCTTTCGACATTCAATATGTCAACCCCAGAAGCATGGTGAAGCTGTACTTGAAGATTATGTGACGAATTGCATTGAAGCCTCCTCAATCAATCTGCTGCTATCTTAAACCTGCTGAAGTGATCCAATAGATTATTTCTCTCCGTTGTTCTCTCTGAAGATTCTCAAGCTGAAAGCGCTATCTTTCAAGAATCTCTACAAGAAGCCTCCTCACCCAATGTGCGTTCAGTGTCAAATTCTGCAGAAATCCCAACTGCTCAAGATGAAGTCATTTATTGAAGATTCATATGTTCATCTTGATGCTGTGAAGCAATTTGAAGATTAATGCTGAAGCCAAGCTCCCAATGAAGATTAACAAGAAAAGCCAGCTACTTTTTAGGGGGAGCTTGTTGGGCCAATTAGAAAAGAAAGCTATAAACCAAGGGGGAGATTGTTGGGTCAAAAATATGGTTTATACTTTGCTTTTCTAGGAAAATATATTTTTATGTAATGTTGTATGTGTTTGCGGTTTGTGTGTACGGTCGTACACGTGTGTACAGCCGCACACCCTGTGTACGGCCGTATACAGGGTGTGTGGTTGTACACATGTGTATGGCTGGAGGTCCATATAAATTGAGGAGTGCATGTGGGAGTGTACGGTTAGAAGAGAGAAGGCTAGAGAAGAGAGAGAAAGTTAAAGAGAAGAAGTGTGTGTGAAAGAGAATCTATTGTATGGAGCATCATTCATATTGAATACATCATTCATGAAGATTCATCTTCTTCTTCTTCTCATTCTCTTCTATTTTGATCTGACATCATCCAATCGATTGGGATTCCGCACCATTAATTGGATCTGATTGATACACAAGCAATTTTGGGGACTTACAATGGATAAGCTTGCAAATTCTTACGTGAAGGAAATTGTGAGGCTTCACGGTGTTCTGCTAACGATTGTGTCGGATCGTGATAGCCGTTTCACCTCGCGGTTTTGGAAAAGTCTACAAGAGGAATTGGGTACCAAGTTGTGTTTAAGTACAGCTTACCATCCGCAGACTAATGGTCAGAGCGAAAGAACAATACAAACACTTAAAGATATGCTGAGAGCATGTACCCTAGAATTCCTAGGTAACTGGGATGAACATTTACCTTTGGTAGAATTTTCCTACAATAATAGTTTCCACTCGAGCATAAAGATGGCACCTTATCAAGCTTTGTACGGACAGAAGTGTCGTATGCCGTCTTGTTGGCTTGAGGCTGGGGAAAAGCAGTTTATGGGTCCCGAGATGGTCCATCAAACCGCTGAAAAGTTGAAAATAATTAGAGAAAGAATGTTAGCAGCTCAGGATCGTCAAAAGAGCTATGCTGACAAGAAGCGAAAGCCAATGACTTTTGAAGTTGGAGATTCGGTTTTGCTTAAAGTCTCGCCGTGGAAGGGACTTATAAGATTTGGTAAAAGGGGAAAGTTAAGTCCAAGGTTTATTGGACCGTTTAAAGTTCTTCCGAAGGTTGGGAACCAAGCTTACAAGCTCGAATTACCTGAAGAACTGAATGGAATTCACAACACTTTTCATGTGTGTTATTTGAGGAAGTTCACGGGAGAAGTTCCCGATATAATTCCAATTTCTGAATTGAGAATTGATGAAAACAAGAGGTTAATTGAAGAACCAGAGGCAATTGTTGACCAAAAGACTAAGAAGTTTCGACGCAAGATGGTCGAATTGGTGCTTGTCCGTTGGAAACATTCGAATGGGTCAAATCTCACCTGGGAAACGGATAGTGACATTTTGAGTCGCTATCCACATTTGTTTGTTGATGTGTGATTCCAGGGACGGAATCATCCTAACGGGGAGAGAATTGTAACTCCCGCGTTTCCAGGCTAGGCATTATCATTGATGTAATAGTCTAGGTTAACCCTTGTAACTCTTTTTGAAGTATTAATGATGAAATATTTGAGTATTATGTGAATTATGTGAATTGTGTGATTATTTTCTTAATTATTATAATTTAATGAATTAAGAATAAAATAAGCGTCAAATTTGAAGTGTGGGATAATCCCAATATCTTTTCATAAAGATGTAGTGGTCGAAACAAGGATTCCGAAGATATAAAGAATGCCAAAATCCGAGTTATAACGAAGAAGTTATGACCTGTCGAAGTTTCGCGACAGAACCGACAACGCTGAATGACGTAAAAAGTGAAACTTACATTAGAGCAATATTTAGCCTTAGTGATCTAAACGAAATTCGTAGAGTTCGTTAAACCGAGAGCGTGCATAAAAAGAACGCTCAAATCTGACTTCGTATGAGGAAGTTATGATTTTTCGAAGTTTCGACTTAGCAGTATGCAACCCGAATACTCGATTTGAGATCGAGCGGTTTTTAGCCAAAACAATCAAAATGAGAATCGAAGGTCTCGTTAATAGTAGTAAAACAATAAAAAGATAGGCGAAAACGGACGTCGGATGAAGAAGTTATGATTTTATAACGGAGTTTTCCTGTCCCGGCCTACTAAAAATAAATAATAAAAATAAATCAAAATTAGCCGACGGAGTATAAACGCAAGTTGTAGATCGTAGTCTCACCTACGCGTGGATATAAAGAACATCAAAAACGGAGTTCGTATGAGGAAGATATGAATTTTTGAAGTTTATTAAATATTTTCGATATTTAATTTAAATATATAT
Source organism: Lactuca sativa (assembly GCF_002870075.4). Taxonomy (NCBI): domain Eukaryota; kingdom Viridiplantae; phylum Streptophyta; class Magnoliopsida; order Asterales; family Asteraceae; genus Lactuca; species Lactuca sativa. The sequence goes on along the minus strand of NC_056626.2, from coordinate 335,517,035 downwards.
TAACCGATATTATCCATGGGGGGAGTCAGCGACCCTATTGTCATTACGCCCAGCGTAATTTCATATTATGTAACGCCCCGTCTCTGGTATGTTGCTTCCATGATATTTGTTTAAGAGGTTTTCTTAAGGGACTCGGCGAGTCTATAGCCCGACTCGCCGAGTAGGGACGGGATTTCGAGCACGTGTTAGTCGGCGACTCGGCGAGTCCATATTCGGGACTCGGCGAGTCTGCCTGCCTAGAAGAAACCCTAAATCCCCGGGTTGCACCCTATTTAAACAACCTTATGAGCCCCCAATCTCGCCTCCTTCACCCTCAGAGAGCTGTGAGAAAACCCTAATCCATCCCTTATTATTTTAAGTGCTTTTGTGTGTGGATTTTGAAGGCTTGAAGAAGAAGAAGAAGAAGAAGAAGAAAGGAGCAAAGAGAAGAGGTGTAGAGCAAAGATCCAAGGGCAAAATCAGAGTTCATTGAGGTATTTCCCTGGATTCCTTCTGTTTTATGCTTTATACCTTCATTAGAACTCTTCTAAGACTAGTTTGATGCTTTTCTCAAGCCTTATGATTGTATGGATGCCCTAATAGGTTGAGATATCCTTAGATCTGTTTATTTAGGAGTTGTAGAGCCCGGATCTATTGCCTTTTTGAAGATACTTTGCATGAAAACCCTAGATCTAGCCTTTATTATGCTTTTTGAGCCATTTTATCTTCATGGATGTATATGGGCACGTAAAGATAGAATCTTTACGTGCTAATCGAGTTAAGGGAGCCCAGATCTATAAGTTTTATACACTGGATTAAAGCAGAATCGAGTTTAGAGTTGCTACATGCAAGCGACTCAGCGAGTCGGAAGAACGACTCAGTGAGTCGGAAGAACGACTCGCCGAGTCGAGTCGCGAGTCCCCAATTTTCCCTTTTTGAGTGATGCCGAGTGGGGACCAGTGAGTAGTAGAGTGGACTCAGCGAGTTGGAGGTCAGACTCCGTAATGGAGGGACTCGGCGAGTTGTTCATACAACTCGGCGAGTCCAAGGCAATCTTCTTAGCTCGAAGAACAACTCGTCGAGTTGTTCATACGACTCGGCGAGTCGGATGCAGATTGCCTGAGTTTTAGATTCGAAAGGGAACTCGTCGAGTTGATGCCATACTCGACGAATAGCAGCGAGTAGGGTTGAGAAGTGAGAATAGGGACTCGGCGAGTTGGCGGCCCAACTCGGCGAGTCAGGTCAACTGTAGGTTGACTTGGACCAGGAGAGTTGACTTTGACCAAGGGTAAAAGAGTCATTTTACCCCAGTGCAGTGATTAGCATTTGATTGAGTGTGTTATGGATTTGTAGCCGGGGAGATATCGGAGCAGCAGCAGTTAGCTTCCAGAGCCATACACACAGCAGCCAGTTCACGAGGTGAGTTTCCTTCCAGTAGGAACGGGTCTACGGCCACAATGTCGGCCCGTTTAGTTAGTAGCAGTTCCGGACTTCAGTCCAAAGCAGCAGTTCAGTATGCTTGAGGTCTATGTGATTCAAGCATGTTTGTGTGTTATATGTTCCGGACTTCGATTCGATGCAGTATGCAGTATATGTGTTTATATTAGTTGATATGTGTTATGCTATGCTATGATCAGTCAGTTCCGGACTTCAGTCTGATGCAGTCAGTTCCGGACTTCGGTCCGATGCAGTCAGTTCCGGACTTCGGTCCGATGCAGCTAGTTCCGGACTTCGGTCCGATGCAGTGGGCAAGGCCCAGTATGTGCTTTATATGTATTGTATGGTATGTGGTAGTTTGGGGGAGCTCACTAAGCTTCATGCTTACAGTTTCAGTTTTGGTTTCAGGTACTTCCGCAAGCAAAGGGAAGGGCTCGGGATGATGGCATCGCACACACCACAGCTTCAGTTTTTGTCCTGGGAGTTGATACAGTTTTCTTAGATATGTTTTGATATAGTTGTGACTCAGTTTTCTCACAGTATTTTAGTATGATTTGAGATATAAGGGGTATGGTTTTATTATATGATACTCAGATTTATGGTTTTTGGTTATATTAAAAATGAAATTTTTGGGTCGTATTTTTGGGTCGTTTCATATTACGCCCAACGTAATTTGAAGTTCCAGCCCCTATAAAAGGAGGTCGAGGGCAACCGAGTTCATTGCTCATTTCTTCCCTTTTTCTCGCGTTTTTGCATCATTTTTCGTGCAAGAATTATCCCGAAGCCCCGGTATCATTCCCGAGCCCCGAAGCAAGTCCCGAAGCCCCGAAGATCCCGAGAAGTGTGATTCCCGAGTCGAAGCTCTGCCCGCGAGGAGTTCGGTTTTTGTGAAGATCTTCCAGATCTGCCGAAGAATACTACTTCTATAAGCCGTAGTGCTGTCCGATCATCTTCTGATCAAGTGAGTGTGTAGTTACTTTCTTCTAACGCATAATTATGAAGTATTTTATATAAAATACGTGTTATGTGTATATTTTGTTGATTATATGTGTGAATGTATATTCACTTTCTTCTATCTCATAGATCTGATTTATTCTCCATGAAATACGTGTTATGTGTGTGTGCCTCATCTGTTCTTTTGGAATATGTATTGAATGAGAATGCTATACAGGTTTTAAACTATGTATAAAAATATATATTTTTATCTATTAAATATGTTGGGTAGAACATGGGTAGATAGTTGTGTGATAAACAGATGAGAGGTCTCGATGTTGTTTTGATTCAGTCATCTAGCGGAGTTTAGATGACGACCACAGACTTTTCTAGACAGTCATGTGGAACGCTAGCAGGTTCGCCACCTGTAGGTGTTAATGAACTTGGGTGTTCATTCGTTGTACTCCATCCCCCTCATGGTTGCCTTATTTGACTTATATTGCTGAGGAACCCCCGAAGCATGTGTTGTCGCCCCGATGAAATATTCTTAGACTAGGTCCCTTGTGTTGGTTATTTTAGGGACATAAAGTGAGAATAACGGGAATGGGTAATTGGGTTATTGTTGCTTGATGAAAATTAATTTAATTATTTATTGTGGGTTGAAAACCCTATATTCTCACCGGGCTCCCAAGCCTGACCCACTCAGTTTTATTTGTAATACAGGAAGTGACGCAAGGGCATAAGATGGATGAACCATCAAGTTGTTTTGTTTACAAGTCTGTATATGTATATATATTTGTTGAATGACTTGTAATGTTATCGTTTATGCTTTATGGTCTGTATCGGAACATGACATCCCTAGTTTTGATTATATAATGAAAATACATTTCTTTTATGAAATGCTTCGGTAAACATTGTTTTATCACGTTTTGTTTTTGGGAACAAATTCCGCAACTCTTTCAAATCAAAAGGATTTACTCTGAAATTATTTTAAAAGCATACATGAAAATCGGTCTTTTCTGGCCGAGATTTTGGGGATGTCATATATATATATATATATATATATATATATATATATATATATATATATATATATATATATATATATATATATATATATATATATATATATATATATATATATATATATATATATATATATATATATAGCTTTTGTTTGTTTACTTTTTTCTTCAGGGCTATCTTGATGTTGATTTTAGTTTTTGTTGAACACAATTCTGATATGTGTTCTTGATGTTAACAGGCATTCACTCAGTACCTCAAGAATATCTATCGCCATCTTGCAAATACCATTTTTTATGGTATCATAAAATGAAGATAAACAAAAAAGGGAGTAAAAAATGAGTCGATTTGCATCAGGTAACAATTCAATCTTCAAATATGTTTCTTGCTAGATTTTTTGTTGTTAGTGATGGAACAAGTAATATGATAGTTAAATATATCTCTTTTTTGTATTTGGTTTTAGTTGTAGAAAACGATAGAATAGACAAAGAAGTTGTCGTCAAAAGATATTATGTGAGTTATCCAGAGTTCAAATTGATTGAGTAGTTGGTAAAATAATATAAAAAAGTGGTCAACATTTATCTGTACGATCATAAAAAATAGAAGTGGATAATTTTATAATTTTGCCTCTAAAATAAGATGGAACTTTTCTTTTGGACTAAAAAAGAGTATCGAAAAACTCCCAAAATAAGACGCCCAGCACTCAGATGAACACGCTTATTAAAATAAAAATAAAAAATGCTTTTATTTTTTACTGGATTTCTAATATATTTTTCCTATTTTATGTAGATATCAACCAGTTTCTTTCATGTTGATCCTCATCCTAGAAACCTTGCAATTGGCTCGGATGAATAATGAATCATGAATCATTAATATACTATAATTTTGATATGATGAGGGAGATTAAATCCTTGACCAGAAAAAGATTGATAGATATTTTCATGCAAATTATGAAAAAGTTGCAAAAAATGTATGAATTTTTATATTTATTTTTCTAATACTGTAAAGCAGGGACACCATAATGTAGTTTTTTAGGTACTCGAATAGAATTTATATTTGGATTAAGATTAAAATATTATGTTATAATTACAGATTATGAACAATTTTATAAGTCTTGAAGCGCTTCAACCCATTGGAGACATGTCGTCAATATGTAAAAGTTGAGAGAAGAAGTGTGAGAAAAATATTTGAAGCTCTGGAGCATTTGAGGTTATTAGGTATGTATTGTATGTAGTTCTTTAGTTTATATTCATATCCTTAAGCCGCTATTAGATGCTTAAGCTATTGAGACAAAAAAAAATTGTAATGACCGTGTACTATCAAAGTTTATCATCGAGAAGATTTGGGATTTTTATGTATAAAATGTTGATTATCAAAACAAAATATATCCACTTTTAAGAATTTATAAAACTTATATATTTTTCAGTATAACCAACGAAAGAATGGTGTTTTGCCATCAAGTTCCATTTGGCCTTATTTCTTACTTTCTTAGATAATATACCATCGAGGTAATGCAATACAATCCCCTTCTCTGGAATAAAAAACCAACCGTGAGACACTATACTTGGAAATCTTTGTAGTTAGGTCATTCTTAAGATTCTTACATTTGAAGACCAAACGTGTTCTAACCTTATTTCATAATATGCATTCTATCTAAAAGTGCAATTCTTATATGATTTATATGGTTGTATAACTTTGTATTTTTTAACAGAAGCAAGAATCGCACATGAGGAGAGTCGAAGTATGTGTAAAAGGGATATGAAAGTGGATGTTACCCAAAAATGGATGTTGGAAAATCAATTTCATATCCTTCACTTGCATTAACCAATACATTTGTTTTCCAAGATCCAATATAGTTAAGTCGGATGCATATGTTGTCAAAAAGAACCTCAATTTTATTTATTTATTTTTAATTTCCTTATAGGTAAATTGACATTTGCATTATTAAAATGATGTATGTGTGAAGTAAGTATGAACAAAGAGCGTTTCTTTTTTGCAGCCATCTAAAGTTTGGTAAATGACCCTTTTACACTTATTTTTTAAGGCGTTTTATTTTCATTTTTTTTGTAAAATCTTTTAACTTTTGCATTATAGGAGTATTGATTATGGACTGCACATCGATACGAATTATTCTAACTTCTTGATAGCTCAATATGAAGTCACCTTATAGGAATTCGACATTCAAAAAGCTTTTTAACTTGCCACCAAATGAATTTCTCATCGGTGATTTTGTCATGCTCTACATGAGAAAATCATCAAAATCCCCATGTTCATATGTGTTTACGGTTTGGGAAGACCTCCCAAAACCATAAACACCTTCAAAGGGTGTTTAAGTGCCCTTAACACCTTCCAATACTTGTATAAGTGACTAGAACCTTGCATGCATAAGATAGAACCACCAAAACACGAAAGAAATGGGCAAACATGAGCTTACGGCCGTAAACCCATGTGTTTACGACCGTAAACTCCCAAGGAGTGGTCCAAGGACCGTAAACTCCAAAGAAGGGTCATTTCGAGCCCTAGTCACTTCCTAAGCCCTTGGTTCGAGTCTAGCATAATTCCTTGAGTGGTATAAGACCTTTGAACACCCAATGACACCGCTTCCATGAGTTTACAGTCGTAAACTCATGGGGGAAGTGGTCTAGAAACCATAAACATCCCTAAGGGCCACCATTTAAGGAGTAAACTCCAATGTGAGGGCATACTCTCTTTATATGCAACCCTTGGTACTCCAAACACATATAGCAAAGTGTTTTCATGCTTTAGGATGTCCTTACTTGCATAATTAGTTGTTAAATGACTAATTTGATACTTAAATGTATCATTACATGTTAAATAGGATTCACGTGTGTGTTCAAGTCCTCACTTGACACTTAGCATCCTATACTGTCCGTTCATCCGAGTCACCCACGTCAGGTGAGTTCATACCCCTGAATTAACCTTTTAAATGATTTTAAATGCTTTTATGGGGGGAATATAAGTTGAACTATAGAGTTATTATATCAATCACATGTGATTAATAACTGTATAGCAAATAGATTTCTGCATGTTAAACTGTTTTATCTAGCTAAAGGTTTTCAAAGCTTGTTTTATAAACTGACATCAAGTCATAAATCCTTATTTATAAGTTTTTCCAAAGGTTTTACCAAAACTTCTTTTTATACTCTTGTATTGTTAAATGCATGCCTGTATATGTATAGTTATATAAGTAATGTTTAAAGGACTTAAGAAGGCTAACTCGCTTTAATTCCTTTTCCTTGTTTGGATGTGGCTTTAGGGTATCGGTTATCCGTCCGAAGGTCGTTTAAATATTAGTTATATATCATGTATACATATGTAGGCATAAAGGTTCTATCAGCCAGATCATCATCCTTTGGGTAGCAAAGACATCTAGATAACTTCTCAAGTAAACTATAATAGGTATAGTTTAGAAACCAACCATAACATTCATGAAAGAGAACTTAGTTATAACTATATTCTGAACACTTATACTTTTTAATAAAGAGAAAGGTTATAGAATTTGAACCACGAGATACATCCTCATGACACGGATTCCACCGTTGTCAAGTTGGTAACCAGAGCCTCCTGAAGGGAGGGCGGGTATTGTGTGTATAGATCTATACAGGACAGACAATCCCACATCCTGACTGCTAGCTACAGTCCCGGCCGACCAAGCCAAGGGGTGACAAATGTCACAAAAAGGTCCTTCATCGGTTATAGATATTCAGGCATTTCAATGTTTTTTCAATGTTATCAATAAAACTAATTCTATTTTTGTTACTTTCTTTTTAACTATTATGCCAACTTTTTATATTTTTATATGTTCCCCACATTCTCCGCGGGTCATAATCTAGTACTTATAATAATCCTCAAATTTTTCTTGTTCAAACAGTAGATGAATGATTACAATTACAAAAGTACAATAGTGTTTTTTATATAAATGTGGATCTCAAAACAATGATTGGGTAGTATAAAATTATATGTCATAATAAACTAATCAACTTGTAATAGAATATATATAAAAATCGCTGTATCTCATTTACATTCTGATCCCTATAACAAAAAGAACTCATTTCTCGATTTCAACGATCATGGAATATCTCTTCATTACCATCCTGTTACTTCTCGCTTCATTTCTGTTCGCCTCTCACTTCCGCCGGAAATTATCAAACCTTCCGCCAACTCTCTTTCCAACCCTCCCTCTGATCGGCCACCTCCACCTTTTAAAGAAACCTCTCTACAGGACCTTCGCCGCAATCTCCGCTAAACATGGACCCATCCTCCTTCTCCGCTTTGGATTCCGCCGGGTCCTGGTTGTCTCCTCCCGTTCAGCCTCCGAAGAATGTTTCACTAAGAACGACATCATCTTCGCCAACCGCCCTCGTCTTCTTGCCGGAAAGATTCTTGGCTCCAACTACACCAGCATCGGCTGGTCATCTTACGGCGACCACTGGCGCAACCTTCGCCGGATCTCCACCATCGAGATCTTCTCCTCACACCGCCTAAACGACCTCCGTGACATACGCGCCGACGAAGGAAGACTCATGATTCGTAGGTTGATGTCTGAATGTTCTTCACCTGTGAACTTTAAGTCAGTATTCCACGAGATGAAGCTTAACCTGATGATGAGGATGATATCCGGGAAGAGGTATTTCGGCGGATCCGGTGAACTGGAGGAGGAAGGGAAACAGTTCCAGGAGATGGTTAAGGAGACGGCTCTGGTTGCGGATACTTCAAATTTAGGGGATCATTTGCCCATCATGAGATGGTTTGGAATGAAAGGGTTGGAAAAGAAGATGATTAAGTTGCAGAAAAAGAGAGACGCATTCTTTCAAGAGTTGATCGAACAACAGCGAAAACTGGATGGGATTGAACTCGAAAACAAGAAGAACAACACAATGATTGAAGTTCTATTACAGCTACAAAAAACTGATCCGGAGTACTACACTGATGAAATTATTACAAGCTTTTGCCTGGTATATATATTAATTAAGATCGAATTAATTAATCCTTACACTTCTACAAAAGATTTATGAAGCTATCAATATTATACATTTTGCAAAATCATTTACAATTTACATTAAATTTTGTTGATGATTAGAACCTGCTAACCGCTGGAACTGATACTTCTGCCTCGACTTCGGAATGGGCTCTTTCACTTTTACTCAACCATCCACATGTTATAAAGAAGGCACAGAAGGAAATCGACAATCATGTTGGGAAGAATCGTCTTGTTAACGAATCAGACATGAGCAGCTTACCTTATATTCGTTGTATTGTGAACGAGACTTTACGAATGTATCCTACAGTCCCACTCCTCGTACCTCACGAGTCATCCGAAGATTGTGTGGTCGGAGGCTTTCACATCCCACGTGGGACCATGCTACTCATCAATCAATGGGCCATACATCGTGATCCTGACCTCTGGAGTGACCCTGAAAGGTTTCAACCAGAAAGGTTCGAAAGTGTAGAGAGCACAAAAGATGGGTTTAGGTTCATGCCCTTCGGGTCTGGAAGGAGAAGTTGTCCTGGGGAAGGTTTGGCTATGCGAATGGTTTGCTTGACGATAGGTTTGCTTATACAGTGCTTTGACTGGGAAAGGATAGGTGAAGAGATGGTTGATATGAAAGAAGGTCTTGGTCTCACCATGCCTAAGGCTCAAGCTTTGGTTGCGAAGTGTAGACCACGTCCGATGACCCACGATTTAATATCTGATTAGGTTCCTCTCTTCGGGAAATAGCTTTAAACATGCATGTAAAACTAGAAAACAGGTTTGGCTAGACACATGGAAGTTAAATAGCATTAAAGTATCTCTTGTAATGCAAACAAATGTAACGAATTTAAAATAGAATTTGATCGCTACATTGCATTATTGCTTTCATGGATCGATAATATAACATGCGAGCCATCTAATTAGGCCATGTGGAGACCCTTGTGTGATTTCCTCAAAGATTCTCCAAATGCAAATATATATATATATATATATATATATATATATATATATATATATATATATATATATATATATATATATATATATATATATATATATATATATATATATATATATATATATATATATATATATACCTCCTTAATAAAAGAATTCTCTATGCCACGTGTCATCTCCTTAACAAAAAAATTTACAAAGTGAAATACCACTTTTACCCTTAGCAACAAATAAATACTATATTTTTAGCAACTCATTGATTTATTGTTGAAATTCGCCCCAATCTCGGTCATCATGTGCATTTCTTCCCAAATCATATACCTTGAATTTTGTTATCTCCTCCAATCTCGCACACTTCTTACCAAATAGGATACAGATATTCAATTTTTGAAATTTGAATTTCATCTCTTTTGTCTCTCTTAATTTTATTATCCCGTTTACCAATAGTAACCCTAAATATATCCTCTCTTCCTTCTCTCGAACTTGATGGGTGTCAATCGGCAAGTAGGGTAATAGTGACAAGAGGTTCGTTTGCTTTTATACTTTTTGTTGTTTAATTTGTAAGGTTTATGCTCTATTTCTTGGTGGGTCTTTTTTGGGACCTGTTATCATCGATATGAATGAGAGTAAAGCCAATATGGTTTAAGTTTATTTCCTTCAGGTCTTCATACTTTGTCAAATAACAAAAAGGGAGGTTAGTATGATAGTGTTAATTTTTTAAAGATCTCCCAGTAATTATTGTTGATGATGCTAACTTCTTAAGCAGGAAAGTCGAAGCTTATCCCCTACTACCTGTAAAAAATTAGGAAAATAAAAAATCAGATACTTATATTTTATCTATCAATATATTTATAATTATATTTATTTCCAGGTGTCCAGATTAGGTGTATACATCTATTAGAAATGAATAATGCAAAGTAAGAAGTTTTGTTTATAAACAGAGTTAAGAACAATCAAGAACACTCATGGTATTTATGCTTATCTCTTCTAAGTTTAGTTTTTAATATGTTGATGTATTATTCGGTACATTTTGATTCTTTAGCATTACTCTATTTTATTTTTTTTCTTGTGAGCACGTATGAACACATGTAATTTATAGTCAAATTACTGTAAAATTTTTCATGAATTTTATAACATCCCGAGTTCAGGAGTACAAGTTCAGGGTTCAAAGTGTAAATGTGAAAGGGCAACTCAGCGAGTCCATGGGTGGACTCGGCGAGTAGGGTCGCGACTCTGGTCGCGTGTTAAGTGGCTAACTTGGCGAGTCGGCGGCTAGACTCGGCGAGTTGGTGTTGAGTGGAGAAAACCCTAATTTCGGAGGATGAGCCCTATTTAAAGGACATTATACCCTCTCCCCAGCCTCTTTACCCTCTCTTGAAGTCCAGAAAACCCTAAGGCGCATTTGTGAGTGGCTTAAGAGCTTTTGAACCTTAGAGAAGAGATTTTGGAAAGCTAAGAGGCTTGGAGCAAGGGGCTTTGCAAGGATTTGGATTTCTCTTCTGTTGGAGCTTTCCTTTGAGGTATTATTTCGTTGCTTGGGCTATTATTCATCATTTTGGAGTTTTTGGAAAAGATAGCATGTGGTGTTTTGAGTTTGGAGGTTAGATCTGAGGTTGCTACCTCAGATCTGGAATGGAGAAGGTCTAGAGGGCATTAAAGTCCCTGTTCTTGAGTGATTGGTGAAGCCATCTTGTCCCAAACCCTAACCCTAGAGTGTCTTGTGCTTAGATCTCTTTGGATTCACGTAAAGTTTGGCACTTTACGTGATGGATGGGTTATAGAAGGGTAGATCTGTGGTTTGGATCATTTGCATGACCTGGAAAGCTTCTGTATGGATTAAGATCTAGAGGTACTCGGCGAGTCATAAAGATGTACTCGGCGAGTTGCTTGAAGATGGGTAGGAACTCGGCGAGTTGGAAGAACAACTCGGCGAGTCGATTGAAGATAGCCTTGGACTCAGCGAGTCTGTTCTTGGACTCGGCGAGTCTGGTCGTAAGGTCCTAACCTTCTTCTGGTTGAGCCGTGAATCGGTGAGTCAAGGGAGGACACGGTGAGTTGAATGTGGGAGGACTCAGAGTTGTGGGACTCGGCGAGTCTCGGGGTGACTCGGCGAGTTGAGTCGCGGATTGGGGAAGTTCTGAGCATGGGGACTCAACGAGTCATCGGGTTGACTCGGCAAGTAGAGTCAGTCAGGAGATTGACTTTGACCAAGGGTTGACCAGTTGACTTCCAGGGGCATTTTGGTAATTGTTGGCTTTTGTTTTGAGTTCAGTGTTGGTGTCGGCTAGTGGTGGAGATCGTGTCAGTGGTCGGAGCATCTTGGTCTTATCTTTTCAGTCGGCAGTTTCAAGGTGAGTTATCCTCACTATATCGACAGGGTCTACGGCACCAAGGCCGGCCCTTTATCGGATTGTGATCCGGGTATCATTGTTATGTTATTTGCTTTGTAATGTTGCATTCTGGTAGTTAGGATGGTTTATGCTAGTGACCGGTTAGGTCGGTATCCTGGTTAGGATGATGTTATGCTATGTGATCTGTTAGATCGGTTTGATTGGATGTGAATTGTTATATGATCAAATGTTTATGTGCACATGGTTGTTGGACTGGGGTTGGGTTGAGGCGGGTCCTGCTTTGTGCTGTAGGCCAACATACCCAGGGCGGACCGGTTATCTCGAAGGCTCAGCGAGCGGTCCGATAGGCTGTAGGCCCCAAGAGGGCGGACCAGACGTGCCAAGGCTCGGAGAGTGGACCAGGCCGACTGAAGGCCCTGTGCGGGCGGACCAATCATACTGTAGACTCAGAGAGTGGACCAGGTGGATTGAAGGCCCGGTGCGGGCGGACTAATCACACTGTAGACTCGATGTATATGGTTAGACTCTGAGGGTGGACCAGGTGGACTGAAGGTCGGTACGGCGGACCAGTCACACAGTAGACCCGAAGTGCATGGCTGTTATGTGTTCTGTTATGATATGGCATGTTGTGCGTGTATGGTATATGTGGTTGGTATTTTGGGGGTATCTCACTAAGATTTCGGGCTTACAGTTGTGGTTTAATGTTTTTCGGGTTCTTCAGGAAATCGTGGCAAGGCAAAGGCGTGATCGTACCGCTTCTCATGATTATGTTTTATGATGTGGTTCTGAGAAGACTCTGATAAAAATTGTATTGAAAACCTTTTTGTAATAACTTAATGAAACTGGGTTGTTTTTTAAAAGTTTAAATTGGTTTAAATTTTTAGGGCGTTACAAATTTATTGTTAGTTGGAAATGATTAGAGCTTTTAACTTACAGATGGCTGCCTATTGATACAAAACCAAAAGCCTTGATATTTCTTAACCATGGCTACGGGTGGTGGTTGTATGAAAGTTATCAATTATAAATCATTGGTAAAATTTGTTATTTACCTTGGGTATTTCCGGAGAAGTTGTACATGATGGCATCTCTTTTTTAAATCATTGATAAAATTTGTTATTTACCATTGAATTGCTATCTCATGTCTCTCTATATCTCTACTGCAGAAGCATGGAGGCATCTCTATTATAGGTTTGCATTTACCCTATATGCATCTCTCTGTTATCATCTACTATGCAAGAAACATTATAAAGACATTATCTTGTAGGTCCTAATGGTTGATATGTCCTTTATACCCTCTCTCTAACTGTGTATCCCTATCTCTTTATTTTTGACTCTCTTATACCTTCTCTCTCCAGCTGAAGCAACTAAGATTGAAAATACACTTAAATCCACCACCAATGCAAGTCTTGCTAAGAGATGGGTTAGGTATGTTCTATTCCAAGAAATTCCATTTATTTATTCTAATTACAACAAACATATACCAACTTTGGGTATTGGAAACATATTGACATTTGAAGGTTTGGATCCCCAAGAATATCTTGGATTAGAATGCAAGGCAAGCTCTGATTTATTTTACCTGTTTCATATAATAAACATAGTGTTCCCTTAAGTTACACTGTTGGGTATTGAATTACCAAAGATTTACTGGCCATTAGATGCTAATTGGTAGGATGTTCTAATGCCTTGTTCTTTTTTTTTTGTATACATTCACATATTACAAATAGATGATTAGTTCGTATTGCAAAAGTGAGGTATAGTTTAGGATGCAAGGAGGAATGTATGTGTAATGGTTCTATAAATGAAGTTAAAAATGATTTATAGTGGTATTAAATTTTCTTCATATGCCACTTAGTTAAATCAATGTTTTGATATAACATTTAGTTGTATTTTTATAATAGAAAATATGATATCATTTTTAGAATTTAAAATATATATATATATATATATATATATATATATATATATATATATATATATATATATATATATATATATATATATATATGCACATTTTCTCTTCCAATTCAAGTGTTGTTTTGGTCCTTTCTTAAAGATTCACCAAGTAAAACCAATAACAAGTACAACAGTACCACACATGTAATCCAATGGTGAACAAAAAAAAAGATAGAAAATAAATAAACAAATGATTTCCATTTAATAAATTCAAAAAGAAAACAAAAAATAAATAAACAAACCCTTGATTATTTTTATCGAGAAAACAAAAATTTCAAACTAAATGGTTTTTAACTTTTATATCAAATTTAAATATATTTACATTCAACACACATAATGTTGTATAACAAGTTCATATTATATCAAAATGATATTCTTTCATTTATTTTCAATAGCATTGATATTTTATGGTGTAACTTGATGTTATTGAAATGAAACCAATTGTCACAACAAAAAAATTCATCGAAATGACTATAATACCCACAACTCTGATAAAAATAGTACAAAGTCTAAACTTCATGTTTAAACTTGATGATATGCTTGCGGTTCATATATATCTCCACCTACGATTTCTAATCAATTATCTACCCATTTTTTCCATTTGCTATTCCCATCTTTATCATATCCAAATCTGCAAGCATAGATTAGCATTTAGGTATCTTTAAACCATGATATATTAGTTCTTGTCTTTGGACTAAAATTGAAGTAAGCAATAAATCACAAGGGTCAAATTTATAACTTTCATTTTTTTAAAAGTTTATGACATGGTATTTGTTTACGTAATATATAAAATTTAATTCTCGATGAATTTGTAACTCATTCTTTCAGAAAACAATTTTTACCATTAAAAATAAAAATCAATTTTCAAGTCTACATATCAATCATTATTTATTACAATATACAAGTTTATGTTTAGATGGTTTTTAATATTCTTTCTTTAAATAATACTTTAATTCAGAATAATAATTATTAGTCAATTTCTTTTAGTTAATATACAAAATAAATTTGATGAATTGACGTTATAGTCTTTACAAACATTCTTTTCTTTTCTATTATTAAAAAAGAACTCATTGTAGCTAAATTGATACGAGTTATAGTATTTGTAGTAAAACAAAGATGATAAATAGGTATTAGACGTTTTTATAAATTTTTTATCCGTGGTTTCCACGGGTTGTAACCTATAGTGTGTGTGTGTGTGTATATATATATATATATATATATATATATATATATATATATATATATATATATATATATATATATATAAATGGTAAATATAGTGTGAATGTAAGACTGAATTTGGTCCATTAGATGAGAAAAATCATGTGATTAAGATTGAATGTTGATTTTAATAATTTTTTGATTTAATCTTTAAATTAAATGGATAATAATATTGTTAGAAGAGTAATTGAGTATTTTTGTCAGATTTTAAAAAAGAAAGTCGACCTGTTACGTTCCTACAACCCAATGTTTTCGTTCCACCATTTAATATCATTCCATATTATTAGGAAAGAATATTTATTATATTAACAAATGAATATATGATTTCCCTTAAAACAAATCAATCATCCACTCTCAAAGATATCATACACCTAATTCTAAAAATATAATAGACCTATAAGAAGAGTGATAAGGTTTACATTCAAAGCAAAGAAGTGACCACTGACTCTAGAAGCGAATAATGAGAAGTCGATCAAGCTCAAGATTACGATAGAACTTCAAAACGAAGTTCACAAACACAACATTTGCAACTATTTGGATCGACGATGACGATGATTTTATCGATCCACCGCTGTCAGATAATGTTTTTTTTTTATGTTTTTGCGATATATATTCTTCAAGAATTGAAGTGGTATTTTGCAAAATAGTGTTCATTTTGTAAGAATGAAAACGTAATGTAGGATAATTTTCTTTTATGAAATTTAGTTCAAAACAAGTTTGGGTTTGAACACGTTAGGTTAGTTAAAAACAAGTTTGTGATATATTCTTCTAGAATTCTAATACAATTTGTCTAATATGGCTCATTCTATAAGAATGAAGCGTTATTCTTGGAGAATTTGGTATGAATTTAAGTTTAAACAATTTAGGGTTTAAACATGTAATGTATTGGAAAAGTTTGTTTTTTTTTGTTACAATCTTCAGGGGATTTTGGGTTTGCTGGTGTTGTGGCTTATTAGTAACTGTTTTGTTAATATTTTTATGTGCTTGTACATAAAATGCTCTTAGAATTAATGGTTGATTGCAATTACTTCGAT
Source organism: Lactuca sativa (assembly GCF_002870075.4). Classification (NCBI taxonomy): domain Eukaryota; kingdom Viridiplantae; phylum Streptophyta; class Magnoliopsida; order Asterales; family Asteraceae; genus Lactuca; species Lactuca sativa. The sequence goes on along the minus strand of NC_056626.2, from coordinate 335,501,154 downwards.
GTTCATATGGATGAACTGGTGCTACTGCAGTTGGAATGTATAGTGTTTTTTGATGTAATGGTTACATGCATAATTTAAGATTAGAGAACAGTTGATTTAGTAAAATGTTTTTTATTGTTAGGTTAATTTTTGTATTCAATGTTCGGTTAGGACATCGGTTTGTAGTTGGGCATGGATTATATAAATTGCAATACTATAGAATTTATCAAAGAACAAGTTTCGTTGAGAATGTTGTGGGGTAGTAAAAAGAAGTAAACAATTCTTTTAGAATATTATGAAAGAAATAATGAAGGAATTCTGTAAAGATGTTGTGAAAGAAATAATAAAGGGAAGTATATAAAAATTTTATGATAATACATAATGTCAGTAGAATGGTTCGGTGTATATTATTATGAACAAATTGTAATGGTTTAGGTAAGTTGAAACTCATTTTTAATTTGTTTTCATTGACAGCCGGTGTTTTAATAAAACAACCTCCCCAAGATGTAGCATCATTTGATGAACAATTACCAATGATAAAAGTCATTATAGAACAGGAAGCAACTATAGGTGAAAGGGTGGATGTTAATCAGAAAAAAGAAAAGAAAAAGTACATAGTCGAATCAACCAAGAATTGTGAAAGGCTAAAAGAAAAGATGATTGTTTTCATGTAGGTGAAATCCGATAAAAAAAGGTGTAATTTAGTAGCCATTTTATCATTTGAAACGTTCAAATTTCCTTCCATATATACAACTATTTTAGTTTAGGTAATAAAAAAGAAAATACCGATCATACCCTTCGGATATCAAAGGTTGAAATTTGGTTATACAATCATACAATAATTAGGGTTCATATATGAACCTCTCTCTCTCTCTCTCTCTCTCTCTCTCTCTCTCTCTCTCTCTCTATATATATATATATATATATATATATATATATATATATATATATATATATATATATATATATATATATATAATTCCTTTTACTAGACATTACACATTTAGATCTCAAGTGAGTATATGAAGCCAAACATATATCAAAGGTTGTTCATAAAACAATAAAACAAACTGAATATATGTCATGAATCAAAATAACATGGAAACAACAAGATATTTTAGCTATCAAATAAGTAAACGAAATGATACAATTTAGTGAAACAAGGGCAATTACGTAAAGTTAACCGAAAGTTAATAAGGATACAAAATTCAAAACACCTGGCATCCAAATGCCCAGTGTTTTTTTTTTCAGTTTTGGAAAAGTGGTTTTGACATAACTACCCCTAACAGAAAGTATAGTTTTTTAAAAAGTTTCATCTTCAGTCAAGTCAACACACACACAAGGGACACCACACAAAACACACACACACACAACTAACTTAGCTACGAAGAAATGCTACAGTAGCAACACGGGACCCAACAGATCCTCCAAACATAAATGTTGGATAGGACCGAATATGATCCAAGTAGGAAAATATAGGGGGGTTTCTGGAAATATCTGATTCTTCAGGGGCTTTTCTTTGATTAAAGTTTTCAACTTCTTGCACCAATTCATCTCTTGTGTGGTTGCATGAAGTGATAACCTAAACCAGATTTTTTCATAAAATTAATATCAACATGACTTAATCTTGGACAGATATATAAAGATGCTGCTGGCTTTTTACCATATTACCCTTCACCTCAATACTCCCCTTCATCACTCAATGAGAAGACAAAAACTTTTTCAAATATTTGAACTTTTTCGATTTTGCAAAAGTTTTTCAAATAAATAGTCATCATTTGAAATTCGGCATTAAATGACAGAAGGGTAAAATGGTCATTTACTTACCAGTAAGCCACCAGGAGCTACAAGTCTTGATATGGACTCCCAATACATAATCCTGTAATAAATTAAAAAAAAATTAATTAATTTCTGAAAAGGCAGATTGACTTTTGAAGGGCAAAAAAGTCAAACTTGCCTTTTTATAGGACCATCAGGATGCAATCCAATTGCATCCAAAGTCCCTTTGTCTGTAACCAAACGAAACTTTTTATCCAACTTTGTTTCAAGAATATCATCCACCTGACAACCAATTTCTTTCAATAATAATAATAAAAATAATAATAATAATAATAATAATATAATCTCAAAATTTGAAAGTTACCAAGAGTTTGATAGTAGCAAATCCATCACGATCTGCAAGGCTTTGAGCAAGGTCAATGGCTCCTTCACTATAGTCAGTTCCAGTTAGATCAGAAAACCTAAATTCATTAACATCAAGAATTAGGGTTTATAAGAACAAGAATTATATTGTATAGTGTATACACAAGGTCAAATATATAATATACCCTTGTTTAGCAAGTTCTTGAAGAAGCAATCCATTGCCAGTTCCAACATCAAGAACACTCCAATCTGCTAAATCTATCTTCTTGCCTTGTTTATCAAGGTCAGAATTGTCATTTTCATGATGGTTTTGAAGTTCTTTTTGAGAAAGGTCAACACATAGGCCTTTTGTCCAGGAAGCAACCACTTCCATGACATCAGCACCAAACCTAAAAAAAAACATTAAGAATTTATGTAAATCAAGAAAGTGAACAGGTTTTTAAATCTAATAAAACTATAAATAGGATCAACACAAGTTGATAACAACTTACCAAACTTCACCAGTATGTCCATGTTCACGGAAATTTGTCAATTCATCTGCATATGCTGAATCCCAGTAACTTTGGAACCCCAGCATTGATGTAATTGTTTCAGCATCAGGTTCTTCTTTGTCAGAACTATGCATACACAAAAAATGCAAATTCAGAATTCAGAAATGGTTCCAGTTGTTTGAAGCATCAATATCAAATCAAGTTTTCTAATTGGAACAAGAGATTATATGTGTTCAACATTCATGGATGTAAATGTAATGAGCAGTTGAGAATTTTAATGTCTATTTGTAAATCGAAGTTAACAATACATAACAAAGCAAACAAATTGACACATTTGGATACTGAAACACACTTGAACTTCAACAAAATAAGCAAAATGGCACCCTAACATGTACTCGAACTGAACTATTTCTTTATCGCAGTTAAATTGAAGTTCACATACATTATATAGCACGAATTCCCCAAATTTTAACTAGTCAAGTAATATGCCTAACTAAAACAGAAAGATCTAACAATTTTACTTCCATTGTTGAATCCCTTACAACAATCGACAAACAGCGTGTTAGTAGAAATGAGTATCATCAGCTGACAGTAATCTAACCTGTAATCAGAGGCGGTACGATACGGTGCGGCTGCGAGAGCTTCTGATGCGTCAGCGTGACGCTGATCGTCGTCAAGAGTACTTCCGTAGTCACTTTTGATGGACCAAGAGTCAGCAGCAACAGAGCGGTCATCATCGGAGATCAGATCGGCGGTTACCGGCAGTCGTACCTGTGAGATATCGTTGTCTTCCGGTGGCAACCGAGTTCCGGCCATAGTCGAAAGATGATGGTGTGGGAGACAAATTTTGAAGTCGTGGAGAGAGAAAGAAACCCTAGAGAGAGAAAAAGAGAAAGAGATTTGCAGATATAGACGGAGATCAGCTGACAAAGAGACGACGGGCGAATCGAATATAGGAGGAACGATTTCTTTCTCCACGTCGGATAAATTACCTTTATACCCCCTTTATTTTAGTGAAATTACAATAATACATTCTTACTTTGGTAAAGGTACAATAATAACTTCTAAATTTGGTACAAATTACATATGATTTTGGGACAACATAGTAGCAGCAACAAATATGTATACTTTGCCGAAAACTAGTAGCAATCATTGAACTTTAATCTGTTCTTGTGTGGTGATGAGAATAGTGATATTCTAGTTGATTTAATTTAATTCTTGTTGTAAGTTTTGTACTTCAATTCTTCATTTTGCATATGGTTCAAAGTTGAGTAATTACACGAATCGTCCATTGTCTAGATGGCAAAATGTACGTTCAGTCTTTATTTTCACAAATTAACTCAGATCATTCCTTAAAACGTAAAAAATTGCACGTTTAGTCTCTAACAGCATAAAATGACTATACTGTTCTTTTCAAATTCTTTTTCATTTATTTTTAATGCTTTTTATAGTTTTAATTATTAAAAAACATTTTAATTTAATTTGTTTATTTATTATTAATTATTTTTTAGAAAACATACACATTCTCTTCCACCCCATTGAAAATACTCTCACCCCTCTTTCTTCCTTCTCTCCATCATAAACCACCGGCCACAACCTCTCCATTGGAAAACACCGTCAAATGCTGCAAACTCCACTTCCCTCCCGTCGGCTACCACAAGAAGCTATCGTTTCTCTCTCTCTCTCTCTCTCTCTCTCTCTCTCTCTCTCTCTCTCTCTCTCTCTCTCTCTCTCTCTCTCTCTCTCTCTCTAACTCTAACTCTCAGACGACCAACGTAATCACTGCATCTGTTAAAAGCCTAATCTCCGACGACCAACATCGTCATGCGATTTGTTAACGTCTTCGTTGGAGATTTAGAACACCGAAAAGCAAAACCTGTATTTTGTCCCTCTATTTACCTGATTTTTGTGACTCTCTTCACCATATCTATACAACTAGCACCTCAGATCTAGGGTCTCGACGGATGAAGAACAAAGGTGTCGTCTTCAACAGGTAAAGAAGAGATTTGTTGGGTTCAATGGCGCTACGGTCTTAAACGAAGTTATGGTCTTCAAGTGGTGATGATGGCGCTAGGGTTTCAATTGAAGATCAGGGGGGTTAGAGGAAGAGAAACCGACGGGGGGTGATGTTATTTCCGATGTGTTCCATATCTCCGGTGGAGGTGGTACTCATATGACGTGAATAGAGAAATGGAAATAGGTTTTGGTCCGGCGGTGAAGAAGGTTTTCGATGGTGGCTGTCAACGAATCCTAGTGGTGTTTTATTTTCCAATGGTGGTGCAACCGGTTCTCGGTAGTGATGGTGGTTAAATATTCTTCAACAAAAAACTAGAAAGAGCAGTATATGAAATCAGAAATATAAAAATAAGTTGAAAATAATTAAAATAATTTTTAGTAATTAAAATTAATCAAAAATATAAAAAAAAATAAATGAAAAATAAATTGAAAAAGGGCATTATAGTCATTTCATTTCTCGAAAGAGATGAAGCGTGTAAATTTAAACTAACGAGGGATTAGATGTGTAACTTTTAACCAAACGAGGGATGAACCGAGTTAATTTTTGAAAATATGGATTGATGCCATTTGACACCAAGACGAGGGACGATTCGTGTAATTTACTCTTCAAAGTTTTATGCATTTTCTTTTGAAGTGACCTGCATAACTTAAGTTTTATGCCCGTGAGCTTTTTTCTTACCAATGAACTGTATATATGTAATTGTTAGATCATTCTTTTTTAGTTAGGCATATTACTTGGGGTTTGCTAAAAGTCCGAGAACACCGCTATGAGGCTGAAAACACAGCCCCATAGCACTCGCTAGGGGGCTCGCTAAAAGTCCCTCACTATGAGCTTGGCGAGAAGAGGGAGAAATAGAGGAAGGTTGCTCATTGGTGTAAGGGGTATGTCAATGATTGTTATCTTCAATTGTTTGACCCTTTCTTTGACCGGATCGAGACCCTTGACCAAATTCAATATATTGAACTAGGCGAATGCCCGCGCGTTGCGTGGGATATAAAAAAATATTTTATATTAAAAATAACTAAATCATTGTTATTAACAATTAAATAATAATTTCATAAAAATATAAAAAAATGATTTTTAGTATTGTTATTATGTTGAACTATATTATAATAGATAAGGTTTGAACTTGAAGTTGTTTTGCATATACAAAGTTATATGATTAAAATAGAAAAAAATTAATTTTTAAAAATAAATAAATCGTTATTGTTATCTATTAAATAATAATTTCATATTAAATTAAAACGTTAATATTAAATATTATCATTATGTAGAAATTACGATAATAAAGACATCTTTTTATCTATCTTAAATTTTATCATTCTTTACAACATATGATAATAGAGACAACTTTTTATCTTAAATAGTAAAAAAAATGTTTTGTATCATAAATATTACCATAATTATGTAGAACATATGATAATAGTGACGTCTTTTATAAGGTTAAAACTTTAAATTGTATTACATACATGGTTGTAAAACTTGGCTAACACAACCAAATACTCGGCATGTTACTTAAACTCGGCCTCCAATGGAAGCGAGTTTACCTAACTCAGCCAGAAGACACTCGGATCCTTATTAAACTCAATCCAAATCTAAAAAATACGGTCCAAAATCATTTCGAAATTCTGAAATTTAATTGGTCACTTGTCGACAAAGACAATTTCACCAAAAAATACACTCAACGTCCTACAAAGTTAGATGCAAGGAAGATGTCATGGCTTAGTCCCTTTGAAATATTTCACAACTTTTCTTATTTATAGAGGAAAATACATTCTCTTGTTTATTCTCACGATTAATGTGGGATGAAGACATTTTAATAAAACTCATTTCTTAATTTTCCAATAATTTCATTTTGTTAAATAAAATATTAAATAATAAAAGTAAAACGTTATCCAGAAAATTTATTGTTCAATAGTTCCATTTTTCAGTAATTTCGTAAGTTGCTATAAAAAATTAAGTTTTTTTTTAATAACTTTTTGTTAAATCCTAAAATCATAAATTCAGTTAGGTACTTAATATAGAAATTTTGTTTATATGTATTTTCATGATTCAAAATGTCATTATAAAATGAATTCATTTATAAAATATAATCGAGTATATATTTCGTGCTTTTGACTCAAAGTGATTTTTCAAACAATTATAAATTTATGTTTACGTAGATTTTTTTATATTTATATAACATTATGTAACTTATAATATTATTATAAACAATTTGAATAATCATGGAAGTTTCAAATGTATGTGGTGAAAGGAAAATGCTTCATTTATCGGTCCAAATTGATCAAACTCGGACCGATTCAGCTTAATATATCAAACTACATAACATTTTTTCTATTGCAACCTGGTTTGTATATATTTTGTGTTTTTTAATCAAATTTATTTTTCAAACAATTATAATTTTATGTTTAGGTAACTTATTTATAATATTATTAGAAACAATTTGAAAAATCATGGGAGTTTCAAATGTATGTGCTGAAAGGAAAATGCTTCCTTTATCGGTCCAAATTGATCAAACTCAGACCGACTCAACTCAATATACCAAACTACATAACGGTTTTTCAACTGAAACTCTGTTTGAACCTAAAAAAATCATGTTCAAAACAATTTTCGGGATTCTAAAACTTAAATGGACAGTTGCCAATAAAGACAATTTCACCAAAGAATACTTTCAACATCCTAAAAAGGTAGACATAAGGAAGTTCCCATGGTTTGGTCCCTTTGAAACATTTCACAACCTTTCCTAATTATAGAAGATGAAACGTTCTCTTGTTTACTCTCACTATCGATGTGGGATGACGACATTGTAATAAAACACGCTTTCTTGTTTATAAAATATTATTCAACTTATTTAATAAAACACTCTTTCTCTTGTTTACTCTTTCTTTATTGTTCAATAGTTTCATTTTTTCTATAATCTCTTAAGTTGCTATCCAAAAAAGTAAGTTTTTATTGAATAACTTTTTGTTCAATTCTAAAATCATAAATTCAGTTAGGTACTTAATATAGAAAGTTTGTTTATATGTATTTTCAAGATTCAAAAGTTCATTATAAAAAGAATTCATTTATAAAATATAATCTGCATATATATTTCATGCTTTTGATCAAATCGAATTTTCAAACAATTATAATTTTATGTTTAGGTAGATGTTTTTTTTATATTTATATAACATTATGTAAGTTTTTTAAAATATCATTGGAAACAATTTGAAAAATCATGGGAGTTTCAAATGTATGTAGTGAAAGGAAAATGCTTATTTTATGTCCCAAATAGATCAAACTCGGACCGATTCAACTAAATATACCAAACCACATTTTTTTTCTAGTGAAACCCGGTTTGTATATATTTCGTGCTTTTAAATCAAAGTGGTTTTTCAAACAGTTATAATTTTAGGTTTAGGTAGATGCTTTTGTATATTTATATAAAATTATGTAACTTTTTTAAAATATTATTAGAAATAATTTGAAAAATCATGGGAGTTTCAAATGTTTCTTGTGAAAGGAAAATAATTCATGTATCGGTCCAAATTGATCCAGCTCCGGTTCAACTCAATATACCCAACTACATAATTTTTTTTGTAACTGAAACACGGTTTAAACCTGAAAAAATTCGGTTCAAAACCATTTTTGGAATTCTAAAAGTTAACTGGACCCTTGCCAATATAGACAATCTCACCAAATAATATCTTCAAAATCCTACTAAGGTAGGCATGAGGATGTTCTCATGGTTTGGTCCCTTTGAAACATTTCACAACCTTTCCTATTTATAGAAGAGGAAACATTCTCTTGTTTACTCTTACTATCTATGTGGGATGAAGATATTGTAATAAAACACCCTTTTTTGTTTATAGAACATTATTTAACTTATTTATAATATTATTGTAAAGAAATTAAAAAGTCATGGGAGTTTCAAATGAATATGGTGAAAGGAAGTTAAAAAAGGGGGTTTCAAATGAATGAGATTCAAGAAAAAATGCTAGCTTTATAAGTATGTATGATTTAATTCAACAACCAATCTACCAACTTTCATTCAACAACACGAAAATTTTAAAAATTAAACATTTCAATAACTTAAAAAAATGTTTTTTAATTAAAAAAATTAGAATACTCAACTACCATTTAACTATTATAAATCAAACCACACTCTCAATAATTTACACACACAAAAATATCATATCTCTCTCACAAACTCTCTCAATTTACCAAAGAAAAATATATTCATCTCAAACAAAGAAAACCCCAAGAACCAACAAAAAAAGCTTCAAACCTTCCATCACTAAACATTCCACCTTCAAACACCCAATCACCAAACCCTCCATCAGCATCAAAGCGGTGCAACTGAGGTGGATGTCATGGATAAAGTTCAAAAGATTTACAAGGAGAAAGTCGGAAAAGCTTTTGCCAATGAGTCATTTTAGAGAGTTGTGAATGGGAAATCGAAAATTGCAAGATCTGAAAAGTCCTAACGATTACGTGGGGATGTCCAAACGAAGCAAAACTTCAGAGTCAATCCACAGTCAATCTTCTTATGCACATATCAGAGGGATTAACCTCAACAATGATGAGACATATGAAGTTCCAACTCGTCATATGGGACGAGACAAATAAAAAAGAAAGTTAACAGGAGCACAAAGTTCATCGACTGAAGTGAAGGAGATAAGGAACGACATCAAAGGGTTGGACGATAATCTTGAGGTTTTTTTGGAATTAGGAAAGATAAAAGAAAGGAACTGTATGATAAAAGAAAGAAACTCTGCGTTAAAGCTTTTCTTAACCCTGGGAGACAACTTGTACGAGGAAGATCGTCAGATTTTTAACAATGCAAAGCAGGATCTTTCTAAAGAATACAACTGAGATAAGTTGTAGTTTTTTTATGTATTAGATGTGGTTTTAATTTATGTTTTTCGTCTAATAACAAGTCGTGTTTTAGTGTAATATTTAGGAAATAAGGCGTGTTTTAAATTTTTAATCGTATTTTATGTTATAAATTAATGTAACCATTTTTATTTAAATATTAAGTGTTTGTCTATAAAAAATAGAATTCATGAACCACATTTTATGTAACACCCCAAATTTATGGTATGTAATTTAAATATAGTTTTTCCCTTCCTTAAGAGGTACTCGAAGAGTTAGTGGCCCGACTCGTCGAGTAGAGACGCGATTGCTCGCATTTTTAGCGAGCGACTCGACGAGTCCATATTCCGGACTCGGCGAGTCCGCTAGTCTGGATGAAACCCTAAATCCCAGGTTTGTATCCTATTTAAACGTCATTATAGCCTCCCATTCCAGCCTCCAGCACCTCTAGATCATTTCCCATGTAAACTGTCACACCCCAAAACCGGAACGGCGGAAACGTTCTGGGGTGGATGACGTCATGTCAAGTATCACAACATATGCAGTATAGTAATCAAAGTACAACAACCATTGCATTAATAGTAATAGTTTTACATAAGTTACATTACATAGAGACATTAAAGTAATACAGAAACTAGTATAGATGCAGCTCGGTAATGAACTGTCTTCAACAAAAGCTCCCGGGATGTACCTGTCTATTGCTGACCTGAGAATACAAGTTATTTTGAAAGCGAGTATCAGCATTTTTATAAATGCTGGTGAGTTCATAAGTATTCAGTGTCATTTGTGTAAGTAAGTATTTTATTCAAATAACTTTTATAAAAAGCAGTAGTTTAGAATCGACGGTGTATTAGCGTCATTTCCAGAAAATCCTATATTTTATAATTTAAAAGCAGTCTTCTACCAAGACTCGACAGAGTTATGTTTTAAAGAGTAATTTTCCCTTGAACACTATCATTACCAAAATACGGTATGTGACTCTAAAGAAAGTAGGAGAATTTCACTAGTAAAAACATTAGGGAAAAATAACATATGCCTCAGCAGATAATACTGCTGACCAAGGCAAAGAAATCATAGACTCCAGGAGAGTATCGAATGAACGACACGCCTAGCTCAGTCTAACAAAAGGAAACACAGACCCCATATGGTATCAAATGTACGATACGGCTAGCAAGGTCTAAAATAAAGAAAACACAGACCCCAGACAGTATCAAATGAAAGATACAGCTAGCAAGGTCCAAACAAGGAAAACACAGACCCCAAACAGTATCAAATGAAAGATATAGCTAGCAAGGTCTAAACAAAGAGTGATCCTAAAAGTGTGGTTTCAGAATACAGTGTTAATTCTTGTTACCTTAAGGCCATGAATTATAAGGTAAACATGGAGATACTCGTAACCATACTGATCGACACTAGAGTACTTGACGCCCTGCAAGCGTCGGAATAAATATGACATTTGTCACCCCTTGGCTTGGTAGGTCGTGGACTGTAGCTAGCAGTCAGGGTGCGGGAGTGTCAATCTTGTATAGATCTATACACACAATGTCCGCTCTCCCTACAAGAGACTCTGGTTACCAACTCGACGACGGGGAGATCCGTGTCTTGAAGATGCATCTCGTAATCTGAATTCTATTAGAGGTGCTGGAGAAATGATATAGACTCGCGTATGAACTGACCCTTGTAAACCTTTATGTCTATACATGTATACATGATATATAATTAATGTTTAAACGACCTTCGGACGGATATCCGATACCCACCAGACCACATCCCAACGAGGAAAAGGAAATAGGGCGAACTAGCCTTCCTAAGCCCTTTAAACATTATTTACATAACTATACAAGTACAGGCATGCATTTAACGACGTAGAAACATTTAACGAAGTAATAGCATTTAACTGAGTCGGAGCATTTAACGAAGTAGAAGCGTTTAACGAAGTAGTAGCATTTAACTAAGTAGGAGCATTTAACGAAGTAGAAGCGTTTAACGAAGTAGAAGCGTTTAACGAAGTAGTAGTATTTAACGAAGTAGAAGTGTTAACAAAGTAGAAGCGTTTAACGAAGTAGTAGTAATTAACGAAGTAGAAGCATAACAAAGTGGTAGCATCTAACGAAGTAGAAGCATAAAGAAGTGGTAGTATCCTACGAAGTAGAAGCATAAAAGCATGGAAGAAAACTTTAACAAAAACTTTGGAAAACATTTACATTTAAGAAAATCATGAATTGGTATCCTTTTGTAAAATAAGTTTTGAAAACCTTTAGAAATCCTTGAAAATCTTTCATAACAAGTTTTGAATATAACTTTATAAGTAAAGAAAACATTTGTTTAAAATATTGTTGTAACTGTTTTTGAAGTAAAACCTACAGCACGAGAGATAATTTGAGAAGAGATTTAAACAAGTAAAAACGTTTTGGAAAACCATCTATGGTATTATATTTGGTAAAACAACTGACGGTGTAATAAATCCTTGTGCATGCGGGTTATCAATCACATATGATTGATATGATAACTAGCATGTTTTAACTTGTATCCCCCCCATAAAATCACGTAAAAACATTTAAAAAGGTTAATTCAGGGGTATGAACTCACCTGTTGTAAGCGGATCGAACGAAAGTGTCGGTTAGGTGCCCGGTGTCAAGTAAAGACTTGAGCACTCTTAGTGACCTATTAACATATGATGACATATGTTTACATACAATTAGTAAATATAATACCAATTAAACATGTATACGCATCCTAAAGTGTGGAAAACACTTTAGTCAAGTGCTAGGAGTGTCCCGGGTAACATCTAAGGGAGTGTATAGCCTAAATAGGGAGTTTACTCTTCAAGAGTAAACTCTTTATAGAGTTTACGGCCCTAAGACCTTATCCCCATGAGTTTACGGCCATAAACTCATGGGTGGTGTGTTCTTTTATGCTTCAAGGTCTTATAACACTCATGGAATTAGGCTAGGTTCAATTCTAGGGCTTATAAAGGGTTTAAGGCCTCAAAATGGACCATTTGAGGAGTTTACGGCCGTAAACACATGAGTTTAAGGTCATAAACTCATTTTTGGCCATTTCTTTTGTGATTTGGTGGTTCTAACTCATGCATGTAAGGTTCTAGTCACTTTTATGAGCATAGGAAGGTGTTAAAGGCACTTAAACACCTTGGAAAGGTGTTTACGGTCTAAGAAGATGTTCCTTGGGATTTTACTACCTTAAACACATGATTTTACGGTAGTAAACTCATTTTGTCCATGAATCACGTTTTTGGTGCATCAAACGAAGGATTACAAGGCTCTAGGCACTCATGGAAGCCTTTAGGGTGTTTAAGGGGTAGCTTAACACCTAAAAAGGTGTTTATGGTCCATGAATATGGGTTTAAGGTCTAAGGATGTTCTTAGACCGTAAACTCATGTTTACTCCCCTTTTGGTACGATTTTGGTGTTCTAAGTCCTTTCGTGCAAGCCCTTAAGTCATTGTTAAGCACTAGAAGTGGTTTGGAAGGGTTTTTGAGCATTAAACCCCATTTATGAGTGTTTACGGTCCATGAAGATGTTCCTGGACTGTAAACTCATGTTCTTTAGGGTTTTGGGTAATTTAAATACGAATTTGCAAGCTAGATAAGATAAACAACAAGCTAGGAAGGTTTACTTACCGATTTGAAGCTCGAATGGGCGATTTTTGACCAAAACCAGTTTTTTAGAGAGAGAGAAAGTAGAGAGAGAGAGAGAGTCTAAGGTGGGAAAAAAGGTGGGAATGAAACCACTCAACCCTTATATAGGGTGGAGTTTATGGCCTGGTTGGGGGTTCACCTGACACCAACCGCGAACGGGGTTTTTCACGACTATTGTTTATCACGAAAAATTTTAAAATTATACCGTCTTAATTTTGGTTCGTTTGACGAATATTATTTAAAATATTCCAACGGGTTTAAATCCGGTCAAAAATATTTTCGGGATAAATTTGGCTAATTTTTTACGTAATTAATTTCGACGTTAAAACTAACAGAAATTTTTGGGTTGTCACATAAACCCTAGCCCCCATTGTTGAGCTTGAGTGCGTTTGTGCTAGCTTGGAAGCTTTGGAAGAAAAGGAAGGAAAGAAGATCAAGAGTAGAGAAAGGAGGTCCAGATTCTACATCTCTTTTAAATCTCTCATTGTAAAGTAGCTTCCAGATCCGGTCGGCAATAGACCATAGATCCGAACAAATAACAACATATCATGCACAAGCATTTAACACATAGGTACAATTCCTAAAATAAGCTGGTGCTCACACCTCACAATCATCGCTTAACACTCTAAGTTTAAGTCTAGAAATAAATCCACATCCCTAGTTCGCTTAAACTAATGCTCTGATACCAACTGTGACATCCCCATTTTCACTGCCAGAAAAGACCGATTTTGTTTATGCTTTATAAAAATTAGAGTACCTCTTTTAATAAAAGTGTAGCGAAATTTTTCCCCAGAAAAACATGATAATTACGTTATCAAGGCATTTTCGAAGAAATGTATTTTTTATTCATTTTAAAACATTGGGATGTCATCGTCAATACAGGAACATAAGCATAAACAAAACTTACATTTATTTACACTAGTGATCTACATATCTTTTAAATCTCTCAGTGTAAAGTAGCTTCGTATCGACACATGTGATACAAATAAGCTGGAGTGGGTCAGGTTGGGAAACCTGGTGAGTACATAGGGTTTTCAACCCACAATAATATAATTATTATATTTAAACATCAAACAATCAACCCAATTACCCATTCCCATTATCTTCTTAAGGACTTACCCTATGGATCAGCTAATCCTTTTTAATTCATTCCTAAGGATCATCCTAAGGAAACAACATGAAGTCCATTGTTTCTAATGACACAGTGGTCAAGCGCAGCTGCTAATATTATCACTTAGGCGCAACTGCCAGAATTGGGACATTTTCTATGAGGCGCTTCTGCCGGTATTGACCTTTAAACGCTACTGTCATGGTCATAAGGCTCCCTATTAGGCGCAGCTGCCGATATTGTCCTTAGAGCGTAGCTGCTAGGACGTTTACCGTAGATCTAAAACATCTACGGGTTGTGGCGCAGCTGCAAGTGCTCATCTATAGGGTATTAGGTCCATTGTTGCCAATATATATACTTGGTATGAACCCGCACAAAGCGGTGACGACAATTAGAAAACCAACATATACCCACTAATTGTTGCTTACATTGAATTGAATGAAATCAAATAAATATTGGCATGTTGATATAATCACATAAGAAAGATAAAGAAAATTGGGTTGAGAAAATGGTGATGGTTCTAGAGTTTGTGTGTGTGTGTGTATGTGAACGTATATGAATTAGAGGCTAAGGAGGCGGATGCAATCAGTGGATGGTTACAAACCCTAAAGCCTTATATCATTCAAAACATTCAGTTTCTGTCAAAAATAGGATAGGGTCCGAGATACCAGGCCGAGATTGAGGGGGAATAAGAAGGAAACATATTGACTGATTAAATAGTACCCGAGATTAAGGGGGAATAAAGAAGGAAACAAGTTGATTGATTAAATATTACCGTTTAAACAAAAAAATATATTAGCTTGTTGTACCTAATGTATTGAAGTTTATATCTCTTAACTTTCAAGAAACATCTAATATGCTTTATATAATAGTAACATAGTTTATACCTAAGAAGGAATCATGAGAACCTGAAATGAACCAAGCTATATTTGGAATTATAGTAATAACGAAAAGTGATTTTTCTTATTAATAAAAATAGATAAACCGAAATAAGTTTCATGGCACACATATTCTTGATATTGAGTAACCTGAAAAAAAAAAAATAAGTCTTCAAAGAAAATACATAGACTTAAATGTAACAACCAAGAATAATTATATTTTATGAATAAAAAGATATCCTTGTGCTTGAGGAGCTTGAACCGAACTACCCATCAAAAAGTTGGATGGATGAACGACACTTAATAGCTCTACAATAATACTTTGAAGAAGATAATAGATCATATCCATTGTTTAATATTGATGTAGTTTATTAAAAATCCACTTCAAGTTTTCTATAAAATTCACGCAAGAGAATAGAATATGCCAACCATATACATATTTAATGTATACATAGATATATAGAAATTCAAGAATGCAAATGCACAATTTTTCATGTTAAAACCTTAAAATATACATAGATATAAGGAAATCATGAATAAAAAGAATGCTTAGTCATGATAGAAACAATTAATAGAAAATCAATGATATAGAGACCCACCGTTATGTGATAATCCCGCCTCTAAAACCAAAAACACCATTCGAAATATACAAGAAATCCTTCCTATGAAGTTTCGATTTCAAAGATGAATAAAGAAATAAAAATAAACTAAAAGATTAAAACCAAAGCTGAAATATGTTAAAAGAACGTGAAATCATGAAGTGTGGTGAATCAAGTGACAAGAATGTTAAACGATAAAATATCTCACCTTATTACTTTTTAGTCAACTTCTACAATTTTGATGGTTGACTTTTTCATATAATTTTATATTCATGTTAAAAAGAAACAAAATTTAATTGATGTTTCCCTCCTTAAATATTTTTGTTGATTATTCTTTACCATAATTATTTTTTTTTCATAAAAAAATGAATGATTTGTGCATAACAAATTTGTATATTAAGTTATCAAACATGTACCTCTTAAATTTCAAAAAAAAAGTTCGATATGCTTTATAATATAGTTAAGATTTGTGCATAACAAATTTGTACATTAAGTTATCAAACATATACCTCTTAAATTTCAAGAAAAGTTCAATATGCTTTATAATATAGTTAAGATTTGTGCATAACAAATTTGTACATTAAGTTATCAAACATGTACCTCTTAAATTTCAAGAAAAGTTCAATATGCTTTATAATATAGTTAATATATATATATATATATATATATATATATATATATATATATATATATATATGTGTGTGTGTGTGTGTGTGTGTGTGTATGTGTGTGTATAAGCTTGATCTTTAGGTTTTGAGGAACGTGTGAGTCATCATGATATTTACGGAAATTTAGTGGATGTTTTTACATTTTTCATTGATTTTTTCAGATTTTTGCTTTAAAATGAGCGAATGGACCTTACATTCAGAATTTTTGGAGAGTCTCTTACCCTTAAAGAATGATGTGGTTTGCCCATTGTACCCCTTCTCCATCACTCAACATCAAGTCCTAGACTTGAATGAAGCAGCCTGGCTGAAAGTCGTATTTGCTTTTGCTTCCAGCTACTTGTATATGGGGTTTGAGAGTTGTTCATAGCCTTGCCTTTGCTTCCATATACAATTCTATATACCATTTGCATACATGTATTCCACTACCCTTTTATTCTTCTGGCTTTCCAATACACACCATTTCTACTAACCATAACTTCTTTTCAAACCAATAATTTTAAGTTTTTTTCTCCTTTTCAAGCCAATATTAATATATGATTATATATAAACATATAAGGAATAAAAATATATACATGTGGAAGAGGAATCATTATCCAACGCAAGCTTGCAAAGTCAAGCCATGCCAACGAAAGCAAAGCCTCGTCAGTGTCATTCAGAGCAAAGATCAAACTATATCATGCAAAGAAAAGCTTCGCATGTGGCATGCAAAGCAAATACTCATCTATATGATGTAAAGAAAAGGCCATACAAAGCAAAGCAAGGCAAAACTTTCTTGTATTGTATAGTTGGGCATGGAGATGTCATGTAACATGGGTCCATCTAGGCCATGTAAAATTGGTTCATCTCATCGAAAATTCGTTTGGGCCATGTAACCTCGGTCTGTATTTGCCATGTAACTGCACTACAAGAAAAATGTGATTTTCCTAGGGAATGATTTCGTTGCATAAAGCTGAAATTCTGTTGCAAAAGATGAATAGCGTCAGAATTTTCGACGACCGATTTCCATCCCAAAAAACCCCGTAGCGAGGGTTTGCTAGGGAAACAATCATTCCGTCGCAAATGTGACAACAGAATGAAATCCGTTGTAAATGGTATTCCGTCATGTATTCCGTAGTAGGATTCCATCACAAATGGTAGTGAATCCTTAGCAAATTTTGTGGTGGTGAATCCATATTAAATTTTATGGTGGTGATTCCCTAGCAAATTCTGTGGTGATGAATCCCTAGCAAATTCCGTGGTGGTGAATCCCTAGAAAATTTTGTGGTGGTGATTTTCTAGGAAATTTCATGATGATGAATCCCAAGAAAATTCAGTGGTGGTGAATCCCTAGCAAATTTTGTGATAGTGAATCTCTAGTAAATTTTGTGGTAGTGATTCTCATGAAAATTCTATGGTGATGAATCCGTAGTAAATTCCGTGGTGGTGAATCCCTAGCAAATTTTGTGGTGGTGAACCCTAGCAAATTCTATGGTGGTGGTTTTCTAGGAAATTTTGTGGTGATGAATCATTAGCAAATTATGTGGTGGTGAATCCCTAGCAGATTCCATGGTGGTGAATCTCTAACAGATTCCGTGGTGGTGAATCCCTAGCAACTTCCGTGGTGATAATTCCCTAGCAAATTTTGTGGTCATGAATCCCTAACAATTTTCGTGGTATATATTCTATATCAGATTTCACGAAGGTTGAGAAACTATTGGTGGAGTTGAAAGACTTAGTTTCGACATCGGAATCTTCTTCATCATCTCTACTTACTCTAGACTTTTTGAATCAAAAGTTTTGTTTATTGGAATCCAACATTCAAAAGTAATTGGCCCCACTCGCGAAATTTGTCAATTATCTGCCAATGGATGTCCCACCTATTCGCATAGGGGTGCAAGGGGGAGAAGGTATTGGTGTTGGCATTGGGGGAAGTTTGAAAGTTGGTACAGGAGGTAGTGGTTCTGGTAAAACTGATAATGACGCGAAAGTAGTTGGAAAGATTTTGACTACTCAAATTCCAACTTTGTTACCAAAACATCCACTATAACAACATCATCAACAACAACAACAACAAAACCCATAAGCAAGGGCATTGTGATTGGATCTGTTGGTGGAGGTTCAAGTTCATCTTCGAAACCTCATCCACCAAAAACATCAGAAGCTGATAAAAACAAGGGAAAATGCATAAGCATTGAGCTTACAAAGGAAGAGAAGAAAGCTGCAATTAAAGCAAAGATTGAGAAACAAAGACAAATTCAGAGCATTCTTCGTCAAAGAGCAAACGATCCTCCTGGTATGGAAAAAGGAGATCCTACGAAACATTACTGCTACAAGTATATCGAAGCAACAGTTGTGACTGAAGAAATGCATGATTTTGATAAAATACCAAAGAAGAGTTTTGCCATTGAGAACACTGATTTTAATCATAGGATTTTCCGATCAACAAGATGATGTTCTTATATTCCCAATATCAAATTGCTGAGAAGTTTGATAAAGAATAATTTAAAAGAATGAAATTTCAATTTTATGCTGTTTTGGGAAAGAAAGAAGAAGAGATATGATCTTTGGTCAAAGATGTTCGAATTCTCAATATCTCCAAGGATGTGTTATTTGAAGGAGTATTGCAGATTTATCGGTTTCATGTTGTTAGAGCAAATAATGTGGCATTCGATTTTTCAATTGCGGACTTTCCCTTGATGAACCTTCATGACTTGATTTGTGTTGCTAGAATATTGAAGGGTACGAATTTTTCGATGTTTCAGCTAACAAACAAAGAAGATTTCTTGATTGGATTTGCTCACATCAAGTTATTCATAGATAACTACTATGAAAATCTGGCATTGACTGATGTTGAGTTAGCTTTAGCAATTGGGAAGGAAATTACAGTACCTCAATCTTTGTTAAAGAGCAAAGCAGACTTGAAGCCTTTTGTTGATGATGAAATTTACTTGAAGCCTTTGGGAATAGTTTTTGTTGGGAAGAACAAGAAAGGAAACAACACAAAGTTCTTGTTCCAAGCATGTGATGTAGAAAGATATACAACTGCTCATTATACGAATTTAATTGTTCGTATGAATAGTTGTAAGAAGAATAACGAAGGTAACAAGGCTAAGATCAAGAAGATTATGAACTGGTATTCTGAGATCAGAAGAGTGATTCATCAAGCAGGACATATGCTATTAACTTAGATTTGACATTTCTCACAAAGGGGGAGAAAGTTGGGGTCAAATGTTTTTGTGAGATGTCGAATATGTTTAGGTCTTTCAGAGTGTCAAAAGTCTGTTTGTAAAGTTTATTATAAGGGCATTTATGTTTCGAAATTGTAATGTCTAAGTCCCTTATATTTTTGTTTGCTTTCTTTATCCCTATAAATATGGGATGGATACATGTCTTAGAGGTTAAGAATTTTTGCACACTCATTGTACTCAATAACCTCTTGTATTCTCTGAAAACATTATATTGAGCCAACCAGATTATATTTAGATTCGGTGTTATAAATCTTTTCTAAACTCTCATTTCATATTCAAACTTGATTCAATTTACACTACACGTTTTAAAGATTTTATTAGATTAAGGTTTTAAAGATTTTATTCAAACTTGATTCTAAACTCACCAGATGTCATTGTTCAAGATAGTATTCATATAGTGTTTGTTCATAACACTCGGTAAATGAAGGAAATATTAATGAAATATTTTACAGATTAAAAAAAGCTTCTAGAACATCCGCACAAGTATTTGTAATTTGTAAACTAGCTTTTGTAAAATTTCAATATGTAAAGGTTAAAATTTCTTTTAAAATTTATATAAACAATGCATTCTTTGTAGTAATCTATAATTAACTTCAATTCTTGTTTTAACAACATTGCAACATCTTTTCATTATGCTCACCATATACAAGAAGGCTTTCCTAAAGTCGAATAAACTTCTTCTAGCGTGTCAATGATATAACTAAACCCTGGGCGACAACGTACATTACTTGTACATTGTTTTATCAGCCTACATATAAAAAAATCTTATGTTATATACTTATTTTCATATTCAATGACACGTTTTATTTATAGAAAATGAAAATTAAAAAAGATTTGAAAATATCGTGACTCACTGTTGAATTCTTGCAGGACATTTAGTATTGAATGTCATTTGGAAATCAAGAGATTTGAGATGTATCATGTCGGGTATGTACTTTGCTTCAACCATCTATAGTAAAAATAGTTAGAAAAAATATTAATGGTGATTGTAGCAATAAAAATTATTTATTTGTACTATTTAAGAATTGAAATTTTGATTTATTTATATCGGTTAGTGTCTTAAATAAACAACAAACTATTTATTTATTTTATAAAAGAACATTATTTAAAAAAACACGATAAATGTGTAATAAACTATTTTTTTAGTTCACAAACTACTGTATTTTATAAGGAAAATGTACATAAAAGCTACTATATTTCTCCAATGAAAACAACCAATGTTTGACCATTATTTTTATGTCAACCATTTTGACATTCTATAGCAGGTTAAAGTGATCGCAATAATTTTTTTTTTGTCAAAGTTTAATAGTTTAATGAAAAATTTGACACTAAACTTTGACATTAAATGTTCTATAAAAGTTTAACAAAATGTCTATTGCGGCCATTTATAGCTGTTATAGTTGGGTATAACAGGACAAAGTGATCGACGTTGAAAAAATTGCAAACTTTTGTGGCTTTCAATGATGAAACCAAAATATAGTTGTTAAACCACAATAATTGTCAAAATATAGTGACTTTTATGTATTTTTTTTTTCTATTTTTAAAATTTCAGTTATTTACCATCATAGGGTTTTTTTTTTTTTTTTTTTTAAAAACAATGGTATTTTGTAAAATAATAAAAGCAAATACTTTGTTACTCTTTTACTAAATTATCTCTATTTATATTATATAAAGTTACTTGGTAGAGTATGAGTCCAAATGACTGGATGTCTCTTCCTTTATTGATTAGGTGCTTGTTGACTATGCCCGAGTTTTGACCTAAAAATACAAAATAATTTATTGGACACAAGAGCACGATATAATAGTTTTATTTATAAATAAATAAATAAAAATGTGTGAAATATACTTTCTTGATTTGGATGTAGCTCATACAACATTTGTACCCAATATTCACCAATCTTTAAATGACCACCTTCATCTTGTAATAAGTTTCTGAACAAATACAAAAATGCAACTTTAAATTTTTTAAAATCGTTATGCATTACTATATTTTAGTAGTTTTTTGGATAGTACAACATCTTATTAAGAAAACAATTGAAAATAAATGAATGAAAATAAGATATTATAATACACAGATAAATAAATGAACGTATATTGCTATTTTTTATAGTTTATCCTATGTTTTTTCCTCATCAACTAAAACATTTATATAAATTCAGACATAAGCTTACTTAGGATCGAGATGATTGTGGATAATAGGGCAAGGCTTGTGATGATGAAGATAATTCATCCCCCTGTCAAATATTTTATAATATTTTTCTTATTAATAATTTAAATTTAAAATTGAAACAAACGGAAACCATATGAACCAGAAAGTGAGAATAGAAAGTTTTATGGGAAATTACGATCATTCACCAAAAGTTCAAAACAAGTTCCATTTTATTAATTGAAAATTTATTATTTATTTCAGAAAACAAGTTCTATCCTTCTCAAAAAATTTGTAGAAATAGTTTTACTAAATATATATTGTAGACGATAAAGAATAGAAAAACAATACCTAGCAATATCAAGTGCAAAACGCAAAGCAAGGTGTAGATCAAGTCCAATCTTTTTTTTCAAAATATCATCTAAGCTTCCCTAAAAATAAGATAAACATAACATATAGACCATTAGATAAATTATTAGCTTTTACGAGTTAAATCATATCCACCAACTTTGATTTCTACAAAACATTTATTCTTTTAATAACATTCATCCTCCCTAAATAGCTGACATAAAATAAAAAACCCAATATCCAATAGGAGAGGGATCCATATTGGAATAGAAAATTCCATATTAGGGTTTATATAATTAAATTTTGTCAAAGATTTGGAAAAGAGAAAATTACGAATATAATCTAATCTCTTAATTATTTTGTTGAAAATAGAAAAAAAATCTCAAATTACAAAAATAGTTACTATAATCGTAGATGGACTCAGACCATCCGCAACTTTCCTTGTCTATATGTGATTTCCTCTTTTTTATGGGTATAAAATGATAATATTTTTTCCTTTCATTTTTCAAACTTTTGGTTGGAGGACTTTTTCTCTAGAGTCAATATGGACGAATTCATTTTATTAGAAAGGTTTCAAAACAAATTTTCCAAAAAAATAACAATTAAAATGATAATTTTTTTCAAAACTTTATATATAATAAAGTTGTTTCGTAGTCAAACCCTATTAATATCGTAGTTAAAAAAATTAAAAAAGACAATTAAAAAAACGCAAAATCACAGGTGGGAAGAGAGGAAATCCTAGATGAGCTTAGTTCATTTGCGATTTTAGTCAAAGATGGGGGTATTTATGCAGAAAAAATAAAAAAACTAAAAAAAACATCTGCGAACTAGTCGCTAAACCACGGTGTGCTTAGCGACTTGTACATTCGCAGATGGTTTAGAAAAATCGCAGACAGGCTTAATCTATCTGCCATTTTGGTGGCTAAAATTTTAATTTGGGTTATTTTCGTTATTTTCCACAAACTAATTAACATATTTTGCTAAATTTGCAATTTTCTCATTGAAAAATGAAATGAAAATAAAAACGTGTGCTTACTCTTGACAAATATTCTGTTATTAATATCATTTTTCCATCATGCTTAATAGAACCAAGAAACTGCAAAATGTTTGGATGACGAAGTTCCCTTAATCGTGTATTATCATTAGCAGACAAAACCCTAAATAAAGTTTAAAGAAACATGTTAATAGTTTTGTAACTTTTGTTAATCATCTTAAAATACTTAATTAAAAATATGAAATAAAAAATAATAAAGCCAACATTTTGACTGGAAAATCTATCTGTCTTTTGATTTTTGTTTTGACAACCCACGTTCCCCTCCACTTCACCTTTTTAGATTTACCAAATACACCCTGATCATCACAAACAATTCAATATCAATTAATGGTGTATCGATTTTGATTAACATATAACAACAATCAAATGTTCATGCTTAAACCTGTTCGATATCTTCTGAATTCTCGGAGTTTATCTCGGATATTTCAATGTTCACTTCTTTTGCATCTTCTTCATAACGAACTGTCTGAAACATATCGATTGAATGAATACAGATTGATAATTTGGCATAATTTTGAAGATTATTGGCTGAATCGGGAAAAATAGCAGCATCAAATTACATAGAAAAGGAATAAGAAGTACGAAAATACCATTGGGCTATTCATTATAGAGTCCTTTCCTCCATTCACCTCGAGAATCCTGCAAATATCTCGATGTCCATATAATCTTGCATCTGTCAAAGGCTAGAATTCATCGAGAAAAGGATTGAATTACATTAATTGTTGTTAAATCTTATCATCCAATCGACAATCCGATTTTGAAACCCTAAAAAAATTAACAACGAAAACCTAAGTCTTACAGTTCTGTGCCATCTATCATCGAGATTAACATCGGCCTTGTAGTGTAGAAGAAGCTCTACAATCGAAGCATGACCTTCACTGGCAGCAAGATGAAGAGCAGTTCTGTTATCATAATCCTGCACATTAGGAGAAATGCCCTCTCTCAACATCATATTAAGCCCAACCCTATCACCTCTCGAAGCACAACTGAGAAAGTTCCCGATCCTTTGCATTTTAAAATCATCTGTGATGTCTTTTTCGCTGGATTGATACGCCATAGCTGAAGAAATCAAGAAACCATAAATTATCAAACAATATTAGAGAAAAATTGATGAGTAGCTAACCTTACGAATGTGATGATTATAGGTGAAACCCTAAGTGAATTACCCAAATTGAAATTGTTGACAAGAGATGGAATCAACAACATAGGTGTACGAAAGTGGTTGTATTTATATTCATTGAGGTTTTGGAAAAGGGCGGGTAAGTCTAAGGAATAGTTTTGTTATTAACGACCATTTCCATTTGTCCACGATTTAAAAATATTTTTTTATTAGAATTTATTATTAGAGAAAGTGGATATTTGTCTATAGAACAAGTAATTCAGTGTGGTTGATGTTAAGCCAAACACTTGAAACCAAGAAATATATTTGTTATGGATTTGTTATTAACGACCACATCCATTTGTCCACGATTTAAAAATATTTTTATTAGATTCTATTGTTAAAAATGGATATTTGTCTATAAAAACAAGTAATTTATGGGTAGTGAACGTATTTTTCCCGGTTTCACCGGTTAAATCTAGATTACAAGGCTTTTTTTTTTTTTTTTTTTACTTTTTGAGTAATATATATATATATATATATATATATATATATATATATATATATATATATAATGTTTTAAAACCCGGGTCGACCCGGCCGGTTCAACCGGTTGGATAGTGACCCGAGGTAGAAGATGGGTCAATTGAGAATGGTTTTTTGTAAAAATACGGACCGGATCGAACCGGTCGGGTTTCCCCTAAACCGCGATCGAACCGTTATATCGAACCAGTTAAAACCGGATTGACCCGTTTTAATAGGGCTTGGATACATGTAGCGAACGTCAAAACTATGTCTTGTTTTGTTTTTGTACTCTATATGGTTGTTTATTGAGTTTAGATTGATCTATTATTGAGTTTAGATTGATCTATATCATGTTTTGATATTTTTTTCAATGTTTAAACTTTGTGGACATCAACTTATTAGTTTTATATGTTTATGCGTTATGCTCGAAAGTAAAAAATATATATGAAAATAGAAAAAGACCATAAACCGGGTTGACCCGTAAACCGGTCATCACACGAGGTCAACTAAAAACTCAGGTTTTAAAACATTGTGTGTGTGTATATGAAGTTTACTACAATGCTTCTTCTGTCTCCTGTCTTCTTATTTTTTTCCCCAATGTGTAATGATGGTTCCATCTCTAAAAAATCATTAAAAAAAATCATATTCAATCTCTCTGTTTCAGAACTCTTACCGATTTGCCCCTCCATTCATAGATCTCAAATACCACAACAAATTGTTCTCATCTAACATTGAATCCACCACTATCCTCCCACACACAACTTGTTAAATTGTCTATGTTTCGTATCAATCTTCTTCGACCTAAAGAACTTAGACCGTAGGCGAACAAATTCTTCGGCGATGATCAGGTGTGAGGTTCCTAATTTATTTCAATTTTTGTTAGGTCTCTCTACAAATATGATGATCCATGTTGAGTAAAATTTCAATATTTCTATTGAGTTTTAGACTGTTAACTCATAAAAATTAAAGTTGCAAGTCTGATAAACATATTAGCTCACCTTCTGAGATGATTCAACGCCAAATGCAAGTAACAAGACATAGAAAATCATGAGACCCAAAAAATCGGGTTATTTTTAGGGTTATGTTCACAAATATAGCTAGACATCGTACATGACCCCATATGTTCTTCCATTGGAGCTCCAAATGCTCAAGCAGAGTGAGATTCCAAAAGCTTGCAAGAGTCGTACCTTGAAGTTTTTTTTGCTCGATTTGTGGATAGATTACCCGCTTCTCATCTGATGAAACTATATGTATCTATTTACATGGATTCAGACTATTTGCAATCTAGTGGCGAGCAGAGAGAGTGGTCACGATGGTCAAGGAGCTACTCCAACATTGTTGAAGTGGCGAAGAAGATTGGATTTGAAGGTACGTCGTATCCACAATGGTGAATGTTGAAGATGGTGCAAACTTTAGACGTTCAGGAGATGTTGTTCAAGATCTGGGTTTTATTTTTATTTTTTTAATTTTTTTTTTTTAATTTAATAAAACTATATTTATCTCTATAAATAGATGTATATCCAACCTCAAATAAGAAAAAAATCAAGAAGTATATCGGAAAAACCTAACCGGTAGTCGGAATTGAAACCTGACTGCTAGAACTTGAAAGAAAAAGCTAGTAAATGTAAACTAAAACTTTTATTTATAAAAGTGTATAAAGAAAATAGTAATAACTTTATCGTAAAAAAACTAAAAATTAAAAGTTCAAAAACTACTTTTTAAGTAGGTTTTAGATTTATAGTTTTTGTTTAAATTGAAAACTTTAAGTTCTTATTCGGTTTCTCTTCTTTCAATTCGAACTTTTTTCTTAAAAACAAATACTCAAAAGATTATAAAAGCCGTTTCCATAAAAATTAGCTAAAACAACATTAGAAAATGATACCTAAGAAAATGATATCGTATCACTAAACAGTTTATTGATATATCACTAAATTAAAAATAACATCTTTTGTTTTTATTTTTCGCTTGAAGTTTTTAAACTTTCGTAATTCTGTAAAAGTGTATACGTCTTCATAGATATTTTCAATTAAATGTTTTTACTCATATATACTATTTTCATGATTCATCCAATTATCATCAAAACCACATTGAAAAATAAGTGTTTAAACAAATCAAGCAATATATAAAAACGTCATTACATGTCAATCAGACTATTGATCATTAGGTTTAAAAGATCTCACGTAATAACAATTAAAAAAAAACTTATTTCTTTGTCAAGATCCTTTGAAATCAATGACACAAAAGAACCATAGATCTAAAAAGAACTAAAACCACAAACATACCAATACTACATTTTATTTCTATTAGTCCAAAAATGGAATACATAAGTTAATTGCCTTAAAATGCACCTCTCGGGGCGAAAAATCGGCAGTTAGCCACCGAGAAACATGTAAACAAAAAAACGAGCTCAAGAGTCGTGCTGATACTCATGACTAAACTAGCTACCCGGATGCACCGAATAAAATTGTATTATAAATAAAGCAAACCAAAAACAATGACAATTAACTAGCATTCTCTTTCGCAATCTTCTCAGCTTTCGCAATCACCTCATCGATTCCTCCAACCATATAGAAAGCTTGCTCAGGAAGATCATCATATTTTCCTTCAATAACACCCTGCATCACATATCATTAATTATTCATTTATCCATAACAATGTTGACTTTGAATCTCACATCTAATATTGGAAAATTTTATATGTACCCTACAAAATTGCTTAGTGTATTTATATGAGTGAAATACTCTTTATATACCCTGGAATTTAACAATTCATGTGAGTGATGATATCTATAATAGCAACCATAATATTCTAATATTTTTCAGATTATTAATAAATAATCAAACATTTTTAGTAGACATGAACTTGAACACCATTTTCTATAATAGCGACCATAATATTCTAATATTTTTCAGATTATTAATAAATAATCAAACATTTTTAGTAGACATGAACTTGAACACCATTTTTAAGTGGGTATATCTTATAGTATTTTTAACACCATTTTTAGTTTTTAGTTTTTTTTTTTTTTTTGAAAATTCACGTTTATTTACTTTTATTTTCATATATGATTTAACTTTTCAAATAAAAAAAAAAAATACAAGATTGGATTGGGGAAAATTTTATATACCTGGAAACTGGCGACGCTTTCCTTCAACTCGACGTACTTCCCCGGAGCGCCGGTGAAGACTTCTGCAACGTGGAAGGGTTGACTCAAGAAACGCTGGACCTTACGAGCACGAGCAACAGTGAGTTTATCGTCTTCACTAAGCTCATCCATTCCTAAAATGGCGATGATATCCTGCAGATTCTTATAGTTCTGAAGAACCTTCTGAACACCACGAGTAGTGTTATAATGATCTTCACCAAGAATACGAGGAGAAAGCATTCTAGATGTCGAATCCAATGGATCCACAGCCGGATAGATTCCAAGCTCCGAAATCTACATTAAAGTTTTACACCAAATTCAGGAAAAAGATCGCGTTTTGGTAGGAATGATAGAACGATAGCTAGTCTACCTGTCGAGAAAGCACGGTGGTGGCGTCAAGATGAGCGAAGGTGGTTGCCGGAGCAGGATCCGTCAAGTCATCGGCCGGCACGTAGATAGCTTGCACTGATGTAATGGATCCTTTCTTGGTTGTCGTAATACGCTCCTGAAGGCCTCCAAGATCCGTCGCTAACGTCGGCTGGTAACCGACGGCTGACGGAATACGTCCCAACAACGCAGACACCTCGGAGTTCGCCTACCGGAAAAAAAAACAAACACGAAAACCATCCATTAATGGAAGAGAGAGAGAGAGAGAGAGAGAGAGAGAGAGAGAGAGAGAGAGATTAATGGTGGATATATGCTTCACCTGAGTGAAACGGAAAATGTTGTCGACGAACAGAAGCACGTCCTGTCCTTCAGCATCTCGGAAGTGTTCGGCGACTGTAAGTCCGGTGAGTCCGACACGAGCACGAGAACCGGGGGGCTCATTCATTTGACCGTACACCAACGCACATTTGCTTTCCATTTGTTGCTCTCCGAGCTTAATGACACCACTCTCGATCATTTCTCGATACAGATCATTTCCTTCTCGAGTTCTTTCACCAACTCCGGCGAACACCGAGAAACCACCTGATCAGAATTAAACATGAATCTTCGTATTCCATTACATACACAAGAAATTGAAAGGGTCTTGCATACCATGGGCCTTTGCGATATTGTTAATGAGTTCCATAATTAGCACCGTCTTCCCGACGCCGGCACCACCAAACAACCCGATCTTCCCACCTCTTTGATATGGAGCAAGAAGATCCACAACCTGTAATTGCAAGTGGAAAACGAATGAGAAACGTAAAAATTAAAGATGATAAGTGAAATTTTTGATCACTTTGATTCCGGTGATGAGGATCTGCTGTTCGGTTTCCTGATCATTGAATGCCGGAGCTTCACGATGAATTGGTAGATAGTGACTCGTTTCTTTGAAATTCAAACGATCAAAAGCGTCAGTAGTTTGAATCAGATTGGGAAGAAAGTGAGAAGATAATTAATGGTGTAAAGATGCAATGCAATGCTTACTTATTTCACCCCTGTGGTCAATAGGCTCTCCGATGACATTTATAATACGACCGAGTGTCTCCCTGCCGACCGGAACCTGTAACATGGAATCGAGATTACGATTGAAGTCTTGAAGAAAGGAATTGAAGTCTCAAATGGAGTAATTTAACAGAAGAAAAAGTCTTACAAGGATAGGAGATCCGGTGTTTAGAACTTTTTGGCCTCTAACAAGTCCATCAGTTCCATCCATGGCGATTGTCCTCACCATATTCTCTCCCATATGCTGCGCCACCTCCAACACGAGTCTGATCGAATGATCCATCACCTCCAACGCCGTCGAGATCGGCGGCAACCCATCTTCAAACCGCACGTCCACGACGGCGCCGATCACCTGACAGACGCGACCCACAGCACCTTTACCTGTATATTCATCGGTAATCTTTCCGGTTGTTTTGGAAGATGACGGAGACGACGAGAGTGCGGCGGCTGCCGTTGAGTATCCTGCTGTCGCTGCCCGGTTCAACAGAAAACCTGCCGGCGAAGGGCGGTAACGTGGACATGGGGTCGGTGGGTTGTGGAGTTTTGTGATTGAAGGTGATTTAACACGGCGGAAAAGGGAGGATACAAGCCTCCGGGAAGCCATATCAAATCGGAAAATGGTGGCTGATTGGGTTTCTTTCGAATCGATTCAAATCAATTTATTGACATTTGCTATTGAAATGGCGATGGGGATTTTTAAGGAAGATGATGAGTGTGAGTGGTGAGTGAATTACGAGTGAAATATTGGGGTAAAGATTTATTTGCAAGGTTGAGTTTCGTTGTGATCTTGCTTTTCCGATGGGTACGTCGTCGGACGAATTCAAATCATGGCCGGGCGCCACGTGGTGTTGGAACACGGCATACCCGGCAATTTTAGAGCTGAAATTGTTTTGTATTTAGTGAAATACACTTATGACCCTTTACTTTAAGTTGTTTGTCACATTGGACCCAAAAGTATCATCGTTTACCAAATATGCCCACACGTTTTAGTGTTGTTCATACTAGGCACTACTATGAAACTCTAACGACAAAATTTAGTTGAAACTAGATGTATGGTTGTATGCCTCTGGTTGAAGATTACGTATGAATAAAATTATATTGCTAAAATATTATTGAGTAATAGTTCAAATTGGCTTTAGTTCATGCCATATAAATGGCATTTCAACGAACACTTTTTTGCAACCAATGTTTTTTTTGCCAGTCTCCTAATTTCATATGTTATAACAATTAAATGGAAGCATACCCACCTAGTCAATATCAACTATTATATGTTACGTTAGGTGATATATTTTCATAAATACGATTTACTTATATTTTCCTTGTGCATCCACTTATATTCATACCAATATAAAAAGTAGAAAATCATACAGTCTACATCAACCCTTCCCCCCTATGGTCCACGTGAGATGTCAATCACAGAACACTAGACGAGCAAAATTTGAGACATTGACCTTTTATATGAAATTTCACTCCTTAATCATTAGACTCATCATAAAGGTTATCCACAAATATATATTACCATAGCTTGTAATTCGATAACCAATGTCATAAAAGTATGTATGTTTCGATCTTGAAACTTATTATCTTCGTTAAATGATTTTTCTAGTAAAACACACAAATAAAACATAATAATACATATGTATCATTATAAAGCCCATTGAAGGGGAAAAAAATCTTATGGGATATGTGCCCAAACACGGCCGATCCTGAAAAATAACATATTCTTAAACGGCATGACGAACAAGAAAAAATGGTCTTTATCTTTATTAAAATTTTGTATTTTTAAATAAAAATATATAATGAAAAAAATTAGGCCCTGTGGTATATAATGAAAAAATTAGGCCTTGTACAATCTATATATTGCATAAGATAGGTCGTAACTTGTTTTCTGTGGTATAAAGAAAAGGCATTACATGTTGTACAAACACTAACATCAAGCCCTTCTAACAGTGTTCTCGATACATGTTGTAAATTGGTTTTGTAATATCATGTTAGGTTATATGCAAACTAAAAATTAGATCTGTAAGTTCGTATCCATGTCATATATGTTATGTTTATCAAATTAGTGATTAAATTTATTTTTAATCAAAACTCGAGGTTTTTGCCTATGTTTAAAACCTAAACATCTCTAAGTTCGTATCCATGTCATATATGTTATGTTTATCAAATTAGTGATTAAATTTATTTTTAATCAAAACTCGAGGTTTTTGCCTATGTTTAAAACCTAAACATCTCTAAACATATTAATGACATACTTTATGAAAACTAACAAAATATAGAACGATTAGGGTTTCATATTATTATCAAATGAGAAATACAAATATACAATGAAAGGAAACGGCAATATATAGACTAGCTAATTAGGGTTTTCTAGCCAATGGGCCGACATAAGACCCAATACAAAATAAAGTTCATAATCTTATTAGGCTAACACTCCCCTTTAAACTCACAATGCAACAACAATAAGCATTGAGAGTTTGTCAGACAGAAAATGGAATCAATGAGCAATCAATGGCTTCGTGAGAATATCAGGATTTTGCAAAGT
Source organism: Lactuca sativa (assembly GCF_002870075.4). Taxonomy (NCBI): domain Eukaryota; kingdom Viridiplantae; phylum Streptophyta; class Magnoliopsida; order Asterales; family Asteraceae; genus Lactuca; species Lactuca sativa. The sequence goes on along the minus strand of NC_056626.2, from coordinate 335,469,240 downwards.
GGAAGAAATATAAGGAAAAGAGATAGTGCCCTTCTGGAGATGATGTCGTGTGAAATGACAATCAATATCAATGTGTTTTGTGCGCTCATGAATCATTGAATTATTAACAATCATTATTACACTCTTGTTGTCACAATACAAAGGGGTAGGCTGAGAGATGTGAACGCCCATATCTGCAAGAAGCCACCTCAACCAAACAATCTCACAAGTGGCGATAGCCATGGCTCAATACTCAGATTTTGTAGAAGAGCGAGAGACAACATCTTGTTTCTTGCTTTTCCATGATATCAATGAATATCCAAGAAAAACACAATACCCAGTAGTGGACTTACGATCATAAATATCACTATCCCAATTTGCATCACTATAGGTATGCAGGTCAAGAGAGGATGTAGATGGAAACACAAGAGTACGGAACTGAGTACCACGTATATATCTCAAAATACGAAGAACAACTCCCCAATATACAGTAGTAGGAGCAATGACAAACGTGTTGACCACATGATCTGCATGAGCAATATCCGGTCTAGTGACAGTCAGGTAAACTAAACTCCTTACAATGGTACAATAAAGGCTTGGATATGATAATGGGACACCATCAGTTGGAGAATACTTTGCATTACTCTCTATAGGCGTATCAGCTTTCCGATTATCTGTGAGTCGTGTGCGTTCAAACAAATCTGAAATATATTTCGTTTGAGATAAAAGATAACCCTTTGGAGACTAAGCAACTCCAATCCCCAAGAAATAACATAGCAAACCCAAGTATTTCATAGCAAAATGGTGAGTTAAATCACGCTTTAAAGACTCTATATCATCATGATCATCACCAATAATAATCATGTCATAAGGAAAGAATAATCCAACCTGCATTCGTACATCGAACAAATAGAGTTGAATCATGGTTACTTGATTGAAAACCACGTGAAGTAATCACTGTAGAAAATTTCTCAAACCAAACATGAGGGGGTTGTTTGAGGCCATATAGTGCCTTTCGAAGTCGACAAACTTCACATGGTTGGTGAGCAATACCATGGGAGGAGACATGTATACTTCTTCATGAAGATCACAATTCAAGAACGCATTCTTGACATCCATCTGATAAATTTTCCATTGGCGAATGGAAGAAACTGAAATCAAGGTGCGAACAGTCGTTATTTTGCAACAGGAGCAAACGTCTCCTTATAATCCATACCATACTTTTACGTGTATCCTTTCGCAACAAGTCTGGTTTTATAATGCTCAACATATCCATCAAAATTTGTTTTGATTTTATATACCCAGCGGCAACCAATCGTGTGCTTTCCGGGCGGAAGCGGAACCAGATCCCATGTATGAGTCTGATAAAGAGCTGTAAGTTCCTCAACTATAGTGGTATGCCAAAGAGGATCAGAAACAACCTCTTTGTAGGTTGCTAGCTCATAGAGACGATGTACATTAACAATAAAGGATGCAAACACTGGTGAGTAAGAGGAATAGACAAAGTCAGGAAGCTTTGCAAACTTCTTATTACGATAAGGCCTTTATGGAGGGGGTATTGATGATCTACAGGCAGAGGATCAGTGACAGGTGGTGGATCAGCAGTAGGTGGTGGATCAATGACATGTGGTGGATCACCAACATCATTGTTAAATGGATCAATAGTACGAAGCTCCTCTCGGGTTGCATCATGTGATTGAACAAGAACACTATATAACGAAATATGCTCCAGAAAAGTGACATTATAAGAGACATAGAGTTTCTGATTTGATGGATTATAGCACCGATAATCTTTCTGACCAATACCATATCCCAAAAAAAAACATAAAGAGCTGATTTTGAAGACAACCTATCTCTCTCTACATGAGGCTTCAGGACAAAACATGTACACCCAAACACTCGTAATGAAGAATAATATGGAAGTTGTCCAAACAACATTTCATAAGGAGACTTCCCCGAAATGTACATAGTAGGAATGCAATTAATAGTGTAAGTGGTGGTATGAACAACTTCTCCCCAAAACATATTGGGAACTTGAGCAGAAAATAGTAATGATCTTGCAGTTTCTAGGAGATATCAATGTTTTCTTTCTACAACACCATTCTGCTAAGGAGTGTTTGTGCAAGACAACTGATGCATAGTGCCATCAGATGCCAATAATTATTTAAAATCATTGGAGGTAAGTTCTCTTCCCAAATCACACTGAAAACATTTTATGACAACAAAGTGTTGAGTCTTGATAGGAGCTCTAAAGTCACTCTATATGGTGAAAAAGTCAGACCTGCGCTTCATAAGTAAACCCACGTATAACGAGTGTGATCATCAATGAATGAAACATAATAGTTAGCTGCCGATTTAGAGGTGATCGGAGATGGACCCCACACATCAGAATGCACGATATCAAAGGGAGCAACAGAACGAGTGACACTTTTATTAAATGGTAAAGCAGAACATTTTCCTAGGTTACAACCACAATAATAAAAAATAGCATCAGTTTTCAAAGAACCTAACACACCAGTGGAAACCAAAACTATAAACGAGACGTAGACACATGTCCCAAAAGAGAATGCCAAAGATAAAAAACAGACTACGAAGCGTTTAAATGAAAAGAAGACAAATCGGTACTAGATGCAACAACATATAGCTGCTCCAAAACATAGAGCTCCCCAAGTCTACAACCTATCCCAATCACCCTCCGAGACCGAATGTCCTGTACACAGCAAAATGAATCAGAAAAGAAGACCCAACAACCAGATTTACACAACTGACTGACCGATGCAGGATTCAAAGCAAGTGTGGGAATGTAATACACATATGTTAAATATATATAAAGAGTGAAAATAGAACCAACACACTCTACTGACATGGGTGTAGCATTAGCAGACATAATAGAGATAGGTGTACGAGAAGATACCGAAGAAAAAGATGACAAATATGGTGACATGTGATGAGATGCATCATAATCCAATATCCAAAATGTGAAATCCCCATTTTCACGGCCAGAAAAGACCGATTTTGTTTATGCTTTATGAAAATCAGAGTACCTCTTTTAATAAAAATGATGCGGAATTTGTTCCCAGTAAAACACGATAAATACGTTATCAAAGCATTTCCGAAGAAACGTATTTTATTCATTTTAAAACATTTGGGATGTCATCGTCAATACAAAAACATAAGCATAAACAGAACTTACATTCATTTACACTAGTGATCTATATCTCCTTAATCTCTCAGTGTAATGTCACTTCATATCGACACCTGTGATATAAATAAACTGAGTGGGTCAGGTTGGGAAACCTGGTGAGTACATAGGGTTTTCAACCCACAATAATATAATTATTATGATTAAACAATCAAACAATCAATCCAATTACCCATCCTCATTATCTTCTTTATTCTTAAGCATCTACCCTAAGAATCAGCTATTCCTCGTCCATTTATTCCTAAGGATCATCCTAAGGAATCGGCATGAAGTCCATCGTTGCCATGTTTACATAATAGGCACTAAGTCTGCATAGTCGCCAGGGGTTAGGTATCAAGTCTGCATGATCGTCAAGGTTTACACAACGGGCACTAAGTCTACATAGTCGACGGGGTTTAGACATCAAGTTTGCATGATCGCCAAGGTTTAGGCATCAAGTCTGCATGGTCGCCAAGGTTTAGAGTACACTGGGTGAACACATCGTTTACAACACCTACAGGTTGCGAGCCTGCTAGTGTTCCACTGGACTGTCTAGAAAAGTCTGTGGTTGTCATCCATACTCTGCTGAATGACGGGGCCATCGTTTGGGAAAAGGCTTCTCACATCGTCCACCTCTCACCCTCACCGCGTGGTCTATAACACCTCTCAACTCATCATCCAACTCATATTCCATCTATTACATCTACCCATGTTTTACCCCAACATTATCATAGATATAAAATACATATATAGTTTAAATCATTTAAAACATGTAAAAAATCGTTCATCTAGCATAGACATCAAATACACAGATAAGATGCACACATAACACGCAATATATATAAAATACTTCATGTCTATGTGTAAGATGAAAGTAACTATGCACTCACTTTAGAAGGTGGTGACTCAGTACTCGGACAACGCTTCGTTTACTTTAAAATAATTTCCTTCGACAAAACCTAGTATTATTACCACTAGATTTTAACCTAATATTACCGTGACTAATTATTAGTCTTATATTATTATTATATAAACGTTTAAACAATACTTTCCAACCACTATGTACAGACAGGGACCAGACATAAATCACCGGAGGGCAGGAACATTTTGGCGTATAGCACTTCTGAAATCCAACAACCCTATGCGGTCCTTTAAACCAGATTCCCCGTATCGCGAGTGGTTAAAAAGATATTATAACGACACTTATATAAGTGATAATAATAGCTCAAATATTTATTATAAACTTATAATAACAATACTAATTTTAAATATAAACTATATTTAAAATAAGGTAAACATAACTTACTTACAAGGGGATTTTAGCTAAGAGTCGGGCTCTGCAGGGGCAGAACCTCGTCGCTGAATCTTTCTAAGAAAGATTTGTGCAGCGCTTCAGCGCTCACCTTACTACACTAAAACTACAGAAAGAGAAGTCGAATCACGAGGGACCGAAATGCTAAGGGGATAAGGAGAGAAAGACTCTTGAATCAAGAGAATGGTGCAAGAAATATGAGAGCCCAAGGCTCTTATTTATACTAATTGAATTTTCAAAAACTACCCTCCATAATTACTTAATGAACTTATAGTTATAAAAACAACTAAACACCCCTTTATAATACTATTTTAAATAGATTTAACAATATTTGTACACAACTAATGTCGAAAGAACTCAACATTAGTCTTATAATGACCGCATCGTCGATACCTTTCTAATGATATATATATATATATATATATATGTGTGTGTGTGTGTGTGTGTGTATGATTTATACTTTATTTTAATACGTAAATATGCTATTATAATTTGTAATTCGTTCATACAAACTCCGCTTTTGACGTTATTTATATCCACGCGTAGGAGGAGACGTACTCTACAACTTTCGTTTAAACTCCGTCAGCTAATTTTGACTTTATTTTTAAAGTTATATTTTTAACAGGCCGAGACAGGATTGGTCCGTTAAAATCTCATAACTTCTTCATCCGATGTCCATTTTCGTCTGTCTTTTTATCGTTACGTTATTAAGAATGAGATCTTCGATTCTCGTTTAGGTTGTGTCGGCTAAAAACCACTTGATCTAATACTCGAACTTCGGGTTGTACATCGCTAAGCCGGAACTTCGAAAAATCATAACTTCCCCATAAGAAGTCAGATTTGGGCGTTCTTTTTATGGACGTTCTCAGGTTAACATACTCTATGACTTTAATTTAGATTACTAAGGCTAAAAGTCGCTCTATCATAAATTCACTATTTACGTCTTCCTGGTGCCGTACTGGTTCCGTCGCGAAACTTCGACGGGTCATAACTTCTTCGTTATAACTCGGATTTCGGCGCTCTTTATATGTACGGAACCCTTGAGACATATTCTACAACTTGGTTAAGATTATTTATTCTGTCAAAAAGTCATTTTCGACCCCTATTATCTCTAAATTGACTAGCTTGGATCTACGGGCGTTACAATTATCTCCCCCTTAGGATGATTACGTCCCGGAATCATTAACGAAACAGGACTCACATGATGAACCCATACGTTATCTCTTCATCCTAAGTAATAACCATAAATTCTATGTCACTTCGAACAAGTATCTAACTCTTTGACCCCTTGACTGTAGGTGCTGCTCGATCTTGCACCTGCTCCATATCTCACGTTAGACTCCAAATTATGATCTTCAAGTCACAATCTCGATCCTCACTGGATACAAACTTAAGAAAAGTTCTTTTATTACTACAATGGAACGATGTGTCATATCCTAATGACCTATCATCGTATGATGCATCGCTTGAACTCAGGTCTTTTAGAGTTAAATTCCAAAACAAACTATACCTTCCTTCATGTTCTAACCACATCTTAAAAGGTAGAATTTCTAGATACAAGCAACCTTTCGTGATACCTCTACTAATTGCTTTTTATTTCAATCTTTTGCCTTAAGTCAGATGCTACCTCGAACTTGATTCTCTGAACCACATAACATACTCAGCGTAGTCGGACTCAAATTGACATGACCACTAGGTTCGGAATAACAATCATCTTCTTAGTCATTACCGAAACGATGGTAATGACATACATGAACAAAACAGAATCAATTACTAGCTTCTTGGTAACCTTGTGACTTTCCCTGATCCAAGCGTGAGTCATGTGCTTCCGATAGTATATGCATCTACTACCTTTCACACCGACTCATACTTGTCCCAAGTATTGTCTCGTAGTCCCCAAGTCCTAAAATCACAAAACAATTTAACACATATGATTGTGTCCAAATAATCATAAAAATTTCCCTAGACTCTACTAGGACTTCTTCCATGCATATCTTCAATCATCAATTCTGTTTCAACTCGGTTGGTGATGGACATTCCAGATGATAGGAAAACTTTAGGAATTACACCAATCGTTCGATCATCCAGCCAATCAAATGTGTACATTCAGATGTACCCTACTTCTATAGACGTACTGCTATTTTATCAGACGTATTCTAAACGCAAGATACATCTCTTATGATATCTTCCAATAGGTATCATTCAGTACCGTAAGCCATCTCATTTCCTCTATTTTCCCAATTTATCATGGTTCACATCACTTCCTGAACTTCTACTATCGTGATAGGTTCGGTTGCAGGCGTAACGACCGATGTATGACCCATCACATTCTTAGGCTTAGGTTGTCATCTTCCTTTTGTTTGGTACACCCAAGCAGACGTTCGGTGTACCAAGATGAGAATTTATGATAGGAAAGATCTTATTTACGATAGACGTATAAATCTCCTTATTACTCTGAAACGTTACATGCTAGTTCTAATATCGTAATCATACGCTTAGAATCCTGAACACATAAGGTTTCCAGATCCGGTCGACAACAGACCATAGATCCGAACAAATAACAGCATATAAGGCTTTTTTTATAGCTATAACATAAATCATTGAGCACATAAAACATTTTAGGCATTTTCCCTAAATAAGCTAGTGCTTGTGTCTATTCAGGTGTGTTACCTAAATTTATTAGACACACTCCTCACAATCATTGCTTAGCATTCTAAGTTTAAGTCTGCAAATTTCCTACAAATTCCTAGTTCGCTTAAACTAATGCTCTGATACCAACTGTGTCATCCCCATTTTCACGGCCAGAAAAGACCGATTTTGTTTATGCTTTATGAAAATCAAAGTACATCTTTTAATAAAAATATTGCGAAATTTGTTCCCAGTAAAACACGATAAATAAGTTATCAAAGCATTTCCGAAGAAACGTATTTTATTCATTTTAAAACATTTGGGATGTCATCGTCAATACAAAAACATAAGCATAAACAGAACTTACATTCATTTACACTAGTGATCTATATCTCCTTAATCTCTCAGTGTAATGTCACTTCATATCGACACCTGTGATATAAATAAACTGAGTGGGTCAGGTTGGGAAACCTGGTGAGTACATAGGGTTTTCAACCCACAATAATATAATTATTATGATTAAACAATCAAACAATCAATCCAATTACCCATCCTCATTATCTTCTTTATTTTTAAGCATCTACCCTAAGAATCAGCTATTCCTCGTCCATTTATTCCTAAGGATCATCCTAAGGAATCAGCACGAAGTCCATCGTTGCCACGTTTACACAACAGGCACTAAGTCTGCATAGTCACCAGGGGTTAGGCATCAAGTCTGCATGATCGCCAAGGTTTACACAACGGGCACTAAGTCTACATAGTCGACATGGTTTAGGCATAAAGTTTGCATGATCGCCAAGGTTTAGGCACCAAGTCTGCATGGTCGCCAAGGTTTAGAGTACACCGGGTGAGCACATCGTTCACAACACCTACAGGTTGCGAGCCTGCTAGTGTTCCACTGGACTGTCTAGAATAGTCCGTGGTTGTCATCCATACTCTGCTAAATGACGGGGCCATCGTTTGGGAAAAGGCTTCTCACATCGTCCACCTCTCACCCTCAACTCGTGGTCTATAACACCTCTCAACTCATCATCCAACTCATATTCCATCTATTACATCTACCCATGTTTTACCCCAACATTATCATAGATATAAAATACATATATAGTTTAAATCATTTAAAACATGTAAAAAATCGTTCATCTAGCATAGACAGCAAGTACTTAGAGAATATACACACATAGCATGTAATTTATATAAAATACTTCATATCTATGTGTAAGATGAAAGTAACTATGCACTCACTTTAGAAGGTGGTGACTCGGTACTCGGACAACGCTTCGTTTACTTTAAAATAATTTCATTCGACAAAACCTAGTATTATTACCACTAGATTTTAGCCTAATATTTACTGTGACTAATTATTAGTCTTATTATTATTATTATTATTATTATTATTATTATTATTATTATTATTATTATTATTGTTGTTGTTGTTATTATTATTGTTATTATTATTGTTATTATTATTATTATATAAACGTTTAAACAATACTTTCCAACCACTATGTACAGACAGGGGCCAGACATAAAACACCGGAGGGCAGGACCATTTTGGCGTATAACACTTCTGAAATCCAACAACCCTATACGACCCTTTAAACCAGATTCTCCGTACTGCGAGTAGTTAAAAAGATATTATAACGACAGTTATATAAGTCATAATAATAGCTCATATATTTATATAAATTTATAATAACAATACTAATTTTAAATACAAACTATATTTAAAATAGGGTAAGCATAACTTACTTACAAGGAGATTTTAGCTAGGAGTCGGGCTCTGCAGGGGCAGAACTTCGTCGCTGAATCTTTCTAAGAAAGATTCGTGCAGCGCTTCAGCGCTCACCTTACTATACTAAAACTACAGAAAGAGAAGTCGAATCACGATGGACCGAAATGCTCGGGGGATAATGAGAGAAAGACTCTTGAATCAAGAGAATGGTGCAAGAAATATGAGAGTCCAAGGCTCTTATTTATACTAATTGAATTTTCAAAAACTACCCTTCATAATTACTTAATGACCTTATAGTTATATAAACAACTAAACACCCCTTTATAATACTATTTTAAATAGATTTAACGATATTTGTACTAAACTAATATCGAAAGAACTCAACATTAGTCTTATAATGACCGCATCGTCGATACCTTTCTAATGATATATACATATGTATATATATGTGTACGTATATATGATTTATACTTTATTTTAATACTTAAATATGCTATTATAATTTGTAACTCGTTCATACGAACTCCGCTTTTGACATTATTTATATCCACGCGTAGGTGGAAACGTACTCTACAACTTTCGTTTAGACTCTGTCGACTAATTTTGACTTTATTTTTAAAGTTATATTTTTAATAGGCCGAGACAAGATTGGTCCGTTAAAATCTCATAACTTCTTCATCTAATGTCCATTTTCGTCTGTCTTTTTATCGTTACGTTACTAATAATGAGCTCTTTGATTCTCGTTTAGGTTGTGTCGGCTAAAAACCGCTTGATCTAATACTCGAACTTCGGGCTGTACACCGCTAAGCCGAAACTTCGAAAAATCATAACTTCATCATAAGAAGTCAGACCTAGAGATATGAGTTGTTGACTATGAGTTGTACACCGCTCACTTGCATCACTTCATGGAATTTATCTCGAGTGATCGTGAGACGGTAATATCATATAAATATTCAAACCTAGAGATATGAGTTGTTGACTATGAGTTGGTTATTCATTGATTGTACGAAAACGCATTGGTAACTCGATGTTATAAAACGTGCCTTTGTGAATAATTCAACAAGTAGTTAGTACAAGCATATCAGTCGAAGTTTATCTGTTCCTTCTAGAAATAGAAGTGATATCTGGGCCCCTCGATGATTTGGTTTTGACCTATGTACCGGGCCCGGTCAGAACCTAATTGATGTGTTCAATTTAGTTCTATGTCGAAACAAATCAGAGATCGAGAAACAAATGCTGGACAATAAGTAAGACCATGTTCCATGTGTTTGTCCGGCTGATATCATGAGAATAGAGGATTATATGATCACTTATCTTAAATGGCGTATCATCATCATCTCAGTTCCGAGAGACTTTGAAAGAGCTATGATTGCTAGTCAGATTTTGAAGTCATATTTGTAAATATAGTTATTAGACTTATCCAAGTGGGAGACTGTTGGATATAGTGTCTAAGTCCATAACTTTATTTGGTATGTACTTGACCCGACCCGGCATGGTCCATTTGGGTTGCATGGCATTGCAATACTTGGATAGACAAAATGAGAGAATAAGGCACTTATGATTATTAATATAGTATAAGTTCTAATATATTAATAATAGTATTATTTAATTAGTCTTGACGAAATGTTAATTTAAGTATTAATTTGGTGATCAAGTTGAAACTAATTAAATATATGGGGTTGATTATGACAATCATCTAAACTTTTATAGTGGATTAAATGATCCATGTTTTATGGGTTATGGATATAACTATTTGGAGCTCCATGGATAGTCCATGGGAGTTACAAACCCATGGGTCAATGAGAATGAAAGATTCATGACAATTATGAGTCTTCATGATGAAACCCTAATTGTGACACCACTATAAAAGGGACCCCATGGCTAGGAAAATCAGACACTAGAGTGTTCTTGTGAGGGCATAGCTGATTTTGAAGTGTAGAAGTATTCTCTCTAGTTATTCCAAGGTTGTAGTGTTGTGTGAAGCATTTGAGGCACAACATTTGGGGTGCTAGGCTCACAAAGTCTTGAAGGAATCCAAACAACAACAAGGTATGTATTTCTACTAGTTTTTATGTTTTATGTAATCCCCATGCCATGCTAGTTAGGAAATAACCTTGAAAAAGAAATTTGCATGCATATAGAGAAAACATAGATTCAAGGTTATTAGGGTTGCATGTACACTTAGGAAGTGTTAGAATGCTCAAAACTCATCAGTGGTATCAGAGCGTAGGATTGTTTTCTGTATACTTGATGCAAAACTGATTAAAAATCGAAAAATCTACTCACTGACGACTGGACTCGCCGAGTTCATGGGGAGGACTCGCCGAGTCCATGAACAAATTCATCCTACTCGTCGAGTAGGTTCTTGCACTCGACGAGTAGGAGCGTGTTAGGCTGTTTTCCGAGTTTTGTTGCTGGAAATGGGCTAGAATCATTATCCCAAACTATTTTGGACTTGTAAAATTTGTTTTTTAAAAGTGGTAATGATTATGTTAACCCATTTCAAATGACTATTATCAATTTTCAAGTTTTATATGTGTTAATATGATTTCTTGAAATTTTTTGATATTAATATTTGTTCTTATGAGCTTTAGAAGATCATAGGAATTGTGTGTAACCTACATGCTTGTTTAATTCATGATCTTAATGTTAATGATGGTGTTTATAACTTGTTCTCAAGTTATGGATAACCAAAAGTCACTTCTTTAAAAGGTTGTCATTAAAGAATAGTAAGTTTCATAAAATGAAGAGTCTTCAACTTTATGAACCATTAAAACTCATAAGTTACAAATTTGAAGAGTCTTGAAATAGTTTCAAAACTTGCCCTCAAGTTTTGGAATTTGTAAAGTCTTACACTTTGATTCCAAATTAAACTTTTTTTAACTTTTAAAAGGTTAAAAATTTAAATTTTATAGACTTAATTAAATTAATTAAAGTGTTTAATTAAAAGAGTTAATAATTCCATAAAGACATGGTTTAAGTTTAATTAAATTAAGAGTATAGTTTAATTAATAGATTAAACCACCAAGTATTTTAAATGTTTAAAATACACCCTTATACTATTATTATAATTTTAATTATATATATATATATATATATATATATATATATATATATATATATATATGTATAAGAAAAAGTCAATCTTACCATTAGTAGGTCTCATTCACGAAGTCGGTCTATAAGGGGGGTATAAGGTTACTGCCTATAAAATGGCGTTCAATGGGTGTCCACTCTCACCCACCGTTTCCTTGACTGGTGGAGGGTTGTTAGCCGAAAAAGGTAGGATAGGACCTTAATCCTCATTAAAAGTATAATGAAATTATAAAGTAACTATACCTTAACATTCCCAATCTTAGTTACTTTAGGAAAATGTGAATTTGGTGCTAACCCATAAAATTACACTTTGTACCTTACCAAGTCGTTAGTGGAGCGTGTGTGGTTAATCGGCATACTAACAAGGACTAGTAAATGTGGCAAGGGGTAACTTGACCTTATTATAGATCGGTGGAGTTGTGTGGTTAACCGGCACATCGATTAGGTGATAAAGTTAAGGGTACCAAGTCAATTTGTATGGTTATTCACACCTTGTTTGTGATCCTCAGCATCCCAGTCACAAACTTGAGAGGGCACAATCGAGATTCAAACATGCCATTGAAAAGTTCAATGTATCTCAAAAGATCTAGGAGTTTCAAAACCAATAAAACCTAATAATAAAATATTTCGTTCTTATGGTGGAAATTGGTAAATCGTCATTTACCTACCTTCAACTATTTTATAACCCGGATTACGACATCCCTCTTCCAGTTATAAATAGGTTGTTGGATCCTAGCCTTAATATTTCATATTGGGTGTTATATTAAGGATTTTAAATCAACTAACTTGAATTTCTCCCTTATAGATGTCTGAATTAGACAAAAATGATCTTCCCAAATCTCAAGGAAATGATTTCCTACAATTGATTCATGGGAATTATACTTCTCTTCCTCCACCTCCTCCAATTATTCTCCATAACCCACAAGCTCGAAGACTTGAAAAGTTCAAAATCACTCAAACCCTGCTTGCAATGAAACATAAAGATGGAAGTCATGTGTGCACTCATGTCTTAGGGATGAAGTCATAGATTGATAGGTTGAGAATGTTGGGTGTCGATGTCCCAAGGAAGTTGGCTATTGACTGGGTTCTTCAGTCTCTTCCTGAGTCATATAATGTGTTTATTAATGACTACTATGTGACAGATCACGACATGACCCTTATAGATCTTTCTTATTCACTTATGGCTGCTGAATCAGAAATGACGTGGCACAATAGTCAAGCAAATATGGAAGGAAGGTCTATTTCTCAAACCTGCATGGATATGGGCAATGGTAACATTGGATGTCCAGAAAACCTTTCTCTTCCCAATCGAAAGGGACCGGCCTTGGTCAACCCGGTTGACCGGAAGGTAAGGAGAAGGTTTAAGTCTGGGATAGCTTGTTGTACCATTCCCAAAGAGTCTATATGTTTTCACTGCAAAGAAAAGGGGCATTGGATGCGAAGCTGCCCTAGCTACCTGAAGGATCTAAAGGAGACATGAATCAAAATGTTTGAATCTGCTTCAGGTAAGTCCACTGTCTAACTCTCTTAAGTTCCTATTTGAAGATTCTTAATACATTTAGATGTTTGGCAGGATCAAGAAAAGGGAAGGGAACTTAAAGAATATGATGAGTCTGATTGCGAAGATGGATTTCTACCGCATGGTTGAAGATCAAATTCTTGAGCTACTATTTAGAGTTATGATAGATTGCTAGAAGATATGTAATAACATAGTTTCATTAAAATTGCATCGTAAGGAAAAAGTTTATTCCGCATTTATAAATAAATAAAATTTTTGTTTTATATTTCCTTTCAATGATATTTATGAAAAAGATGTTTGTATGTTTCTAGCAATAATGGAAAGGTAAATTTGGTTCTTTCATTTGTGGTAGTGTCTAAATTTACCAAATAAGGAAAGATTCTCATCACCCAAGTTTCGATTGGACAGAAACTTGGAATCATGCAAGTTGTATTGTGTGATGAATGAGAATTTTCATCTTTGGTAAATTAAGACTAATTCCTTGTTCACATTCGCATGTGATTCAAGCGAAGGACTAAAGGATCGGGTACATTAAGTTGTGCACTAGTCAGGTCCACCACAAAGGTAGATAAGATTATTCGTTATGATTTAATAAAGTTTAGTAAATATGGTTATGCTTACAAGTTTAAGTGTAATTCTGAAACATTGGAAAAGTTTCAATGTATGGCAGAATGAATAAGAAGAATCAAATAAGGCAGAAAGATAAAATTTTCTCCAATCTGAAGAGATGGGAGAGTACTTGTGTATTTTGTTTTATGATTATCTTAGTGATTATGGAACCATATCATAATTGATCCTCTAAGGACACCTTAGTGTGTTTGTTGCCTGAGGAGAGGAATCGTGAATTGTTGAAATGGTTAAATCAAAAGATAATTCATACTTCGTTCCAAAAACAAATCCTGGAGTTATACTCCAAGATTGTAACTTGAGTGACATAGTTTTTAGAAAGTTCATAACATTTGTCAAATGTAGAGTAAGATGTTTCCTATTCTTGTACATTTGAGATTAGTAAGTTGTGATGGTTTTGATAAAACAAAGACCAGCTAAGACTAATAGTGAGAAGTGTTTAACTTGATAAGAATCCACACTAGCTCTTGAATATTTGTATTGTCAAGGAATGGTTCTTGACAAAGAGAAGTCTTATATGTCAAGAGGACAGTGGGAGTCTAAAAGATCTTAAGATAGGTTCAAGAACTAATCAAGAGTTTTGTTAATCACTAGCCCATGACTTGAGGTTTGTAACCTATCGTGTTGACATATTCTTATTTATGTGTCTATTCCAGTTAAAAGTTGATTATGCTTGTGAGTTCTATGAGTTCTCAATTGTTTGCATAACAACCTGGAAGCAGTGGTAGGCCCTTGTGCTGCCGGGTGGCAAGAAATTAAGATTGAACAAGTTCAGTCCATATGTGTTTGGATTTGACACTAACCTTGTCTTGTGTGTAACACCGAAATTTTCACAACAATTTTTCATTTTAAAATAATCGTTTAATTAAAAAAAAACACTTTGCTGAAAGTCGCATTCATAATCGAATTTCAAAACATAACTCCATTTTCACTTGCATAATAAACCAGGATCCTCAAAACATGACTCTTTCTCTGGTGTGTACAATCGAGCCGGTGCCGTCCCGTGATCCTGAGAGAAACTTGAAACACATAACACAAAACACTGTAAGCACGAAGCTTAGTGAGTTCCCCAAAATACCACACATACATATATTAGCCACTCGAGGCTATAACTCTGTGGGTCCGTGGACCCTACTCTATGAACCCTCTGGTTCTAACTCTGTGAACCCTCCGGTTCTAACTCTGGGAACCTTCCGATTCCAACTCTGTAAACATGCACAGCATAAATCACATAGAAATAATGCAGTACAACACATAACAGGCATATAGCATTCAAATACTCTATCATATAACTCTGATTACCTACTCAAGGTAAAGTATAGTGAGAAGACTCACCTGGCAAGCAGAAAGCAGATATCCCCACACTTGAATCTCTAACTTGCCACCGCCTAACACATAAGGAAAATACTCTCGTGAATATAACTCTCGAGTCTAGGATCAACCCTCTCTTGACACCCTCTTAATGGTAAAAGACCATTTTACCCCTCTCTTGGCCCAAAGGCCACATCGCTGACCAAACCCTAAAAGTCAAAAAAAGTCAACGATCAACTTTGACCGGACTCGGCGAGTGCACTAGGGCGACTTGGCAAGTCTACACGTGTCCACTGACTCCCTTGGATCCTCTCTTGACACGTCGAGTATTTCTCTGACTCGACGAGTTTCACCTGGCATAATCGCGGGGCCACCACGACTCAACTCGTCGAGTCTCAAGAACAACTCGGCGAGTTCCAGCTTGACTCAGTCCACCTGTCAACCCTCTCTAACTCTCCCTGACTCACTGAGTCATCCCTTAACTCGGCAAGACCACTCGCTGAGTGGTTAGGACAATCTTCATGCTACTCGCCGAGTCTGTTCTTCGGACTCGGCGAGTCCATGCCATGCATCGACTCAATCTCGCTTCTGAGGTCAGATCCGCTCCAACAACTCATAGATCTAGCCCTCCCAAGCACATTCATCACGTAAAGTCTCAATCTTGGCTACCAAGCAACGCCTACAAGGCCTCTTTTGATGAAATGACATCTAAAATGGAAACCTAAGTCTCCAACTCAAAAGGAAAGGCATAAAGCATGGCATTTGGGACTCTCTGGACCTACTAAGGTCCAGATCTAGGTACCATTTCCCCATGGAACCTCTCATACTCCAAATACAAGGCAAACAAGGCATGAAGAAACCCTAGATTTGGCCATATCAAGAAAAACACGAGAATAAGCTCTGAATGTTACCTCAATTAGCTTCCTCTGTCGAAAAGGGAGTAGATCTAAGCTCCCCAACTCCCTTAGCTTGGCTTTCCTCTTCCCTTCTTGCAAATACACACAAAAATGGTGAATAATGGCCTCTTATCTCACTCACAAGAACTCTCGGCTGCTCTGGTGCTCCCAAGGTCGAAGGTAGCCGCAATGAAGGCCATAAGGTCCCTTAAATAGGGCTCAGGACCGGGAAATTAGGGTTTCATTAAACAGCGTGGACTCGCCGAGTCCAGGCGCGAACCCGCGTCCAAAACCGCGATCCTACTCGGCGAGTTTGAGCTCCAACTCGCCGAGTCCCCTCACAAAACACCAAAAATATATGAATAAATAACACCTGGGGTTTCGGGCTGTTACATTGTGATTATGGTTATGACAAATTCACATGGATAGGAACACATACACCATAAAAATCTAAGTGTCATAAGGTTTCTCTTCGATTCATGGAAATGATGGTAAGGAAACTCTTCCACTAAGTAGATTTTGAGTAGATAACAATTGTGAGAATGACAAAAGGTCTAAACATTATGATTACAACATCCCTCTTCATAATTGTTTAGACACACAAGTGAGCTATCTAAGGAAATGTGTATGGTTTTGATAAAGTCTTATCAAAGAAATTGCGTATCAGAAATCTGAACTTTGGTAGAAAAGTCAATAAAGTGTTGGTTTCTAAAAGTCCAGCTGATCTCTGGATACATGTCAAAGCTAGTGGGAGCATAAGTGTTATGCTAGTAAGATAATAATCATTATGCTAGTGGGAGCATGATTATTATGTTAAGTGTTGCAAGTCAGCAATATTAATTATAGAAAACAAAAGTTTCAATTTGCCTTGAAAAAGTTGTTTTGCTATAATTAAGGGAGAGGATTTTATACCTCACTCCAATTCTACAAGCTTAGATTGAGAATTTAATCTACTTTATTCAAGAATATATATGAATGTTATGCTGGAATGGTTCAACATAAGGAAATTCTATATATGTTGCGTTCTCAAAATTCAATTATGATTACGACATCCCTCTTCATAGTTCGAATTATGAGAACATGGCAAATAAAAAATTTGATAGCATGAATCGTGTCCCATATGCTTCGGGTATAGGATCGATTAGATGAGCTATAAAATTTATCCATTCTATATTTTCCAATTGCCTAGAGCATTGAGAGGGAAAAGAAATAGAAGTGGATATGACTAAAATGATTAAGCAATTGTCGAGGACAATTTGAGGTTTACCAAAGATTGGTTACTCATGGACAATTGGAAGTATAGAGTAAGGACCATATTGACATATTTTGAAAAGAGGCAACTCTTGTTCAAAAGTGATGGTCAAAATGGGAATATGGAATTGTTTCCATAGGTAGAAGTTATTCCTTGAATCCGTGTAAGATTAAAGAACTTAATGCAAAGAAGGATATTCAAAGGAATGTACTTTGAATCTGAGACTTCGTTTCCATGGAATTGATCTCCATTGGAATACTTTGTAATGTCTGTTGCTAAGTCTTAGTGACTTATGTGCATATTCATTACAAGAGGATCATTTCATATAAGTTTAGAATCTAATAGATTATTGTAAATGGCAAGAGTTTGGTATTCTTACATTTGCAATAAGAATTTGGGATTGTGAAATGAGAATCATTGAAATTATGTTCAATTTAGTCTATTTCACAAAGTAAAGACAAACATAGCATGCATACTAGATGTATGTCATAGCTATTGTCTAGAAAACATAGTGTACATGCTTGGAGCATGGGACAACTAATGTTTTAATTCAAGTATAAAGTTGATTAATCGAAACATAAATAATGAGTAATCAATATGGTGCTTAAATAAAAGGTGTTTTTATTTACACTCAAAGTGTTGAGTCCATATAAGATTAGTATTGTTCTTGTGTTTCACTTTGCATGTTTTGACTTCCAGAATAACTAGACCATTCTTCCTGAATGACTAAGATATTCAAACCATCCACAGTCAGTCCTATGTTGGAAGTAGATATGAATCAAGACTGTCATGAATTTGGCTTGTATGGTTTGTCTAAAGTGCTTTAGACAATGCAATGGTTGCTACAACATTCATGAGTACTCATAAGGCCTGAGTATTGGATTCAACCCACGCTCACTTGCATCACTTCATGGAATTTATCTCGAGTGATCGTGAGACGGTAATATCATATAAATATTCAAACATAGAGATATGATTTGCTGACTATGAGTTGGTTATTCATTGATTGTACGAAAACGCATTGGTAACTCGATGTTATAAAACGTGCCTTTGTGAATAATTCAACAAGTAGTTAGTACAAGCATATCAGTCGAAGTTTATCTGTTCCTTCTAGAAATAGAAGTGATATATGGGCCCCTCGATGATTTGGTTTTGACCTATGTACCGGGCCCGGTCAGAACCTAATTGATGTGTTCAATTTAGTTCTATGTCGAAACAAATCAGAGATCGAGAAACAAATGCTGGACAATAAGTAAGACCATGTTCCATGTGTTTGTCCGGCTGATATCATGAGAACAGAGGATTATATGATCACTTATCTTAAATGGCGTATCATCATCATCTCAGTTCCGAGAGACTTTGAAAGAGCTACGGTTGCTAGTCGGATTTTGAATTCATATTTGTAAATATAGTTATTAGACTTATCCAAGTGGGAGACTGTTGGATATAGTGTCTAAGTCCATAACTTTATTTGGTATGTCCCGACCCGGCATGGTCCATTTGGGTTGCATGGCATTGCAATACTTGGATAGACAAAATGAGAGAATAAGGCACTTATGATTATTAATATATTATAAGTTCTAATATATTAATAATAGCATTATTTAATTAGTCTTGACGAAATGTTAATTTAAGTATTAATTTGGTGATCAAGTTGAAACTAATTAAATATATGGGGTTGATTATGACAGTCATCTAAACTTTTATAGTGGATTAAATGATCCATGGTTTATGGGTTATGGATATAACTATTTGGAGCTCCATGGATAGTCCATGGGAGTTACAAACCCATGGGTTAATGAGAATGGAAGATTCATGACAATTATGAGTCTTCATGATGAAACCCTAATTGTGACACCACTATAAAAGGAACCCCATGGCTAGGAAAATCGGACACTAGAGTATTCTTGTGAGGGCATAGCCGATTTTGAAGTGTAGAAGTATTCTCTCTAGTTATTCCAAGGTTGTAGTGTTGTGTGAAGCATTTGAGGCACAACATTTGGGGTGCTAGGCTCACAAAGTCTTGAAGGAATCCAAGCAACAACAAGGTATGTATTTCTACTAGTTTTTATGTTTTATGTAATCCCCATGCCATGCTAGTTAGGAAATAACCTTGAAAAAGAAATTTGCATGTATATAGAGAAAACATAGATTCAAGGTTATTAGGTTTGCATGTACACTTAGGAAGTGTTAGAATGTGTGACAACCCAAAGTTTATTCCGTTACATTACCCCGTTTCCGTTAACGGAATATTCCACTTTATAAAAGTTCCGTTAATAAGAGGTCGTCAAATAAATAAATGTTTTATTTATTTATATTCTATGTCGTTATTAGTCGTAATAAAATAAAGTAAAAACACTTAAATTACATTTCCATAGTAATTTGGAAAAAGTTAGTTTTTATTATTACGACCACTAAATCGGGTGCGACCAAAAGCCCCGTATAACGGCAGTATCGGGTAGATTTCCATTGAGCCCCAACTCAAGCCCCTATATAAAGGGGAGTGGACTTCATTCCACTCTTTTCCCACTCCCATATCACCCTCTCTCTATACTCTCTCTCATAAAGCCCGATTTCGTCTCAAATCCGCAACCAAACGCTTCCAAATCGTGAGTCTCCTTACCCTAACTTATCCTAAACATCTTGACTTGTTGTTATAGCTCAAAAATCGACCATTTAAGCTGTTAAAGAGGAGTTTACGGCCTAAGAGCCTCCTTAGGCCGTAAACACCTTAAAAGAGACCAAAATGGCCCGAAATTGTCCCTTTGAGCTTAGAAACTAATTGGGGATTTAGTCTAAGAGTGTTTGAACCACAAAACAATCATTTTTGGGACATAAAAGAGGGTTTACGGCCCAAGCACATGCTTAGGCCGTAAACACCCTCTAAACTTGTAAAATCATGTCCAAAACACTCCTAAACCACCCTTAGGCTTAATACATAAATTAGGGGCTTGCTATTTCGGGTTTAGAACATTTGAACACAAAGAAATGTGGGGTAAATTGGAGTTTACGGCCCAAGCAAGTGCTTAGGCCGTAAACACCCCCAAACCATGCCAAATGATAGTAAATGTCCCCTAAATGGCCTAATACCTTCACTAGAAAATGCTAGGGTTGAATCAAGGGCTTAAAATCAAAGTTTAAAGGGATGCATGAGAGTTCACGGCCAAGCCAAGAGCTTACGGCCGTAAACTCCCAATGAGTGGTCATTTGGACCACAAACTCCAAGGGAGTACACTCTTGGAACCCCAAACACCCCTATAGCCTTGAATAATTACTAGGATCGAAATAAGGGCCTTAAACTTCCATAAAATCAAGAGGGTAGGAGTTCACGGCCGTGAACTCCCATAGGGGTGGTTCATGGGCCGTAAACTCCCATATGGTCCCTTTAAACCCCTTAAATCCACTCATACAATTTAGATTTGGACCTAGCAAAATTCCACGATCAAGATAGAGCCTTTAAACATCCTAGAACACCCTCACCATGAGTTTACAGCCGTAAACTCATGGGGAGTTGTCTCAGGGCCGTAAACACCATGTATAGAGTTTACTCTTGGAGAGTAAACTCCATTCCTAAGCCATTCAAGCCCACCAGACCACATCTCAACGAAGAAAAGGAAATAGGGCGGACAAGCCTTCCTAAGTCCTTCAATCATTATTTATATGCATCTATACAAGCACAGACATACATCTAACTACGTTTGAGTGTGTAACAAGTGGAATCATATCGTGAAGTATAACCAAATCGTGATGTATAACCGAATCGTATGATATTGAAAATTTAAAAAGTATGTTTGGACTATATATATATATATATATCATTCTTAAACATCAAAATACCATATACGTCTTAAAATATCAACATATCATATATAGTCTTCTCAAACATCAAAAATATATATCAAAGGTAATATTTAAAGTATCCTCCTGCTATAACATTTAATAATTGGTAACAATAAAAAATAATCAATTAATGCATACATTCTAGAGAGAAGGATGAAAACGATGTGTTGTGTTTGTTAAGACAACGAAATTTCAACAATTTAGAAGTAAATGATCCACCACTTAGATGTAGGGACAATATGATTATTTTTTAGTTATTATAATAATTATTGTAAGACATCAAAAGATCATATTTGTTCAGCTTAATTACTAAATATTATAGAAAGTACACCCCCTATAGAAAGTACAGCCCCTGTAGGGCAGAGGTGGTTCCACTATGATGCCCATAGTGACACTGACAATCCTTATTTTTTCCGGACACAATGTAATTTTTTTTTTGAATTTTTTTGTTTTTTCTAATATTGTGCCACTACGTATAAGTAAAACGTGCCACCGGTAACACCTACGTGCCACCGACAACACATACTATGAAATCATGCGTCTGCTCCTGCTATATGGATGTTCGTTTGGACGGATTGATTCGATATGTTTCAATCAAGTAAATCCAAAATGATTTCGATTTTCAAAACATGAATACGAATAGTCCATACTAAATTATAATCCGATCAAATTCAACTAAATTACAAATTCGGTTGGATTGATTTTATAATTCACGTTGCAAGAGCCCAAACATTTTAAAAGAAATATTAACCAACTTTAACAAAAAAAAAAACAAATTATTTAGTTGTAAACTTAAATTTATAAACTACTACTAGGAAAATACATTATAGGAATATTTTTTGAAAAAAATATACCATAAGATTTTTTGTTGGATAAAGTTTTTTGAATTTATTTAAAACCAATTTAATAAATTAATAAATGATTATATATATATATATATATATATATATATATATATATATATTAAAAATTAAAATAAATAATATAAACAAATGAATAATAAATTGTTACATAGTTTTTTTTATATTATTTTATTGTTATTTTATAGTTTGAAAATAAGGGATAATGTCATAAAAAACCTTAAGTTTGGCAGAAAATGTCGGTTTTACCCTTCGACAGATTTTTGGTTCGTTTATACCGCAAACTTGTCATTTTTTTGTCGGTTTTGCTCTTGTTACCTGCAATAGCAGGTTTCTAGGTTACTATGAATTAGTTTTTGTAAAAAAACGCTTAAGTTTACAAATATTTTACAAAAAAACCCTTAAGATTATAAACATATAAAATATAAATATATATTCAAAATTTTATAAAACTAAATAGTTTTCTACTGAAACATATTTTTAGCTTTATATACAGTAAATTTTATATTTGTTCGATATAAAGTTTTTATATTTAAATTTTTAAAAAGTTACCTAGTTTTATCAAAATTTAAATATTTATTAATTAATACTTAAAATTTTCAAAGTAACATTAAAAAACGTCTGTTAGCTAATAATAATATGACATTAGTTACATTCAATTAATTTTTTTAAAATAAAAATAAAAATATTTTATATGTTTAAAAGGTTTGTATTTCATAAATAATAAACTATCATATTTTTTAGAAAAATAAATATATTTATATAGTAAATTAGACAAATATATTTATATTTTATATGTTTAAAATGTTTATATTTATTTTTGATGTTTAAAATGTTTATGATATTTTTATAAAAAAATATGATAATATTATTATGTATTTAAACATATAAAAAATATGATATGTTAGTATTTTTGAAATACAAACCTTTTAAACGTATAAAATATTTTTATTTACCTTTTAAAAAAATTAATTGAATGTACTTGATACCATATTATTCATATTAACTATTTTAGCATAATTAATTATTAACTAACAAATGTTTTTTAATTTTGGTTTGAAAAGTTGAAGTATTAATTAAGAAATATATTCAAATTTTGTTAAAACTAGGTAACTTTTTTAAAATTTAAAATAAAAACTTTATATGAAATAAATATAAAAGTTACCGTATGTAAAGCTAAAAATATGTTTCAGTAGAAAACTATTTAGTTTTATCAAATTTTGAATATATATTTATATTTTATATGTTTATAATCTTAAAGGGTTTTTTTACAAAATATTTCTAAACTTAAGGGTTTTTTCGCAAAAAAATAATTCATAATAACCTGGAAACCTGCTATTGTAGGTAACAAGGGCAAAACCAACAAAAAAAATGACAAATTTGTGGTATAAACGAACCAAAAACCTGTCGAAGGGTAAATCGACATTTTTTGCCAAACTTAAGGCTTTTTATGACATTATCCCTTGAAAATAATAATTCATTCTATTGAAAACAAATCCAAATACCTAGAGATGGCAACGGGGGCGGGGAACACAGGGGACCCCAATCTCCATCCCCATCCCCGAATCCTCAATCCAATCCCCATCCCCATCCCCATCGGGGAATATGAATAAACCCCCATCCCCACCCCCAACGGAGACTGGGGATCCCCAACAGGGAAACGATGATTTCTTTTTCTCTTCTAATTTGCAAACTTTTATGTAAGAAAAAACTTTAAATTTCAATTTTACCAGCATAAGTTTAAAGATTTTATAAAATATATAAGTACTCATAAATTGCATAAAAAATATAAATAAATTTTCTACCAAATTTAAATACATATATAATAAATCAAGTAGAAAAAAATTATCAGATTGATATTTTAGGTAAAATAGATCAACCAAAGAGGAAAAAGAAATATACAAGAATTTAAATTAGATAAAAAAAAAAGTAAAAATATAATTTCAACCAAGTAATTACTAATGAGTTAGGTTACTTAAATCAAATTTTATGTATTATAAATTTTACTATAAATATATGTTATATATTATTTTTATATATGAATATATGTCGGGGACGGGTCTAGGGTCGGGGATTAAGGGTATCACCATCCCTATCCCCATCCCCATTTTTTTTATTCGTAGATTCCCCATCCCCATCCCCAGTCAACTTGAGGATTCCCCAGTCAAAACGGATACGAGTTTCAGGTCCGTTGAGTATAGGTTTTTTGCCATCCCTGCTAATACCTATAAATTCAAATCAAATAATCCAATCGAAATATTTTTTGCTCTATGATTTCAAATTCAAAATATAACGTCTTTAAAACTTACACTGTACGCCTTAAAACTTGTACATTGCTCTGGATTATCAATTCCATATATTGGAATAAAGATAATCGGCATAGTAATGGTCGGAAACAAAGAATGCGGTGAATGATACTTTTGGCGCCATCAAAATCGCCTGCACAACCGCCTTCGACCGCCGCCAATGGCCGACCTTCTCTGGCCAACTAACCTGAAATTGGTTCTTGATATTCATTCAGTGTAATCTTCATGAGTGAAACCAAATATGGCATCACCATCATCTTCCAAACCCAAAACCCTAACCCTAGATTCTACAGCTTTATTTCTCCAATCCCCACAAACAACTTGTCCTCCACTTTCTTTCTCTCTTCTTTCCTCGCGCTCTCCTCTACCTCCAATGCCCACAGATTTTCCCCTTTCCAAACTTATCCCCAAAACTAAATTTATCGTTGACGGCTTCCGATTATCCGGCGACTACTCCGTATCGTACTTCCTCTCACATTTCCACTCAGACCACTACGGCGGACTCAATGCGAACTGGTCTAAAGGAATTATCTTTTGTTCAGAGATTACTGCCCGCCTTGTTATTCAAGTACTTCAAGTTTCGGCATCATTAGTGGTGCCTTTGCCTTTGTCGGAGTCAGTTTTTATCGACGGCTGTGAGATTTCACTGGTCGACGCAAATCATTGCCCCGGTGCAGTCCAGTTCTTGTTCAAAATCCCGACTGGGGACGGGAGTTGCGAGAGGTATGTGCATACCGGTGACTTTAGGTATTCTGTTTCTATGAAATCCGAAACTGTTCTGAACGAATTTACGGGTGCTGATGCCGTTTTCCTGGATACTACTTATTGTAATCCGAAATACGTGTTTCCTTCGCAACAGGAGTCCATTGATTATGTAGTTAGTGTGATTAACAAGTATAGCCTTGAGAATGATGGTGGTTTAAAGTCTGTTTTGTTTCTTGTTGCCACTTATGTCATTGGGAAAGAGAAAATCCTGCTTGAGATTTCACGTAGGTGTAAGAGAAAGATACATGTTGATGACAGAAAATTGGGTATTCTGCATACTCTAGGGTTTGGAGAAGATGAAGTATTTACCACTAAAGAATCTGAAAGTGATGTTCATGTTATTGGGTGGAATGTTTTAGGTGAAACCTGGCCTTATTTCAGACCTAATTTTGCAAAAATGAATGAAATCAAGGATGCTAAAGGGTATTCTAAGGTGGTGGGATTTGTTCCAACAGGGTGGACCTATGAAGTAAAGCATAACAAGTTTGCTGTAAGGACAAAAGACCCATTTGAAATACATTTAGTACCTTATAGTGAACACTCAAACTATGAAGAACTTAGAGAGTATGTAAAGTTCTTAAGACCAAAACGTGTTATTCCAACAGTAGGTGTGGATGTTGAGAATCTTGATGGGAAACATGTTAATAAAATGTTAAAGCATTTTGCAGGATTGGTTGATGACATGGCAATCAAGCAAGATTTCTTGAAGGGCTTTCATCGTGGGTCCAAGGGACAAAATGAGAATCTTGAGAAAGATCCACAAAAGGAAAAAGAAGCTAAAAATGATTCTTTTTCACTTTGTGATCAGAAAGATGAACATGAAACAGATGAAATGTTGCAGGAGCTTCTTGATTGTTTGCCTGATTGGGTCACTAGAGCCCAAATGATGGATGTTTTAAGTAAATCAAGAAAGAATGTTGTTGAATCTGTTTCTTATTTTTATGAACATGAAACTGAATATTATGAACAGATCATTACAAGTGTATCCACTTCTGCATCACAGGAAAATCCAGTTGAGATTCTCAAAGAAGTCATTGCACATGCTTCATCCACCTCATCCAAAGGCTTTACATCACCTTCACCTCCTGTTAAATCTTTATTAAAAACTGATGATGTTTCTTCAAGTAAAAGAATGACATCATCCACCATTAAACAAACCAAAAGTATCAATTCTCCAAACAAAAAGAAACAATCAAGTTCAAGTAAAAACACCATTTCTCCCAACCAAAAGAGGAAGAAGATCAATGACAATATTTCAAGCAAGAAGCCAAAAATCACTTCACAAGATGGATCTAATGGACCAAAGCAATGCACAATCACTAAGTTCTTCAATAAACTCTCACCTGTGGTTGAAATATCCAACAATGATGTCATCAAGACTTACAAAGATGAAGTAGATCAGTTCATACAAATCATAAATGGCAATGAGTCATTGCATGATTATGCTACAACCCTTTTAGAGGAAACAAAGGGTGATATCAACAAAGCTCTTGACTTGTATTACTTAAAAGATAAACAAAGTGAAAATCAAAAGAGGATCTTTTCTAATGAAGACACTGAAGCATCTCAAGATCTTATATCACTTCCACCTGAGAAATACTCTCCCATAGACCATGGTTTGTCTAATTAGTTTGTTCAACTTTCCCAAGATTATGTATTACAATTTACACACAAGTTATTTATTAATGAGAATGAATTAAGACAATCTTTTTATCGATTAACTATAAGTCTATAACATGTAACTTATGTGATACTAAGATTTGAATGCTGCAGCTTGCTGGAAAGATGGAGAGTTTGCTCCCTATTTACATCTTGCCAGGACATTCAATTTGGTGGAGGGCGAAAAAGGAAAGATTAAAGCTACATCTATGCTCTGCAATATGTTTAGAAGGTTTGTTGATTTTTATTTTTTCCATTATTGATTGATTTAATACTTAACTACTTATGCTTATGCATATTTCTCATTTTAAACAGCTTGTTAATTTTGTCACCTGAGGATGTGTTGCCAGCTGTGTACTTGTGCACAAATAAGATTGCCCCTGATCATGAAAACACGGTTGGTTTTTTTGCAAATTGTTTTATAGAAAACTGCAAAAATGGTCCCTGTGGTTTTCACTTTGCTGTTTTCTTTCACTAAGGTCCCAAAAAGTTTCAAGTTTCAAAAATCAGGGACCAAAATCACAACCAAACTTTCTTAAAAGGACTATTTTTGCAAGTTGAAACTTTTTTGGACTTTATTCAACGAAAAGTGCAAACCACAGGGACCTTTTTTGCAAATTTCTCATTATTAATATGCAGGAACTGAACATTGGTGGAAGTATTGTGACATCAGCAATGGAAGAGGCATGTGGAACAAACAGATTGAAGATTCGTGAATTGTACAACACTTTAGGTGATCTTGGTAAGTTTTATTTATTTATTTATAATATTTCATTCTTATTTTATTTTTTTATACTAAATAATATTTGTAAATAAGGTGATGTGGCTCAACTATGTCGCCAGACACAAAGGTTACTAGCACCTCCAGCTCCACTCTCAATCAGACGAGTTTATTCAGTTCTTCGAGAAATAAGGTATGAAATTTATTTACGATTTTGCCCTTTTTTAATTTATTCTTTTATATTAATATTAATATAAAATATAGAATTTGTCAGTGTACAAACAGGTAATGGAAGTACATTGCGTAAAAGAAACCTCATTATTAATCTAATGAGATCTTGTAGAGAGATGGAGATCAAGTTTATAGTCAGAACATTGGTAACTTTTTTTTACTTTTCAAATTTTATTAACATTTTATAAAACTTTTTCATTTCATTAAATTCCTTTTTTTAGGTCAAGAATTTAAGAATTGGAGCCATGATGAGAACTGTTCTTCCTTCATTAGCTCAGGCTATTCTTTTGAACTCTTCCCATGAAACAACCAAAGAAACACTTCAGGTTTTATGATTCCAAGATTATTTTTATATGGTTGTGGTTTTTTACTGATATACCCTTTTGTATTAGGGACTCAGTGCAGCAGTTGTGGAAGCATATAACATGCTCCCGAATTTAGTAAGTTATTTCTATTAATGCAATGAATGAATAAATTATTCTATTTTTAGTAAAAAGGATTATTTATTTTTCTTTATAATCTTTGTTCTTCAGGATTTGCTTATTCCTTCTTTGATGGAAAAAGGGATTCAGTTTTCTTCATCAACATTATCAATGCTTCCAGGCATACCCATTAAGCCAATGCTTGCAAAGTATACACAAATATTACTCATATTTTATAAAAAAAAACTAAAAAAGTTACTTTTTTGATTGTTCACAATGTTATAATGTTTATGTTTTAGAATTACTAATGGAATCCCTCAAGTCTTGAAGCTATTTCAAGGAAAAGCCTTTACTTGTGAATTCAAGTAAGTCTTTTTTTTTATTTTTTTATTTTTTTTATTTGTTAATTTGATAATTTCTTGATTATATATTTAATTATTTATAGATATGATGGACAACGTGCCCAAATTCACAAATTACCTGATGGATCTATACGTGTATTTTCAAGAAATGGAGATGAAACAACTTCAAGATTTCCAGATTTAATAAATATAATAAATGATACTTGCAATAAAGATACCATGTCTTTCATAATTGATGCAGAGGTATGTTTTAATAACAAAATTCATCATGATTTTTTTATAAAATATTTATTTTATTTTGGGAGTAATCTTAGGTGGTGGCTGTTGATAGAAAAAATGGTGGCAAGCTTCTATCTTTTCAAGAACTATCTTCCCGTGATAGAGGGAGTAAAAATTCATCTATTTTAGTAGATAATATAAAGGTTATATAATTATATTCTCTTTTTTTATAAAAATTACTCTTGAAAATTACTAATCTTGTTTATTTATTGATTTATTTACAGGTTGATATATGTGTCTTTGTATTTGATGTCATGTTTGCTAATGGAAAACAGTAATAATCTTTAATTGATTAATTCTTTATATTCTTAATTCACCTATTTATTAATTATACAAAGTCTTCATAATTTTTAACTCAAAACTATCTTTTACAATTTACAGGCTGTTGGGCTTCCCTCTGCGCGAGAGAAGAAAATGTAAGATTTCTCATTTTTATTTTTAATTTTAATTTTTTCCTTTTCCTAATTTAATTTCAGATATGAAAGGTTTATTTGGTGATGAAAAGAGTGGATATTTTGAATATTCACAGGAAATAACAGTGAGTTTCAGTGTTTCTTAATACATTTAAATATTTTATATACAGTTTGTGTTGTTTGTTCTCAAGTTAAAAGAAAAATGTAGGTGGAGATGGATGATGCTGACGTGGCAAATGAAGCTACAGTGAGTAAAATGAATCGGTTTTTTGATGAAGCTTTTCATTCATCATGTGAGGGACTCATGTTTAAGTCTCTTGATGTTGATGCTGGTTATCTTCCATCAAAGCGTTCAGATTCTTGGTTAAAGGTTTAATTTAATTTATTATTATTAAAAAAAGTTTTTCGATGACTCAATTTTAAATAATCTTGAAACACTAAAAATCGTTTTTTTTGAAAGGTGAAACGTGATTATGTAGAAGGGTTAAATGATTCCCTTGACTTGGTTCCTATTGGTGCTTGGTATGGAAATGGAAGAAAAGCCGGATGGTAAAAAACTTTTATTGTTATTCTTGATTCTTATGTTGACTTTTATTATATTTTATTTTGACTTTTTTTTAATTAGGTATAGTCCGTTTCTAATGGCGTGCTATGATCCTGACACCGAGGAGTATCAAAGTGTTTGCCGCGTAATGTCGGGATTCTCTGACGCCTTCTATAAAGAGGTCCGTCATTTTCTTATTCGCAACTCCCAAAACAAGTTGTACTGTGTTTGATATGTATTGGACTGAGATTGAGATTGAGACTGATGTCAATAAGATAAAATTGTACTTGACGTGTGTATTGAACTGACTGGTCTGTGAGACTGATGTCAATAAGACAAAAATTGTACTTGACGTGTGTATTGGGCTGGTCTGCGAGACTGATGTCAATAAGACAAAAATTGTATTTGACGTGTATTGGACTGGTCTGGTGGGACTGGGATAGATGTCAATAAGACAAAAATTGTACTGTCAATAAGACAAAAATTGTACTGTGTTTGAAACTTGTAGATGAAAGAGTTTTTTGTTGATGAGAAGATGATGTCGAAAAATGAGAAACCGGTGTATTATCAAACGGGTGAGGAGCCGGATATGTGGTTTAGTCCTGAAGTGGTGTGGGAGATACGGGGGGCGGACTTCACCGTGTCGCCGGTGCACCATGCGGCTATGGGTTTGGTGCACCCGTCACGTGGGATTTCGGTTAGATTCCCGAGGTTTATTAGGGCGAGGTTAGATAAAAAGCCGAGTGATTGTAGCACAAATATGGATATAGTTGAAATGTTTCATTTACAAACTTGGAAGATGGATGTTCGGGGTGGTAGTTGAATATTTTTGGTTGTATGTAAATTGTAAATGTAAACATTTTTGGTTGTAGCACTAGTAGCATTGGTACCTTTTATAACGTTAAGACTACTTTAAGTTTTGGTTTTGTAAGAGTTAATCTTATGAAATTTACGTTTTAAAAGGGGTAATACGTTTTGAAGCTCCAAAATAGAAACTGTTAAAATAACTTGTAGGCTGAAGCATTGTAGTTCAAGTAGAAGACAGATTTTAAATAGTGTAAAACTAATTTTAATATCTTTAAAACTATATTATTGAAGTATACTATAAAATATGAATATCAACTTGAAAGAAACTATTTTGCAAGATTACAAAAGTCGATGACTAATGGGTCGGAGGATTGTGGAATGGATTCCTTTATTTAACGTTAACAAGAATTAATTCGGCTGATTATATATAGATTCCTTTTTTTTAGGACTCTTCAAATAAGACGAAAAGACTTTTGTTGTCTTCTGTAAAATTCTTGATGGAATGGATTTGAAAATTCGTAGTTAGAAGAAAGAGAATAAAATCCTAACCTCGTTCATTGAATCTTTTAACCGAATAAGAGATGCAAAATGATTTCACTAAGTCCCTTCAAATTATATGGAATCCCCCGATCCAAATGCAACCTAAGTATTAATGTGTTTTTCTTCAAATTCACACTCATTTCCCTAGATCCTAATGTGATGGATCTAGCCGCGACAACGGCAACGATTAATTTAATGAAATTTGATGGTAAGATGAGAAGAGGACGTCCAATTAGAAAGTGGGAGGATAATGTGAAATCAACATGTATGAGCTTGTTTTTTTAGGACATGACCTCATATAGGATGACATAAATACTACTTATCATGTATTGTTTTGCTTTGCCCATGTAATGTTTTCTTCTCTAATCTTTACTATTGGTATGCTTCTGAATTATATTTGTGTATTATGATTTTTTTTTTCTATATATTTTTCACTGTTAAAATTAACTTACGTTTTCTTTGTATTGACTTCAGGTCCTTAGATTTATATGCTTGTATTATGATTTACTCATGTATTGGGATGTACTGCTCATTTTTTACTTACCATCCCCTTTGTTTCCCATTTGTAGGTTCTTGATTAAGCTTAGAGGTCTTCTATGTGAAATAATTGTTCTTGGAGGCATGATTATCAACATATACCTTAGAGTTTGAAACTTTTTCCATGCATATGTGTTTGTTAATGTTTGGACACACTTATCTTTACCACCATGGATACAATTTATCTACACCTAAAATGAGCTCATTCAACCAAATCTACAGAGAGTTTTGTCAATCTCCCTGCTATTGTAATTTTGAAAAAACCAATCCCGATTCAGTTACACATACCAAGACATGACTCCGATAAGTTTGAGTTAGTGATTGCATGGTAAGATTCATTTTAATATAACACTATTTTGTAGTCCAAGTATGATTGAACTGTGTTTGATGGTCAAATAATTTATATATTCAAACGTTTCTAACTTGTACGTGACCGCTAATCTTTATAGCTAGTTCCCCCTTAAAGGGAGCTACTTAGGAAATATGTTCTTAGTGATTCCCATGGATGGAAACCACCAAACTTTTACATTGCATATATGTTCGTCTTACTGGTGTACAAAGCAAGTGTGAGTATCGGTTTAAAAAATATAATGTTTAGGGGGGGGGGGGATTCTAAAGATCATAATTTACTACATCAAATGTTGCATTGAAATTTTTAATGAATGCAGAAAAAAGAAGACACATATGTTTGCCAAGTCGACATGTATTACGTAGGAAACTCGACAAACATTTATTACATGGAATAAGTTTCTAGAAATCATATAACGTAACACTACATTCTCAGGATATCCGAGTATTTAGTTCCATATTATGGAGCTTGAAGAAATTAACACTTTTGGTAGAGACTTTGGGAGATGTATTGGGTAGAGATCCCATGTGCTATCACATAAAAAAAGAGTGTGTTTGGTCGGAGGGTCATATACA
This sequence comes from Lactuca sativa, assembly GCF_002870075.4. NCBI lineage: Eukaryota > Viridiplantae > Streptophyta > Magnoliopsida > Asterales > Asteraceae > Lactuca > Lactuca sativa. Next base: position 335,436,494 of record NC_056626.2, on the reverse strand, counting down.
AAAACACCAGATTTGTCAAATTTCAAAATTCTAATGGTTATCGCGATTGAATTGGTGAACAAAGATAATATTTTAGAAAATATTTGGTGTGACAAGTGCATTGTAAAAGTGAAGGTGTTAGGCCAAAACTAAGAATTTGATTAGTGTCAAAGTACATTCATGCTGCATATTGCTTCAATGTATTCTCGACTTGAGGATTTGTTCTTTAAGTGTCATCATGAGAGTCTTTCTTGTGCTACTGTAACACCCCGACTCCCAGGTGTGAAGTATAAGAAGCTTGGAGTAAAAAGGAGCTTTGTGGATCTGACTTTACTTCATCTTGGCATCATTTTAAAGGTGGTGGAGTTCGTGGCTGTGATTCGAGAGTTTGATCTTATCACTACAGTTCGACATTTGTGAGGTGAGTTATCCTCACTATACTAAGGGGTCGAAGGCATCAATGCCGGCCCATTGGATTTGGTATCCCAGTAGTTGATGATATGTTGAGTATGAGATAGTTACACATGCTAGTTTGCTATGCCAGTTTGGTAGATATGTAAGACTACCCGTGTTACTGTTTGATTATCTGTATGTGCATTTAGCTATATATGTAGACATGTTGTGTGGGTAGGGTTGAGGTTGCACTGCTTCGTGCGGTGACCAACAAACCCTGGAGTATGATAGATATAAGCTGAGGGCCAGGAAAGAATACTAGACTCATAGTGAGGACTCATTAGCATACCAGATACGAGGTGAGGACCGAGTGGTATGCCAAACTCGTACTGAGGGCACGAGGGTATTGGAGCATTCCAGTTGCGAGCTGAGGGCCAGGGGAGCATGTCAGAATCGCACTGAGGGCTGATTAGTTATATTTCAATCTTAGGACTAAAGAGGGGGGGGGGGGGGGGGGAAGTCAGTCATAAGCTGTGGGTTCGAAAGCAAACCAGACTTATGCTGTGGGCTCGAAGGTAAGCCTGATGTGAGCTGTGGGCCTGGAAGGCAAGCAAGACTCACATTGTGGGCCCATGGGTAATCCAATTTGTAGAGTTATGGACCCATTACATGCTATTGTTATGTGTATTATTTGTTATGCATCATTATTTTGGGGGAACTCACTAAGCTTCGGGCTTACAATTTAAATTTTGGTTTTAGGTACTTTGGATGATCGCGAGAAGGAAAAGACATGATCGTACAGATCCTCACATTTTATGACTTTGTTTCTAGGAAACTCTGATATGGAACTATTTTGAAAACAAATTTGTAATAACTGTTGGTTTTTGAATGATTTAAAAAGTTTTAATTTGGCATGATTTTCTAGATGTTACAAGTTGGTATCAGAGCCTTGGTTTGAGTGAATTGGAGGAACACTTGTGTGAATCCAATCTCAAACCAAGGAAAAGATTTTCAAAATGTTTTTTTTTTCAAAAGGTTTTCAAAATAATTGAAGGAGGATACACTGTGTACGATCAGCCGGAGCCAGTAAGTAGACCCCAAAATACCATGCAGTTATTTGATATTGAGATATGTTAGAATAACATGCTAGTACTTGTGTAACGACCCAATTTTCAAGGTCAAAAATTTCTTTTTTAAATTAACACAATTAATAAACATTTTAACAAAGCATTGTCAATAAAACATTCCATTACAAAATCATATTGTTGTGTCTCAAATCATATCATCAGAAGTAATGAAAATCAGAGTACAGTCCCTAAAACTCCTTGCAGAAACCATAAGTGTGTGTGATGCGCTGCTACACCGCCAACTCCTTCCCCTTTGACGAAGAGGTACCTGAAACCAAAACCAAAACTGTAAGCACGAAGCTTAGTGAGTTCCCCCATCATACCACATACCATACAATATCGTCGGTATCTTTCAACCGGTAACCTTCATCGGTATCTTTCAACCGGTAACCAACATCGGTATCTTTCAACCGGTATCCGTCATCAGTATCTTTCAACCAGTAACTGGGGACTATTTCACCCCTACCACTAGCATACAATCAACGGATATAAGCATACAGTCAGGCCTATCCGGGTACTGACCTACCCTTGGGTCCTAAGGACCACTGTCAGGGAAACTAATCCCTACCATAAACATAACATATCATCCAGATAAACCTCATAACCAACACATAACCAGACCAAGATAATTATCAAAAATACCATTATCTTCTAAATACCCCTTTTTGGTGGGCCGACATTGTGGCCTTAGACCCACCCCTACTGGAAGGTAATTCACCTTAATGTCGTGCAATGTTTGAATTATCTTCGGTGCACCAATCGACTCCCTACGACTCCTTGATCCCTACATAATAAGCTTCAAGTCAACACACATCACATACAACCCTAAACAGGGTCAGTCCAAGTCCAATCAAAATCAACATTGGTCAAAGTCAACATTCAGTTGACCTGACTCGCCAAGTTGGCCTACCAACTCGTCGAGTCCGTGCTTCTCTAATCCGACCCAAACCCCGACTCCACTCGTCGAGTCTAGAAAGGACTCGACGAGTTCTCCTTTAATCATAACATTGGGACCATCTTCATCCGACTCGCCGAGTGCCTTCATGAACTCGTCGAGTTTACCTCCAACATAAGAACTCTTCCAGTCTATGACTCGCCGAGTTGTATGAACAAATCATCGATTTCATCTTTAGAGATTGGGAGATTGCTATGGACTCACCGAGTCTGCTCACACTACTCGCCGAGTCCCATGGCTTCTAGGTCCCTTTTCGCGTCTAAACCAACAAGGGACTTCCTTCCTAACACTTACCAATTCACAGAAAGGTTTTGGTGTTTTTGTCCAGATTAGGGTTTTTGTCCAGCCAGAGCCTACTCGTCGAGTCCGGGATCCTAATCGTCGAGTCCATAACTTAAGTCCCATGTCCCATCCCGCTTCTACTCGGCGAGTTGTTCCTTCAACTCGCCGAGTCCAAGGCCAAAATGCAAGATTTTAAAATAATTAACAAAAGAATACGTACCAAAAACCAGATGCTACAAATCTCCCCCACTTATTTTAGACTTCGTCCTCGAAGTCTGCTGCTCGTTCCTGAAACAGCTCTGGGTAATGCTCCATCATCTTATCCACCGGCTCCTAAGTCCATTCCGAGCCCTTCCGGTGCTGCCATTGCACCTTCACTAGCTCCACCCTCTTGTTCCTCAAATCCTTCGACTTCCAGTCGAGGATTGCTACAGGTTGCTCAATGTAATTCAGGCTGTCATCAACCTGAATGTCCTCCAAGGGGACCACTGCTGAGTCGTCCACCGGGCACTTTCGCAGCTGAGAAACATGGAAAGTGCTGTGTATTTGACTGAGTTCGGCTGGCAGATCCAGCCTATACGCCACCTTGCCCACCCGGGTTATAACCCTGAAAGGTCCAATATACCTGGGGCCCAGCTTGCCCCGCTTCCTGAATCGGATGACACCCTTCCAAGGTGACACCTTCAGGAGAACCATATCCCCGACCTGAAATTCCAAGTCTGATCGGCGCTTGTCGGCATAACTTTTCTGCCGACTCTGAGCAGTCTAAATCCTGCTCCGGACCTGCTGGATCCTCTCCGTAGTCTTGAGTACCACTTCGGTACTCCCAATAACCCTCTGACCAACCTCACCCCAACATATTGGGGTCCTGCACTTCCTCCCATATAGCATCTCGAAGGGAGGACGGTCAATGCTCGCATGATAACTATTGTTATAGGAGAACTCTGCCAATGGAAGGTAGGTATCCCAACTACCTTCGAAGTCTAACATGCATGCTCGCAGCATATCCTCGAGAGTCTGGATGGTCCGCTCGTTGTGACCATTCGTCTATGGGTGAAAGACGGTGCTAAAATGAAGACGAGTACCCAACTCTTTATGAAACTTCCAAAACCTGGAAGTGAACCGCACATACCTGTTTGAAATCACCGAAATTGGCACCCCGTGCCGTGCCACCACCTCCCTGATATAGATGTTGGCCAACTTCTCGGCCAAGATGCTCTCCTGAATCAGGATAAAATGGGCGCTCTTGGTCAATCGATCGACGATGATCCAGATCGAATCCACTCCCCGCGTGGTCCTGGGAAGCTTTGTGATAAAATCCATCATGATGTCTTCCTATTTCTACAGCGGAATATCCAACAGCTGCATCTTTCCGTGAGGTCTCTGATGCTCAGCCTTGACCTTCTTGCAGGTCAAGCACATCTCCACGAACCATGCCACATCCCGCTTCATGTAGGGCCACCAATAGTCCAGACGAATATCCCTATACATCTTCATTGCCCCGGGATGAATGGAGAACCGAGATTTGTGTGCCTCCTCCATCAGAACCTGGCGCACACCCTATGGTATGGCACCCACACCTTACGGTGTAGTGTCAGCAATCCTCGGCTTTCATAGTCGAAGGAGGAAACCTGCCCCACGATCCGCTCGCTCTTCCGATGTTCCTCCTTCATGGCCTCCTGCTGGGCCTCTCGAATTTGCTCCAACAGCGAAGTCACCATTGTCATCCTCAGACAGATATCTCTAATTGGTGCTGCCTTGCTGCTGAGCACATCGGCCACCACATTAGCCTTCCCCGGATGGTAAAGGATCTCACAATCATAGTCCTTCACCACGTCCAACCACCGACGCTACCTCATGTTCAGATTCGGCTGATCCATGAGGTACCTCAAGCTCTTGTGGTCTGTGTAGATTGTACAATGAACTCCATAGAGGTAATGACGCCAAATCTTGAGGGCGAACACAACAGCCCCCAACTCCAAATCATGCGTTGGGTAATTCGCATCGTGAGGCTTCAGCTGCCTTGACGCGTAGGCGATGACATGCCCTCTCTACATCAGTACTACGCCCAAACCTGAGATGGACGCATCGCAATACACAACAAAGTCCTCCATGCCCTCGGGCATGGATAAGATTGGCGCCTTGCACAATCTCTGTCTCAGAGTCTCGAATGCGGCCTGCTGCTCAGGCCCCCAACGAAAGACCACGACTTTCCTTGTTAGCCTGGTCAGGGGTACGACTATCTTGGAGAAATCCTGGATGAATATCCAATAGTAGCCGGCTAATCCTAGGAAACTACGAATCTCGGATGGAGACTTCGGAACCTTCCGTCTCATCACGGCCTCCACTTTGGCCGGGTCCACTGAAATCCAGTCCTGGTTGACGAGGCGCCCAAGGAACTGCACCTCGCGCAACCAGAACTCACACTTGGAGAACTTAGCATACAAGTTCTCCCTCCTCAAAGTCTCCTAAACCTCCCGCAGATGCTCCTCGTTCTCCTCCTGCGTCTTGGAGTAACCCAAGATATCATTAATAAATACTATCACAGACCGGTCTAACATCGGTCTACACACGCGGTTCATGAGGTCCATGAACGCGGCAGAAGCATTGGTGAGCCCGAAGGGCATCACCACAAACTCGTAGTGGCCATAGCGTGTCCGAAACGCAGTCTTTTGTACATCCTCCTCTCTGACCCTCATCTGATGATATCCTGAACACAGATCAATCTTGGAGAACCAAGATGCTCCCTGTAGCTGGTCAAAGAGGTCATCAATCCTCGGGAGTGGGTAACGGTTCTTCACGGTTACCTTATTCAGCTCCCGATAATCTATACACATCCGATGCGACCCGTCCTTCTTCTTCACAAACAGAATCGGGGCTTCCCAGGGAGAACTACTCGGTCTAATGAACCCTTTGTCTAATAGCTCTTGCAGCTATGTAGACAACTCCTGCATCTCAGGAGGAGCCAGCCGATATGGTGCCTTGGCTATTGGAGCCGCACCAGGGACTAGGTCGATCCTGAATTCCACCTGCCTCTCCGGAGGTATCCTAGGCAACTCCTCGGGGAAGACGTCCGTAAACTCACGCACCATGGGCACATCGCCCACCGTCGCCTTACCCGCCTCCCGGGTGTCCATAACATAGGTCACATATCCTACGCAACCCTGCTGAAGGTAACGCCTAGCTCTCGTTGCTGAACATACTGCTGGTCCTTGTTGTGGCCTCTCGCCCTGAACCACCAACTCTCCCCCACTTGGGGTTCTGATCCGAACCAACTGATGTGCACAATCTATCACTGCCCCATTGGGGCTTAACCAATCCATGCCTATAATCACCTTGTTCCCCCTCAACGGAATAGGAACCAGGTCTACCAGGTAACGTTCCTCAAATAGCCTCAAAACACAATCCCGATAGACCTCCGATGCTCGTACCAACCGGTCGTCCACAATCTCGACCTCTAGAGGGCAATCCAACATGCCCGAAGACTCCAGAAACTTCTTGCTAAGCGCAAGAGAGACAAATGATCGGGTGGCTCCCGAATCAAACAACACCTGAACTGGGATACTGTTCACATGGAACGATCCTAAACAAGGCACATGATATATCAAAATCACAGCGACATAATATAAAAGCATAAGGATAAAAAATCATACCCGCCACCACGTAGGGTACAGCGTGTGCCTCCTCGGCTGTCAGCCGAAATGCTCGGCTCCGAACCACTAGAGCCTCCAACTTGGCCTTCCGGCCATCCACAACCCGTCCTGTCGCTGGAGTCGGCGCCACTGCCGGCGCCGCTGCTGCTGTCAATCTAGGGCAATTGGACTTTTTATGGCCCTTCTGATTGCAATAAAAGTAAATCAGGTCTGACATCTGTATCGCCGGAGTAGGGGCAATACAATCCTTGCCAAAATGGCCAACCTTTCCGCACTTATAGCAGACTGAACCCGACCCAGTGCGACAAGCTCCTCGTGTGACCGACCGTATTTCCCACAGCGGTCCCGCCCTGCCTGGCCTTTCGGCCTACCATCGGATCCCTTAGGCTTCTTCCCCGAATCCTCCGCGTCTGCCTCTCATCTGCCTTCCTCTTTCGGATGTGCTCCAGATCAATCTCCCTCTCCCTAGACCTGACAATCATGGAATCCAGGGTAGGGCAAGCTGAAAAACTGACATGCTCCCGGATGTCAGCTCGTAGCATGTCATGGTAGCGGGTCCTGTTCATGTCCTCATCACCCACATACAGGGGCACCAACAAAGCCCTCTCCCGGAACTTGGCGATGATCTCCTCCACAGTCTCCGTAGTCTGTCCCATATCCAAGAACTCCCTAGCCAGCTGCTGAAGCTCTACAGCTGGCGCAAACTCTGCTCTGAACCGGGTCACAAAATCCGACCATGTCATAGCCTCAACAGTCGAGGCTCCCAGAGAGTCACAAACCGACTCCCACCAATCCCTAGCCCGGTCCCTCAAACACCCTGTTGCAAATCATACCTTCGACCCCTCGGGGCAGAAGCTGGTCAGCTGTGCAGACTCAATGTCCGTAATCCATCGTCTGGCAGCAATGGGGTCCTTCGCCCCATGGAAATCTGGTGCACCACTCCCTCTAAAGTCCTTAAAGGATGGTGTGTGTGGTCCTGACTGGCTGGTCGCCATGTCACTCCGGAACGCCTTGAGGCGATCCTCCATCAGCTCAATGATCCCCTCCTTGATCGACCCGAAGATAATCGGCGTCGCATCAAGGATACCCTTTGTGATCTCGGACGTGATGAACTTGCGTAACCCATCATCCACATGCTCGGATCCTGCCCCTGAGCCTGATCCTGACCCGGATCCTGAACATCCTGCTCCATGTCGCGTGACCACCATTCTGAAACAATAAACATACGAATGTCAGGGTCACATATACTTTCTGGAGGTCACACACACTTTCCAAGTTTCCTGGTTCCATCTAGGCCCTCCTTGGTTCGAGTACAGATCCTATGCTTTCAGTAGTACGGGCCCATACTACCTTCCACATCTATCCGTACTTTCCTCAAGAATTGCTTCGACTTCACCAAGTCCCTTTTACCGATACCCTTTCCACTGACCTCATCCTAGGCTTCCCTAGGGCACTCTCCGACCTACTCTCTGCCATCAGTTGCACTAGGAGTCCCCACCACCTCCCCCTAACTAGCTTGCAGATACTGTTACATATCTACTCCTTAGTTAGTTGAAGCTGGCCAGAACCCCCATAGCACAAAGCAAGCATCATTCGTGCATTGAGTAACCAAACCAGGCATAATCTACACATGCCATCCTACTACTGACTAAACAGTCCTAGCATACAACTCATACAACAGGCACATAAGGCATCCTTCCTAGATCCTTAGCCCTAACTAGAATGCAACTTTCAGAATCATATATCAGGCACACAAGGCATCCTCCTAGACCCTTAGTCCTATTCTAGCATGCAGTTCTCTGAATCAAAATCATATAACATAACAAGTATGGGTATCTTGGGGAAAACTTACTTGAGCCCGGCCGGTTACACACATCACACACTTCGTCTTTCTTAAAATTTCTCAATTTAGATTTTTGAAAACCGTTTTTCAAAAAAATATTTTAGTCCCTCAGTTTGAGTCCAGACACCCCGAGGCTGTTTCCGAATCCCTCAAACCAGGGCTCTGATACCAACTTGTAACGACCCAATTTTCAAGGTCAAAAATTTCATTTTTGAATTAACACAATTAATAAACATTTGAACAAAGCATTAATAAAACGTTCCATTACAAAATCATATTGTTGTGTCTCAAATCATATCATCAGAAGTAATGAAAATCAGAGTACAGTCCCCAAAACTCCTTGCAGAAACCATAAGTGTGTGTGATGTGCTGCTACACCGCCACCTCCTTCCCCTTCGACGAAGAGGCACCTGAAACCAAAACCAAAACTGTAAGCACGAAGCTTAGTGAGTTCCCCCATCATACCACATACCATACAATATCGTCGATATCTTTCAACCGATAACCTTCATCAGTATCTTTCAACCGGTAACCTTCATTGGTATCTTTCAACCGGTAATCATCATCGGTATCTTTCAACCGGTAACCAACATCGGTATCTTTCAACCGATATCCGTCATCGGTATCTTTCAACCAATAACTGGGGACTATGTCACCCCTACCACTAGCATACAATCAACAGATATAAGCATACAGTCAGGCCTATCCGAGTACTGACCTACCCTTGGGTCCTAAGGACCACTGTCAGGGAAACTAATCCCTACCATAAACATAACATATCATCCAGATAAACCTCATAACCAACACATAACCAGACCAAGATAATTATCAAAAATACCATTATCTTCTAAATACCCGACCGACATTGTGGCCTTAGACCCACCCCTACTGGAAGGTAATTCACCTCAATGTCGTGCAATGTTTGAATTATCTTCGGCGCACCGGTAGACTCCCTACGACTCCTCAATCCCTACACGTTAAGCTTCAAGTCAACACACATCACATACAACCCTAAACAGGGTCATTCCAAGTCCAGTCAAAATCAACATTGGTCAAAGTCAACATTCAGTTGACCTGACTCACCGAGTTGGCCTACCAACTCGTCGAGTCCATGCTTCTCTAATCCGACCCAAACCCCGAATCCACTCGTCGAGTCTAGCAAGGACTCAACGAGTTCTCCTTTAATCATAACATTGGTACCATCTTCATCCGACTCGCCGAGTGCCTTCATGAACTCGTCGAGTTTATCTCCAACATAAGAACTTGTCCAGTCTATGACTCGCCGAGTTGTATGAACAAATCGTCGATTTCATCTTCAGAGATTGAGAGATTGCTATGGACTCGCCGAGTCTGCTCATACTACTCGTCGAGTCCCATGGCTTCCAGGTCCCTTTTCGCGTCTAAACCAACAAGGGACTTCCTTCCTAACAATTACCCATTCACAGAAAGGGTTTGGTGCACAATGGTCAGCGACTCGTCGAGTGCCAAGAACAACTTGCCGAGTCCAACCTTGACCAATTCCATACAGTCAATTTAAATGAGATCTAACACACCAAAACCATAGATCTGGCCTCCTAATGTCCATTTTATACGTAAAGTTCCAAAATTGATGCACATGCATGGGGTTTTTAACTCAAAAATCCATATAGAGTGTCCTACAATGTGCATGGGGCTCTCATGGCCCTAAAGTTGGCACCTTTATGCCATGAGACCCCTCTTAAGGTCCAGATCTGAAGTCAAAACCCACTCAACACTTCCAAATTCGAAAAATGACTTAGAAGTCCATAGAGATTCCAAGTTAAAGATGAACAAACAAATAGATGAGTCAAGATAGGGGCATTATATCTTGAAGATGCTGAAAATGAAGTAAGATCTCCGGATCTACAAGCCCCAACTCGATTTCCAAACTCCTTTCTTCCTTCCAAGCTTACAATCCACACAAGAACACCCAAAAATGATCTTAACACACACACAAACGACTAGGGTTCGATATAAAGCTTTCAAGAGAGTGTTAGGGACAAGGGAGGCTGAGTTAAGTTGTTTATATAGGGTGCAAACCCTCAGATTAGGGTTTTTGTCCAGCCAGAGCCTACTCGTCGAGTTCGGGATCCGACTCATCGAGTCCATAACTTAAGTCCCGCATCCCATCCCACTTCTACTCGGCGAGTTGGTCCTTCAACTCGCTGAGTCCACGGCCAAAATGCAAGATTTTAAAATAATCAACAAAAGAATACGTACCAAAACCAGGTGCTACAACTAGGTTAGGGATCTTTAGGAATTACACAATAGAATTGTCTGATTATATGATACCTGGTAGCCTAGGGTTTTCCTTATATGAAATTGACATCATTACTGTAGTTGCTTAGTGTATGCATCGCATCTGTACATAATTAAGATCTTATAGCCTGAGAATGTTTGGTTTGGCCTTATTTCCTGTTCTTGTTTGATGAAGGGCTTAGGTTAGGATCAGGTAATCAAAAGTCTATAGGGTCCAACATTATGTATGGCTAGTATACATTAGTGTTGTAGGGTTGGTGGAAGTTTCATGGATGGTTAAGTTATGCGGGGTCAGTAGGCCAGTTATGAGATAGTTAGCCTTTCTATAGGAGTGAGGATTGAGCGATCGCCATGCATGCGTATATTGTTAGGGTGTTGTGATGATACTTGAGAGAAATATGGGTAGGTATGGAAGGTAGTATGGGCCCGTACTACTGAAAGCACATGACCCATATGCGTAGCAAGGAAGTCACAACCCCTAGGGTTTAGCTGGGAGTTGGTTCCCTGCTATTTATGCGGATTATCTGATATCTTCCTGGTGTAATTTCAGAATGGTGGTTGCAAGGCGTTTTGTGATATGATCTGGATCGAGATTGGGACAGGGAGATCAGGGTGCCCTGACAGCACCCGAGATCATCGGCCAGGATAGGCCAACATTAACAGAGGAACGTGTCAGAGAGATCATCTGCAAGGAGGTAGTCGAGATTGTTCGGGGTCAGATTCCAGAGATGTTTGGGTCTATTAAGACCGCCATGATGGAGTATTTTGATGAAAAATATGCAGCCCTAGCTGAGACAGCTGACACAATAGCTACAACAGATGTAACAGTGGCAGGGGGAGGAGCTGGCCGAGCTTTTCAGTATGGGACTTCGATAACACGAAGCCCCCGACATTTGATGGTACACAAGATCCGATAAAATCCATGTGGCGGCTGCTTCTTCACGTACTCATGTTCTACTGACCAGAAGGCCTGATGTGCCCTGAACCTACTGAGGCCCGGGGCTAAGGACTGGTGAAGATTGATGAATGGGTTGAATTTGGATGACCAGAGAGATGTGGTTACTTGGGAGCATTTTAGGGATATGTTCCGCGCTCGCTATATTCCATGGGTCGAGCGGGAGCGGTTAGCTCAGGAGTTCTTGAAATCAAGACAGGATGGTGAGACAGTAACTGAGATCACCCGTATGTTCACAGAGAGGGAGATGTTTTGCCCAGAGTTTGCTTCTGAGAAGGCTCAGATGACACATTATTTGAGCATGCTCAAGATTGACATCTGTCAGTTTGTTGCTACGCAGCGATGTGATACTTTGCTTGAGTTACAGGAGGCCGCCAGGCGGCGTGAGTTGGAGATTGAGTTATAGTTACGGGAGCAGAGGCAGGCCCCTGCACAGTCACAGCTGGTGCCGTAGTGGTCCAAGACCGCTGATTCTAGGAGTGGAGGTCAGCGCGATCGCACTTGTGGAAAGTGCAGAAAGGGTCATTTTGGAGTTTGTCGATTAGGTAGCAGGTGTCACAAGTGTGGCAAGGAGGGGCATTATGTGAAGGATTGTCGCTAGCCTACCCCAGTTTTGAGTGTGAGGTTATGTTAACACTATGAGCAGATTGGCCATGTGAAGGCCAACTGCCCGTTGCTCGCCGCTAAGTCGGCGCAGACTCCCGCGCCAACTACATTGAGGATTACTGACAGGAGTCAGGGTAGAGTGGAGCCCCCGAGGGTGCAGGGATGTGCCTTCTAGATTACAACAGAGGAGGCTGGGGCAGCACCAGACGTGGTTACTGGTATGTTTCTATCCCTTACCTTACTAATTATATCTGTTTTAGGCTTATATGTTTGTACCTGTGATTAGGTACGTTTTTAGTGAACTCTTTACCTGCCTTGGTATTATTTGACTCGGGGTGAGTTGGTCGTTTATCTGTCAGACATTTAGTAGGTAGTTCAGTATGCCAGTAGGAGAGCTAGAGTGTCCGTTGAGAGTCTCTATCGCCAACGAACATGGGGTTTCCGCTTCTTCAGTATATCGAGGTTGCATGTTGGAGATCTTCAGGGTATCCTTCCTGATAGACGTGATTCTGATTCCCATGGAGGATGTGTGTGTGATCGTAGGTATGGACTGGATCAGTCGCTTCAATGCCATGATCGACTGTGAGGGTCAGCGGGTGGTAGTTCAAACCCAAGTGGGGGAGAACTGATTGTCTACAGCGAGGGCACCATATTGGGATCAGGGTTTTGTTTAGCTGCTATGGCTCGACAGTATATTCAACACAGGTGTGTGGGTTATTTAGTGTATGTGGTGGATACGCAGGTTAGAGATCAGATTTTGTTAGTCCACAAATCTGGATCCAACCATTGATCAAACACACAAACAAGTTAGAATCAATAAACACAAGAAGGAGTAGAAGTAAGAGAGTTCCAAAATGCACACGTTTATATATACGACCGTAAATGTCTGGTACACTAGAACACACACATACAATCGAACACCTGACTGATGAGACTGACACCTATTTATAGGAACAGTGGATCGCAAACGTGTTCATGGCCGCAAACACTATGTGAACCAAAAACAACATGTTTTTGGTTCACCCAACCGCAAACACCCTGAATTACATAAACAAAAACTAACAAGACTCTTACAGATAGATGCCTAGCCCAAACCAACAAAATATAACCTAACAGTCTCCCCCTTGGTTTAAGCTAGCATAGATTCAGTCTTTCTCGATCACCAACACATCTGATCTTCCCATTGCACCCAACCACATCTTTTTCTCTATGATCTCCACAATCATGCTTGTGAACTCTTTAGGCACAACCTCCATGATCTCTTGTTGGCATAGAATTTGATGTTTATCCAAAGTGTGGATGCCCCTTTCACCGAATTGTAGCAAATCCTTCTTGTCAACAATGCGGAAAACACCCTCTGGGAATTTGATGACAGCAGAAGCCATGGCTTCATCAAACACCCAGTATTCCATTTTGCATAGAGAACCATCACAGAAGTTCTTCACAATTGGAATCTGTTTCATCTTATTTGTTGGGGGCCACATAACATTTTTGAAGCTCTCATTGGTCTTCGGGTCATACACATCTTTGGCTTTTTTCAGAAATGATTCAACAGTATTCATTCCATCAAATTTTCTCTTAATTTAGTTTTCCAAGAAGAGTTTGAAGTCTGTACCACAAGGATCATTCACAGGGTTGGAGAATGGGGCTTGAGATAATTCAATGAGATCTACTTTGGTCAAGGAAGAAGAATCATTCTTGTCCTTGTAGTACTCCACATTTCCACCCTTCCGCTTGATTAGCCAGCAATTTAGTTTATCGTGAAAGCCCCACATATGAATCCCTGACTTGTCACCGTATCTGTCTCTGAATCGCCTTTTACTGAGATCCGTCACAATGAGTTGGGGCTGGTCTCCATGAATATTCTGATAAGAATTTTTCATGAATAGCCACCTCCCCTTCTTCTGTTAAGATGACGATTCGCGTGTTCGCTTGAGAGTAACTCTTTGATGCGCTTGAGTTGGTTCATTTTCAAATTGGTCAACGATTCTAGTGGTTCTGACTGGAGGATCATTAACAAGCTGATCAAATTGTGATTTATTGGCTGGGGCAGATTGAGAAGTCTCTGCAACCTTTGGATCTTCGACTGTGGTCTTGAACTTGTCACCAAATTCTTCAATAAGCTTATTCTTTAAGTCGTAATATCCTGCCGTCAATGCTCCAAGATTGATTTGTAGAGCAGAGATTTGTTTTGATTTTAATGCATTTTCAACTTCAAGCTTGGAAAATCGATCGTCCAGGTTTCCAATCAAAACATCCTTTTCAATAATTTTCTAGTTCAGTACTCCAATCTCTGCTCTAAGATCTACAGTCGATGGGTCAACTCCCCCTAAATTTCCTTCCCTTATAGATATTCCTTTTCCGCGAGGTGAAGGGTATGAATCTTGTTGGGCCAACAGCCTGGCAAGCCTCTTAGAGGCAGCGTCATGCGGAGGTATTAGAGGAGAGGATCCCCCAAGAGCTGAAGAGCTCCCGACTTCATGATAAGATCGAGCAATACTTGGACCTTCTTCAGGGGTTGGTTGGACTGGTGTTGCAGCAACAACGGTTTGTTAGACAGGTGGCACTTGTTCCCTTACTAGCACTCCCGGCCTAGGATCAACTTTTCTCTGTTTGATTGGAGGCTGGGAGGCTTGTGTCAGATTGAGATCACTATCAGATGGAAAGGATGTTGGAATAGAAACTAGAAGGGGAGGAATCCTTGAAGTTTTATCCATATCAGTTGAAAGGTCGGCCATCTGAGTTGAAGTAGGAGGCGTTGCCTTGAGAATATCACCAGATCCCTAAGTCTCCGTTGCAGTTTATACAACATCATTGACACTGTCAAAGAAAGCATCGAGGTCTTCAGTGCTTAACCTTACATCTTGACCCTGCTTAAAACCAAAGAATAGATCATCATTATCATAACCACTTAGGTCACCACCAAGATCCATATCCTCATCATCCTCCTCCTCCTTCTCATCATCATCATTCCCTTCTTCATTAACTATTGGAACATGTTCCTCATCAATGATTGCAACTGGAGGAACATGCTCATCTTCATGACCTAAGGCTGTGATAACATCATCTTTAGTCTCTTCATCATCAAATGAGCTTTCTGATTATGATTCATCATTTATCTCTGCAAACTAACCGAATTTTTCCAATGGATATTTTCCTTTAAACTCATCCTTTGTACCATTTATGTTCTGATTCATCAATCCAAAAGTGTTTGCTCCCAAGGATTTCAAGTCTAAGATTTCTCCTCTTCTTTCAAGTTGTGGATATTTGCTGTCAAAATCATTTGTAGAAACCTCGGGAACATCAAAAAATTATCTTTTCTTTTCCCTTCCACATTGCTCACCATCTCGTTTAAGATGTATTTGGAAAAATTGAAGTTGAGACTCGTAGCAAGAGCAGCTATGGCACCTGTGTTCAACCAAGAGATCTCATCAACACCGGCTCTCCTGCCTGAGATGAAGCTGATGAAGGAGTGAGCCAGAAAACGTCAACAAGGTGGCAGAAGCTTCTTTATAGTAGGAGGAAACACTCCTTTATATCCCATCTTTTCAATGATTTCTTCGGTCTGTTCCATGGATATCTCGGTAGGAAACCCGTGCTGGTCATTGATCTGCAATGCCTCCCAAATGATATGTTCAGAAACAATGATCTTCTTTCCATTAATAAGAGATTCTACTGAGACTTCACTATTTTCTCCTCTCTTCACAAAAGCTTTGTTCCAGAACTGTTTTATTTGATCTTGACATATGATGGGATTAGTTTTGAAAGCGTGTGCAAGACAGCAGTGCTAAAGTTCATGAATCATGGACTTGAAATCTTGGTGAGCAGCTGGTGGATCAAACAGAAAAGCGACAATGTTGTGACTGTCAGCAAATTTGAGATCCGCCATTTGATCTGCACCAACCAAGCCAAGTGAGAAAACTAAAGATTTAATCAAATAAAAATAGGGTTTCTCATTTATCAATTAATTAGGCTTTAATAAAAATTATTTAATTTGGATGAAAAAATTGTGTTTATGGCTAAAAACGGTTCATGGCCGTAAACCGATTCGCGACCGCAAACGGGTTTGCGGCCGTAAATGCATTTGCGGCCGTAAACGGTGTTCATCCGCCGAAAATCGTTTTTGCCATCTAAATCCTTCAAAACGTGATGATTTCAAGTTAAATTTGACATTGTGGAGATTGCATTTGATATATACAAGATTTGTGTATCATTTTCAGATTACAAACACGAATTGATGATGAATCGAGAAACAGTTAGAGAGAGAATGCGAGAGTCGTTTACGACCGTACACATAAAAATGAAGGTGAGAAGGGTTTTCAGTCGGACACTTAACCTCTTATACCTGCCTACCTGGACCCTACTCGGCCCATAGAGCATGGGCTGCAAACCCAAAGAACCGCAAATCCAACCCAATACATCCAAATTTAATAAAATAATACATTTTGAGGACTTAAAAAATTAAAATAAAAATAAAATAAGATCTAAAAATTTAAACTAAACTAATTTTGCCTAATTTTTAATTTTTTAATTTTTAGAAAAATAAAAACAAAAATAAAAATAAAAATAAAAATAAAATTTCTTTTCACCATTGCTAAAATTCCTTTTATGATTTTGGGATCAAAGTTTTAGGACAACCTTAGTGTGTTTTTCAGTTCCTCCACTTTTGTGACTAGATTTGGTCAATCGCCGGTACTGTGACCCACTTAAACACGAAAAATTGTGACAGATGTGGACATACTACAAATGACAAGGCATTTGACCCTATGATCCTAAAGAGTATTCCTAGAGGACCATTTAGCTGATGACGACCACTGATATTGTTGTCCACCTAAATTTTGCAGCGAGATCTACAGACAACCTATTGAATGTTCAATTTTAGGTGTACTAGAACGTGTTTCCCGCTTCCTGACATACTTTGGTAATCAAGAACTTCCAGAATACTCCTTACTTTAGATGAGCAGACAATTATTAAGAGGGAAGTCAGATTTAGAGTACATATGTTGTATCCCAGGTCGGATATCTTCGAATCACGCAAAGGGAAAAAGATATGACTAATTGGATAGAGGGATTGAGAAATAAAATGATGCATATGCTGTGTTCCAGGTCAGATAAGAACTTATCATGCAAATGAGACATCATATGACTAACAGAAAGAAAGAATTGCATAGATAAGAAGATGCATAGAAGTAGAGTTGTATATGTTGCAGTCGAGGTCGGACCTTCCAATCACAGAGAGGAGGCAACATATGACTAACAGAAAGAAAGCAATAAAATAACTTTCTACAAACCTAATTTATAGGAATTCCCCAATCGCCCTATTAGTACCAGAATTAAGGACATACGTCCATATATCGAGGAAAAGTTACGCCACAGTTCTAGATACAGATTACTTAAGTGTAGCCCGCAAATTACCATATATATCTCACTGCTCAATCTACCTGAGCTTCGTATTGTCAGACCAAACAGGACTATCTAAGTCAATACTTTTCAAGTCCTTTCATAGTCCATCTATACCTAGTCTGGTCCATTTAAATCTTTCAAGCCTACCAGCGCATCGAACAAAGAAGTTCAGTGTTGGTACCTTACACAAGCCAAAATTTCCTGTTATCACCTGATTGATATCACTTCCCAGCACATCACCTGCAGACAGACTTCTCATGAGATACTATTTTTTTATTTTTCATGTTTTCTGAAAAAATAAAACATAAATAACACTATTTTTGGATTTTTAATTTTCTAATTTTTGTTTTGTTTTTGTTTATTTCTCCCCCTAAATTTGTGCATAGGAGAGAATGAAAACTAAATGCGCAAATTTAAACTACCTAAAAGCAAAAATTAGTCTTCAAAACGTATCATTTTAAGAAAGCCTACCAGCACATCGAATCGAGCTTTGTTTAACGGTTTTGTGAACAGATCCGCCACATTGTTATCAGTGTGATCTGCTTCAACCAAGTGAGTGAACGCTCATAACAATCTCTGATACCAATTCTAAGTCCACAAATCCGGATCCAACTAGTGATCAAACACACAAACAAGCTAGAATCAATAAGCACAAGGAGTAGAAGCAAGAGAGTTCCAAAATGCACACGTTTATATATACGATCGTAAACGTTTGGTACACTGGAACACACACATAGAACCGAACACCTGACTGAAAAGATTGACACCTATTTATAGGAATAGTGGACCGCAAACGGGTTCACGGCTGCAAACGAGTGTGCGACCGCAAACACCATGTGAACCGAAAACAATATGTTTTCGGTTCACCTAACCACAAACACCCGAAATTACATAAACACAAACTAAAAAGACTCTTAAAGATAGATGCCTAGCCTAAACCAAAAAAATATGACCTAACAGTTTTCAGTTTCAGAGGTCCCGGTGGTTTGGGAGTTTGCTGATGTGTTCCTGGAGGAGTTACCATGAGTGCTTCCGGATAGGCAGGTCGAGTTTAGGATCGACCTAGTACCAGGTTCGGTCCCTATCACCAAGGCGTCATACCGTTTGGCACTACCAGAGATGCATGAGCTGTCATCACAACTGCAGGAACTGCTGGGCAAGCAGTTCATCTGTTCGAGTAGTTCTCCATAGGGAGCACCAATCCTCTTCGTCAAGTAGAAGGATGGTTCATATAAAATGTGCAGTGACTATCGGGAGTCGAACAAGTTGACGGTGAAGAACCGTTATCCACTCCTGAGGATAGATGATCTTTTCGATCAGTTGCAGGTGGCATCTTGGTTCTCCAAGATAGATTTGAGGTTCGGGTGACATTAGGTCAGGGTCAGAGAGGAGGACGTGGAGAAGACCACATTCTGGACTCGTTATGGACATTACGAGTTCGTGGTGATGCCGTTTGGGCTCACCAACGCGCCTGCGATGTTTCTGAACCTGATGAATCAGATCTGCTGACCGATGCTCGATCGATCGGTCATCGAATTCATAGACGGTATCTTGGTATACTCCAAGACCCGAGAGCAGCATGAAGAGCATCTTCGAGAGTTATTGGGAGTTTTGAGGCGAGAACGACTATATGCCAAGTTCTCGAAGTGCAAGTTTTGGTTACGAGAGGTTCAATTCCTTGGACACCTTATTAACCAGGAAGGGTTTTTGGTTGATCTGGCCAAAATCAAGGCGGTTATGCAGTGGGAGGTTCTGAAATTCCCTCGGATATCAGGAGCTTTTTGGGATTGGCAGGGTACTACCAAAGATTCATACATGATTTCTCCAAGATTACAGTACCCCTCACTCGTCTGACGAGGAAGGGGGTGGATTTTCGGTGGGGCCCTGAGCAACAAAGGACATTTGAGACCCTCAGACAGTGACTTTGCGAGGCTCTAGTTCTGACCCTCCCGGAGGGAGTTGAGGATTTTGTTATGTTCTGTAATGCATCCATCACAGGACTGGGAGTGGTCCTCATGCAAAGAGGACAAGTGATAGCCTACGCATCTCGGCAGTTGAAGCCGCACGAGACAAGATACCCTGTTCATGATTTGGAGTTGGGAGCACTAGTATTCGCTCTCAATATTGTGAGACATTACCTCTATGGGGTTTGTTGTACCATATACACAGACCACAAGAGTTTGAGACACATAAAGGATCAGTCGAACCTGAACGTGAGGCAGTGCAGGTGGCTGGATGTAGTTAAGGACTACGACTGTGAGATCCTTTACCACTAAGGTAAAGAGAACGTGGTTGCGGATGCCCAGAGCCGCAATTCAGCTGGATTTTCTATCCCAGTGACATGTATGAGGATATCGGTGGATTCTCCATTGGTGGGTTTGATCAGAGAAGCTCAGGATGAGGGTATACGTCAAGAGAATTGGAAGCTTGAGAAGATCAGGGGTAAGAACACCCGGTTCATGCAGGATAGTCGGGGACTATTGACTTGCTATGGTCGAGTCTGGGTTCCAATTTCTGGTGGGGTCAGACAGATTGTTTTAGAGGAGGCTCATAAGTCTTGCTTCTCTATTCTCCCAGGGGCCACCAAAATGTATAGGGATTTGTGTTTGAGTTACTGGTGCCCAGGAATGAAGAGGGAGATTGCGTGGTACGTTGAGAGGTGCTTGACCTGTCGGATGGTTAAGGCCGAGAATCAGAGGCCACATGGTCAGCTACATCCCTTGGAGATTCCCATGTGGAAGTGGGAACATATCACGATGGATTTCATCACCAAGCTACCGAGGACGATGAGGGGCTTCGATGCTATCTGGGTCATCATGGATCGTTTGACTAAGAACACCCACTTTTTAGCAATACGGTAGAGTTCATCAGCCAATAAACTGGACGACTTGTATATCCATGAGATCGTTGCCCGCCATGGGGTTCCGGTCTCTATTGTTTTAGACTGTGATGTTTGGTTCACCTCCCGTTTTTGGAAAAAGTTCCACGAGGAACTGGGTATGCGGCTGAACTTCCGTACAGCCTATCATCCGCAGAAAGATGGCCAAAGTGAGCAGACCATATAGAATCTTGTGGATATGCTAAGAGACTATGTTATTGACTTCGGTGGGAGTTGGGACTCCTACCTACCCCTTGCAGAGTTCTCTTACAACAAAAACTTTCATTCCAGTATTGGTGACCCACCATATGAGCTGTTGTATGGACGGATATGTCGCACCCCAGTCTCTTGGGGTGAGATCGATCACAGGGTGATGGGGAAAACCGAGGTAGTTCTGCAGACTACTGAGAGGATCCAACAGATTTGACAGCGGCTGCAAACTGCTCATAGTCGGCAGAAGAGTTACGCTGATAGACGTCGATCTGAGCTGGAGTTTCAAGTGGGTGACATGGTACTCCTGAAGGTCTCACCCTGGAAGGGTGATACGCTTCAGGAAGAGGGGGAAATTGGGTCCCCGATACATTGGGCCATTAAGGATCCTTGCCAGGGGTGGAAAGGTGGCTTATAGAATGGATCTCCCGGAGGAGCTTAGCCAGGTCCACAACACTTTCCACGTGTCACAGTTGCGGAAGTGCATAGCAGATGAGGGGGTAGTGGTATCATAAGATGATATTTAGGTTGACGAGTGCCTGAATTACGTGGAGATGCCAATGACCATTCTTGAAAGGAAAGTAAAGGTTCTATGGAACAAGGAAGTACCTCTGGTAATAGTACAGTAGGAGCACAGGAAGGGATCCGAGTGGACACGGGATCCGGAGGCAGAAATGCGGGAGCACTATCCAGACTTGTTCGCCGCAGAAGACTTCGAGGACGAAGTCTAGTTCAAGTAGGGGTGAATTGTAACACCCCGAAACCCATGTGTGAAGTATAATAAGCTTGGAGCAAAAAGGAACTTGTGGATCTGACTCTACTTCATCTTGGCATCATTTTGAAGGTGGTGGAGTTTGTGGCTGCGATTCGAGAGTTTGATCTTATCCCTACCGTTTGACATTTGTGAGATGAGTTATCCTCACTATACTAAGGGGTCGAAGGCACCAATGCCAACCCAGTGGATTTGATATCCCAGTAGTTGATGATATGTTGAGTATGAGATAGTTATACATGCTAGATTGCTATGCCAGTTTGGTAGATATATAGGACTACCTGTGTTGCTGTTTGATTATATGTATGTGCATTTAGCTGTATATGTAGACATGTTGTGTGGGTAGGGTTGAGGTTGCACTGCTTCGTGCGGTGACCAACAAACCCTAGAGTATGCCAGATATAAGCTGAGGGTCAGGATAAAATACTAGACTCATACTGAGGACTCATTAGCATACTAGATACTAGGTGAGGACCGAGTGGTATGCCAAACTCGTACCGAGGGCTTGAGAGTATTGGAGCATTCCAGTTGCGAGCTAAGGGCCAGGGGAGCATGCCAGACTCGCACTGAGGGCTGATTAGTTACATTTCAATCTTAGGACTGAAGGAGTGGGGGGGGGGGGGGGGAGCCAGTCATAAGCCGTGGGTTCGAAAGCAGACCAGACTTATGTTGTGGCTCGGAGGCAAGCCAGATGTGAGCTGTGGGCCTGGAAGGCAAGCCAGACTCACATTATGGGCCCATGGGTAATCCAGTCTGTAGAGCTGTGGATCCATTACACGCTGTTATTATGTGTATTATTTGTTATGTATCAATATTTTTTGGGGAACTCACTAAGCTTCGGGCTTACAGTTTCGGTTTTGGTTTCAGGTACTTCGGATGATCGCGGGAAGACAAAGGCGTGATCGTACAGCTCGTCACATTTTATGACTTTGTTTCTAGGATACTCTGATATGGAACTATTTTGAAAACAAATTGTAATAACTATTGGTTTTTGAAGGATTTAAAAAGTTTTAATTTGGCATGATTTTTATGGATGTTACAGCTACAAGACCAGATGTAGATTTGAAGTCTTAGTGATTAAGATCAATTTTTATTTTGTTTCCCGACTTATAGAGATTTGTTTATATCATTTAGACTAGTATATATATGTTATGCTAGGGTTTGTTTCTCTGTGTGGACAAACCGATTGTAAGCAAAACTCATTGCGGGAAACATATTCTTAATCAAAATAAGTTTCTGATTAATAATTGTGAATTGTTTTTGTTTAATCTTATTGTTATTTCCAATACATGGTGCACATGGTTTATTACGTTTCTTCTACAAATAACAAATGGATTGCTTATCAGATTTAACAACCTTTCATATGTTGACATCATTGATGGGAGAAACCCATATGGTTTTTAAAACTATAGACTATAATATGTTGACATCATTGAAAATGGTCCTTATATTCTAATGACTCAAACAGTCAAGAAAGGTGTCCTTGATAAAATTGTCAGAGCTCCACAAAATCAATGGACTAATGATGACAACAAGAAAAAGGCCAATCTTGATTTTTGTGCTAGAGTTGCGTGCGATCTGCAATGCTCTACCTTATAAGGTCTATCACTTAATTGTAAATTGTGCTCTAGCCAAATCAAAACCCTAAAGGTTTTTTTAGAATATCTGAGGAAGTAAGAGTTACTCAAGAAAATAGCTTGAACCATAAGTACGAGTACTTTTCATAAAAGAAATAGTCTTTAACTCATACCTTTAACATGTTTAACTATCTCATAATGACATGAGGAGATTCAATATTACTAAAGGTGATTACGTTCTTGTTATAATTTTTTTTCTCTCTTGATTAAAAGTGAGAATATCATGTTGATTCTCTCAAGAATAGCGAGAAAATAAAAACAATGGGTTTGCAGAGTATGTTTGGCAATCTTAGAAAATATGAGGAGTCGAAGGGCCAAAGAAAACAGAGTTTACGAGATATGAAGGAACATCACAAGGATATGCTTGCGACTCTAATCTCAAAGAATAAGTGTGTCATTGGTGACTCAACGAGTGAAAATGACAGTGTCAATGACATTGGTGATGAGGATCTAAAACAATTTTCAGATCTTGCATCACAAGATTCTTTAATTGTCAAACAGTTTAAGAACTTTAATAATGCTAGGAAATTCAAATTTGGTCAAAGAAATGTTGATGCTGGATCAAAGAAGTTTGACACTGTCAGATTCAAAAATATTCAAAAAGTTTGACGTTGCTAGGTCAAGGAAGTTTGGTGTTGATAAGCAAACATCCCTTGATAAATGCTACAAACACTAATGACACACGAACCATGACATGTAGTGATTTATGATACAAAAAAGCGCATGTCCTAAAAATAATGTCACCTCTTCTAAAATTTGAAGGATTTAGGACACACATTATTATGTCCCCTTAAAATTAGTGTCAAAACCAAAAAAAAAAAATAAAAACACGGAGGGCAGTCATCATAAAAGGCGTGTCGTCTAAGCATGTGACTTTATAAAATTTTCATCAACTCGCGTTCTCCATATTTAATAGCTAAGGGGGAAATTAAATCCCAACAAATTAAAACCCCCTCCTTGTTCTCATCTCCTATAGGCTGAAAACCCCTTCTCCTTTCCATGACCTAATTAATCAAGCTCTACAAATTCCATGGCCGCTTTGAAATCTATAGTTGAATCAGATCCAACCATACCTTTGCCCAAAATTCTTCAGATATGGTCTGTCTCCATATTTTATCCTCGCATATGGCTTGTCTTCACATAACCAACAAAGATACTATGGATTTGATCCGTACCTCACGAAATTCTTTGAGCTCACAGCAACTTCTCACGCTTACTATATGTCTCTATTTCTTCCTCTCACACCGGTGATTTAGGGCCATCTCTATTTCTCCTCTTCTAGTTGCTGGAAGTTGTTAAAGAAACAAGAAATCATCTTATTCCATTTGTTTTCGTGTTCTCATCTGCCTTCCTGTCGATAAAAAACCCTTCCGCTAGACACCCTAAGCCGCTGCCGTCTTAAGCAGTTCCTCCACCCTCAATAGGTTTGTCCTTCTCCTACATCAATAATCATCGACGACACATTCTCTTGCTCCAGCAACAGATTCTTCTATCTCCAACCCTCATGTCGGCCACCCTTCTCCTCCCCTTGCCGATACTCTTCTAGCCCTTTGAGTTTTTTTCTTTTTGAAATTAGATGTATGTTTGGTGAAAGATATATGTAAACTGTTTGCTCCTGTTCATTTTCTTTTCTACATTTAGCATGAATGTTGATAAGTTTTCTCAGGTCCAAGTTCATGAAAATCATTTAAGCTAATTATTTTGGCCTAATTCTGTGCAAAACATCTCATTTATGGCTCTTGCATGGATATTTTTGTTAGTAATGAGCTGATGCTGTTCTTGGTTATCTTTCTGAAATAATCACAGACTTGAGATGTTCTTACTCTTATGATTTTCACTTTTGCAAGTTGTGGTTCTGGACTTAGTGGTGAAACAACATATGATAGTGGATATGAATAGATTGGTCTAGATATATAAAAATCATTTCTTGGTATGTAATAATTTAGGTTTCATGTTCAAAATTTTGAGAGTTGGATTTATCATATGTCTTATCTATGTATATAATTATGTAATTCAGATGTTTCTTTGGAGCAAGAGACTGATGGTGATCTTATACTTGGTGATATGGGATAGGGCCTTGGAATTCATCCTGGAGTGATTGATAGTGCTATCAGTATCTCAATTATCCATGTTTATATTGATCCTTTTTTCTTTGTATTACATTGGCCAATTTCTCAACAATTGATGCATCTAGATTACACATCTTTTTTAAAAAGTGATTATTCCAACAATTTAATTTGATTATATATAGTGGTTGTGCAATGCTGATAAATCTTGAGCCACGGTTGAGATTGAAGTATGTACAATTCCATTCTTTTTCTTCCCATAATGAAGTAATATTATGTACAATTATTGTACACAATTTTTACTTCTTGAAAATTGATAACTTCTTTTGGTATAAAAATCAATTTAATTTGAATTAAAATGAAGTACAATTAGGCTTGAAATCGGACCCTTGTGTATGTTGTTGCAGGGCATTCTTTGAATAACTTTATAGATGCTTGGGTAGGGGAGCTAGAGTTGTTTTCCAATTGTATCCTGGAAATAATGCTCAAAGAGAACTAATCTTAAGTTATGCTATGTGTGCTAGATTTGCTGGTGGTGTAGTCATCGATTACCCTCACAGGCATGTGGCGTAAAAATGTTGTACTGAAATAACCTTACCATTCCAATGAAGAATCATAAACCACATTTAAAAATTCAGTTTAACTATATGTTAGTCGATCAATTTAATAGATAAATTACTTAAAATGCTAGGATCTTGATCTAGGGAGCCAATGAAAATGCCTTCTCTGACTTCAATCACACTTTGTTTTATTAGGTTACATGCATAGTTGAGGTCGCCCACCTGTAAGCAATCATTATCATACACTTGATCTTTCATTGTCTTCTGTTTAATCTACTTCTTAACCAATTATGTTGAAGGAACCAAAGGGTCATCAATCAAAGCAACATTTTCATTTGTTCTTGAATCAATCATCAATGGTTGCTCCTATAAATCAGGTTCCTTTTGGTAAAAAAATCCATAACCACCACCCTTTTGTTCCATTTTATTTTTAATACACTGATGAGCAAATGTATATTAACAAGATGCTCCTTATTTACTGATTTTCCCAAATTACCCTTATCTCATATAGGTGCTTAAGGTGGATACATAACCGGTTCCACTCCATTTTGTTTTTAATTAATGGGTCTATCTCTTTTATTCATTATCGATCCTATAATTTGTTTCTGTACTTTTTATTTATGTGTGATGTAGCTTAGTCAAAAAGTAAAAAGAATCGTGCAAGAGCTTGGAAAAGCTAAATCTAATGTTAATGAAAAGCAAAGTGAGCTAAATGCAACCCTTCCCCTTGACACAATGAAACATAACATTCTCACTTTTGCAGGTTGTTTCTTTGAAAGATGAACATAGTCAAGAACAAAGTGAGCTAAATGCAGCCCGTAAGAAGGTCAAGGACTGTGATTCACAAATTAGTAGTATTCTTAAAGGTTTGTAAAAACTTCGAAATACAACGGGTGAGAAAAATCTTGAGAGAAAAATTTAGAAAATGATGTAATACTAATGATTCATGTAATTTATTTACTATGTTAAATTATTATTTTTGGTGGTGATAACACAAAAGCTTATGGTTGTTTTTATGCACCAGTGAAACGTATGAAAATGGATTAGAAAGAGTGTTCATAAAAGGTTGACAGATTGACTGAGAAAATTTATTGATTAAGATACACAAGGCTAGTTTACCATCTTATGCTATTCTTAGGTTGCAAAGAGGAATTAAGGAAATGGTTTCTTTTGATGGTACATTTATTGTATGAAATAAATTTTCTATATGAAACAGAAAGTAGATTAGATGAATGAATGTTGGTACATTTATTGTATGAAATAGATTTTTTTTGTTATATAATATATTTTATGTTGTGTTATGATTAATTGTCATTTAGTTTGAAAATTAGTAAATCTATAATACATACATACACACACACACAGATATATATATATATATATATATATATATATATATATATATATATATATATATATATATATATATATATATATATATATATATATTAAAGTATATTTTTTTAAAACATTTAAAATTATGACACACAATATGTGTTGTAAATGCGCGTCATAAGGTTACGACATGCATAGGCGTGTCATCTTCCTTTATGACAAGGGCTTCCTTGATACACATTGTGTGTCATCTATACGCGTCGTAAATGCGTTTCGTAAGGTTACGACACACAAATGCGTAGTCTTCCTTTATGTCAGGGCCTTCCTTGACATGCATTTGCATTTTGTCTGTGGGTTTTATGATACACAATGTGTGCCATTAAAAGATATTTTTGTAGTAGTGAAATATGGATACACTAGTCATCGTACAAAAGTACATGGAATTCTAATGTAAAAATCATGAGTTTTCTAAAGTTTCTTAAGTCCAATGATTAAAGCATAAACTCATTTCAATCCGTCAACTGTTTGATGTTGATTATGAGGTTTACTTCAACAAGAGGGAAAGTAATATCATTGTATCAAGCAATAAGACTATTTTAAGTGTAAAAGGCGTGTGAATATCTCTATCCTTGACATGTTTTTAACTGATAGCTTAATTAATAAGTGTTTCTTTTTAAGAACTCAATCTCATCTTAACTAGTCATGACACAAGCATTTATCACATCTAAACTTCAAGTCCATTTATAAGTTGTCAAATGATCAACTTGTAAGAGTCATTCCAAGAATGATATTTGCAAAGTACAAATTATTCTCAACGTGTGAAAAAGGAAATAAACCTATTTTTCCTTCAAGTTAAGGTGAAATGATCTTTAATCAGTTCACCTTTCAGTTTGATCCATATGGATCTTTTAGGTCCAGTTTTAGTTCAAAGTCTTGGTGCCAAGAGATATGCTCTTGTTATTGTTGATGAGTTCACGAGCTTTACTTAGGTAATTTAAGAAACAAGAGTGAAGTTATTGAAGCTTTCATCTCATTCATCAAACAATCTAAAGTCTCGTTTGATCTTAAAGTTAAGCAATTAAGAAATGTCATACTGGAATCCTTTTGCGATGAGAAGGGTATCTTTAAAAAAATTCTTAGTTGTATGAGCTCCAGAACAAAACAATGTGGTTGAAAGAAGAAATCAAACTCTCATTGAAGCTGGTCATACTATGATAGTTGAAGCTGGTATCTCTATGCAATTCTAGGTCTAAGCCATTAATACTAAATGTTAGACCTAGAACCACTCCATAATTGCAAAAAGATATGGGAAAGCAACGTTTGAAGTTCTCAAAGGAAGAAAACCATACATCTCCTATTTTCATGTCTTTCGATATTTAGGCTATATTTTGAACCAAATGGATCAGTTGTCTATATTTAAAGCTAAGTATGATGATGTAATTTTCATGCGTTATTTGTCTATTTCCACGATTTTCAGGTTCTACAACTTAAGAAGAAAATCATTGAAGAATCAATGAATGTTAACTTCATGAATCATTTTGCAAGGGTCATGTTGAAAATCATCCATCCTCTATTATTAATGAAATCATTCAAACTACAGTCTCATCTGAGTTAGCTTCAAAAACATCCATGATTATTCCTTTAACCTCTAATGCTATTGAAAATGAAGCTGAGACTAAACCTTTTGAAATCCCTAGAAGTTCTAATGTCGAAGTTCCTCTGGACGAAGTTCCTAAAATTGAAGTTCTTGACTCTAAAGTTCCTATCATTGAAGTTACTTAAGTTAATAATCATTCTTCAAACCTCAAGGACTTAAGAGATCATCCAATTTCTCAAGTAACTGGAAATGTTTCAGCTGGATTTCGCACCCATAATTAAGTCACAAGTAACTTTTGTTTGTTTGTCAACTTTGTTTCATTGATTGAACCCAATAAGATTGATGAAGCCTTAGAAGACCGAAATTAGATTATTGCTATGTAAGAAGAGCTTAATGAATTTAAAAAACATAATGTTTGGACTCTTATTCCAAGACCGAAATGCAAGAACATTACTAGAGCACATTGGGTTTATCATAATAAGATGGATGCAAATGGTTTACGAATCAGAAACAAAGCTCGTCTTGTTTCTCAAGGGTTTACTCAACTTGAAGGACTAGATTATGATGATTCTTATCCTATTATATTTGTTTGTTTTTAATAATTCCTAATGGTGGCTTGTGACACATTTTCTTTGGTTTTCGCACCATTACAATAAATTACACCAAACTACGAGTGATTTGGGACGAAATATAGTCAACATCGTTGTCATTTAAATGCATACATTGGAATTCCACATTTAGCCTAGATAAAAGAATGATAGAAACCAAATCGAGTGTTTGTCTAGATCCTACTACTCCACATATAATAAGTTTTGTGATTTATGTATAAAGACCAAATAAACCTGTTTACCTTTTCCTAGTAGCTCAATAAAAATGATTGATTTCTTTCATTTAATACATTGTGATATATGGGGAAGTTATCGTGTACCATCCACTTTTGGAGCTCGTTATTTTTTTTAAATATTTGTTGATGATCTTTGCCATGTAATCTAGGTATATTTGTTTAAACACAAACATGGGGCTAGTGAAGTTTGGTGAATTTCTACAACATGGTAAAAACAAAATCTAGAAAAAAAATTAAGAGATTGTAAAGAAACAATAGAGGGGAGTTCACCTCTAATCTCATGTAGGAGTTTTACGTAAAACATGACATGATTCGTGAAAAGTATTGTGTACACAACCGACATTAAAATGTAGTCGTAGAACGAAAACACATAACATTCTCAAGGTAGATAGAGCTATCAGGTTAGAAGCCAACTTACTGGTTAAATTCTGGGAGAGTGTGTTATGACTTCAACGTATATTATAAATAGACTTCCCTCAAAGTTCATAGAGAATAAAAATCCATTTGAAATTGTGTTCAAACAAAATCCTACTTATAAATACACTTCCTCAATGTTTGTTTGTTATCCTCAAGGCCAAGAAGGTTATCGAGTTTATGACGTGGTTGATAGGAAAATCAACGTTTCTCGAGATGTGTTCATATAAAATAACTTTCCTTTCAAAAATATGGCCCAAGAAATTAAAGATGATGAAGACATGTTTCCAAATATTGTTGATGATGAAGTCAATATACCTGAAGCAAGACATGAAAATGATATTAGAGAATAAGAAGCAGAGACTGATCATACATTAGTAAATGATGAGCAAACTCACCACTTGACTCTTATAGGTGGAAACGAAGCATCAACAGATGATCATGATAATGCAAAAATCAATGAAAATGCTACTATGAATAACGACCAAAGTAATACTACAATCAGAAGATGTTGTGAAAGGGTAAAAACACAACCAAGACATCTAAACGACTATGCCACGAGACTGCCACCCTCCATAGACCACACTTGTCCTATGCCAATCAATACAATTCCACGGTACATCCTATTTCTAATTTTGTCTCTTATGTAAATTTTTATAAATCTCACAAATATTATCTCACCACCATTACTGAGCATGCTAAGCCAAGAAATTACTTCCAGGCTGCCAAAGATACACAATGGCAAGAAGCCATGCAAAATAAAATCAATACACTAGAACGAAACAGGACTTGGACTCTAGAGATTTTTCCTCTTGGAAAATGAGCGATTGATTCAAAGTAGGTGTATAAGATCAAGCGAAATCAATGGGAGAAGTGGATTATTATAAGACCCACTTGGTTGCGAAAGTTTTCACACATATGTAAGGAGTTGACTTCCATGAAACCTTCACTGCTGTTGCAAAATTGGTCACTGTACGCACCTTATTGGTGCTGGTATAGCACCTGTTTCCTGGTACGTATTTCTAGTAATTAATATTCTTTAAATAATGCATTTTTTCCTTGGAATCGGCGAGTTGGAGGACGAACTCGCCGAGTAGAAGCGGGATAAGGCACGGGGTCTAAGCTTTGGACTCGGCGAGTCGGTTCCCGGACTCGGCGAGTAGACCCTGTCTGGGAAAAAACCCTAACCCAGGTGTTTGCACCCTATTTAAACACTCTAACTCGGCCTCCCTTTCCCCTAACACTTCCAGAGAAGCTGAAGGATGAACCCTAGCCCCCCTTATTGTTCTTGTGAGTGATTTTGGCCTTGTGAAGGTAGTTGAAGCTTAAGAGAAGAAGAAGAAGGTGGAAGAGTGCAAGGAAGGGAAGTAGATCCGACATCTACCCTACAAAAGGCTTCCATTCAGGTAGAAAAGCTCCTACCTTGATCATTAGTTCGATAGATCTCCTTTTTGGCCCTAATTGGTGGTTTTCAAGCCCTAAAACCCCCAAACTCCATGTGTTTGTGCTCTATGATCCGAAAGGACTTCAGATCTGGACCTTATGGGCATCTTTGAAGTATAAAGTCTCTGTGGTTGGAGTTATTGAGGCCCCCATTGAATGTATGACCTCTTAAAGAGCTTGGATTTGCCTTTTTGAGCTTATAGGGCCATGCATGCACGTAAAGTTTGCAACTTTACGTGATAAGCATGCCCTAGGAACATAGATCTATGGTTTGGAAGCGTTGCATGTCTCAAATTTGGCTTGTATGGGAAATGGGTCGAAGGGACTCGGCGAGTCCCAAAGTGGAACTCGGCGAGTTCTATAAAGATGGTCTTAAACTCGGCGAGTTGGATGAACAACTCGGCGAGTCCTATGAAGGTTTCCTGGAACTCGACGAGTTTTTCTTCAAACTCGGCGAGTCATATGAACTGTTGCTGAATAAGAGGGGTTTAAGTGTTGAAGGTCCAACCCTTCGTATCTGCACGCGGAATTAGCAATTTAACGTGTGGCAATAGTCCCAAGAACCCAAATCCTCATGAAGGATGCTCTAGTGAGGATTTGGAAGCGAGTAGGAGATCTTCTTGTGGGGACTCGACGAGTCGTTCTCAGACTCGGCGAGCCGGTCCAAGCATCCCAAGTAGTGAGTTAAGGGTGACTCAGTGAATGGGAAGTGGGACTTGATGAGTAGGACCAGGTTAGTAGGGAAGGGACTCGACGAGTCTGTGCCATGACTCGGCGAGTCCAGTCAACTGGAAGTTGACTTTGACCAAGGAGTTGACCTTGGACCAGGGGTGGGTCAGTCTTTTGACCTAAGGGTATTTCTGAGTGACTAATCTATGTTTATGATTTATAGGCGGAGGATTACCGGTTCAGCAGTCAGACGTCTAGCAAGCAGACTTTTAGCAGCTACTTTTCGAGGTGAGTTACCTTCCAGTAGCGGTGGGTCTACGGCCACAATGCCGACCCACCAGTAAGAGTTGTATGTTAGATGATTGTCTTTGTGATATCATCTAGGTTTGCTAATACCTGATATGCTATATGCTGGCATGATATGTTATATGTGATAGTAGTAGAGTTCGGTTGTTAGGACCAAAGGGTAGGTAAGACACCCCAACTATGTCTGACAGTATGTGATGATATGTATATATGCCAGTATGATCTGTTATATGTGTTAGTGGTAGTAGGAGGGGAACAGTCCCCGAGGTTCGGTCGTTAGGACTGAAGGGTAGTCAGAACCCCAGAACGGCTTGACATTGGTATTCAGCACCCCAGAATGGCTTGACACGGGCAGGACGGCACCCTATAATGACTGCATGGGTAGGTCGGCACCCCAGAATGGCCGTACCGGGTAGGTCGGGCACCCCAGAATTGCCTGGTAGTATGTATGTTATGTGGTTATATGGTATGTGGTACAGTGGGGGAACTCACTAAGCTTTGTGATTACAGTTTTCAGTTGTTGTTTCAGGTACCTCTTCTGTCAAGGGGAAGGAGCTGGCATGGTAGCGACGCATCACACACATGCTCTTTGTTTTCCGCACTATGAGACATTCTGGGATTTGTACTCTGACACTATTATGTTTTACATTTTGACTTACAGACACGAGTCTTTTATCATATAGTATGGTTGAATGATATTTTGTTACAAACGTTTTGCAAATCACTTAATTAAAAATGAAATTTTTAGCCCGTGTTTTTGGGATGTTACATGTTGGTATCAGAGCTCTGGTTTGAGGGATTCGGACACACCTTCGGGGGTGTCTGGACTCAAATCAAGGGACTAAAGGATTTCGAAGAGGAAAAAGTTTTCTAAAAGGTTAGGTAAAGAGTTTTAAGAAGGAAAAAAGTGTGTGATGTGCGCGACCGATCAAGCTCAAGTAAGTATTCCCCAAAGTACCCATACAAGTTTATGTTATGTTTAACAGTTTTAGTAGAACAGCATGCCATAATAGGACTAAGGATCTAGGAGTGATGCCTTATGTGCCTGCTTTATGTGCTTCAGCTTATGAGAATTGCATGCTAGTAATGAGTAGACAGCAGTAGGATAACCTGTTTAGGTTATGCCTGACAGTATGAGTTTAGCACTGTATGATAGTTCAATTTCTCTCTATTAGAACAAATTTGCTTAAGATTGTTCCCTTTTGTCTGAATGCTGCTTGCTTTGTGCTTTGTGGGACTCTGAGTGATGGGAGTTAGCCATTAGGTGAATACGTCACGTCACATGTGATCAGGGTTGAATAATCTTAGAGTGTTGGATTTGGCCCTATTGCGCAGCTCTTGTTTGAGTCGAACCGTTATAGGGACGAGTCTGTTACTCGAAGGATTATCTGAGCCTTATCACATGTGATGGTATTCAGGTAATGGCTAACTGGCATTACAAGGAGGCCTTCAGCAGCTGAGGACCGGGTAGGGTGGAGTCAGAGATTTCCCTAGGGCAAGCCTAGGATGAGTATAACAGTGATCAGCAGTAGTGAAAGGGATCTGGTGGAGTCGAGGCAGTCCTTGAAGAAGGTACGGATAGATGTGGAAGGTAGTATGGGCCCGTACTACTAAAAGTAGAGGATCCGTACCCGACCGAGGAAGGCCAAGATAAGACCATGGAACTTGTAGTAGATGTGATCCCTCAAGACGTATCAGTATCGCTAACGGTTGTTATTTATGTATTGCATAATGGTGGTACTATGCTCAAGGCCAATAGTTGGCAGTTCTGGAGAGGGATCGGGTTCGGGATCAGGTTCCGAGCCAGTAGATGAGGGGATACACGAGTTCATCGTGTCCGAGATCACCATGGGCATCCTTGAGTCGACCCCCATTATCTTCGGGTCGATCAAGGAAGAGATAGTTGAGTTGATGGAGGATCGCCTCAAGGCATTCAGGAGCGACATGGCATCTGGCCAGTCGGGATCTCGCACACTGTCCTTTAAGGACTTCAGGGGCAGTAGTGCGCCAGATTTTCATGGGGCAAAGGATCCCATAGCTGCCAGACGATGGATTGTAGACATCGAGTTTGTACAGTTGACTAGCTTCTGCCTCGAGGGGTCGAAGGTGAGGTTTGCAGTTGGGTGTTTACGAGACCGAGCTAGAGATTGGTGGGAGTCTGTTGGTGACTCGTTGGGAGCCTCGGCTGTTGAGGCTATGACCTGGTCGGACTTTGTGACCAGGTTTAGGGCAGAGTTTGCAACGGCTGTCGAGCTCCAGCAGCTGGCCAAGGAGTTTTTAGATATGAGGCAGACGACAGAGACTGTGGTGGAGGTCATCGCCAAGTTCTGGGAGAGGGCGTTGTTGGTGCCCTAGTACGCGGGTGATGAGGATATGAGGAGGACCCGCTACCATGACATGCTATGAGTTGATATTCGGGAGCATGTCAGTTTTTCCGCTTGCCCTACTCTGGAGTCCATGATTGCCAGGGCAAGTGAGAGGGAGATTGATTTGGAGCATATCCGGAAGAGGAAGGGTGAGGAGGGGCAGGTGACTGGGGCTTCGGGGAAGAAGCCCAAAGGATCAGATGGTAGGCCGAAAGGCCAAGGAGGATCGGGCTGCTGCAGGAAGTGCGGCATGCCACACGAGGGAGCATGTAGATTGGGATCGTCGGGCTGCTACAAGTGCGGCAAGACGGGGCACTTTAGCAGGGATTGTACTGCCCCTGCATCGGCTATTCAGACGTCTGAGTTGCTATGTTTCCACTGCAACCAGAGGGGCCACAAGAAGGCCAACTGCCCCCAGTTGACAACAGCAATGCCAGTGAAGGTGCCAGCTCCAGCGACCCTACAGATCACTGATGGCCGGCAGGGCAAGGCAGAGGCTCCAGTGGTGAGGAGCCGGACATTTCAGGTGACTACCGAGGAGGCACACGCCGCACAAGATGTGGTGACGGGTATGATTCTTTCCTTCTATTTTATTTATATGATGTTATGATATTGATATGTGCTCTGTATATATATATGCGTTAGGATCGTTCCATGTGAACGGTATCCCAGTTCAAGTGTTGTTTGACTCGGGTGCCACCCGATCATTTGTCTCTCTTGCGCTTAGCAAGAAATTTACTGAGTATTCGAGCATGTTGGATTGCCCTTTAGAGGAAGAGATTGCTGATGATCGATCGGTGCGAGCATTAGCAGTGTTCAGAGATTGTGTTCTAAGGTTGTTTGAGGAGCGCTACTTGGTGGATTTGGTTCCCATTCCATTGCATGTGAACAAGGTGATTATAGGCATGGATTGGTTGAGCCCTAATGGGGCGGTGATAGATTGCGCACAACAGCTGGTGTGGATCAGGACCCCAAGTAGGGGAGAGTTGGTGATCCACGGCGAGAGGCCACAGTGTGGACCCACAATATATTCAACAATGAGAGCTAGGCGCTACCTTCAGCAGTGTTGCGTGGGATATGTCGCGTACGTTATGGACACTCGGGAGGCGGGTAAGGCGATGGTGAGCGGGGTTCCGGTGGTACGAGACTACGCTGATGTGTTCCCAGAGGAGCTTCCTGGAATACCTCAGGAGCGACAGGTAGAGTTCAGGATCTACCTAGTCCCTGGTGCGGCTCCGATAGGCAAGGCACCGTACCGGTCGGCTCCTCCCGAGATACAGGAGTTGTCTACACAGCTGCAGGAGCTGTTAGACAAGGGATTCATTAGATCAAGCAGTTCACCCTGGGGAGCCCCAATTCTGTTTGTGAAGAAGGACGGGTTGCATCGGATGTGTATAGATTATCGGGAGCTGAACAAGGTAACGATGAAGAACCGTTACCCACTCCTGAGGATTGATGACCTCTTTGACCAGTTACAGGGAGCATCTTGGTTCTCCAAGATCGATTTGCGTTCAGGTTATCATCAGATGAGGTTCAGAGAGGAGGATGTGCAGAAGACCGCGTTTTAGACGCGTTATGGCCATTATGAGTTCGTGGTGATGCCGTTTGGGCTCACCAATGCTCCTGCTGCGTTCATGGACCTCATAATCCGCGTGTGCAGACCGATGCTGGATCCGTCTGTGATAGTTTTCATTGATGACATCTTGGTTTATTCCAAGACGCAGGAGGAGCACGAGGAGCATCTGAAAGAGGTTTTGGAGACCCTGAGGAGGGAGAGGTTGTACGTTAAGTTCTCCAAGTGCGATTGTTGGTTGCGCGAGGTGCAATTCCTTGGGCACCTTGTCAACCAGAACGGTATACTGGTTGACCCGGCCAAGATAGAGGCCGTGATGAGATAGGGGTTCCGAAGTCTCTATCCGAGATTCGGAGTTTCCTGGGATTAGCGGGCTACTATCGGAGATTCATTCAGGACTTCTCCAAGATAGCCATACCTCTGACACGGTTGACTAAGAAAGCCATGGTCTTTCGATGGGGGCCTGAGCAATAGGCAGCGTTTGAGGTTCTGAGATAGAGATTGTGCGAGACACCAATCTTAGCCCTGCCAAGGGCGTAGAGGACTTTGTGGTATACTGTGACGCGTCTATTTCAGGATTGGGCGCGGTATTGATGCAGAGATGGCATGTCATTGCTTACGCTTCGAGGCAGTTGAAGCCTCACGAGGTGAACTACCCGATGCACGATTTAGAGTTGGGGGCGGTGGTCTTCGCCCTCAAGATTTGGCGACATTACCTCTATGTGGTTCGGTGTACCATTTACACGGACAACAAGAGTTTGAGGTACCTCATGGATCAGCCGAATCTGAACATGAGACAACGCCGGTGGTTGGACGTGGTGAAGGATTATGATTGCGAGATCCTTTATCAGCCATGGAAGCCCAATGTGGTAGCTGACGCGCTTAGTCGCAAGGCAGCGCCGATCAGAGGCATGTGCATGAGGATGACGGTGGTGACTCCCCTATTAGAGCAGATTCGGGAAGCTCAGCAGGAGGCTATGAAGGAGGAACATTGGAAGAGTGAGCGGATAGTGGGTCAAGTTACCCCCTTCGATTATGATAGCCGATGATTATTGACACTATCACGGATGCGTGCGCCAGGTCTTGATGGAGGAGGCGCACAAATCCCTATTCTCCATTCATCCTGGGGAAACGAAGATGTATAGGGATCTTCTAATAGACTATTGGTGGCCCTGCATGAAGCGGGATGTGGCTTGGTACGTCGAGAGGTGCTTGACCTGCAGGAAGGTCAAGGCCGAGTATCAGAGACTGCACGGAAAGATGCAGCCGTTGGATATCCCATTGTGGAAATGGGAAGATATTACGACGGAATTTACCACGAAGCTTCCCAAGACCGCGCGAGGAGTGGATTCGATATGGGTCATAATTGATCGATTGACCAAGAGCGCCCATTTTATTCCGATTCAGGAGAGCATCTCGGCCGAGAAGTTGGCCGACATCTATATCAGGGAGGTAGTGGCGCGGCACGGGGTGCCAGTATTAGTGATTTCAGACAGAGATGTGCGTTTTACTTCCAGGTTTTGGAAAAAGTTTCATGATGAGTTGGGCAATCGTCTGCATTTTAGATCCGCCTTTCACCCGCAGACGGATGGTCAGAGTGAGCGGACCATCCAGACTTGTGACATCCCCAAAATCTCGGCCAGAAAAGACCGATTTTCATTTATGCTTTTAAAATAATTTCAGAGTAAATCCTTTTGATTTGAAAGAGTTGCGGAATTTGTTCCCAAAAACAAAACGTGATAAAACAATGTTTACCAAAGCATTTCATAAAAGAAATGTATTTTCGTTATATAATCAAAACTCGGGATGTCATGTTCCGATACAGACCATAAAGCATAAACGATAACATTACAAGTCATTCAACAAATACATACATATACAGACTTGTAAACAAAACAACTTGATGGTTCATCCATCGTATGCCCTTGTGCCACTTCCTGTAATACAAATAAAACTGAGTGGGTCAGGCTTAGGAGCCTGGTGAGCATATAGGGTTTTCAACCCACAATAAGTAATTATATTTAATTCCACCAACCAATAATAACCCAATTACCCATTCCCGTTATTCTCACTTTACATCCCTAAGACAACTGACATAAGGGACTTATTCTAAGAATATTTCATCGGGGCGACAACACATGCTTTGGGGGTTCCTCAGCGATATAAGTCAAATAAGGCAACCATGAGGGGGATGAAGTACAACGAATGAACACCCAAGTTCAATAACACCTATAGGTGGCGAACCTGCTAGCGTTCCACAGGACTGTCTAGAAAAGTCTGTGGTCGTCATCTAAACTCCGCTAGATGACTGAATCAAAACAACAACGAGGACTCTCATCTGTTTATTACACACCAACTATCTACCCATGTTCTACCCAACATATTAGTAGATTAAAATATACATTTTTATACATAGTTTGAAAACCTATATAGCATGCTTTAATCAATACATATTCCACATAACAGATGAGGCACACACACATAACACGTATTTCATAGAAAACAAATCAGATCCATGAGATAGAAGAGAGTGAATATACATTCACACATATAACACAAAATATACACATAACACGTATTTCGTATAAAATACTTTATAATTATGCGTTAGAAGAAAGTAACCACACACTCACTTGATCAGAAGATGATCGGACAGCACTACGGCTTATAGAAGTAGTATTCTTTGGCAGATCTGGAAGATCTTCACAAAAAAACCGGACTCCTCGCGGGCAGAGCTTCGGCTCGGGAATCGCACTTCTTAGGATCTTCGGGGCTTCGGGACTTGCTTCAGGGCTCGGGAATGATACCGGGGCTTCGGGATAATTCTTGCACGAAAAACGATGCAAAACGGGAGAGAGAAGAGAGAAAAAGAGCAAATGAGCCGGCTGCCCTCGCATCCTATTTATAGGAGGCTGGAGCCTCGGAGT
This sequence comes from Lactuca sativa, assembly GCF_002870075.4. NCBI lineage: Eukaryota > Viridiplantae > Streptophyta > Magnoliopsida > Asterales > Asteraceae > Lactuca > Lactuca sativa. Next base: position 335,397,424 of record NC_056626.2, on the reverse strand, counting down.
ACGCTGGGCGTACAGCAGTACGCGGGGCGTACGCGTCCGAATCGTCATGGCATGCGTTATCCGAAGAACTCGAGTGCGAGGGACGTCACGCTTCGCTGTACGCTGGGCGTACCGCAGATGAGTCCGATGACTCCCCTTCGGATAATACCGGATTTTATAATTAATTTTAAATATTAATTATTTAATAAACTTTGAAAATTCATATCTCCTTCACACGAACTCCGTTTTAGACGTTCTTTATATCCACGCGTAGGTGAGACTACGCTCTACAACTTTCGTTTAGACTCCATCGGCTAATTTTGAATTTATTTTTATTATTTTTTTTAGTAGTCCGGGACAGAAAAACTTCGTTATAAATTCATAACTTCTTCGTTTGATGTCCGTTCCCGCCTAACTTTTCATCGCTTCGATACCAACAACGAGATCTTCGATTCTTGTTTAGATTGATTCGAGTAAAAACCGCTCGATCTCAAAGCGAGTATTATGGGCTGCATACCGCTAAGTCGAAACTTCAGAAAATCATAACTTCCTCATACGAAGTCAGATTTGGGCGTTCTTTATATATTCGGAAACCTCGTTTCAACTACTACAACATTATCCAAAGATATCAAGTTTATTTTACACTTAAATTTTGACGCTCATTTTATTCTTAATTAATCAAATCACATACTTAAGCAATTAAGCACAAAACACACAATACTCAAATAATATACTTCTATTATTTCAAAACGGGTTACAAAGGTTAACCTAGATTATTACATCAACGAAAATGCCTAGCCTGGAAACGCGAGCATTACAATTCTCTCCCCCTTAGGATGATTTCGTCCCCGGAATCACACATCAACAAACAAATGCGGATAGCGACTCAACATGTCACTCTTCGTTTCCCGGGTGAGATTTGTCCCATTCGAATGTTTCCAACGAACAAGCGCTAATTCGACCATCTTGTGTCGAAGCTTCTTAGTCTTTCGGTCAACAATTGCCTCAGGTTCTTCAATTAACCTCTTGTTTTCATCAATTCTCAATTCAGAAATTGGAATTATATCGGGAACTTCTCCCGTGAACTTCCTCAAATAACACACATGAAAAGTGTTGTGAATTCCATTCAGTTCCTCTGGTAGTTCAAGCTTGTAAGCTTGGTTCCCAATCCTCTGAAGAACTTTAAACGGTCCAATAAACCTTGGACTTAACTTTCCCCTTTTACCAAATCTTATAAGTCCCTTCCACGGCGAGACTTTAAGCAAAACCGAATCTCCAACTTCGAAGGTCATTGGCCTTCGCTTCTTGTCAGCATAGCTCTTTTGACGATCTTGAGCTGCTAACATTCTTTCTCTAATTATTTTCAACTTTTCAGCGGTTTGATGGACCATCTCGGGACCCATAAACTGCTTTTCTCCAGCCTCAAGCCAACAAGACGGCATACGACACTTCTGTCTGTACAAAGCTTGATAAGGTGCCATCTTTATGCTCGAGTGGAAACTATTATTGTAGGAAAATTCTACCAAAGGTAAATGTTCATCCCAGTTACCTAGGAATTCTAGGGTACATGCTCTCAGCATATCTTCAAGTGTTTGTATTGTTCTTTCACTCTGGCCATCAGTCTGCGGATGGTAGGCTGTACTTAAACACAACTTGGTACCCAATTCCTCTTGTAGACTTTTCCAAAACCTCGAGGTGAAACGGCTATCACGATCCGACACAATCGTTAACGGAACACCGTGAAGCCTCACAATTTTCTTCACGTAAGAATTTGCAAGTTTCTCCATAGACCATTTCTCCTTGGCTGCTATGAAATGCGAACTCTTAGTGAATCGATCAACGACCACCCAAATCATGTCGTGACCATTCTTTGTTCTGGGCAGTTTAGTGAAAAAATACATAGCAATGTCTTCCCACTTACCCATAGGCACAGGCAATGGTTCTAAACTCCCATACGGTTTCTGATGTTGTGTCTTTACTCTCGCATAAGTCACACACTCAGCCACATACTTTGCAACATCAAGCTTCATCGTCGGCCACCAGTAGTAGGGTTTTAGGTTCCTATACATTTTAGTGCTACCGGGATGAATCGAGTACATGGTTTTGTGAGCTTCTTCCTGTTAGATTAGTGTCTAAGTCCATAACTATTTTGGTATGTATTTGACCCGATGGTGCATGGTCCTTTTGGGTTGCCTTCACCAAAGCAACTTGATAGGATGAATTATGGAGAGAAAGGATTAAATATGATTTATTAATATATTATGAGAATAATATATTAAAGGAGAAATCATATTGTTTAATTAATATTAGTCAATAATTAATTGGTAATTAGTTTTGTGACTAAAAGAGATTAATTAAACTTAAGGGACTGGAATTGTAATTATAAGATAATTGCAATTTGGGCCATGGATTGTCTTGAATCAAGGGGTGGACGAATTCTAATGGGAAACCCATAAGGAAATCATCCAAGGGCTTGATTAAAGGAGTCTATGGGTTGCTTAGGGCTTAAGCATCCAAATTAGGGTTTCCTTGTTAGATAACCCTAATAGCCTCACTATATATAGAACCCTTAAGGCTAAAAAACGTGGGGAACTTCTCTTCTAGGGTTAGAACATGTTTTGGGTAGCCTCCATCCTCTCTCCTCTTCATCCTCTTGATTATGGTGTTTGTGAACCATTAGAGGAGTGACACTTGTGACTCTAAGCCTTCCAAAGTCAATAACAAGGAGATTTGGGATTCTTATTGCTACATAACAATCAAGGTAATATTATAAACCTATTATCATGTTAATATGATTATTTGTATGTTAGAATTAGGGTTTATAGTCTTGGATAACTTGCATGTACAATAGAGAAACCTAGATCTAAGCATTAGGGTTTGTATGAGCACATAGGATGTTCTTAGGACCAAAACCCATCACTTCCATCAGAAGATCTTTGATTCCTCCTGTCTTAGGTATCCAAATCCGATCTTGGAACACCTTCAGCCCATGACTATTTACACCGAACACCAACGTTTTGCCCAAACGTTCCTCCTTTCGGTCATTCTTCTCAGAAGCTTCGCATTGAGCTTTCTTTATACTTTCCAAAATAGTCGAGACAACTTCAATTCTCAATACTCTTGGCCTTTTCCTTTCAAGATTGACTTTCCGACTGAGAGCATCAGTAACAACATTAGCTTTACCGGGATGGTAAAGTATCTCACAGTCGTAGTCCTTGAGTAACTCTAGCCAGCTTCGTTGCCTCATGTTCAATTCTTTCTGATTAAAGAGATATTGGAGACTCTTATGATCGGTGAACAGTTTGCACTTCGTGCCATAGAGGCAATGCCTCCATATTTTCAGAGCGAAAACTACCGTAGCCAACTCCAAATCATGAGTCGGGTAATTCTTTTCATGCTCCTTCAGCTGTCGAAATGCATATGCTATCATCTTTTCTCTTTGGGTCAAAACACAACCCAATCCAACCCCAGACACATCACTATAAACAGCGAAGTCTTCAACTCCATCGGGTAAAGAAAGTATCGGTGCCTCGCATAGCTTCTTCTTTAGCTTCTCGAATGCTTCTTTATGCTTATCACTCCAAGCATAAGTAGCTCCTTTGTGGGTCAAAGCTGTTAATGGAGTAGCAATCAAAGAAAAGCCTTGGATAAACCTTAGGTAATATCCGACTAATCCTAAAAAGCTTTGGATCTCCGTGTGACTTTTCGGTTGCTCCCACTTCTTTACAGCTTCAATCTTTGCTGGATCAACCATTATCCCTTCTTGGTTGACCACGTGACCCAAGAATTGGACTTCACGAATCCAAAAATCACACTTAGAGAACTTTGCATACAACTTCTCCTTCTTCAAGACTTCTAACACTTCTCGTAAGTGTCTGTCATGCTCCTCTTGGCTTTTTGAGTAAATCAGAATGTCGTCTATGAATACTATCACGGATCTATCAAGGAACGGATTACAAACCCTAAGTTGCCAGAGCATTGGTTAGCCCAAACGACATAACCAAGAACTCGTAGTGTCCATATCGAGTTCTGAATGCAGTCTTCTCGATATCTTGCTCTCTTACTTTTAGTTGATGATATCCTGACCTTAGATCGATCTTTGAGAAATAGCTCGAACCTTGCAATTGATCAAATAGGTCATCAATCCTTGGCAACGGGTATCTATTCTTTATTGTTGCCTTGTTCAGCTCTCTGTAATCAATGCACATTCTCATACTCCCATCTTTCTTCTTCACGAATAACACTGGAGCTCCCCAGGGTGATGAACTAGGTCTAATGAAACCTTTGTCCAATAACTCCTGAAGTTGCATCATCAGCTCCTTCATCTCCGTTGGTACTAATCGATACGGTGCTTTTGCTATTGGCGTGGTTCCTGGTAACAAGTCTATTCTGAACTCTACTTGTCTATCAAGTGGTAATCCAGGAAGATATTCGGGAAATACTTCCGGATAATCACACACCACTGGTATACTCTGTATCACCTTCTTAGCATCGATCACGAATGCTAAATATGATGTACATCCCTTGGTTAAACACTTCCTGGCTTTCATTAGGGAAATGATTCTAGAATTTACTCGCCGTTTGTCCCCGTACACCATAAATGAATCCTTCCCAGGCGGGTTTACTTTAACTATCTTCATCTTGCATAAAATTTCGGCATCATTGGCGCTAAGCCAATCCATTCCCAAAACAATGTCAAAACCATTAAGTTCGATAGGCAATAATTCCTCGTGAAACTTATTCCCATTAAGGTCGATTAAGATGTTTTTCATACGATGGCTAACAGGTACAAACTTGCCACTAGCAACTTCGACTAATAAAGCATTATCTAGTCTATCAACAGGCAAGGCTATTTTTCTACCAAACTCATGCGAAATAAAGGAGTAGTTGGCTCCAGAATCAAACAATATTTGAGCAGGTAATTCGTTTACGAGAAAGGTACCTGAAGCGACATCAGCTTCATCTTTCGCAGCCTCAAGTGTCATCTGGAAGGCTCTCTCCTTCGGCTTTGGTGGAATGTTGGGCTTAGCTGCCTCCTTCTTCTTCGAACAGTGTTTCAAAATGTTCCCCTCTTCATTGCAACCAAAACACATCCTTTTGTTGTTCGGACACTCATTGGCAAAATGCCCATTTTTTCCGCACTTGTAGCAGGTTACATCCTCACTACCTTTCCCAAAGTGCTTTTTCTTACACTTATCACACCACTTCGCTTCGCCTGCTTTTCCTCCACCAAACTTTTTTCGAATCAGAATTCGAAAATTAGCTTTTCTTACCGGAACCAGATGTTCCCTCAAACTTTCTCTTCTCGCCAACCTCAACCTTGTCGGTGGCTCTCTTCTTAATCATGTTCTCAACAGACTTGGCAGCCCAAATAGCTGCCTCTAAAGTATGTGCCTGACGTACTGGCACCTCGTACTCCCATGGGAGTCCTTTTGCGTACCGGTCCACCTTTGTCAGCTCGTCTGGGACGATACCCAAGGCAAACTCCATCTTATCGGTGTAGTTGTTGGTGTAATCATCAACTGACATGCTGCCTTTCGTCAATGCCAAAATCTTATTCTCCAACTCCAACAGATTTTGAGCCGAGCAGAACTTGCGCTTGAACTGCACCAAGAACTCTACCCATGTCAATTGCAATGGCTCATTAGGGCTTAAAGTCTTCCCTAGAGTGTTCCACCAACGAACGGCTCCAAATCAAAACTGACGCACTTCATAGATAGTCTGCAACTTGCCTCTGCAACCACAAGTCATGAAGGCTAACTCCATTTCGGAGATCCAATCCATAACTCCAATCGGATCCTCCTTTCCATTGAAGTTCGATGGTTTGCAAGTTAGAAAGTCCTTGTACTTGCATCCCATTCCATCATTCCTTCCGTCATGGTTGTTTTGCCTAACTATCGGTGGGTTGGCTTGACCAACAGACCCACTGAAGTTTCCACCTTCCGAGTGCCCTTCATTTAATTCGGGCTCTTCCACACGAATTGACAGTTCTTCACGATTCTGTTGAAGCAACCACCTAGTTTCATCCATCTGACAATCCAACTGTTGGATTAGTGTCTAAGTCCATAACTATTTTGGTATGTACTTGACCCGATGGTGCATGGTCCTTTTGGGTTGCCTTCACCAAAGCAACTTGATTGGAGAAATAAATAGAGAGAGAGGTTATTATGATTTATTAATATGTTATAAGAATAATATATTAAAGGAGAAATCATATTTGTTTAATTAATATTGGTCAATAATTAATTAAGAATTAATTTTGTGATCAAGTGTAATTAATTATACTAGAGGGGCTGAATTGTAATTATGTGATAGTTACAAAATAAGGTAAGGATTATCTTAAATATAGGGTGAACGAATTTAAGGAGATAATGCCTTAGAATTCGACTAGGATAAGGGTTTCTAAGACTTATCTTATGGTTGCTTGGTGGGCAAGCAACTAGATAAGGATAAGGACTAAAACCCTAATCTTTACACCTATATAAACCCCCTAAGGCTAATGAATTCGTCTAAGCCTTCCCAAGAAGTCCTAAGGACGAATTCCTACCTCTTTCCTCTCTCTTTATACCTTCTCCATTTGCTCTTGGTGTTTGTAAGCCATTAGAGGAGTGACACTTGTGACTCTAAGCCTTCCAAAGTCAATTCAAGGAGGAATTGGGATTGTTATTACTACATAACACTCAAGGTAATATCTTAAACCTATTTATATGTTAATATCGATTTCCATATGCTAGAATTAGGGTTTATAGTCTTGGATTCAAAGCATGTACAATAGAGAAACCTAGATCCAAGCATTAGGGTTTGTATGAGCACATAGGATGTCTTATGACCAAAACCCATCACCAACATTGTTTGAATCATCATTTGCACACCAGCCATGGTTATTGGCTCATGTGCTGCTGCTACAACAGGTATTTGCTCAATCACTGGTGGTTGATTCCTGTTTTCATCAGCATTTCTAACTCCACTTCTTGTTCTCACCATTTTTGATCTATACACCGAATAAGGTGAAATTAGATCCTCATTCATGATAGATATTCAAATCATCCTTATCACTCCGAAACGTTTACATGCTAGTTCTAATATCGTAGACGTACGCTTAGAATCCTACACACATAAAGTTTCTAGATCCGGTCGGCAACAGACCATAGATCCGAACAAATAATATCATATATGACAAAATATAACATTTAGCACATAAAGCATTTTAGGAACTTTCCTAAAATAAACTAGTGCTCGTGTCTAAAATATCACAGACACACATCTCAAAATTTCACTTAGCATTCTAAGTTTAAGTCTAGAAATCCTACAAATTCCTAGTTCGCCTAAACTAATGCTCTGATACCAACTGTTACATCCCCAAAATCTCGGCCAGAAAAGACCGATTTTCATTTATGCTTTTAAAATAATTTCAGAGTAAATCCTTTTGATTTGAAAGAGTTGCGGAATTTGTTCCCAAAAACAAAACGTGATAAAACAATGTTTACCAAAGCATTTCATAAAAGAAATGTATTTTCGTTATATAATCAAAACTCGGGATGTCATGTTCCGATACAGACCATAAAGCTTAAACGATAACATTACAAGTCATTCAACAAATATATACATATACAGACTTGTAAACAAAACAACTTGATGGTTCATCCATCTTATTCCCTTGCGCCACTTCCTGTAATACAAATAAAAATGAGTGGGTCAGGCTTGGGAGCCTGGTGAGCATATAGGGTTTTCAACCAACAATAACCCAATTACCCATTCCCGTTATTCTCACTTTACATCCCTAAGACAACTGATATAAGGGACCTAGTCTAAGAATATTTCATCAGGGCGACATCACATGCTTTGGGGGTTCCTCAGCGATATAAGTCAAATAAGGCAACCATGAGGGGGATGAAGTACAGCGAATGAACACCCAAGTTCATTAACACCTATAGGTGGCGAACCTGCTAGCGTTCCACAGGACTATCTAGAAAAGTCTGTGGTCGTCATCTAAACTCCGCTAGATGACTGAATCGAAACAACAACGAGGCCTCTCATCTGTTTATTACACACCAACTATCTACCCATGTTCTACCCAACATATTAGTAGATAAAAATATACATTTTTATACATAGTTTAAAAAGCTGTATAGCATGCTTTAATCAATACATATTCCACATAACAGATGAGGCACACACACATAACACGTATTTCATAGAAAACAAATCAGATCCATGAGATAGAAGAGAGTGAATATACATTCACATATATAACACAAAATATACACATAACACGTATTTCGTATAAAATACTTTATAATTATGCGTTAGAAGAAAGTAACCACACACTCACTTTATCAGAAGATGATCGGACAGCACTACGGCTTATAGAAGTAGTATTCTTTGGCAGATCTGGAAGATCTTCACAAAAAAACCGGACTCCTCGCGGGCAGAGCTTCGGCTCGGGAATCGCACTTCTCGGGATCTTCGGGGCTCGGGAATGATACCGGGGCTTCGGGATAATTCTTGCACGAAAAACGATGCAAAACGGGAGAGAGAAGAGAGAAAAAGAGCAAATGAGCCGACTACCCTCACATCCTATTTATAGGAGGCTTGAGCCTCGGAGTATGCTGGGCGTACAGCAGTACGCGGGGCGTACGCGTCCGAATCGTCATGGCATGCGTCATCCGAAGAACTTGAGTGTGAGGGACGTCACGCTTCGCTGTACGCTGGGCGTACTTCGGATGAGTCCGATGACTCCCCTTCGGATAATACCGGATTTTATAATTAATTTCAAATATTAATTATTTAATAAACTTTGAAAATTCATATCTCCTTCATACGAACTCCGTTTTCGACGTTCTTTATATCCACGCGTAGGTGAGACTACGCTCTACAACTTTCGTTTAGACTCTGTCGGCTAATTTTGAATTTATTTTTATTATTTAATTTTAGTAGGCCGGGACAGAAAAACTTCGTTATAAATTCATAACTTCTTCGTTTGACGTTCGTTCCAGCCTAACTTTTCATCACTTCGATACCAATAACGAGATCTTCGATTCTCGTTTAGATTGATTCGACTAAAAACCGCTCGATCTCAAAGCGAGTATTTCGGGCCGCATACCGCTAGGTTGAAACTTCAGAAAATCATAACTTCCTCATACGAAGTCAGATTTGGGCGTTCTTTATATATTCGGAAACCTCGTTTCAACTACTATAACATTATCCAAAGATATCAAGTTTATTTTACACTTAAATTTTGACGCTCATTTTATTCTTAATTAATCAAATCACATACTTAAGCAATTAAGCACAAAACACACAATACTCAAATAATATACTTCTATTATTTCAAAACGGGTTACAAAGGTTAACCTAGATTATTACATCAACGAAAATGCCTAGCCTGGAAACGCGGGCGTTACAAGACTCCTGAGGATATGTTGTGGGCATGCATGCTAGATTTCGGTGGTAGTTGGGAAAGCTATCTTCCTCTAGCTGAGTTCTCGTACAACAACAGCTACCACGCGGGTATTAACCGTCCTCCCTTCGAGATGTTGTACGGGTGGAGGTGCAGGACCCCGATATGTTGGGGTGAAGTTGGCCAGAGGGTAACGGGGAGCACCGATGCTCAAGACGATTTGAGGAACAAGACAGTGGAGCTCGTGAAGGTGCAATGGCAACACCGGAAGGGATCAGAGTGGACATGGGAGCCGGTGGAAAAGATGATGGAGCATTACCCTGAGCTGTTTTAGGGTCGAGCAGCAGACTTCGAGGAAGAAGTCTAAAATAAGTGGGGGAGATTTGTAGCACCTGGATCCTGGTACGTATTCCTTGTAATTAATATTCTTTAAATAATGCAATTTTGCCTTGGACTCGGCAAGTTGGAGAACGAACTCGCCGAGTAGAAGCGGGATAAGGCACGGGGTCTAAGCTTTGGACTCGACGAGTCGGTTCCCGAACTCAACGAGTAGACCCTGTCTGGGAAAAAACCCTAATCCGGGTGTTTGCACCCTATTTTGGGCGTTCTTTATATATTTGGAAACCTCGTTTCAACTACTACAACATTATCCAAAGATATCAAGTTTATTTTACACTTAAATTTTGACGCTCATTTTATTCTTAATTAATCAAATCACAATTTTAAGCAATTAAGCACAAAACACACATTACTCAAATAATATACTTCTATTATTTCAAAACGGGTTACAAAGGTTAACCTAGATTATTACATCAACGAAAATGCCTAGCCTGGAAACGTGGGCGTTACAAGACTCTTGAGGATATGTTGCGGGCATGCGTGCTAGATTTCGGTGGTAGTTGGGAAACCTATCTTCCTCTAGCTGAGTTCTCGTACAACAACAGCTACCACGCGGGTATTAACCATCCTCCCTTCGAGATGTTGTACGGGTGGAGGTGCAGGACCCTGATATGTTGGGGTGAAGTTGGCCAGAGGGTAATGGGGAGCACCGAAGTGGTGCTCAAGACGATCGAGAGGATTCAGCAGGTTCGGAGCAGGCTTCAGACTGCACAGAGTCGGCAGAAAAGTTATGCCGACAAGCGCCGTTCAGACTTGGAATTCCAAGTCGGGGACATGGTTATTCTGAAGGTGTTGCCATGGAAAGGCGTCATCTAATTTAGAAAGCGAGGCAAGTTGGGCCCAAGGTACATCGGGCCATTCAGGGTTGTAGCCCGGGGGGGGGGGGGAAGGTAGCGTCTAGGCTGGATCTTCCAGCTGAACTCAGTCAGATCCATAGCACTTTCCACGTCTCTCAGTTGCGGAAGTGTCTGGTGGACAACTCGGCCGTAGTGCCTTTGGAGGATATTCAGGTCGACAATAGCTTGAATTACATTGAGAGGCCAGTAGCAATCCTCGACTGGAAGTCGAAGGATTTGAGGAACAAGACAGTGGAGCTCGTGAAGGTGCAATGGCAGCACCGGAAGGGATCAGAGTGGACTTGGGAGCCGGTGGAAAAGATGATGGAGCATTACCCTGAGCTGTTTCAGGGTCGAGCAGCAGACTTCGAGGAAGAAGTCTAAAATAAGTGGGGGAGATTTGTAGCACCTGGTTCCTGGTACGTATTCCTTGTAATTAATATTCTTTAAATAATGCAATTTTGCCTTGGACTCGGCGAGTTGGAGAACGAACTCGCCGAGTAGAAGCGGGATAAGGCACGGGGTCTAAGCTTTGGATTCGGCGAGACGGTTCCCGAACTCAGCGAGTAGACCCTGTCTGGGAAAAAACCCTAACCCGGGTGTTTGCACCCTATTTTGGGCGTTCTTTATATATTCGGAAACCTCGTTTCAACAACTACAACATTATCCAAAGATATCAAGTTTATTTTACACTTAAATTTTGACGCTCATTTTATTCTTAATTAATCAAATCACATACTTAAGCAATTAAGCACAAAACACACAATACTCAAATAATATACTTCTATTATTTCAAAACGGGTTACAAAGGTTAACCTAGATTATTACATCAACGAAAATGCCTAGCCTGGAAACGCGGGCGTTACAAGACTCCAGAGGATATGTTGTGGGCATGCGTGCTAGATTTCGGTGGTAGTTTGGAAACCTATCTTCCTCTAGCTGAGTTCTCGTACAACAACAGCTACCACGCGGGTATTAACCGTCCTCCCTTCGAGATGTTGTACGGGTGGAGGTGCAGGACCCCGATATGTTGGGGTGAAGTTGGCCAGAGGGTAATGGGGAGCACCGAAGTGGTGCTCAAGACGATCGAGAGGATTCAGCAGGTTCGAAGCAGGCTTCAGACTGCACAGAGTCGGCAGAAAAGTTATGCCGACAAGCGCCGTTCAGACTTGGAATTCCATGTCGGGGACATGGTTCTTCTGAAGGTGTTGCCATGGAAAGGCGTCATCTGATTTAGAAAGCGAGGCAAGTTGGGCCCAAGGTACATCGGGCCATTTAGGGTTGTAGCCCGGGTGGGCAAGGTAGCGTATAGGCTGGATCTTCCAGCTGAACTCAGTCAGATCCATAGCACTTTCCACGTCTCTCAGTTGCGGAAGTGTCTGGTGGACAACTCGGCCGTAGTGCCTTTGGAGGATATTCAGGTCGACAATAGCTTGAATTACATTGAGAGGCCAATAGCAATCCTCGACTGGAAGTCGAAGGATTTGAGGAACAAGACAGTGGAGCTCGTGAAGGTGTAATGGAAGCACCGGAAGGGATCAGAGTGGACTTGGGAGCCAGAGGAAAAGATGATGGAGCATTACCCTGAGCTGTTTCAGGGTCGAGCATCAGACTTCGAGGAAGAAGTCTAAAATAAGTGGGGGAGATTTGTAGCACCTGGTTCCTGGTACGTATTTCTTGTAATTAATATTCTTTAAATAATGCAATTTTGCCTTGGACTCGGCGAGTTGGAGAACGAACTCGCCGAGTAGAAGCGGGATAAACCACGGGGTCTAAGCTTTGGACTCGACGAGTCGGTTCCCGAACTCAGCGAGTAGACCCTGTCTGGGAAAAAACCCTAACCCGGGTGTTTGCACCCTATTTTGGGCGTTCTTTATATATTCGGAAACCTCGTTTCAACTACTACAACATTATCCAAAGATATCAAGTTTATTTTACACTTAAATTTTGACGCTCATTTTATTCTTAATTAATCAAATCACATACTTAAGCAATTAAGCACAAAACACACAATACTCAAATAATATACTTCTATTATTTCAAAACGGGTTACAAAGGTTAACCTAGATTATTACATCAACGAAAATGCCTAGCCTGGAAACGCGGGCGTTACAAGACTCCTGAGGATATGTTGTGGGCATGCGTGCTAGATTTCGGTGGTAGTTGGGAAACCTATCTTCCTCTAGCCGAGTTCTCGTACAACAACAGCTACCACGCGGGTATTAACCGTCCTCCCTTCGAGATGTTGTACGGGTGGAGGTGCAGGACCCCGATATGTTGGGGTGAAGTTGGCCAGAGGGTAATGGGGAGCACCGAAGTGGTGCTCAAGAAGATCGAGAGGATTCAGCAGGTTCGGAGCAGGCTTCAGACTGCACAGAGTCGGCAGAAAAGTTATGCCGACAAGCGCCGTTCAGACTTGGAATTCCATGTCGGGGACATGGTTCTTCTGAAGGTGTTGCCATGGAAAGGCGTCATCTGATTTAGAAAGCGAGGCAAGTTGGGCCCAAGGTACATCGGGCCATTTAGGGTTGTAGCCCGGGTGGGCAAGGTAGCGTATAGGCTGGATCTTCCAGCTGAACTCAGTCAGATCCATAGCACTTTCCACGTCTCTCAGTTGCGGAAATGTCTGGTGGACAACTCGGCCGTAGTGCCTTTGGAGGATATTCAGGTCGACAATAGCTTGAATTACATTGAGAGGCCAGTAGCAATCCTCGACTGGAAGTCGAAGGATTTGAGGAACAAGACAGTGGAGCTCGTGAAGGTGCAATGGCAGCACCGGAAGGGATCAGAGTGGACTTGGGAGCCGGTGGAAAAGATGATGGAGCATTACCCTGAGCTGTTTCAGGGTCGAGCAGCAGACTTCGAGGAAGAAGTCTAAAATAAGTGGGGGAGATTTTTAGCACCTGGTTCCTGGTACGTATTCCTTGTAATTAATATTCTTTAAATAATGCAATTTTGCCTTGGACTCGGCGAGTTGGAGAACGAACTCGCCGAGTAGAAGCGGGATAAGGCACGGGGTCTAAGCTTTGGATTCGGCGAGACGGTTCCCGAACTCAGCGAGTAGACCCTGTCTGGGAAAAAACCCTAACCCGGGTGTTTGCACCCTATTTTGGGCGTTCTTTATATATTCGGAAACCTCGTTTCAACAACTACAACATTATCCAAAGATATCAAGTTTATTTTACACTTAAATTTTGACGCTCATTTTATTCTTAATTAATCAAATCACATACTTAAGCAATTAAGCACAAAACACACAATACTCAAATAATATACTTCTATTATTTCAAAACGGGTTACAAAGGTTAACCTAGATTATTACATCAACGAAAATGCCTAGCCTGGAAACGCGGGCGTTACAAGACTCCAAAGGATATGTTGTGGGCATGCGTGCTAGATTTCGGTGGTAGTGTGGAAACCTATCTTCCTCTAGCTGAGTTCTCGTACAACAACAGCTACCACGCGGGTATTAACCGTCCTCCCTTCGAGATGTTGTACGGGTGGAGGTGCAGGACCCCGATATGTTGGGGTGAAGTTGGCCAGAGGGTAATGGGGAGCACCGAAGTGGTGCTCAAGACGATCGAGAGGATTCAGCAGGTTCGAAGCAGGCTTCAGACTGCACAGAGTCGGCAGAAAAGTTATGCCGACAAGCGCCGTTCAGACTTGGAATTCCAAGTCGGGGACATGGTTCTTCTGAAGGTGTTGCCATGGAAAGGCGTCATCTGATTTAGAAAGCGAGGCAAGTTGGGCCCAAGGTACATCGGGCCATTTAGGGTTGTAGCCCGGGTGGGCAAGGTAGCGTGTAGGCTGGATCTTCCAGCTGAACTCAGTCAGATCCATAGCACTTTCCACGTCTCTCAGTTGCGGAAGTGTCTGGTGGACAACTCGGCCGTTGTGCCTTTGGAGGATATTCAGGTCGACAATAGCTTGAATTACATTGAGAGGCCAATAGCAATCCTCGACTGGAAGTCGAAGGATTTGAGGAACAAGACAGTGGAGCTCGTGAAGGTGTAATGGAAGCACCGGAAGGGATCAGAGTGGACTTGGGAGCCAGAGGAAAAGATGATGGAGCATTACCCTGAGCTGTTTCAGGGTCGAGCATCAGACTTCGAGGAAGAAGTCTAAAATAAGTGGGGGAGATTTGTAGCACCTGGTTCCTGGTACGTATTTCTTGTAATTAATATTCTTTAAATAATGCAATTTTGCCTTGGACTCGGCGAGTTGGAGAACGAACTCGCCGAGTAGAAGCGGGATAAACCACGGGGTCTAAGCTTTGGACTCGACGAGTCGGTTCCCGAACTCAGCGAGTAGACCCTGTCTGGGAAAAAACCCTAACCCGGGTGTTTGCACCCTATTTTGGGCGTTCTTTATATATTCGGAAACCTCGTTTCAACTACTACAACATTATCCAAAGATATCAAGTTTATTTTACACTTAAATTTTGACGCTCATTTTATTCTTAATTAATCAAATCACATACTTAAGCAATTAAGCACAAAACACACAATACTCAAATAATATACTTCTATTATTTCAAAACGGGTTACAAAGGTTAACCTAGATTATTACATCAACGAAAATGCCTAGCCTGGAAACGCGGGCGTTACAAGACTCCTGAGGATATGTTGTGGGCATGCGTGCTAGATTTCGGTGGTAGTTGGGAAACCTATCTTCCTCTAGCCGAGTTCTCGTACAACAACAGCTACCACGCGGGTATTAACCGTCCTCCCTTCGAGATGTTGTACGGGTGGAGGTGCGGGACCCCGATATGTTGGGGTGAAGTTGGCCAGAGGGTAATGGGGAGCACCGAAGTGGTGCTCAAGACGATCGAGAGGATTCAGCAGCTTCGGAGCAGGCTTCAGACTGCACAGAGTCGGCAGAAAAGTTATGCCGACAAGCGCCGTTCAGACTTGGAATTCCAAGTCGGGGACATGGTTCTTCTGAAGGTGTTGCCATGGAAAGGCGTCATTTGATTTAGAAAGCGAGGCAAGTTGGGCTCAAGGTACATCGGGCCATTCAGGGTTGTAGCCCGGGTGGGCAAGGTAGCGTATAGGCTGGATCTTCCAGCTGAACTCAGTCAGATCCATAGCACTTTCCACGTCTCTCAGTTGCGGAAGTGTCTGGTGGACAACTCGGTCGTAGTGCCTTTGGAGGATATTCAGGTCGACAATAGCTTGAATTACATTGAGAGGCCAGTAGCAATCCTCGACTGGAAGTCGAAGGATTTGAGGAACAAGACAGTGGAGCTTGTGAAGGTGCAATGGCAGCACCGGAAGGGATCAGAGTGGACTTGGGAGCCGGTGGAAAAGATGATGGAGCATTACCCTGAGCTGTTTCAGGGTCGAGCAGCAGACTTCGAGGGAGAAGTCTAAAATAAGTGGGGGAGATTTGTAGCACCTGGTTCCTGGTACGTATTTCTTGTAATTAATATTCTTTAAATAATGCAATTTTGCCTTGGACTCGGCGAGTTGGAGAACGAACTCGCCGAGTAGAAGCGGGATAAGGCACGGGGTCTAAGCTTTGGACTCAACGAGTCGGTTCCCGAACTCAGCGAGTAGACCCTGTCTGGGAAAAAACCCTAACCCGGGTGTTTGCACCCTATTTTGGGCGTTCTTTATATATTCGGAAACCTCGTTTCAACTACTACAACATTATCCAAAGATATCAAGTTTATTTTACACTTAAATTTTGACGCTCATTTTATTCTTAATTAATCAAATCACATACTTAAGCAATTAAGCACAGACCACACATTACTCAAATAATATACTTCTATTATTTCAAAACAGGTTACAAAGGTTAACCTAGATTATTACATCAACAAAAATGCCTAGCCTGGAAACGCGGGCGTTACAAGACTCTTGAGGATATGTTGCGGGCATGCGTGCTAGATTTTGGTGGTAGTTGGGAAACCTATCTTCCTCTAGCTGAGTTGTCGTACAACAACAGCTACCACGCGGGTATTAACCGTCCTCCCTTCGAGATGTTGTACGGGTGGAGGTGCAGGACCCCGATATGTTGGGGTGAAGTTGGCCAGAGGGTAATGGGGAGCACCGAAGTGGTGCTCAAGACGATCGAGAGGATTCAGCAGGTTCGGAGCAGGCTTCAGACTGCACAGAGTCGGCAGAAAAGTTATGCCGACAAGCGTCGTTCAGACTTGGAATTCCAAGTCGGGGACATGGTTCTTCTGAAGGTGTTGCCATGGAAAGGCGTCATCTGATTTAGAAAGCGAGGCAAGTTGGGCCCAAGGTACATCGGGCCATTCAGGGTTGTAGCCCGGGTGGGCAAGGTAGCGTATAGGCTGGATCTTCCAGCTGAACTCAGTCAGATCCATAGCACTTTCCACGTCTCTCAGTTGCGGAAGTGTCTGGTGGACAACTCGGCCGTAGTGCCTTTGGAGGATATTCAGGTCGACAATAGCTTGAATTACATTGAGAGGCCAGTAGCAATCCTCGACTGGAAGTCGAAGGATTTGAGGAACAAGACAGTGGAGCTCGTGAAGGTGCAATGGCAGCACCGGAAGGGATCAGAGTGGACTTGGGAGCCGGTGGAAAAGATGATGGAGCATTACCCTGAGCTGTTTCAGGGTCGAGCAGCAGACTTCGAGGAAGAAGTCTAAAATAAGTGGGGGAGATTTTTAGCACCTGGTTCCTGGTACGTATTCCTTGTAATTAATATTCTTTAAATAATGCAATTTTGCCTTGGACTCGGCGAGTTGGAGAACGAACTCGCCGAGTAGAAGCGGGATAAGGCACGGGGTCTAAGCTTTGGATTCGGCGAGACGGTTCCCGAACTCAGCGAGTAGACCCTGTCTGGGAAAAAACCCTAACCCGGGTGTTTGCACCCTATTTTGGGCGTTCTTTATATATTCGGAAACCTCGTTTCAACAACTACAACATTATCCAAAGATATCAAGTTTATTTTACACTTAAATTTTGACGCTCATTTTATTCTTAATTAATCAAATCACATACTTAAGCAATTAAGCACAAAACACACAATACTCAAATAATATACTTCTATTATTTCAAAACGGGTTACAAAGGTTAACCTAGATTATTACATCAACGAAAATGCCTAGCCTGGAAACGCGGGCGTTACAAGACTCCAAAGGATATGTTGTGGGCATGCGTGCTAGATTTCGGTGGTAGTGTGGAAACCTATCTTCCTCTAGCTGAGTTCTCGTACAACAACAGCTACCACGCGGGTATTAACCGTCCTCCCTTCGAGATGTTGTACGGGTGGAGGTGCAGGACCCCGATATGTTGGGGTGAAGTTGGCCAGAGGGTAATGGGGAGCACCGAAGTGGTGCTCAAGACGATCGAGAGGATTCAGCAGGTTCGAAGCAGGCTTCAGACTGCACAGAGTCGGCAGAAAAGTTATGCCGACAAGCGCCGTTCAGACTTGGAATTCCAAGTCGGGGACATGGTTCTTCTGAAGGTGTTGCCATGGAAAGGCGTCATCTGATTTAGAAAGCGAGGCAAGTTGGGCCCAAGGTACATCGGGCCATTTAGGGTTGTAGCCCGGGTGGGCAAGGTAGCGTGTAGGCTGGATCTTCCAGCTGAACTCAGTCAGATCCATAGCACTTTCCACGTCTCTCAGTTGCGGAAGTGTCTGGTGGACAACTCGGCCGTAGTGCCTTTGGAGGATATTCAGGTCGACAATAGCTTGAATTACATTGAGAGGCCAATAGCAATCCTCGACTGGAAGTCGAAGGATTTGAGGAACAAGACAGTGGAGCTCGTGAAGGTGCAATGGCAGCACCGGAAGGGATCAGAGTGGACTTGGGAGCCGGTGGAAAAGATGATGGAGCATTACCCTGAGCTGTTTCAGGGTCGAGCATCAGACTTCGAGGAAGAAGTCTAAAATAAGTGGGGGAGATTTGTAGCACCTGGTTCCTGGTACGTATTTCTTGTAATTAATATTCTTTAAATAATGCAATTTTGCCTTGGACTCGGCGAGTTGGAGAACGAACTCGCCGAGTAGAAGCGGGATAAACCACGGGGTCTAAGCTTTGGACTCGACGAGTCGGTTCCCGAACTCAGCGAGTAGACCCTGTCTGGGAAAAAACCCTAACCCGGGTGTTTGCACCCTATTTTGGGCGTTCTTTATATATTCGGAAACCTCGTTTCAACTACTACAACATTATCCAAAGATATCAAGTTTATTTTACACTTAAATTTTGACGCTCATTTTATTCTTAATTAATCAAATCACATACTTAAGCAATTAAGCACAAAACACACAATACTCAAATAATATACTTCTATTATTTCAAAACGGGTTACAAAGGTTAACCTAGATTATTACATCAACGAAAATGCCTAGCCTGGAAACGCGGGCGTTACAAGACTCCTGAGGATATGTTGTGGGCATGCGTGCTAGATTTCGGTGGTAGTTGGGAAACCTATCTTCCTCTAGCCGAGTTCTCGTACAACAACAGCTACCACGCGGGTATTAACCGTCCTCCCTTCAAGATGTTGTACGGGTGGAGGTGCGGGACCCCGATATGTTGGGGTGAAGTTGGCCAGAGGGTAATGGGGAGCACCGAAGTGGTGCTCAAGACGATCGAGAGGATTCAGCAGCTTCGGAGCAGGCTTCAGACTGCACAGAGTCGGCAGAAAAGTTATGCCGACAAGCGCCGTTCAGACTTGGAATTCCAAGTCGGGGACATGGTTCTTCTGAAGGTGTTGCCATGGAAAGGCGTCATTTGATTTAGAAAGCGAGGCAAGTTGGGCTCAAGGTACATCGGGCCATTCAGGGTTGTAGCCCGGGTGGGCAAGGTAGCGTATAGGCTGGATCTTCCAGCTGAACTCAGTCAGATCCATAGCACTTTCCACGTCTCTCAGTTGCGGAAGTGTCTGGTGGACAACTCGGTCGTAGTGCCTTTGGAGGATATTCAGGTCGACAATAGCTTGAATTACATTGAGAGGCCAGTAGCAATCCTCGACTGGAAGTCGAAGGATTTGAGGAACAAGACAGTGGAGCTTGTGAAGGTGCAATGGCAGCACCGGAAGGGATCAGAGTGGACTTGGGAGCCGGTGGAAAAGATGATGGAGCATTACCCTGAGCTGTTTCAGGGTCGAGCAGCAGACTTCGAGGGAGAAGTCTAAAATAAGTGGGGGAGATTTGTAGCACCTGGTTCCTGGTACGTATTTCTTGTAATTAATATTCTTTAAATAATGCAATTTTGCCTTGGACTCGGCGAGTTGGAGAACGAACTCGCCGAGTAGAAGCGGGATAAGGCACGGGGTCTAAGCTTTGGACTCAACGAGTCGGTTCCCGAACTCAGCGAGTAGACCCTGTCTGGGAAAAAACCCTAACCCGGGTGTTTGCACCCTATTTTGGGCGTTCTTTATATATTCGGAAACCTCGTTTCAACTACTACAACATTATCCAAAGATATCAAGTTTATTTTACACTTAAATTTTGACGCTCATTTTATTCTTAATTAATCAAATCACATACTTAAGCAATTAAGCACAGACCACACATTACTCAAATAATATACTTCTATTATTTCAAAACAGGTTACAAAGGTTAACCTAGATTATTACATCAACAAAAATGCCTAGCCTGGAAACGCGGGCGTTACAAGACTCTTGAGGATATGTTGCGGGCATGCGTGCTAGATTTTGGTGGTAGTTGGGAAACCTATCTTCCTCTAGCTGAGTTGTCGTACAACAACAGCTACCACGCGGGTATTAACCGTCCTCCCTTCGAGATGTTGTACGGGTGGAGGTGCAGGACCCCGATATGTTGGGGTGAAGTTGGCCAGAGGGTAATGGGGAGCACCGAAGTGGTGCTCAAGACGATCGAGAGGATTCAGCAGGTTCGGAGCAGGCTTCAGACTGCACAGAGTCGGCAGAAAAGTTATGCCGACAAGCGTCGTTCAGACTTGGAATTCCAAGTCGGGGACATGGTTCTTCTGAAGGTGTTGCCATGGAAAGGCGTCATCTGATTTAGAAAGCGAGGCAAGTTGGGCCCAAGGTACATCGGGCCATTCAGGGTTGTAGCCCGGGTGGGCAAGGTAGCGTATAGGCTGGATCTTCCAGCTGAACTCAGTCAGATCCATAGCACTTTCCACGTCTCTCAGTTGCGGAAGTGTCTGGTGGGCAACTCGGCCGTAGTGCCTTTGAAGGATATTCAGGTCGACAATAGGTTGAATTACATTGAGAGGCCAGTAGCAATCCTCGACTGGAAGTCGAAGGATTTGAGGAACAAGACAGTGGAGCTCGTGAAGGTGCAATGGCAGCACCGGAAGGGATCAGAGTGGACTTGGGAGCCGGTGGAAAAGATGATGGAGCATTACCCTGAGCTGTTTCAGGGTCGAGCAGCAGACTTCGAGGAAGAAGTCTAAAATAAGTGGGGGAGATTTGTAGCACCTGGTTCCTGGTACGTATTCCTTGTAATTAATATTCTTTAAATAATGCAATTTTGCCTTGGACTCGGCGAGTTGGAGAACGAACTCGCCGAGTAGAAGCGGGATAAGGCACGGGGTCTAAGCTTTGGACTCGGCGAGTCGGTTCCCGAACTCAGCGAGTAGACCCTGTCTGGGAAAAAACCCTAACCCGGGTGTTTGCACCCTATTTTGGGCGTTCTTTATATATTCGGAAACCTCGTTTCAACTACTACAACATTATCCAAAGATATCAAGTTTATTTTACACTTAAATTTTGACGCTCATTTTATTCTTAATTAATCAAATCACATACTTAAGCAATTAAGCACAAAACACACAATACTCAAATAATATACTTCTATTATTTCAAAATGGGTTACAAAGGTTAACCTAGATTATTACATCAACGAAAATGCCTAGCCTGGAAACGCGGGCGTTACAAGACTCCTGAGGATATGTTGTGGGCATGCGTGCTAGATTTCGGTGGTAGTTGGGAAACCTATCTTCCTCTAGCTGAGTTCTCGTACAACAACAGCTACCACGCGGGTATTAACCGTCCTCCCTTCAAGATGTTGTACGGGTGGAGGTGCAGAACCCCGATATGTTGGGGTGAAGTTGGCCAGAGGGTAATGGGGAGCACCGAAGTGGTGCTCAAGACGATCGAGAGGATTCAGCAGGTTCGAAGCAGGCTTCAGACTGCACAGAGTCGGCAGAAAATTTATGCCGACAAGCGTCGTTCAGACTTGGAATTCCAAGTCGGGGACATGGTTCTTCTGAAGGTGTTGCCATGGAAAGGCGTCATCTGATTTAGAAAGCGAGGCAAGTTGGGCCCAAGGTACATCGGGCCATTCAGGGTTGTAGCCCGGGTGGGCAAGGTAGCGTATAGGATGGATCTTCCAGCTGAACTCAGTCAGATCCATAGCACTTTCCACGTCTCTTAGTTGTGAAAGTGTCTGGTGGACAACTCGGCCGTAGTGCCTTTGGAGGATATTCAGGTCGACAATAGCTTGAATTACATTGAGAGGCCAGTAGCAATCCTCGACTGGAAGTCGAAGGATTTGAGGAACAAGACAGTGGAGCTCGTGAAGGTGCAATGGCAGCACCGGAAGGGATCAGAGTGGACTTGGGAGCCGGTGGAAAAGATGATGGAGCATTACCCTGAGCTGTTTCAGGGTCGAGCAGCAGACTTCGAGGAAGAAGTCTAAAATAAGTGGGGGAGATTTGTAGCACCTGGTTCCTGGTACGTATTCCTTGTAATTAATATTCTTTAAATAATGCAATTTTGCCTTGGACTAGGCGAGTTGGAGAACGAACTCGCCGAGTAGAAGCGGGATAAGGCACGGGGTCTAAGCTTTGGACTCGGCGAGTCGGTTCCCGAACTCAGCGAGTAGACCTTGTCTGGGAAAAAACCCTAACCCGGGTGTTTGCACCCTATTTTGGGCGTTCTTTATATATTCGGAAACCTCGTTTCAACTACTACAACATTATCCAAAGATATCAAGTTTATTTTACACTTAAATTTTGACGCTCATTTTATTCTTAATTAATCAAATCACATACTTAAGCAATTAAGCACAGACCACACATTACTCAAATAATATACTTCTATTATTTCAAAACAGGTTACAAAGGTTAACCTAGATTATTACATCAACAAAAATGCCTAGCCTGGAAACGCGGGCGTTACAAGACTCTTGAGGATATGTTGCGGGCATGCGTGCTAGATTTTGGTGGTAGTTGGGAAACCTATCTTCCTCTAGCTGAGTTGTCGTACAACAACAGCTACCACGCGGGTATTAACCGTCCTCCCTTCGAGATGTTGTACGGGTGGAGGTGCAGGACCCCGATATGTTGGGGTGAAGTTGGCCAGAGGGTAATGGGGAGCACCGAAGTGGTGCTCAAGACGATCGAGAGGATTCAGCAGGTTCGGAGCAGGCTTCAGACTGCACAGAGTCGGCAGAAAAGTTATGCCGACAAGCGTCGTTCAGACTTGGAATTCCAAGTCGGGGACATGGTTCTTCTGAAGGTGTTGCCATGGAAAGGCGTCATCTGATTTAGAAAGCGAGGCAAGTTGGGCCCAAGGTACATCGGGCCATTCAGGGTTGTAGCCCGGGTGGGCAAGGTAGCGTATAGGCTGGATCTTCCAGCTGAACTCAGTCAGATCCATAGCACTTTCCACGTCTCTCAGTTGCGGAAGTGTCTGGTGGGCAACTCGGCCGTAGTGCCTTTGAAGGATATTCAGGTCGACAATAGGTTGAATTACATTGAGAGGCCAGTAGCAATCCTCGACTGGAAGTCGAAGGATTTGAGGAACAAGACAGTGGAGCTCGTGAAGGTGCAATGGCAGCACCGGAAGGGATCAGAGTGGACTTGGGAGCCGGTGGAAAAGATGATGGAGCATTACCCTGAGCTGTTTCAGGGTCGAGCAGCAGACTTCGAGGAAGAAGTCTAAAATAAGTGGGGGAGATTTGTAGCACCTGGTTCCTGGTACGTATTCCTTGTAATTAATATTCTTTAAATAATGCAATTTTGCCTTGGACTCGGCGAGTTGGAGAACGAACTCGCCGAGTAGAAGCGGGATAAGGCACGGGGTCTAAGCTTTGGACTCGGCGAGTCGGTTCCCGAACTCAGCGAGTAGACCCTGTCTGGGAAAAAACCCTAACCCGGGTGTTTGCACCCTATTTTGGGCGTTCTTTATATATTCGGAAACCTCGTTTCAACTACTACAACATTATCCAAAGATATCAAGTTTATTTTACACTTAAATTTTGACGCTCATTTTATTCTTAATTAATCAAATCACATACTTAAGCAATTAAGCACAAAACACACAATACTCAAATAATATACTTCTATTATTTCAAAATGGGTTACAAAGGTTAACCTAGATTATTACATCAACGAAAATGCCTAGCCTGGAAACGCGGGCGTTACAAGACTCCTGAGGATATGTTGTGGGCATGCGTGCTAGATTTCGGTGGTAGTTGGGAAACCTATCTTCCTCTAGCTGAGTTCTCGTACAACAACAGCTACCACGCGGGTATTAACCGTCCTCCCTTCAAGATGTTGTACGGGTGGAGGTGCAGAACCCCGATATGTTGGGGTGAAGTTGGCCAGAGGGTAATGGGGAGCACCGAAGTGGTGCTCAAGACGATCGAGAGGATTCAGCAGGTTCGAAGCAGGCTTCAGACTGCACAGAGTCGGCAGAAAATTTATGCCGACAAGCGTCGTTCAGACTTGGAATTCCAAGTCGGGGACATGGTTCTTCTGAAGGTGTTGCCATGGAAAGGCGTCATCTGATTTAGAAAGCGAGGCAAGTTGGGCCCAAGGTACATCGGGCCATTCAGGGTTGTAGCCCGGGTGGGCAAGGTAGCGTATAGGATGGATCTTCCAGCTGAACTCAGTCAGATCCATAGCACTTTCCACGTCTCTTAGTTGTGAAAGTGTCTGGTGGACAACTCGGCCGTAGTGCCTTTGGAGGATATTCAGGTCGACAATAGCTTGAATTACATTGAGAGGCCAGTAGCAATCCTCGACTGGAAGTCGAAGGATTTGAGGAACAAGACAGTGGAGCTCGTGAAGGTGCAATGGCAGCACCGGAAGGGATCAGAGTGGACTTGGGAGCCGGTGGAAAAGATGATGGAGCATTACCCTGAGCTGTTTCAGGGTCGAGCAGCAGACTTCGAGGAAGAAGTCTAAAATAAGTGGGGGAGATTTGTAGCACCTGGTTCCTGGTACGTATTCCTTGTAATTAATATTCTTTAAATAATGCAATTTTGCCTTGGACTAGGCGAGTTGGAGAACGAACTCGCCGAGTAGAAGCGGGATAAGGCACGGGGTCTAAGCTTTGGACTCGGCGAGTCGGTTCCCGAACTCAGCGAGTAGACCTTGTCTGGGAAAAAACCCTAACCCGGGTGTTTGCACCCTATTTTGGGCGTTCTTTATATATTCGGAAACCTCGTTTCAACTACTACAACATTATCCAAAGATATCAAGTTTATTTTACACTTAAATTTTGACGCTCATTTTATTCTTAATTAATCAAATCACATACTTAAGCAATTAAGCACAGACCACACATTACTCAAATAATATACTTCTATTATTTCAAAACAGGTTACAAAGGTTAACCTAGATTATTACATCAACAAAAATGCCTAGCCTGGAAACGCGGGCGTTACAAGACTCTTGAGGATATGTTGCGGGCATGCGTGCTAGATTTTGGTGGTAGTTGGGAAACCTATCTTCCTCTAGCTGAGTTGTCGTACAACAACAGCTACCACGCGGGTATTAACCGTCCTCCCTTCGAGATGTTGTACGGGTGGAGGTGCAGGACCCCGATATGTTGGGGTGAAGTTGGCCAGAGGGTAATGGGGAGCACCGAAGTGGTGCTCAAGACGATCGAGAGGATTCAGCAGGTTCGGAGCAGGCTTCAGACTGCACAGAGTCGGCAGAAAAGTTATGCCGACAAGCGTCGTTCAGACTTGGAATTCCAAGTCGGGGACATGGTTCTTCTGAAGGTGTTGCCATGGAAAGGCGTCATCTGATTTAGAAAGCGAGGCAAGTTGGGCCCAAGGTACATCGGGCCATTCAGGGTTGTAGCCCGGGTGGGCAAGGTAGCGTATAGGCTGGATCTTCCAGCTGAACTCAGTCAGATCCATAGCACTTTCCACGTCTCTCAGTTGCGGAAGTGTCTGGTGGGCAACTCGGCCGTAGTGCCTTTGAAGGATATTCAGGTCGACAATAGGTTGAATTACATTGAGAGGCCAGTAGCAATCCTCGACTGGAAGTCGAAGGATTTGAGGAACAAGACAGTGGAGCTCGTGAAGGTGCAATGGCAGCACCGGAAGGGATCAGAGTGGACTTGGGAGCCGGTGGAAAAGATGATGGAGCATTACCCTGAGCTGTTTCAGGGTCGAGCAGCAGACTTCGAGGAAGAAGTCTAAAATAAGTGGGGGAGATTTGTAGCACCTGGTTCCTGGTACGTATTCCTTGTAATTAATATTCTTTAAATAATGCAATTTTGCCTTGGACTCGGCGAGTTGGAGAACGAACTCGCCGAGTAGAAGCGGGATAAGGCACGGGGTCTAAGCTTTGGACTCGGCGAGTCGGTTCCCGAACTCAGCGAGTAGACCCTGTCTGGGAAAAAACCCTAACCCGGGTGTTTGCACCCTATTTTGGGCGTTCTTTATATATTCGGAAACCTCGTTTCAACTACTACAACATTATCCAAAGATATCAAGTTTATTTTACACTTAAATTTTGACGCTCATTTTATTCTTAATTAATCAAATCACATACTTAAGCAATTAAGCACAAAACACACAATACTCTAATAATATACTTCTATTATTTCAAAATGGGTTACAAAGGTTAACCTAGATTATTACATCAACGAAAATGCCTAGCCTGGAAACGCGGGCGTTACAAGACTCCTGAGGATATGTTGTGGGCATGCGTGCTAGATTTCGGTGGTAGTTGGGAAACCTATCTTCCTCTAGCTGAGTTCTCGTACAACAACAGCTACCACGCGGGTATTAACCGTCCTCCCTTCAAGATGTTGTACGGGTGGAGGTGCAGAACCACGATATGTTGGGGTGAAGTTGGCCAGAGGGTAATGGGGAGCACCGAAGTGGTGCTCAAGACGATCGAGAGGATTCAGCAGGTTCGAAGCAGGCTTCAGACTGCACAGAGTCGGCAGAAAATTTATGCCGACAAGCGCCGTTCAGACTTGGAATTCCAAGTCGGGGACATGGTTCTTCTGAAGGTGTTGCCATGGAAAGGCGTCATCTGATTTAGAAAGCGAGGCAAGTTGGGCCCAAGGTACATCGGGCCATTCAGGGTTGTAGCCCGGGTGGGCAAGGTAGCGTATAGGATGGATCTTCCAGCTGAACTCAGTCAGATCCATAGCACTTTCCACGTCTCTTAGTTGTGAAAGTGTCTGGTGGACAACTCGGCCGTAGTGCCTTTGGAGGATATTCAGGTCGACAATAGCTTGAATTACATTGAGAGGCCAGTAGCAATCCTCGACTGGAAGTCGAAGGATTTGAGGAACAAGACAGTGGAGCTCGTGAAGGTGCAATGGCAGCACCGGAAGGGATCAGAGTGGACTTGGGAGCCGGTGGAAAAGATGATGGAGCATTACCCTGAGCTGTTTCAGGGTCGAGCAGCAGACTTCGAGGAAGAAGTCTAAAATAAGTGGGGGAGATTTGTAGCACCTGGTTCCTGGTACGTATTCCTTGTAATTAATATTCTTTAAATAATGCAATTTTGCCTTGGACTAGGCGAGTTGGAGAACGAACTCGCCGAGTAGAAGCGGGATAAGGCACGGGGTCTAAGCTTTGGACTCGGCGAGTCGGTTCCCGAACTCAGCGAGTAGACCTTGTCTGGGAAAAAACCCTAACCCGGGTGTTTGCACCCTATTTTGGGCGTTCTTTATATATTCGGAAACCTCGTTTCAACTACTACAACATTATCCAAAGATATCAAGTTTATTTTACACTTAAATTTTGACGCTCATTTTATTCTTAATTAATCAAATCACATACTTAAGCAATTAAGCACAAAACACACAATACTCAAATAATATACTTCTATTATTTCAAAACGGGTTACAAAGGTTAACCTAGATTATTACATCAACGAAAATGCCTAGCCTGGAAACGCGGGCGTTACAAGACTCCTGAGGATATGTTGTGGGCATGCGTGCTAGATTTCGGTGGTAGTTGGGAAACCTATCTTCCTCTAGCTGAGTTCTCGTACAACAACAGCTACCACGCGGGTATTAACCGTCCTCCCTTCGAGATGTTGTACGGGTGGAGGTGCAGAACCCCGATATGTTGGGGTGAAGTTGGCCAGAGGGTAATGGGGAGCACCGAAGTGGTGCTCAAGACGATCGAGAGGATTCAGCAGGTTCGAAGCAGGCTTCAGACTGCACAGAGTCGGCAGAAAATTTATGCCGACAAGCGCCGTTCAGACTTGGAATTCCAAGTCGGGGACATGGTTCTTCTGAAGGTGTTGCCATGGAAAGGCGTCATCTGATTTAGAAAGCGAGGCAAGTTGGGCCCAAGGTACATCGGGCCATTCAGGGTTGTAGCCCGGGTGGGCAAGGTAGCGTATAGGATGGATCTTCCAGCTGAACTCAGTCAGATCCATAGCACTTTCCACGTCTCTTAGTTGTGAAAGTGTCTGGTGGACAACTCGGCCGTAGTGCCTTTGGAGGATATTCAGGTCGACAATAGCTTGAATTACATTGAGAGGCCAGTAGCAATCCTCGACTGGAAGTCGAAGGATTTGAGGAACAAGACAGTGGAGCTCGTGAAGGTGCAATGGCAGCACCGGAAGGGATCAGAGTGGACTTGGGAGCCGGTGGAAAAGATGATGGAGCATTACCCTGAGCTGTTTCAGGGTCGAGCAGCAGACTTCGAGGAAGAAGTCTAAAATAAGTGGGGGAGATTTGTAGCACCTGGTTCCTGGTACGTATTCCTTGTAATTAATATTCTTTAAATAATGCAATTTTGCCTTGGACTAGGCGAGTTGGAGAACGAACTCGCCGAGTAGAAGCGGGATAAGGCACGGGGTCTAAGCTTTGGACTCGGCGAGTCGGTTCCCGAACTCAGCGAGTAGACCTTGTCTGGGAAAAAACCCTAACCCGGGTGTTTGCACCCTATTTTGGGCGTTCTTTATATATTCGGAAACCTCGTTTCAACTACTACAACATTATCCAAAGATATCAAGTTTATTTTACACTTAAATTTTGACGCTCATTTTATTCTTAATTAATCAAATCACATACTTAAGCAATTAAGCACAAAACACACAATACTCAAATAATATACTTCTATTATTTCAAAACGGGTTACAAAGGTTAACCTAGATTATTACATCAACGAAAATGCCTAGCCTGGAAACGCGGGCGTTACAAGACTCCTGAGGATATGTTGTGGGCATGCGTGCTAGATTTCGGTGGTAGTTGGGAAACCTATCTTCCTCTAGCTGAGTTCTCGTACAACAACAGCTACCACGCGGGTATTAACCGTCCTCCCTTCGAGATGTTGTACGGGTGGAGGTGCAGGACCCCGATATGTTGGGGTGAAGTTGGCCAGAGGGTAATGGGGAGCACCGAAGTGGTGCTCAAGACGATCGAGAGGATTCAGCAGGTTCGAAGCAGGCTTCAGACTGCACAGAGTCGGCAGAAAAGTTATGCCGACAAGCGCCGTTCAGACTTGGAATTCCAAGTCGGGGACATGGTTCTTCTGAAGGTGTTGCCATGGAAAGGCGTCATCTGATTTAGAAAGCGAGGCAAGTTGGGCCCAAGGTACATCGGGCCATTCAGGGTTGTAGCCCGGGTGGGCAAGGTAGCGTATAGGCTGGATCTTCCAGCTGAACTCAGTCAGATCCATAGCACTTTCCACGTCTCTCAGTTGCGGAAATGTCTGGTGGACAACTCGGCCGTAGTGCCTTTGGAGGATATTCAGGTCGACAATAGCTTGAATTACATTGAGAGGCCAGTAGCAATCCTCGACTGGAAGTCGAAGGATTTGAGGAACAAGACAGTGGAGCTCGTGAAGGTGCAATGGCAGCACCGGAAGGGATCAGAGTGGACTTGGGAGCCGGTGGAAAAGATGATGGAGCATTACCCTGAGCTGTTTCAGGGTCGAGCAGCAGACTTCGAGGAAGAAGTCTAAAATAAGTGGGGGAGATTTGTAGCACCTGGTTCCTGGTACGTATTCCTTGTAATTAATATTCTTTAAATAATGCAATTTTGCCTTGGACTAGGCGAGTTGGAGAACGAACTCGCCGAGTAGAAGCGGGATAAGGCACGGGGTCTAAGCTTTGGACTCGGCGAGTCGGTTCCCGAACTCAGCGAGTAGACCTTGTCTGGGAAAAAACCCTAACCCGGGTGTTTGCACCCTATTTTGGGCGTTCTGTATATATTCGGAAACCTCGTTTCAACTACTACAACATTATCCAAAGATATCAAGTTTATTTTACACTTAAATTTTGACGCTCATTTTATTCTTAATTAATCAAATCACATACTTAAGAAATTAAGCACAAAACACACAATACTCAAATAATATACTTCTATTATTTCAAAACGGGTTACAAAGGTTAACCTAGATTATTACATCAACGAAAATGCCTAGCCTGGAAATGCGGGCGTTACAAGACTCCTGAGGATATGTTGTGGGCATGCGTGCTAGATTTCGGTGGTAGTTGGGAAACCTATCTTCCTCTAGCTGAGTTCTCGTACAACAACAGCTACCACGCGGGTATTAACCGTCCTCCCTTCGAGATGTTGTACGGGTGGAGGTGCAGGACCCCGATATGTTGGGGTGAAGTTGGCCAGAGGGTAATGGGGAGCACCGAAGTGGTGCTCAAGACGATCGAGAGGATTCAGCAGGTTCGAAGCAGGCTTCAGACTGCACAGAGTCGGCAGAAAAGTTATGCTGACAAGCGCCGTTCAGACTTGGAATTCCAAGTCGGGGACATGGTTCTTCTGAAGGTGTTGCCATGGAAAGGCGTCATCTGATTTAGAAAGCGAGGCAAGTTGGGCCCAAGGTACATCGGGCCATTCAGGGTTGTAGCCCGGGTGGGCAAGGTAGCGTATAGGCTGGATCTTCCAGCTGAACTCAGTCAGATCCATAGCACTTTCCACGTCTCTCAGTTGCGGAAATGTCTGGTGGACAACTCGGCCGTAGTGCCTTTGGAGGATATTCAGGTCGACAATAGCTTGAATTACATTGAGAGGCCAGTAGCAATCCTCGACTGGAAGTCGAAGGATTTGAGGAACAAGACAGTGGAGCTCGTGAAGGTGCAATGGCAGCACCGGAAGGGATCAGAGTGGACTTGGGAGCCGGTGGAAAAGATGATGGAGCATTACCCTGAGCTGTTTCAGGGTCGAGCAGCAGACTTCGAGGAAGAAGTCTAAAATAAGTGGGGGAGATTTGTAGCACCTGGTTCCTGGTACGTATTCCTTGTAATTAATATTCTTTAAATAATGCAATTTTGCCTTGGACTAGGCGAGTTGGAGAACGAACTCGCCGAGTAGAAGCGGGATAAGGCACGGGGTCTAAGCTTTGGACTCGGCGAGTCGGTTCCCGAACTCAGCGAGTAGACCTTGTCTGGGAAAAAACCCTAACCCGGGTGTTTGCACCCTATTTTGGGCGTTCTGTATATATTCGGAAACCTCGTTTCAACTACTACAACATTATCCAAAGATATCAAGTTTATTTTACACTTAAATTTTGACGCTCATTTTATTCTTAATTAATCAAATCACATACTTAAGCAATTAAGCACAAAACACACAATACTCAAATAATATACTTCTATTATTTCAAAACGGGTTACAAAGGTTAACCTAGATTATTACATCAACGAAAATGCCTAGCCTGGAAACGCGGGCGTTACAAGACTCCTGAGGATATGTTGTGGGCATGCGTGCTAGATTTCAGTGGTAGTTGGGAAACCTATCTTCCTCTAGCTGAGTTCTCGTACAACAACAGCTACCACGCGGGTATTAACCGTCCTCCCTTCGAGATGTTGTACGGGTGGAGGTGCAGGACCCCGATATGTTGGGGTGAAGTTGGCCAGAGGGTAATGGGGAGCACCGAAGTGGTGCTCAAGACGATCGAGAGGATTCAGCAGGTTCGAAGCAGGCTTCAGACTGCACAGAGTCGGCAGAAAAGTTATGCCGACAAGCGCCGTTCAGACTTGGAATTCCAAGTCGGGGACATGGTTCTTCTGAAGGTGTTGCCATGGAAAGGCGTCATCTGATTTAGAAAGCGAGGCAAGTTGGGCCCAAGGTACATCGGGCCATTCAGGGTTGTAGCCCGGGTGGGCAAGGTAGCGTATAGGCTGGATCTTCCAGCTGAACTCAGTCAGATCCATAGCACTTTCCACGTCTCTTAGTTGCGAAAGTGTCTGGTGGACAACTCGGCCGTAGTGCCTTTGGAGGATATTCAGGTCGACAATAGCTTGAATTACATTGAGAGGCCAGTAGCAATCCTCGACTGGAAGTCGAAGGATTTGAGGAACAAGACAGTGGAGCTCGTGAAGGTGCAATGGCAGTACCGGAAGGGATCAGAGTGGACTTGGGAGCCGGTGGAAAAGATGATGGAGCATTACCCTGAGCTGTTTCAGGGTCGAGCAGCAGACTTCGAGGAAGAAGTCTAAAATAAGTGGGGGAGATTTGTCGCACCTGGTTCCTGGTACGTATTTCTTGTAATTAATATTCTTTAAATAATGCAATTTTTCCTTGGACTCGGCGAGTTGGAGAACGAACTCGCCGAGTAGAAGCGGGATAAGGCACGGGGTCTAAGCTTTGGACTCGACGAGTCGGTTCCCGAACTCAGCGAGTAGACCCTGTCTGGGAAAAAACCCTAACCCGGGTGTTTGCACCCTATTTTGGGCGTTCTTTATATATTCGGAAACCTCGTTTCAACTACTACAACATTATCCAAAGATATCAAGTTTATTTTACAC
Source organism: Lactuca sativa (assembly GCF_002870075.4). Taxonomy (NCBI): domain Eukaryota; kingdom Viridiplantae; phylum Streptophyta; class Magnoliopsida; order Asterales; family Asteraceae; genus Lactuca; species Lactuca sativa. The sequence continues at coordinate 335,364,918 of NC_056626.2, read as the reverse complement.
TTAAATTTTGACGCTCATTTTATTCTTAATTAATCAAATCACATACTTAAGCAATTAAGCACAAACCACACATTACTCAAATAATATACTTCTATTATTTCAAAACGGGTTACAAAGGTTAACCTAGATTATTACATCAACGAAAATGCCTAGCCTGGAAACGCGGGCGTTACAAGACTCTTGAGGATATGTTGCGTGCATGCGTGCTAGATTTCGGTGGTAGTTGGGAAACCTATCTTCTTCTAGCTGAGTTCTCGTACAACAACAGCTACCACGCGGGTATTAACCATCCTCCCTTCGAGATGTTGTACGGGTGGAGGTGCAGGACCCCGATATGTTGGGGTGAAGTTGGCCAGAGGGTAATGGGGAGCACCGAAGTGGTGCTCAAGACGATCGAGAGGATTCAGCAGGTTCGGAGCAGGCTTCAGACTGCACAGAGTCGGCAGAAAAGTTATGCCGACAAGCGCCGTTCAGACTTGGAATTCCAAGTCGGGGACATGGTTCTTCTGAAGGTGTTGCCATGGAAAGGCGTCATCTGATTTAGAAAGCGAGGCAAGTTGGGCTCAAGGTAGATCGGGCCATTCAGGGTTGTAGCCCGGGTGGGCAAGGTAACGTATAGGCTGGATCTTCCAGCTGAACTCAGTCAGATCCATAGCACTTTCCACGTCTCTTAGTTGCGAAAGTGTCTGGTGGACAACTCGGCCGTAGTGCCTTTGGAGGATATTCAGGTCGACAATAGCTTGAATTACATTGAGAGGCCAGTAGCAATCCTCGATTGGAAGTCGAAGGATTTGAGGAACAAGACAGCGGAGCTCGTGAAGGTGCAATGGCAGCACCGGAAGGGATCAGAGTGGACTTGGGTGCCGGTGGAAAAGATGATGGAGCATTACCCTGAGCTGTTTCAGGGTCGAGCAGCAGACTTCGAGGAAGAAGTCTAAAATAAGTGGGGGAGATTTGTAGCACCTGGTTCCTGGTACGTATTCCTTGTAATTAATATTCTTTAAATAATGCAATTTTGCCTTGGACTCGGCGAGTTGGAGAACGAACTCGCCGAGTAGAAGCGGGATAAGGCACGGGGTCTAAGCTTTGGACTCGGCGAGTCGGTTCCCGAACTCAGCGTGTAGACCCTGTCTGGGAAAAAACCCTAACCCGGGTGTTTGCACCCTATTTTGGGCGTTCTTTATATATTCGGAAACCTCGTTTCAACTACTACAACATTATCCAAAGATATCAAGTTTATTTTACACTTAAATTTTGACGCTCATTTTATTCTTAATTAATCAAATGACATACTTAAGCAATTAAGCACAAAACACACAATACTCAAATAATATACTTCTATTATTTCAAAACGGGTTACAAAGGTTAACCTAGATTATTACATCAACGAAAATGCCTAGCCTGGAAACGCGGGCGTTACAAGACTCCTGAGGATATGTTGTGGGCATGCGTGCTAGATTTCGGTGGTAGTTGGGAAACCTATCTTCCTCTAGCTGAGTTCTCGTACAACAACAGCTACCACGCGGGTATTAACCGTCCTCCCTTCGAGATGTTGTACGGGTGGAGGTGCAGGACCCCGATATGTAGGGGTGAAGTTGGCCAGAGGGTAATGGGGAGCACCGAAGTGGTGCTCAAGACGATCGAGAGGATTCAGCAGGTTCGAAGCAGGCTTCAGACTGCACAGAGTCGGCAGAAAAGTTATGCCGACAAGCGCCGTTCAGACTTGGAATTCCAAGTCGGGGACATGGTTCTTCTGAAGGTGTTGCCATGGAAAGGCGTCATCTGATTTAGAAAGCGAGGCAAGTTGGGCCCAAGGTACATCGGGCCATTCAGGGTTGTAGCCCGGGTGGGCAAGGTAGCGTATAGGCTGGATCTTCCAGCTGAACTCAGTCAGATCCATAGCACTTTCCACGTCTCTCAGTTGCGAAAGTGTCTGGTGGACAACTCGGCCGTAGGGCCTTTGGAGGATATTCAGGTCGACAATAGCTTGAATTACATTGAGAGGCCAGTAGCAATCCTTGACTGGAAGTCGAAGGATTTGAGGAACAAGACAGTGGAGTTCGTGAAGGTGCAATGGCAGCACCGGAAGGGATCAGAGTGGACTTGGGAGCCGGTGGAAAAGATGATGGAGCATTACCCTGAGCTGTTTCAGGGTCGAGCAGCAGACTTCGAGGAAGAAGTCTAAAATAAGTGGGGGAGATTTGTAGCACCTGGTTCCTGGTATGTATTTCTTGTAATTAATATTCTTTAAATAATGCAATTTTGCCTTGGACTCGGCGAGTTGGAGAACGAACTCGCCGAGTAGAAGCGGGATAAGTCACGGGGTCTAAGCTTTGGACTCGACGAGTCAGTTCCCGAACTCAGCGAGTAGACCCTGTCTGGGAAAAAACCCTAACCCGGGTGTTTGCACCCTATTTTGGGCGTTCTTTATATATTCGGAAACCTCGTTTCAACTACTACAACATTATCCAAAGATATCAAGTTTATTTTACACTTAAATTTTGACGCTCATTTTATTCTTAATTAATCAAATCACATACTTAAACAATTAAGCACAAAACACACATTACTCAAATAATATACTTCTATTATTTCAAAACGGGTTACAAAGGTTAACCTAAATTATTACATCAACGAAAATGCCTAGCCTGGAAACGCGGGCGTTACAAGACTCCTGAGGATATGTTGTGGGCATGCGTGCTAGATTTCGGTGGTAGTTGGGAAACCTATCTTCCTCTAGCTGAGTTCTCGTACAACAACAGCTACCACGCAGGTATTAACCGTCCTCCCTTCGAGATGTTGTACGGGTGGAGGTGCAGGACCCCGATATGTTGGGGTGAAGTTGGCCAGAGGGTAATGGGGAGCACCGAAGTGGTGCTCAAGACGATCGAGAGGATTCAGCAGGTTCGAAGCAGGCTTCAGACTGCACAGAGTCGGCAGAAAAGTTATGCCGACAAGCGCCGTTCAGACTTGGAATTCCAAGTCGGGGACATGGTTCTTCTGAAGGTGTTGCCATGGAAAGGCGTCATCTGATTTAGAAAGCGAGGCAAGTTGGGCCCAAGGTACATCGGGCCATTCAGGGTTGTAGCCCGGGTGGGCAAGGTAGCGTATAGGCTGGATCTTCCAGCTGAACTCAGTCAGATCCATAGCACTTTCCACGTCTCTCAGTTGCGGAAATGTATGGTGGACAACTCGGCCGTAGTGCCTTTGGAGGATATTCAGGTCGACAATAGCTTGAATTACATTGAGAGGCCAGTAGCAATCCTCGACTGGAAGTCGAAGGATTTGAGGAACAAGACAGTGGAGCTCGTGAAGGTGCAATGGCAGCACCGGAAGGGATCAGAGTGGACTTGGGAGCCGGTGGAAAAGATGATGGAGCATTACCCTGAGCTGTTTCAGGGTCGAGCAGCAGACTTCGAGGAAGAAGTCTAAAATAAGTGGGGGAGATTTGTAGCACCTGGTTCCTGGTACGTATTCCTTGTAATTAATATTCTTTAAATAATGCAATTTTGCCTTGGACTAGGCGAGTTGGAGAACGAACTCGCTGAGTAGAAGCGGGATAAGGCACGGGGTCTAAGCTTTGGACTCGGCGAGTCGGTTCCCGAACTCAGCGAGTAGACCTTGTCTGGGAAAAAACCCTAACCCGGGTGTTTGCACCCTATTTTGGGCGTTCTTTATATATTCGGAAACCTCGTTTCAACTACTACAACATTATCCAAAGATATCAAGTTTATTTTACACTTAAATTTTGACGCTCATTTTATTCTTAATTAATCAAATCACATACTTAAGCAATTAAGCACAAAACACACAATACTCAAATAATATACTTCTATTATTTCAAAACGGGTTACAAAGGTTAACCTAGATTATTACATCAACGAAAATGCCTAGCCTGGAAACGCGGGCGTTACAAGACTCCTGAGGATATGTTGTGGGCATGCGTGCTAGATTTCGGTGGTAGTTGGGAAACCTATCTTCCTCTAGCTGAGTTCTCGTACAACAACAGCTACCACGCGGGTATTAACCGTCCTCCCTTCGAGATGTTGTACGGGTGGAGGTGCAGGACCCCGATATGTTGGGGTGAAGTTGGCCAGAGGGTAATGGGGAGCACCGTAGTGGTGCTCAAGACGATCGAGAGGATTCAGCAGGTTCGAAGCAGGCTTCAGACTGCACAGAGTCGGCAGAAAAGTTATGCCGACAAGCGCCGTTCAGACTTGGAATTCCAAGTCAGGGACATGGTTCTTCTGAAGGTGTTGCCATGGAAAGGCGTCATCTGATTTAGAAAGCGAGGCAAGTTGGGCCCAAGGTACATCGGGCCATTCAGGGTTGTAGCCCGGGTGGGCAAGGTAGCGTATAGGCTGGATCTTCCAGCTGAACTCAGTCAGATCCATAGCACTTTCCACGTCTCTCAGTTGCGGAAATGTCTGGTGGACAACTCGGCCGTAGTGCCTTTGGAGGATATTCAGGTCGACAATAGCTTGAATTACATTGAGAGGCCAGTAGCAATCCTCGACTGGAAGTCGAAGGATTTGAGGAACAAGACAGTGGAGCTCGTGAAGGTGCAATGGCAGCACCGGAAGGGATCAGAGTGGACTTGGGAGCCGGTGGAAAAGATGATGGAGCATTACCCTGAGCTGTTTCAGGGTCGAGCAGCAGACTTCGAGGAAGAAGTCTAAAATAAGTGGGGGAGATTTGTAGCACCTGGTTCCTGGTACGTATTCCTTGTAATTAATATTCTTTAAATAATGCAATTTTGCCTTGGACTAGGCGAGTTGGAGAACGAACTCGCCGAGTAGAAGCGGGATAAGGCACGGGGTCTAAGCTTTGGACTCGGCGAGTCGGTTCCCGAACTCAGCGAGTAGACCTTGTCTGGGAAAAAACCCTAACCCGGGTGTTTGCACCCTATTTTGGGCGTTCTTTATATATTCGGAAACCTCGTTTCAACTACTACAACATTATCCAAAGATATCAAGTTTATTTTACACTTAAATTTTGACGCTCATTTTATTCTTAATTAATCAAATCACATACTTAAGCAATTAAGCACAAAACACACAATACTCAAATAATATACTTCTATTATTTCAAAACGGGTTACAAAGGTTAACCTAGATTATTACATCAACGAAAATGCCTAGCCTGGAAACGCGGGCGTTACAAGACTCCTGAGGATATGTTGTGGGCATGCGTGCTAGATTTCGGTGGTAGTTGGGAAACCTATCTTCCTCTAGCTGAGTTCTCGTACAACAACAGCTACCACGCGGGTATTAACCGTCCTCCCTTCGAGATGTTGTACAGGTGGAGGTGCAGGACCCCGATATGTTGGGGTGAAGTTGGCCAGAGGGTAATGGGGAGCACCGAAGTGGTGCTCAAGACGATCGAGAGGATTCAGCAGGTTCGAAGCAGGCTTCAGACTGCACAGAGTCGGCAGAAAAGTTATGCCGACAAGCGCCGTTCAGACTTGGAATTCCAAGTCGGGGACATGGTTCTTCTGAAGGTGTTGCCATGGAAAGGCGTCATCTGATTTAGAAAGCGAGGCAAGTTGGGCCCAAGGTACATCGGGCCATTCAGGGTTGTAGCCCGGGTGGGCAAGGTAGCGTATAGGCTGGATCTTCCAGCTGAACTCAGTCAGATCCATAGCACTTTCCACGTCTCTCAGTTGCGGAAATGTCTGGTGGACAACTCGGCCGTAGTGCCTTTGGAGGATATTCAGGTCGACAATAGCTTGAATTACATTGAGAGGCCAGTAGCAATCCTCGACTGGAAGTCGAAGGATTTGAGGAACAAGACAGTGGAGCTCGTGAAGGTGCAATGGCAGCACCGGAAGGGATCAGAGTGGACTTGGGAGCCGGTGGAAAAGATGATGGAGCATTACCCTGAGCTGTTTCAGGGTCGAGCAGCAGACTTCGAGGAAGAAGTCTAAAATAAGTGGGGGAGATTTGTAGCACCTGGTTCCTGGTACGTATTCCTTGTAATTAATATTCTTTAAATAATGCAATTTTGCCTTGGACTAGGCGAGTTGGAGAACGAACTCGCCGAGTAGAAGCGGGATAAGGCACGGGGTCTAAGCTTTGGACTCGGCGAGTCGGTTCCCGAACTCAGCGAGTAGACCTTGTCTGGGAAAAAACCCTAACCCGGGTGTTTGCACCCTATTTTGGGCGTTCTTTATATATTCGGAAACCTCGTTTCAACTACTACAACATTATCCAAAGATATCAAGTTTATTTTACACTTAAATTTTGACGCTCATTTTATTCTTAATTAATCAAATCACATACTTAAGCAATTAAGCACAAAACACACAATACTCAAATAATATACTTCTATTATTTCAAAACGGGTTACAAAGGTTAACCTAGATTATTACATCAACGAAAATGCCTAGCCTGGAAACGCGGGCGTTACAAGACTCCTGAGGATATGTTGTGGGCATGCGTGCTAGATTTCGGTGGTAGTTGGGAAACCTATCTTCCTCTAGCTGAGTTCTCGTACAACAACAGCTACCACGCGGGTATTAACCGTCCTCCCTTCGAGATGTTGTACAGGTGGAGGTGCAGGACCCCGATATGTTGGGGTGAAGTTGGCCAGAGGGTAATGGGGAGCACCGAAGTGGTGCTCAAGACGATCGAGAGGATTCAGCAGGTTCGAAGCAGGCTTCAGACTGCACAGAGTCGGCAGAAAAGTTATGCCGACAAGCGCCGTTCAGACTTGGAATTCCAAGTCGGGGACATGGTTCTTCTGAAGGTGTTGCCATGGAAAGGCGTCATCTGATTTAGAAAGCGAGGCAAGTTGGGCCCAAGGTACATCGGGCCATTCAGGGTTGTAGCCCGGGTGGGCAAGGTAGCGTATAGGCTGGATCTTCCAGCTGAACTCAGTCAGATCCATAGCACTTTCCACGTCTCTTAGTTGCGAAAGTGTCTGGTGGACAACTCGGCCGTAGTGCCTTTGGAGGATATTCAGGTCGACAATAGCTTGAATTACATTGAGAGGCCAGTAGCAATCCTCGACTGGAAGTCGAAGGATTTGAGGAACAAGACAGTGGAGCTCGTGAAGGTGCAATGGCAGTACCGGAAGGGATCAGAGTGGACTTGGGAGCCGGTGGAAAAGATGATGGAGCATTACCCTGAGCTGTTTCAGGGTCGAGCAGCAGACTTCGAGGAAGAAGTCTAAAATAAGTGGGGGAGATTTGTCGCACCTGGTTCCTGGTACGTATTTCTTGTAATTAATATTCTTTAAATAATGCAATTTTGCCTTGGACTCGGCGAGTTGGAGAACGAACTCGCCGAGTAGAAGCGGGATAAGGCACGGGGTCTAAGCTTTGGACTCGACGAGTCGGTTCCCGAACTCAGCGAGTAGACCCTGTCTGGGAAAAAACCCTAACCCGGGTGTTTGCACCCTATTTTGGGCGTTCTTTATATATTCGGAAACCTCGTTTCAACTACTACAACATTATCCAAAGATATCAAGTTTATTTTACACTTAAATTTTGACGCTCATTTTATTCTTAATTAATCAAATCACATACTTAAGCAATTAAGCACAAACCACACATTACTCAAATAATATACTTCTATTATTTCAAAACGGGTTACAAAGGTTAACCTAGATTATTACATCAACGAAAATGCCTAGCCTGGAAACGCGGGCGTTACAAGACTCTTGAGGATATGTTGCGTGCATGCGTGCTAGATTTCGGTGGTAGTTGGGAAACCTATCTTCTTCTAGCTGAGTTCTCGTACAACAACAGCTACCACGCGGGTATTAACCATCCTCCCTTCGAGATGTTGTACGGGTGGAGGTGCAGGACCCCGATATGTTGGGGTGAAGTTGGCCAGAGGGTAATGGGGAGCACCGAAGTGGTGCTCAAGACGATCGAGAGGATTCAGCAGGTTCGGAGCAGGCTTCAGACTGCACAGAGTCGGCAGAAAAGTTATGCCGACAAGCGCCGTTCAGACTTGGAATTCCAAGTCGGGGACATGGTTCTTCTGAAGGTGTTGCCATGGAAAGGCGTCATCTGATTTAGAAAGCGAGGCAAGTTGGGCTCAAGGTAGATCGGGCCATTCAGGGTTGTAGCCCGGGTGGGCAAGGTAACGTATAGGCTGGATCTTCCAGCTGAACTCAGTCAGATCCATAGCACTTTCCACGTCTCTTAGTTGCGAAAGTGTCTGGTGGACAACTCGGCCGTAGTGCCTTTGGAGGATATTCAGGTCGACAATAGCTTGAATTACATTGAGAGGCCAGTAGCAATCCTCGATTGGAAGTCGAAGGATTTGAGGAACAAGACAGCGGAGCTCGTGAAGGTGCAATGGCAGCACCGGAAGGGATCAGAGTGGACTTGGGTGCCGGTGGAAAAGATGATGGAGCATTACCCTGAGCTGTTTCAGGGTCGAGCAGCAGACTTCGAGGAAGAAGTCTAAAATAAGTGGGGGAGATTTGTAGCACCTGGTTCCTGGTACGTATTCCTTGTAATTAATATTCTTTAAATAATGCAATTTTGCCTTGGACTCGGCGAGTTGGAGAACGAACTCGCCGAGTAGAAGAGGGATAAGGCACGGGGTCTAAGCTTTGGACTCGGCGAGTCGGTTCCCGAACTCAGCGTGTAGACCCTGTCTGGGAAAAAACCCTAACCCGGGTGTTTGCACCCTATTTTGGGCGTTCTTTATATATTCGGAAACCTCGTTTCAACTACTACAACATTATCCAAAGATATCAAGTTTATTTTACACTTAAATTTTGACGCTCATTTTATTCTTAATTAATCAAATCACATACTTAAGCAATTAAGCACAAAACACACAATACTCAAATAATATACTTCTATTATTTCAAAACGGGTTACAAAGGTTAACCTAGATTATTACATCAACGAAAATGCCTAGCCTGGAAACGCGGGCGTTACAAGACTCCTGAGGATATGTTGTGGGCATGCGTGCTAGATTTCGGTGGTAGTTGGGAAACCTATCTTCCTCTAGCTGAGTTCTCGTACAACAACAGCTACCACGCGGGTATTAACCGTCCTCCCTTCGAGATGTTGTACGGGTGGAGGTGCAGGACCCCGATATGTTGGGGTGAAGTTGGCCAGAGGGTAATGGGGAGCACCGAAGTGGTGCTCAAGACGATCGAGAGGATTCAGCAGGTTCGAAGCAGGCTTCAGACTGCACAGAGTCGGCAGAAAAGTTATGCCGACAAGCGCCGTTCAGACTTGGAATTCCAAGTCGGGGACATGGTTCTTCTGAAGGTGTTGCCATGGAAAGGCGTCATCTGATTTAGAAAGCGAGGCAAGTTGGGCCCAAGGTACATCGGGCCATTCAGGGTTGTAGCCCGGGTGGGCAAGGTAGCGTATAGGCTGGATCTTCCAGCTGAACTCAGTCAGATCCATAGCACTTTCCACGTCTCTCAGTTGCGAAAGTGTCTGGTGGACAACTCGGCCGTAGGGCCTTTGGAGGATATTCAGGTCGACAATAGCTTGAATTACATTGAGAGGCCAGTAGCAATCCTTGACTGGAAGTCGAAGGATTTGAGGAACAAGACAGTGGAGTTCGTGAAGGTGCAATGGCAGCACCGGAAGGGATCAGAGTGGACTTGGGAGCCAGTGGAAAAGATGATGGAGCATTACCCTGAGCTGTTTCAGGGTCGAGCAGCAGACTTCGAGGAAGAAGTCTAAAATAAGTGGGGGAGATTTGTAGCACCTGGTTCCTGGTATGTATTTCTTGTAATTAATATTCTTTAAATAATGCAATTTTTCCTTGGACTCGGCGAGTTGGAGAACGAACTCGCCGAGTAGAAGCGGGATAAGGCACGGGGTCTAAGCTTTGGACTCAACGAGTCGGTTCCCGAACTCAGCGAGTAGACCCTGTCTGGGAAAAAACCCTAACCCGGGTGTTTGCACCCTATTTTGGGCGTTCTTTATATATTCGGAAACCTCGTTTAAACTACTACAACATTATCCAAAGATATCAAGTTTATTTTACACTTAAATTTTGACGCTCATTTTATTCTTAATTAATCAAATCACATACTTAAGCAATTAAGCACAAAACACACATTACTCAAATAATATACTTCTATTATTTCAAAACGGGTTACAAAGGTTAACCTAGATTATTACATCAACGAAAATGCCTAGCCTGGAAACGCGGGCGTTACAAGACTCCTGAGGATATGTTGCGGGCATGCGTGCTAGATTTCGGTGGTAGTTGGGAAACCTATCTTCCTCTAGCTGAGTTCTCGTACAACAACAGCTACCACGCGGGTATTAACCGTCCTCCCTTCGAGATGTTGTACGGGTGGAGGTGCAGGACCCCGATATGTTGGGGTGAAGTTGGCCAGAGGGTAATGGGGAGCACCGAAGTGGTGCTCAAGACGATCAAGAGGATTCAGCAGGTTTGAAGCAGGCTTCAGACTGCACAGAGTCGGCAGAAAAGTTATGCCGACAAGCGCCGTTCAGACTTGGAATTCCAAGTCGGGGACATGGTTCTTCTGAAGGTGTTGCCATGGAAAGGCGTCATCTGATTTAGAAAGCGAGGCAAGTTGGGCCCAAGGTACATCGGGCCATTCAGGGTTGTAGCCCGGGTGGGCAAGGTAGCGTATAGGCTGGATCTTCCAGCTGAACTCAGTCAGATCCATAGCACTTTCCACGTCTCTCAGTTGCGGAAGTGTCTGGTGGACAACTCGGCCGTAGTGCCTTTGGAGGATATTCAGGTCGACAATATCTTGAATTACATTGAGAGGCCAGTAGCAATCCTCGACTGGAAGTCGAAGGATTTGAGGAACAAGACAGTGGAGCTCGTGAAGGTGCAATGGCAGCACCGGAAGGGATCAGAGTGGACTTGGGAGCCGGTGGAAAAGATGATGGAGCATTACCCTGAGCTGTTTCAGGGTCGAGCAGCAGACTTCGAGGGAGATCTATAATATAAGTGGGGGAGATTTGTAGCACCTGGTTCCTGGTACGTATTTTTTGTAATTAATATTCTTTAAATAATGCAATTTTGCCTTGGACTCGGCGAGTTGGAGAACGAACTCGCCGAGTAGAAGCGGGATAAGGCACGGGGTCTAAGCTTTGGACTCGACGAGTCGGTTCCCGAACTCAGCGAGTAGACCCTGTCTGGGAAAAAACCCTAACCCGGGTGTTTGCACCCTATTTTGGGCGTTCTTTATATATTCGGAAACCTCGTTTAAACTACTACAACATTATCCAAAGATATCAAGTTTATTTTACACTTAAATTTTGACGCTCATTTTATTCTTAATTAATCAAATCACATACTTAAGCAATTAAGCACAAAACACACAATACTCAAATAATATACTTCTATTATTTCAAAACGGGTTACAAAGGTTAACCTAGATTATTACATCAACGAAAATGCCTAGCCTAGAAACGCGGGCGTTACAAGACTCCTGAGGATATGTTGTGGGCATGCGTGCTAGATTTCGGTGGTAGTTGGGAAACCTATCTTCCTCTAGCTGAGTTCTCGTACAACAACAGCTACCACGTGGGTATTAACCGTCCTCCCTTCGAGATGTTGTACGGGTGGAGGTGCAGGACCCCGATATGTTGGGGTGAAGTTGGCCAGAGGGTAATGGGGAGCACCAAAGTGGTGCTCAAGACGATCGAGAGGATTCAGCAGGTTCGAAGCAGGCTTCAGACTGCACAGAGTCGGCAGAAAAGTTATGCCGACAAGCGCCGTTCAGACTTGGAATTCCAAGTCGGGGACATGGTTCTTCTGAAGGTGTTGCCATGGAAAGGCGTCATCTGATTTAGAAAGCGAGGCAAGTTGGGCCCAAGGTACATCGGGCCATTCAGGGTTGTAGCCCGGGTGGGCAAGGTAGCGTATAGGCTGGATCTTCCAGCTGAACTCAGTCAGATCCATAGCACTTTCCACGTCTCTCAGTTGCGAAAGTGTCTGGTGGACAACTCGGCCGTAGTGCCTTTGGAGGATATTCAGGTCGATAATAGCTTGAATTACATTGAGAGGCCAGTAGCAATCCTCGACTGGAAGTCGAAGGATTTGAGGAACAAGACAGTGGAGCTCGTGAAGGTGCAATGGCAGTACCGGAAGGGATCAGAGTGGACTTGGGAGCCGGTGGAAAAGATGATGGAGCATTACCTTGAGCTGTTTCAGGGTCGAGCAGCAGACTTCGAGGAAGAAGTCTAAAATAAGTGGGGGAGATTTGTTGCACCTGGTTCCTGGTACGTATTTCTTGTAATTAATATTCTTTAAATAATGCAATTTTGCCTTGGACTCGGCGAGTTGGAGAACGAACTCGCCGAGTAGAAGCGGGATAAGGCACGGGGTCTAAGCTTTGGACTCGACGAGTCGGTTCCCGAACTCAGCGAGTAGACCCTGTCTGGGAAAAAACCCTAACCCGGGTGTTTGCACCCTATTTTGGGCGTTCTTTATATATTCGGAAACCTCGTTTCAACTACTACAACATTATCCAAAGATATCAAGTTTATTTTACACTTAAATTTTGACGCTCATTTTATTCTTAATTAATCAAATCACATACTTAAGCAATTAAGCACAAACCACACATTACTCAAATAATATACTTCTATTATTTCAAAACGGGTTACAAAGGTTAACCTAGATTATTACATCAACGAAAATGCCTAGCCTGGAAACGCGGGCGTTACAAGACTCTTGAGGATATGTTGCGTGCATGCGTGCTAGATTTCGGTGGTAGTTGGGAAACCTATCTTCTTCTAGCTGAGTTCTCGTACAACAACAGCTACCACGCGGGTATTAACCATCCTCCCTTCGAGATGTTGTACGGGTGGAGGTGCAGGACCCCGATATGTTGGGGTGAAGTTGGCCAGAGGGTAATGGGGAGCACCGAAGTGGTGCTCAAGACGATCGAGAGGATTCAGCAGGTTCGGAGCAGGCTTCAGACTGCACAGAGTCGGCAGAAAAGTTATGCCGACAAGCGCCGTTCAGACTTGGAATTCCAAGTCGGGGACATGGTTCTTCTGAAGGTGTTGCCGTGGAAAGGCGTCATCTGATTTAGAAAGCGAGGCAAGTTGGGCTCAAGGTACATCGGGCCATTCAGGGTTGTAGCCCGGGTGGGCAAGGTAACGTATAGGCTGGATCTTCCAGCTGAACTCAGTCAGATCCATAGCACTTTCCACGTCTCTCAGTTGCGGAAGTGTCTGGTGGACAACTCGGCCGTAGTGCCTTTGGAGGATATTCAGGTCGACAATAGCTTGAATTACATTGAGAGGCCAGTAGCAATCCTCGACTGGAAGTCGAAGGATTTGAGGAACAAGACAGTGGAGCTCGTGAAGGTGCAATGGCAGCACCGGAAGGGATCAGAGTGGACTTGGGAGCCGGTGGAAAAGATGATGGAGCATTACCCTGAGCTGTTTCAGGGTCGAGCAGCAGACTTCGAGGGAGAAGTCTAAAATAAGTGGGGGAGATTTGTAGCACCTGGTTCCTGGTACGTATTTCTTGTAATTAATATTCTTTAAATAATGCAATTTTGCCTTGGACTCGGCGAGTTGGAGAACGAACTCGCCGAGTAGAAGCGGGATAAGGCACGGGGTCTAAGCTTTGGACTCAACGAGTCGGTTCCCGAACTCAGCGAGTAGACCCTGTCTGGGAAAAAACCCTAACCCGGGTGTTTGCACCCTATTTTGGGCGTTCTTTATATATTCGGAAACCTCGTTTAAACTACTACAACATTATCCAAAGATATCAAGTTTATTTTACACTTAAATTTTGACGCTCATTTTATTCTTAATTAATCAAATCACATACTTAAGCAATTAAGCACAAAACACACATTACTCAAATAATATACTTCTATTATTTCAAAACGGGTTACAAAGGTTAACCTAGATTATTACATCAACGAAAATGCCTAGCCTAGAAACGCGGGCGTTACAAGACTCCTGAGGATATGTTGTGGGCATGCGTGCTAGATTTCGGTGGTAGTTGGGAAACCTATCTTCCTCTAGCTGAGTTCTTGTACAACGACAGCTACCACGCGGGTATTAACCGTCCTCCCTTCGAGATGTTGTACGGGTGGAGGTGCAGGACCCCGATATGTTGGGGTGAAGTTGGCCAGAGGGTAATGGGGAGCACCGAAGTGGTGCTCAAGACGATCAAGAGGATTCAGCAGGTTCGAAGCAGGCTTCAGACTGCACAGAGTCGGCAGAAAAGTTATGCCGACAAGCGCCGTTCAGACTTGGAATTCCAAGTCGGGGACATGGTTCTTCTGAAGGTGTTGCCATGGAAAAGCGTCATCTGATTTAGAAAGCGAGGCAAGTTGGGCCCAAGGTACATCGGGCCATTCAGGGTTGTAGCCCGGGTGGGCAAGGTAGCGTATAGGCTGGATCTTCCAGCTGAACTCAGTCAGATCCATAGCACTTTCCACGTCTCTCAGTTGCGGAAGTGTCTGGTGGACAACTCGGCCGTAGTGCCTTTGGAGGATATTCAGGTCGACAATAGCTTGAATTACATTGAGAGGCCAGTACCAATCCTCGACTGGAAGTCGAAGGATTTGAGGAACAAGACAGTGGAGCTCGTGAAGGTGCAATGGCAGCACCGGAAGGGATCAGAGTGGACTTGGGAGCCGGTGGAAAAGATGATGGAGCATTACCCTGAGCTGTTTCAGGGTCGAGCAGCAGACTTCGAGGAAGAAGTCTAAAATAAGTGGGGGAGATTTGTAGCACCTGGTTCCTGGTACGTATTCCTTGTAATTAATATTCTTTAAATAATGCAATTTTGCCTTGGACTCGGCGAGTTGGAGAACGAACTCGCCGAGTAGAAGCGGGATAAGGCACGGGGTCTAAGCTTTGGACTCGGCGAGTCGGTTCCCGAACTCAACGTGTAGACCCTGTCTGGGAAAAAACCCTAACCCGGGTGTTTGCACCCTATTTTGGGCGTTCTTTATATATTCGGAAACCTCGTTTCAACTACTACAACATTATCCAAAGATATCAAGTTTATTTTACACTTAAATTTTGACGCTCATTTTATTCTTAATTAATCAAATCACATACTTAAGCAATTAAGCACAAAACACACAATACTCAAATAATATACTTCTATTATTTCAAAACGGGTTACAAAGGTTAACCTAGATTATTACATCAACGAAAATGCCTAGCCTGGAAACGCGGGCGTTACAAGACTCCTGAGGATATGTTGTGGGCATGCGTGCTAGATTTCGGTGGTAGTTGGGAAACCTATCTTCCTCTAGCTGAGTTCTCGTACAACAACAACTACCACGCGGGCATTAACCATCCTCCCTTCGAGATGTTGTACGGGTGGAGGTGCAGGACCCCGATATGTTGGGGTGAAGTTGGCCAGAGGGTAATGGGGAGCACCGAAGTGGTGCTCAAGACGATCGAGAGGATTCAGCAGGTTCGAAGCAGGCTTCAGACTGCACAGAGTCGGCAGAAAAGTTATGCCGACAAGCGCCGTTCAGACTTGGAATTCCAAGTCGGGGACATGGTTCTTCTGAAGGTGTTGCCATGGAAAGGCGTCATCCGATTTAGAAAGCGAGGCAATTTGGGCCCAAGGTACATCGGGCCATTCAGGGTTGTAGCCCGGGTGGGCAAGGTAGCGTATAGGATGGATCTTCCAGCTGAACTCAGTCAGATCCATAGCACTTTCCACGTCTCTCAGTTGCGGAAGTGTCTGGTGGACAACTCGGCCGTAGGGCCTTTGGAGGATATTCAGGTCGACAATAGCTTGAATTACATTGAGAGGCCAGTAGCAATCCTCGACTGGAAGTCGAAGGATTTGAGGAACAAGACAGTGGAGTTCGTGAAGGTGCAATGGCAGCACCAGAAGGGATCAGAGTGGACTTGGGAGCCGGTGGAAAAGATGATGGAACATTACCCTGAGTTGTTTCAGGGTCGAGCAGCAGACTTCGAGGAAGAAGTCTAAAATAAGTGGGGGAGATTTGTAGCACCTGGTTCCTGGTACGTATTTCTTGTAATTAATATTCTTTAAATAATGCAATTTTGCCTTGGACTCGGCGAGTTGGAGAACGAAGTCACCGAGTAGAAGCGGGATAAGGCACAGGGTCTAAGCTTTGGACTCGGCGAGTCGGTTCCCGAACACAGCGAGTAGACCCTGTCTGGGAAAAAGCCCTAACCTGGGTGTTTGCACCCTATTTAAACACTCTAACTCGGCCTCCCTTGCCCCTAACACTTCCAGAGAAGCTGAAGGATGAACCGTAGCCCCCCTTACTGTTCTTGTGAGTGATTTTGGCCTTGTGAAGGTAGTTGAAGCTTAAGAGAAGAAGAAGAAGGTGGAAAAGTGCAAGGCAGGGAAGTAGATCCGACATCTACCCTGCAAAAGGCTTCCATTCAGGTAGGAAATCTCCTACCTTGATCATTAGTTCGATAGATCTCCTTTTTGGCCCTAATTGGTGGTTTTCAAGCCCTAAACCCCCTAAACTCCATGTGTTTGTGCTCTATGATCCGAATGGACTTCAGATCTGGACCTTATGGGCATCTTTGAAGAATAAAGTCTCTATGCTTGGAGTTATTGAGGTCCCCATTGAGTGTATGACCTCTTAAAGAGCTTGGATTTGCCTTTTTGAGCTTATAGGGCCATGCATGTAAAGTTTGCAACTTTACGTGATAAGCATGCCCTAGGAACATAGATCTATGGTTTGGAAGCGTTGCATGTCTCAGATTTGGCCTGTATGGGAAATGGGTCGAACCCTTCGTATCTGCACGCGGAATTAGCAATTTAACATGTAGCAATAGTCCCAGGAACCCAAATCCTCATGAAGGATGCTCTGGTGAGGATTTGGAAGCGAGACCTTCTTGGTTGCCTGGATGTATCTGCAAGGTCACAAAGAACAAGGGCCGTCAGCCGCTTCCTGGGAGGAGTTCCCGGGAGAACGCTCCGACGGTCAAGTTAGGATGGCTTTAGGGTTTGTGTTTGTTCTTTCTAGATCGGTTGGGGAGCTTACCTCGCTAGTATGAGAGTGCGTCCTTTTATACCTAGCGCTCCTGCCTGGTCCGTACCAGAATGGAGTGCTTTTTGGGGAGACAGGATCAGAGGGGCTGATTGGAGGGTCATGCGCCTTCCACTGTCAGAGCGCTCTCATTGGATTTGACGGTAATGCTCTGATCCCACTGCTTGTCTCCTGGCCGTACTTTTGTCTTGGAGCAAAGAGCGTCGCTTGGCGGGCGCGAGCCTTTCGCCTGGGCGTTCCGCTCCCGGGGGCGCCAGTGGGCGCTGAGCCTGCTGGGCTGGATCTGGCTGGCGTGCCCGACTCTAGGGCTTGGACGCAACTCTGCTGTGCTGCCCTAGGCACGCCATCAAGTCCCCCAGTCTAGTAGCCGTAGCGTTGCAACGCTACTTACGACGTTCTGGACTTAACTGAATGACGCGTGCTCGTTTTTCTTTATCCGTCGCTCCGTTTTTAATGGTGACGTGACTGTTGGCAGTTACATCATCACATCAGTCATTTAAATGTTCCACCTCTTCTTCTTCTTTAAGAGGATCTTTGCACAGTTTCTTTTGCTTCCTCTGTTATTCTTTTCTCTTCGTGTTCATTCTTCTTTTTCTCTTATGGCTAATATTCCTGGGATCGTCCCTTCTTCTTCCGAGTACCGAAAGTTGGAGGTCATGTATGGCTTATCCTCCTTAGAAGGTGTGGAATTTCCCTCTGCTGGCTCTAGTATCGCTTCTCCCCCCTGGAAAAATTGGGGTTTTCCTAAAAACCCTAGATGCTGGTATACGATTGCATCTGATAGATTTCCAAGAGAAGGTTCTTCAGAAGGATGGCTGTAGTCTTCAGATGTTGACCCTTAACGCTGTTAACAAAGTGGTTGCCTTCGAGATGATCTGCAGAGCCAATGGGTATGTTCCTGACTATTTTGTTTTCAAGTTCTTTTTCCGGTTCTGCCTTACCAGTGACAAGTGTACTTTTTCGGCCTGGCGAGGGGGGCATGCCTTAGTTCTTGATGGGCGTACCCCCAAGAATTGGCAAGACAAGTGGTTGTGGGTGAATCAGGAACTGGTTGGGAGTGGTCGTTACCGTGCCAACACTTTCGCCGATACTGTCCCCAAGCTCTTTCCTCACAATCAAGAAGTCGCCGATTACCTGAAAAGTGTGCAAGTAACCGCTGAAGATTACTCCAAAGCGATCCTGTCCGTGGTAGGGATGAGCCCCTCCTGGAGGTGGCGTGGCAAGATGGCGGTGTTCTACTCCATCGTTGGTGGTGAGTGTCGCATTCGCTCTCTTTATTTACTTTTGGTGTTTCTTTTAACCGCCTCCATGTAACTTGCATTTCATTCTATTTTTCTTTAGGTGTTGAGTCTTCCTTATCCATGTATGAGGTATTGCGTAAACGCTATCGAGGCAAACTGGAGTTTCATGAGGTGGATCTGTTCGAGCATCTTCCGCCTCCTCGTCGGGCAGATCGTCCCATCACCCCTACTCCTTCAGTCCCTCCAGCGGGCTCGTCGGCGCCTGGGGGAGATCCGTTGTTTTCCCGCCCAATTTCCTCTGTTATGCCAACGGGCGGTGTTTCTTCCTCTTCCCCGGAGGACTGTGAGGACAGCAAAGAGGGTATTATTGCTGACGTTCGGCGGATGCAGGCGAAACGGAAGGCTATGCAGGCGATGGGTGAGCCGGTGACTGGCGCTCCCCCCGCCCCCAAGAGAGTGCATACTAGGCACAACTTTTCTCGCCTGCTGAGCTCGATGAGTTCCACGCCAGTAAACTCCACCTCTGCTGGCGTGGTGGTGATTCCCGATGATGACGTGCAACAGTCTGAGGGGGTCAATATGGCGACTGAATAGCCCGTTATTCCGGATTTCTCTTCCATTCCTTCTCCAACTATTCTGTTTGCTCCATCCAAGCTTTCCTCGGCGAAGGAATCCGGCCCTCCTGGGCCGGTTACGGCTTCCAATGACAGTGGACCTGGTGGCGATGTTTCTGAGCCTACAGTCTTTGTGCCATCTTGGAATCTTCATGATGGTTCTCATTTGTCTGTTCGTGCCAACGCTCTGGAATTCTCGCGTCATGCCTTCCCCCCAGCTGCTATTGAGGATATGGGAGCGATGGGTAATCCTGCCCTTACTTCCAATATGGATTATGCTGCTGCACATGCGATGTTTTATCTTGTTGCAGGTTCTCGGCGTATCAACGCCCTAGGTGAGGTGGAGACTACACATGCCACCTGTGGATCGCGTGTGGCAAGCTTGGAGTGCCGTCTGAATGAGCTTGGTGATGATCTTTGCTCCTCCGAAAAGAAATGTGAATTGCTGGCGTCTGAGAAGAATGTTCTTGATGAGGCTAGGGTTGCATTAGAGGCCAAGGTTGATTCTCTCACTCAAACGAATGAAGGCTTAATGATCCAGGTTGAAAGTCTCGAGCGTGACGTCGTTGACCGTGACAAGCTTGTGTCGTCGCTGCAAGCAGATATGTGCGCTGTTCGTCGAGATTTGGATTGGCTACTGCAAATTGGTGTTGTGCGTATCGTTGATAAGCTGATAGAGCATCCTGACTTTACCAATGCTATCAGTCTTATCCGCCATGCTGCATATGCTGCCGGGGTTGGGTCTGCCCATAAAGCTTTAAGTGGCGGTGAAAGTGGGGATGCGGGTGCTAGTTCGTTGTCTGTCGGGCCTGTGGTTAGCGTAAGTGATGCTCTCTTATCCTTTGCTAGTATGGATCACGCAGGTCTGTTGGGTCTGGGAGAGATGCGTATTGATGGTTTGCGAGAGTTGTGTTCTTTTGGTTCAGAGGGCACTCCTGAGGATGCTGCGAGTCGTGAAATGGTGCTTGTGAATGACATTGGTGTGGGAGGGAATGGTAAGGATTGTGGTGCTAGTGGTGATGGTCGAGCAGGTGCTGGAGGTGGCGATGTTGATGAGGTGGCAGATGATAGGGAAGTTTCTGATGGGTTGGCTGGGAAAGTGAGTGCGGATGACGTTGTAGAGGAGGCTGTGGTTGGTGATAAGTCTGTTGGTGATGGTTCGAAGCCGTAATATTTCCTTGTTTTGTTTATTCTATGTGCTTTGCTTTGCAATGGTTGGATTGCCCAGAACAATGTTTTTTCTTTTATATGTATGTGTTTGATATGCACTAAGCATTATCTATTATCTCCTTTTGTGTTTTGTGCTTGGCTTATTCGTTTATTGTCTATTGCTCAAGATGTGCCAAATATTTTGCCTTGTTTGTTATAATTGACACGCTAAGTGTTCACGTTGAGTGCGCTTAGCACTCATCATTCAATCATTGGAGATCATTACACTAAGTATGAGAAATCAACAATTGCATTACGATTTAACTGTGGGTTTTTTAAATACACTGAGTATTAAGCTCATGTCACTTATGCGTGAAATTTTATATATGTCGAGTACTAAACTCATGCCTTTAAATATAGGAATACACTGAGTATCAGTTTTCATGTCACTTAGCATGGATAAATGTACTCTAAGTACCTCTAAGGTGCAATATACTCAATGGGATATCAACCAACTAGGGTTACATCTTTCCTCTTCCTTAGAAAAAATATTTCTTTAGGTTCCTAGCATTCCATGTTCTTGGAATGGGTCTTCCTTCCATCGTCTCTAATACATATGCCCCGTTCCTGTTTGCCTCTGTGACCCTGTATGGGCCTTCCCACGTTGGGCCTAGCTTTCCCTAGGGCTGTGCCCGACTGGCCTCATTTTTCCTCAAAACATACTCGCCCACTTCGAAGGCCTTCTCCTTTAGATGTCATGATGCGCCCATTCCTATGGCCATTCCTTTAATACTTCTGGCTCTCGGGAGTCTCTTTGTAGGATACTTGGCGAAAGTGTGACCTGTTAGCCCATAAGTAAGTACTGTGAAGAAGAGGCTATTGCTCACCCGACACGATTGTACGAGGTCACAATTCACCCAACACAATCATCCGGGGTGAACAAGAATTGGGGATCGGATGCAGGCGAAATTCCCGCCAATGGCTGAGATGTTCATTCGACTCCCTCCCCTTTGTGGGGTCCAGATACCTTTCTGTTGCATGTTTATATGCAGCTTGGCGTACTCCCGACTCTTCACGCTTTTCCTATATCTAAGTTTATCCTCAGGCCTTGTACGTTGCTTTCCTCATCTTGGTTGGCCACCCTTAGCGTATTCACTGCCACTTCCATGGGGAGCATGGCTTCAGTCCCATATGTCATGCTGAAAGGGGTTTCCCTTGTGCTTTTCCGTGGTGTAGTCCTGTATGACCATAACACCATTGGTATTTCCTCTACCCAATTCCCTTTTGCTTTGCCCAACCTCTTTTTGATCCCATTGACAATGGTTCGGTTGGAAACCTCTGTTTGACCGTTCGCTTAGGGGTGTGCCACCGATGTGAAGCGTTGGCTTATCCTTTTGGCAGTGCACCATTCTCTGAATGGGTTCTCAGCGAATTGCAAACCATTGTCACTGATGAGAACGTTAGGTGTTCCAAATCTTGTCATGATGTTTTTCCACACAAATTTTATCATGTGCCTCCCAGATATGCATGCCAATGGCTCAGCTTCAATCCACTTTGTGAAGTAATCCACGGCTACCACCATATACTTCAGCTTCCCTGGTGCTTCTGGGAATGGACCCACTATGTCTATTCCCCATTGGTAGAAAGGCCACGGGTTGGATATGTTGCTTAGCGGCGTCGGGGGTTCCGCCTGGACTGGGGCGTAAGATTGACACTCCCCACATTTCTTGGTTACTTCTACTGCGTCTTGATGTATCGTTAGCTAGTATACCCCCATTCGTAGCACCTTTCCTGTCAAAGCCATCGCTCCTTCGTGTGCGCCTACCTGCCCTGAGTGTTCTTCCTGCAATATCTCTCTTCCCTTGGTATGATCTAAACATTTTAGCCATGGAGACGTGAACCCCTTCTTGTACAACTCCCCATTCACCATTGCGTATGAGGGCGCCTTTATACGTATTTTTCTGGCTTCGTCATGGTCGTCTGGCAACACCCCTCTCTGGAGGTATTCTCGGAACGGCGTCATCCATGTGGGTCCTACGGGGGTCAGGGTGTTCACCTGCTGTTCATCAATGCTTCTCTCCCGGAGCACCTCCACTAAAACTTTCTTTGACAGGTGGTCGAAACAAGTGGACGCTAGCTTGCTCAAAGCGTCTGCCCTCTTATTCTCACTTCTGGGTATCTGCTTGATTGTAAATTGGCCGAATGATCCTACCAGTTGCTTTACCATCTTTACATACCTTCCCATTCTTTGGTCTCTTACCTCAAAACTCCCATTTACTTGGTTCGCTGCTAACCTTGAGTCGGTTAGCGCTGTTACAGCTTTCACACCCATCTGTTTGGCGAGTCACAATCCTGCGAGCAGTGCCTCATATTCTGCCTCGTTGTTCGATGTATGGAAGTCGAAACGGAGGGCGTAGGTTACCTCTTCTCCTTCTGGGCTAGTCAGGATCAGACCCGCCCCTGAGCCCTCCCTGCTGGACGCTCCGTCCGTGTACAGGGTCCATGAACCATCGCCGGTAGGGGCCTCTTCAACTACCTAGTAAGAAATCAGCCAACGCCTGCCCTTTGATACTTGTTCTTGGGCGGTAGTTTATGTCGTGCTCTCCCAGTTCAATTGCCCACTTAGCCAGCCGACCCGACGTCTCCGGCTTAAGCAAGATCTGTTTAATGGGGTAGCTTGTCAGTACCTCGATTTGGTGTGCCTCGAAGTATCGCCTTAATCGTCTTGCAGCGTAGATGAATGCCAACACCAATTTTTCCAGCATGGGATAATTGAGTTCTGGTCCTTGCAGCGCTCTGCTAACAAAGTATATCGGTCTCTGCTCTCCTTCCCTTTCCACAGCCAATACCGATGATATCGCTTCACCTGACGTCGATAGATACACTTGTAATGTTTCTCCCGGGATGGGGGTTGCCAGGGTCGGCAGCTTGTGCAGTGCCTCCTTGATTCTCTGAAGCGCCTTCTTAGCTTCATTCGTCCATTGGAAATTGTTTTTTTCGATGCAACCCTTTAAGGTGTGGAACAGTGGCATAGCCTTGTCGGCAGATTTTGAGATGAACCTACTTAGAGCTGTGAGCTAACCTTTCAGACCTTGTGCATCTCTAAGAGAGTTTGGGGTTGGCGTCTTGATGAAATCGTCGACCTTGGTCGGGCTGGGCTGGATGCCTTGTCTACTAACATAGTAACCCAAGAATTGCCCCTCTTCCACTCCAAACGTGCATTTGGCTGGGTTTAGTTTCATCTTGGTTACCTCTAATGTTTTGAAAGTCTCTTCGATGTCTTGCAACATTTTTTCTTTGTTTGAGCTCTTGATCACCATATCATCTACATATACCTCAATATTCCTTCCAATCTGCTTGGCGAATATCGAGTCAACTAACCGTTGGTATGTCACCCCTGCGTTCTTTAACCCGAAAGGCATCTTGGTGTAACAGAATGTGCCATGGTCTGTATAGAAGGCTGTTTTCTCTTCATCTTCTTTGCTCATCAATATCTGGTGATACCCTTTGTATGCGTCCAAGAAACATTTTAGCTTGTATCCTTGTAGCGACTCTACCTTCTGATCAGTTTCCGGGAGTGGGTAGCAGTCTTTAGGGAATGCCTTGTTTAGATCAGAAAAGTCGATGCACATGCGCCACGACCCGTCCTACTTACGGACCATAACTGGGTCTGCGATCCATGTTGGGAACGTCGCCTCCCTTACTATTCCGGCCTCTGTCAGCTTAGCCACTTCTGCATTGATTGCCCTGTTACGGTCTCCTCCTTGTACCCTTTTCTTTTGCTTAACCTCTTTTACCCCCGGTTTGATCATCAACTTATGTTCAATGACCTTCCTTTCTACCCCCACCATATCCGTGGGGGTCCAAGCAAATACATGTTTGTAGCATTTGAGCAGGTCAACCAGTGCTCTTCTTGTGCGGCTTGGGAGGTCGCTTCCAACATCGATCGGCTGATCGGGATATCCCTCATTGATTACCTCCTTCCCTTTTGCCAGACTGCCCCTGGGCCTCTTAGGCCCTTTGGTTATTTCTGCTGGCTCCATAATCATATAGCACCGCAATTCTCTGGGCGGAGTCGCTAGAATCGTGGCTTCGCCCTTTGGAGTGTCGAATTTCATGATCCCATGCATGGTTGAAGGTACGGCCCCTAGCTTCAGGAGGGCGGTCCTTCCCAAGATGATGTTGCATTCCGCCGAGTGCCAAATGACCACAAAGTCTATCAGGGCGGTCTTCTTCCGCTGCTTGTCGTGGCTAGTGATTGTTAAGGGGAGGTGAATCGTGCCCAACGGCCACAGGTTGTGGCCGGTGAATCCCACCAGCCTACCCGTCGTAGGTCGCAAATTGTCTTTCCAGCGATCCGGGAGGAGCCGGAAACAATGCTCATATATGATGTCTGCTAAGCTCCCGGTGTGGACATAGACCCTATGGATAGTCACGTCTTCGATGGATGCCTGTATTATCAGAGGGTTGTCGCCCTTCCAACCAACTGGCCGAGGATCCTGTATGGAGAACGTGAGTGCGCGTGCTGGCGGTTTAACAATGATTTTCTCTTCTCGTTGTTCCTCCCTACTTCTTTTGCTGCGTATCATGAATATCTCCTTGGGCTGAACTCCTTCGCGGGATAGACCCTTGGCGTTCTCAGCATCGAATTTGGTGCGTACGCTTCGCGCCACCTCCACCAGGTCTCCCTTAAGTTGTTTCTCCTCCATCTCCTTCTTTAGCACCAAACAGCTAGCTGTATTATGCGTTTTGCTTTTGTGGTATTCACAGTACCGACTCTTAGGCGAATTGGCTGGCTGCTGTTTCTCAGACACTGCATATACTTCTGGGCGGCGACTCCATCTATCGTCTTTAATAAATGGTCGGAAACGCGGTGATAGTCTTCTTGCTTGGCCATAGTGTCTTCCTCCGCCTCGGAAGTTTGTGTGGGTCGGGTGGTGATGTCTAGTCGCCATAGCCTTCAAGTAGGCCTGCTTGGCTGCTTCACCCTCTTCCTGCCGTAGGTACCGCTCCCCTCTTTCTTTCAACTCAGCTCGTGTTAGAAGCTTTTTTCCCATGAGTTTTTGCGATAGGGGCCCAGGCAGGAGTCCCCATGTGAAAGCACCAGCAATGAGCCCTTTGTCATGCCCCGGTACATCCATCGTAGCGTTTATGAACCTTGTAAAGTATTCTCGAACAGTCTCCCCCTCCCTTTGTTTGCATCCTATAATTGAATGAGAATCGCCTTTTTATTTACGTAGCTGCATGAAGTTGGTGAGGAAGAGGTATTTGAGCTGAGTGAAGTTTGATATGTTGCCCGGTTGTAGCGTTTTGAACCATGTGCCGGCGTTGCCATCGAGCGTCGTCGGGAAGTATGTGCACCAAAACTTCTCGTTAAGTTTTAACGATGTCATCGTCCATTCATACGTATCAATGTGGCTATCTGGTTCGGTGGTTCCATTGTACATTTTAAGCGTTGGGAGCTTCACGGTGTTTGGTATTTCGTAATCCAGCAGCTCTTTAACGAATGGAGATGTTACACTCCGGGAAAAACCATCCTGGTTTGGAGCAGTTGACGTCCCTTGCTGGTACTGCGAACTCATTCCATGCTGTAGGGGCGTAAGGTAGGTTGGGCTTGGTCCATAAAAAGGGTATGGTTGGAATGGTAACTGGAGGGGATGGCTAGTGGAGAAAGGGTGCATGGACATAACAGGGTTGATCATTATCGGCTGTTGTAAGCTGTTGTTCGGGGGAATAGTCGGTCCAGTTCATGCTCCGACCGTTGGGTATACGGGTGGTGAGTTGTTCATCATGATTTGTGCCAATGGTGGTAATAGTGTTGCAGAATTCTGTCCACCAATCGTCTGGAACGATGTGGGTGTTACAAACGATGGTGAAAGGTTGAAAATGTGGCTCGATGGAGGTGCAGTTGAGTGGACTGTCCGCGTCTGTTGCAGCGGCGGCGCAAAGAACGGTGGCGTCTGAAGCTGTGTGGGCGAAAGTAGCTCCGCCGGAGTTGCTCTTTGCTGGGAAGACAACGGTTGCAAAATATTTCCGGCGGCTGCTGTAGAACTTCCTTCGCCCAAAATTGGCCTATTGGTCGCTGTAGGCGGTGGCGTTTCGTCCAACGTCGCCATGGGACGTATGGGACTAACTGGTCGTCCCTCGCTACCGTTGGACACCATTAATGCTTGATTTCGTGCTTTTGTTTGTGTTCTTCATCTCACAAACGGATGGCGCCAAATGATGGAACCCTGCTCTTTATGAGACCTCGCCTCTAACTCTGGGGTGGGACCTTCTTGGTTGCCTGGATGTATCTGCAAGGTCACAAAGAACAAGGGCCGTCAGCCGCTTCCTGGGAGGAGTTCCCGGGAGAACGCTCCGACGGTCAAGTTAGGATGGCTTTAGGGTTTGTGTTTGTTCTTTCTAGATCGGTTGGGGAGCTTACCTCGCTGGTATGAGAGTGCGTCCTTTTATACCTAGCGCTCCTGCCTGGTCCGTACCAGACATGATCGCTTTTTAGGGAGACAGGATCAGAGGGGCTGATTGGAGGGTCATGCGCCTTCCACTGTCAGACCGCTCTCATTGGCTTTGACGGTAATGCTCTGATCCCACTGCTTGTCTCCTGGCCGCACTTTTGTCTTGGAGCAAAGAGCGTCGCTTGGCGGGCGCGAGCCTTTCGCCTGGGCATTCCGCTCCCGGGGGCGCCAGCGGGCGCTAAGCCTGTTGGGCTGGATCTGGCTGGCGTGCCCAAATCTAGGGCTTGGATGCAACTCTGCTATGCTGCCCTAGGCATGCCATCATTCAGCACCCCAGAATGGACGTACCGGGTAGGTCGGGCACCCTAGAATTTCCTGGCAGTATGTATGTTATGTGGTTATATGGTATGTGGTACAGTGGGGGAAGTCACTAAGCTTTGTGCTTACGGTTTTCATTTGTTGTTTCAGGTATCTCTTCTGTCAAGGGGAAGGAGCTGGAACGGTAGCGGCGCATCACACACACGCTCTTTGTTTTCCGCACTATGAGACATTCTGGGATTTGTACTCTAACACTATTATGTTTTATGTTTTGACTTACAGACACGAGTCATGTTTTATCATATAATATGGTTGAATGATATTTTGTTACAAACGTTTTGCAAATCACTTAATTAAAAATGAAATTTTTAGCCCGTGTTTTTGGTATGTTACAGGTGGCGACCAAGAAAAATTGGTAAATCGGTTCATATACCAACTGGAGGTAAACAATGCCTCACTTCATGGTGATTTAACAGAGGAAGTTTACATGAAGATTCCTTTAGGTTTTGCAAGAAATGAAGACACTAGGGTTTGTCGTCTACATAAATCTCTTTACGGTCTCCGCCAAGCTTCTCAAAATTCGTACCAAAAGTCCACCCGTGTCTTATTAAGCCTCAGTTTCAAGAAGTCCAAGGTTAACCACTTGCTCCTCATCTACAAGACAGTCACCTTCTTTGTTGTTTTCCTTATTTATGTAGATGATGCCATTATAATAGGCAACAACGATGCCAAAATTTAATAATTCAAACTCCACTCACACAATCAGTTCAAAATTAAAAATTTTGCATCCCTAAAATATTTGTTGGGCATCGAAGCATCACGAACGACATAAAGGTTGGTGCTTAGTCAAAGATAATGCACTTTTAACATCTTAAAAGATAGTGGTCAGCAAGGATGTCATCCTAGTGCTTTCCCCATAAAGCAAAAATTACATCTCGATCAAGAAACCAACAACCCTCCTTTCGACAACACTAATGTCGCCGCCTTGTTGGACAACTTTTTGTTTTTACATGTAATGAAACCGTACATTTCATATGCAGTAAATTTTCTCAACCAATTCATTTCAAATCCTCGATAAGAACATCTAGATGTAACCATTTGAGTCGTTTGCTACTTGAAAGCCATTCCAGGGCAATGTATTCTCCTTCCATAAACGGGAGGCCTTGAGCTTACTGCCTATTATGATGCTTCTTATTGGTTGGGGTGTCATTTCACTAGACTATCGCGAACCAGATATCTTGATTTGTTGCCACGACGGGGAAGGGGGTGGGGTTAATTTCATGGAGAACAAAGAAACAATCAATCATATCATGTTCTTATAATTGGTATGTAACTGAATTGATACTAGCAATGTCCAATGTTGTAAAACTCCCTGAGTTGGCCGATTACTCCTCTGAGTACTCGCTACTCGGTCCCTTACCGAGGCGAGTTACAGAATCCCGAGTACTCCCTGATCGGCCCCTTACTGAATTGAGCAGTGTTGTAAAACTCAGTCAACTCGGTGATTAATATGTATAATATACTTAATTATTTATTATTTAACACAGTCACATATGTTTATTACTACATATATATATATATATATATATATATATATATATACTAGTTGTAAAACCCGTATGTTATACGGGTTATATAAAACAAAAAACTAAAATATGAAAGGTTAAATAAAAATTTGTTTATATTTGAAATTTAAATTTAAAATGAAACATATTAAATACTATATGAATAATAGTATTATAATTTATTGGGTATTTTTAATTAAGGAAATTATTAATTGAGGTATAAATATGATGTGTTAATTAAGAAAAGATTAAAAAAATAAGAAAATGACAAATAGAAAAAACATTTAGTCAAAAATACCAAAAAATGACATGTGTCAAAGTTAATGAGAGAGTGACATATGGCAAAATTATTTTCATTTATTAGGGAGGATATATATATATATATATATATATATATATATATATATATATATATATATATATATATATATATATATATGTATATATATATATCTTAATTTTTTAGTAATTATTCATGAAGTTAAACCATTATGTGTTTTTCAGTTCTTAAGTATTCACATTTATCTAATTTTGTTATATATTTCAGTCAACTTATGATTTTGACATATATAATTTGCCTAAAAATATTTCTACATGAATTACCAAATCCGAGTACTCGCTACTCGGTAGTCGGCCGAACAGGTACCGAGTAATGAGTTCTACAATCTTGGCAATGTCCTTTTAGGTTGCCTTCAAACCTGACAATTGAATTGGATAACTGCTGGAGAGAGAAGAATGATTTATTAATTTATTACTTGGTTAATAAATTAATTTGAAATCAAGATAAATGATTTGTTAATGTATTATGGATATAATATATTAATTAGAAATCATATTGTTTAATTAATATTTAATCAGAAATTAATTTGGAATTAATTTTACGATTAAAGGAATTAATTGAAACTATAGGGCATAAAGGTGACAATGTTCAAAAGTTGAGCATTGAGCATTGTAGAACCTCCCTTAGAGGTGGGGAACGAAATCTAGAGTGTCCTAGGGTTTCCTTTGGCTCTAAGGGCGCATTGGAAGCCTTAGGGAGGAAGTTAAGTGATTAGGGTTATCTAAGATACACCTGCCTTATCCTAAACCTTCCTTATCTCCTATATAAACCCCTATAGGGTTGGATTTCGTCGAAGGGACTCCAAGAAAGGCTAAGAGCTGTAATTTTCACTTCCTTTCTCTCTCTCTCTCTCTCTCTCTCTCTCTCTCTCCATAGTAATCCTTGGTTGCTAGGTTTGTTTGTGAGCCATTAGAGGCGCGACACTTGTGGCGCTTGCTACCAAAGTTCAAGATCATCAAGGATTTGATGATTATTACAATATAACAATAAAGTTATGTATCATAACCCTAATTATATGTTGATTTTGAAAATTACATGAGCCTCCTAGGGTTTCTAGTTTTTGTGTTCAATGCTTGTATGTCTAATGGTGAAAACAGATCCTCATATTAGGGTTGCATTTACACATAGGATTATTTGCTATGTATAAAACCCAACAGTGGTATCAGAGCTTTTGGTTTTGTTTTCAATTAGATTTGATACAATAGTTTGAACTTGACAAATTAGGGTTTATGGCTTTTAAACCCTAGGGCTTGGATTTTTCGAAATTAGGGTTTGTAAACCCTAGTTTCGAAAATTTATTAGGGTTTTGGACCCGTTCCTTTGGCCTCCATATTTTTGATTTTTTAGTGTTTCCTAACCCTAGAATTTTTGAATTATGCCTTCCCCAAGATTAGATTTAAAAAATCTTGTGTTTTGGGTAGCTATTATTTTTAATTGGTTAAATATGGATAATATATGATTATTAATAGTCAAATATTTGACCTAGTAAGTTTGAAAATTTTCAATTTACACCCTTTAGGTTTTATAGTTTAAAATTGAGCTGAAAGGTTTTAGTTTTTGAAATTTAAAAAGTTAAACCCTAACATTTTAAAAGATTTCAAAATTTGTCATGAAGTTTTGGAATTTAAAATTTAATTAAAAGGTATTAATTTTGAAATATTAAATTCTAAAACCCTAGTATTTTGAAAAGTTCAAATTACACCCTTATGGTTTTATTAAATTAATTAAATGTATAATTAAAAGAGAGTTAATAAATCCATAATGATATGGTTTATGTTTAATTAAATTAAAAGCATAATTTATTAAACTAGACCACCTAGTATTTTAAAAGTATAAAATACATCCTTATACTATATAAAATTAAAAGTCTAATATTATATATGCATGAGTAAAGAGTCAGTCTTACCGTTAGTAGGCCTCATTCACGAAGCTGGTCTCTAAGGGGTGTTCACATAAGTATGTGAGTCAAGTGAAAGACTAGGAGATCTGGCACGCAATGTTATGACTGGTGAAGTCCACCACAAATAACAATAAGATTATTCGTCATGATTTACTAAAAATCTAGTATATGTGATTATGCTTACAAGATTAAGTATAATTCTGAATCATTGAAAAAGTTTCAATGAATGGCAGAACGGATAAAAAGAATCAATTAGGCAGAAAGATAAAATTTTCTCCAATCTGAAAGGATGGGAGAGTACTTTAGTATCATGTTTTATGATCGTCTTATTGATTATGAAACCATATCACAATTGATCCTCTAAGGACACCTTAGTGCACTAGTATGGCTAAGAAGAGGAATCGGAAATTGTTGAAATGGTTAAATCAAAAGGTGAATCATCATTCGTTCCAAAATCAAGTCTTAGAGTCATACTCCAAGATTGTGACTTGAGTGACACATCTTAAGAAGTTTTTAACACACTCATCAAATATGGAGTAGAAAAATGTTTTTCTTACTCTTGCACGTTTGAAATTGGTAAGTTGTGATGTCTTGGATAAGACAAAGACCAACTAAGACCAATTGTGTGTAGTGTTTGTATTGATAAGAATCCTCACTAACTCCTGAATATTTGGTTGTCAAGAAATGTTTCTTGACAAGAGAATTTATATGTTAAGAGGTCAGTGGGAGTCTAAATGATCTTGAAAAAGGTTCAAGAACTAATCAAGAGTAAACCTATTAGACACTAGCACACGACTTGAGGTTTGTAACCTATCGTGTTGACATATTCTTGTTTCTGTGCCATTCCAGTAAAGTTACTTATGCATATGAGTTCTATGAGTTCTCAATAGACTGCATAAAGGCAAACACCTTGTTCAACGAAAGTACATTGACTAGTATAGCTTAGCTGCTAAATAACCTGGAAGCAATAGTGGGACCCTTCATGGCAAGAAATTAAGAATGAACAAGTTCAGTCCATATGAGTTTGGATTTGTCTTAAACCTTGTCTTTCGATTATGGTTATGAAAATTCACATGGATATGAACACATACACCATAAAATCTAAGTGATAAGCTTTTTCTCCGTTTCATGAAAATGATTGTGAGGAAACACTTTCACTAAGAGAGATTTTAAGGCGATAGCGATTGTGTAAATTTCATTCTAAAATCCAATTATGATTACGACATCCCTCTTCATAGTTCGAATTGTGAGATTTGGCAATTAGTTTGAACATTTAAGACTTATTGATATAAGTTCTAAAATGGTTTAGACACAAATATGAGCTATCTAAGGAATGGTGTATGAGTTTGAGAAGCTTAGATAAAGGCTTATCGAAGCATATCATATTAGAAATATGAACTTTGGAAGTCAATGAGTATTGATTTCTAGAAGTCCAACTATTTTCTGAATACGTGTCAAAGCTAGTGGGAGCATAAATGTTATGCTGGTATAGATATAATTATCATGTTAGTGGGAGCATGATTATTATTTTAAGTGTTACAAGTTAGCAATATTAATTATAGAAAACAAAAGTTTCACTTTGAAAAGTAGCAGGGATTGAAAAGTTGTTTTGCTATAATTAAGGGAGAGAATATTATACTTCATTTCAAATCTAAAAGCTTAGATCGAGAAATTTTAATTAAATTTAGTCAAAAGAAATATATGAATGTTATGTTGAAAAGGTTTAAAATATGGGCATTCTATATATGGCAATATTATAGCAAGAAACCGGTAATGTATGACGTTTTTCATTATGAATCGTGTCCCATACGCTTCAGGTATAGGATCGATTGCATATGTTGTAATATTTGAATGTTCTAAATTTTCTAAATACCTAGGGCATTAAGAGGGAAAAGGAGTAGAACCGGTTGACTAAATTAATTAAACAACTGTCAAGGATAATCTAAGGTTCGCCAAGGATTGGTCACTTGTGGGCAGTTAGAAGTATAGTAACGAATGGACCATATTGACATTATTATAAATAGATAAGACTCTATTTAGAATGAGTTGTCATATAGAAAATATGGAAATGTTTCCATATTGGGAGTTGGACGTTAAGAATTTATGTCTAGATTAGAAACTTTTATGCAAGAAGGATGTTCAAAGGAATGTACTTTGAATGTGAGACTTCCTATCTATGGAATTGTCTTGTAACAATCTCCAATAGAGAAATTTGTAATTTCATTGGCAAAGTCTTGGCGACTTTGGCTCTATGACATTACGAAAGGATCGTTGCATATAATGTTAGAATCTAACCTATTCTAGCAGTGGCAATAATTTGGTATTCTTACACTAGTGATAAGGATTAGGAATTGTGAAATGAGCATCATTTGAAATGTCTTCAATTGATCTATTTCACAAAGTAAGGACCATAGGTAAACATAGTGTGCATGCTTTGAACATGGGACAACTGTTGTTATAATTCAAGTAATAAGTTGATTATCTGAAACATTATACAATGAATAATGAGTAATCAATATGATGATTAAATAAAGGTGTTTTATTTATACTCAAAAGTTTGGGGCCATATAGGATTAATATTATTCTTGTGTTTCACTTTGCATGTTTTGACTTTCCGAATAATAAGATTATTCAAACCATCCAAAGTCGATAAATACTTTAGAAGTAGGTATTGAAGCTAGACTGTCATGAATCCGACTGTAGATTGTCTAAAGCGTTTAGACATAGCAAAAGTCTGTTGCAGTGTTCATGAGTACTCCTGAAATAAGATTTGAGTATTGGATTAAACCCACGCTCACTTGAATCACTTCATGGATTTTATTATGAGTGATTAGTGAGACGATAATATCTTATATTCTTGAAACTGAGATGTGTGAGTTGTAATTTACAAGTCAGTTGCACATTGATAATATGTAAATGCACCAGTAACTTGGTGTTATAAAACATATTGTTGTGTGTGATTTGATGAGTAAGTACAAGTGAGCATTTGAGTCGAAGTTTATCCATTCCTTTTACCCTAAGAGGGATAAAAGCGATATCTGTGGGCCCCTCAATGATTTAGCGATGACACCCTAAGCACTTGGCCAAGCCTGGACTAAGTTGATGTGTTCAATTGTAGTCTGTTGTTAGTCGTCATAAATCAGAAATCGGGAAACAACACAGATAGAGAGAATGATTATAATCCATGTCTCATGTCTATACGATATCTAGAATGGAGGAATATTTGATCCCTTATCTAAAGACACGTCACTGACTAGGTCAGAGTTCGACAACGGCTTTTGGTAGCTAAAATTTGCTGGTCAACTTTTGAAGTTATACTTGCAACTATAGTTATTAGACTTAGCCAAGTGGGAGACTGTTGGATTAGGTGTCTAAGCCCATAACTATAATTGGTATGTACTTGAATTGATAGTAGCAATGTCCTTTTTGGTTGCCTTCAAACCTGACAATTGAATAGGAAAACGGTTGGAGAGAAAAGAATGATTTATTAATTTATTATTTGGTTAATAAATTAATTTGAAATCAAGATAAATGATTTGATAATGTATTATGGATATAATATATTAATTAGAAATCATATTGTTTAATTAATATTTAATCAGAAATTAATTTGGAATTAATTTTAGGATTAAAGGAATTAATTAAAACTGTAGGGACTAAAGGTGACAATGTTTAAAAGTTGAGCATTGAGCATTCTAGAACCTCCCTTAGAGGTGGGGAATGAAATCTAGAGTGTCCTAGGGTTTCTTTGGGCTCTAAGGGTGCATTGGAAGCCTTAGGGAGGAAGTTAAGGGATTAGGGTTATCTAAGATGCACCTGCCTTATCCTAAACCTTCCTTATCACCTATATAAACCCCTATAAGGTTGGATTTCATCCAAGGGACTCCAAGAAAGGCTAAGAGCCAAAATTTTCACTTTCCTTCTCTCTCCATAGTAACCATTGGTTGCTAGGTTTGTTTGTGAGCCATTAGAGGCACGACACTTGTGGCGCTTACTACAAAAGTTCAAGATCTTCAAGGATTTGATGGTTATTACAATATAACAATAAAGGTATGTATCCTAACCCTAATTATATGTTGATTTCGAAAATTGCATGTGCCTCCTAGGGTTTCTAGTTTTTGTGTTCAATGCTTGTATTTCTAATGGTGAAAACATAGATCCTCATATTAGGGTTGCATGTACACATAGGATTGTTTGCTATGTATAAAACCCAACAGTTCTTCCACTGAAGCTAAATATAGAGCAATGACTACCATTGTAAGCGAGGTTCTTTGGCTGCTTGGTTGTCGACTGAACTTAATGTGATTAAGTATGTTCCTACTCAAATTTTCTATGAGAATGAATCCACTAGACAAATCTCTAATAATCCCATATTCCATGAATGTACCAAACACGTTAAAAATGGATTGTTACTTTGTTCGACAGCAAGTTAAGTCCAAGGAAATTGTTATAGAATACATCAACACTACAAACGAAGTGGCATGCATTTTTACTAAAGCTCGTACTGCTGTACGCTATGTTTTTTTAGGTCAAGTTGGGCATTTGGAACCTCCATGCTCCAACTTCAGGGGGGAATAAAGGAATCCATACGTGCAGGGCTGACTTTAGGTATTATAAAGTTAAGTTAGGGCTTAGGACCCCATTTTGTAACAGGCCCCACTTACCCAAATCCTTTAATGTCAATTGTCGATACCTTCTTCTCCATTCGTTGATATGACCGCCTCCATTCACTCATATGCACGCTTGACACCTCAAATCAAAAGCGACAATCACACTTCTATTCTTCTTCCTTCCTTCTCCATTCTTGCACTTTGAATATTGATTATCGATTATGGGCTTCTACAATATCGATTCTTGAACACTGAAAGGACGCCTAAACCGCTGCAATTTTTTCCTTTGCCATTCTCGGCTTCTCCGATTCTTCATTGTTCAAAAATCTCTTCAAGGTATGTGCAGTGTTTTCACTTGATTTTTTCATCATCTGATTACTATTAGGATTAATAGTCGATTAGGCTTAATTTTTTCAATCATATGATTTTCTATTGTTTTTTGTTTATTGATTAATGCTGAATTTCTTTGTTTCTCATTGATTTTTGATTTTTGAGTTAGTGTTTCCACTCATATTTTGTGTTGTTGGCTTGTTGCTTAAAGCTAAGGAATGTTGTCCTTTTAATTAAAACACTGGAAGTTTGAGTTAGTGATTTTCGATTTCTTTGTTCCTTTGTTTATGTAACTTGAAGCTAAAGAATGTTGGTTATTGATTGTTTTCTATGTATGTGGCTTGTTCATTTGATTTCTATGTTGAGTTGTGCATATTTGAGTTAAAAATAATCCTACAAGTTTGAGTTTTACATTTAATTAAAACTCTACAAGTACGCAATTTTAAATAGAAAAAAAAAACAACCTTCACTTTTATATTTACTTTTATGGCAGAATTTAAGTATAACATAGACCAAAGGGCCCTAAATTTTTGGTTCGCTTAGAGCCTCCAAACTCGTTGAGCCGCCCCTGCATACGTTCTATCATTTATTAATGATGTGTTTTATTTTAGTCCTTATATTTTCCTATTTACCTAGGTCTTATGTATTTATATCCCTAAGATTTTATTATTTTTCAATAAGGAAGTTTGATATCTATTAGTGTGGAGCTACAATTTCTTCTTATGATAGAACATTCAACTTAAAAAGTTGTTTTTTGGTATGCTCACAATGTGTCGTCTTGTTTAATTTTGGATTTTAAAATAATTATGCGTATGAATACCATACTTGTGATGGTGTTTTGTGCACGTGTATGACCATGTTTTTGTAGGTATTCATCGTAATTTGTGTGGTTGTGGTATCAATGATGTTATGTATATCCGTTTTGTAGTTCATTTTTCTTTTCAGTAACATTCTCTTTTCCTCTCTTAAAGTTCATGATCCAGTCTCTTCTCTCTCCTTGCATCTCCGTTCAATAAAAATATGAGAAAACACATAGACCAAGGTACACTTGTAATGGCAAGAACAAGAACACAATCTGAATTCCAAAATCTTCTGCTATTGACATTGTGAATTGTCAATTCAAGATCGATAAGTGAAGCCTAGCATTTGGTGGGTACTAAATAAATCAAGAGATCATAACCGAAAGTGGTATATTGCTTAGGACAAATACGAAGCCGATTCATGAACATCACCAGAGTTTTCAAATATACAAACGTAAAATGAAACAAAAAAACTAAAAACAAGACACCTAAGCAGCTTTAGCAGGACAACGATTTATACAAAGTGATGATTGATCATCATCATCATCATCATCATCCCCACTTACCTCTCCTCCGATTGCATCCGCAGTAAGGCGGCTTCTTCTTTCAGATATTACTCGCTTAGTTGCCTCTCGTCTCCGATCATGATCTGCAATCCTGTTGTCAAAAAACCACAAATTTAGACACAAAAACTGTGTGAAAATGTGTTGCAAAGAGAGAAAGAGAGAGGGAGAGAGCGACTCTCTAGAGAGAGAAAGCTGGTGATGACGGGTGACTCCAGAGAGGCAGAGAGGGAGTCCAAAGGTGGTGCTGATGTTCATGATCGACTGCATTTTTCTTCAGTGGAAATTCAACTGCGTGAAGATAGAGAGAGATGGTGGATGTTGAATAGTTATGGCGGATGATTTATCGAATAAAGGAGGAGAAATAGTTCTAAAGAAATGTTCATGAATCACTAGAATGTGGAAGCATTTCTTGTCCGGAGGAAAAGGGTCGTGTGTTCTACTCTCAAATTACATATCCTTAATTCTAAACAAATGTTCAAGGGTTTTACATAGTTTCCCCCTCTTCTCCTAAACAACTACAAGTCTAATCCTTTTCTCATAAATTACATTTAATATTTTCCCTGCTTTTTTTTAAAACTTGTCAAAATTTCCAAACACATTACTTTCGAATTTGTTCTTACACACACACAAAAAAAAAAAAAAATAAAATAAAATAATTTAGATACATGTGATTCGGAAAAATTTCATATATATCCTTGAAGACATCGAATATTACGTCTATATCCTTCAAAAATATCCTTCAAAAGTTTATAATTTCATATATATCCTTCTTAACTTACTAAACTCACATTTATATCTAATATTATAATTTAATAGTGAATAAATCAATATACTATAAACAAATATATTTAAAAATCAAAATAATATGTGAATTACTAAAATACCCTTTGTAAATTACATCCCTAATTAAATCCTATTCTTTTTTGTTAGAAATTGTTAATTGGCAAAATTAATCACGAACCTCAGCTATCAGTGAATATCCATATTCAATGAGAACCACCGTTCACCAAAAACCGAATTACATCTTTCACTCACATCTTCTAATCTAGTCTGTGTCGCCTTCTTCCTTCTTATCCATCTAGCGACTACTCCTCAACATTTTGACCTAGGTTCATGTTCACGACAGAAGTAGGTATCACCGATGGCCACGAGTTGAAACCTTAAACCTCAATTTCATGTACAAGTAGGTATCGAATTTATGTCTCATGCTTATGATAAAAATAAGAAAACATAGGGTGCTATTGTTGTTGCTGAGATTAATGAATCCTCTTTATGAATGAGAGTGATATTTACAAATTGATTGTATATTTTCTTTGAGACAAACAAAAATAATTATCTTTAGAGTTGTCAATATTCACATCACCAATCTTGAACATGAATTTTTTAAGCTCGATTATATCAAATGACTTCTCCTTGTGACTTACTTGACTTCTACTCCCCAATCACCTCCCAGAGGAGTCCATGATATCCTCAGACTCGTACTTTCAGACCATGTCCTCTAGCAACCTTTGCGCTTTATCTAATTTGAAACACATCAGCAGCTAGTAGTTCTGTTTTGTTTCTTTTTTCCAGTGTTTAAACGCCTAAGCTTGATTCCCACATGCCCATGCTAACAAAACAACCGGGTTTAGAATGACCTTTGAACAAAAAAAATTAAAAGCAAATGGTAAAACATCTTTGCATAATCAATCAAACTAGTAACAGGGGCCTTAGGGTCTGCTACGTTTCTATTTTCTAGTTGATACATATTATTTTTGTTTGCTCTTGACAACTTCATTGTGTTACTGTTAGATACATTTGGAGGCGGGACATGGTATTTATGTATGGTCAAGAAGAGATTGAATCTATTGAAGGTCTTGTGCGTGAGAATCTTAAGAAATTTCCTGAAGCCGATTAGAAAATCTTAATCTTGCCATTGTTCTCTTCTCTTCCATCTGAAAAGAAAATGAAAGTTTTTGCACTTGGTGCTGTTGGATTCAGAAAGGTACACTAGTAGCTACACTCCTTATTAAGAAATTCTATAAAATTGGTTTTAGTTTGCTTTTCCTTTGTACCAGCGATCAAGAAGAAAGACGGCAGGAGTTCTTCACGTCTGGAAGATTTTTTGCAGATCACATTAATGGGTTTTGGAGGTTTTTGGAAATCACGTTATTAATGTTTTCCAATATTTAATTAGGTTTAATCCTAAATAAATTTATTTAGTTCTATTCTTTAATGATTTGGCAAGGGTAGTTTAGTACAATCACATTTTATTTTGATTTTTAAATATATTTTCCGGTATTAAATTGATTTATACCTCATTAAATTATAAGATTTGATATAAATATGAGTTTAGTAGGTTAAAAAGAATATACATCTAATTATGAACTTTAGAAAGATATAGACGTAATAGTTGATGTTAGTAAGGATGTATATGAAAATTTTCCTATTTGAATCATATGTTTTACAAAGAGTCACAACTTTACTCTAATTTTATAGTACGTAGACATTTTTCATGATTTTTTTTTAAGTGTGACTGGTCATTGACATATGTAAACCATCCATTTTATCCTTATCAAAGTATTTTTATTTTTTTTCTTAAATTCAAATTATTTATTACTAAATGTCACCATCGCACGCCCGCCATCATTATGAATCTAAAGGAGCTCAAATCGATTTGCCCATGGATTGTTGGATTTCATCATCTTTGAAGGTTTATCAATTTCTAAACTATAATCAACAACTACGTCTTATTCTTTGATATTTTCTATAAGCTTTCCTCTTGTGCTTCTTTCATCTTCCTCATGATCACCATCTATCCCAATGTTCTTCGATCTTCTCTTTTATCTACTTTTTTTTGTCCAATGTAGGGTATTCGACTAATACTCGAGTGGGAGAACCCAACTTGATTTTGTTTTGTTTCGTGCAGGGTTTCCATCTAACACTGATTGTCGGGTTTCACACACAAAGGAAATATGGATGGTGGTTTATGGTTTCAACATACCTTTTGTTACCTACGAGAATAATAGGCGGAGCATGGTCATGGCCGGTCCAAACATATATGGGACCAAGGTCGAAAAAAAATGTCATTTCAAGACAAATATAATAAAGATTAAAAAAAATATGATTTATTCTTTACTATGAACGCGTTCAATTACCAATAACAAGCAAACCAAGTTCTTTATCTTTTGAGCTAGTTTGAGTTTGAACTAATTTTAGGTTCTAAAAATCATTTAGGTAATATTTTTTTATATATATACACTATATAGCCCATAAATTTTGGGGCCCCTGGAGACGTGGGCCCTGGGCGATCGCTCGGGTTGCCCACCGTCTGGACCGGCCCTGAGCATGGTGGGGTGGATATAAGGGGCATAGAGGGGTGGAGGTGACCGGTGGAGCATCATGGAAAAGTGTGTGTTGACATAGTCATGGGAAAATGTAGTGGGTAAGTCATGGGAGGAAGAAGTGTAGTTTTTCATTTAAAAAATATATAAGTTAAATTAAATTCCACATGATCAAAAATAATAATAAACAATGAATAGAATATATAGAGAATATGTGAAACATTTGTTTTATTTATGAAAAAACCATAACTTTATTTTATTTTATGGAAAATCTCCAATAAAATTCCAAAATTTTGTTCAAATCTATGTTTTAGTCTAAATTAAATTTGTTTAAGAAAAAATCTTAATAACCAACAAAAGTTTGCATTTTGACCATTTTTGACCGGTTGAAAGTGGAAACAAATTAATTTGGAACTATTTTGTAAACCAACTCAAAATAATAGGATTTTTCTACAAATAAAATTATTAGGATTTTTCAGCAAACAATAACCTTATTATTTTTATTTTATTTAAGAATATAAATAAGTATAAATATTTTTTAAATTTGTTATTATCAATATTGTTAATAATACATATAAATACGTTTAAATGAAAAAAGAATTATTAAATACATTTTTTAAAGGTGAAGGTAAAGCGGGTGTTAATGATTTAAACATTGAAATCATAAGTGTGCATATATATTTTCATTTCATATATGGCAATTTCATATTTATTATTATTGTTTTCAATTTAGAATATTAACACTTTACAATTTAAAAGAAGTTGTCCATTTTCCAAATTGTTTATAAATAGTGATTTTGTGTCATGGACTATTAATAATATCATAAAATTTTTAGTTTTTTGTTTATCGTTCTCAACTTCTAAGCAGACATTTCTTTTATATATATATATATATATATATATATATATATATATATATATATATATATATACACTAGTGAGTTAACCGTGCGATGTAGCGACGCTAAATATTTTCTTTCGGCGAATAGTTTTGTATAAAAATGAATAATATGTTTTTGTTTTTGGTTAAAAATAAAAGTAAATTTATATTTTGATTTGAAATATTAACACGTTTTTTACGGCTAAAAATAAAAGTGTGTTGTTTTGTTAGTTAAAAATAAATATATTTCATTATATTAGTTTAGAAATAAAGGTACATTGATGTTGTTGGTTAAAAATAAAATTACATTATTGGTATAAATTAAAACTTACAGCCTTTTAATATGTCAAACTTGAGCTCGACTCGAATAAGGGTGTAATTAAGTCAATTGAGTCAATAAATAGCCAAACTTGAACTTTACTTAATTACAAAAACCCAAATGTCAAAACTCAACTTACGCTCAACCGAGCTTTAATCCACAGGATCGTGAAATAATCAGCTAAGCTTGATTATATGTTAGAAAAACATAAAAATGTCAGTGAGTTATCGTTTCTGTCAACGTGAACTCGCGATCCATCAATCATAGAGTTGTCCATTGTATCGACATGAACTCATTTGAGGTTTATCAATCCTAACAATGTCAACATCCAATTACTCATCTGGGGTTTAGCAATCACCGTTAGATGAATCTCACACTCTTATTATGACATACATTCTTTAAATCATGTTTAGGATTAATAAATAAATAAAGTATAATAAATAATAAGTGAGATAGGAATCACAAATAATACAGTTAGTTTACTTATTGGTAGATTCACTGGTAATCTTTAACTAAAATATATTAAATGAAAATCATTTGTCACTTTTATCAATATTATATAAAAGTTTAGATTAGTAAACCAATTAAATAATATCATTTAAATTCCAATTTTTAAACATAATAACATAAATTTAATATGAAAATAAGATTTTTAGAGTAAAACAGGAAAACTAAATAATATTTAAGAAGTAACATTTATGTTAAGAATATAGATTAAATGAAGAATTTCATATATGTCATTCTTAAACATCGAAATATCATATTTATCCAATTAATTTCTAAATATCATATTTACCCTTCATAAAATTTTTAAATATCATATTTACCCTTCATAAAATTTTTAAATATAATATATGTCATTTTTAAACATCAAAATATCATATATGCCCTTTTTAAATATCAAAATATCGTATATATACTTTTTAAACATCAAAATATTAATGATGATATCTAAAATATCATCCATATACAACATGATCATAATCAACAAAAACAAAAAGCTAAACAATCAAAATATACACTCCATAGAGAGGATTGAAGATGAATCTTTTTGTTTGTCAAGTGGACGACATTCTAATAATTTAGAAGTTTACATTCCATTATCATAGACGTAAGGATAATATGGTTAAATTTTTTAATTATAATAATAATTCTAAGGTATAAAGAATGATTATAAAATATTAAAAATATTATTATAAAAGATTTAGGCAAATATGATATTTTGAAGGTTTATGAAAGATAAATATGATATTGAGAAATTAAGCTGGACAAATATGATATTTTGAAGTTTAAGAGAGGCATATATGAAATTGTCCCTAGATTAAAAGTTAAATTCACGTGATAAAAAATTTCAAAAATATTGTGATACATATTAGCTAAAAATTATATATCTTCAGCTAATTTAAGGGTTTTATTTTTATTTTTTTTTTTAATTTTTTCTTTGATTTGTTAAAGATGATATAGTACTTAGTTATATAGTTTCAAAATTTTACGTTTTGTCAAATAACTTTGATGATGGTATAAATTAAAACTTTATAAAACAAATGGTTATTTAAAGATGCTTAATGTAAATAGAAGGGTTAAAAATATATTCTAAAAAGTTTAAATAAATGTGGGATGTAGAAACATCAATCTATATTAGCCTATTAAGGTTAATGGGTGTGGAGTGCAGTTTGGAACCGCGTATGTGCCACGTCAACCGCAAACACTGACCCCAGGGTGCGGTCTCGTGCGGTCTTAGCCGCACTGCGGCTAGAAACAACCGCGACATGTGATTGGTTGGTGATCTTGGCGTAAAATTTATGGATGTTACAATATATATATATATATATATATATATATATATATATATATATATATATATATATTGTAACGTCCATAAATTTTACGCCAAATTTAAAACTTTTCAATCATAATTTAAAACCAACAAACAATTGTTTGCAAAACATTTTCAATTAATGTCCATCAGAGTGTCCCAAAATCATATCATAAGGATGAGGAGCGGTACGGTCACGCCTTCGCCTTGCCATGATCTCCTGAAGTACCTGAAACAATAAACTGAAAACTGTAAGCCCGAGGGCTTAGTGAGCTACCCCCAAAATTCCAATACCCCACTGACAATACCATATCAGTAGTAATCAACAATCAACATGCATACTGGGCCATCGGCCTGACTGGACCGCCCTACAGGGCCTACAGTCTGACTAAATCTATACCGAGCCTTCGGCATGACTGGACCGCCACATGGGCCTACAGTCTCCCCGGACTGCTCGTAGGGTTTGTTGGCCTTCAGCACAAAGCATGACCGCTTCAACCCAACCAACGAATCAATAATCATATGCGCATAACTAATACATACTGACATATACAAACATCAAACATATCTACCTCACTGATTGTAAATTATAGCATTCTCTTATAACTAAAGCACCGACCTAGCAGGCCGCCATCCTACCAATCCCTAAGGATCATAAAGCATAACGTACTGTCTATCCTGACTCCGATCTACCAGATCATAACCGCATAAAACATATCGTAACCACAAGTAGCACATCATAACAATAACAACTAAAGGGCCGACCTTTGTGCCGTAGACCCTATCCATATAGTGAGGATAACGCACCTCGCAGATGTCGACTCGGTAGATAAATCCCAACTCCCGGATCACTGGCCAAAGGCTCCACCACCTATTACCATAATGCGAATTTACCCATAAGTCCTTATCCTCAAAAGGAACTCCATAAACCAACCAATAAATCCCTGGTCAAAGTCAAAGTCCGCAGTCAAGGTCAACAGTCCATGTTGACCTTAACTCGCCGAGTTCCTCGAAGTTCTTTCCCACTCGCCAAGTCAACGGGGTGACTCATCGAGTTCTTACGATTTTTGATTGGAACCCTAAGGCCACCCGTCGAGTTTCCTTC
The DNA here is from genome assembly GCF_002870075.4 of Lactuca sativa. Taxonomy (NCBI): domain Eukaryota; kingdom Viridiplantae; phylum Streptophyta; class Magnoliopsida; order Asterales; family Asteraceae; genus Lactuca; species Lactuca sativa. The sequence continues at coordinate 335,320,637 of NC_056626.2, read as the reverse complement.
TAGCAACACGCTGATACACACGCATTCCTTTCTTGGGGAAAACTCATCCAACTCGCCGAGTTATTCTACAACTCGTCGAGTCTATAACAATCTTCATCGGACTCACCGAGTCGTTCATCCAACTCGTCGAGTTTACGGCCATCTTCATGTGACTCGCCGAGTCGACCTTGCGACTCGCCGAGTTCCTTCAGTCCTTAAGCCATACAGACTCATTTTTAAGCCATGTAATGGCTCCAAATTACAGATCCAAGCTTCCAGGGCGTGCCTTTCACGTAAAGTTGCAAACTTTACGTGCATGCATGGCTAAAAGGGCTCTTAATGCCAAATCTAAGCTCTTGATGGGGTTTCATGCATAAGGAGGGCCTCATCCACGACCAAAACAAAAACTTTATGATTCTAGAAGTTGAGAAGGGTCCAGATCTGAAGTTACAACTTCAGATCTAGGTCATATCTCACAATATCACCTCATTCAAACTATAAAAACCCTAGATCTCCACCATATGAGGTCTAGAAGGAAAAAAAAGGAATAAAGATGACGAATTGATACCTTCAATGGATGCTAACTGAGGTAGATATCGAATTTCCACTCCTTCCTTGCTCTTATCCTCTTGCTCTTTAAGTTATTCCTCCCAAAAACCTTCTTTCCAAGCTTACAATGCACAAGAATGAAGCACTACACGAGTTAGGGTTTCTATGAGCTCTCAAGGACTGCAAAGAGGTTGCATGAGGATTATGCTTCCTTAAATAGAGTGCAGAACCCCGGGATTTAGGCTTTCATCTGCCAGCTCCTACTCGTCGAGTCCCTTTATGGACTCGGCAAGTAGGTTACTAATTACGCGATCCCACCTCGTTGCTACTCGACGAGTAGGGAAACCTCAACTCGTCGAGTAGAACTTAAACCAAATAAATATTTAAATCAATAGCTGAGAATCGGGGCGTTACATATATATATATATATATATATATATATATATATATTACCATTATTTACACAACCTTTACACAACCTAAACCAAAATCTTTACTCTTTTCCTCCAACTCTTTTTTTGAAAAATGTCTTCTTCCAAAATGCCTAGCAAAGAAAAAACACCAGTTAGAAACACCACCACCCTAATACTTTCATTTGATCAACCGATTTTTTCACCTCCGTATTACCACTACGGCGGCATGCTTCCGTATTTTCAACAACGACTAGCGCAACCACTACCACAACCCAACCAAAATTTTAATCCATTTGATTTTTTGTCTCAACCCGAGTTTGTTCAAAAAACACAAACACAACCAGAAACGGTCGTTTCTGATTCCGAACCGGAATTCATTACAGAAACTCAGCCCACTCGAGCAGCAACTAAAAGAAAAGAGAAAACGGAGGCTAAATGTTGGGAACCTCTGGAAGTATTAGTTTTGGCACAATCTTGGATCGATATTTCAGAAGATGTGACGGTTCAAAAAGACCAAAAGCATGACCGCTTTTGGATTCGCGTTTTACATATGTTCTATAAAGGAATGAACCGTGGAGAATACCGTACAAAACATCAAGTGTACTGCAAATGGGGGAATATGAACAAGGAAATCATGTTGTTTAATGACTTGTATAACAACATGAAACGTCAATGGAAAAGTGGAGAAAGCGATGAAGTGATTTTGAAGAAAATGTTGAAAGTGTATCAAAAAAAAATCTGAAGGGTTTCAAGTTTCTTGAAGTTTGGAATTTTTTGAAAGATAACAGGAAATGGCTGAGTAGCAAAACATCAGGCGAGCATATCAACAGTAGTTCAAAACACAGTAGAACATCTGAGTCCGACCACACTACATCATATGCTTGTGTTCAATTGGATCTAAACGAAGATGAACATGTTTCAGTTTCACCACCTTCCCGACCAATGAGAAAAGACAAAGCAAAATGCAAAGGCAAATGCAAAGCGTTGGATTCAGATGAGTTGAAAGAAATGGGGGCCGACATGAAGAGTATAAAAAACAGAATGAACAAGATTTTGCAAATTGCTTCTGAAAGAGAACTTCGGAAACAAAGGGAGAGAGACATGCGAATACTAGCGATGGACACGTCGAATATGACCGGGGACGGGCTTCAAATTATTTTGGCGATGAAGGAGGAAGTGAAAAAACGTTACGTAAATCGTGGCTAATTTCTAGTTTTTTTTTTTTCAAGTTTTGAATCGTTTGGTGTGTGTGTGTGTGTGTGTTTGTGTGTTTAAGTTGTAGGTTTTATGTTTCTAATTTGATTTTCTAAAATTTTAGGTTTTTTTTTTAAAGTTAAGTCATGTATGGTATTTGTATTTTTAATTAATGAAATATTATCTTTTTAAAATTATGTTTTTTTTATTAAAAAAGAAGTTTTATTAAATTAAAATAGTTAAAGAAACAAAAATAAAAGAAAATAAAAGTGTGACACAACTCCCTTGGTGTGGCAAGAAACCACATGTGTATGGTAAAAAATGACGCGACACTTATGTGACGGGGAAGGGAGTGCGATTTCGTTGGCACCACTCTCTCCAGCCTAACTATTTATGATACTATATGTAACGGTCGACTTCTAAGGTATAAATTAATTTTAATTCTTAAGTTTTGTTTGGGCTATGATTGGAATAATGCATATTGGATTGGACCTCTGTGGCCTTTGGGCCGAGTAGTAGGCTGCCCATAAGCAGTACGTGGGGCGTAACCTGTTGTACGCGGGGCGTAATGCCTAATGATACGCGGGGGATTTGAAGCGTACGCACAGCGTACCATAAGGTACGCCCAGCGTACGCGGATAGATGCAAACCCTAATTTTAGGGGTTTAAGGGCTATATAAACCCCATTATAGCCTCCCTCCCTGGTTTCTCACCAGTCTCCTCACCCACAAAAAAACCCTAACTCGTTCTTATCCTCTCTTTTATGTGTGAAGTAGCTTTTGCGAGTGTTTTAGTGAAAGGAAGTAATGGAGAAGGAAGAGAAAGGTTGGAGAAGAAGCTTGAGCTCAGAGATCTGGACTAAGCACACATTTGGTCATCAAAGGAAGGTATAAAGTTCTGAACTTTCTTCCTTTTCATTCTAGATATAAGGTTATGGAAGTTTGGACCTTTTTAGGTCCAAAGGTTGAGTCTTGATTTTGTAAATCAGTTTTGGAGCTTGGGTTGCCATCCTTAGGGCTCAAAAACACTTTCCTAGCAATAAAGTTTCAATCTTTGAAGCTTAAATGAAGCCATGCATGAGATCTAGTTAACTCCATAGAAGTATAATGTTATTTGTGGGAGTTTGAGCCTTTATGAGACTTGTAAGCCATCAAGTAAGCAACTTTATGGCTTAAGTCATGGAATAAGCTTAGGATCTGGGTTTGTAGCTTATGGATCAAGATATTAAGAACATAATGAGAAAGTGTCTTAACAGGGTTGTACGCTGGGCGTACAAGGAGGTACGCGCTGCGTACAAGCTAGCAGCCAGTATGCTCAGCATACCTTGGTGTACGCCCCGTGTACGCTGCCAGTTGGGCTTCGAGTGTCTTGGGCCTCGGTGTGGGCTAAGTTTTAGACTTAGGGTCTTTGGGCCTTAGTGGCCATCAGATTTCAGTTGCTATGGACCAAGGATTTTAGTATAGGGCTTGAGTAAGGCCCAATAAAAGGTTTTGGGCCCGATATAGAAAATTAGGTCATTAGTGGGCCTGTAATGGGACCATTGATGGACTTAGAGGGAATTGAGGGTTTCGGCCATATTGTGACCCATGCCATTGATGGGTTTTGGTCATAAGACATCCTATGTGCTCATACAAACCCTAATGCTTGGATCTAGGTTTCTCTATTGTACATGCAAGTATCCAAGACTATAAACCCTAATTCTAGCATATGGGAATCGATATTAACATATAATTAGGTTTAAGATGTTACCTTGATTGTTATGTTGCAATAACAATCCCAAATCTCCTTGTATTGACTTTGGAAGGCTTAGAGTCACAAGTGTCACTCCTCTAATGACTTACAAACACCGAGAGCAAATGGAGAAGGTATAAAGAGAGATCGTCCCTAGGATTCCTTGGGAAGGTCTGGACGAAATCAAGAGCCAAAGGGGGTTTATATAGGTGTAGAGATAGGGTTTCAGTCCTTATCCTTATCTAGTTGCTTGCTTAACAAGCAACCCATAAGATAAGCCTTGAATCCTTATCATAGTCGAATTCTAAGGTCCTTATCACCTCAAATTCGTCCAACCTATCCTTAAGATAATCCTTACCTTATTTTGTAACTATCACATAATTACAATTCAGCCCCTCTAGTTTAATTAATTACATTTGACCACAAAATTAATTCTTAATTAATTATTGACCAATATTATTTAAACAAATATGATTTCTCCTTTAATATATTATTCTTATAACATATTAATAAATCATAATAACCTCTCTCTCTATTTATTTCTCCAATCAAGTTGCTTTGGTGAAGGCAACCCAAAAGGACCATGCACCATCGGGTCAAGTACATACCAAAATAGTTATGGACTTAGACACTAATCCAACAGTCTCCCACTTGGATAAGTCTAATAACTATTTCGCGTATGACTTCATATCCTGATCTGCAATCGTAGCTTTCTAAAGCCGCTGTCAACTCTGATCCTATCAGATACGCGTGTCCTTAGATAAGGGATCATATATTCCTCCATTCTAGATATCATATGAGATATGATTTCAAATCATTCTCTTTGTACTATATCTCGATTCCCGATTTATGACGACTGACTAATTGAACAAATCAAATTAGCCCTAGCTCGGCCGAGCATTTATGTTTGTCGTCACTAAACCATCGAGGGGCCCAAAGATATCGCTTTTATCCTACTTTGGATAAAAGGAACGGATAAAATTTGATACAATGCTTGCTTGCACTTACTCACCGAATCACACACAACAATATGTTTTATAACACCAAGTTACTAGTGCGTTTACATATTATCAATGTGCAACCGATTCGCAAGATACAACTCACACATCTCGGTTTCAAGAATATAAGATGTTATCATCTCACCAATCACTCGTGATACAATCCATGGAGTGATCCAAGTGAGCGTGGGTTTAATCCAATGCTCAAATTCATATTCATAAGCACTCACGAACGTTGCAGCAAACATTTGCTTATGTCTAATACCCTAGCTTTTAGACAATCCACACACCAATTCACGACAGTCTTCATTCATATCTACTTCCAACATATGAACGACTGTGGCCCGTTTGAATAATTCGATTATTCTTAATAAACTAAATTATTCTGGAAGTCAAAACATGCAAATGTGAAACACAAGAATAATACTAATCCCATATGGCCTCAAACCCTTGAGCATAAATAAAACACCTTTCATTTATCACCATATTGATTACTCATTATTTGTCGTTTCGGGTAATCAACTTCTTACTTGAATTACAACACTTGTCCCATGCTCCTAACATGCACACAATGTTTACCTATGGTTCTTACTTTGTGAAATAGATCACATTGAACACATTTCCAATCATTCTCATTTCACAACTCCAAATCCTTTTCATAAGTGAAAGAATATCAAATTCTTGCTACTTATAGAATATGCTAGATTCTAACATTTTATGCAATGATCCTTTTGTGATTTCACTGCACCAAAGTCACAAAGACTATTTCCAATGATATTACAAAGTCCTCTATCGGAGATTGTTACAAGACAATTCCACAGACTTCGGTCCGATGCAGTTTCCGGACTTCATTCCGATGCAGAGGGCAAGGCCATGGTCAGTTTCCGGACTCCGGTTCGATGCAGTTTCCGGACTTTGGTCCGATGCAGTGGGCAACGCCGAGTTTGTGCTTTATATGTTATTGTATGGTATATGGTAGTTTGGGGGAACTCACTAAGCTTTGTGCTTACAGTTTCAGTTTTGGTTTCAGGTACTTCCGCAAGTAAAGGGAAGAGCTCGGGATGATGACATCGCACACACCACAACTTCAGTTTTTGTCCTGGGAGTTGATTTAGCTTTTCGTAGATATGATTTGACACAGTCTTGATACAATTTTTCTCGTGATACTTTATTATGGTTTTGAGATATTGACGTATGGGTTTTTATTTTATGATATTGATATAATGATTTTAGTAATGATTAAACAAAAATTTTTGGGTATGATTTTAGTAATGATTAAACAAAAATTTTTGGGTCGTATTTTGGGGTCGTTCCACTATATAAGTATTTACCATGCAATGTCATAGTGTACTCTAGTCATGAAGTCATAGGCTCCTAGTTTTATACCTCTACTAGGCGAATGCCCACGTGTTGCGTGGGATATAAAAAAAATTTATATTAAAAATAACTAAATCATTGTTATTAACAATTAAATAATAATCTCATAAAAAATATAAAAAATGATTTTTAGTATTTTTATTATGTTGAACTATATTATAAGAGATAAGGTTGGAACTTGAAGTTGTTTTGCATATATAAAGTTATATGATTAAAATAGAAAAAAATTAATTTTTAAAAATAAATAAATCGTTATTGTTATCTATTAAATAATAATTTCATATTAAATTAAAACGTTTATATTAAATATTTATATCATTATGTAGAAAATACGATAATAGATACATCTTTTTATCTATCTTAAATTTTATCATTATGTACAATATATGATAATAGAGACAACTTTTTATCTTAAATAGTAAAAAAAAATGTTTTGTATCATAAATATTACCATAATTATGTAGATCATATGATAATAGTGACGTCTTTTATAAAGTTAAAATTTTAAATTGTATTACATACAGGGTTGTAAAACTTGGCTAACACAACCAAATACTCGACATGTTACTTAAACCCGACCTCCAATGGAAGCGAGCTTGCCTAACTCAGCCAGAAGACACTCGAATCCTTATTAAACTTGATCCAAATCTAAAAGATACGGTCCAAAATTATTTTCAAAATTCTGACATTTAATTGGTCACTTGTCGACAAAGACAATCTCACCAAAAAATACACTTAACGTCCTACAAAGTTAGATGCAAGGAAGATCTCATGGCTTAGTCCCTTTCAAGTATTTCACAACTTTTCACATTTATAGAGGAGAATACATTCTCTTGTTTACTCTCACGATCAATGTGGGATGAAGACATTTTAATTAAACTCATTTATTTATTTGCCAATAATTTCATTTTGTTAAATAAAATATTAAATAATAAAAATAAAACATTATCCAGAAAATTTATTGTTCAATAGTTCCATTTTTCAGTAATCTCGTAAGTTGTTATAAAAAATTAAGTTTTTATTGAATAACTTTTTGTTAAATCCTAAAATCATAAATTCAGTTAGGTACTTAATATAGAAAGTTTGTTTATATGTATTTTCATGATTCAAAATGTCATTATAAAATGAATTCATTTATAAAATATAATCGAATATATATTTCGTGCTTTTGAATCAAAGTGATTTTTCAAATAATTATAATTTTATGTTTAAGTAGATTTTTTTATATTTATATAACATTATGTAACTTATAATATTATTATAAACAATTTGAATAATCATGAGAGTTTCAAATGTATGTAGTGAAAGGAAAATGCTTCATTTATCGGTCCAAATTGATCAAACTTGGACCGATTCAACTTAATATACCAAACTACATAACGTTTTTTCTATTGAAACCCGGTTTGTATATATTTTGTGTTTTTGAATCAAATTTATTTTTCAAACAATTATAATTTTATGTTTAGGCAACTTATTTATAATATTATTAGAAACAATTTGAAAAATCATGAGAGTTTCAAATGTATGTGCTGAAAGGAAAATGCTTCCTTTATCGATCCAAATTGATCAAACTCAGATCGATTCAACTCAATATACCAAACTACATAACGGTTTTTCAACTGAAACTCTGTTTGAACCTAAAAAAATCTTGTTCAAAACCATCACTACTAGAAAATAGACCTTTAATGACGCGCTTTTTACGATACGCTTTGATTAATGATACGCAAAAGGACGTGGCCTTAAAATAGTGTAATCTCTCCAAAAAATTTAAGGATTTACGTCACGCATTATTGCATGCCCTTAATTTAGTGTCTTAAGAAATAAAATTAAAAACACGGAGGGCGCTTTAGCTTAAACGTGCATCCTCTGTAAGTGTAGCTTTATAATTTTAATGAAAGGTGCTTTTAGTAGACAACGGGGGAAACGAAATCCCAAAATTTTGAAAACCCTTATTTTCAACCTTCTTTCTACCTTTCATCTTCATAATCGACTCTCCCCTCTCCCTCCTTCTCTATCCTCTCTGATCCACTTCTCCGCTACTTGTTAATCTTCTCATCGGATCTCTACTCGAACACAAGTCAGTATTGGGAAAACATATGTCGATTCTCTAGGTTTTAGCAACAAATTTTTGGACATCAGGCGTTTACGGTCGCCTACAATTGAGTGTTCCTAGTCCCGCTCCACCTCCGGTCTACCCAACTCCATCGATCTACTTCTGGTTCCCCTTTTTTAAACCTAGAAGATGATTTAGGGTTCTATATACCATTTCAAAGTCATCTTATGAAATCAATATTCCCTCAATTTCAATTTGATGCAGGTAATATGTGACCAACTACAAGTCTCTCTTTCTTTATCTCTTCATCTCTCTCTCTCTCTCTCTCTCTCTTTCTCTCTCTCTCTCTCTATCTCTCTCCTATATATACATATACATAATGTGTATGTTTTTTTTGATAACATCGATCTAATACACAGACTAAACACTGGTAACAGAAAGATATTCTAGTTATGGAGCTTCAGATCTTAGAAGGTTTACAGTGGAAGGTACGACCAGTGACATCCAAGTTCGTGTAACGGTGATCTATAAAATGATTGTTTGATTTTGTATTGTTAATTACGAAAATGACACTAACACAATTTAATAATGATCAACAAATGCATATAAATAATTTCAACATGTAGCTCTGAAAGTGTTTTTTGTTTATTTTGAACCTTGTTCTTGACTTCTGTAGGTTGGTGGAGTTACCCCAAAGAAGGGTGGAACAGAGCATTTAGGGCTCCCTGTTTTCATCTCAGTTGTAGATGCAAAAGCTGAAACCAAGGCTAATGCATCTGTATATGTGCCTCCACCATTTGCTGTAGCAGCAATCATGGAAGCATTAGAGGCTGAATTGGATTTGATTGTTTGCATTACATAAGGAATTCCACAACATGACATGGTAACCTGCATTTCTTATCAATATGTTGGCTACTTATGCTTTCAATGTAAGAATGTTATTGACTGTCTGTCCCATTTTCTCACATAAACGCATTGAAATCATGTCCTTAATTTTACATTTTTTTTATTAGGACAATGGAAGTGCTCATGTATATTTTGTTGGAGCTCGTGGTGATGTTGGTTTGGTGTTAACTGTTCGAAGTGAATATTTGAGGAGTCAGGACGATCTCTTGTTCGTGGAACATTAGATTATCTACAAGGTCTCAAGGTATGGAATGTCTTAATTTGTTACATTATTTTTATGTATGCATATAAATGAATTCATGATGCTAAGTATGGCTTATAATGTCGTTGTTTTGTAGATACTTGGAGTCAAGAGAATTGAACGTGTTCTTCCAACAGGCACTCCATTAACTGTTGTTGGTGAGGTATGTGTTAAATGAATTCATGATGCTAGTATCACACTTTATGACAGGTGAATCTATAATCTCCCCTATTATGAAACAAGAGATCATTCCCCTAGAAATCCTTCTATCAAAAAACAGCCTAGGTTTGTATTCGTATAAAAAAACAGGCTAGGTTTGTATTTGTATCAAATCTAAACACTTAAAGAAGAGAAATCTCTTAAAGCAATAATCTTTTTTTTTTAATTTCTAGGTTCTGTATTTTCATACTTCCTTTCTCAAAGTATATCTACTGTTTTTTTTTCATAAACCATTAATACCTTTTGGATTCAATTGTTTATTGTCTTTATTTTGCATTTTCCTTCAGGTCCTTATGATCATACAACCTGTGCGGTGATGAAATGAAGATGCTACCTTAACACCAATGACAAATCCAAAAAGACAAACAAACATACACATGGTCACATGGACACTGTTGTTTTAGTGGTATTAGGTTTGTGAAATTAATAGTGTTTTCATCAGGTAATTAGTAATTACCATTAATACCAGAATTACCCTTTGAGTTGCATGGATCTCATTCCTAAGCCATCTTAAATCTTTGCTTGAGACAAAGGGCTCAGCTGTCATTCAAGTAGCCGAGGGATCTGGTCAGGTTAATCAAATTTTTAAAAGGATTATTTTTATTTTCTAATTTTTTATTGTTTTTTTAATTTAGGGTTTTTCGTGTATGCATTTTAGTGAGTCTGTAAACTGTATACAGTCCATCAAAATCTTACCTCATCAAGAAGTTCAACAAATGGGCTTGGAAGGTGATTATGGTTAGAATAGCGTTCTTCAAAAGCAAGCTTGCAACATGTTGGTGATATAGAAATGGTTAATGGTGTGACTGAGAACCAAGGGCAAACTGGTAATTTTGTCACTGAGAGTCAAGAAGATAGTGATGTGAATCTTTCTCATCCTCCTCTTTCGTGTAATGCGATTGTTTGTTCTGGATTTGAAGCTTCCAGAGATGAAGTGATGCAGGTGGGAAAATCGTCTCCTAATGATGAATGTGGATTCCCAAATTACCCTCCTGCAAATGGGCTAGGTTAGAGTCCTTTTTTCTGTTAAAAATGATTGAACATTTAATCTTTTTTATTTTATTTATATATTTTGGTATTTAGGGTCTCCAAATGGGGAAAGCAACTTTGAAGAAGCAGTGGAGTTTCACATGTTTTTAAATATAAATATAAATATTGTTTTGTTTGTAAATTTTGAAGGAAATGGAATCTCATTTATTACCACATCCAATTTTCTTTCACGATATCATAGAGCAGATTTTGACTGAATAAATTTCTCTTTCCAAGTTTCATACATGTCTGGACTTAAATCCTTATATGCCAAACAAAGAGTTCGCAATCCAGCTTCTCCATATTGCTCCAAATGTTCACGTGAAACTTTCTTTAATTCATCATTTCCACTTGCTAATCTCTCAAAAATAACATTATCAGCTCCCTATCAAAGGGCAGATTCTGTATTAGAGTCAGTTTATAAATTTAACAGTTCACTTTTTACTTACAACAAGTATTGGAGATAATTTTGTTTACCATCTTTGATTGAGTCCTTGTGGATCCAATGCCATTCAAGAAACTAATAGCATCATTAAATCCACTTTTCTTTTTTCCCATCTACTTTAGAATTTACTTTGTAGTTTCCCTATAGTTCAAAAATAAGTCTACAACTTTTTTCTGTTTCTTAAGTGAGGGTCTCCTTAATTTAATAACACATTTTTTTTGTTATTTTAGAACATAAATTTTGGGGTTAGTTCAATGCTTTGTTTTATGACCTAATTTAAAAAGCTTAATTGAACCGAAGCTTATCTGATTATTTATTTAGAGGTTTCCTCAGTCTCAATTACACTCCAATAATTTGTATTCTTAGATATAAAGTTCTTGAACTTTTTTGTTATAATATATTGCGAAATTCAACAAATATCTTCCTCATGCTTTCATGGACTTTGACTTTAAGAAGACAACATTTCTTTCATTGCTATTTTTATTGCTTTATGCAACCAAAAAAACATAAAACCTGAAAAATAAATCCAAAAAAATGTCCTCTAATCTGTTAATCTTTATCATGCATCAGTGCTTCGGTGGATCTTCTACCTGAACCACAGACATGGGAGGGTTGTGTTGCATGCATTGGCGAAACCACTGCTTCAGCTGCTAGACAATTAGGCTTAACAAGTGTATATCACCCATCTACCCCTGGTCTTCATGGGTAATATATATATATATATATATATATATATATATATATATATATATATATATATATATTAGTATTAATATAAAATTGGCTATGGAAATTTTACATATACATGAACATAGACAAAATTTGCAATTATTCAAATAACTGTAACCTGATTTTTATTTGACCACAGGTTGGCGAGCTAGCGAGAATAGCTGTGGGAGCAACTGTCATGCTTAATATTCTTATAGCTGGGTACGTATCAATTGAACCTTCTTAATATTCTGATAACCGGGTATGTTGATAGAAGTTTTTTTTAAAAAAAAAGGGGGTACCCTCTTTGTTCACATTTTTCCCTTTGTTGAAATGATATAGGCCACTGATAGGAGCATCAATGAAGTCAGCAAGAACCTTGGGACCAACAATGGCTGCAAATAACTACAAAGGCATATGGATCTACCTTACAGTTCCTATCCTTGGCGCACTAGCTGGTGCAGGTATTTACATAGTAGTGAAACTGCCTGAAGAAGATGATGTATAGCATTTATGTGACCATAATGCCCTGAGGAAGTTTTCTAAGATGTTTTAACCTCTCAAACGTGTATGAATCGCTGACCGGTTATGGTGGTTCCAAGTTATGGTGGTGATATCATAGAGAAGTGGGGAAACAGATGATTCTTTCATTGCTGACTTGGCGGTTGGTCTTGCCTCTTGTCAAATCAAAACATGCTCTCCTTCTCGTGGAGAGCGCTTAGCCAAGTACAATCAGGTAAAAACTGAACAAAACTTAAATTTTTTTACCAATTAATGAAAATCGAGACATTTCTTGAGATAAAAAAAAGGATGAATGCAACAGATAGTAATGTGCTTTCTTTGAAAAATATATACCATTTATAGCATATGCTATCATAGAAAGGATATGTAGAAGAATTTTTAAACTATAATGTCCTAATAAGAAAAGCAAATGGAAAGCAAAATTTTATTCTTTATTAAGTTTAATGCCCGTGTCCAAGAGTGATCATATTTGATTAACAAACATCTGACCGGAGTGTGAAGGTGGCAGTTGAGCTAATTTAATATTTCAGTAAACATCTTTCATCAATTTTTTACTTCTGATTTAAAGTAAATTTATTTTGTTTTTTTATTTGGTGGGTGCAAAATATGCTAATGTTCATTAATATAATTTCATAGGTTTGAAATATGTGAATTTCTTATTGATTTGTTTATTCTTAATGAAGAAGTTGAAGTTTCCCAGGTTAGAATTTTATAGATATTTTCATGTTCCTTGTTTTTATATGTAAAGGTTTTCAGATTAAACTAATATTTGTTGCATTTGGTAGTCCTCAGCTATCATAATTTGTACGTCTTCAAGTCATTATAGTTATATTTTGCAAAAATGATGTACAAAAATCTATAGTGATTTGCATTTTTGTGCTTTGATTTTCAGGTTTTGAGAGGTGGTGGACGAGGCTATCAGAAAGATGGGAATGATTTTGGCTTCTTCTTTAAATGTGGACAGCACAAATTATAAAAGAACCTGTCTGCACCTAACAAGTTCAGCAAGGTAAACTACCAAGTTTAAATGAGTCATTTTCTGTTGTCTATTTGTGGTTTTAAACTTAAACTGTTGAGCATTCTTGTTTTTATGAGTAGTTTCATATTATGTTATGTACTTGTTAATCTTGAATCCTATTCTGCAATTATTATATGTGTTAATTAAATGCTTTTGTACATTTGTAGATACCTCCCTGAACCAGATGACATGTCAGTTTTGGACATTGCATACACAATCTACACAAAGTTTGAAGAATGTCGAAGTGTAATGTCCTCAGTAAGGTATTTACTTCTCATTTGGATCGAAGTTACATTGGAAATCGTATTCAATCATGGATCTTCCAAGTCTAGCTGTAGGTATATGTTTTTCTTAATGAATAATGTAATCATATGTATGAATATGAAATAAAGTTTGTTATTTAGTATGTAATAATCATGTATAGGGAGAAAACAACTTCTATTGATTTGTTTTATCTTTCCATGGATCGATTATTTGTATGATATTAAATTTTATGCAATGGATTGTATTTTTTGTATATAGTATTTTATTTTTTGTTATGAGACATTAAATGCAAATTTAATTTGAAAATTAGTAAATCTATAAATAATATTTTTTTAACATTTAAAATTACGATACGCAAAAATGTGAGTCATCTTCATTTATGACATGGCCTTTCTTGACAGGGGCTTCCTTGATACGCATTGCGCGTCATTAACACGCGCGTCGTAAGGTTACGACGCGCGAATGCGTGTCGTATTCCTTTATGACAGGGCGTTCCTTGATACGCATTGCGTGTCGTAAACGTGCGTCGTAATTGCGTGTTGTAAATGAGCGTCGTAAATACGCGTCGTCTATAGATGACGCCCAAAAGCGTGTCGTCTCTATTTATGACAGGGCCTTCCTTGACGCGCATTTGCGCGTCGTCTGAGCCTTTTACGATGCGCAATGAGCGTCGTAAAAGGCTATTTTTCTAGTAGTGTATTTTCAAGATTCTAAAACTTAAATGGACAATTGCCAATAAAGACAATCTCATCAAAGAATACCCTCAACATCCTAAAAAGGTAGGCATAAGGAAGTTCTCATAGTTTGGTCCCTTTGAAACATTTCACAACCTTTCATATTTATAAAAGAGGAAACGTTCTATTGTTTACTCTCACCATCGATGTGGGATGAAGACATTGTAATAAAACACGCTTTCTTGTTAATAAAACATTATTCAACTTATTTAGTAAAACACCTTTCTCTTGTTTACCATTTCTTTATTGTTCAATAGTTCTATTTTTCTATAATCTCGTAAGTTACTATCCAAAAAAGTAAGTTTTTATTGAATAACTTTTTGTTCAATTCTAAAATCAAAAATTCAGTTAGGTACTTAATATAGAAAGTTTGTTTATATGTATTTTGAAGATTCAAAAGTTCATTATAAAGATAATTCATTTATAAAATATAATTTGCGTATATATTTCGTGCTTTTGATCAAATCGAATTTTCAAACAATTATAATTTTATGTTTAGGTATATGTTTTTTTATATTTATAGAACATTATGTAACTTTTTTAAAATATCATTGGAAACAATTTGAAAAATCATGGGAGTTTCAAATGTATGTAGTGAAAGGAAAATGCTTATTTTATGGTCCAAATAGATCAAACTCGGACCGATTCAACTAAATATACCAAACTACATAATTTTTTTTTCTAGTGAAACCCGGTTTGTATATATTTCATGCTTTTGAATCAAAGTGATTTTTCAAACAGTTATAATTTTAGGTTTATGTAGATGCTTTTTTATATTTATATAAAATTATGTAACTTATTTATAATATTATTAGAAATAATTTGAAAAATCATGGGAGTTTCAAATGTTTGTTGTGAAATGAAAATGATTCCTTTATCGGTCCAAATTGATCCAGCTCCGGTTCAACTAAATATACCCAACTACATATTTTTTTTTCTAACTGAAACACGGTTTAAACCTAAAAAAAATTTGGTTCAAAACCATTTTTGGAATTCTAAAATTTAACTAGACACTTGTCAATATAGACAATCTCACCAAATAATACCTTCAAAATCCTACAAACATAGGCATGATGAAGTTCTCATGGTTTGGTCCCTTTGAAACATTTCACAACATTTCTTATTTATAGAAGAGGAAACATTCTCTTGTTTATAGAACATTATTTAACTTATTTATAGTATTATTGTAAAGAAATTGAAAAGTCATGAGAGTTTCAAATGAATGTGGTGAAAAGAAGTTAAAAAAGGGGGTTTCAAATACATGAGATTTAAGAAAAACGCTGACTTTATAAGTATGTATGATGGAGAGTTGGAGACCCTTGCCCTTCGGACACGTCATAATAACAATATCACCATCTTTTAAATTTAAAAATTACTTCCAAAATTACTCATATTATATCTCTTCCTCTCATAATATAACATTCATTTTATAATTATAATAATTAATTCGTTAGATTAAACTTTCCTTTATATTAAACGTTATTTTATTTTAACTATAGTCTTATTTAAACTACAGCTCATTATCATCTTAGTTCAATAGCACCAACTCTTAAACAAAATTATTCATGTGTTCCATTAGAAAAATAAAAGAAACATATATTTTCATTAGAAAATTTGACATTATCTATTCATTTGTTTATTTAAATCATTACTATATCCGTATAATAGGCATCATAATATCAAACGTTTCTACTTTCAAAAAAAAATACAAATACTTTTTAATTAATTATGAAACATTTTATTAATAATATAATTATAAAACACTATATCTAATATATTAAGTTCTTTTCTTAAATATTAATTAGTTAATAGTTAGAAAGCTAATTTGTTATTGACATGACTTTATAGATTTCAAATAAACTCTTAAATATTAGTTTGTTAATAGCTAGAAAACTAATTTGTTATTGACGTGACTTTATAGATTTCAAATAAACTCAAAATGTAGCTTTTTTGTACTCATTAACGTTCTATCTATTAATGTATTAATTTGAGTTGTTAATATTAATTGGGTCAATTTTTAATGGCTTAGAACAATTTAAGAAAAAACCTGAAACCATGACACAACCAAGAATAAAAAATGGAAGAACATTTCACATATAAACTCATTCACAGACTATACACATTATAATTTATCCACAAAGAAAAAAAAAGAGAGAAATGATTAAACAGTTTCTGTGACAAAACATAAATATATAATTAAAGATACACACATGATATATATCATACAGACATGTACAACATATCATAAATACCCACACATAGATATAACACAAAACCTTCGTATTCAAATACAAATACATAAAGATGGGGAGTAAGATCTCAAAAAACAAAAAACAATTTAGAAGCTGTCTAATATCAAGTACTCTGATCCTATGAATATTTATGTATTTAAAAAAGGAAAAGCTAAGTCATTTTCTATGTTCACAACATGTAATCGATAAAGACACCATGGCAATATTAGAAAAAGAGATGTGGTGACTGGATGAGTTGAGTAGCTTAAACACTGATGGTACTAAGAAACGATGGAACTGATAATAGATCTAGGTTATCCTGTGTCAGCATTGACGTCAGTTTGGTATGGAGGCGGAGGCGGAGGCATCTGAGATTGATGGTGGAGACGGCTCAGGTATATATCTATGGGTTAGGTGTAGTTGACACATGTTGGTGTGCAACAGCACGATAGCCGTCATCGAAGACGAATGTTCCTATGGATAGAGGTAGCGGTAGTTGTAACCAAGAGTGGAGATGATGTTGATAATGGTTTTTTACGTTATAGAGAGCGTAAAGAGAAAACTAAGTTACAGTATCACAAAGGTTTTGTTCTAAAATGAGGAGACGACATCAATCTATTTTATAATGTGAATGCTTTCTTTTTATTGACTTAAACTTATTCACATGGATCACCATACCTCTTAATAATCTATACCATCCAAATTAAATCTAGGGCTTCATATCTAACCTCATTATTTTTAAGACTTTGGTCTTAAAACTTTTGGGATTCGTATTATATATGCTTTATAAAGTAGTGTGTGTGTATATATATATATATATATATATATATATATATATATATATATATATATATATATATATATATATATATATATTCTTGAATCAAGTTTGGGTCCGCAATTGGGATCATGTCAAGATTATGATTGGGTCTGCTACCACATGTATTAGTGTGTGAGCATGTGCTATATGTGTATGTCTTGTATTTAAGTATTTGAATTACCAACATATGTGTTGCTCTTTTTCATTACTTAGTCATGTGGTTTTTTGGAAACATAGCATATCTAGTGTGATAAAGCAAAACATGTCATATTACTTTTTATTAAACAAGATATTGTAATTAATATTTTTGAATTTTGATATGAGTTACCTATGTAGATATTTGTAGTAGATTTGGTGGATTTGAAAATAATTCTTTCTACCTTAAACAATTTTATATACAAAGTGAGAAATTCTTCTACCTTAAACTATTTATAAATAATTTTACAAATAGGCAACTTGTTTCAAAATGTTAAGTATAAATATACTGAATTGAAAACAATAATAATAAATGTGAAATAACAATATACAAAGTGATAATATACAAACAAACATTCATGATTTCAATGCTTAAAACATCACCGCCCCCTCCATTTTCACCTTTAAAAAATGTTCATACTATTTTTTTTTCATTTAATTGTATTTATATGTATTATTAAAAATATTAATAATAACGAATTTAAAAAATAATATACTTATTTATATTTTCAACAACAACAACAACAGCAACAGCAACAGCAACAGCAACAACAACAAGGTTTTTGTCTGTAAAAAAATTCTAATATTTTTGTTTTCAGAAAAGTTTCAATATTTTAAATCAGTTTATGAAATAGTCACAAATTAATTTGTTACTGGTTTCCACCGGTCAAAAAGGGTCAAAATGCAAACTTTTGCCGGTTTTTAGAATTTTTCGTAAACAAAAATTAATTTATGAATAAAACGTGAACTGAACCAAATTTTTGGGACTTTATTTGAGATTTCTTTTATGTTTTTAAATATAAAACGATGAAAGAAACTTGCAATTTTTTTACATAAAAGACAAGAAATTGTCAATTAAAAATTTAGGATTTCAAAGAATAAGATTGTAAATTACCCGATAGTCTTCAGAAAAATCCATAGATATTACGAGCACACTAAAGATAAAGTTATTGATTTTTTGAATGGAAAACTATAGATACTATTAGATTCTTGCCATCTAAACATAACATATTATATTAATATATTCGCTATGTTTGACAAAATGTATTAACTTACTATATTCTATTTATATGACAGAGGGTACTATATTTCTTTTGTTTGATAAATGGAGTATTACAATAAACTCAGTAAATCTTTATATCCATATGATATTATATTACTTATTTTTACTAATTACTATATTTTGATTATATGAAAGATGATAATATCATAATGTAATCTTATTAGTAATCATTCGGTCTAATAGAGAGTGTTATCTACTGATTATTATCTTATTGTAATTTTATTGTATTCTTTCTGTATGAAAAAAAAATATTATCTAAAGATGTATATTGAAACCAGGTATCCTATTTGGATCTTATCCGATACGAACACCTGATTCTAAAAAACCAGTTTTACATAATTTGGATTGGATAATCCGATCCATCAAATTATTACTAGATTAGAATCCTGAACTCAAGACCATATTGGACCTTACATTACTAACCAAATTTTCCAAAAATTGGATCCCAATATGGTTTTTAACCGATTTATTTTTTCCTCGTTAAAAAAATCAAAAATTTTTACACACACACACACACACACACACACACACACACACACACACACATATATATATATATATATATATATATATATATATATATATATATATATATATTGGACAAGAATCCAACCAAACTTTGAAGTATATGATGATAACTGATGATACATAAGAAATTGTTTCATATTAAGAAAATATATTTTTTTGACATTTTTATTATGAAAACTTGAATTTCAAAGTAGTTAAGGATGTGTAAAAACAAATAGTTGTTAAAACCACCTTTAAATGTATATAATCATAACACTCTTTAATGTAAACTTATTATATTTAATTAATTGCTAATAAGTTTAATTTATAAAGTACATGTGTTTGATTTTTATAAGATAAAATCTACTTGCATGAACCTATATATATATATATATATATATATATATATATATATATATATATATATATATATATATATATATATATATATATATATATATATATATATATGAAATATTTGTTAGGAAGGGTAAAAAGTGCAACATTTGTATGATTTTTGGCGAATCAACATAATGAATTATTAGATAATATAAAAATAATATGATCTGCAAAAAAATTCCAAAAAAACGCAACAATGCTTCACTTTTTGCGATTATTCACTAAAGTGGTCTGAAAAATGAATCATCTTTGCTTTTTTTTTTTTTCTTAGCGTATTCTTTTTATGATAAATGTTATTTTTGTATCATCTAATGATTTCTTTCGTTGGTCGATCAAAAAATATGCAAGTGGTGCACTTCTTACCCTTCCTATCAAATATTTACTTCTTATTTCATCTTGGTTATACATACATATATATATATATATATATATATATATATATATATAGTTAGGTTCAAATGTTTTCACTATCTATTGTGTGCATGTATGATTGATTCCGGACCAATCATTTTAGTTATTTTAAGAATGTAGTTAATGCATATTAAATGCTGAATATGTAATTAATATCCATTATATCTTCAATATGTAATATGTATTAATTACTTTTTTAAAATAACTAAAATTATTGATCTAGAATCAATCATACATGCACACAATAGATAGTAAAAACAAAATAACCTAACCCTATATATATATATATATATATATATATATATATATATATATATATATATATATATATAACAAACGTCGACAACCCCTATTTATATGGGGATGAAATATATGTCTTAATAACAAGGTATGTATTCTTAATTAATATCATGTGTCACCATTTTAGGCATTGTTATTAATATCATGACACATGTCAATTTATTGGCACTTGTAATTAATATCATGACACTTGTCAATCTAATAATTCTCCTTTTCAAATTTCAAATTTCAAAATTTAAATCACATTTTAATTACATTAAATTAATAATATTAGAATAAAAATAAAATAAAATTTATACCAATTATAATAAAATATAATTTATACAAATTATAAGATAATATATTTTACGTATTTATTTGAATCAACGATTATAATTTTATATATAACTAAAAAAATATCTTTTAGTTAATAAGTTATTTAAAATTATTAATTAATAGTTTTGAGTTTTTACTTAGAAAGTTTAATTAATTTTTTAACCGTGGTTCCCACGGGTTATAAACTAGTATATATATATATATATATATATATATATATATATATATATATATATATATATATATATATATATATATATATATATATATATATATATAGATGTTTGGCAGAAAGGGTGGGAGATTTATGGTTTTGTAGTTGTACGTAGAAGAAATGAGATCATAAAAAAGAATAAGAATGCAAATTGTAAAAAAGATGTCTAAATGGATAAAGACCAACCTTCTAAAGAAAAATTATATACGACTTCTAAATAACAGAAAACAAATATGACATCAGAAGATTTAGTTATTGTGGACTAACCATCTTTACCAATACACCATGAACATATAATATTGTTACAACTTGTTTATATTATGTTTACGAATATTTGTATTTAGAGTATTGTGTTTTGGATAATAACATGTTTTCACCATAAGACTATGGAAATTATCTGATATCATTAATTTTTTATATTTTTTTGGATCAATTCATATCATTGATTTGTTTATCGGCTTATTCGTGTCGTTGGATCATAACACATTTGAATAATAGAATATTTTTGATCATAGATTAATCAAATTAGATCATTGTATTAGATTTGTTACATCTAGTCATAAATTATTTGTACATATCATTTTGATTCATATAGTTTTGAAATGTTATGATCCTTAATCTATCATTTGATGGTGTTATTCATTATGATATATCATCTCGACAACCCCTATTTATGTGGGGATGAAATATATGTCTTAATAACAAGGTATGTATTCTTAATTAATATCATGTGTCACCATTTTAGGCATTGTAATTAATATCATGACACTTGTCAATCTATTGGCACTTGTAATTAATATCATGACATTTGTCAATCTAATAATTATCCTTTTCAAATTTCAAATATCAAAATTTAAATCACATTTTAATTACATTAAATTAATAATATTAGAATTAAATAAAATAAAATTTATACAAATTATAATAAAATATAATTTATACAAATTATAAGATAATATATTTTACGTATTTATTTGAATCAACGATTATAATTTGATATATAACTAAAAAAGTATCTTTTAGTTAATAAGTTATTCAAAATTATTAATTAATAGTTTTGAGTTTTTACTTAGAAAGTTTAATTAATTTTTTAACCGTGGTTTCCACAGGTTATAAACTTATATTATATATATATATATATATATATATATATATATATATATATATATATATATATATATATATATATATATATATAGATGTTTGGCAGAAAGGGTGGGAGATTTATGGCTTTGTAGTTGTACGTAGAAGAAATGAGATCATAAAAAAGAATAAGAATGCAGATTGTAAAAAAGATGTCTAAATGGATAAAGACCAACCTTCTAAAGAAAAATTATATACGACTTCTAAATAAAAGAAAACAAATATGACATCAGAAGATTTAGTTATTGTGGACTAACCATCTTTACCAATACACCATAAAAATATAATATTGTTACAACTTGTTTATATTATGTTTACGAATATTTGTATTTAGAGTATTGTGTTTTGGATAATAACATGTTTTCATCATAAGACTAGGGAAATTATCTGATATCATTAATTTTTTATACTCTTTTGGATCAATTCATATCATTGATTTGTTTATCGGCTTATTCGTGTCCTTGGATCATAACACATTTGAATAATAGAATATTTTTGATCATAGATTAATCAAATTAGATCATTGTATTTACTGATTTGTTACATCTAGTCATAAATTATTTGTACATATCATTTTGATTCATATATTTTTGAAATGTTATGATCCTTAATCTATCATTTGATGGTGTTATTCATTATGATATATCATCTCGACAACCCCTATTTATGTGGGGATGAAATATATGTCTTAATAACAAGGTATGTATTCTTAATTTGTATTAATAATAAATATCATTGTTCATTTTAAGTATTTTATGTTGTGTTTTTTATGCATATTTACTATAAGCTCTAATAGGAGAGATATTTTTTCTCCAGCTAGATGCAAAACTTTTATCGAGTCATAATCTCAGTGTTTCCAACAATAGTCTATTTATTTTGACATCGTTGATCTTAAATGTTGTAAAGACATAAGAAGATGATAGCTTCTTTTTTTATGTTCTTGAATAAGCCTTACCTACTAAATATATTGAGTTTATGTTTGGTGTAAACTTGAGACATCGTTGATCTCATGATATCGAGCCTTTTTCATCTCCTCGTCCGCCGCGTACTGCGGAACAAGGAGGGCCCTCTCCCTAAATTTGGCGGTAATCTCTGCCATAGTCTTTGTCGTCTGCTGGAGATCCTGGAACTCCCTGGCAAGCTGCTGCACCTCGATAACAGGTGCGAACTCGGCTCTGAACCTAGTCGTAAAATCACTCCAGGTTATGGCATCTAACACGGTGTCATCTCCAATGGCTCTCCCAACCTCCTCCCACCAATCACGTGCCCGACCCTTCAGAAGACAGGACGCAAGCCTAACCTTGTCCTCCTCGGGACATCTGCTGGTGCGGAATGCGTTGGCGACATCTGCCAACCATCGGGTACTAGCAATGGGGTCTCGGGCCCCCTCATAACCAGGAGCTCTACATGCTCTGAACTCTCTGAACGTGAGCGTGCGCGACCCCATCATGGTCGCCACCTCAGTGCAAATCACAACCAACATCTCATCCATAAGCTCCAGAATACCCTCCTTGATCAAACCGAAGATCACATGAGTCTGCTCAAGTATGCTACGCGTGATATCTGAGGAGATAAACTCCCTAGTCTGCTTATCCAAATGCTCGACTCCAGAGCCAGAGCCTGGACCTGATCCCTCTCCGGCACCTGAACTACCGACTGCTGGTCTAGGGTGTAAAACCACCATTCTGAAAACACATAATGACAAACGTCAAAATACAATTATAACTCGAGGGATCATATCTGCTACGAGTTCCCTGGTCTTGTCTCAGCCTTCCTTGATTCGAGTACGGATCCTCTGCTTTCAATAGTATGGGCCCATACTACCTTCCACATCTATCCGTACTTTCCTCAAGAAGTGCCTTGATTCCACCAAGTCCCTCCTACTGCTACTGCTCTCTGCCACTCTCATCCTAGGCTCGCCCTAGGGTAATCGCCAACCCACTCTCCGCTATTAGCTGCACAAGAAGTCCCGGATACCTCCCCCTAACTAGCTCGTAAACACTATTACATATCACTAAGACTAGATAATTCTTCGAATGAAAGATCATACCCTACAACGGTTGGACTCAAACAAGAGCTGCGTAATAGAGCTTGACCTAACCTTCTGAAATTGTTTAATCCTCATAATATGTAACGTAACATATTCATTTACTGGTTAGTAAGAGGTAACTAAGACTCCTAAAAGCACAAAGCAAGCAACATTCGGGCATCGAGTAACATAATCAAGCATATACTACTCTGGCTATCATACCGACAATTCTGTACTAGCATGCAGTTCTCATAGAGTTGGAACACATATAACATGCAGTTCTCATAGAGTTGGAACACATATAACATGCAGTTCTCATAATGCTCATGTCGTGAGCTCGATGTCATTGTGTTCGTCATCAAGCAACTTGCCCTAGAAGATGTCCATCACCTGCTCACGTCGTGAGTTCTGACACAGGGGTTGAAATTCGTGCCCCGAACTTTAGAAATTCATATCTTTCGCATACAAGCTCCGTTTTCGACATTCTTTATATCAACACGTAGGTGAGATTATGCTCTACAACTCTCATTTAGACTCCGTCAGCTAGTTTTGACTTTATTTTTATTATATTATTTTTAGTAGGCCGGGACAGGAAAACTCCATTAGTAATTCATAACTTCTTCATCAGATGTCCGTTTTCATCTGTCTTTTTACCGTTGCACTACTATCGACGAGATCTTCGATTCTCGTTTAGATTGTTTCGGCTAGAAACCACTCGATCTCATATTCGAACTTTGGGCTGCATACTGCTAAGCTGAAACTTAGAAAAATCATAACTTTCTCATACAAAGTCAGATTTGGACGTTCTTTTTATGCACACTCTCGGTTTCACTATTCTATGACTTTCGTTTAGATCACTAAGGCCAAATATCGCTCTATCGTAAATTCATTATTTACGTCGCGTAGTGTCGTGCTGGTTCTGTCGCGAAACTTCGACAAGTCATAACTTCTTCGTTATAACTCGGATTTCAGTGTTCTTTATATGTACAAAATACTTTAACATATACTACAACTTAGTTAAGATTACTCCTTCTAAATAATCTTCCATCAAAAAGTCATTTTTTTGACGCTCATTGTCCTTAAATTGACTAGCCCTGATCTACGGGTGTTACACACCACACCGGTAAAGTCTTGTACTTGAATGTCGATTTTGAAACTAAAGCCATTGATATAAACGAATACAATAATATAAAATTAGAAAATTTAACTAAAGAGTATAATAATATGTATAAAAGAATTATTAAAAAACTTAGAACAAGATATATGTATTTGTTCATGCAAGTTGAAGTGTAACAATAAAAAACTTCTTCATCTTGCTTTTGGTCCGTTCCACGAGTTTTGCCATCATACGTTAAAACGACTTTTATGACTTTCTCTTGACAAACATATGTCAACATATTTAAAAAATTAATATAAAGGATATAATTTTGTTTCTATAACTAAATAAATGAAACTAACATACTTAAAGTAGATTGATTAGCTTTTTTCATGACCTCTCAACAGGAATACAGTAATAACAAGTAATAAGAACAAAGTAAATACAATAAATTGTAGAAGAAGAAGGAGAACATGATAAAGAAAAAAACCTAAAAAAAAGAATTATAGAATAAGATTGTTGAAGAAGTACACTGTAAATCATACGACTCAATCCAAAATCGTAAAAAGAACAACTTCAATGTAATCGTGTATATATATATGTTGTTTTTCAATAATGAAATCACTATCTTCCAAAAAAATAGGATCCTAAAATATTATCTTGGAGATTTTCGGTTGTTCATCTGGAAAAAAATGATATCACTTATATTGAATCAAAATTTCAAATTAATTGACTTGCTTAATTAATGAGTTTTAAATTCAAAACCATTATCTCAAATTGATTTATTTTACGTGGGATATACCGGCAGATAAATTATAAATAATATTGACTTTATTTTTAACTCTTAAATATTTTGATAATTTAATAGGATTAGATTAGATTTTATAGGTTAATGACCAAATTATTGATATGCTTATTTAATGAGTTTTTAAAAAAAAATTAAATAAAAACTAAACGGGTTTGAATTTTGAAGCCAAAAGCTATAAATAAGAGAGTTAAATTAGAAACAATATTAATTAGAGAAACTAATATCTTGTATATAAATAAACTGATATGCTGTAATTGATAGTGTAATTATTGAATTTAAAGATTCTATAATTTTAAAGATTTTATAATTAAATATAATTGTATTTGAATTTTATTTGAAGAAGATGACGTCAGCAATCTAATCTAATCTAATGTTAAAAAACATAAGATTAAAATGCAATTAAGGGTCGTGATTGATTATTGAAGAATAAATATGTGTCTTTTAATACAAAGGTCATTGTCAATCGTATTCTTTGTGCTTACATTAATTGATTGCATGTTACGCGACCAACCGTAAGGGAATATCCCCCAAACCACATCATCTCCTGAAAACTAACAATTCGGCACCAAAGCCTCCACAATGTTTAAATCAACTTTTTAACTACAATAAAAGTCATTATTTTATAGTTAATGACAAATAAACAGCTTACATATATTTATTTATATTTTAACTATTTTAACTATATGATTTCCATACCCAACACACACAAAGACATTCAGCTAATATCCTATAAACTTAACACATTAAACACCGGCCGATCACACTACATGGTGATCCATGAATCACATAAAATTTTGAACTCGACACGGTAGGAGCCACCGTCTGCCGTCGCAGCTTTTGCCCTTCGACTCATCTCTAAAACCTGTTCCCTTACTATTCTCCCTTCTTCACCCTCCATCAACTCCTTCACCTTCTCCTCCACAGCCATCGCAGTTACAAACCCATCTGGCTCAATATCCAAAGCGAGTGCCACCTTCATTTCTTCAACTAAATACACCCTATTCATCTTCTGCTCCGCGTACAATGGCCATGCAACCATTGGCACCCCATTTACCACCGCTTCAAGCGTCGAGTTCCACCCACAATGACTCACAAATCCACCCACCGATTCATGACCAAGTATCGCCAGCTGCGGTGCCCAATTTTTCACCACCAGTCCCATATCCCTAGTCCTCGCGATAAACCCTTCTGGAAAAATAGCATCAACATCGAGCTCTTTATTACCACCGGAATTCGACACACTTTCATCATCGGGTGGTGATCGCACCACCCACAAAAATCTTTGCTTGCTACTCTCTAACGATCGCTATTTCTTTCACCTGCCTTTTCTTGAAAACACCCACACTCCCGAAGGATAAAAACACTAGACTTTTAATTGGTTGTGAGTTCAACCATTTTAAGCACTCGTTTTCACTAGGATCCACTTCATTGTCATCAGCGATCAAAGGTCCAATGAAATAAGTTGGTGGAGTTTGACCTTCGGGGGTGCATTTACCATCCCGGAGAGCGTCAACAGCTCTTTTTTCGAACCCAAGAAAGGTGTTTGCAATGATGCCGGTGGATTTTGCCATGGTTCTGGCTGTGTTTATGAAGTCTTTGTAGGCGGGTCTGTTTTTATCAACGAAACCTGCGGGAAAATGGGAAGAATGGATTGGAGGTACTCCAGGAATATCAAACACAAGATTTTGATCTTTAATGGAGCCGGAGGTGATGTTGTCGATGGTGGGGAGATGTAAGAACGAACAGAGGCCGGAAGCGCCACCTGTGTAGAAGTAGTAAGTGGGTAAGTCGAGGTTTTTACAGACTTGGAAAGCTGCGTTCGTAAAGAAATCAAGGATCACAGCTTTAATGGTGGATTTCTCCGTGATGGCTACGAGTGTGTTGTGCAAAATAGGGTCGTAAAGCTCATGGATAGCGAAATTAAGGCGGATGATATCAGAAGAGAAGCCTGGTGGAATAGCGATGATCGGGAAGTGGTGGAACGTGATGGAAGGGACGGTGGCAGAGACGGTTTTGATGTATTTTTCTGTGGGGCCGGTTTCAAAAGGTGGCGGAGTGATGAGGATGACGAGAGAGACAAAAGGATGGTGGTTGAGGATGAGTTTTCCGAGCTCCACCATGGAAACCAGGTGGCCTCTCCCCGGAGAAGGATACATAACAACCGTCGCTGATTCCATTCCTTTTTTGTGTGTGTATGTGTTAAAGTGTTAGCTGGAACTCAAAGAGTAGAGAAATCGATATTGTTGTATTTAAACAAAAAACATGGAAATGAAGGTCTAAAAGAGTTATCTTGAGACCACAACTCAAAACCTTATATAAGCGGGGGGCCATCTTGGTGCAGCTGAAGAAGTCACAATCCACAAATTCATATCGTAAACTCTATCTGGGGCCTACTTCCTAGTCCTTAAGAGTAAACTACATTTACGGTCTTTAGGCTGGAGGGAGTGGTGCCACCGAAACCGCACTCCCTCCCTCGCCACGTAAGCGCCACGTCGGATTTTACCACTTAAGTGTGGTTTCTTGCCACACCAAGGGTGTGGTGCCACAGTTTTAGTTTTATTTTTTTTTCTTTTTTTTTTCTTTTTTTTTTTTAACTATTTTAATTTAAAAAAACTTGTTTTTTAATAAAAAAAAACATAATTTTAAAAACATAATAGTTCATTAATTAAAAATACAAATACCATACATTACTTAATTTAAAAAAAAAAAAAAAAAACCTAAAAATTTAGAAAAACAACGTAGAAACAAAAAACCAACAACTTAAAAAAAAACACACTAGAAACCTTGAAAAAAAAAACTAGAAATTAGCCACGAGTCATGTAACGGTTTTTCACTTCCTCCTTCATCGCCAAAACCACTTCAAGCTCGGCCCCGGTCATATTCGACGTGTCCATTGCTAGTATTCGCATGTCGCTCTCCCTTTGTTTCCGAAGCTCTCTTTCAGAAGCAATTTTCAAAATCTTGTCCATTCTCTCTTTTATATCCTTCATGTCGGTTCCCATTTCTTTCAAATCATCTGAATCCGACGCTTTGCCTTTGCCTTTGCTTTTTGATTTGTCTCTTCCCAATGGTCGGGAAGGTGGTGAAACTGGAACAGGTTCATCTTCGTTCAGATCAAACTGAACACGAGCATCTGATGTAGTGTGGTCGGACTCAGATGTTCTGCTGTGTTTTGACCCACTGTCGATATGTTGGTCAGATGTTTTGCTACTCAGCCATTTCCTGTTATCTTTCAAAAAATTCCAAACTTCAAGAAACTTGAAAGTCTTCAAATTTTCTTTTTGATACACTTTTAAGGCTTTCTTCAAAATGACTTCATCACTTTCTCCACTTTTCCATTGACGTTTCATGTTGTTCCACAAGTCATTAAACAACATGACTTCCTTGTTCATCTTCCCCCATTTGGAGTACACTTGATGTTTTGAACGGTATTCTCCACGGTTCATTCCTTTATGGAACCTGTGTAAAACTCGAATCCAAAAGCGGTCATGCTTTTGGTCTTTTCCAACCGTCGCGTCTTCTGAAATATCGATCCAAGATTGTGCCAACACCAACGCTTCCAAAGGTTCCCAACATTTAGCCTCCGCCTTCTCTTTTCTTTTAGGCGCTGCTCGAGTGGGCTGAGTTTCTGTAACGAATTCCGGTTCAGAATCAGAAACGACCGTTTCTGGTTGTGTTTGTGTTTGTTGCACAAACTCGGGTTGGGACAAAAAATCAAATGGATTAAAATCCGGGTCGGGTTGTGGTAGTGGTGGTGTTTGTGGTTGTGGTTGCCCTGGCCGTTGTGGAAAATACGGATACATACCGCCGTAGTGGTAATACGGAGGTGAGAATATCGGTTGATCAAACGAAGGTACTGGGGTGTTGGTATTTCTGACGGGTGTTTTTTCTTTATTAGGTCGTTTGGAAGATGACATTTTTCAAAGGGTTGGAGGAAATGGTTGTATTTATATGTGTTTAAAGGTTGTGTAAATGTAAAAGTAAAGATATGTATATATAGATGGAGTAAAAGGTTAAAAAAAAAAAAAAACAAAAAAAAACAAAAAAAAAAAAAAAACAAAAAATCCGGTCGCAAGAATCTTGAACGGTCAAAAAAGTGGCAGCCAATCAGCGAACGCGGTCCTCAAGGGCCGCACTGCGGTCTCGACCGCCCAAAACCGCACCCTAGGGGCGGTGTTTCTGTCCCACGTGGCGCGGCCGCGGTCTAAAACCGCATACCACTCCGATGAGTCTTATAGTAATGTGTTTTGCTATGTAGAGGCGGCGGAGGCTCTGGCCCCCCATCTTTTTCCTTCTTTTGCTAGTTAAATACCATACCCTTTAAGGCCTTACTCATGTATGTCGTACTATCTTTCCATTTTTAGATTATAATAATTAAAAAAATAAGTTATCAATATCTGGGATTTTCTAATATCGCATATAAGAAGTATTAATTAATCATGATTATTATCATAATTAAATGTGAAATGCATTAATTATAAAGATTATTAATGAATTTTATATTTAATTATGGTAATATTTCTTATAATTAATATGCCTAACATTTAATTATGATAATAATTGTGATTAATTAATATTTTTTATATGTGCCCTTAAGGGCACATATTATAAAATCCTTTTTTTATTATAATTTGTAAGTACGCATATGTATTTGGTTTATTAATTTTAAGTGATATAACTTTGATTTGTTAAATGATGAGCTTTACTATATTATTATTCTTATATCATTTATCGGATATATTTTACCTGAAATAAAAAAGGTTATAAGACTGGAGGGAGTGACTCGCTTGCCATGCTCGCCTCCAGCTCGCTAATAGTGCTAAATCCACTCCTTACAAATGTGTCAAAGTCCTTGTCAAAACAAAGTCGCCAGACTCCTAACGTGAGGAAAGAGAAAGAGATTGGGAGATAAATGCCACTGATTGGTTAAATCTTTTTTTTTTCTGTTCTTTTTTTCTTTCTTTTTTTTTAAATATAAATAACACATGATTAGATGTTACCATTCCTTACATTTTTGTTACCACTCTCTTCATCCTACATGGCTTAAAAAATCTTATGTGACCTTAAAAAATTATATATGGCAACATGCTAAAGATGTTACCACTCCTTTCAGCCTAATATTATTAAAATATATTGTCATTCTAAATTAGAAAACTATTTATTCAGAGATAGATAAAACTGAATACGCCGTTATTTTATAAAAACTATACGTTAACATAATCATTTTTCGATTAACTTTAAATAATATCAAAATTGCTATGGAGAGCTTCCTATAAAGATAAATATGGGTTTGATTCACATGCATTAATGCTCCTATATCTTGTATTTCTTTGTAGTTATTTTCTTCTTTTTATATGATTGTTTCCTTTTCTTTTCTTGGTGTAACCTTGTGTATAAATTGGGTCTCTTGCCAAGAAGCTGAATATATAGAAAATTAGAAATATTTCTCTCTGTTTCACATGGTATCAGAGCAATACCGGAAGTAGAGACCATTAGAATTACCTCCTTACTCTCGAAAACCCCTCACCATGAACGAAAAAGAAATCCCTCATGTCATTGTACAAAATGTACAAGATGCAATGTTTCTATCCGGAATCATCTTGGATGATGAGAATTACCCGTTATGGTCGCAACTCATGGAGATGCGAATCGGAGCAAGGAAAAAATTAGGGTTCCTCATTGGTTCTAACATGAAACCAATCGAAGAAAAAAAGATGGAAGCTTGGGTTATTGATAACCATCATGTCAAGGGCTAGCTCATCGATTCTGTGAGTCCACTTTTGATGTATCACTCATCAGACTTTAGACGATTAAAGAAATATAGGATGTGGTTGCTAAGACTTTTATGATGGCACCGAAGAAACACAATTATTCGAATTGAATCAGAGATCTTTCACCACGCATCAAAAAGGAAGAAATATACTTACATACTACATCAAACTGGTAAGTATTTTTCAAGAAATTGACTCGATATTAAGAAGAAAGATCAAGATGACGATGTCACATCGTATCTCTTCTCAAGACTCTGGCTCGTCGTCAAGTACACATATTTTTGGTCGGTCTTGATCTAGGGTTCAACCAAGCCCGAAGTGAAATCCTAAGGAAAGATCCACTCCTTGACCTTGAGTCATGTTATGCATATGTACCAAAGGACCAAAATCAAAGACACACAATGGAAGAAACACAGGTTAAATCTGATGGCATGGTTCATTTGACTACTCGAAGCCGCCCCACAAAAGGAAAAACCTCTAATAATAAGGGAAATACCCTTACTTGTAATCATTGTTATGAAGAAGGACACTCAAAACAACAGTGTTATAAGATTATTGGATATCCTGAATGGTGGGATTTCTCGAAAAAACCACGGAAGAAGATTGGACAGGCTAGTGTGGTTGCTACAGGAAAAAACAGAAGAAACCAATACTCCCATCACTACTTGTAATACCCTATTTCGAGTCGTTTCATAATTCAGGGCCTTTACCCGAATATCAAGTATCATAAGGCTCCGGGCTTTGGGAAGGAGAGGTTTAGACCTATTTGGATATCGGTAATTAGATTGTGTGATCTAAGAATTTAGTTGTGCTTTGGAGTCAAAGAGTAAAATGGGAAGTGGTGTTTCAAACTTCTTTTATGAATTATGGATTTTATTTTGATGTGTTTTAATTCAAAAGTAATTATATAGGGTTATAGAGCTCCATAATACCTTTCTGTGGATATAAAAATCGTCGAAATCGGAGTTGAGACAAAGTTATGACCGTTTGAAGTTAGAAAGGTTTTGGGGCTTAGTCTAGTACGTTGGGTGTACTAGGCATACATAGAGTAAGTTGGGCATACCTGGAGTATGTTGGGCATATGCGATCAGTACCCAAACCCTATTTTCGTGGTTTGAGCCCTATTTAAGCTCCTTAACGTCCATAAACTCATTCCATTCTCAGCCTCCACCTCTTTAACACCCTTCCATGAAAACCCTAAGCCTAGGTTGAGTCTTTTGAGCAAAAGAAGGTGTTTTGAGTGCTTTAAAGTGTTCTTGGTGCATCTTGGAGAAGAAAGAGCTCATTGGAGAAGTGTTGTTTGCATTGGATCTTGTAGATCTTGACTTTACTCACCTTGATCTCTCTTCTAGAGGTATAAAGTTTGAATCTTGATTATGCATTTGTTAGATCTAGCTAGTTTTAGATGTTATGAGCTTTTGGTCAATTTAGTTCATAAAGTTTAGATCTTGAAAGTTTGTGACTTTTTTATGGATAAAGTTGGAAACTTTATCCATCTAAGCATCATTGTTATTCAGATATGAAGGTTGGAGACTTGTACTTAGTGTATTATGTTGAAAAAGATGCACTTTTGGTCCCTTTGATACTTAAAGGCTAGATCTTGGTAGTTTGGACCATTCTAATGGATAAAGTTGGAAACTTTATCCATTATGGAGCTTTTAAGATCCATAAAAATTTGATTTTGATCCTTCTATTTCTTCCATGCAAGTGTCATGATGTCTTAATGGATTTATAAGTTAAGATTTTGGTTTTTGGACCTTTTCTAGACATGGAAAGTCATAAATGTGGAAACTTTATGACTTAGAATGATGTTTTGGGACTAGATCTAAGTATTGGATGAAAGGGCTTAAAAGATTAAGCACTTAAGGGAAAAGTGCCATCTGACCGTGTATGTTGGGTGTACCTTTGAGTATGCTCCACGTACTTTTATAGGGTCCCACTTTTGGATGGCGAGTATGTCATTCATATGAGTTGTGTACACTGGGCGTACTCAGCTTGAAGTTTGACTTGTTGACTTTGACCTATGTTGACCATTGACGTTTTGACCAAGTTTGACCTTAGGTCAAATTTGAGGGTTTTGGGCTAGTAATTAACGTTATATCTAGTTCTAGTATTAGTGGATTCATGGGTGCAAGTAGTGAATAAAAGTAATCCTATCGTAGTGTTTCAGGGTTCTTTGATTCAGGCGAGTCTTCTCCCTATGCTTGTGAGTTGAAGGCACCAATGCCGACTCACTAAATTATGTATGTAGGATGCTAGTTGTCTTTGTGACTCTTGCATGTTTGTATGAGCATGTGTGGTTATATATATATATATATATATATATATATATATATATATATATATATATATATGTGTGTGTGTGTGTATGTGTGTGTGTGTGTATGTGTGTGTATGTGTGTGTATGTGTGTGTACTGAGGCTGCTGATAGTCCTCATGGTTGTTGATATCCAATCGGGCATGTTGTTTCCCTACTGAGACTACTTATAGTCTCGAAGGTTTCTGACAACCCACCGGGTGTGCTGCTTCCCCACTAGGACTGTTGATAGTCCCTAGGGTTGCTGATAACTCATAGTTGTTTATTTGTGATGTGATGTGTGTAGTATTTTGGGGAACTCACTAAGTGAGATCAGTAGATATCCATATTCGACAAGGAAACTGCTTCTCTATGTAATAATCTTTCGGAACATTCACTTCACGACGGGAATGGTAAGGTCTCACGTCGTGAGCTCTCTTATCACGCATTGTATCGAGATCTTTCCATGTGTCACACCGTGATATTCATAAAGCAACATTATGGGAGGTGTATTTGCATGATTTTTCTTCTTTTTAAGCTCCATTAATCTCCCAATTTCATCTCCAGTCCTTCTAGGTTCCCTCTTTTGTCATTTTCAGTCCTTTTGCTTCAAGAGTGTCCTCTTTGGCTGTAAAAATGTAATTTAACTTAATATGTACCAAATATCAATGAAATCAACCAAATTATAGCTTAAAATGTATTAAAAAAATGCCTAAATATATGTATAAAGGTGGCAATATTAAAACCACACACTTGATTTTTCTTGTCCTCAAGCAAAACTTTATCTTTAATACATCACATAGAACCATGCCCACCAATATCACACAAAACAATCTGAATTGAACCCACTAATTATGCCTTGACTCAATGCATGTATTTGTGTCTAAATCCTAATTATCTCTCAAGCCCTAAACACTCATGATCCTCATAAACGTTTCTCATATATTTTAAACAACATTCAATTTCACGCATCCCTCCGAATCCATCCCCATAAAATTTTCTTAACCTTAAGGTACTTTTGTTTAAGCTCCCAAGCATTCATATGGAAAAATAACCTTAAATAAAAATTAAAATAATAATAACTTGTAAATAAGTTCTCCTTATTCTTGAATTTCTATAACTTGAGTCTTCAATAATTTGGAACATTTCTTCATAATATTTCTTGATATTCATAACTTTGTAGACTATTATTCACTCAAACCTTTGCAACTTTTTCTCTTTTCTATTTTTTTTCCATACTCACTTTTTTCATTCAAAAACAAAAAATCCTAAAAAGAAAAACATACGCTTAAGCAATGGAACTTAACTTCAACCTTTATTGGTTAGAGGTATTAGTCTAAAGTACAATGACTACATAAACTCTCTTGGATACATTTCTAGTACACGATGATGAACATATTATTTACCTCAACAATTGAAGGTTGTGTTTTTGTCTAATCACAATTTCACTAAGACTGGGAAGCCACAAATACACTATAACACATTGGCGCAATTAAATCTTAGGGTTCTCATAGAATCATCCCACATATGTAACATCCGGATTCCCAGGTATTATTTTTAATCTTTTATTTTTTGGTGATGTGAGGAGACTCGGCGAGTTGGAGTCTAAACTCGCCGAGTAGGATCGCGGTTTTGCATGTGGGTTCGCGTCTGGACTCGGCGAGTCCATGCTGTTTAATGAAACCCTAATTTCTAGGGTTTGAGACCTATTTAAAGGGGCTGATGGCCGTCCTTTGCGGCCACCAACCCCATAGAGAAACCCTAAAGAGATCTTGAGCTTTTTGGGAGAGAGAGGAGGCCATTGTTAACCTTTGAGTCATTGTTTGGCAAGGCAAAGGAGGTTCTAGCTAAGAGGAGGCAAGGGAGGTGGACATCCTTCGAATTTGGAGCTCAGAGCATCACTTTGGAGGTAATACTTTGGCTCCCTTTCTGTTGTTATGATGAACATGGGGGTTTAGGGTTTCTTGACCCCTTTGTTGGTTAGATTTGATGTCCATTTCATCCCTATTCGTGATGAGGCTTGAAATGCGATCCATAGAGGTCCAGAGAAGCTTTATTCCTTAAGCTTTATGAGGATTCATGGGAGTTTTGACCAAGGGTTATGAAATATGGGGCTAAAAGATCATATAGGAGCAAATAGATGTTGTTTGAGCAACAAGGTTTGGACTTTACGTGATTATCATGCTTGGGGAGGCCAGATCTATGATTGTATGGAACAGATCTGACCTCAGAAGTGGTTTTGCGTTTATGCATGGCATGAACTCGCCGAGTCTGAAGAACAGACTCGGCGAGTAGCATGAAGTTTTCCCGTAATCACTCAGTGAGTGGTCTTGTTGAGTTGAGGGAACGACTCAGTGAGTCAGGGTGAGTCGGGGGGGGGGGGGGGGGCTGAGTCAAGCCGGAACTCGCCGAGTTGAGTCGTGGTGGCCCCGCGATTCATGCCAGGTGGAACTCGTCGAGTCAGGGAGGTACTCGGCGTGTCAAATGAGGATCCACGAGAGTCAGTGGACACGTATAGACTCGCCGAGTCGCCCTAGTGCACTCGCCGAGTTCGGTCAAAGTTGACAGTTGACCTTGTTGACTTTTAGGGTTGAGTGTAGTTGTATTTATGAGTGTATTACTTTGTGTGATTAGGCGGAGGCTATATCACATTTATTCCGAGATAGATATTTACCAAGACATCGAGGTGAGTCTTCTCACTATACCTTACCTAGAGTGGTATATTGTGTAGATCAGAGGGTCTTATGTGTTATGTATGAGATTATGTGCTATGTGTATGTTGTATGTTGCTATAGACCGGACCAAAGGGTCCAACGATACAGGCCGGGCCGGAGGGCCCAACGAGCTATGATCGGACCAGAGGGTCCAACGAGCTACGGGACTGGAGGGTCTCGCTGAGACATATTGACCGGAGGGTCGTATTATAGCCTTGAGTGGCGTATGTGTTGTATGCGGTATTTTTGGGGAACTCACTAAGCATTTATGCTTACAGTTGTTGTGTGATGTGTTTCAAGTACCAGTGATGAGCGCGGGAAGGCGCCGGCATGATCCATACACACTTGAAGAGTTTATGTTTTGGATTCTGGGGAAATGTCTTTGTGATAAATACATTTGAAACAATATGTTGATGTTATTTTGTGAAAAATGATTGTTTTGAAAATTTACATTGTTACAAGTTGGTATCAGAGCCTTGGTTTGAGGGATCCGGATGCATTTTTGGGCGTATCTGAACTCAAACTGAGGAATTGAGAAGAATTTTTATAATAAAGTAAAATTTTTGAAAAGAGTGACAGAGTTTTGAGACAAATAGAGCAGAGCCGTGTGTACGATCAGCCGACGCTCGAACGACGAATGCCCCAAAAGTACCCTTACTTTATGTGTTATGAGATATGTTATATTATGCATGCTAGAGTAGGCTAAGTATACATATCAGGACTAGAGTGGCCTGATTTGTGATGCCTTAGCCTAGGAGTTTTCTGCTGCTGAGATGCTTTGAGGGTGAGTGATAGTAGTTAGGAGCTCATGAGAATAGAATACTTGTAATCCAAGATCCAAGGAGGAGGACTTGAAGTGAATGCTGGTGCGGTGTGGTCAGTAGTATTGGGCCCGTACTACTGAAGACACTAGATCAGTGGGCATTTCAAGTAAGAATCCTTTGGACGACGGAGGACAAGTAGGGTTGTGTTATCGAGTATGAGCATGTTCGATCGAATCTCTGATAATTTTTGTTGTATTTTAGAGACATCATGGTTGGGACTCGACACACACCTGAGACCAGTGGTGTCAGCGACGAGGAGATCCGTCGGATGATTCATGAGGAGGTGGATGCTGCCATCCGGGCTGAGATTCCTGAGATGTTTGGGGACATCAAGACCACATTGATCGAGACTTTTGATGAGCGGTACGCAGTGTTGACTGAGGCTGCAGCTACTGCTGCTGTTGCTGCTGCCAGACCTCAGGGAGGTGACTCGTTGTTGTTCCGGGAGTTCAGCAACACGAAGCCACCAGAGTTCGACGGGACGCAGGACCCGATTGCCGCTATGAGGTGGATCCCTGACATCGAGGGATGTTTCTATACGTGCTCTTGTCCAGAGCACTTGAGGGTTCGGTTCGCCTTGAACCAGCTCTGCCTGGGAACGAAGGATTGGTGGAAGTTCGTGACGGCGAACTTTACATTGGCTGAGATTTCTGAGGTGACCTGGGAGAGGTTCACCGCTATGTTCGAGAGGAGTATGTTCCCCCTATAGAGAGGGAACGGTTGATCCAGGAGTTCTTGACCCTCAAGCAGAGTACTGATTCGGTGATAGTCATCACCAGGAAGTTCAATGAGAGGGCGATGTTTTGCCCTGAGCAGGTGTCGACTAAGTAGGCTCGTATGAGCCATTATCTGGGTGTTCTGAGGAGAGATATTCGGGAGTTCGTGGCGAACTCGACTTACCGGACATTTGCTGAGCTCTAGGAAAATGCCCGGAAGAGGGAGATCGAGCTGGAGACTCAGGCCAGGGAGGAGGCCGAGTCTCAGAGGATGGATCGGCGGACGGCCCAGTCTCAGTCGGCAGCCAAGCGGGCTAGACCTGCTGATTCGAGATCTGGGGGCGCGAAGGGCCGCACTTGTGGGAAGTGCGGTAAGAGCCATGAGGGGTCGTGCAGCGCTGGGGTATGTTACAAGTGTGGGAAGGAGGGGCATTCGCGAGGGAATGCCCCAAGGGATTCTCGGTTTGCTTTCATTGCAACCAGACCAGCCATCGGAAGGCCGAGTGCACGCTGCTTCTTCAGGGATCAGCGCAGGGATCTGCGCCTGCTGCTAGGGTTACCGAGGCTCGGCCGGTGAAGGACGAGGCCCTGAGGGCTCGTGGGGGAGCGTTTCAGTTGACCGCAGAGGAGGTCTGCGCAGCGCCCGATGTTGTGGCTGGTATGTGTTTTCTTTTCATCTTTTATTTGAGTTGAGATTTTATGCTTATATGATCATATGCGTAGGTACTTTTCTTGTGAATTCTGTGCCTGCGTTGGTGTTATTTGACTCGGGTGCGAGTCAGTCGTTTGTTTCCATAGCATTTAGTCAGCATATTAGTACCCATCGAGAGGCATTGGATCGGCCTCTGCGAGTTTCTATAGCTGATGAGCGAGCTGTGTATGCTTCGGATGTGATTTGAGGATGTGTCCTTGAGATCTTCGGTGTGGAGTTTCCGATAGATCTGGTCCCGATCGCGATGGGGGACGTGTGTGTGATAGTGGTTATGGACTGGCTGAGCCGTTATGGAGATGTGATAGACTACAAGCGTCAATTGGTGTCGATTCGAGACCCTAGTGGGGGAGTTCTTACGGTGTACGGTGAGGGTATGTGTTCGGGGTCAGCATTTTGTTTGGCCGCCAGAGCGAGACAGAGTCTACAGCAGGGCTGTAGGGGTTTTGTGGCATATGTGATAGATGCGAGGGCTAATATTGAGAGACCGAAGTCAGTTGATGAAGTCCCGATAGTGCGTGAGTTTTTGGATGTGTTTCCAGAGGACTTGCCGGGTGTGCCTCCGGAGAGGCAGGTAGAGTTCGGTATTGAGTTGGTTCCAGGAGTTGCGCCTATCGCTAAGGCGCCGTATCGCCTTGCGCCTCCGGAGATGCAGGAGTTGTTCTCGCAGCTTCAAGAACTGTTGGGGAAGGGGTTTATCAGGATGAGCCGTTCGCCTTGGGGAGCGCCTATCCTTTTTGTCAAGAAGAAGGATGGCTCGCTCTGGATGTGCATCGATTATCGTGAGTTAAATAAGCTAACGGTCACGAACCGTTACTCGTTGCTAAGGATCGATGATTTTTTTGATCAGTTGCAGGGAGCATCTTGGTTCTCCAAGATCGATTTGAGGTCTGGGTATCATCAGGTGAGGGTGCGGGAGGAGGACGTACAAAAGACAGCCTTCCGGACTCGTTATGGGCATTACGAATTCATGATAATGCCTTTCGGACTCACCAACGCACCCACGGTGTTCATGGATCTCATAAACAGGGTGTGCAGACCAATGTTGGACTGCTCGGTGATCGTGTTTATCGACGACATTCTAGTGTATTCGAGATCCAGAGAGCAGCATGAGGAGCATTTGAGGGAGATCCTCGGAGTTCTGAGATCGGAGAGGCTTTATGCCAAGTTCTCCAAATGTGAGTTCTGGTTACGAGAGGTCCAGTTTTTGGGGCATCTCGTTAACCAGAAGGGGATTTTAGCCGACCCGGTCAAGATTGAGGCGGTTATGAGGTGGGAGGTGCCGAGATCACCCACCGAGATCAGGAGTTTTCTGGGATTGGCCGGTTATTATCGGAGATTTATTAAGGATTTCTCCTAGATCGCTGTGCCACTCACCAAGTTGACCCGGAAGGGTGTTGCGTTTTCTTGGGGTCTCTTTCGAGACACTTCGCAGGAAGTTATGCGAAGCCCCAGTGTTAGCCCTTCCGGAAGGGATGGAGGATTTTGTGGTTTATTGTGACGCATCGATATTTGGATTGGGAGCGGTGCTTATGCAGAGGGGGCATGTGATAGCATATGCATCGAGGCAGCTTAAGCCTCATGAGTCGAGATATCCCACTCATGATTTGGAGCTGGGAGCAGTAGTGTTCTCTCTCAAGATCTGGCGACACTACCTGTACGGGGTTCGATGTACGATATACACGGACCACAAGAGCTTGAAGTATTTGATGGATCAACCCAACCTAAATATGCGACAGAGGAGGTGGTTGGACGTGGTCAAGGATTATGATTGTGAGATCCTGTACCACCCGGGCAAGGCTAATGTTGTAGCCGATGCACTGAGCCGTAGGGCGGAGAGCACCCCATTGCGAGATGTATGTTTGAGATTGACGGTGATGACCCCGGTTTTGGATGCTATTCGAGGGGCCTAGGCTGAGGCTGTGCAGCCTGAGAGCCAGAAGAGGGAACGAGTTGTCGGGCTGGTATCAGAGTTCGTTACCGATAGCCGGGGGCTTATGACATTTCAGGGTCGGAATTGGGTACCGTCCGTGGGCGGGATGCTTACCATTTTGATGGAGGAGGCTCATCGATCGAAATTCTAGATCCATCCCATGCCCACTAAGATGTTTTTGGACCTAAAAAAGGATTATTGGTGGCCCTGTATGAAGAGGGATGTCGCATGGTTTGTAGAGAGATGCTTGACTTGTCGCAGGGTTAAGGCCGAGCATCAGCGTCCACATGGTAAGTTGCAGCCATTAGAGATTCCTGAGTGGAAATGGGAACAGATTACCATGGACTTCATCACCAAATTGCCAAGAACAGCGAGGGGTGTCGATGAAATTTGGGTGATTGTGGATAGGTTGACAAAGAGTGCTCACTTCCTGGCCATCAGTGAGAGCTCTTCCGCGGAGAAGTTGGCGGAGATGTACATGAGAGAGTTGGTATTGCGCGGCATGGAGTGCCGATTTCGATTGTCTCAGATCGAGATGTACGTTTCACTTCCAGATTCTGGAAGAAGTTTCATGAGGAATTGGGTATGAAACTGCATTTTAGTACTGCGTACCACCCACAGACCGACAGGCAGAGTGAGCGGACAATTCAGACGCTCGAGGACATGCTCTGAGCGTGTGTGTTGGATTTCGGCAGAAGTTGGGACACGTATTTGCCCTTGGCAGAGTTCTCTTACAACAACAACCATCATTCGAGCATTGGCATGCCGCCCTTTGAGCTGTTGTATGGGAGGAGGTGTCGGACCCCTATCTGCTGGGGAGAAGTAGGGCAGCGCGTGATGGGTAGTACCGAGATTGTGCTTCAGACGACAGAGCAGATCCAACAGTTCAGACAGAGGTTGTTGACCGCTCAGAGTCGTCAGAAGAGTTATGCGGACAGACACCGGTCCGAGCTTGAGTTTCAGGTCGGCGACTTTGTGCTCCTGAAGGTCTCTCCTTGGAAAGGAGTGATTCGATTCAGGAAGAGGGGCAAGTTGGGGCCCCGATATATTGATCCTTTAAAGGTGGTCGCGAGGGTAGGAAGGGTAGCCTATCGTTTGGAGTTGCCAGCAGAGTTGGGTCAGATTCACGACACTTTCCACGTGTCGTAGTTGCGAAAGTGCATAGCCAACGAGTCGGAAATAGTGCTACAAGAAGATATTTAGGTGGATGCGAGCCTGAATTATGCTGAGAGACCAGTGGCGATCAGAGATCGGAAGATCAAGGTCTTGAGGAATAAAG
The DNA here is from genome assembly GCF_002870075.4 of Lactuca sativa. Taxonomy (NCBI): domain Eukaryota; kingdom Viridiplantae; phylum Streptophyta; class Magnoliopsida; order Asterales; family Asteraceae; genus Lactuca; species Lactuca sativa. Next base: position 335,278,484 of record NC_056626.2, on the reverse strand, counting down.
ATGTGCCACTGGTGCAGGTCCAGTGGCAGCATTGGAAAGGGTCAGAGTTAACTTGGGAGGCAGAGCGTGAGATGCGTGAGCAGCATCCGGAGTTATTTGTAGAGTGAGACTTCGAGAGCAAAGTCTGATTCTAGTGGGGGAGAATTGTAACATCTGGATTCACAGGTATTATTTTTATTGTTTTATTTTTGGGTGATGTGAGGAGACTTGGCGAGTTGAAGTCTAAACTTGTAACGACCCAAATTCTATAGATTAGTGAAGTTAGTTTTCCGTTACTAGAAGTAAGTTTTATATGTGTTTACGACGAGAGATTGGGTGTGCTTAATATATAATAAATAAAATAAATCAGATTAATTAGGGTATAAATAATTTAATGGGGATTCGAATTATTTATAGAATTTAATTATTAATTAAGTGGTACTAATGATATTTAATTAAATTTAGAATTTATTCAAGATAATAAAATATAATGCATAAAAGTTAAAGGGTTGAGCTAAATCAAGTTAAAGTGGAAGGTGTATGGCAATCAAGGAACGAATCTCAAGGGACCAAAATCGCAAATTGGGCTTTAAAAAGCCATATAAATGAATTAAATGCTACTTTACAGAGGTTTCTACAAAAGATAAATTAAAGACTACGTATTCAGGCCATGCGTGCATCCCCATGCGACGTCTCCACTTGCCTATCGTCCGTTTTCTTTCCTCTTCTTTAGTCCGTTACATTTCGTTTGGGCTGTTGTGGGTTAAATACAAGGGTGGCACGATCGCTTTGTTGAGGTGCTTCATCACAACGAGTCAGCGACAATTGGGAGAGTAAACAGGGAGAAACTGTGGGCTTGTGTGTGTTCCGGCAAGAGCTACGTTTTCCGGCGACCTACTCCTGCAAACCGATCACGATCTCAAGTTTTGCTACATCTGCAACGGGAAGGAACGATAGGGAGCGGGAAGAGAGTTGCTGATCAGAACAAAAAAAGAAACGAGAGGAAGTCACTAGTAAGTTCTTGATCCCAAAACCTCTCATGCTTCCTGTTCATCCATGACTTATATCTCGCTGCTAAAATGCTACATGTAGCCCTTCTTTTTGGCACTTGTTGCAAACTCGCTGCTGTCGATTTCCCAATTCTTCCCAAACATGTAAGATAAGAAAAATAAAGAATGGGTTACGTGGGGGATTTCATAACACACGCTCAAATTTGACAACGATTGACTCTCCTTTGTGGCTAAATGATTTATGTGTTAGGGTGTCTAGGGGAATGAAAGCCCATGCAAACCTTCCACGATGATATGGTAATATAGATATTAAAAGAAGTAAATAATCAAATTGAACAAGCACACAAAACTTGAAATGACAGTTACTGTGTAAAACTATGTGTATATTTACTTAATTGGGTTATCGTGATGTTTAGACACCATTAGCTATAATGATATCTTGGTCATTAAAAGTTGGTTTAAGAATTAATTTCTATTCTAAATTTAAATATGATTGCGATTATGCTCGTTTGACGATTAAGAAATTAAATGTGTAATTTTAACTATGAGGCTTAGAGAAAATATAATAATAATAAGTCATGTTGGTTTATAACAGTAAGGGTTATGATATTAAAATGTTAATTTAGTTAATGATTAAAAACCATAGTCGAAAGCTAAGTAATATTGTGTTTTTATACTACTCTGTATTAATTAATTAAGGTCCTCTATGAGATATATATATTATCACTTTATAGTCTACATGTTAAGACTTAAACTAAATACAAATACTGTTTAGGTCTCTTTTAGAGTTAGCGGGTTAAAGAGAAAGAGTAGTTCAATTTCCAAATACGAAGGTGAGTCGATAGACTTTTCATAAACCTTGTACATAATCGGAAACTATTTTCCGGAAACGGATCGGTTAGTCAAATTAGTATATTATTAATTGTTGATTATGCCGGTATATGCAATATGAGATAGGTCATTGTCTTGCCTTCTGTGACATTTGTATGCTTAGTAAATTTGGTTGATATGACTATATAGTACTTGATACAATTAAAATCAACTACGATATGCTAAATGAAATGCTTGCTATGTGACTATGATCTTGATGAGTATTTTCTAGGTATATATGTTATGAATCTTGATTATGATATTATGAATACTGCATGTTTGTACTTGATTTACGATCGATTATGCGGGGTTATGCGTAGAGGGCAAAGGGTAGAACCTAGCACTTAGCATGAAACCCTATCCGGATACCTTCGAGCCTGGTTGGTTGAAAAATACCTCCTAGGAAAAAGCGCTTAAGCCATTTACGAGTTGCTCAGTCTTTCTAGATGCCCGTGCGACACATGGTACGCGTACACTTCAGTGTTTGCGGACAGGAGTGATGTTGGCCATTCGAACGAGGCTTGTACAAACATCACGTAGGTGTTGGGAGGTGGCGGACGAATGCCACCGCTTGTACCAACACCAGAACGACACCGCGATGTACTTGTACATTGCATAGTCGGAGTAGTGAAAGTGGAGTCTTGGGGTCAGTGTGACGGGTGGGAGTCGCGAACCATCTAAAGCATTTGGCTGGCCAGGCACACAAGTAGCGAATGGGTTTTTCCCTTGGGGTTAGGTATCACTGTGATTTACCTACACCTATACGATTATGATAGATTCCTTTGATATGATGATGTACGATTACAATATGATTATGCATGAAATACGATTGATGTTACACTAATGAATGATATGTAAATGGATGATACAAAAATTGAATGATTGAATTTTATGCGAAAGATGATTGATTATTGATTGATATGTTAATTTGTTTACATGATCATAATTTGAATGATTGACTCGTTAAGGGATGATATGTTTTCCCTTTGGTTGTGTACAAACTCCTATTGGCTCACGAAGCATTTGCTGACACTTGTTTCTTTGCTTTGTGCCTTTACGATTGGTACAGGTAGCTTAGGAGCTTGGCTTGGTGAGATGGGGTCACTTTTGGGTAGTTTATCCTTAGAATAAAGATGCCACTTGGAAACGTTATTTAATTTTGAAACTTATGCTTCCGCTATAATTAAATACTTTTGATATTTTGGTTTTGAATTGAACGTAACATTGTGGTTTGAAATATTTTTGAAATAAACAATGTTTACAGTCTTCTGTTGCATTTTTCGTTAAAAGGATTTTAAAAATAAATGAAACAAATTTGGGCGAAAAAAATCATGACGTTACAAAACTCGCCGAGTAGGATCGCGGTTTTGCACGCGGGTTTGCGTCTGGACTCGGCGAGTCTAAGAGTGGACTCGGCGAGTCCACGCTGTTTAATGAAACCCTAATTTCCAGGGTTTGAGACCTATTTAAAGGGGCTAATGGCCGTCATTTGCGGCCACCAACCCCAGAGAGAAACCCTAAAGAGATCTTGAGCGTTTTGGGAGAGAGAGGAGGCCATTGTTAACATTTGAAGCATTGTTTGGCAAGGCAAAGGAGGTTCTAGCTAAGAGGAGGCAAGGCAGGTGGACATCCTTCGAATTTGGAGCTCAGAGCATCACTTTGGAGGTAATATTTTGGCTCCCTTTCTGTTGTTATGATGAACATGGGGGTTTAGGGTTTCTTGACCCCTTTGTTGGTTAGATTTGATGTCCATTTCGTCGCTATTCGTGATGAGGCTTGAAATGGGATCCATAGAGGTCCAGAGAAGCTTTATGAGGATTCATAGGAGTTTTGACCAAGGGTTATGAAATATGGGGCTAAAACATCATATAGGAGCAAATAGATGTTGTTTGAGCATCAAGGTTTGGACTTTACGTGATTATCATGCATGGGGAGGCCAGATATATGATTGTGTGGAACAGATCTGACCTCAGAAGTGGTTTTGAGTTGATGCATGGCATAAACTCGCCGAGTCTGAAGAACAGACTCGGCGAGTAGTATGAAGTTTTCCCGTAATCACTCATTGAGTGGTCTTGTCGAGTTGAGGGAACGACTCAGTGAGTCAGGGTGAGTCGGGGGGGGGGGGCTGAGTCAATCTGGAACGCGCCAAGTTGTTCTTGAGACTCGGCGAGTTGAGTCGTGGTGGCCCCGCGATTCATGCCAGGTGGAACTCGTCGAGTCAGGGAGGTACTCGACGTGTCAAGTGAGGATCCAAGAGAGTCAGTGGACACGTATAGACTCGCCGAGTCGCCCTAGTGCACTCGCCGAGTTCGGTCAAAGTTGACCGTTGACCTTGTTGACTTTTAGGGTTGAGTGCAGTTGTATTTATGAGTGTATTACTTTGTGTGATTAGGCGGAGGCTATATCACATTTATTCCGAGATAGATATTTACCGAGACATCAAGGTGAGTCTTCTCACTATACCTTACCTAGAGTGGTATATTGTGTAGATCAGAGGGTCTTATGTGTTATGTATGAGATTATGTGCTATGTGTATGTTGTATGTTGCTATACACCGGACCGAAGGGTCCAACAATACAGGCCGGACCGGAGGGCCCAACGAGCTATGATCGGACCAGAGGGTCCAACGAGCTACGGGACTGGAGGGTCCCGCTGAGACATATCGACCGGAGGGTCGTATTATAGCCTTGAGTGGCGTATGTGTTGTATGCGGTATTTTTGGGGAACTCACTAAGCATTTATGCTTACAGTTGTTGTGTGATGTGTTTCAGGTACCAGTGATGAGCGCGGGAAGGCGCCGATATGATCCGTACACACTTGAGGAGTTTATGTTTTGGATTCTGGGGAAATGTCTTTGTGCTACATACATTTGAAACAATATGTTGATGTTATTTTGTGAAAAATGATTGTTTTCAAAATAAAAAAAATTTGTTTTGAAACTTTACGTTGTTACAACATATTACTAGAAAACTAGCCCAAATGTAATAATAATAGAATTTTAAAATGACTAGATTTATTAGACTATTTTTTCAAGCGTATTAATTTATAGATTTCTAGCATTTTTCTATTAATTTTATGCTTGATTATCCTTTTTCGACCCCCTACCCTACACTTATTTCATACAATGCCCACATTGTGTTCTTAACATATTGAATGCTATACAAAGGAATAAGAAGGAGAAAAAGGAATAGAATCCCCTGGGGTAGTAGTAACGAGATCGAATTTGATTTTTGGTGGAAAAGATTGAACATCTTGAATATTTTGCTAGAAATGGACTTTTACTGTTACTTGTCAATGTGCCAGATAAAATACGAACCAAACACTTGCATCTTTGAAAAGTATGGTGCAAGAAACTTCAAAATAATGCATGGAACTTCATTCATAACATGGGAAAGTATATGCCACGTCATAAAGTCAAATGATAGAGCGGAAAATAGCAATTCTGGTAGCTTCACGACATGAAGGGATAATTATCACGTCGTGAATTTAGCATAATTGGTTCGAAATTGCAATGTAAATCCCCCTCACGACGTGACATATAGTTGGATACTTACCAAATTTGAATTAATATTATTTAATTCAAATTAGGTTATCTAGGGTTTCCAAGTTACACTATATAAGGACCCCTAACCCTTAGAATTTTGGCCACTCATTATTTCAAAGGGATAACCGAAATTCATACCTCCCCTCTCCTCCTTTAATTCATCTTCTTGCTAGCTTGGGGGTGATTCCATTAGAGGCACGACATTTATGGTGCTAGCTTCCAAGAAATCCACAAGTGAAGGATCATTGTTATTTACTATAATAGAAATAAGGTATGTAGTTCTAAATCTTCTTTTGGTATTTTCAAAAATATCGTATACCATCTTGATGTTGGGTTTTGAGCATTCTAACACTCCTAAGTGTACATGCAACCGTAAATACCCTGGATCTATGTTTTCTATATTATACATGCAAATATGAACTTTCCAAGGTATTCATCCTAACTAGCATACTAAGATTGATTCATATGAATATCTCAAGTTAGAATTACATACCTATTTGATGTAGAATGTCTTCATGAAGCTTGAGTGCCTAGTGCCCTAAGTGTGACACCTCAAGTGGTTCACACAATACCAAATACACTTGGAATAGATTAGAGAGAAATCTACACTTCATAAAAATCGGCTAGCCCTTTCACTCACACATAGTTACAGAGTTTTGTCAACAATAAGATGCTTATATAGTTAGTGACAATTAGGGTGAACCCTAATTGTCATGGCTTACCATTTCCTTGGGTCCACGGGTTCAAATACATCATGGAGCATCCATGGAACATATTATGGGTTTTAGCCCAACTTGATAATCCATGGAGTCTTAGACCACTCTACAAGTATGGATGATTTACACAATCAACCCATATATTTAATTAGTCTTCTTTTGATCACTTAATTAATCCTAAATTAATTCTTGATTAATACTAATTAAATAATATTATTAATATATTAGAACTTATAATATATTAATCAACCTTAAATGTTATTTCTCTCATTATAGTCAATCCAAATGCATGATGCCATGCAACCCAAATGGACCATGCCATGGCGGGTCAAGTCTTACCAACTATAGTTATGGACCTAGACATTAATCCAATAGTCTCCCACTTGGATACGTCTAAAACTATTATTTCAAGTATGACTTCAAGAAACTACTGGCAATCGTAGCTCTCAAAAGCTTCTGTCGAACTCTGACCTTGCTGATGATCTCTGACCTTTGTTAATGACGCGTCCATTAGATAAGAGATCATATATTCCTCCATTCTAGATATCATATGGACTGAGACATGGATTATAATCATTCTCTTTGTCCATTTGTTGTTTCCCGATTTCCGATTTATGACGGCTGACTAATTAAACAAATCAAATCAGTCCAGGCCCGGCCGAGCACTTACATTTGTCATCACCAAATCATCGAGGGGCCCATAAATATCTCTTTTATCCCGAAGGTAAAAGGAATGGATAAACTTCGACTCATATGGCTTGTTCTACTATTTGTTGAATCATACACAAAGGCAAGTTTTATAACATCGAGTTACCAATGCGTTTTCGTGCAATCAATGTATAACCAACTCATAGTAACAACTCATATCTATAGGTTTGAAGATTATAAGATATTATCGTCTCATGATCACTCGTGATAAAATCCATGAAGTGATTCCAATGAGCGCGGGTTGAATCCAATACTCATAACTTATGAGCACTCATGAGTGTTGTAGCCCCTTTGTCCAACATCTTAGACCTCTACAAGCCAACTCATGACAGTCTTGATTCATATCTACTTCCAATATATGACCGGCTGTGGATGGTTTGAATAACTTAGCCATTCGGGAAGAATGGCCTAGTTATTCTGGAAGTCAAAACATGCAAAGTGAAACACAAGAATAATGGAATCCAATATGGTCTCAGAACTTATGAATATAAATAAAACACCTTTTATTTATCACCATATGATTACACATTATTCGTTGTATACTCTTTCAGCTATTAACTTTATTCTTTAATTAAAACACTAGTTGTCCCATGCTCCAAGCATGTACACTATGTTTTCTAAACACTAGTCATGCCACACACCAAGTATGCATACTATGTTTATCTATGATCTTTACTTTGCGAAATAGACCAATTGAACATAACTCCAATGATTCTCATTTCACAGCCCCAAATCCTTATTGCAAATGCAAGAATTCCAAATTCATGCCATTTACTGAAATCTGTTAGATTCTAAACTTATATGCATTGATCCTCTAGTAATGATTATGCACAAAGTCACAAAGAATTGACAACAAACATTACAGAGCATTCCAAAGGAGATAAACTCCTTGGAAACATCCTTCTTGCATTAAGTTTTTCTAATCTTACATAAATTGAATAATTTCTAACTTTGAAACATTTCCATATTCCATTTTGACTATCACTTCTGAATAAGAGTTGCCTCCTTATAGATTATGTCAATACGGTCCTCCCAGAATTAACACTATACTTCCAATTGTCCTTGAGCAACCAATCTTTGGTAAACCTTAGATTGTCCTCGACAATTACTTAATCATTTTAGTCATATCCAATTCTAAACCTTTTCCCTTCTTAATGCCCCAGACATTTGGAAAATGTTAGAAAGGATGAATATAGCACATGTAATCGATCCTATATCCGAAGCATATGGGACATGATTCATGACATCTCACATAATGACTAAACCAACTTTTTGCTATAATATTTCCATTTCAATTTGACAAGTTCTCATAATTCAGATTATGAAAAGGGATGTCGTAATCATAATCGAGTTTTAGAACACAAATAATGGACCCATATATAGAATTTCCTTATGTTGAGCCATTCCAACATGAAATTCATATATATATATATATATATATATATATATATATATATATATATATATATATATATGTATGTATGTATCCTTGACTAAATACGATTAAAACCTCAATCTAAGCTTTTAGATTTGAGATGAAGTATAATTTCCTCTTATATATATATATATATATATATATATATATATATATATATATATATCCTTGACTAAATACGATTAAAACCTCAATCTAAGCTTTTAGATTTGAGATGAAGTATAATTTCCTCTCCCTTAATTATAGAAAAACAACCTTTTGCCAATTGAAACATTTTGTTTTCTATAATTAACATTGCTAACATGCAACCTTTTATCATAATTATCATGCTCCCACTAACATGATGATTATTACCATAACACTTATGCTTCCACTAGCTTTGACATGTACTCAGAAATCAGCTGGACTTCTAGAAATCAATACTTTATTGAATTTCTTACCAAAGTTCAGATTTCTTATACTAGATAGCTTTGATAAAACTTTATCAATATCATACACCTTATCTTAGATAGCTCACATGTGTGTCTAAACAATTTTAAGAACTATGAAAAGGGATGCCGTAATTGTTTAGACCTTTGCCACTTCTTACAAGTCCATGTTAGTGTGTTGGTTAACCACACATGCTCCACTAATGACTTTGAGAATTGCAAATATCATAATTGCTATCTACTTAAAATATACTTAGTGAAAGTGTTTCCTCACCATCATTTTCATGAATCGGAGAGAAACCTTATGACACTTAGATTTTTCTAGTGTATGATTTCCTACCCATATGAATTTGTCAAAACCATAATCACATGACAAAGTTACTGACAAATCCAGACTTATATGGATTAAACTTGTGCAATCTTAAATTCTTGCTATTTAGCAGCTCAAGGGCCTGCCATTGCTTCCAAGTAGCTGTGCAACCAATTGAGAACTCTCAGAGCTCCTATGCAAAGCCAACTTGAATAGGCACAGACATGTCAAAACGATAGGTTATAGACCTCAATTCGTGTGCTAGTGAAGAGCTTTAGGTTTTACTCTTGATTAGTTCTTGATACTTTCAATACCTTTAAGACTCCCACTGTCCTCTTGACATATAAGACTTTCTTGTCAGATATTCAAGAGATAGTGTGGATTCTAATCAAGACAAACACTTCACACAAATGGCCTTAGTTGGTCTTTGTTTTATCCAAAACATCACACCTTACTAATTTCAAATGTACAAGAGTAGAAAACTTTTACTCTTACATTTGAAAAGTGTTTTAAACCTTCTTTAAGACATGTCACTCAATTTACAATCTTGGAGTATGACTCTAAGAATTGTTTTGGAATGAAATATGATTCATATTCTTGATTTAACCATTTCAACAATTCATAGCTCCTCTTCTTAGCTATCAGAATGCACTTAGATGATGAATTGTGATAAGGTCTCTTAATCATTATGATGATTATTTAACATGATGCTTAAGTACTCTCCCATCTTTTTAGATTGGAGAAACTTTTATCCTTCTGCCTAAGTTGATTCTTCTTATTCTCTCTGCCATACATTGAAACCTTTTCCAATGTCTCAGAATTACACTTATGCTTGTAAGTATAACCATATTAACTAAACTTTAGTAAATAATGATGAATAGTATTAACAATCTTTTGTGGTGGACTTAATCAGTGCACAAGAATGTATACTCGATCCCTTAGTCATTTACTTGACTCACACATCCATGTGAACAAGTAGTTAGTCTTAATTTTTCCAATGCTTGAAAGTTCTCAATCATCATGCTATACAACTTGCATGATTCCAAGTTTCGGTCCAATTGAAACTTGGGAGATGAGAATCTTTCCTTATTTGGTAAATTTAAACACTACCACAAATGAAAGAATCAAATTCATATTTTCACTCTTGCTCTTAATAGAATCTTATAAGCAAAACTATTTTTCACAAATGCCATTGTAAGGATATTTTTAAAATAAATAAAATCAAAAATTTTCCTTTTATTTTAAAAACTTTGCGGAAAAACTATCCTTACAATGCAAAAGCACATGAAAAACTTTGTTGTTATCTATTCCTAAGCAATATATATCATAACTCCTAAGAAGTAGCTCAAGAATCCGTTCTTCAAAATATGCGATAGAAATCCATCTACATGATTAGATTTAGCATATTCTTTCTTTAAGTTTCTTCACTTTTCTTTGATTCTTAAAACATCAACATGTGACCAGTCACATCATGTATCAAGAATCTCAGAATAGAAACTTAACAGAGTTAGATAGTGGACTTTACCTGAAGTAGAGTTAAACTTATTGACTTTATACATCCTTAGGTAAATTTGGTAGCTTCGCAACCAGTACCCCTTTCTTTGGCAATGGACCCTTGATAACGGGACTATCTTAGACTTAGCCTCTCTCTTTACCATTTGGCCAACCAAGTTGACTATGGCCGATCCCTTTCCATTGGGAAGAGAGAGATTTACTGGATATCTAGTGTCATTATTGTCAATGTTCATAAAGTTTTAGGAAGTTGATCTTAGCAAATAGATAAAATCATTAAGGGTCTTGTCATATTCTGTTTCATAGGAGCCCCAAAGGAACTCACTATGTGACTTAGAAAGTAGTTGAGCCACCAACTTTCTCAAGACTTTGACACCTAACTCTCCCGGCTTGTCAATATGTGACTACATCTCCAAGATGTGATCACACATAGACCTTTGTTTGCCAATGCTTGAGTGACCTTAAACTTTTCAAGAACTTATGGGTTAGGGAGAATAATTGGAGGAGGTGAAAGAAGTATGATTTCCATGGGACATCATCTTCATTTAGGAAAACTTGTTTCAAGAGATTTGGGAAGATCATAGATGTCTAAACCAGACATCCTTTGGCAGATATTCAAGATAGTTGATTTAAAGTCCTTAATATAACACCCAATATGAAATATTAAGGCTAGGACCCAACACAATAGTTTTATAACTTGGAAGAGGGATGTCGTAATCCAAGCTATAAAATATTTGAAGGTAGGTGAATGACGATTCACCAATTTCCACCAAGATAAACGAAATGTATTATTAGGTTTTAATTTGTTTTGAAACTCCTAGATCTTTTGAGATTCATTGAACTTTTCAATGGCATGTTTCAATCTCGAGTGTGCCCTTCAGGTTTTGTGACTGGGATGCCGAGGATCACAAAGCAAGGTGTGAAGTAACCATGCAAATTACTTGGTACCCTTAATATTTACCCCTTAATCGATGTGCCGGTTAACCACATAAGCTCCATCGATACTATGATAAACATTAAGTTACCCTTTGCCTACCTTGTTAAATACGAGTTAGTGTGCCGGTTAACCACACACGCTCCACTAACCGACTTAAACAAAGTGCAAAGTGTAATTTCATGGATTAGCACCTTATTCACATTTTTCCTAAGTAAATAAGATTGGGTATTTATAAAAGGTTTAGTTACTTAGTATTTATCAATAATACTTTTAATGAAGGGAGATTTCTAGTCCTTGTCCTACCCGTTCGGCTAACGACCCTCCACCAGTCAAGGAAGCGGTGGGTGAGAGTGGACACCCATTAAACTGCCATTTTATAGGCAGTAACCTTATAACCCCCTTATAGACTGACTTTGTGAATGAGACCTACTAACGGTAAGACTGACTTTACTCTTATACATATATATATATATATATATATATATATATATATATATATATATATATATATATATAAATATTATTAACTTATAATATTATAAAGTACAAGGGTTGAATTTTAACTTTTAAAATTCTAAGGGCTAACTTGGAATTAAAGTATTCATAAGTGAAAATTTTCAAATTCCAAAACTTGAGTGAAAGTTTTGAAACTATTCAAACCTAATTAATTCCATAACTTATGTGTTTAAAGTAGTTTTAATTAAAAGACTCTTCAAGTTCCATAACTTGAGGACAAGTTATGGAAGACATTAAACTAATAAAAGAATGTACCTTTTCTTTATTTTGTAACTTATGGAATTAATTAGCGTTACACATTTTATTACTTAATGAAGTGACTCTTGAACCTCCATAACTTGAGGACAAGAGTCTTCATTTTTGTAACCATTGTCAACTTTTATGAGTTTTATGAAACTTAAATGTGACCTTTCATGTAACTTGAGGACAAGTTACACAAACACATTTTAGAATCATCTCTTAGATTAAAATGGATTGAAAACACATAATCAATTAACTTATCTATTAATCTAAGCAAATCATATGAAAAAAGATAATTCACATCAAACTTTTTAATGTAATTAGCATAATATTTAAACTAATACACAACATGAATCTATTGACAATTTTCTTTGAAATTGGATTCACATGAACATTACCACATCAAAAACAAGTTTATAAGTCCAAAAACATCTGAGGGTAATGTTACTAGTCCAATTCCAACCAAAATAATCGACTATATGCTGTCTGGGAGTCCAACTCGTCGAGTGCATGAACCAACTCGGCGAGTTGGATGCTTTTTGCCTTGGAATCGGCGAGTCCATCAGTGGACTCAGCGAGTCTGTTGTGCAAACAACACCAAAATTCGATTTTTTCAGCTAATTTTGCAAGTATAACAAGAAAACAAGCATAGTCTCTGATACCACTGTTGGGTTTTGAGCATTCTAACACTCCTAAGTGTACATGAAACCCTAAATACCTTGGATCTATGTTTTCTCTATTATACATGCAAATATGAACTTTCCAAGGTATTCATCCTAACTAACATAATAACATTGATTCATATGAATATCTCAAGTTAGAATTTCATACCTCTTTGATGTAGAATGTCTTCATGAAGCTTGAGTGCCTAGTGCCCCAAGTGTGACACCTCAAATGTTCACACAACACCAAATACACTTGGAATAGATTAGAGAGAAATGTACACTTCATGAAAATCGGCTAGCCCTTTCACTCACATATAGTTACCGATTTTTGTCAACAATAAGATGCTTATATAGTTAGTGACAATTAGGGTGAACCCTAATTGTCATGGATTTCCATTTCCTTGGATCCATGGGTTCAAATACACCATGGAGCATCCATGGAGTATCCTATGGGTTTTAGCCCAACTTGATATTCCATGGAGTATTAGCCCACTATACAAGTATGGATGATTTACACAATCAACCCATATATTTAATTAGTCTTCTTTTGATCACTTAATTAATCCTAGATTAATTCTTGATCAATACTAGTTAAATAATCTTATTAATATATTAGAACTTATAATATATTAATAAACCTTAAGTGTTATTTCTCTCATTATAGTCAATCCAAATGCATGATGCCATGCAACCCAAATGGACCATGCCGGGTCGGGTCAAGTCTTAGTAATTATAGTTATAGACTTAGACATTAATCCAACACTTAGGTAACTTATTTGATGTTCATAGTTATAGGTTCAATTGTGAAAACATATATCCTTAGGTTGCAGGTGAACTTAAGGGTTTTAAGTTTATTTGTTTTGCATAAAACCTATCAGTGGTATCAGAGAGTTTGGTTTGTTTTCAGTTAAATAGCTATAATTGTTGAATAGATCAATTAGGGTTTATAGAAATTAAACTCTAAAAAGGCCGTGAATTTCGACTAGGGTTAGGGTTTTTCAAAACCCAAGCTCATTCCACTTGGATTTCAAAAATAGGGTTAGGTTCTCTTTCAAAAAAAAAAAGGGTTAGGTTTTGAAACCCTAACCTTCCTCCCCAAGTTTTCGAAAATTTGGCTTGTAGTTAGGGTTTCCTATTTTAGATAATTGTTAGTTTAATTTGATTAAAAGACATAATTGTAGAATTGGATAAGTCCTACACCCTAATTTTCGAAAATTAGAGGGTTAGGATTAGGATTGAATTATTTGATTAATTTAATTAGTTAATCCTTATTTGATTTAGTATATCTAATTAAATGTTAATTAATAGATCAATATTAAATCATTTGGTTTATTTTTAAATTTAAATTACGTATTAATTTTTGAAATTTATATTATAAACCTAGTATTTTGAAAAGTTTTAAAATACACCTTATACTATATGTAAAATTAAAAGATTAATAATTACTATATGTATAAGACTAAGTCAGTCAAATCACTAGTACGCCTCATTCACGATGCCATACTATAAGGGGAGTTTACGAAAGCGACCTATAAAATGACCGCCATTAGGTATCCATTCTTACGCACTTCTCTCTTATATAGTGGAGGGTCATCAGCCGAACAAATTTGATAGGTCAATAATTCTCACTAAAAGTATAATTCTATTAAAAAGTACTAGAACTTTTTGTATTAAAATCCCAAATCTAGTTACTTTAGGAACAATGTGAATTAGTATGCTAACCCATGAAGTTGCACATTACACTTTATAAGTCGTTAGTAGAGCGTGTGTGGTTAACCGATACACTAATAGGGAATAATAAGGAGTCGTAATGGGTATCTCATAAATTATCATTGTTGATGGAGCTTGTGTGGTTTACCAGAACATCCATTGGGATGATAAATGACAATGAGGTTACCAAGCACGTTTCATGGTTATTCACATCTTATTTGTGACTGGCATTAAAGTCACAAATAGAAGAGCATAATATGAAATTAAACATGTCATTGAATAGTTTCAATGAATCTCAAAAGACCTAGGAATTTCACTTAATTTCATTTCTTTTCTGGTGGAATTGGTAAATCGTCATTTACCTACGTTTATAAACTTTACAATTAGATTACAACATCCTTTTTCTAATTTGTGAATTATATAGTTGGTTCCTAGCCTTAATATTTTATTTTGGGTTACTATATTAAGTATTTTTCTTATCTAACTAAAACTACCTTCATTTTATAGATGTCTACCCCAACTGATGCTTCTGCTACCTCCTCTTCCTCCTCCAACCACCATAACTTCTGCTTGCTCTCTATCTGCTCCAAAGTCATATCGGAGGGTTCCAATTACAATGAATGGATGCGGAATATAAAGATGTCCCTTAGATTCGAAAACAAAGAGTATGTTCTAGAGAAAGAGCATATTGAAGTTAAAGAAGGCAAAGCTATTCATGACGAATACGCGTCCTACCAAAGCACTACAATGATGCAAAAAAAAAGTTGCTTGCATCATGGTTGCTGATGGGTTTTAGCCATAAGAACATCCTATGTGCTCATACAAACCCTAATGCTTGGATCTAGGTTTCTCTATTGTACATGCAATTCATCCAAGACTTTAAACCCTAGTTCTAGCATATGATAATCAATATTAACATAAGAATGGGTTTAAGATATTACCTTGATTGTTATGTAGCAATAACAATCTAAAATCCTCCTTGTAATGACTTTAGAAAGCTTAGAGTCACAAATGTCACTCCTCTAATGGTTCACAAACACCAAGAGCAAGAGGACGAAGAGGAGAAGAGAAGGAGGCTGCCCAAAACGTGTGAAAACCCTAGAGGAACTCTTCACCACGTTTTTGGGGCTTAAGGGTGCTATTTATACATGTAGGCTATTAGGGTTTTAAACTAGGAAACCCTAATCTGACTGCTTAAGCCCTAAGCAGCCCATGGATTCCTTTGGTACATCCCTTGGACGATTTCTAATGGGCTTCCCCATAGAATTCGTCCAACTTATATATCATTAAGTAATCCATAGCCCAAATGCAATTATCTTATAATTACAGTTCCAGTCCCTTAAGTTTAATTAATCTCTTTTAGTTACAAAATTAATTATCAATTAATTCTTGACTAATATTATTTAAACAATATGATTTCTCCTTTAATATATTGTTCTCATAATATATTAATAAATCATAATTAATCCTTTCTCTCCATAATTCATCCTATCAAGTTGCTTTGGTGAAGGCAACTCAAAAGGACCATGCACCATCGGGTCAAGTACATACCAAAATAGTTATGGACTTAGACACTAATCCAACAGTTGCCACTATGAACTCTGAGTTGTAGAGATTTTATGAGGACTACTGGCCTTATGAGATGAATAAGGACCATATGGAAAAGTACTATAAGCAAGCTTGTCAAGAAAAGTATGAAATGGTCAAGTCATCATGGCGTGTAAGATGAAAGAAAGAGAATCTGTATGTAGCCACGTGCAATGAATGCAATGATACGTGGAACGCCTTGTTAGGCTAAATGTGCATTTTCATGAGGAATTGACTATTGACATAGTCCTAAAATCCTTACCAAGCTGTTATGATCAGTTCATCCTGACTTATTATTTGAACAACAGTGAGACCACCATGGCTTAATTGCATAACATATTGTAGATTGCCGAGGAAGGAATGAAGGATAAGAACTCAAACGTTAATCCTGGTGATGCTCCCATTCTGGCCATTGGCCAAGGAAAGGGGAAGAAGATGAAAGGTCCTCCCAAGTAGATCTGGAAGGGCAAGGCTCATGTTGGGTTGTCTAGTAGTGGCCCAAAGGTCAAGCCCAGTTCTGACATTCTTTACACCTCTGATCCGAAAGAGGCCACTTGCTTTTACTGCAATGACAAGGTGAATTGGAAATGAAGCTGCCCATAGTATCTGCAAGACATCAAGGATGGAAAAATCAAGCCATCTTCGGTAGGTATATACACCATTTCATCTAACAACTCATCATCTTCTCATTCTTGGGTCCTTGATATAGGATGTGGATTTCACATTTGTTCTTATTTGCAGGGGCTAAGAGAAAGTGAGGAGCTGGAGCATGGAAGAATGAACATGATCATGGGGAACAAGTGGTCTTCTCTTGTTACCAAGATTGGATTTTATAGTATAGTGTATAGTAGTGGTGTTTGTTTAGATTTAATAAAGTGTTTCTAATCATTAGAGATGACACATAACATTATTTCTTTTAATGCTTTATTCAAACAAGGTTTTATATATTCAATTATTGGTTTGAATGGTTCTATTTCTTCTTATAAAAATGGTGTTTTTAGATCTGAAGCTTTACCTTGTGATGGTGTGTATGAATGTGTGACGTGTGGTGATAATTTAGGCAATAATGTTTTTCATATTGATTCGTCTAATTGTATTGACAAAGCATGCTTGTGGCATTGTCGTCTTGGACACATTAACAAGAAACGCATTGGAAAACTCCAAAAGGATGGAGTGTTGGAATCATTTGACCTAATGTCAAATGATACATGTGAATCTTGTCTTTTGGGAAATATAACAAAATCAGCTTTCACTGGATATTGTGAAAGAGGTGAAGGTTTGTTGGACGTCATGCATCCAAATGTGTGTGGACCCTTTAGATCATCCACAAGGGATGCTAATAGATTCCATGTGACTTTTAAAAATGAATATAACAGATATGGTTATATCTACTTAATCATGCATAAGTAAGAAACCTTTGAAAAGTTCAAAGAGTTTAAATGTGAAGTCGAGAACCAATTAGGTAGGAAGATAAAGATGCTTAGATCCGATAGAAGCGGAGAATATCTTAGTATCGAGTTCAATGACTATTTGAAGGAATGTGGAATAGTTTCACAATTGACTCCTACTAGGACACCATAATTGAATGGTGTGAATGAGAGGCATAATCGGACCTTGTTAGACATGGTTTATTCCATGATGAGGTGATTCTCTTCCTATTCACTTTTGGGGGCATGCCTTAGAGACAGCTACCCACATCCTCAATCTTGTCCCTAAAAATAAGGTTGCCAAAACACCTCACGAGATGTGGACAGGGAAAATTCCCTCGTTAGCACATATCAAAGTATGGGGTTGTGAAGCTTTCGTGAGACGAGAGAATCATGACAAGTTAGCAGCTAGAAGTGACAAGTGTATTTTTATTGGTTACCCAAAGTAGTCTTTTTGATGTTCTTTCTACAAACCTAATGAGAACGTGGTCTTTGTACCATAAAGAGGAGTCTTGAGAGAGAGAGAGACAGAGAGAGAGAGAGAGAAAGAGAAAGAGAGATAGACAGATAGAGAGCTCATATTCTGTAACATCCCAAAAGTACAGATAAAAAGTTTATTTTTAAATTCATTCCATTCATAAGAAACCAATACCAAGGTATTCAAAAGAGTAACATTGTAACATAATATCATAGTACAAATCGCAAAATCACTAGTGCGGAAAAATTGTTGAGTGATGCGGTGCGATCATGTCGGGCCATTTCCCTTTGAACTAGATGTACCTAAAACAAAAACTAAAAATTGTAGGTACAAAGTTTAGTGAGTTCCCCTAACATACCATATACTAATTAAACTTACTATACAAAGATATTGGACAAACATAGTGCCGAGTGTTAGAATAATGATGAGTAGATCGATATATTTCAAATAGGTAATTGAATCTAAACAAAGAACACAATGATCAAAATAGTACTGAATGATTAATAATATCTGCCTTAGAAGAACTCGATGAAGAATTGCTATTGTAAAGGAAGAGTTGGGTTACAAGAGAATCAATAGTAGATATGGTGCATGCAGACACTATTTATAGCTAAACCCTAATCATTAAAGACACCAAGTGGACATGACCAACCCGTTACATAAAATGGACTATACTAAATAATTATAGTTGACAGAATCCATTAGACCCAACAATCACCCCCTTTGTGTCAATTGAGGAAGGAGGCTCTTCACGGTTGTGTTCGTTTTTGTGTCTTGAAGAGCTTAGGTATGATACTGAGCAACAAAATACGAATGCAATGTACCATCATATCATATTTGAGTACCACTTCTTCATAGTTGTAGCATTCGCCTTGCATTGATCTGTGATCTCCAAAACATAGTTCAAGCAGGAAGTGGAGAACAGATGTTTATCAGGCAAAGCGAATCGACATTTCTGGATAGCGCCTTTTTCTTTTGATCCCTGCTGAAATATCATGCTCCATTTGTCGTTTTCAATTTTCCCTATCTTCGTCTTCTTAATGTCTTTCACAGAAGCTTCGGTAAGGACTGTTAGTTTCTTTCACAACACAGTGGCAATTTCAACATCTATCTTCGCTACCTCATGGATGTACGAAACCAACATCCTCTTGATATGAGCAACAATTAGTTTATACTTCTTTTCTTCCTTCATCAAGAGGTGTAACAGCGTAATCCAATCGAAGGGATTTAAACATGGCAGATCAGCAAGAGAGAACTTCAACACTAAAATCTCCAAACCTCCAGTAGTCTTAAACATGGCATTAGCAAAGCTGTTAGTTTCTATTGGCCCAATAACCTTCACATCAGTTATTTTCATTGCGCTCCAAGTGAGGTGTTGTGGCTTGCCATGCTTCAGGTAGAATGCCATCAAGGACTTATTCACATTCTCATCCGAATTTGGTACATTTGCAATTACATCAAAGCTACGAAAAAAAAGCTTTTCGGAGTGATAGGAAAATTCAGTTAGAATCTAGTGTGTTCTCTAGATCGAACGAGGTGACCAGTTCTAACCAGTGAATGCTTGGGTTGTCACTTGCGTTTGTTAGAATTCTCTCCATGGACCAAGGAGGAAATAACAACTTTTTAGCTTTTAGAGCAATCTAAGCATCATGAAGCACTTTCTCCTTTTCTTCTACTTCTCTAACGATGCGATTGTGTTCATCAATCTAAGCTTCATGAGCCTTCCTTCGTTTCAGCTCATGTTCATTAGGCTCAACCTCTTCACTGTCATCGATAATCTTTTCCTTACCTCTAGAATCTGAAGCTACATTATCCTTCGGTTTGACTTTTGACTTTGGCTTCAGAACATTAGATACTTCAGCTGTGCTGGCTGGTTTCTGGGTTTCTTTCGTAGATGGATTCACAGTTTCTCCCCCTTGTTTCGGAAGTGTGCCAGACTCTGAAACACCCTCAAGGTTGTTGAGCATCATGAACACAATCCAAAGTTTTTCAGCCATATGCTTCCTGACAGTGATCGTGATTAGAGAATCACAAGTCTTAATGATATTGGAGAGTAAGGCACTCACATCGGCAACGCAACTCTTCATCACAGCCTTTTCGGATAAGAGCATATTAATCTATTTTTCAGCATGTGCCAGCTTGACAGACAGAACCTTCAACTTTTCTGTTTTCACGGCAAGCTTATTCATGATTTTGTTCTCCATGGCCAAATCTTCATGAAGCTTGTCTATTTTGGAAGAGATGGAGGTGTGAAATTCTGTGTTGTCAGTTTTAATGTCATTGCAAACATTCTTAAGAGCATCCTTCTCAGTCTGAAGGTTAGATCCAAGACCAGTTTTTATTGCATTCTCCTTTGCAATGTTTGTTTCAAAAGAAGTCTGGAATGTACTTATAAAAGATCGCGCATCAGAAATTAGTTTATCAACTTTTTCGGTCATTTCCTTACAAATAGATGGAGAGTCATCAATTGCCTTGTTTGTTTTGTCAAGGTTCGTTATGTGCTCTTTGGTTAAGGTTTCAAGGAAAGCTTTAACCATTTCCCCAGAATAGTCACTGCTAGAGGATGCTTTGGTAGACTGAAGCAAGGTGTCCAACTTCTCATTGATAGCCTTGAGTTTCCCTTTGGTAACAGGAGCATCATCATCACTATCTTCTCAAAATGTGAAAGGACTATACACAAAAGCTTCAAAATCATCATCACCCTCGAAAACGGTATCTGGTTCATCTTGTTGGAGATTTGAGGTAGGAGTAGAATCTTGACCAAGAGTAAAACTTAAAGCACCTGCCCCCGCATCAGATGCGTTGACATAAACTGGAGGCTCACTAGTGGTTGTGGTTGTTGTTGCTATATAATCAGTGAACAAAGGTATAGAATTTGCAATGGTGGCTTATGGTTGTGAAACTCCCATAGAGAAAGTTGGAAATGGTGTGATAGTGATTGGAGTAGTAGTAATGGGAGAGTGAGGAGGTGTGAAAATCTAAAAGAAATCATCTGAAATTGGAACAGATGTAGGTATGTGAAAAGTGACCTCAAGGTTCATAGATACTGGCTCTGAAACTTAGGGTTGTGAAGTCGAAGCTGTGTCATCTTGTTTGTGTTGGACTTGCTACTCGATGTGAATATCAGAGACATTGTTGGATTGGGAATTATCCTCATCACTTGGGGTGGGAGTTCGTGGCTTGCGAGCAACTCACTTCACTTTCTTATTTGGAGTCTGGACTGGTTCGGATGGACCTGCTTTCCAATTTCATGTACCCCCTTCTTTGGCTTATCAGCCTTGTCAAGAACCTTTCATATTTCGTCAATCATTAGTCTTGGACCAGTAGCTGGTAGACTGCGATAAGCTTGAAGAACTTCACTCGCAGTTGGGATGTTGTGAAGCATTGACTCCAGGATGGATCCGATGAAGGTGAATTAGGAAGTGTCTGACAGAATGATGTTGGGGGTGTGGAAAACTTAAATGTTAGCCATAACTGAACTCTCAATAACTGGAATGTTGAGGTGATCGATAGCCCTCTATACAACGAGCATCTACAAATGTGCACATGAGATCTCATTGTGCCTAGTTGTAGAAATAATACTCTGAACTAATTGAGCCCAAAGTACCGTTCTGTAGTCGATATTGACTCCTAAGTAAACACCATACACGATGGTCATGAACAGCTTGCTCGCACAGTTGGAGCCTATTACCCTCTCATGAAATCTTTAGAAAAGCAAGGTGAGCAGAGCATTCCATATAGGTGGAAGATTGGGCTTCTTGAATTTAGAGACAATGGCCAAATACTCATTGTAGCCCATTTGATAGAACATCTCCAAGAGAGCAGAGTTATAGATGGATTCTAGATCGACTAGGTCACGACCTTGAGGAAGTCCTAGGAGGTTACAGAACCTTGACTTAGTGATCTGGGTTTTCTTGTTTTTGAATTCAAAAGTAATCCTCTCTTCCCCTTGTTGGTAGCTAGAAGTCGAATATGCCTTGGACAAATGAACCAATGGCACTTCTCAGTTTTCTTTAGGGCGATTACCAGTGGTGAATAACGCAAGAACTCGATGATAGGTTGAAGAAAGAGATCGTACTTGGTTGGTTCAAGGTCCAAGATGAGATTTTGGTTTGCCTTGATGATCATCAGTGTTGATTGTGCCATCTATTCAACGACAAAAGGTGTTTCAGAGGAGGCTACCCATTGTTTCTTGGTGAAGAAGATGATGAATCGTAGAGAGAGAAATCGCCGAGTGTTTTCAATTGCTTTTGAAAGTGGTTATAAACAATGAAGCGTTATAATCCTTATATATGATATGATAAGAGAGAGAAAAACTGACGGTTGATAATCCCAATTACTGAAAAAGTGCCTAAAAAGGCATGACGAACAGCTGTGACGTCAGGGGCGTAACTGACAACAAGCGTCGTTTCAGTTTTCACGCACCCAAATTCTAATCTTATCCACAAATACCACTGTTTCGGTTTCTAACTTTCGCATTTTTATACTTTTGCAATTCCAACCTTTCGTGATTGATTACCTATTACTGTACTCCGAACTTGAAAGTATTCATTAGGACAACGAACCATATTTTTGAAAATCATGATGATCTTTTGATATGGGCATATTTAGTCATATAATTTTTATATTATCTTAATACTTTATGTTAATTTTATCTCATTTAATGAACAAAAGGTGCTTAATTAGTTTAGAATTTCATTTTTCAGCAACAATGACATGATTGGATGGAAAAGCAAGCAAAATTGGCGATTGGAAAGTTGGATCTTGGGTTGTGAAGAAAGAAGGATGTTGCTGGATAGCTTGACCCGTTGTCAGTGTTCTAGACATATCTCATGAACCGTAACACCGATTGAGGAGATTCAAAATGTTCTGAAAACTATACACAATTTCTGACGACTTTTGTATTTTGAGAAAATGTTGATTCCAAACGAACTTGACAAGTTGGCCATCAACTCGACGATTTGATCAAAAGTTTCGCGATTCTTGATGCTGACTTGCCGTACACGAGATTTTAATGACCAACTCAACGAGTTGGGTCAAAAAACTTGTTTATGTGGCTCTGGTTTCAGAATCTATATATAGGATCACTTTCATTAAAAATCTTAATTAATTCTGGAAGCTTTGGACGATTTTTGGATGCTAGAAGGGTTCTTAGAGCTGTGGTTTTCGAGAATTCAACCTAGAAGTCAATTTTGAAGAGATTAAAGGCAAACAAACATTAATTTTATCTTAATCTTTCGTGTGAACCATGTTTGAATCATTAGATTTCGATTTTAGGATGCTATTTGCTGTAGTTATGAACTAAAAGCTTCATACTTCTGTTTAAACTAGATAAAATTATGAATATGGTGTGATTTTATGGCTTGGATTAATTTGATTAGGTGAAATTTCTTATTAGGCTTGTTAAATACCCTTATGCGTTAGCGATAATTATTTTATGTTAATAATCAAGTTCTTGAGTTGCATGAACATCTTCTTAATTGCTTGAATTATATGGTTTTTGTGAAAACAATATTGTATGCCTGGTATTAGTGAATATGAACCTAGAATTAACAAGAAAATAAGTAAGTTAATGTGTAAGCATGTGTGATGAACAGCCATACATGAGTTGATTGAATTGATAAATTTAGTTAACTAATATTACAAGTCTTACTTGATCCGAACTTAACACTAGGAAATTTAGTTAACCGATCATTGTTTAAATTAAATTGTTTGCTAAGGATTAGTAATAGTGAACATTAACCTAATCACATCAGAAATCGGTAGCCAATGACATATTAATCCATTGCACTTGCTACGAAGTCAATCATAGGAATAAGTGAATCGAATCTAAACGGAAGTCTCTTGAAATTGATTGAATCTAGTTGACTTTTGTTTCTCCTTAGTTGTTAATCGTCCTTTGTTTAAGTGTTTATGTAGTTTCTTAAGTTTCTAGTCTTCTAAAACTACAGAAAAGGCCTTCTTTTTTTACTTGCTTTATTTAGATAATATTAGTAGTAATCTTAATTGTTTACCATTCCCTGTTTTCGATACCTTACTTACCTGAACTAAACTGCTAATCAATACCTTACATAGATCCAAAGCTTTTAGGGTTGTATGTACACCATTCCCTATGTTCGATACCTTACATAGATCCAAATCTTTTAGGGTTGTATGTACACCATAAGATGTTGTAGTATACCAAAGCCCAACAGTGGTATCATAGCCTAGGGTTGTTTTCCTTTATACTTGATGCTTTATTGGTTTTCAAAGTCAAAGAAATCAAATTTTCTGCCTTCTGTCCAGTGAACTCGCCGAGTCCACTGGGTGACTCACCAAGTCCCCTCATAAAATGGCCAACTCGATGAGTCTAGTTCATGTACTCACTGAGTTGGTGTTCCAGTGGGCAGATTTTCGATTTTTGGCCAGAAATTGGATTGGGATCATTACCCCAAACCGTTTTTTGAACCATGAAATATGTTTTTCCATAAGCTAATGATCATGCTTGTCCAATTAAAAGATAATTTTCATAGTTTCAAGATTTGTATTAGTTTATGTGATAGACTAATTTCTTGTAAATAGTTGATATGGATTATCTTGACTTATGAGTTAAATTAGATCAAACACAAATTGTTTGCTTTTTGTTAGTTAGAATATTTTGATCTAAATGCAATTAATGGATTCCATAACTTGTCCTCAAGTTATGGAAAATGAAAAATCTCTTTTTAAATATCATCCTTAATGGTTTTAAAGTGTTCAATCACTTGTCCTCAAGTTATGAAAAGTGAAATGCTTTTCATAAATGGTTTTTATGAACACCATAACTTGTCCTCAAGTTATGTCTTTTCATAAAAAGGTCATTAAACTCATAAGTTATGGCAACCAAAAGTTTTGACAAGTTTCAAAACTTGCCCTCATGTTTTGGAATTCGTAAAATTTCACTTATGAATACTTTAATTCCAAATCAAACCCTAGAGTTTTACAAGTTAAAATTCAACCCTTATACTTTATTATATTGTAGGTTTAATAATGTGTATATATATATATATATATATATATATATATATATATATATATATATGTATGTATGTACAATAATAAGTCACCCACCGCTTCCTTGACTGGTGGAGGGTCGTTAGCCGAACGGGTAGGATAGGATATTAATTTTCGTTATAAGTATAATGATAATTATAAAGTACTAAAATTTTATTAAATTCCCAATCTGAGTTACTTTAGAAAAAATGTGAATATGGTGCTATCCCATGAAATTGCACTTTGCACCTTGTTAAGTCGTTAATGGAGCGTGTGTGGTTAACCGACACACTAATCTGGGACTGACAGTGCGTGGCAAAGGGTAGGTTGATGTTAATCATAGATCAATGGTGTGTGTGTGGTTAATCGACACATTGATTAGGTGATCTGTAACATTAAGTGTACCAAGCTAATTTGCATGGTTATTTACACCTTGTTTTTTATCCTCGGCATCCCAGCCACAAACTTGAATGACACAATCGAGATTTAAACATGCCATTTAAAAGTTTAATGAATCTCAAAAGATCTAGGAATTTCAATTCATTTAAAACTTAATAATCAATTTCATTTTTCATGGTGGAAATTGGTAAATCGTCATTTACCTACCTTCAAATATTTTACAATTGGATTACAGCATCCCTCTTCCGAATTGTAAAATATTGTATTGGGTCCTAGCCTTAATATTTCATTTGGATGTTATATTAAGGATTTAAATCAACTAACTTGAATTTCTCCCATGTAGATGTCTAGTTCAGACAACTATGGTCTTCCCAAGTTTTTTATAGCAAGCTTCCCTCTTGAAGATGATGTTCCATAGTTGGATTGTGGAAATGGAAATCATACTTCACTTCCTCCACCTCCTCCAATTATTCTCCCTAACCTACAAGTTCGAATACTTGAGAAGTTCATGGTCACTAAAGCCCTACTTGCAATGAAACATCAAAATGGAAGGCCTCTGTGCACTCACGTCTTGGAGATGAAGTCACATATTGATAGGATGAGAGTATTGGGTGTCGTTGTCTTGAGGAAGTTGGCTATTGACTGTGTTCTTCAATCAATTCATGAGTCATATAGTGAGTTCATTAAGGACTACTATGTGACAAACCACAACATTACCCTTATTGCTCTTACCTATTTGCTTGATGCTGCTGAATCAACAATGATTTGGTGCACTAGAAAAACAAATTTGATTGGATGATCTACTGCTCAAACTTCCATGGGCATTGACAATGGTAACATTGGAAGTCCAGATGGTAAAGAGAAAGGCTAAGTCTGAGATTGTCTCATGTGCCAATGCAAAAGAAGCCGTTTGTTTCTACTGCCATATGAAGGGACATTGGAAGCGAAGCTGCCCAGACTACTTGAAGTATCTGAGAGAAGGTAGAATAAAAAAAGTTTGAATCTGCTTCAGGTAAGTCTACTGTCTAACTCTATTAAGTTCCTAATTGTTGATTCTTAATACATGATGTGACAAGTTTGCATTTTGATGTGTTGTAGCATCATGCAAAGGGAAAGAAGCTTAAAGGAAGAGTATGTTGAATTTGGTTGCGAAAATGGATTTCAATCGCATGGTTTGATGATCGGATTTTTGAGCTGCTGCTTAAGAGATATAATAGATTGCTTAGAAAATTGTAATAACATAGTTTTCATTTGTAACTGCATTGTAAGGAAAAGTTTTTCTGTATTTTATAAAAAAATAAAAATTTGTTTTTATTTTATATTATATTTCCTTGCAATGACATTTGTGCAAATTGATGTTTGTATGTTTCTATGCTAGCAATATGAATTCGATTCTTTCGTTTGTGATAGTGTTAAGAATTTTCCAAATAAGGAAAGATTCTCATTACCCAAGTTTCAGTTGGATAGAAACTTAGAATCATGCAACTTGCATTGTGTGATGAATGAGAACGTTCATCTTTGGGAAATTAAGACTAAATTCCTTGTTCACATGAATATGTGAGTCAAGTGAAGGACTAGGAGATTGGGTACACTTGGTTGTGCGCTGGTCAGGCCCACCACAAAGATCGATAAGACTATTCGTTATGGTTTACTAAAGTTTAGTAGATATGGTTATGCTTAAAAGTTTAAGTATAATTCTGAAACATTGGAAAAGTTTCAATGTATGGCAGAACGAATGAGAAGAATCAACTTAGGTAGGAAGATAAAAGTTTCTCCAATATGAAAAAGATGGGAGAGTACTTTAGTATCATGTTTTATGATCATCTTAATGATTATGGAAAACCATATCACAACTGATCCTATAAGGACATCTTAGTGCATTTGTATGGCTAAGAAGAGGAATCATGAATTGTAGAAATGGTTAAATCAAGAAGATGAGTCATACTTCGTTCCAAAACCAAGTCTTAGAGTCATACTCCAAGATTGTGCCTTGAGTGAAATAATCTTAAGAAGGTTGAAAACACTCATTAAATGTAGAGTAAAATGTTTCTTACTCTTGTACATTTGAGATTGGTAAGTTGTGATGTCTTGGTAAGGACAAAGACCAATGAAGACCAATTATATGAGGTGTTATTCTTGATAATAATCCACACTAACTCTTGAATATTTGTTTGTCTATGAATGGTTCTGGACAGAGAGTCATATATGTCAAGAGGTCAGTGGGAGTCTTAAAGATCTTGACAAGTTTCAAGAACTAATCAAGAATACACCTATTGTTTATCACTAGCACATGACTTGAGGTCTGTAACCTATCGTGTTGACATATTCTTATTTTTGTGCTCATTCCAGTTAACAATTGACTATGCATGTGAGTTCTATGAGTTCTTAATTGTTTGCATAACAACCTGAAAGCAATGACAGGCCCTTGTGCTGCCAGGTGGCAAGAAATTAAGATTGAACAAGTTCAGTCCATATGAATTAGGATTTGTCACTAACCTTGTCTTATGATTATGGTTTCACAAATTCACATGGATAGGAACACGTACACCATAAAATCTATGTGTCATCAGGTTTATCTCAGTTTCATGAAAATGATTGTGAGGAAATGCTTTCACTAAGTAGATTTTAAGGAGATAGCATTTGTCACATTTGCATTCTCAAATCCGATTATGATTACGACATCCCTATTCATAGTTCGAATTGTGAGAAATGACAGTGGTCTAAACATTTGAGGCTTATTGCTGTAAGTTCTAAAATTGTTTAGACACACATGTGAGCTATCTAAGGAAAGGTGTATGAGTTTGAGAAGCCTAGATAAAGTCTTATCGAAGCATCTCATATCAGAAATCTGATCTTTGGTAAGAAAGTTAATGAAGTATTGGTTTCTAGAAGTCAAGATGATTTCTGAATACATGTCAAATCTGGTGTGAGAATAAGTGTTATGCTAGTAAGATAATAATTATTATGCTAGTGGGAGCATAATCAATTATGATGAATGTTTCAAGTTAGCAATGTTAATTATAGAAACCAAAAGTTTCAATTCGCAAGTTGCAGATTTTGAAAAGTTGTTTTAATTAAGGGAGAGGAATTCATACTTCATTTCAAATCTAAAAGCGTAAATTGTGAGATTTTACTCAAATTTAGTCATACTTAAAGATTGTGTTAATTGCGTTTTCAAAATTCAATTATCATTACGACATCCGTCTTCATAAATCGAATTATGAGAACATGGAAAATGGAAGTATTGTAGCAAAAGACTGGTCAAGTATCATGTCTTTATGTGAGACATCATGAATCGTGTCCAATATGCTTCGGATATAGGATCGATTACATGTGCTATAATGTTTATCCGTTCTAAATTTTCCAAATTCCTAGGGCATTAAGAGGGAAAAAAGGAATAGAACCGGATACTACTAAAGTGGTTAAACAACTGTTAAGGGCAATCTAAGGTTCGCCAAGGATTGGTCGCTTGTAGTTGGAGGTATAAAAATGGATGGACCATATTAGCATATTTTGAATAGCGGCAACTCTTGTTTAGAAGTGATAGTCAAAATGGGAATATGGGAATATTTCCATAAGTCGAAGCTATTCTTTAAATCTGTGTAAGATTAGAAAACTTAATGCAAGAAGGATGTTCAAAGGAATGTACTTTGAATTTGAGACTTCGTCTCTATGGAATTGCTCTCCATTGGAATGCTTTGTAGTCTGTTGCCAAGTCTCTATGACTTTTGTGCATAATCTTTACAAGAAGATCATTGCATATCAGTTTAGAATATAACAGATTAAAGTAAATGGCAAGAATTTGATATTCTTACATTTACGGTAAGGATTTGGAATTGTGAAATGAGCATCACTGAAATTGATAGAACAAAGTTCTTTTAGGACCGTTAGATTCTATGCAAGCAAAAAATTATGAACGTAAATATGAACACGAGTATGGCTTTGAATATGTCGTATGATTAATACTTCAACACCTCAAAAGAGCTTGATTAAGAACTTCGACTGTAGAGGTGTTTAGGGTTACAAAACAATGAATGTAATAATCAACACCGTAATATGCATACATGCATGCATATTTATACTATAACCCTACTAGATAATCAGGGATTGACAAGCCCAATCCAGATGCAAAACATAACGCCCATGACGCAAAACAAAAGGACTCAACAATCTCCCCCTTTGCGTCTTTGGAGCCGAAACCTCAATTCAGGTTAGCAACAGAAGACTTCTTCACAGTCTTGAACACCCTTGGTATGATGGCCAAAAGATGATAGCGAAATGTAATGTACCACCTAAGCATGTATGTTAAATTCTTCTTGTCAGCCTCAGAGTTCTGCTTGCACCGATGAATTATGTTGATGATGTGCTCTAAGCAGTCGGTAGAAAACAAGTGTTTATCCACGAGAGCGAATAAAAATCTGTGAGCTTCACGTTTGGTAAACATCACAGTTAAATATGTTGAATCTATTTGGCCCATCTTCATCTTGTTTACATCTTCTGGTTTCGGTGTAGGCTTCACAGTTGGCTTCTTGTTCATAACCTTCGCAATCTCCTGATCCATAGTAGCAACTTCATGGATGTAGGAGGCCAACATTCTCTTCAAGTGTTCTAGAATGGGCTCATATTCCTTCGGATTAGTGAGCATAATGTTGTATAACAGAATCCAGTCATGGGGATTCAAATTAGGAAGGTCTGCTAGAGAGATAGTCAACACGGAGTTTGCAGAATCTCGAGTGATTTTAAAACTAACATTGATAAATCTTCCAGCAGTTGAGGGTTTGAGCACCTTAACAGTCACAATCTTCTAAGCACTCCATGTTAGGTACTGAGGTTGTCCATAATTCAGATAGAAGTCAATTAGCTCTCGGTCAATCTTCAGGTGAGGAAAAGGAACCTCAGCAGTCGAGTTAAAGCAATGAAACATGAATGCTTTTCTTCACTACTAGAAAAACAGCCTTTTACGACGCTCATTGGGCATCATAAAACGCTCAGACGCGCGCAAATGCGCGTCAAGGAAGGCCCTGTCATAAAGAGAGACGACGCGCATTTACGACGCACATTTATGACGCGCATTTATGACGCGCGGTTATGACACGCAATGCGTATCAAGGAAGGCCCTGTCATAAAGGAAGACGACACGCATTTGTGTGTCGTTACCTTACGACGCGCGTGTTTATGACACGCAATGCGTATCAAGGAAGCCGTGTCAAGAAAGGCCATGTCATAAATGAAGATAACACACATTTTTGTGTATCGTAATTTTAATTTTTTTTTTTTAAAAAAATATTTACAGATTTAGTTATTTTAAAATTAAATTTACATTTCATGTCTCATAATAGAAAAAAATATATTTATATATTTAATAATTTTTAAATTAAATTTGCATTTAATCTCTCATAATAGAAATAAAATACCATATACAAAAAATACAATCCATTGCATAATATAAAATAAAATTTCATAGTCAAAAAATAAAATAAATTGCACAAATTATGATATGTGTAATTGTATCCGTCATCAGCCTCCATATCCAAAGTCGGATCTACCTTCCTAATCTGTATGTATAACAAAGAGACATATGTTAAACTTGTTACTAGTAAACCTCTTATTGCCAACCCATAAGGACCTAATATGAAACAATGGGCATAGTTTGTTGGAGTTTTTCCCTTTATAACAAATATCATGCTTTATTTTAGCAGCAGGTGATGGAACATGATATGAAGCTAACCTACTTGGATGTTGTGCTTGTAGTAGGTGCATTTGATGTCTCTATTGGCCCAGGGCAAACAAATGTTACCATGATTCCTTTTTGGTAAAATTGAAATAATAAGTGTGATTATCATAATTATAAACTTTTTGATTTTTTATTTAAACATTATACCCTTTCCAAAGAAGAGTTGGGAGGCTGTTTTTATTCTAGATTAAATAAACCATCTAATTAATGAAATGAAATGACCATTTTACCCTTTCCAAAGAAGAGTTGGGACGAAAGAAAAAAAGAAGGGAAAACAGGCATAGAATTAGTGTTTTAATACATTAAGCCTGAATTTTTGGCTTAACCCATTAAGCCCACTAAGTAAAAAAAAAGCAGCCCCTTAATCTAATAATATATATAGTATGTAAACGGATGTTTCTTTTTCACTTCTTGTATCTGATAATATATTAATATATACCTATGTATTAATAATTTGGATATAATGAACAATTTGTATCTGATAATATATTAATATGTACCTATGTATTAATAACTCGGAAGATAACCAGTCACCCAATAGATAGTTGTTTTCACATTTCCTAGATCTTTTTTGTGAACCCAACAATTTCAAGCATACCCCGTGACAACATTTTCGTGGTGAATGCCATAGGAAACCTGCATGTGATACTACATAAGTAAATCAAACTGAAATAGTGTCCAACATACATAAAGCATCTACCATAGAGTGTTGTACCTAAAAGATAATTCTTAATAAGTCAGAAGTTGGCACTTGCACTAACAAAATCAGCAGAAGCCTGAATTCGGATATTTAAAGGCACACAATCACGGATATACCTTCTGTTCACAGCTCTAGCTGAACCAAGCCTGTAAATTATATAAAAACCAAAGATTTTCATTATCAAAATAAGGTGTGAGTTTTGACTTTTGAGGTCAAAAGTCAAAATAATGTTGCTAAAGCACTATAATGGGGTTCATGTCATAAGCCATTGCATACATGACATTACCCATGAAAAGAACAATGCTGCTAAAGATCAATGGTCTGAAATATGATCTGTTTGACCAAGCACAGAAATAAACAGAAGAAAAATATTGTGCAACAGCCATGACACCAATCACAATCCTAGAAACTGTTGCAACAGCTCCTAAGCTTGTTGAATACTCATCTGATGTTGGCAAAATTTTGTAATAAAATAATAAATATACAACAAAATATACAAAATTTATGTTCATAATATTTGGAACGGGAAACAAATAAAAATAATAATCAGTTGCAGCTTGTTATACCTTCTTACATGCAGTTATTGGATCATCTGAATAAAATGGAGGTTATATAACAAGCATCTCATACATTATTGCACCTAGTGACCACCTGCAATAATAGTAACAGTTAAAAACAAAATAAAAGAAAATGACAAAAATATCCTCAGCAAATAGTAATACAACACTAACAGCAAATAGTAATACAATACTAAAAAAATCAAACCAACAATCGTGAAGTCCATGTCATGTAGTAAAAAAGAAATTGTATTATAGGGGCTAAAAAATCATACCAACAAATAATATTAGAAGATTTCAGCAAACGTGGGTATGGGATCCCAATCGCCACGTCAGCAGTCCATGTGGTCCCCTCCACAGCAGTAGCTCCTCCTCCTCTAGTGGCGGTGACAGTGATGAGTCAGCAAAGTGGTGCTTGTTCTTATGGTTCAGCAATGATGAGTAGTGCATACAAATTCTAACATAAAAATTAATGGCTTATTTTAATTAATCATAAAAATTTAGCCATTGGATTCCATTATACGTTATCTAGTATGGCTTATTTTAATTAATCATTGTATATTAACAAGGGTAAAATATGAATTTAGCAAAGAAGAATTGATCATTGTGAATTAATACAGTAAAATAATCTTCATATAAAATAGACAATGACAAGGAATGCTATACTATAAGATGACCACAATCCACCAATGGTCATATACTACAGTACTGTTTTTACTCTTTTGGACTTTATGGCACTTCTATTGTTATTGGCTTGCTTGATCTTCCTAGATCTCTCTTTTTCCACGTTATACTAATATAGGATTTAATACTTATAAAAACAAGAGCAGCAGTGCTGGGTAGAGGTGCTGCCACCACTGGTTTTAAACATTTCCTTGCTCTCACTGAAGCCGCAAAAGACCAAACCGATGGTCCTTTCAGAAAACTCTTCATAACAATCAAATCAGATGTATTTTTTTATTAGTATTTTTGACATGATAATGAAAACTTAATTACATTTTACTTTTATCTTTTACATGTGGACTAGACTTTTTGTTAGATTAAATACAATTTACTACATTTTTGTGTATACCATACCTACAAGTTTATTTCTTCTAACTCATCAAACACGGAACAAAAGGAAAGGCATCACGTTCTCGTTTTTTTTAATAAGGCTTACCAAAAAAGCAATTTTCCCAGAAAGTAATTTGTCCCATGTTCTACTTTCGTTCTCCCCTATTAATCTGTATTTTTTTCATCTTCTGTACCTTGGTAATTTCCAGATTGTATTCTTACAGGCGCTAGTCGCACTCTAGGGCTTGTATTACTGAAACTCAAAGGCCTAGAAGATAAAGTGTAAATTATCGAATTGATCCTCACAGACATCAATATTTGGTTTCTTAAATAGAAATTTTGAATTAGGAAAACTTAAGGTAAAATTCTGATTTTACAAATAGGTCTTTGAATGCTTCTTCACCATCTAGTATTGGGATATGTACAAGGTTAATTATCTTTCAGGCTGATAGGGAAATGAAACAAATTGGAAGATTCCATATGGAAGATATTGAAACTTACTTCTATTACTCCAGACAAAAATATCACACGTGATTTATGCTCTTTAATCTGAATGTTGTCATTGGATAAATCAAAATGGTCTCTACAAGAAACACTCCCAGTTGCAATTATAAAACAGAACTGAAAAATAAAGATGAGAGACACAAAAGATAAGATCACTTGGAAAAAATGTCTCATATTCTAGTTCAAACAACATGATAAAAAGAGATTTCTTATACCATTCAAAGTTTGATTTTGTAAGCAGTTGCTTCACCACAAAAGTTTATAGCATCGAACAGTTCATCTACCACTCTTGGTAATTGTCCCTTGTTAAGGTTGTCAGCTTCCAAAATGTTGGCTCTCTATTAAAAAAGTCAAATATGGACTTCATTTAAAATAAGTGTTATTAAAACATTGTATTTTACTGAAATGCACATCACCTCCATAGTAAAAGTCTTCCCTGCTCCTGTCTGTTAAAGTGCATAAGAGAATTCATTAATATCATATTAAAGGTGAGGGATCTCTTTCAAACTTATTTGAACAATAGAGATAGCTAATGATAAAGCATATAACTAGAAAAAAAGGCTTCATTGCAGTTCTTATTTAGCTTCTTTAACAGTGATACAATCACAGAACAGATTATTAGAGCTGATTGAAAAGGTAATAGAAATAACCAAATTTGCACATTTGTTACCACTTATGTTAATAAAATCATCAGTAAAACTTCAATGTTTGCAAAGAATAGAAAAACAACAAATCGGTGGGGAATGGGGGTCGTAAAAAGAGAAGCTTCTGATGGATCACAATGAAGTTGAAAAGCCCTAACATTCATAGTTGGGTGATATTACATTTATCTCACTAATAATTTTTTACCACTGTGTTAACTTTTGTTTTGAGAGAATCGTGAAAGAAATTAAACCCTAAATAAATGCAAGCCTACGTGGGTTTATAGAAAGGATTAAAATACCTGGAAAAAAGTACAGAGCATAAGAACGCTTGCTCTCCAATGCCACCGTCTTCTTCCGTTGTCGCATAATGTTATTCGGGTTTCATCTGCAATTTATTCTTGAACAACTTCTACTTCCTTAAATTTATTCACATCGAAGTTGTCAGGTGAGGGCTATGCGGCAAGAAGAGGCAGTGAGGGTTGGAAAGGGTGGAGATGGGTGAGGGGAGAAGATGAACGAGGGGATATGTGAGAGAACTGATGGAAAAGAAGTAGAAGAGAAGCTTGTGAGTAGTTTTAGTAGGTGGAGTAATATAGAGGGGAAGCGGATTCGGGACACAGTGGCCGGTGCTGATGAGTCTCAATGGTCGGCGATCAGAGGTGAGCCTTCGGTCGCCAACGAGGTGAGGTGAGACAGAGCAAGGTAAGGAGAGGCTAATCAGGTCGTCAATTACAAAGTGCTCGTGTGGAAGGGGTGGTGGGTAGAATCCTGCATATGAAGGCGCTGAAGAAGGTCGATGGAAGAGGAAGGCGCTGAAAAAGATGCGATGTTGGCGGAGGGTCGAAGATGGAAGAGGGTCGACGACCAGGAAAGAGCACGAAGTGGTGGTCGGAGTGTGAGGGGAGTAGTTAGCGGTCGATGTGGGGTAGGGGAAAGAAGTATCTCCGATTATGTTTTAGGTTAAAGAGGGAGGTGAAAGCGGGCTTTTCTAATTTTTGGGTTTTTCCTTTTCCCGCTTGTTACTAAAGAGCGTGTTTCATTAAAAATTATAAAGCGACATGTTTAGATGTCACACATTTTATAACGAGTGTCCTCCGTGTTTTTTTTTTCTAACACTAATTTTAGGGAACACCAAAATTGGGCGTCCTAAATCCTTAAAATTTCTAGAGAGCTGACATTATTTTTAGATCACACACTTTTGAGTATCGTAACTCACCGAGTGTCATAAATTGCGCGTCATTAAAGGTCTGTTTTCTAGTAGTGCTTGTTATCGGCATATCGAACTGCGAGTCCTTCAAGTTATCACAGTCAAATGAAGCAACTGGTTCCAACCAATAAACACTTGGAAACTCTATAGCTTGATTGATAAGTGCCTCTCTTGTCCACAAGGGAAACAAGGCCTTTTTGTAGTTCAAGGCTTCTTCTTTTTCCTTGTTTCTCCTTTCCATCTCTTCAGCCTCCTTTGCTACTTTTAGAGTTTCATCCAACTCTTAGTCTCTCTTCTTTCTCTTGAGAGCATCAGCAATGGTTTCTTCAACATCACTGTCACTGTCATTGATGATCTCCTTTGGCTTGGCTTGAGAACCAGAATCCGAAGCTACATTATCTTCAGTTCGGTTGTGACTTGGACTTTCGGTTGGGTAGCTTTTGTTTTCACTATCACCTTCTGTTGAACACCTTCTCCCCTTGTTTTGGAGTTCTGAAAGGCTTCGAAACACCCTTCATTTCGTGTAATATGGCAAGGGCAGGAAGAATTTTTGTAGTGAGATGATTTCTGATTGTCAAAGTAAGAATAGGATCATGAGCACCAAGAAGATTGGTCAACATGTCCTTCACATCACTAGCACGGCTACGGAAAGCAGACCTTTCAGTCTTCAACAAAGAAATCTCTTTTTCTACTTGGGCTAGATGCACTTTCTGTACTTCAATCATGGAGGATTGTTGGGCCAGTTCTTCCTTTATAACACTTTCTGTTGCTAGATTAGTGTGAAGAGATTCAAGTCTAGAAGTCACTGAGCTGATAAGTGAAGAAATCTCGTCTTGAATAGAGGAACGCACAACCTCAAACTTTTATTGCTCTTCTTGAAGAAACTTGGAGAAAGAATCCATAAAGGCCTGTACCTTGGCTGCATTTGTGTTGGCATGCCCCTTCAATGACTCAAGGAAAATCTGAGTGGTACCAACAATGTCAGTAACATCATTGACAACCTTCTTGCAAGAGGAGGTAGATGCATCAATGGCTTTTGTGGATTTGTCAATGGACTCAGTGAATTATTCGAGAGCAGTATCGATAAACGCCGTAAGCACAACACCACTATAGGCCTTGCTATCAGTAAGCAATCTATCCATCTTCTCATGAATGCTTTGTAGGTGTTGGCGTGTAATAAAAGCATCATCATCTTCATTAGTAAGAAGTCTGTAGGGACTTAAGTATGTGGAGTCATACTCATCATTAGGACCACCGAGAGTAGCACCAGAATCGCTTGAGTTTGTGGGTGAAAGAGGTTTAGTGATGTCTAGAGGTTCGGTTTCAGTAGTCACCCCCGTATCAGATACGTTGACTCCTATTGTCGGTTCAGGAATCGTAGTGGTGGTGGTTTGGGTAATTACAGGAGGTGGTAATGGAAATGTAGAAACAGGAGTAGAAGAAATTGGTGGTGGTGGTGGTAAAGAAGTTGTGGGTTGTGATGTAGTAAGTGGAGGAATAAGAGGAACCGAAACTGGAATTGTCGTTTTCGGTGATGGAGGTGGGGTAGGAATTTTGTCATGAATGTGTTCGGTTGGAGTTGGGGATCTGGGAGGAGTATTACCTCTTGATGATTCATGATGACCTTCCTCTTCTTCATCCTCTTTATCATTGTCTAAGCTGGGAGGAGTGGGACTCTTGGACCTACTTGCCATCTTTTTAATCTTCTTGGGCTTAGAAAAATCTCCTTTATCAGACTTTCGCTTTCGTGACTTAGAAGCTTTAGAATTGTCCTCCTCTATTGGCTCCTTCTTTGTGGTAGCACGTTTCCCTCGGTTTCCAGGCTTTTCTACAGATTCCAGGGCAGCCTTCTGTTCTGGAGTAAGAACTCTTGGTTCCGTAGGAGTAAGTTTTCTGTAATCCGCCGTAACACGACTCTCGGCTGTGACACAATCATACATGGACTTAGGAATAGAGCCATAGTGAGGGAAATTGATTGGATCAGAGATGATGATCTTATTCGTGTGAAACGTAGCAATTGATGCGACTAGGGCATCTTTCATAATAGGAATGTCCAAAGTGTTAATTGCCCTCCTTGTAATGAGAGTTCAGAAACGTCCACATGAAATTTCTGAATACCTCGTAGAAGTATTGAGGCTCTGCACCACCTGAGACCAGATAATCGTCCCATAATCAAGATTGATGCCATTGTAAAGACCGTAGAGAAAGGTGAGAAAACCCTTGTTGGTGCCGTCTGATCCACCAATCCGTTCTGCCAAACTTTTGATGAGAAGAGTAAGCAAACCATTCCACTGAGATGGTAAACAAGACTTCTTAACCTTTGTAACTGTAGTCAGCACATCCGTATACCTCATCTCATAAAGCATCGAGAATAACTAAGTAGTCGTGATAAAGTCTGGTGAGATGACAGAGGAATCAACAGCAAGATGCATCAACGAAAAAAATCTCCCCTTTAAAACATAAGCCTTTTTATTATGTATTTGAAAGTAAATGCGTTCTTTGTTCTTGTCATATGTGGCTGTAGAGTAGACCTGCGATAATAGCGACATCGGAACGGCTTCAACTTGCGTTAGGGCTACAACCATTGGTGAATACTTCAAACATTCAACAACATGAAGCTTATATGAATCATACAAAAATGGGTTAATTTCGATGATCATATTTTGATTTGGCTTGATCGAAAGCAATGTACACGAAGCAGTCTGATCGTGAACGGATGAAGAAGTCGCCATTATTGAACGAAGAAGAAAGATGAACAATTGAAACTTGCCTTGTAATTTTGAGAGAATTTGTTGCTGGTAAAAGACAAATAAAAGTAAAACCCCTTTATATATCATTGCGAGGAGATAGAAAGACCATGACGATAATGACGTGATCACTAAAATGTCGCCCGAAAAAGCGCGATGTGATAGGTTGGATACTCCCAGGTAGACGTCAGTACGCGTGGGTATATAGACCATTCAAATTCACGCGCCCAAATTCTTATCCTCAATCGTCGTTTGAAATTTAATGTTACTTCAAGAAATAGGATTGCCCCTGTTTAGCCATATGATAAACAAAACTCGAACCAATAGCAACTAGAATTTTGGAAAATAAAATTTTCGTGCAATAGAGTGAAAAAAGTTAAAGAAATAAAGCAAACGTGTATGGGATGTGAGTGATGTCTCATTAAAAGATAGAAAGCAGGTGATTCAGGGCAAAAATCACTTCCTTCGAAGTCAAAATAGACTTGAAGTGCTTGTGTGGTTTCCCGAAAAATACGACCAAGTGGTTGTTGAGAAACATTGAAAGGCTTCTTTTAATTTGCAGGCTAAGGGTAGCTTATCTTCAACCGAACATCAATACTTAACATAATATCGATCGTTGGTAGAAGTTCTTGTGAGACTGATCTGGTCTATTGAACAAGTTGGTTGAATATAATTTATAGTAACTAAAGAAGTTATAGAAATCCAAAAAAAAATAATAAACTAGATCCTTTTGGGAAGAAAGGCCTTGGTGTTAGACGATTTCATAAAAGATCACGCAAAAATAAAAATAAGATTTCAGTAGGTAACAAGTAAGAGCTTGAATGCAATGATTCCCCGTCAATTCATTATAGGTGTTGGATTTTGGGTTTCACTCAACATGTGGTATACGTATCTAAGATCACAAACACATATTTTATGCAACCATAAACCTCAGTGGTAAGGACCGACAGTCTCAAGGGTTATAGTGGTGAACCGAAAGTTGATGGAGAATGTAAAGAGGATGGCTAAAGAACCAAAAGTACCTTCTGCTATAAAGACTTGACTAAGCAGAAAAACTCTTAACTCATATGAGAAGAGTAAGGTAGCTCTAGACTAAGTTGAGTTCAACAGCCTGATTGGGAAGATACGATAGGTATAGATCGAATCATTAAGGCCTTGCTCAAAGTCGTAGATGCATTGGTCAACATACATCAGCATGCTTCTAGGGACCCTTAACTATTTCTTATGTAAAAGACTGTACATGCCTTAGCTCCAAATTCTGTTGTACTGGTACACTTGTAACCTAATTAAAAAAAGAGCAAACGAACACACCACACAAACAAAAAAAAAATATATTTTTGGATTTTTGTAGTTTTCTGAAAAATATGAATAACAGAAAAAGAAAATATTTTTGGAATTTTGAAGTTTTCTGAAAAATAATAAAAACAGAAAGAGAAAATATTTTTGGAATTTTGAAGTTTTCTGAAAAATAATAGAAACAGAAAGAAAAAATATTTTTGGAATTTTTGAAGTTTTCTGAAAAATAATAAAAACAAAAAGAGAAAATATTTTTGGAATTTTAAAGTTTTCTGAAAAATAATAAAAACAGAAAGTAGTTAAAAGAATAGAGATTATAGAAAATACAGAATATACAACCGAAACTATTTTAATTGGGTGAAGCAAAATAGACCGAGCGTTCGATTCATTTCGGTTCCATAAAATCCCAGAGCCGAAATAGACCGAGCGGTCGGTTCATTTCAGTTCCCGAAAATTATAGAGCCGAAATAGACCGAGCGGTCGCTCCATTTCGCCTGTGTAATTTTAGTGTAAGATTTAGGATTCGATACCGACTCTGCTTCCATCATTCCCAGGCCTTGTAAAATTCTATTGAAACTTGCTTCAGGTAAGGCCTTAGTGAATATGTCAGCCAGTTGATCAGAGGATCGAACAAAATGTACTTCCATGTTCCCATCTTCTACATGATCCTTGATGAAATGATATCTAAGTGCAATGTGTTTAGTTTTTGAGTGTGGCACTGGATTGTGACAAATCCTTATTGCACTTTCTGAGTCATAATAGAGAGGAATCTTTTTCATACTCAGTCCGTAATCTCTCAGTTGACTTTGAATCCATATAACTTGAGAAGTGCAGGATACTGCAACTATATACTCAACTTCGGCTGTTGAAAGTGACACACAGGTTTGGATTTTGGACTGCCAGCTGACAAGTTTTCCGTCATGGAATTGGCATCCACCTATAGTGCTCTTTCGGTCTAGACCACATCCTCCAAGATCAGCATCAGAAAAACCTTGAATGAAGAATCCAGACCTTGCAGGATACCAGAGACCGAGAGATGAGGTTTGCTTTGGGTAACGGAATATATTCTTCACTGCCACCATGTGAGGTTCTCTTGGATTAGCTTGAAACCTAGCACAATGACAAACATAATATCCGATCTACTAGCTGTTAGATACATAAGGGACCCTATCATTTGACGATATAATGTTATGTCGACAATAGGTTTTTCCAGAGATGGTGTTAACTTAGTGCCAAATGCCATAGGAACCTCCACTTTTGAGTCACCCGCCATACCAAATTTCGCCAGTAAGTTCGTTGTGTAGGCCTCTTGGTTGATAAATATACCTTCTAGTCCCTGTCTAATAGTTAAACCAAGAAAAAATTAATTGTACCCATTGTGCTCATTTCAAATTTAGTCTCCATCAACTTCCTGAATTCAGCTGTTAAGCTAGGATTCGTAGAGCCGAAGATGATATCATCAACATAAATCTGAACTATCATAAGATGTTCACCTTCTTTCTTTCGGAAGAAGGTTAGGTCAACCGAACCTTTTTTAAATTTTGGCATTTTCAAAAAGCGAGTTAAAATTTCATACCAGGCCCTTGGTGCTTGCTTTAAACCATATACCGCTTTATCCAGCACATAGCAATGATCAGGGAATTTCTCGTTCACAAACCCGGGTGGTTGTTCAACATAAACAGTTTCTTCCAATTCTCCATTCAAGAAGGCACATTTGACATCCATTTGGAAAACTTCGAAGTTTTTATGAGTAACATATGCCAAGAAGATTCTAACTGATTCAAACCTAGCTACTAGAGCGAATTGGAGTCTCCCTCTCGAAAGATACTTCGTTCGTTTTTGGTGAAGTTGAACTCTCCCCCTGAAACTTTGAGTCAATAGATGGTGGAGCACCTTTAGCTTTAGGAGGTTCACTTTCCATCTCTTTGGCAGCTTAATCTATAATCTTCTTCAGATTATCAATTTTCTTGTCTGCTGCTTTCGCTTCTGAGTGTGTCGCTTTCTCTGGTTCATCAAACAGCCGCATGTACTCTTCAAACAAAGTTGGATATTGGAACCGAGACTTGTCCAGATTCCGGAAATATCTCTCCTAAGTCACTTTCACTTCTTTGAACTTTCTTCATGTAATTATCGTCAAAGGTAACATAATAGGTTTCTTCAATTCGTTTGGAGCGTTTATTCAACACTCTGTATGCTTTTGATGTTAGCGAATAACCCAGAAAGATTCTCTCATAGGCTTTGACGTCAAACTTATTTCAGTTCTCTTTAGAATTGAAAATAAAGCACCTTGAACCGAATATGTGGAAAATTTTGACATTTGGATTTCGATTGTTTAAGATCTCATATGGAGTAATTGAGAATCTCTTGTTTAGAAAGGACCGATTCTGAGTGTAGCATGCGGTTGCAACAGCATCAGCCCAGAAATATAATGGAAGAGAAGCGAAACTGAGCATGGTTCTGGCTACCTCACATAAAGAACGGTTTCGTCTTTCAACAATCCCATTTTGTTGTGGTGTATAAGGGGCCGAAAAATTGTGAGTTATCCCCTTGTCAGCCAGAAAGTTCCCAAAATCACTATTCTTGAATTCAAGACCATTGTCACTTCTGACATTCCTTACCGTCTTCCTTAGCTACACTTCGACTTGCTTGATGAATGTCTTCAACTTGACAGGTGCATCT
Source organism: Lactuca sativa (assembly GCF_002870075.4). Classification (NCBI taxonomy): domain Eukaryota; kingdom Viridiplantae; phylum Streptophyta; class Magnoliopsida; order Asterales; family Asteraceae; genus Lactuca; species Lactuca sativa. The sequence goes on along the minus strand of NC_056626.2, from coordinate 335,235,881 downwards.
GATTTCTGCTTAAGAAAGAAAACCCAGGTGAAATGTGAAAAGTCATCTACAACAACAAGAATGTCCTTACTTCCACTGAAGCTTTCTATAGTCGAAGGTCCACATAAGTCGATGTGCAAGAGTTCAAGAGCTTCAATAACCTTTGTATTGATTCTTGTAGGGTGGCTCTTTCTGCTATGTTTGCCTATCTCATATGTTGCACACAGATGTTTCCTTGTCGAACTTGAGAAGAGGGAGTCCTCGAACGTGATCACCAAGCACCAACTTATTAATGTCTTTGAAGTGCAGGTGCGATAATCGTCGATGCCACAACCAGCTTTCATCTGTATTTGCCTTTGACAGCAAACATATTGCTGGTTTTCCTCGTATCGGGTTAAGATTTAAAGAGTACATCTCTCCCTTGCGTTCAGATTTCAATAGAACCTTCTTGGATTGTTTCTCAATTATCCCAGAGCCCTCATCATCAAATTAAACCTTCAAACCTGTGCCCACAACTAATTGGGACACGCTAATGAGGTTATGCTGCAATCCTTCTACATATGCAACTTTTCGAATCAAGAAATCTCCATTTGTTATCAAACCATATCCCTTGATTGTTCCATAGGAGTTATTTCCATATTTTACACACCCACCATCTTTTAGGGACCGAAACTCCCTCAGCTCTTCCTTCCTTCCTGTCATGTGACGCGAGCATCCACTGTCTATATACTACTTATCATCGAACTGCTCGTCACTGATTACCTGCAAGTTTAAGCAGATTTAGGAACCCAAAATCGCTTGGGTCCTGGTAAGCCTTTCACTGAAAAAGGAATTGCAGTAGAAATATCAACCAAATATGTTCTTTTTACCAAAGTGGTTTGATCTTTTCTTTTAATGGTATACACTTTGATTTTAGTTTTATCTTGTTTAATTTTTGGTGCATTGGATGGTTTGTTAGATTGTTTATGATTTTTCTTTTGACTCTTAGGGTTAGCTGATGATTTCTTATTATGGAACTCAGAATCTGATGTTTGCTTTCCCTTTCCTTTGATGTCCTCCATAGGATTTGTTTTGCATGGGGACTTGGAGCGACCGAAACTGGGTTTAGGACCGAAACCGGGCTTTGGACCAAAACTAGACTGGGGACCGAAAGTTGTCTTTCGGTTATGAGTGACATTCGGACCGAAACAAGACTTTCGGTTCTGAGACTTGGAACAGTAGGCATTTGGACTGAAACTTTCCTTTAGTTTTTCCTTTCCTTTGTTAGTTGATTCTCTCTTAGGAGGGACATACTTGGGATTTTGAGATTGCCAGTGCCTTTTTCGCTCATTCAGATTCTTTGCATATCTTTGATTTTTTAAGTGTTTCTGTTCAGCTAGCTCCTTCTGCGATCTGTGAATATTGAAACTGGCCTTTGGCTTCTCCATTTGTTTTTCGGTTGTTTTGCCTGGAACTTTTGGTTCATTCTTTGGTTCTTTAGGGATTTCTTTGGTTCCACTTGTGCTTGGTTTGTCAAAAGTCGAGGGTTTGTTTATGGGTCCAGCAACGTATCTTCCTTTAACCCTCCAAGAAGTCTACTTAGACAAGCCTACAGTTTCATCTGCGTTGTCAATAGGGGCTGACCAGAAGTAGTCGTCGCACCCTTCAACATTATCTTTGTCGACCAAGATTCTTAATTCTGCTGTTTGCTTTGGAGTGACTCCTGTAACTGCGTAAACCTGATTTGGCACAGTTTGAACCTTTTGATAAACCATAGCTTTTTCTTTGAGTTTCTGTTTCTTGTCTTTTGACAGGCGAGCGAATTCAACCGAATTTTCAGAAATTAGGGGTTTCTTATTCTCGGTTTCGCTCTTCATAAACTCAGAGCAATCAACCACGTCTTCTACTAAGATTTCACTCATCTCACTTTCCTCATCAAATTCAGACGTGTTTTCTAAGTTCATTTTATTTTCTGAAGTTAATTTGGCATTAGACAAGTCAAAAGATTGAATAGTATCTAACTTAATTTTCAACCTATCATTTTCATCTAAAATATCTTTTAGCATACATTTGTGCTCCTTAGAATCAATGAAGGTTTCTATCTTGTCCAGTCTAATTTTGTAAGATATGTATGTCTCTTCTGATGACACTACTGATTCACACTCTGCTATGACCTCATCTTCCTTAAATTCAAGAAAAGGAAAAATCATCTTATGAATTTTCTTTCCTATCTCACAACTTAAATGCAATTGAGCAATATTAGTATATAAATGCTTAGCAATTAAACAAAAAACATTCCTTTGTTTAAAAAACTTTAGTTGTCTCTTTGCAAATAAATACTTTCATCCCTAGCCCTAATTAACTCCACCTCCTTCAGCTCAATCCACATCCTCCTCTCCTCACTTTTTGAAGACACCCTGCTGAATTAGTCAGTTAGGTTAGAATTCGCTAAGCGAGTTTGTATGATACTACCACTTAAGTTAGAAAATTTAAGTTTTAATTCATTTAATTCTTCTTCATAATCTGTTATTGGAACTTTAAGTGATTCTAGGATGGAGTGTACCTTTTTGATCAACCAATCGCAGTCGTTGATCTTCTCACTGACACGCTTTGTTGCAAAACACTTGTTTTCAGTCAGGTTCGGTTCCTCACTTGCACTTTCGGTTAATGAACCGGCTGTGACAATTAAACACTTTCCAGCTGAACCTACTTCCTTTACCACATAAGCCTTTCCATGAGTGGGCTTTCTCACCTCTTCATCTTCAGAGTTGGTTGACCAAACTTCAACGCCACCAAACTCGTCTTCATCAGCATTTTCCTGCACAATAAAGGCATTCATAGAACTGTTAGTCGCCTTCTTTTTCTTGATCTTTTCCAACTTGCCCATATGGTACGCCTCATCATCCTCACCATCTCTTTTCTCATCCATTTTCCTTAACTTGCAATCTTTGGCAAAGTGGTTCTTGCCGTGATAGTAATTGCAGTCGTATCCTGAGTCTCCTGCAAGCTTGCTCTCCTTCTTATCTTCTTCCTTTTGAGAGGAGATTTTCATTTCATCCTTCACCTTCTGCAATAATTTTTCCTTTTGAGACAAGACCCAGCGATCCTACACCAGAAACCACTTTCACTTCTTTGGTTACTACACTTTCATGGGACTTAAGTATTCGCACAAGTTTCGCTAGCGAGTAAGATTTAAACTTTTCATGCGCTTTCACAGTAGAAACCACACCCATCCATTCCGGTCTCAGTCCGTTCATGAAAGTCACCTTCTGCTCAATCAAATTTCTTTCTATTCCATGCTTGATCATCTTACTTAGGAGATGATTGAACCGATCGAAAGTTTGTATGAGTTTCTCCTCTGGTTTCTATTCGAAAACTCCAAATTCTAACAATATCAAGGTTTGAATGGACTGTTCCAAGTCTTCATCAGTTGAATAGAGTTCTTTCAACCTATCCCGGATTTCTTTGGTCGTCGTGCATGAACTAACTAATCGAAAAGTGTCAGATTGCAAGGAAAATCTTATAATTCTCATGGCCTTCACGTTACATAGTAGCTTGTCTTTCTCATCCTGTGGCATCTTTTGTTCATCCGCCACCAGCTTATTATATTCCTTTTGGGTCTTAACTGTCGTGTTCGTTCCCGAATGAACAAATGGTCCAAGTATGATGTCTTCCCAGATGAGATAGCCATTATCTTTAGATCCAACCACGCAGTCTTCAAAGTGATGCGCCCATACTTCATAGTCTTGAGTGTAGAGTATGGGTATCCTGGTAGTAGATCCAATGCTGTTTGAGATGTTGATGGGATTTGTTTGAGAATCTTCGTGAGACATGGTGAGCTTCTAGAATCAAACCTGTAAACTTAAGATTACGGTTTTATCTGAAACAAATCTGTTGTTGAAACAACGAAGACGACTTCTATTTATACGATAAAAGCGGAAACCCTAAGGAATTCTGAATACAGAAGGAATGTGTATTGATCACATAGTCTCCTGCTCTGATACCAATTGATAGAACAAAGTTCTTTTAGGATCGTTAGATTCTATGCAAGAAAACAATTATGAACGTAAATATGAACACAATTATGGCTTTAAATATGTCGTATGATTAATACTTCAACACCTCAGAAGAGCTCGATTAAGAACTTCGACTGCAGAGGTGTTTAGGGTTACAAAACACTGAACATAATAATCAACACCGTAATATGCATACATGCATGCATATTTATACTATAATCATACTAGGTAATCACGGATGCACAGACCCAATCCGGATGCAAAACATAAGGCCCATGACACAACACAAATGGACTCAACAGAAATCTTGTCAATTGATCTATTTCACAAAGTATGGACCATAGATAAACATAGTGTGCTTGCTTGGAGCATGGGACGACTATTGGTTTAATTCAAGTATTAAGTTGATTATTCGAAACCTTATACAATGAATAATCAGTAATCAATATTGCACTTAAAAGTTTTGGAGCCATATAGGATTAGTATTATTCTTGTGTTTCACTTTGCATGTTTTGACTTCCCGAATAACTAGGTTATTCAAACCATCCATAGTCGATCATACTTTGGAAGTAGGTATTGAGGCAAGACTCTTAGGAATGGGTCTTTAGTTTGTCTAGGTGTTTTAGACATAACTGCATTGTTCATGAGTACTCTTGGAATTAGATTCGAGTATTGGATTCAACCCATACTCATCTGAATCATTTCATGGATTTTATCATGAGTGATTGTGATACGATAATATCTTATATTCTTGAAACCAAGACATTTGAGTTGTAATTTACAAGTTGATTGCACATTGACTTATGTAAACGCACCAGTAACTTGGTGTTATAAAACATATTGTTGTGTGTGATTTGATGAGTAGGTACAAGCAAGCATTTGAGTCGAAGTTTATCCATTCCTTTTACCCCATGTGGATAAAAGCAATATATATGGGTCCCTTGAGGATTTAGTGATGACAACCCTAAGTTCTTGGCAAGCCTAGACTGATTTGATTTGTTAAATTAGTCGGTCGTCATAAATCGGAAATCGGGAAACAATAGATGGACAGAGAGAATGATTATAATCCATGTCTCATGTCCATATGATATCTAGAATGGAGGAATATATGATCCCTTATCTAATGGACGCGTCATTGACTAGATCGAGTTTGACAGTGGCTTTTAAGAGCTACGATTGCTAGTCGGGTTGTGGAGTCGTACTTGCAATAATCGTTATTAGACTTATCCAAGTGGGAGACTGTTGGATTAGTGTCTAAGTCCATAAATATAATTGGTATGTACTTGACCCGAGAGTAGCATGGTCCATTTGGATTGCATATCACCAGGACAATTTGATAGGATGGACTTTTGAGAAGAGGTTATTTATGATTTATTAATATATTATAAGTTCTAATATATTAATATAATATCATATGATTTAATTAGTATTGATCAAGAATTAATTTGGAATTAATTTAGTGATCAAAAGAGACTAACTAAATGTAAAGGGATTGATTTGGTAAATCAATCATTCTTATGGTGTGGGCTTATAGTTACCTAGGATGGGCTAAACCAATATGGTAGTCAGTGGATAGTCCATGGAGGTTTTAACCCATGAATCCTAAGTAAGATGAAAATTCTTTCACATTAGGGTTTACATGGATGTAACCCTAATCCTAGCCACACTATGTAAGAATCTCCTTAGAATCTGAAATAGGCACTAGTGTTCTTGGAGAACATTGAGCCGATTTTGGTGTTAGGATATTCTCTCAAAAGTCATCCTTTGTCCAAAGGTGTGTTGTGATTCCATTTGAGGTGCAACACTTGGGGCACTAAGTTCTTAAAGGCTAAAACTACAAGTTACAACAAAGAGGTAATTTTATTACTCATTTCTATGTTGTTTATATTAATTGTATGTTAGTTGTAGGCTTAACGCTTTGGAAATAATATTGCATGTATAATTAGAGAAAACATAGATCCAAAGCTTTCAAGTTCGTATGTACACCATAGGATGTTGTAGTATACAAAAACCCAACAAGAATACCATTAAATAATTGACGGAATGACAAATAGATACATACCAGTAATGACGTCTGGTGCCGTCCTGGCTTCCTCTGTCGTGAGCTGAAAAGCACGGCCTCGAGCCCTCGGGGGCTCTATCCTACCTTGGCTCCCTTCAATGATCCTTAGAGTAGCCGGTGTTGGAGCTTGCATCGGTCTAGCAGTAAGCAATGGGCACCGGGACTTCACATGGCCCGGCTAGTCATAGTGATAGCAAATCCCAGTGCTCGGAACTGGAGCGTGCTGACGGCAATCCTTGGCGTAATGCCTATCCTTGCCACATTTGTGGCAATCAGATGAAGATCAACAAACACCCTCATGAACCTTGTCGCACTACCACAAGTGTGGCCCCTCTGCCCTCCAAACCCCGAGTCAGTAAGTTTGAACCGCTTCGCTACATGTTGTGTCTGAACCAGAGCCTACTTCTGCTCTCTCACATGAAGCTTCATCTCAATCTCCCACCCCCTAGTGGCCTCTTGAAACTCCACAATTTTACCATATTGTTGTGTGGATAAAAACCGGTAGATATCTATCTTGAGCATGCTAAAAAACTGGGTCATCTGAGCTAGCTTAGAAACAACAAACTCAGGACAAAACATAGCTCTCTCCGTAAACATCTTGGTGCTCCCATTTATTGACTTATTCCCTTGTCTCCGATCCAAATACTACCGATCCATCCTCTCCTACTCCATCAATGCAACATATCTCGATCGGAACATCTCAAAGAACTACTCCTTCGCTCAAGACCAAAGAAGGTTCAGAGCACACTTGACCTTCTAGTCAGTTGGGCATGAGCAAATAAAGAAACATCCCTCAATAGATGAAAGCCACCTCATAGCAATAACCAGATCCTAAACCACATCAAACATTGGGGGCTTCATGTTGTCGAAGTCCTAGTACTGGAAGGCTCTCCTTGCGCCAATCCTCACAGCTCGATGGCTGGTGTAGCTGTAGCAGCAGCGGCCTCAGAAAGTGCAGTGTATCAATCATCAAAGAACTGATGGGTTTTGAGAATTACAACATTCCTATGGTGCACATGCAACCCTAATTACTTTGGATCTAATTTTTTTCTCAATTTATACATGCAATTTAATTTCCAAAGCAAGAACCCTAAACTAGCATACAATTTTTGGATTCAATGAATAAACTAGGGTTAGAAGAATACCTTTTTTTAATGTTGACCTTCAAGAGCTTAGTGCCTAAAGCATTACACCTCTAATGGAGGCACAAAAACCACAAACAATGAATTAGGAGAAGGAGAGCATAATTTTGGCTAGGGTTTTCCTTGGAAGCAATGGCCGAAATTGAGATGTCAGGGGGCTTTAAATACTTGTGGTTGCTACGGTTTCTAGGTGGAAACCGTAATTCTTGACTTAGGTTCCAATCAGTTCATGAACCCTCTTTCTAGAAGGCCTTGGATGATTTCTATAGGGCCTCCTATTGATTTTGTCCAACCCTTTAGAAGGGAGTCCAATAGCCTAATATTGCAACTATCAGTGATCTACAATATCAGTCCCTGTACATTTAATCAGTCTCTTTTGATCACTAAATTAATTCCAAATTAATTTCTGATCAATACTAATTAAATAATAAGATTTCTCAATTAATATATTATTCCTATAATATATTAATAAACCATTTAAATAACCTCTTTCTCCAAAACTCATTTTGTCTAGTTGCTATGGGGAAGGCAACCCAAAAGGACCTTGCTACTATTGGGTCAAGTACATACGAATTATATTTATGGGCTTAGACACCTCATCCAATAGTCTCCCACTTAGATAAGTCTAATAACTATAACTGCAAGTACGACTTCGAAATCCGATTATCAATCATAGCTCTCAAAAGCCTCTGTCGAACTTTGACCTAGTCAATGATGCGTCCACTAGTTAAGGGCTCATATAATCCTCCATTTTGCAAGATATCATGTCGACAAAGACATGTAATGTAATCATTCTCAATGTCCAACAGTTTGTTTCCCGACATCTGATTTCCCGACATCAATTTAGTCATGACCAGGCCCAACACATAAGTCAACACAAAATCATCAAGGGGCCCAAGATATCGCTTTTACCCTCCTAGGATAAAAGGAACAGATAAACTTTGACTTATATGCTTATACTATTTAATCATCAAATCGTATACAACAACACGTTTTATAACATCAGGCTACTGATGCGTTTACGCATTATCAATGCACAACCGACTTGTAAAAAACAACTCATATATCCTGGTTTAAAGATTATACGATATTATCGTCTCACAATCAATCGTGATAAATTCCATGAAGTGATTCAAATGAGCGTGGGTTTAATCCAATAATCATATATTATTTAAGAAGTACTCATGAACGTTGTAGCAAAGCTTTGTTATGTCTAAGCACTTAGAAAAATCTACAAACCAATTCATGAGTAATCTAACCTTATAACTTACTCCCAAAGTATGACTGACTATGGATAATTTGAACAGTCTAATTGTTCTAGAAGTAAAACATGCAAAATTGAAACAATAGTAAACAATTGACACAAGATAGTAAACTTTACTCATAAATAAATCTCCATTACTTAATCATCAAATGTCAATTACATTTATCTATTACAAGTTTCTAAACATCTATCTAATCACTAAAACTAATATCGTCCTATAGACCAATGCTCCTTGCATGTTGTAAGTGCTTAACCCTGCTCCGAACCTTTATGAGAGGATCTGTTGGGTTCTTCATGATGATGCCCTCTTGACTACGAGGAGTCCCTTTTCTACCCGATGTCTGATTAAGTGGTATTTTCTGTTGATGTTTCTAGATCTACCATGATCCCTTGGTTCCTTGGTTAAGGCAGTCGCTCCTTCGTTATCACAGAAAATCTCCATAGGCTCCTTTATGGCTAATACAACTCCAAGGTCACCAATGAAGTTCTTCAACAATATTGCCTCCTTCAAGGCTTTGCTCGCTGCTATGTACTCTAATTCGCATGTTGAATCAGCCATAGTCTCCTGCTTGAAACTTTTCCAAGTAACTGCTCCTCTATTTAGGGTAAATACCCAGCCTGACTGAGAGTGGAAGTTATCTCTATTAGTCTGAAAATGGGCGTCCCTATACCGTATCACTCTCAAGTCATCACTCCAACCAAGTGTAAGGACCCAGTCCTTAGTCCTTCGCAGGTACTTGAGAATATTCTTAACTACAGTCCAATGAACTCTACCTAGGTTCCCTAGATATCGGCTAACCATGCTCAACACAAAAGCCACATCAATGCGAGTACATGTCATAGCGTACATGATCGAGCCAACGGTGGAAGCATATGGCACTTGACTCATTTCCACTATCTCGGCGTCGGTACTCGAACTCTGAGTCTTACTCAGCTTGGTATTGCTTTGGATTGGCAGTTCCCATTTCTTAGATTTCTCCATGCTAAAACGTTTTAGCACCTCGTCCATGTAAGTACTTTGACTAAGACCTATTATTCTCCTACTTCTATTTCTCAAAATCCTTATCCCAAGAATGTAAGCAGCTTCTCTTAGATCCTTCATAGCGAAACACTTCCTAAGCTAGGACTTAACCTCCTGCAAGGTCAGGATGTCATTTCCTATGAGTAGTATGTCAGCAACATATAAAACTTGAAATCTAACTATACTCCCACTAGCCTTGCCATACACACATGACTTATTCTCGCTTCTCGAAAATCCAAAGTCTTTGAATTTCTCATCGGAAAAAAGATTCCATCTGCGAGATGCTTGCTATAATCCATAGATGGGCTTCCCAAGGTTGCACACTCTATTAGGGTACTTTGCATCTATAAAACCCTATGGCTCACACATGTAAACATCTTTAACCAATTTTCCATTAAGGAAAGCAGTTTTGACATCCGCTTTCCAAATTTCATAATCATGAAACACATCTATGGCCAACATAAACCTTATGGACTTGATCTTGGTCACTGGTGAGAAGGTTTCATCATTGTCAACCCTCGGGGTTTGAGTAAAGCCCTTCACCAGCTATGCCTTGAACCTATACACTTTCCCATCCATGTTGATCTTATTCTTGAAGATCCACTTGCACACGGCCATCTTACGACTCAATACATTGTCAATCAAGTTCCAAACTTCATTACCATACATGGACTGAATCTCATTGTCCATTGCCTCTTTCCATTTTTCAGACTCTAGGCCCGCCATGGCTTCCTTGTAGTTGTTAGGCTCATCCAAATTTATCAGTGTACTATCACTGATAAACGTATCACCTTCAGCAGTTATATGGAAACCATACAACATAGGTGGAACGCTAACTCTACTGGAACGTCTTAGAGGTAAGGACTCGTCAACTGGTTCAACAGGAATTTCTTCCTCAAGTTGAGCGCTAGTGTTAGAGGTTCCTTCATCGCTTGACTCTTGAAGCTCTTCAAGATCAATTTGCCTTCCACTGTCCTATTAGCATATGTGTTCTCTCTCGCAGAAAACCCCTCTCCTTGCTACGAAGACCATGTTGTCACTTGGTCTGTAGAAAAGATATACAAAAGACTTCTGTGGGTAGCCGATGAAAATCCACCACTCACTACAAGGTTTAAGCTTTTCGTGAGTCTCTCGTGTTACAAAAGCCTCGCAACCCCAAACCTTGATATGTGCCAACAAGGGAACCTTCTGTGTCCACATCTGGTGAGGTGTTTTATCAACCTTCTTAGTTTGGACTAGATTAAGGATACGAGCGGTAGTCTCAAAGTCATACCCCCAAAATTAGATTGGTAACAAAGCTCAAATCGTCATGGAATGAATCATGTCCAACAAGGTTCGATTGCGCCTTTCAGACACACCATTAAGCTGCGGTGTCCTAGGTGGCATCAATTGTGAAACAATTATACATTCCTTAACATAGTCATGGAACTCGATACTAAGATACTGACCACCCCTATCGGATCTGAGCATCTTTATCTTCATTCCCAATTGATTTTCCACATCTTGTTTAAACTCTCTGAACTTTTCCAAGGTTTCCGACTTGTGCTTAATTAAGTAGATCTACCCATATCTGCTATTATCGTGGGTGAAAATAACGTAGAAGTGGTTAGCATCCCTTGTGGTGGATCTGAAGGGCCCACACACATTTGTGTGTATTAAATTCAACAATCCCTCACCTCTTTCACAAGTACTAGTGAAAGGTGATTTAGTCATCTTTCCAAGTAAACAACATTCGCACGTGTCATTTGAATTCAGGTCAAATGACTCCAAGACTCCATCCTTTTGGAGTTGGGCTATGCGCTTCTTGTTGACATGTCCAAGACAACCATGCCATGAGCATGCCTTGTCTAAACCATTACATGTATCGATATGCAACACATTATTTCCTATGTTATCTACTACCATCACAGTTTCATATACACCATTAGAAGGAAATGTTTTCAAATATAAAGTACCATTATAGAAAGCATTAATAGAACCCACTTCATTATTAAATGAAAATCTAAAACCTTATCTGGACAAACCATGAAAAGAAATAATATTCCTCGTCATCTCTGACGAGTAGAAACAATTATTCAACTCTAATCCTAACCCACCACTAAGCACTAAAGAGTAAATCCCAATCTTGGTGACATGCAACGATTTCATATTCCCCATTATCAGGTTCATCTTCCCATGCTCCACATCCCTACTTCTTTTTAGCCCCTGCAAATCAGAACAAATATGAAAACCACATATTGTATCAAGGACCCAAGAACTAGCATGTGATGAGTTATTAGAAAGAATAGTATACATACCCACGATGAAGGGCTTTATCTCCCCATCCTTCATGTCCTGCAAGTATTTCGGGCAACCTCTTTTCCAATGCACCTTGTCGTTACAGTACAAGCATGTTGCTTATTTACGATCAGATGAGGGAGTGGCAAAATCGACTTTACCTTTGGATCCATTTCAAGAGGATCCATCATGGGACTTTCCCTTGTGGCTCTTAGAGGGAGCTTTCCACTTCTTCCCTTTTCCATTTCCTATAGTGAGGACAAGGGCAGTAGCAGTAAGGAAGGACTCGAAAACTTTACCTTTAAGTTCACTTTCAGCAGCTCTCAACAAACCTTGAAGTTTGCTCAAGGTGACCTTGTGACAACCCGAAACTTCTAGCCTATGTAATTGATCCTCACTTCAGCATTAAATCTTGAATTCATTATCTTTTATTAAATCTTGTGGTTCCATATGGGTACTCCGGACTTAGTATAATCTAGATATGAATCTTAGGAAGGGTTGGAGAGTGTTTAGCATCACAAAATCGGACCAAACTCACCAAATAAGGTGTGTGCGACCACACACTTGTGTGTACGGCCACACACCCATGTGTGCAGCCACACACCCAACCGCAAACACCCTCAACCTCACACCCAACCCCATATATGGATGGATACCCCTTCATTCATTCATTTAGATGTTCCTTTTCCCTCTCTCTACTTTCTCTCTCTAAATTATCAACCAAGAAAACTTTGGGGGCAACACACATTCAAAACTCACAAGTATGAAGAGCAAACACTTCAAAAATCATCATATGGACTCAAATGAGGAGTGTACGGCCTCATACTCCTATGTACGGCCACACACACCCTCTGTATGGCTGCACACTCTTGTGTGCAGCCTCACACACACACTCCTGGCCGTACTCCCCAGCCGCACACTCATTTCCAAGGCCATACACCCACTCTAATGCCCATATTTGGCCCTAAACTTGCAAAAATCATTAAGTTTGGATCATAAGATACTTATTCTTAGTAATTCCAAGCCCTAAGGATGTTTTACCATCATGTTTAGTCATGAAACACCTTAGTTTTAACTCATTAATGTGTCATCACATGAATAATAGGGGTTATTGGCGTTCAGGGCATCCGTTGACACTCGAACCCTACGTTAAACTGTGAGTTCATACCCCTACTCTTTTTTTCCATGTTTTCAATGTTTTCAGGGGGGAATACAAGCAAGAGTACAAGAGAACCGTTACTCAAAACTTATTATCTCGTATGAAATGTTTTCATGACACATATGCTTTTAACACTGGAAATCGTATCCACTAACCGTTAAACTTGTAGAAGATAGTTTTCAAACTGTTTGTTAAACCCATTATAAAATGTTATATTTTATATTTCACAAATGATTTTCCACATTAAATCTGTTAAAAGCATTAACCTTATACTTCAACACGTCCTTGGTAACACTCCACCGAGATACGAGATTGAAGGACACGTCCTTGGTAACACTCCACTGAGATACGAGAGTGAAGGACTACTTTTAAAATTCATTAATCTTAACGATTGGAGACACGTCCTTGGTAACACTCCATCGAGATACGAGAGTGTAGGACTACCCCTGTAACCAGAATCTCCTGGAGGGAGAACGTGACTTGAGTGTATAGATCTATATGGGATTGACTACCCCGTACCTGGCTGCTAGCTACAGTCAAACCGAAAGCTTCAAGGGTGACAAAAGTTATAAAAATACTGGCCACATTTCGAGCCTTATCTAGTCTTTAGTATGGTTATAGGACTCGCACTCTAGATTTATGAAAACTTTGATACTTACTTATTAGTATTATATACGTGTTAAAACTGATACATTTTACAAGGATAACTATGTTTTCAGAACATAACTTTTGTAGTAATCAAACTTTCAGGAAAATAAGGGTTTTTCCTGGGATAACTGAACTTTTCATAACCACATTTGTGTAACAAATGGATAACTCAACTTTTTTTATAAGAAAATATGGGATTTTCTTGGATTCATAACTTGTACAGAAACCAAAGGAAACTTGTTCATTTTCAGAAAACAAAACTACTTATGAACTCACCAGCTTTATGCTGATTTTCAAACTGCTTGTATTCTCAGGTCCACATTATACAGGTACCCCGTGGTCTTTTGGAGAAGACGGAACGTGCAGAAGTCATGTCTTTGTTTTTGTTCATATATATATATATATATATATATATATATATATGTGTGTGTGTGTGTGTGTGTGTGTGTGTGTGTGTGTGTGTGTATGTATAACACTTGATTTTCAAACGGATGTAAATTTTCATATGTAATGTAATGGTTGTTTACTTTGCTTACTATGTACATTGGTTATGATATTCAACATGACGTCACATCCGCCCTGGAACGTTTCCGCCTTCGGTTTCGGGGTGTGACAGACCTCCTCCTTGTCCATATGATAAGTCATCTTGAACTTATCATAACAAGTAGGTAAATAGTGTAGGATTATATCAATCGCTAACTCTTCGTCAAAGTTGACATTCAACTTGAGAAACCGATCAACATACCTTTGCATCCTTTGCAGGTGGCTCATGGTGGACTCTCCATCTTTCGTCTTGGTTGTTATCAGTGAGGAGAAAATATCGTACCTTTCCTGACGCGCGCTTTGATGGTACATTTCCATCAAATCTTGGCACATGTCATAAGGCTAGTAGTCCTCGTAGAACCGTTGCAACTCAGGAGTCATAGTGGCTACCATTATACACGAAACCTTTGTTGCGACCTTGTCGTGAGCCCTATAGTCAGCTATATGTTCAGCACAAGCTTTGGTTTCATCTATCTCTTTGAGCTATTTGTCGAGGGCATATTCTTTCTCCTTGTAGCGCAAGGCTATACAAATGTTGTGAATCCAATCATTAAAATAGGATACATCAAAGGTGACCTTGCCACAAATGTTCAAAAGAGAAAAGCATCTTGAAGAGTTGGAGTTAGAGCCAGAAGCGTTGTTTGAGCCAGATATCTGAAAAAGAAAAGGAATAGGGATGTCGTAATCCAATTGCAAATTGTTTGAAGGTCCGTAAATGACGATTTACCAATTCCACTAAGAAAAGCGAAATGAATAATTATGTTTTAAATGAAATGAAATTCTTAGATTCTTTTGAGGTTCATTAAACTTTTCAATGACATGTTTAATCTCGATTAGTCCCCTCAATTTTGTGACTAGATACCGAGGATCACAAACAAGGTGTGTCGGTTAGCCACACACTATCGATGTCATTGACCACCTAATCAATATGTCGGTTAGCGACACATGATCCATTCATCTATGGTAATTCTCGAGCTACCCTTCACCATCCTTGCTAGTCCAAGTTAGTGTATCGGTTAACCACACACCCTCCACCAACGACTTGACAAGGTGCAAAGTGCAATTTCATGGAATAGCATCATATTCACATTTTTCCTAAAGTAACTAAGATTGGGAATTTATAAAAACATTTAGTTACTTTATAATATTCATTATACTTATTAATGAGCAGATAATGTCCTATCCCACCCGTTCGGTAGTCAAGAGTGCGGTGGGTAAGAGTGGATACCCAATGGCGGTCATTTTACAGGACGCTTCCTTAAACACCCCTTATAGACCAGCTTCGTGAATAAGTCCTACTAACGGTAAGACTAACTCATCTTATACATATATATATATATATATATATATATATATATATATATATATATATATATATATATATATATATATATTAATCGTTTAATATTATAATAGTATAAGATCCGTATTTTAAACTTTGAAAACACTACGGTTTTAGAATTTAATATTTCAAAATTTAAACATTTAATCAAATTTTAAATTCCAAAACTTGAGGGCAAAATTTTAAACTTTTCAAAACTTCTAGATTAAATTTTTAAATAATTAAACTAATCACATAATTTTGGACATTATCTTAAAATTTGACCATTATCTTTTGTTAACGTTACCTAACGGCCACGTTAAATGTAACCGAGACGCTACCGCCTTCGCTGAGACCCGGTCTTGGCCCCAGAGAGCCAAAGCCAGTGTAACAACTCATTTCTCGTCACAAGGGAAGAACATCCCATGTGATCGCCTCATTCACCCACAACCAATGAGAAAGCTACAAATAGCCGAGTGACGCCCATAGTTGACATCACCTGGCGGTTAGTTAGCGTGAATAGCTATCCCAGTAAGTGGAGGCCACATATCACGCTCACAAGAGATGGTCCCCACGATCCGTTAGTAACAGGTATAAGAGGATCTCTTCCATCTCAAAGGAGGGATCCCATCTTCTTTCTCACGAAGATTACCCAAAGATTTTTGTCTCACCGTAGACAAACTTGATCGTCGGAGCGACATCCCGGGATAACACCCGATCATCCTCTAACGGTTCTTTTGTGATTGTGTTCTTAGGAAGGCTCCCAAAGTAGTTACATCATCAAGAATCCAAACCCCTTGAAGAGCATGTCACAACATTTGGTGCCATCCGTGGGACGTATCCTCAGGGTTATACAACCAATTAATGACACTGGTTTTTCGTTAAACAACGATCTATGCCCAACAACACCTATGCTTTCAATACTAGATCTGCTTCGAATAGTGGTGGTGATAACTAACGAGCACCACAGTGAGTATAGAATGCAGACTCCAATCTAGGAGCTCACGGCATAAATCTCACCGATTACAGGGATAGTACTCCAGAGCAATTTCTGACAACCGTCATCGAATGGTTCATCGTCTCAAACGGCGATATCGCATCCTGATCGACTCCAGAAACCTCTTCATGACGGCATTGAAGTACTTACTATCTCTCATCCTCATAAGAGAAACACGAGTCATCAAGAAAGGGGACGAAATAGAGGTACTCTCGAGAAATCTACTCAATATCATTTTTTCGAGCAACGATCCCAAACCATTGGACTGGGATTCGAGAGATCCGCTCCTCGTATCTGGATTTATTTGTAACAAGAAAATCCATCAAACATATATCGACAATGGTAGTTTCTCTGATATATTCTACGAGCACTGTTTTAGACAACTACCAGACGCGTGGAATGAGGGGCTACAACCCCCAACCGGGGGGGGGGGGTCGATAGGGTTCACAGGACACTGTTTGTGGCCATTGGGCACAATTTGACTTCCCTTAACGATGGCCAGTCACAAGGAAAGTGATTGAATCACAAGAAAAATCGAATTCTCTGTGATCCGATATCCGGCAGAACACAACATCCTACTCATACGATTGGCAATCTCCTCACTACACCTCATACCATCAACGATCCATATCATAGTTAAATTTATCAAAGGCTGATGGACAAGGTATTCATTGACCTAATTGGTAGGAATATCGAAGTCTACGTTGACGATACGGTAATTAAGAGCCGCGATGAGGAAACATTACTCCAAGATGTGGAAGAAACCGTTAGAACGCTAGCTAAAGCGCAGATGAAGTTAAACGCAACTAAGTGCACATTTGGAGTCGATGAAGGGAAATTCCTTGGGTATGAGGTATCCAAAGAAGGGATTCTCCCTAATCCCATCAAAATACAGGATTTCCTCGAATAGAAAACTCCCCACAATCTCAAAGGGGTACAGGAGATCAATGGTAGGTTAATGGCTTTGGGAAGGCTCATTGCTAAATCTACATAGAAATCACTTCTCCTATACCAGACACTCAAAGGATGATTTGACAAAAAATCAGTTTAGATGGACAGAAGAAGTAGATGCGGTATTGCAAAAACTGAAAGACGCCCTACAACAACTCTCGACTCTCGCTTGCCCACTCCAAGCGGAGACACTATAGATATTTAGCAGCGTCTGAAGAGGCCATCTCCTCTCTACTTGAAATGGAGAGAGAGGGAAAGTAGATCACCATTCATTTTGTTAGCAGGCCCCTGCAAGGGCCAAAAGTCAACTACCCGGCCTTGGAAGAGCTTTCCTTACCCTGGTTTACGTAGTCAGGTGACTACGGAGATACTCTCAGGTCCACAAGGTGGATGTTCTGACTATTTACCCAACAAAGCAAGTGACACTAAGGCCAGAAAAGTCTTGGTGCCAGGGCAAATGGGTCATAAAGTTAGGTGAGCACGACATCCAGTACCACGCCAGGACCAGCATCAAAGCCTAGGCTCTTGCATATTTCCTGTTCGAAATCCCAAATACCATCAAGGGGGTACAAATGACAATCTCCACCGACCAAATTGAGCCTGAAGCCGGTAAGGAACTCTAGAAGCTGTACACCGATGGCGTGTCAAGTAAGGAATGCTCAGGTGCAAGCCTGATCCTTCAGAGCCCAAAGGCGAAGAAATCACTTACACGTTGTGATTCGACTTTCAAGTGTCCAACAACGAGGCGGAATACGAAGCACTCCTAGCATGCCTAAGGCACGCCAAGGAGGTCGGCGTGAAGCACGCAGCCCTCAACGATTCACTGCTTATCACAAACTAGGTAAATGGAACGCACAAGGCTAAAGACTCAAGGATGCAGAAATACTTCGACATAGTGAAAAGTCTAATTAGCACATTCGAAAGATTTTTCATAAAACAAATCTCCCTGGGGAAAGAATGCAAGGACGGACGCTCTCAGCAAGTTAGCCTTAACTTCCTATCTGAATTTTAATAGGTAAAACAATTTAAGGTAATGATCCCTATCTAATCTAGCCTTGAAATCCGAAAAATCTACCATATGATGAACTAACTGCTCGATTCAGGGCATGGACACATCGAATTGGTTTAACTCGTCGAGTCCATCTTAGGAATCGTCGAGTTCTGCAGTCAGAGAACTAAAATTGATTTTGTTCCATCTTTGGCAAAACACAATAGCGTCAAATATAACAGAAAAACTCCCGAAGCTCTGATACCCCTGATGGGTTTTGAGCATTACAACATTCCTATGGTGCACATGCAACCCTAATTGCTTTGGATCTAGGTTTTTCTCAAGTTATACATGCAATTCAACTTTCCAAAGCAAGAACCCTAAACTAGCATAAAATTTTTGGATTAATTGAATAAACTAGGGTTAGAAGAATACCTTTCTTTGATCTTGACCTTCAAGAGCTTAGTGCCTCAAGCGTTGCACCTCGAATGGAGTCACAAACACTACAAGCAAAGAATAAGGAGAAGGAGAGTATAATTTTGGCTAGGGTTTCCCTTGGAAGCAGTGGCCGAAATTAAGAGGTCAGGAGGCCTTTAAATACTTGTAGCTGCTAGGGTTTCTAGGTGGAAACCCTAATTCTTGACTTAGGCTCCAAGCAGTCCATGAACCCCCTTTCTAGAAGGCCTTGGATGATTTCTATAGGGCCTCATATAGTTTTCGTCCAACGCTTTACAAGGGAGTCCAGCAGCCCAATATTGCAACTATTAGTGATCTGCAATATCAATCCATGTACTTTTAATCAGTCTCTTTTGATCACTAAATTAATTTCTGATCAATACTAATTAAATAATATGATTTATCAATTAATATAGTATTCCTATAATATATTAATAAACCATTTAAATAACCTCTTTCTCCAAAACTCATCATGTCCGGTTGCTATGGTGAAGGCAACCCAGAAGGACCATGCTGCTATCGGGTCGAGTAAATACCAATTATAGTTATGGGCTTAGACACCTAATCCAACAAGAACTCCATCATGGCGGTCTTGATAGACCGAAACAACTTTGGTATCTGCCCCCGAAAAATAGAAACAACCTCAAAATGAATCATCTCCCTAACATGGTCCTCAGTCAGTCTGGCCTATCATGGCCACTCGATCCAGCTTTTGTCTCAAATCTCCTTGTAACCACCATACTGAAAATATACCAAAAAAATATCATATAAGGCACATTTCATACCACATGAGCTATTCCAAATAATAAAACCCTAGGGGTTGTGACTTCCCTTCTATGTATACGAGTCATGTGCTTCCTTTAGTACGAGCCCATACTACCTTCTTAAACATATTAGAAAATAAAAGTGTGAGTAATTTGATGTGTACTTTCATGCTCTGGCTGATCGTCAACATCACATCCTTCGTTGTTTACTTTTGAAAACCAGTTAAAAAAACTTTTGCAATTCTCAAGATTGAGTCAAGATTCACACGGATGCTCATCCAATTCTCTCAAACCAAGGCTCTGATACCAACTTGTCACAGTAAAAAATCACAAAAACTTTAAAATTTTCAAAATCAACCATTCATCAACATTTTTTTTTACAAAAATAGTCCTTGTTTAAAAAGCATTATTTCAAATCAGAGTTTTCCCCAAGTCCTAGATATATAAAAATAGGAGGTTGTGTACAATCACCCTTTCGCCTTCCCATGATCCTCAGAAGTACATGAAACCATAAACTAAAAGTGTAATTTGAAGCTTAGTGAGCTCCCCCAAAGTACCACCACATATACAAATAATCAAATAAATAACGGGTCTACAACCTCCTGGTTGGATTACCCCTGGCTCACAACCTCCTTGTTGGAATGCCCCGACCCACATTCTTTCTATTGGCTTGCCTAATACATAACGGGTCCACAACCTCTGGGTTGGACTACCCCCGGCCCACAACCGTTAATTTGGAATACCCAGGCCCACAACCTTCCTCTTGGAATGCCCCGGTCTGTTAACTTACAACACAAAGTAGGACAATCTCAACCCCACCATATCATGTCGACATATACATAGCAATTAACACATCTAACACCAGATAATCATATAACCAATTAATATACTAACAGGCATATCTACAAATCACTATCGTATAGCAACATCCTATATACCAGGATACATAAATAAAGGGGTCGACATTGGTGCATTCGACCTACAAGAATAGTGAGGAAACTCACCTCTCAGTCTAATGAATAACTGAATAATATATTGCTCTGAATACTAGCTCTACAAGTCACCTATTCAACAAGTAGAGACCAAGGCTTAACTTCAGCTCAAAATACCCAAAATGTCCCTTAAGTCAAACTTGGTCAACCCTGGTCAAAGTCAAAGTCAATGGTTAACTTGGTCTACTAAGCTCCTATGCTGGGCGTACTTGGGCTTTGACCGGATTTAGGAGGTTGACCACGTACGTGTGGCGTACGCCCATAATTTCATTTCCTCAATAAGAGCTTAATACATTAAGTTCTTACGTTCAAATTTCAGATCCAAGGCTAAAATACCACTAACAGTCATAAACTTTCCAACTTTATGACTTTGCATTTCCATTAAGTGCTTAATACACAAAATCCTAACTTCTTAACACCTTAAGATCTTGTAGAGCATGCATGGGGAAAAACTAAGCATCAAGACCACATTTTTATGACTCAAGACCCCTGATTAGGTCTGAAAGGATGACTTATTCGATTAAGAGCATGGCATGCTCAAGAATCGCCATTTTTGGGACCAAAAATACCCTAAATGAAGAAATGGCTAGATCTACAAGATAAGATGATAAAACAATGAGCTTTTTACCTCCTGTAGGTTGCTAGCAAGTGGAGAATCCCATATCCAAGCTTCTTCCAAGATCTAAAGTCCTTCTACCAACTTCTTCTTCTTCAATAACACCACCAAAACACACAAATGAGCTCAAAATGCACTCTTCTCACTTAGGGTTTGCTAGATGGACGTTTTCTCATGTGGAGGTTATTTAGGGTATGAGAAATGAGGTGATAATGATGCTTATATATGGACCAAAGCCTAAAAATTAGGGTTTGAGGATTTACCACATACGCCCTGCATATGCAGTGTAAGCCCAATATACTAGGGTCCGCCCCAGTACGCCTAGCATAAACAATGTACGGCCAACATACAAACTCCGTGGCCAAAATCACCAATATTCCACTATGTGCCATTCTTGAAATCTTTCTCAAGCCCAAGGGTCAAAATGCAATATTCATTCATACATACGGTTAAAACTTAAATTACCTCATCATTAGGATGTTATAGAGATCGTACACAAAAGATATGATTTTTACAAAATCATTATTATGTGGGCAAGGTGCTCGACTTGTTCAGCACACATGTCTGACACCCATATTGATCAAGATACTATAGACGTGGACCACCAGGAAAGTGTCACATGGAAAGTTTCGAATGGAGTCACGAAACCCATGCACGACGTGCATATATATTTGCGTCACGTGCATACCAAAATCGTCCCTATAAATAGAGGCCATCACTTCTCCAATTCTTCACGCCTTAACCTCTTTCTCTTTATATATGAATCAATCTGGAATCCTCTCGAACTCTGGAGATGGTTGGAAAGTCCCAATGCGAAAACCTGATTCTTTCGGATCATGTTGGTATGGTGAGTTTCATGGCCCCACTTTTATCATTTTCAAATATTTTAATGGGGGGGGGGGGGGGGGAATACAAGTTATAAAACTATTTCAATGATTTTTACAAAAATATTATTACTAGTAATATATAAATAGTTTTGAAACCACAAGCAAACATTAGGATAATATTATACCTAGTAGATACCCTGACTAAACTTTAAATACAATATTACATCTAGTAGTTATAGTTTCGAAGATTATTCTCGAGGATTATACCTAGTTGTGATGTTAGCCTATTCCTAGAATAACCTAGTTCTGGTCATTATGTTGGCCAAATTTTAGGATAAACATTGTACCTAATTGTTACACTACCCTAGTATCCTAAGAATATCAATAGCCTAATAATTATTATATAAATATGGTATTATATATATATATATATATATATATATATATATATATATATATATATATATATACGTATCAAAATAATTATGAAATAAATTACATCAAGGGAAACGTAAGGATAGACAATGTACTTAACTGTACAATACCCTATTAAAGAATAATTATACGAAGATAATTATTATTATTATTATTATAATATATATATATATATATATATATATATATATATATATATATATATATATATATATATATATATATATATATATGAGTAAATATGTAAGGAAAGGAAAAACTAAAGAAAGAATAGCAAAGATAAATAAACATACTTATTAAGGGTTAATAAATTATGTGTTAAACGACGCATACTATTCATCCATAGCTGATTAATTTTTTGCTACCCAGGATCTATAAATCGTTGATGTTAAGTGAATGTTAAAGGTATGCGTAGGTCTATATAGATCTATATGGGATTGACACACCCACATGTAATCGCTAGCTATAACCCCGACATGCGTAACTTTATAGTCATTTGCATGATGTCTGATGAAGCGTCGTGGTTGTGAAATTTCAAGTCATATGGATTGGTTATAGGGACTAATTGTAACATTACCCAACAACCCTAATAAACTAAAGTAGCTAAAGGGGAATGCCTAGGAAGTAATTGAAGTATGAAAAGATAGCAAAGGAATACAAAGTTATAAAGGAAAAGATATAGGATAAGTTCGAATGAAGTAAATTACCCTAGGAACCCAAAAGTATGATGTATATGTTTTACTGCAAAGGTATATACTTTTCTAAGTATTATCTTTAATAAACTCTCAAAATTAATCGAGTGTATAAACAAAATCTCTTCCGGTAAGACGGAAGAAGCAAACCAAACATTAAAAGAAAATATAGCAGGTTACGAGTAGAGAAAGAAAATGAACCCTAGAAACTTATAGTGATGGAAGACTATTTGGAAGCCTATATATTAATACAAAAATGTCCCATATCAAAAAATGTCTTAAAGTTACAAAACCTATGAACTCACCAACATCATGTTGACCGTTTTCAAAACGCATGTATTCCTAGGAAGTCGAAGTGAAGAAAAGATTGTTGCAAAGGAAGATAACAAGAATGGAACTAGTTAGATCTTATTATGTAAGAACAAATTATATTGTTAGTTTTATGCTATGTTGTGATTTGGGTAATCAAACTTGCCACTGTCACAGTTCGGCGTTTTCGCCAGCGGCCGAGGGTGTGACAGAGAATGGTGAACTAGTGATTACTTAAAAATTACGACTATATCCTAAAGCATATACTCCGATAAGGTTTGTCCTCAAATCTATAAATAAAAGTATTATTATTAATTATACTACTGATTGACTACTTACGGGAGAGGTGACTAGTTTGAACTGTCGCTTGGGTTGTTGGATATCAGAACGCCTGTATGCTAAAATTATCCTACCCCGACACTTCTCATCTGGTCGATCCTTATTTGATAGTATAAGATTACAAAACAAAAATAATAATCACCAATCCAAAACATTTAAGTGTACAAATCAAAAGCATCAAATATAATAATTAATTATCTTAATTAAATCAGTGTACTTATGTCAAACCACAACTAAACATAGACTGATCACCTATGTTTAATTCTAGCTGGACCAATGTACCAACTGAAATTTAGATTCGATAACTGATAAAATAAATATAAACACCTATATATATATATATATATATATATATATATATATATATCATAATCGAAAATAAAAATATAATATACACTAAATCAAAAGATGTCAAATCCAAAGAATAAGTGTGAGAATACAAACAAACTATCAAATCAAACCCTCATCACTCCCACCATCACCATTACCATCGTCACTCACATAATCGTCCTCGTCATCCTCATCATTGTCGTCATCACCAATATTAGCTTGTTGTGTGCCTGAAGGGCCATCACCGTGGTCTGATTGTGGATAGAGTAGATAAGAAATTCCAAAATGATCCATCACACTGGTAAGAGATGCCATGATGTAACACTGAGCTTGTATGATTGCCTAATGTTCCTACTGAAGAACATCCATGCATCAAAACAATTGGTGGAAGTCAGCCTCAGGGACAAGCTTCGGCTTCACCTGTGTCGAAGGCAAAACGATATCATCATTAGCAACTCTTCATCTTTGATCAGCTCCCCGTATCACTACCTGTATCATCGCAAAGCAGTTGTACCTAGCTCCATGAGAGGACACAAAACCACCCCACTAGTATCGACCCCATAGGAACGAGCCAAATGAGTATCCCAATGGCCTCTACAGATCTGGCTCTCCGCCACAGGTTTTATAGCCGAGGTAGATAAGTATAAAGCAAGAGTATAAGGGAGGTTATTGAGAACCTAGGTATAGAACATGCACTACATCAAGAAAAGATCACCTAAGAGAGACTTGTCATGCTCACATGGTGACAGATGGTGGAAGTAATCAGACAATAGATAAAGATCTAAAGGAACTCTCCTTGGCTGACCTATAGATATAGATTCCCCTAGCAAGAGCCCAGACCTACAGATGGTCGTACTCCTAAGGAGGAGAAATGATGTAGCTACCTAGATAGGAGAGGAAGTGAGGATTAACAACCTCCTCCTCAGTATAAATCCGTGTTCACCATCCCAACTCTACAATGCTACTGGAGCAGGACACCCCTCTTAGGAGAAAAGAGAATACAAATTGATCTGATTAGAAAATTGATCGCATGTCAATGTGAATAGTAGCAAAGAACTCCCACCATTGCTCATGATAAATAACCTCCTGAAGCCTAAAGATCTGATGCCATCCCTGGAAGGTAAAAAGCCCAAGACCGTTATCATCATGAAGGACCCAAGTAAGATATGGCTCCAGACGAGCCGATGGCCCAAGGTCATGAGTAGTCTTCCATACAAGATCATGAGGAATGCTAAAGTGCTTGGACAACAGTGCAGTTAAACGAGACACGAATAAGCTCTAGTCCTCAGCAGACATATCAGCTGGAAGTTGCAAAAAAATAGATGAGATGGCCAATTCAGTAGTAATTGGCCCACCGTTGGCGATCTACTTGAGACATTACGTGAGAAGAATAGGGAAAAGTAATAAGAATTAAGATAAGGCAAGTAAGAAGGACACAAAAAGGAAGATAAATTTATCCGTGCACATCAAGAACTATGCCACGCGCAGGATGAATATGCTTGATGAGTAGTGAAGATAACTGGCGCGCCTCAAGAACAAGACGAATAGTATATTCCGAAAGCCCTAAATTCGTCCAATTTTGAACCTAAAAAATATAAGGGAATGATAGGCGAAGCTTAGAGAAGTGAAATACACCATCAATTTGATCGAAATTGTAACATCCGGTTTTCAGGTATTTACATCTTTGGTCCTTGTGTAAAAAAAATAATGCATTTTTAGCCTGTACGCTAGGTGTGCATGGTGTACGTTCAACACACCTAATCGAGACTTGGAACGCGATGTTCTCCGTAGTACGCTGGACAAACGTGTGCTACATGGGGCTTAGTAGCCCAAACCTTAAACCCTAATTTTTAGGGTTTGTTCCCCATATAAACTACCTTATACCTCCCTTGGACCTTCTAGAGTCAAGCTCCACTCCTTCCAAACCCTAATCTTGAGTCTCATCCTTTTGTGTGAAGATGTTGAAGCTTTTGGTGATTTTAGTGCTTTCTATTTGAAGAAGAAGGCCATTGAAGAAGGTAGTGTTTCATGCAAGCTTGTGGATCTAGAAACTGCCTCACTTTGTGTATCTTTTGAAGGTATAAAGTCCATATGTTGTTGATGTTCCTTATAGATCTCTTTATATGGGTTTTTATGAACTTTTTGTCCCAAAGCTCGGACGTTTGTGAGTATGCTTTACTCTACAGCATTTTGGCTATCCTTTTAGATGTTTTTGAGTGCATTGATTCATAAAAAAAGGTTGCTTGATTGTTTCCCTTGGCCCATGCACGATTTAAGTGACTTATAGTGTTTTAAAAGTTAGAGTTTTGTGTTTTGATCCCTATCTAGCCATGAAAAGGTTTAAAGTCAGTGACTTTATGGGTTAAGACATTCTATAGTGGTCAGATTTAAACTTGGTATAAGTGTCTTAAAGGATTAAGACATAAAAGTTATGGTTTTGGGACTAGGCGGAGTACGTTGGGCATACTCCTGGCTACACCCAGCGTAGCCAGGCCCGTCCCTGATTTTTTTATTCGAGTTATACGCCCCACATATGGGTGAAAAGGCTGACTTGTTGACCTTTGCTGACTTTTGACTTTTGGTTAAAAGGTTGAGGGTTTTCGACCATGGAAGGGAAAAATGGTCTTTTTGCCCCTCATGGTCATACTTGTGGGATTTGGATCGTAATTCGGGTTATGACCTTAATTTGACTAGTATTACATGTTATGTTTATTAGGTGGAGTCTAGTTCCGGCAGTTTAAGATTGAGATTTACCAGTCATCAGTATCAGGTGAGTCTTCTCACTTATTCTTACCTGTGTGATAGAATAATTGTATATATATTTACATGTGGTGACTATCAGGTTTCAAGGTGCTATTACTATGCATGTGTTTTTTATATGTGTTTCTACTTCAGGTAGTCTCCAAGGTTGCTGATAGCCCACATGTATGTTGTCCCCCCCCCACCCCCGCCGCGCGCGTGCGGGGAGACTTCGGGTAGTCTCCAGGGTTGCTGATAAT
This sequence comes from Lactuca sativa, assembly GCF_002870075.4. NCBI lineage: Eukaryota > Viridiplantae > Streptophyta > Magnoliopsida > Asterales > Asteraceae > Lactuca > Lactuca sativa. The sequence continues at coordinate 335,208,775 of NC_056626.2, read as the reverse complement.
CCATAGTTGTTTATTTGTGTTGTGATATATATGATATTTTGGGGAAGTTACTAAACTTCGTGCTTGTAGTAGTTGATTATATGTGTTTCAGGTACTTCTGAGGATCGCAGGAAAGTGAATGTCTGATTCTACACACTCGCTGGGAGATTTGTTACTACGCATTGTGTGGCACTCTGATATTTTTAGTGATGTTTTGTATTTGATACTTGTGATTTTCTGATGGTTTGTTTTATGAACAATATTTTGGGTAAATTAAAAATGAAGAATTGGTTTGAAATTTGAGGTGTTATAAAAAACATCACGAATCAACGAATTGAACTAAAACCTAGGTTTTACCCCAACATGGAAAACTCAAAAATAAGGTTAGATTAACTAATTAAACTGGAAATTAAGTATTATGGATTGATTGATAATCGGAAGTACTACGAGTAAAGATGATAAAATCCTATAAACTTAAAAACCCCAGAAAACTAAGAATCTAAGCTCAAAATGAATGTTAAGGATGGTGTAATAGATACCTTAGAATTGGGAAGTCGAGAAAACTAAAGAATCGAAGACTGAAAATGATAAATGCACGGCGTGCTCATCACATGTAGAGTCGAGTCAATGTGGGAACCAGCCAATCCTTTTGGAAGTAAATGTCGAATAAAGCCAAAAATCATCATTAAAGATTGATCAGCTTTCGGTGTGCGAAGTGGACACAACATGCTTGGCCCGCAGAACCAATTTTTCAAAAACTGGCACTTTATACCACAAATTTATTTTAGTTATCACGTTTCCACCCAAAAGATAATTAATCACAGAAACTTTTCTCTTCCAAATCGTGAAGCACAAAAGAAATAACATCTCATTATTCTCTTAAATGACAATGAATCTCATTTAAACACAACCAGACTATCTAGAAAATCATAGGCTGATAAGAAGACATGTTGCTAAGGAATTAACTAATTAGAAATCATAATATGTATTGAAAATGCAAGTAGGAAGAATAACGCATTCCCAAAAACGCATAAAAAGATTTAAAATTTTCAATTATACTAGTCAAACCTATGCGGAAGAAATAACAAGAAACCCCATTATAGGACGAAAAAACAAAAATGTTAACTTTTGTAAATCCAACCACCATTAAATCAATGAGTAAACATTAAGTCTCAGTGCATTATGGGTAGGGCTCTTATCTGGTGGAATGCACAGGTATAGAGAAGGTAGGCCGATAGAAGGCACTTATGAGGAGTTTGTCAATAGTCAACTAAGAACCTTCTATGGAGAAGAATGAATAAATGGCTTGATCACTTTGATAAAAGAAATGGAGAGAAAATGTTCCGAGTACTGTTGGGTAAAGTTTACATCATGCACATTATGGATAGGGCTCTTATCCAGTGGAATGCATAGCTCAAAACCTTAGGCGTGGACGTAGCCTACACAATCTCATGGGAGATTATAAAGAAGTTGATGATAAGGGAATTTTGTTCTTGGGAAGACATGACCTGAGTAGAAGAAGAATTCCAGTACCAAATTATAAGGTACAAAAGTTTGGCAACCTATATTGTACGTTTTGAGGACTTAGCCACAGTAGATCCGCTCGGTAGGTAAGAAAATAAAATCATACATCCAAGGAGTACCTCCACAGACTCAAAGGACGATATGCATGGCACAATCCAATACGTACCAAGAAGCTAGACGATTAGCCTTTAATATAGCAAACCCGATGATCAAAACTAAATCCTTCAATTCAAGAAATAGTAAGAAAGGAGTCAAGGATTTTATAAGGAAGTGGGGAGAAGGTCCCAAAGGAGAATCCAACCGATCCACATGGAAGAGACACAACAACAAATCTCGACAAAGATAGCCAATTTTACCAAGAGAGTATTTGGGGAGCCTTTGCAAGTATGATAATTGAAACAATCACCATCAGGGTAATTTTAGAGAACTAGTTTGTAACAACTGGAATAGAAAGGGGCACACTGCAAAAATCTTACAGAAAGAACAAAGCCAATAAAGAGATACTTGAAGCAAAGTATCCATGGGAAATATTGTAATAAGGAAATATTAGGATTACCTTTTATATATATATATATATATATATATATATATATATATATATATATATATGTGTGTGTGTGTGTGTGTGACCTGATCACCGGACGTTTAACCCTTACGCCTTTGATGATTTCGATGAACCTACAAGGTCACAATGAGAGAAAACCGTCAGCCGTTCTCCGGGAGCAGGCTCCTGGGAAAACGATTTAATGGTCAAGTCAATAGATAGACTTGGGTGTATTCGAAGTCACCGGGGGAGGCCTTTTAAACCGAGCCCTTTTGCTAGTCCGTATAGGACAAATACGTCAAACCCGACATGATCGGGGGTAATTGATTTGATAATCGTGCTCCTTGATCTATCAGAGCCAACGATTTGTTCAGGTGATAATGCTCTGAGCATCTCCCTTGTCTCCTAGAGTCGTTATTCTTTTTCACGGAGTAGAAGGCGCCCCTGGCGGGGCCGGGCCTTCTCCACGGGCACCCTGATCTCAGGGGCGCCTGCAGGTGCTAAGTTCCATCGGGTTTGTTCTACTAGGCGGGCGTGCCTTGGAGAATTCTTTGGTGCATCTAGGCACGAATTTCGGTTCGTGCCAACGGCACGTTGTCAAGTCCCCTAGTCTAGTAGTCGTAGCGTTGCTAGACTAGTTATGATGTTTTGGACTAAACTGTTAGGTACACGCGCGAAGTTTCGATTCAATCGTCGCTTCGGTTTTTCTGGTGACGTGATTGGCATCATGACAGTCAGTTACATCATGGTGTCAGGGGTTATGAATATCCCACCTTTCCTTATTATTTATAAGGTAAAGGGATTTCTTGATCCATGCAATTCTTGCTCTTATTTCCCCTCCTTCTTCGATTAGGATTTGCTTTGCTCCCTTTCTGGTTTAATGGTTCCTCCATCTGGAACTGTTCCTTGTGAGGTTGAGTTCAAACTTCTCAGTGATGCTTACGGCTTTTCCCCAGCTAAAGGTATAGAATTTCCATCGGCCGACTCGATGATCCTCTCTCCACCTTCAGGCAAAGTAGGCGTTTATTTGAAGATGTTTTATGTTGGTTTGTGCCTTCCCCTCACCAAATTTCAGGAAGAACTTCTTCAAAAGAATCGGTGTAGCGTCAAAATGCTTACCATGAATGTTGTCAATAAGGCGGTAGCATTTTAGATGATTTGTTGGGCAAACGGAGTGCTTCCCGACTATTTTGTTTTCAAGTTCTTCTTTCGATTCTGTGCTACTACTGACAAGTACACATTCTCTGCCTATTGTGGAGGTAATGTATTGGTTCCTGATGGTAAGGCTCTGAAGAACATGCAAGACAAATGACTATGGGTTAACCAGGATCGAGTCGGTCGTGGGCGCTACCGGGCAAATAATTTCTCTAACGTCACTCCAAAATTATATCCTCATAACCTGGCTCCTGCTGATCTTTTCAAGACCGTCCAAGTCGTGCCTGGTGAGTAGTCATAGGTTCTGCTTGTCGGGGTTGGGATGAGACCTTCTTGGAGAGGTCGGTGGAAGATGCCTACCTTTTTCACCATTATTGATGGTAGGCGGTTTTGCCTTTGCTTCCTTTCTGTCATTCTTCCCTTCTCTCCCCCTCCCTTTTATTTTTGGAAGGGGTTTTTGTCTTGGAATGATGATCACTCTGTTGATGAGCTCTTGGCTTATTTTTATTCTTTGCAGGTGTTGAGTCCCCTCTTTTTATGGATGATGTCACGCAAAAGCGATATCGAGGGAAGCTAGAGCATCAAGAGAATGATTTTGTTGAAACTCTTCTTCCACCATGTCGGGCTGATTGACTTGCCGCGAATTCTCCTCCAATGACATTGACTTTGGAGGTATCTTCTGCAACTCTCAGAGAACAGCCTTTGACTGTGCAACCTATCATAACGGTTGCCCCGCCTTCTATCAGCGATTCTGGGCATACAAAGTTGGTCAAGGATAACAATGATGTGATTATGTTTTATGTCTGATGAGCCATAGATAAGAGGAAGGTCGTCTTGCCCATGGGGGGGATCTCCACTGATGCTTTTAATATCGGGATGTGGGCTCAATCGAAGTGTAATTTTATTCGTTTGTTGAATTCAATCTCCTCCACACTGGAGGCTAATGTTGTGATCCCTGAGGACGACGTTCAATAGTCTTATGGGAATCGAAGGGTAATTAAGCAGCCCATTGTTCTAGTCCAAGTTTTTCCACAACCTACTTCTGATCTTCCCCCCACTTCCCGCATGCACGTACTTGAGGGAGTCTGATGATGTGGCATCAGACTCCCTCAAGTGGGGGGGGGGTATACCATTTGAAATGATTCTGATTCTAATATCTTTGTTCCTATTTGGAGTTTTCGAAGTGATTCTCACCTTTATGTTCGCACCAATGCCATAGAGTTTGCTCGCCATGCATTTCCTCCTACTGCCGTCGCCGATATGGAATCCATGGGTAGCCCCACAATGGCCCACAACATGTTCTATGCTGCTGTGCATGCAATGTTATATCTTGTCGGCGGTTCCCACTGTATTCAGTTATTGAACGAGATGGAAGTCCCCCATGATGGTTTTACTACCCGAGAGGTAGAACTTTGACGCCAAGTGTGTGAGCTCGAGAGGGATGTTCGTGGTTTCGACCATAGGTATGCCTTGTTGTCCTCAATGAAAACTAATGTTAAGAAGTTTTGTTCTGCTTTGGAAATGAAAGTGGACTCCCAGACCCAAGAAAATGAGGGGTTGATGATCCAAAATGAGAGCTTGTAGTGTGACGTTAGCGACTGCGATAAACTCCTTGAGGAAGATCGGGTTGAGGTAGATGTTGTGCGTCGTGATCGAGAATGCCTTCTACAAGTGGGGGTTGTGTGCATAATGGATAAGCTAATTAAGCACCTAGAGTTTACTAGTGCGGTTAGTCAGATCCATCAGGCTGCCTTCGCTGCCAGTGAAGAATCTGGTCGTGTTGGGTTGAAGGCGAAAATAGACTTTGGTGCTTATGGTCCCAATGCTAGTGATTCCCGATTCGGCCACACTACCAGCCTCAATGATGCACTACTTGCTTTTGCTGCAATGGATCATGCTTCTCTCTTGGGTCTAGGGCATTTGGATATGGTGGGGATGTGATAGCTTTGTGCTCTAGAGGATGTTGGCGATCTTTCTGATAACATATTAATTTAGGGAGCGGGCGGTAGCGATCGTGATGGTAGTGATGGTAATGGTGGTGATGTTGGCAATGGTGGTGGTGGTGATGGTGGTAATGGTGGTGGTGGTGTTAGTGGCATTGGTGGTGGCGTGGAAGGTGGTGGTGGTAATGATGCAGTTGGTCTTTAAGGTACTTTTGTAATGTGTGTTGCCCTTCTGGGTGTGAAGAAAATCATGAAGTTTGTTCTCTTTTCCTTTGGTGCTTACTTGTTTTAACCTTGCATGGTTTTAGTATTATCAAATGTTGGTAGCCCTTTAGCCTCCTTTGTAATGGCTTTCATATGACTTGGTAATGTAAAGTGTGTTTGCCTATGTTTATCGTTGTTTCGTGTGCGATTTGTTGTAATTTGGTTCTAGACTTGTACTATCGTCGATTTTCATCCTTAGAGTGCAAGGTGATTGTATAGGGATAGGTGGTTGCTTTGGGTTGTTTAGTTATGCTAGGCCTTCATGATGATTGTATACATTAAGTAGCTCGCTATGGGGCTATTTGTGTTAGACCCTGTGAGTTCGCCGTGCTCTTGATAGGGTAGCTATTCCGAGGTTTTCTAATACACTAGGTATTATAATGAAATTGTTGTTCTTAACCCGTTAGATACATTGAGTATCTTAATAAAATGGCTATCGTGCCGACGAAATGCATTGAGTATTGAAGTAGACTATTTTGATAAATACGCTGAGTATTTTAATAAAATGGATGTCCTTATCCTTACAGATACACGAGTATATCTAACGAGAAGGATATTTTGAGCCTTGTAAATATACTGAGTATTTACATAAATTGGACATTCTGAGCCTTACAAATACACTAAGTATTTTGTTTTTGTAGACAGAGAAAAAGAAGCGAATGGAATAGGTACGTTGAGCCTTGGGTATTGGATGTTCGCCCGGTGATTAGTCTGGGTGACAAGTTTCTTTTCAATAAACGAAACTTCCTTAGGTCTCTAGCATTCCACGTCCTTGGGTTTTGCCTTCCCTCCATTGTTTCGAGCATGTATGCGCCATTTCAGTGGGCCTTGATGACCATGTATGGTCATTCCCAAGTGGGGCCTAGCTTTCCTTGTGGTTGGGCGTGGCTTGCCTTATTTCACCATAGGACATATTCTGCTACCTTCAAAGCTTTCTCTTTGACTCTCTGATTGTAGTGTCTTTCAAATCATTTTTATAGACCGCTTGACAGATATTCGACCGCTCATGCTTCTCTTCGATGAGGTCCAAGTTTACCCTTAGGTCCTTGTCATTGTTTTCTTCTTCAAGGTAGGTCATTCGGGGTGAGCCAACTATTAGTTCTATCCACAACATTGCTTATGTGATGTAAGTTAGGCTAGAGCGGGTTTCCTTCGTGCTCGTTCTTGGCGTTGTTATGCATGACTAGAGTACTCCTGGTATTTCTTCAACCCAATTTCCTTTAGCTCTCCCAAGGTGTTTCTTGATTCCATTTACCAACATTCTGTTGGATACTTTGGTATGATCATCAGCCTGGGTATACGCTACTGATGTAAACCATTGCCCGATACCCTTCTTAGCACACCAACTTCAGAATGGGTTTTCAGCGAACCACAACCCATTGTCACTGACGAGTACCCTGGCTATTTTGAACCTTTTTTATGTTCTTCCATAGAAATTTGATCATCTGTCCTCCAGATATGCACGCTAGCGGTTCGGCCTCTATCCACTTGGTGAAGTAGTCAACTGCGACTACCAGGAATTTCACCTTTCCAGGAGCATTTGGGAATGGTCTGACGATATCGATTCCCTGTTGGTAGAAAGGCCATGGACTAGAAATTCTTGTCAGTGGCATCGGGGAACTCCTGAACTGCGGAGTAAACTTGGTACTCTATACATCTTCACATTATTGCCAACAGATTTTGGTTTATGGTTGGCCAGTAGATGCCTATCCAAAGTGTCTTTTATGTGAGGTCTATTGCCCCTTCATGTGCGCCTGATGGGTTGGCGTGTGCCTCTCGAAGTGCTTCTTTGACTCTAGCTTCATCTATGCATTTTAGCCATGGCATCATGAATCCTTTCTGATACAGTACTCCTTCTTTGGTTGTTTACAATGGTGCTTTAATTCGTATTCTTCTAGCTTCTTCATGGCTATCTGGCAAGATGTCATCCTGCAGATACTCACATATCTATTTCATCCATGTGTATCGTGTTGGTGTTAAAGTGTGTACCTTCCGCTCATCTATACTCCTTTGTTTGAGCATCTCAACCAAAACCTTCTTTGAGAGATTCGACGAGCCTCTGCATGGTCTTTACATATTTCTCCATTCGTTTGTCTCTTGCTTCGAACTCTCCATTGATCTAGTTAGCTGCTAACCTTGAATCTGTCAGGGTTGTTATCATGTTTGCACCCATCTGTCTTGCTAGTCGCAGGCCTTCAAGTAAGGCCTCATACTCGACCTCATTCTTAGACATATGGAAATGGAAACGGAGGGCGTAGGTGATTTCTTCCCCATCTGGGATCGTTAGGATCAGGTCCGCCCCCGATCCTTCTTTACTAGATGCTCCATCGGTGCAGGGTCCACCTCTGGCAGTCCTTTGGCCGGCCTGCGCCCGGTAACTCTTTCTTCTGGGCCACTACTTTCACTTCTCCTGGATTTTCGAGGATAAAGTCTGCTAACGCCTGCCCCTTGATGCTGGTATGTGGATGATAGCTGATGTCATGTTCCCCAGCTCGATCGCCCATTTCGTCAGTCGACCAGACATTTTTGGCTTGAGTAGTATTTGTTTTATCGGGCAGTTTGTCAATACCTCTATCTGGTGTGCTTGGAAGTAATGCCTCAAGCATCGTACTGCATACATGTGTGAGAGTACTAAATTTTCAAGGATAAGGAAGTTGGTTTATGGGCGCTGTAAGGCTCGACTGACGAAGTCAATAGGCGCTTGCATTCCTTCCCTCTCTATTACCTATACCGATGAGATGGATTCGTCTGAGGCTGAGAGGTACACCTGTAGATATCCCATGGAACGGGACTGGCCAGTGTTGGTAGTCTGTGCAGAGCTTCCTTAATCTCCTAGAGTGCTATTTCTGTTGCCGATGTACACATTGGAAGTTGCTATTTTCAATGCATCCTTTGTGAGTGTGGAAAGGTGACATGGCTTTCTATGCTAAGTGGGAGATGAAACAGATTAGAGCGGTCAGTTTACAATTCAACTTGTGGTCATCCCTAAGAGTGTGTGTGGATGGTACTTCCATCAGCTCATCCAATTTGGTTAGGTTTGGTTTGATTCCTTCCGTGCTGACATAGTATCCCATGAATTTACCTTCCTTGACACCAAAGGTACACTTACTCGGGTTCAACTTCATCCTAACCTTTTCCAAACTGTTGAACATTTCTTCCACGTCTTCCAGTAATCTTCTGATATTTGGGCCTTTTATGACCATGTCATTGACATATACTTCATTGTTTCTAATGGGTTTTAGCCATAGGAACATCCTATGTGCTCATACAAACCCTAATGCTTGGATCTTGGTTTCTCTATTGTACATGCAATTCATCCAAGACTTTAAACCCTAGATCTAGCATATGATAATCAATATTAACATAACAATGGGTTTAAGATATTACCTTGATTGTTATGTTGCAATAACAATCTCAAATCCTCCTTGTAATGACTTTAGAAAGCTTAGAGTCACAAGTTTCACTCCTCTAATGGTTCACAAACACCAAGAGCAAGATCATGAAGAAGATAAGAGAATGAGGCTGCCCAAAACGTGTGGAAACCCTAAGGAACAAGTTCACCACGTTTTTGGGGCTTAAGGGTCCTTTAAATAGTGAGGCTGTTAGGGTTATCTAACAAGGAAACCCTAATTTGGATGCTTAAGCCCTAAGCAACCCATGGACTACCTCCTTAGAGGCCTAGGACGATTTCTAATGGGTTTCCCCATACAATTCGTCCACCCCTCTAATATGGTGTCCATTAGCCCAATATTTAACTATCATACAATTGACAGTTCAAGTCCCTTAAGTTTAATTAATGTCTTTTAGCCACAAAATTAATTCTTATTAATTCTTATTAATTACTGACTAATATTAATTAAACAATATGATTTCTCCTTTAATATATTATTCTCATAATATATTAATAAATTATATTTAATCCTCTCTCTCAATAATTCATCCTATCAAGTTGCTCTCGTGAAGGCAACCCAAAAGGACCATGCACCATCGGGTCTAGTACATACCAAAATAGTTATGGACTTAGACACTAATCCAACAGTCTCCCACTTGGATAAGTCTAACAACTATTCTGCATATGACTTCAGATCCTGATTTGCAATCGTAGCTTTCCAAAGCCGCTGTCAACTCTGATCTTATTAGATACACGTGTCCTTAGATAAGGGATCATATATTCCTCCATTCTAGATATCATATAGATATGAGACATGAAATATATAATCATTATCTCTATATTGTTTCCCCATTTCCGATTTATGATGACTGACAACAGACTACAATTAAACACATCAAATTCGTCCCGGCTTGGCCAATCGCTTAGGTGCCATCACTAAATCATCGAGAGGCCCAAAGATATCTCTTTTATCCTACTTTGGATAAAAGGAACGGATAAACTTTGATTTAAGGCTTGCTTGCACTCACTTACCGAATCACACACAACAATATGTTTTATAACACCAAGTTATTGGTGCGTTTACATATTATCAATATGCAACCGACTCGCAAGATACAACTCACACATCTCGGTTTCAAAAATATAAGATATTATCGTCTCCCCAATCACTCGTGATACAAATCATGAAGTGATCCTAGTGAGCATGGGTTTAACCCAATGCTCAAATCATATTCATAAGCACTCATGAACGTTGCAACAAACATTTTCTTATGTCTAATATACTTTAGACAATCCACACACCATTTTCTTATGTCTAATATACTTCAGACAATCCACACACCAATTCATGACAGTCTTCATTCATACCTACTTCTAACATATGAACGACTGTGGCCCGGTCGAATAATTTGACTGTTCTAAACCAATTAAATTATTCAGAAAGTCAAAACATGCAAAGTGAAACACAAGAATAATACAAATCCTATATGGTCCCAAACCCTTGAGTATAAATAAAACACCTTTTATTTATCACCATATTGATTACTCATTATTTGTTGTTTCGGGTAATCAACTTCTTACTTGAATTATTACAACACTTGTCCCATGCTCTTAGCATGCACACAATGTTTACCTATGGTTCTTACTTTGTGAAATAGATCAAATGAACACATTTCCAATCATACTCATTTCACAACTCCTAATCCTTTTCACAAGTGAAAGAATTATCAATTCTTGCCACTTATAGAATATGCTAGATTCTAACATTTTATGAAATGATCCTTTGGTAATGTCATAGCAAAAAAGTCACAATGACTATTGCCAATGAAATTACAAAGGTCTCTATTTGTGATTGTTACAATACAATTCTATAGATGTGATGTCTCTCACTCAAAGTACATTCCTTTGAACATCCTTTTGCATAAAATTCTCTAATCTAGACATAGACTCTCAATATCCAACTCCAAATATGGAACCATTTCCATATTTGCCATATGAGAACTCATTCCTAATAGAATCTTATCTATTCATAATAATGTCAATATGGTCCATCCAATATCATACTTCCAACTACTCACAAGCAACCAATCCTCAGCGAGCTTTGGATCGTCCTTTGATAGTTGTTTAATTATCTTAGTCAAAGCCGATTCTTGTCCTTTTTCCTTCTAAATGTGCTAGACATTTGGAAAATTTTAGAATGGTCAAATATTATAGCATTTGCAATCGATCCTATACCCGAAGCATATGGGACACGATGTATAATGTCTTACATAAAGATTTGATACTTTATCAATCTTCTGCCATAATATCTTATGTGTCACGTTCTTATAATTCGAATTATGAAGAGGAATGCCGTAATCATAATCGAAATTTAATAACACACTATGTATCCTTGACTAATATTATTAACATTCCACAACCTAAGCCTTTAGATTTGAAATCAAGCATAATATTCTCTCCTTTAATTATAGCAAAACAACTTTTTAACCGTTGCAACTTTGCAAAGTATAACTCTTGTTTTCTATAATTAATATTGCTAACTTGCAATACTTGTCTTAATAATCATACAAGAATAACATTTATGCTCCCACCGTCACGATGATTATTATAATATAAGCATAACACTTATGCTCCCACTAGCTTTGACATGTATTCAGAAAATAGCTTAACTTCTAGAAAAACAATACCTATTGAATTTCTTAAGTTCATATTTCTAACACACAATGCTTTGATAATCATTTATCTAAGCTTCTCAAACTTATACACTTTTTCCTTAGATAGCTCACATGTGTGTCTAAGCAATTCAGACTAATTGCCAAATCTCACAATTTGAATCATGGAAAGGGATATCGTAACCATAATCAAATTCGAGAATACAATTTTCACAATCACTATTTTCTTAAAATCTCTCTTGGTGAAAGCATTTCCTCACAGTCATCTTTATGAAGGATGGAATCTTATGACACTTAGATTTTAATGGTGTATGTGTTCCTATCCATGTGAATTTGTCAAAACCAAGGTTTGCGACAAATCCAAACTCGTATGGACTAAACTTCCTCAATCTTGATTTCTTGCCTTATGGTAACACCAGTGCCCATCATGTCTTCCAAGCAGTTAAGCAACTCACCCTTTCCTATCAATGTACTTTCTATTGATCAAGGTGCTTGCCTTTTATATGTTCAAATGAGAACTCATAGAACTCACATGCATAATTAACTCGATTGGAATGACACAGAAACTAGATAGTGTCAACATGATAGGTTGTGAACCTCAAGTCGTGTGCTAGTGATGATCGATAAGGTTTATTCTTGGTTAGTTCTCGAATCTTTTCAAGACCATTAAGACTCCCACTGACTCCTTGACATATAAGATTCTCTTGTCAATAAACATTTCAAACAAATATTCAAGAGTTAGTGTAGCTTTTATCAAGACAAAACATTTCATAAAATTTGTCCTAGTTGGTCTTTGTCTTGTCCAAGACATCACAACTTTCCACATTTGATGAATTTCATAAACCTTCTTAAGACTTGTCACTCAATGTCACAATCTTAACTTTAAGACTTGTTTTGGAACGAAGTATGATTGACTTCTTGATTTAACCATTTCTTCAATTCTTGATTCCTCTTCTCAGACATACAATTGTACTAAGACTCACTTAGAGGATCAATTGAGATATGGTTCTTAATCATTAAGACCTATCATAAAACATAATAAAAGGTACTTTCCCTTCTTCTTAGAATAGAGAAACTTTTATCTTTCTGCCTACTTGATTCTTCTTATTCGTTCTGCTATTGATTTAAACCTTTTCAATCAAATCAGAATTACACTTAATCTTATAAGTATAATCATATTTACTAAAACTTTAGTAAATCATGAAGAATATCTTTCTTACTCTTGTGGTGGACTTGATCAACACACAAAATTGTGTATTCTATCTCCTAGTCCTTCACTTGACATTTTGTCAACGAATTAGTCTAATTTCCAAATATGAAATTTCTCATTCATCGTGCAACCAAGTTGCATGATTCCAAGTTTCTGTCCACTTGAACCTTGGATGATGATAAACTCTCCCTATTTGGTAAATTCTTGATATTTCCATAAATAACATAACTAAGAATCACATCCATTATTGCGGAAATTTTTTTCCTTACAATGCAATTCATTGAAAGACTATGCTAATACATATTTCTTAGCAATCTTATTCTAACTCTAAGTAGTAGCTCAAGAATCTAATCTTTAAGTAATGCGATCGAAATCCATTTCTTCACGGTTTGATTCTGCTCACTTTTTCCCTTAAGCTTCCTCTCGTTTCTTCGATTCTACAAAACATCAATTGTAATCTTATCACATTATGTATTAAGAATCTAGAATAGGAGCTTAAAAGAGTTAGTCAATGGATTTTACCTAAAGCAGAGCCATACATTTTGACTCTCCCATCTGTTAGATCTCTTAGGTAAATAGGGCAGCTTCGTCTCTAATGCCCCTTCTCTTGGCAGTAAAAGCAAATTGACTCTTTTGGAATAGCACATGGAACTACTTCAGACTTCGTCTTTCTCTTATGATCAAACTCTTCGATCATGGCATGTCTTTCGTTACCATTGCCTATATCCATAGAGGTCTGGAAGGCAGATTCACCAATCAACTTTGCTTTTCCATTGCGCCAAATGATTGCTGATTCAGCAGCAATAAGCATATAGGTGAGATCTATAAGGGTCACGTCGTGGTTCATCATATAGTACTCTCTTACGAACTCACTATACGAGTTAGGAAGTGACTGAAGAACCCAGTCAACAGCCAGATCCTCACAGACAACGAATCCCATCATTCTTAACCTATCAATGTGTGACTTCATCTCTAGGACGTGTGCACACACCGACTTTCCTTCTTTATGTTTACTTGCCAAAAGGGCTTGAGTGAGCTTGAACTTTTCAAGCCTTCGAACTTGTGGGTTAGGGAGAATAATTGGAGGAGGTGGAGGGATTGAAGCATGATCTCTTGTTCCTCGACCGAATCATGGAATATCATCTTCATGTGGAATGCTTGTTCCACGAGATTTGGGAAGACCATAGGTGTCGTACTTTGACATCTACAAAACGGGAGAAAAATAAATTCAAGTTAGTTGATTGATTGAGTCCTTAATAAATCACCCAAATGACATACTAAGGCTAGGAACCAACATAATATTCAACAACTCGGGAGAAGGATGCCGAAACCCAAATTGCAGAACATTTGAAGGTAAGTGAATGACGATTCACTAATTTTCCACCATGGAAAACGAAAAACAGATTAAGTTTCAAATGTATTGAAAACTCCTAGATCCTTTGAGATTCATCGAACTTTTCAATGACATGTTTAAATCTCGATATGCCTCTCTAGTTTGTGACTGGGATGTCGAGGATCACAAAGCGGGTGTGAATAACCATGCAAATCTACATGGTGCCCCCACATGTTACAGTCACCTATTCGATGTGCCGGTTAACCACACACGCTCCACCGAACAATGACAAACATTGAGTCACCCTTTGCTACCTTTGCTTGGAACCATTTAGTGTGCCGGTTAACCACACATGCTCCACTAACGTCTTCGCAAGGGTACAAAGTGTAATTTCATGGAATTGCATCAATTCACTTTTGCCTAAAGTAACTAAGATTGGGAATTTGTAAAACATTTAGTTACTTTTGTACTTCATTATACTTATAATGGAAGGTTTCTGTCCTATCCTACCTGTTCGGCTAACGACCCTCCACTAGTCAAGAGTGTGGTGGGTAAGAGTGGATACCCATTCAACCCTCCATATTATAGGCAATTTCCTTAAACACCCCTTATAGACCAGCTTTGTGAATGAGGCCTACTAACGGTAAGAATGACTTTTACTCATACATATACATAATGTTAGACTTTTAATGTTATATATAGTATAGGGTGTATTTTACACTCTTAAAATACTACGTGGTCAAATCTAATAATTATACTTTTAATTCAATTAAATTAGGAACCAAAACTTTATGGATTTATTAAACCTCTTTTAATTATACACTTTAATTAATTAATAAAACCATAAGCGTGTGATTTGAACTTTTCAAAAACAATATTAGGGTTTTAGAATTTAACATTTCTAAATTAACTTTCAATCAACTTTTAAATTCAAAAACTTGAGGGCAAGCTTTGAAACATTTCAAAATATTAGGGGTTTAACTATTTAAATTTCAAAACAAAACTTTTTGAGTTCAAATTTAAACTATAAAACCTATAGGGGGAAAATTGAAACTTTTTCACAACACAAGGATCAAATAACAAATAATATAAATTAAACAATTAATTTTATCATTATCTATATTTGACCTAATTTCAATTTCTTGCAAAATAAGTTACCCAATTAATACAAATAATCAAACTTTAATCAAATAAGGAAGTTATTATCTAATCAATTGGTAATTATCTTTTGTTAATCAAGGATACACTCAAAATATGATTACAATTCGAATTTTAATGACCCATAACAGTTAAGGCAAGTATCTTTGAGTAAAACAGCAAGAAATCCCGAAACTGCCTCATTCTGGCGCTCGAACTCGCCGAGTTCCTCTATGGACTCGCCAAGTAGGAGCCAACTCGCCGAGTCCACATTGGAACTCGCCGAGTTCAGCAGTCAGAAAGCCAAAATTTCGATTTTGCAACAAGAATGAACATGCAAGGCATCAATACAATAGAAACAATTCAAGGCTCTGATACCACTAATGTGTTTTAGCCAGAAGAATATCCTATGTGCTCATACAAACCCTAATGCTTGGATCTAGGTTTCTCTATTGTACATGCAATTCATCTAAGACTTTAAACCCTAGATCTATCATATGATAATCAATATTAACATAACAATGGGTTTAAGATATTACCTTGATTGTTATGTAGCAATAACAATCTCAAATCCTCCTTGTAATGACTTTAGAAAGCTTAGAGTCACAAGTGTCACTCCTATAATGGTTCACAAACATCAAGAGCAAGAGAATGAAGAAGAGAAGAGAATAAGGCTGCCCAAAACGTGTGGAAACCCTAAGGAACAAGTTCACCACGTTTTTGGGGCTTAAGGGTCCTTTAAATAGTGAGGCTATTAGGGTTATCTAACAAGGAAATCCTAATTTGGATGCTTAAGCCCTAAGCAACCCATGGACTCCCTCCTTAGAGGCCTATGACGATTTCTAATGGGTTTCCCCATAGAATTCGTCCACCCCTCTAATATGGAGTCCATTAGCCCAATATTCAACTATCATACAATTGACAGTTCAAGTCACTTAAGTTTAATTAATGTCTTTTAGCTACAAAATTAATTCTTATTAATTCTTGACTAATATTAATTAAACAATATGATTTCTATATATTATTCTCATAATATATTAATAATTCATATTTAATCCTCTCTCTCTCCATAATTCATCCTATCAAGTTGCTCTGGAGAAGGCAACCCAAAAGGACCATGCACCATCGGGTCAAGTACATACCAAAATGGTTATGGACTTAGACACTAATCCAACAGTTTCTTCCAATTTGGTTGGCACAGATAGATTCGATGAGGCGTTGATAGTTCGCTCCTGCAATCTTCAGGCCGAATGGCATTTTGGTGTAGCAGAAAGCCCTGTGGTCCGTGTACAAGGCTTTCTTCTCTTCATCTTCTTTACTCATCACGATCTGGTGGTACCCCTTATACTCATCTACAAATCATTTTAGTCTAAAACCCTGTAGGGATTCAACTTTTTGAACAATTTCCGGTATGGGGTAGCAATCTTTAGGGCACGCCTTGTTTATACAAGAATAGTTGACGCACATGCACCACGTGCCATCATACTTTTTAACCATGAAGAGGTTTGCAATCCATCTCGGGAAGATTGCCTCCTGAAGTCCTCCTTCTTTGGTTAGCTTGGCAACCTCGGTGTTGATTTCCCTATTCTTGTCTCCCCCCTTGAACCCGTTTTTTCTATTTGACCTCCTTGGCACCCGGTTTGATCATAAGTTTGTGTTCTATGACCTCCCTATCTACTCCTACCATGTCTGTAGGACTCTAGGCAAATACATGCTTGTATATCTTTAAGAGGTTGACCAATTCTTTTCTTGTGGTTGGGGGAATGTTTCCACCTATGCCGACTGGTTGGTCTGGGTATTCCCTATTGATGATTTCTCAGGCGCTCATTGGTTCCACCCGTGATCTTTTGCTTTCCTGCATGATCTCTTTCGGCTGCATGATTTCATAACATCGTAATTCTCTTGGTGGCTTTTCCAAAACCATCCCCGACCCCTCCGGTGTTTTGAATTTTATTATTCCATGCATTGTCGACGAGACTGCACCAAGTTTGAGTAGGGTTGCCCATCCAAGAATGATGTTGTGCTCTACTGGGTGTCGTATTACAACAAAATCTATAAGGGTTGTATACTTCTTTAGTTTGCATGACTGGCTAGCGTGAATAGCAAGTGGACCGTGCCTAGAAGCCACAGGTTATGCCCTGTGAAGCCTGTTAGCTGCCCCGTTGTATGTTTGAGGCTTTCTTTCCACCTGTCCAGGAGGAGCCGGAAACAATGCTCGTAGATAATGTCTATTGAACTGTTGTTACCAATGTATACCCGGTGGATAGTAATATGTTTGATGGACCCTTGGATTATGAGTAGGACGTCTCCTCGCCAGCTAGTCGGTTAAGGATCTTTTGCTGAAAACGTCAAGCCTTGCATGGATTTGGTGAGACTGTGTATGCCATCTTGTTCTTCCTGTCTTCCCCTCTTTGACCTGATCATCAAAATTTCATGAGGTTGGTCATGCTCCCTGGCAGCGTCCTTGGCATTCTCAGCATCGAACTTAGCACGGAGGCTCTGTTCTACCTCTATGAAGTTCCCTTTCAGTTGTTACTCTTCTATTACCCTTTTTAATACTGAACAATTGATAGTTTCACGAGTCTTTCTTTTGTGGTATTCACAGTACCGTCCTTTTCCTCCCTTCACTGGTTGCTTGTCATAGACTATATAGACGTATGGTCGATTGCCTCGTATTTCGTCTCTTCGGATTGGCCTAAAGCATCCTTGTGAGAGTTCTTCCTCGCCCAAAATGTATGGCCCCGCCCGAGGTTTCCAGGGGGTGTGATGGTGAGCTACGATGCTTTGTAGCTGAGGCGGTCATGGTGTTACACTATGCTTGCTTCGTTGCATCTCCTTCCTCTTGTCTCAGGTAGCATTCTACCTTCTATTTTAGCTCAGCCTGCGTCTGGGGTTTTTTCCCCATGAGCTTCTAGGACAGCGGTCCCAAGAGGAGGCCCCACGTGAACATTACTGCTATTAACCCTTTGTCGTGGCCTGGGATGTCTAACGTGGCGTTAGTGAACCTGGTGAACTATTCTCGCACCGTCTCTCCTTCCTTTTGCTTGCAACTGATGATCGAGTATGAATCTGCATTATATTTACACAATTGCATGAAATTCATCAAGAACAGATACTTTAGTTGGCCAAGATTGTAGATGCTCCCTGGACGTAATGCCTTGAACCACGTTCCTGCATTGCCATCTGAGGTTGTCGGAAAACACGTACACCAAAATTGCTCATCTAGTTTGAGTGAGGTCATAGTCTACTCGTAAGTATCAATGTAGCTATCCGGATTTATGGTTCCATTGTAGGTCTTGAGGTGTGCTTACTTAGCTGTGTTTAGGATTTTGTAGTCTATGAGCTCCTTAGCGAACAGATATGTTACACTTTGCGATAGGCAGTCTTGGTTTGGAATGGAGAGAACACCTTGTGGGTTATACTGCTGGGTGGTGAGGTAATGTTGCATTAGCATGTCGTTGTATGCCGAGAGGTGACCAGGGTTTGATCCGTGGAAGGTTAGCTGCTAAAATGGGAATCTTAATGTTTAGGTTGACAAGAGGGGTTGGTTTTGTGCGAGTGAACTGTTAGACATGAATGCCTGATGGTGTGGGATTGTGGTATTGAAAGGCATGTTTGTCACAAACAAATATGTTTGGAAAGCCATTGTTTTTTCTTTCACCATCTGGTTCAGCAGAGGTGCTTGGAAAACCGTCAGTTGTTCTCCCACCATTTGGAATAGCGGTGATGTTTGCGAGAAGACAGATATGCCACTGACGTTTTCCATCGTTGGTGGTGTTGCACTGCTTAAGATCAACATCAGCTGTATTGTTTGCATGGAGGCGCTTTGTGCCATTACGGCGGTAGAGGAAACTAGTCCTTTGGTAGTCGTCCTCCATAATTGATTTATTGGAGCGGTGGTTATTGTCGAGCCGCCCTATTGAGAACTGGGGCAATCATTGGTTTCAAGAACAACATAGTGTTGGGTTTTGAGCATTCTAACACTCCTATGGTGTACATGCAACCCTAAATACCTTGGATCTATGTTTTCTCTATTATACATGCAAATGTCAATTTTCAAGGTATTGTTTTAACTAGCATAATATAAAATAAATGTAATATAAAATCTAGTAGAATTACATACCTCTTTGTTAGTGCTTGATTCCATGTAGCTCAAGAGCCTAGTGCCCCAAGTGTGACACCTCAAATGGTTCACAGAACACCATAAGCACTTGGAATAACTTAGAGAGAAATTAGATCACTTCTAAAATCGGCTTGCCCTTCTCACACACTCCAGTGGGCGATTTTGACAAGAGTAAGGTGTTTATATAGTGTGTCATAATTTGGGTAAACCCTAATTGTCATGGTTTTCCATTTCCTTGGATCCATGGGTTCAAATACACCGTGGAGCATCCATGGAGCATCTTATGGGCTTTAGCCCAACTTGATAATCCATGGAGCATTAGCCCACTATATAAGTATGGATGATATACACAATCAACCCATATATTTAATTATTCTTCTTTTGATCACTTAATTAGTTCTTGATCAATACTAATTAAATAATCTTATTAATATATTAGAACTTATAATTTATTAAAAAACCTTAAGTGTTATTTCTCTCATTATAGTCTATCCAAGTGCATGATGCCATGCAAACCAAATGGACCATACCGGGTCGGGTCAAGTCTTACCAATTATAGTTATGGACTTTGACATGAATCCAACAGTCTCCCACTTGGATAAGTTTAAAACTATTATTGCAAGTATGACTTCATAACCTGACCAGCAATCGTAGCTCTCAAAAGCTACTGGCGAACTCTGAACAAATCAATGACGCGTCCATTAGATAAGTGATCATATATTCCTCCATTCTAGATATCATATGGACTGAGACATGGATTAGAATCATTCTCTCTGTCCATTTGTTGTTTCCCGATGTCTAATTTATGACGACTGACTAATTGAACAAATCAAATCAGTCCAGGCTTGGCCAAGCACTTAGCGGTGTCATCACTAAATCATCGAGGGGCCCATAGATATCGCTCTTATCCCTTTAAGGGTAAAAGGAATGGACAAACTTCTACTAATATGCTTGTTGTACTACTTGCTGAATCATACACAAAGACACGTTTTATAACATCAAGTGACCAATGCGTTTCCATGCAATCAATGTATAACCAATTCATAGTCAACAACTCATATCTCTAGGTTAGAAGAATATAAGATATTATCGTCTCATGATTCACTCGTGATAAAATCCATGAAGTGAATCCAAGTGAGCATGGGTTGAATCCAATACTCAGAACTTATGAGCACTCATGAATGTTGTAGCAACCATTTCTGTGTCTAATGCACCTTAGACAAATCTTACAACCCAGACTCATGACAGTCTTGATTCGTATCTACTTCCAACATATGACTGACTGTGGATGGTTTGAATAACTTAGTCATTCGGGAAGAACGACCTAGTTATTCTGGAAGTCAAAACATGCAAAGTGAAACACAAAAATAATGCTAATCTCGTATGGCCTCAACACTTTGAGATTGAATAAAACTCTTTTATCTAAGCACCATATGGATTACTCATTATTCATGTTTCGATGATTCAACTTAATACTCGAATTAAAACTATAGTGACGCCATGCTCCAAGCGTGCACACTATGTTTGTCGAAACAATAGCTATGCCATACTCCAAGTATGCACACTATGTTTACATATGGTCCTCTCTTTTTGAAACAGATCAATTGACAACCTTTCAATGATCCTCATTTAACAATTCCAATCCTTATTGTACATGTAAGAATACCGAACTCTTTCCATTTAATATAATTTGTTAGATTCTAGACTTATATGCAATGATCCCTTTGTAATGACTATGCCCAAAAGTCACAAAGACTTGGAAACAGACATTACAGAGTATTCCAATGCAAAGCAATTCCATGAAGTCTCAAATTCAAAGTACATTACTTTGAATATCCTTCTTTGCATTAAGTTCTTTAATCTTACACAGATTCAAAGAATAACTTCCACCTATGGAAACAATTCCATATTCCTATTTTGACCATCACTTTGAACAAGAGTTGCCTCTTTTCAAAATATGTAAATATGGTCTTTACTTTATACATCCAATTATCCATGAGTAACCAATCTTTGGTAAACCTCAAATTGTCCTCGACAATTGCTTAATCATTTTAGTCATATCCAGTTATAACCCATTTTCCCTTCTTAATGCCCTAAGCATTAGGAAACTTTAGAATGGATAAATATTATAGCACATGTAATTGAACCTATACCCGAAGCATATGGAACACGATTCATGCTATAATTTTTTTTTATTTGCCATGTTTTCATAATTCAAACTAATCATAATCGAATTTTGAGAACGCAACATATATAGAATTTCCTTATGTTGAACCATTCCAACATAACATTCATATATATCCTTGACTAAAGTTGATTAAAATCTCAATCTAAGCTTGTAGAATTGGAATGAAGTATAAAATCCTCTCCCTTAATTATAGAAAAACAACTTTTTAGAGCGAATTGAAACTCTTGTTTTCTATAATTAACATTGCTAACTTGCAACTTTTAACATAATAATCATGCTACCACTAGCATAATGATTATTATCTTACAAGCATAACACTTATGCTCCCACTAGCTTTGACATATACCCAGAAATCAGCTAGACTTCTAGAAATCAATACTTTATTGACTTTCTTACCAAAGTTCAGATTTTTGATACGCGATATACACCTTTCCTTAGACAGCTCACATGTTTGTCTAGACCTTTTGCAATTTCTATCTACTTAAAATCTTCTTAGTGAAAGCGTTTCCTCACCATCATTTTCATGAATCAAAGAGAAACCTTATGACACTTAGATTTTATGATGTATAAGTTCCTATCCATGTGAATTTGTGAAAACCATAATCTCAAAACAAGGTTAGTGACAAATCCAAACTCATATGGACTGAACTAGTGCAATCTTAAATTCTTGCCACCTGGCAGCACAAGGGCCTGCCATTGCTTCCAAGTTATTATGCAACCAGTTGATAACTCTCAGAACTCCTATGCAAAGCCAAGTTTAACAGGAATGGGCACAGAATATGTCAACATGACAGGTTATAAACTTCAAGTCGTGGGATAGTGATTAACAATACTCTTGATTAGTTCTACATCTTTTAAGACTCCCACTGACCTCTTGACATATAAGATTCCTTTTGTCAAGAACCATTCCTTGACAAAACAAATATTCAAGAGTTAGTGTGGATTCTTATCAAGTTAAACACTTCACACAATTGGTCTTGGTTGGTCTTTGTTTTCTCCAAAACATCACAACCTACCAATCTCAAATGTATAAGAACAGGAAACGACTTACTCTACATTTGACAAGTGTTATAAGCTTTCTTAAAGATTATGTCACTCAAGGCTCAATCTTGGAGTATGACGCTAAGATTTGATTTTGGAACAAAGTATGATTTATCTTTTGATTTAACCATTTCAACAATTCATGATTCCTCTCCTTAGCCAAACAAATGCACTAAGGTGTCTTTAGAGGATCAATTGTGATATGGTTCCATAATCACTAGGATAATCATAAAACAAGATACTTAAGTACTCTCCCATCTCTTCAAATTGGAGAAACTTTTATCTTCCTGCCTTATTTGATTCTTCTAATTCGTTCTGACATACATTGAAACCTTTCCAATGTTTCATAATTACTCTTAAACTGGTAAGCATACCCATATTTACTAAACTTTAGTAAATTATAACGAATAATCTTATCAACCTTTTTGGTGGACCAGCACACAACCAAGTGTACCCATTCCTTTAGTCCTTCACTTGACTCACATGTACATGTGAACAAGGAATTAGTCTTAATTTCCCAAAGATGAAAAATTTTCATTCATCATACAATACAAGTTGCATGATTCCAAGTTTCTATCCAATTGAAACTTGGGTGATGAGAATCTTTCCTTATTTGGTAAATTTAGACACTACCACAAATGAGAGAATCAAATCCATCTTCTATAATTGCTTTCAATGGAATCATATAAGCAACAATTTTTCACAAATGCTATTGTAAGGATACTTAAAATAAATAAAATCAAAATTTTCCTTTTATTTTAAAACTTTTCGGAAAAACTTATCCTTACAATCCATATGAAAACCTTGTTGTTATCTATTCTTAAGCAATATGTCACAACTCTTTAAGTAACAACTCAAAATTCTGATCACCAAACCATGCGATCAAAATCCATCTTCGCGATTAGAATCAACATGTACTTCCTTTAAGTTTCTTCACTTTTCTTTGATTCTTAAAACATCAACATGTGACCCAGTCACATCATGCGTTAAGAATCTCATAATAGAAACTTAATAGAGTTAGACAATGGACTTTACCTGAAGTATAGTCAAACTTATTGAATTTACCATCCTTAAGATCTCTCAGGTAAATTTAGCAGCTTCGCAACCAATGCCCCTTCCTTTGGCAATAGAAACATATGGACTCTTTTGTAATTATACATGGGACTATCTCAGACTTAGTCTTTCTCTTTACCATTTGGTCAACCGAGTTGACTATGGCCGATCCCTTTCCATTGGGAAGAGAAAGACTTTTCTAGACTTCCAATGTCACTATTGTCAATGTCCAAAAAGGTTTGAGAAGTAGATCTTCCAATCTGATTTGCTTTACCGATGCTGCAAATCATTGCTGATTTAGCATCATCAAGCAAATAGGTGAGATCATTAAGGGTCATGTCGTGATCTGTCATCAGGGAGTGACTAAAGAACCAAGTCAACAACCAGCTACCTCGAGACTTCGACACCCAACTCTCCCGGCTTGTCAATATGTAACTTAACCTCTAAGATATAAGCACATATAGACTTTGCTTGCCAACAGGGATAGAGTGACTTAGAACTTATCAAGTCTTGAAACTTTTGGGATAGGGAGATTTATTGGAGGAGGTGGAGGAAGTGAATTATGATTTCTAGTCCCACTAATGCACAACAAAGGGATTGATCTTTCACCTTGATTGCCATTTGGGATATCATCTTCATTAGGAAGCTTGTTCCTAAAGATTTGGGAAGACCATAGTTGTCTGAGGGAGAAATTCAAGTAAGTTGATTTAAAGTCCTTAATATAACACCCAATATGAAATTTTAAGGCTAGGATCCAACAACCAATTTATAACTAGAAGAGGGATGCCGTAATCTAAGTTATAAAATAGTTGAAGGTAGGTAAATGACGATTTACCAATTTCCACTAGGAAAAACGAAATATAATTAAGTTTTAATTGGATTTGAATCTCCTAGATCTTTTGAGATACATTGAACTTTCAATGGCATGTTTGAATCTCAATTTTGCCCTCTCAAGTTTGTGACTTGGATGTCGAGGATCACAAACAAGGTGTGAATAACCATGCAAATTGACTTGGTACCCTTAACTTTATCACCTAATCGATGTGCCGGTTAACCACACACGCACCATCGATCTATAATAAAGTCAAGTCACCCTTTGCCACTCTTACTAGTCCTTATTAATGTGTTGGTTAACCACACACGCTCCACTAACGACTTAGTAAGGTACAAAGTGTAATTTCATGGGTTAGCACCTATTTCACATTTTCCTAAGTAAGTAAGATTAGGAATTCATAAGTGTTTAGTTACTTAGTATTTATCATTATACTTTAATGAAGGGAGAATTATAGTCCTTATCCTACACGTTTGGCTAACGACCCTTCACCAGTCAAGGAATCGGTGGGTGAGAGTGGACACCCATTAAACTGCCATTTTATAGGTAGTAACATTATACCCCCTTATAGACCGGCTTCGTGAATGAGGCCTACTAATGGTAAAATTGACTTTATCTTATACATATCTATATAATTAAAATTATAATAATAGTATAAAGGTGTATTTTAAACATTTAAAATACTTGGTGGTTTAATCTATTAATTAAACTATACTCTTAATTTAATTAAACTTAAACCATGTCATTATGGAATTATTAACTCTTTGAATTAAACACTTTAATAATTTGATAAAGTCCATAAAGTTTGAATTTTAACTTTTAAAATTCTAGAGTTTGGAATTAAAGCATTAATGTGTGTGAGACTTTACAAATTCCAAAACTTAAGGGCATGTTTTGAAACTATTCAAAACCTTGCATTTCATAACTTATGAGTTTAATGGTTCATTAAAAATGAAGACTCTTCATTTTAGTGTAACCCCTTATTCTTTAATAACATTTTTAATGATGTGACTTTTCAACATCCATAACTTGAAGACAAGTTATGGAGACATTAAGCAATTTAATGGAAAAACTCTTCATTTTTATGTAACCTACAACACTTTTATGAGTTTTTAAGATTCATAAATATGACTTTTCACATAACTTGAAGACAAGTTACAAAAACATATTTTATGAACTTCTTTTAGATTAATATGGATTGAAATCAACAAAAACACAAATTTTTTTCATCAATCTATACTAACTCATAAATCAAGGAAACATAAAACTCTTGGAAATTCATAACTTGAAGACAAGTTATGAACTCCATACAATTTTCATCAAGATCATGAATTATACTAACAAACAATTTGCACATAATTCCTATGATCTAACAAAACTCATAAGCATGAACATTCATAATCAACAATTTTCAAGAATCACATAAACATATATAAACTTGAAACTTTAATTATAGTATTGAAATTGGTTTAACATAATCATTACCACATTAAAAACAAGTTTTATAGGACCAAAACAATCATAGGTAATGATTCTAGACCAATTCCAGCACCAAAACTCGAAGATATGCTGTTTGGGGTTCCAACTCATCGAGTGCATGAACAAACTCGGCGATTTTGATGCATTTTTTCTTGGACTCGTCGAGTCCCTTCATGGACTCGTCGAGTCCCCTGTCCAGACAACACAAAAATTCGATTTTTAAGCAATTTTCATCAAGTATAAGTGAAAACAACCCATGCCTCTGATACCACTGTTGGGTTTTAAGCATTCTAACACTCCTATGGTGTACATGCAACCCTAAATACCTTGGATCTATGTTTTCTCTATTATACATGCAAATGTCAATTTCCAAGGTATTGTTTTAACTAGCTTAGAGAGAAATTGGATCACTTCTAAAATCGGCTTTCCCTTCTCTAGTAGCCGATTTTGACAAGAGTAAGGTGTTTGTATAGTGTGTTATAATTAGGGTAAACCCTAATTGTCATGGCTTTCCATTTCCTTGGATCCATGGGTTCAAATACACCGTGGAGCATCCGTGGAGCATCTTATGGGTTTTAGCCCAACTTGATAATCCATGGAACATTAGCCCACTGTATAAGTATGGATGATTTACACAATCAATTCATATATTTAATTAGTCTTCTTTTGATCACTTAATTAACTCTAAATTAATTCTTGATCAATACTAATTAAATAATCTTATTAATATATTAGAACTTATAATATATTAATAAACCTTAAGTGTTATTTCTCTTATTATATTCTATCCAAGTGCATGATGCCATGCAACCCAAATGGACCATACCGGGTCGGGTCAAGTCTTACCAATTATAGTTATGGACTTAGACATTAATCCAACAGAAAGGTAAGATGGGGCTTATCGGTGTCCCACCAGTTTTGTCGATGTCGCTGGATTCCATCTTCAAGCATTGAGGAGAGTGCTTTTGGTTTGTTGTTCATCACACTGCAAATGGGGAAAAATGATGCGACCTGATCACCTAACGTTTACGTCTTACGCCTTTGATGATTTCGATGACCCTGCAAGGTCAGAGAAAACTGTCAGCCGTTCTCTGGGAGGAGGCTCCCAGGAAAACGCTCCCATGATCAAGTGAGTAGATAGATTTCAATGTATTCTGGGGTAAATTAGGAAAGAGCGAATTATTTTCCAAGGCATTGGGGGCATCCTATTATATTGAGCCTTTCTGCTAGTCCGTACAAGACAAGGGCATCCGACCTAACAGGATCGGGGACGATGATTGGATAATCGTGATCTTTGATCTGTCAGAGCCAACGATTGGTTTAGGTGATAATGCTTTGAGCATCTCCCTTGTCGCCTAGAGCGGTTATACTTTGTCGCGGAGTAGAAGGCGCACCTGGCAAGGTCAGGCCTTCTCCGTAGGCGCCCTGCTCTCAGGGGCGCCCGCGAGCGCTAAGTTCCGTTGGGTTTGTTCTGTTAGGCGCGACATGCCTTGGGGAATTCTTTGGTGCGTCTGGGCATGACTCTTTGTTCGTGCCAACGACACGTCATCCTCATCAACATCATATATATATATATATATATATATATATATATATATATATATATATATATATATATATATATATATATGTATATATATATGTATATATATATATATATAATGCTTGGTATACTGAATGCAATGGATTAGAAATCCTTGAAATGTATATACCCTGAAAAGAATGAAATATACGTCTACTTATAATAAAATTAAGTGTAAGATATTCCTAAGAATAGTAAAAATAGTACTTACACATGGAGATTAGAACATAGAAATCCCTCCATAAATCAATAACAGAACAAAGAAGAAATAAAACATGAATCTAGATTTCTTTTTGGTGTAAAATAAGAATAAATAAACACCAAAAAGAAGAAATTGAAGAATTTGAAGAATAAACATCGTAAACCGAAAGACATGTGATTGTATGAGAGTAAGTTATCCCAACAGAAAGGAAGGATCAAACAAGCATTAAGAAATTGATCTCCCTTAATAAGTAAGCTCTACGATGTGAATTTTGGGACAAAATTCTTTAAACTGGGGGAGAATGTGACAATTGTCACCAGTCACCAATTCTAAAGGACTTGAAAAATGATAAGTATCTAAACACAAGGCTTATAAGCTCGGTATATAAGAGAAAATAGTCCAAAATAGACATAAATCGCATGATTAAGTGCGCAAAAAGTTACGTTAACTACTATGAAGAGGTAACATATTAGGAAATTATATTATGTGGCGATTTCAAGGATATAGACTTCGTAAGAAACTAACATCAATTGGAGGAGTTATGATTCTATAAAAAGTAAAATTAGTCGCATCGATAAATTTACAATGTCAAAATAGTACTAAGAGATTGGTTGAGTTTTTGCTAATGTCACCAAAAGAAAAGTCATATTATTTCTCGAGGTGAGAACAATGTGAGAAAGAACGTAGAAAACGGAGGTCATATGAAGAAGAATAGGACAAAGAACGTAGAAAACAGAGGTGAGAACCATAGGACAAAGAACACAGAAAACAGAGGTCATACGAAGAATATATGATTTCTACAAAATCATTAAATTTTACCACGTTAGGCTAAAAGGTGAAAGTAAAAACTAGCCAAAACAATCTAAAGAAAAGTTATAGTACTAGTTAACACCATCCCACAGATATAAAGAGGGTAAAGATTAGATCAATACAAGATTGACACTCCTACCTGCGGTTGCTAGCTACAATCCCAGCAAGCATCTCTTTATAGTCTTTTTTATGATGTGTAATATCCCAAAAATACAGATAAATTTTTTTTTTAATTCATTCAAAACATAAGATACTCATATCAAATCAGTTAAAGTGTATCATAGCAACACATTAACATAGTACAAATTCCGAAAATTTAAAATGCGGAAATAATAGTGTGATGTAATGAGATCAGGCCGGGACCTTCCCCTTCGCATTGGAAGTACCTGAAACATAAACTGAAAACTGTAAGCACAAAGCTTAGTGAGTTCATCCAAAATACCCTATACCATACAAACATACAACCAAGCATATATGGGTGCTAGCATTCCCCTTCGGTCTATTTCAACCGGATACAGTTAAACATATATTGGTGCTTGCAATCTCCTTCGGTCTATTTCAACCGGATATTGGGTCTATTTAACCCCTACTACTGCCATATAATATCATAACAAAGAAGCACATAGTTATCAAGCAAACACTAGCACAACTAACAATTTTCACAAAGTCAACCATCATACAACGACATAAACTAGTGGTTCGGCATTGGTGTCTTCTACCCACAGATACAGTGAAGGAAGCTCACCTCAAACTGAAGGTATCAAAATGCACTCATTGGCTAACTCACAAAATTCTATCCCTAATCCACAAATATGAAACCCTAATTAGAAATTAGGCCAATATTCTAATCTGAGGGTCCAAGCCCTAATTCTTAACTTAAAAGCAAAAAGGGTTGCTTACCAATGCCCAAACCCAGCTAGTCCAAAAAGGTATTCCAAGCCCAACCATAAGGCCCTTAAGGCCCAATATGGCCCAAGAGCACCCAACATGACCTAAATCCCAAAAAGTGTCCTGCTACTATAGGTGGGCATGAGGCCTAAACCCAAACAAGTCAAAACTCCCACAAATCTTGAGCCTAAAAATCTCAAAGGCTCACAGACTGCATACGCGTGGCGTACATGGCTCTTACACCCAATGTACATTGATGATCTAGAATTGGGGTGCTTGCCTAGTACGTGCAACATACTCAAGAGTACGCCCGACGTACCGGTTAGTTGGCTAAAAATGCTCCAAAGTCTTAGCTCATTAAGCTTTTAACGTCCAAAACTTAGATCCAAGCTCATAAAAATGTCTTATGCCACAAAGTTGCAAACTTTATGCTCTATCATGCCTTATTGGGGCTCAAACCATGAACTAATCCCTCAAACCCTCTTAGGTAGTCACCAAATCATACATGATTGAATCTTAACCTTCAAAATGCGATTTTATGACTCCAAGCACTCGTAGGAGTCTAAAATGACAGCTTAAATGGTCTAGAGTAGCCCATACTCAAAAAGACCTAACTATGGGACCAAAAGATGTTAAATTCTTCCCTAAACCTAGATCTAAGCTTGACTACCTCCAATAAGCTATAGATGATGCACAAACTCTGGATCTACAAGCTTCTTCTTCTCCTATGCTTCTCCTCAAGCTTCCTTCTTTTTCAAAACCACAAACGAACACCCAAGAACTATTTGTAAGCTCAAAATGCAATCAAGATGGCTAGGGTTTCGAGATTAGCACTAAAAGAGAAACAGGGGCTAAAAGGGTGATGCACTTCAAGGACTAAATGATCTTATATAGGGTACAAACACTAAAAATTAGGGTTTGCACCTTGCTTGAGTATGCCCAGCATACGCCAGGATCACTTCGAAAATGCACATGCAAGGAGTTAATTGTGCGTACCTAGTGTATGCCAAGCATACTCACGAACCCTTCACCTCTTTAAAAAAATTGAATAAATAGATAAATTTTATACCTGGTGACTCAGGCGCTATAGTTCTGCCCTACTAGAATTAGACTTCGTCCTCAAAGTCCGCTGCCGGAAATAACTCATGATAATGCTCCCTCATCTCGTCCTCCGGCTCCAAGGTCCGTTCTAAACCCGTGCGGTGCTATCAATACACCTTCAATAAATCAAAAACCTTGTTCCTCAAGGTTTTTGTCTTCCAGTCGAGGATCGTTACCGATCTTTCAATGTAGTTCAGGCGGTCATCCACCTGAATATCCTCCAATGGAACCACTGCAGAATCATTAACTAGAAACTCCCGCTGCTGAGAGATGTGAAAAGTATTATGAATCTCACTGAGTTCATCCATCATATCCAATCGATATGCTACCCTGCCCACCCAGGCTACAACCCTAAAAGGACTGTTATATCTTGGGCCCAGCTTGCCCCGCTTCCTGAATCGGATGACACCTTTCCAAGGTGACACATTCAGGAGAACGATATCCCTAACCTGAACTCTAGGTATGATTAGTGCTTGTCATCATAGCTCTTCGGCCGACTCCGAGTTGTCTAATGGCTACTCTAAACCTGCTAAATCAATAGTATTGAGTAATACTTCAGTACTCCCCATGACTTCCTGACCGAACTCACCCTAGCATATCAGGGTCTTGCATTTCCTCCCATAGATCATCACAAAAAGAGGTCAATCAATGATGGCGTGATAACTATTGTCATACGAAAGGTTGTGCTGTAATGCTGACAAGTACCCTGCTCCTCATGGACCCTCTTCCAAAACCTAGAAGTAAATCGGACATCCTTATCTGAAATTACGGAATCGGCACTCCATATCGTGCCACATGCTCCTTGATATAAATTTCAGCCAACTTCTCTGCAGAGATACTCAGGATAAAATGTGCGCTCTTTGTCAATTAATCCACGATGAAGCAAATTGAATCCGTTCCGCACATGGTTCGAGGCAACTTCATAATGAAATCCATGGTAATTTCTTTCCATTTCCAAATGGGAATGTTGAACGGCTACATCTTTCTGTGATGTTGCTTATATTCGGCCTTGACTTTTCTTGAAGCGAAGCACCTCTCCACATACTAAGCTACATCCTGCTTCATACAGAGCCACCAATAATCAGGACGGAGATCTCTATACATCTTCATCGCCCTGGGATGAATGGAGAATCTTGATTTATGCACCTCCATCAAAACCTAACACACACCAACCCAATAAGGAGCACACACTCTCGAATGGAGAGTCAATAAACCCTGGCTATCATAATCGAAGGAAGACACCTGACCCAATATATGCTCACTCTTCCGGTGCTCTTCTTTCATAGCCTCAACCTGAGCCTCTCGAATCTGTTCCAAGAGTGGAGTAATCACATTCATCCTTATACATATATCTCTGAACGAATCCTAGACCGCCTTACGGCTGAGAGTATCGACTACCATATTGGCCATAAATGGATGGTAAAGGATCTCATAATCGTAATCCTTCACAAAATCCAACCACCGACGTTGCCTCAGTTTAGATTCGGTTGATCCATCAAGTACCTCATGCTCTTAGGGTCTGTGTAAATAGTACAGCGGACCCCATAGAGGTAATGTCACCAAATCTTAAGGGTAAAAACCAAAGCCCCCAACTCCAAATCATGTGGCAGATAATTCTCCTCATGAGGCTTCAGCTGGCTTGAAACATAAGCAATAACACAACCCCTCTTCATCAGAACTGCACACAAACCTATGATCCATGCATCACAATAAACCACGAAATCCTCGTCACCCTTCGGTAGGGTCAGAATTGGCACCTCGCATAATCTCTATCTTAGGGACTCAAATATTGTCTGTTGCTCAGGCCCCCAGCGAAAAGTGGCAGTCTTCTTTGTCAATCGAGTCAGAGGAACCGTTATCTTGGAGAAAAACTGAATAAATCTCTGATAATAACCTACCAACCCAAGAAAACTCCAAATCTCAGATGAAGACCTCGGAACCTCCTACCTCATCATGCCCACGACCTTGGCCGGATCGACCAGAATATCATTTTGGTTGACAAGGTGCCCCAGAAACTACACCTCATGCAAATAGAACTCACACTTAGAGAACATCACATATAGTCTCTCCCTCCTCAGAGTCTCCAATACATCCCTTAAGTGCTCCTCATGCAACTCCTAGGTCTTGGAGTAGACCAGGATGTCATCAATGAATACAATCCCGGACAGTTCCAACATCGGTTGGTACACATGGTTCATAAGGTCTATGAACGCGGTTAGAGCATTGGTGAGCCCAAAGGTCATCACCATAAACTCATAATGACCATAACGAGTTCGGAAGGCCATCTTCTGCATATTATCCTCCCTGACCCTCATTTGATGGTAACCCGAACAAATATCAATCTTGGAAAACCAAGATGCACCCTGAAGCTGGTCAAACAAATCATCAATCCTTGGGACTAGATAATAGTTCTTCACTGTTAGCTTATTCAGCTCCCGATAGTCAATACACATCCAATGCAACCTATCCTTCTTCTTTACAAACAGTATTGACCCTCCCCGTGGCATCCAACTCGGTCAAATGAACCCCTTCTCTAACAGCTACTGCAGTTATGTAGACAACTCCTACATATTTGGAGGGGCTAACCGAGATGACGCTTTGGCTATTTTAGCCGTGCCAAGAACCAAGTCAATCCTAACATCCACTTTCCTCTCCGGAGGCACTCTAGGAAAGTCCTCCGGAAACACATCCAGGTACTCCCTTATAATTGGCACATCATCTATAGTCACATTACCCTTTTCCCAGATCTCCATAACATAGGCAATGTAACCTGGGCAACCCTGATAAAGGCAGCACCTGGCCTAGCCACTAAACATAGAATCGGACCGGGCCGAGTGCCCTCTCCCTGGACTACCAACTATCCACCACTTAGGGTCCAAACACACACCATCTGACACTCGTAATCAATCACCTCCCCATTGGGGCTCAACCAATGTATCCCCATAATAACCATGTTCCCACACAGAGGAATAGGAACCAAATCGATCGGATATTGCTCGCTGAACATCTCTAAAACACAATCCCGATGAACCCTTGCTACACGGACAAATTGATCATTCGTAATCTCAACCTCTAATGGGGAATCCAGCTCTTCTGGAGCTCCAACAAACCTCTTGTTGAGCGCAAGAGATACGAAAGATCAGGTAGCTCCAAATCAAACAATATCATGGAAGAGATATTGTTGACAAGGAACGATCCTAAAACAGAAAACACAAAGAGATAAGAAGATAAATCAACATAAATAAAAAGTTAATGAGAATATACATACCTATCACTACATCTGGCACAACACGAGCCTCCTCGGATGTCAGTTAAAAAGCCATACTCCTTACAACAGGCGCATCCGCCTTGCCCAAGCGGCCATCAATAATCTGTAGGATCGTTGGGGAAAGTGCTACCAATGGTCCTCCTAATTCTAAACTCGGACAGTTGTCTTTCTTATGGCCCCTCTGATTGCAATGAAGGCAAATCAGATATGATGTATGGGTAGTGATGATAGTAGCAGTTTAATCCAATCTAAAGTGCCCTATCTTGCCACACTTGTAGCAACCCGTACACCCACTCTGCAAACCCCGTCATGCGACCTACCGTATTGCCACAGCGGCTCCAACCCAACTGGACCTTCGACCTAGAGTCGAAACCCTTGGGTTTCTTTATTGAAACTCCAACCGTCTGCCCAAGCTCCGCCTTCCTCTTCCCTATGTGCTCCAAACCAAAATCTCATTCGTGTTCCCTAGATATCTTGTCATCCAGAGTTGGACAGGCAGAAAAACTCACAAACTCTTTGATGTTAGATCTCAACATATCATGGTATCTAGTCTTCCTTATCTACTCATCTTTTGTATACTGGGGAACCAACAAAGCTCTCTCTCTCTCTCACTCTCTCAGGACTTTGCGATAATCTCTACCACAATCTCAATCGTCTTCCTCATGTATAGAAACTCCCTAGCTAACTGTTGCACCTTAACAGCCGATGCAAAATCTACTCGAAACCGGGACACAAAATCTTTCCACGTCATGTCCTCAATGGCCAGGGATCCCAAAGTATAGCCGACCTTATCCCACCAATCTTGGGTTGGCTCCCTCATACATCATGCAAAACCTCACCTTTGACCCCTCAGGGCAGATGCTCGTCATCTGCGCACACTCAATGTCAGCTATCAAACGCCTGGATGAAATGGGGTCCTTCACCCCAAAGAAATCTGGTGCCCCACATCCCCTGGAATCCTTAAAGGAGAGAGTGCGGGCCCCGGACTGGCTAGCGGCCAAATCAACTATGAAAATACGGAGGCTATCCTCCATCAACTTATCACACCCCGCTAAAGCGGAAACGCAAGATATGACAACGATAAATGTTTCATTGCAAAAGATAAAGATAGATGACCATAGCAATATTTAAAAGTTTACAACCCATAGCTTAAACAAAACAAAGTACAAGTTTTCCAAAATGACATTGTTCAAGATATAACTTCATAAAATAACTTCCACACGACGCAACATGCTCTATGATGATGAATCTTTATATCCACTTACTAATTATTTCTTGAAAAAGCATGTAAAACAAGCGTCAACTATGAAAATAGTTGGTGAGTTCACAAGTTTATAAAATCAAGATTTGGAATAAGACTTTTCATAAATACAAGTACATTGCTTTGATGAGAAACAAAGTTCATTACTATAATGAGAAACAAAGTTGATTGCTATATTTGATAAACGAGTTTATTGCTATAATGAGTAACGAGTTTCGTTGCTAGAATAAGTATTCAAGTTTCATTGCTAAAATAAGTATACAAGTGTCGTTGCTATCATGGGAATAAAAGTTTCATATGTGCATATAGAATAGTATGTGCATCAAGTTTCCATTCATGAGTTCACAACCCAAGCCTAATGACCGAATCGTGCCCTATTGACTACTATGTGTATCGCAAACATAGTGTATAAAATGGTAAAATGCACTCAAGCGAATCGTGCGAGTGAGGAGTTGTCTACCTCCTGGTAGCGCTATCCATAATAACCATAGGCTCAAAATAGTTAATGAGTTGTGTCAAGAGATTCCAGGGACTTAACCGCGATACAGTCCTCATGAATTAAAGTAAAATACACATACATACAAAATATAGCAACCAAGTTTCATACAAGTCAAAATAAATACAACGACCATAAAAATAGTTTAGGACATGCTTTTCCACCCCAAAACATTTAAAACCCGAAAATAGGGGAGTGCGTGAATACTCATAATGTTTCGAGTAGGTACAAGTGGTGCCTCGGAATACACCAACGTCTTACTACCGGGATCCTACGACATCAAACACGCACTAGTGAGTTTCCATGTCGAAATTTAATGCTAATATACTAAACTCTACATATAGTGAAATGCCAATTTTATGTTCTAATATTGGTTTTATATTAATTGGTTACAATTTTTCTGAAATGATGAAATCCTATAAGTCATGCGATTAAGACAATTTTTGGGATATTAATTTTCCAGATTTAGTAATATAAATCGAGGGTATTTCAACATATTTAAAGGTGTTTTAAACTCCTAAAAATGTAAAATATTATCAAACAGTTTCCAAAAATTTTCAAACCTTGTATTTTCATTCTAACTACAATAGAGGTCTTCCAGAAAATTTCCCTTGAATTTTTGATATAGTTAACTATTTTTCCAAATTTTTAAGCCTTCATAACAACATAAATTCATGAAAAACAGCATCCAAAGGATAAAAATTCTCAAACTTTTTATATTACTGTTATTAAACATTATTAATCTAGTAAAAATATAAAAATGGATTTCCAAACTATTTAACCCAATTTTATGATTTTTGAGCATTTATTCTAACAAAAATTTAAATAAATAGAAAAAAGTTTCCAAAATTAATCAAACTTTTTACTTTACTGTTATTATACATATGCGAGCTGGGAAAAATATAAAAGATATTTTTCAGTTGGTATTTCTATTTTTCTTTGTTTTATCCGCTTAAATAATCATTAATTGAAGAATAAATAATAAAAAGTTAAAGTAAATTACCGAAAAATTTTGTAACATCATTTGCAGTGCAAATAACCTGGGAAAAATACCAAAGGTGGTTTTCATATTGTATAATCCGATTTTGTGTATTTAAATGTATTTAATCTTAGAAAATAGGAGAAAAATAGTATAAAGAAGGGAAAAATCATCAAAATTTGTATTTAGAGTCCTAATGTACTACAAGGTGTTCTGGTAAAGTTTCAAGAACTTTGGATGAGTAGAACTATTTTTTTCTAGTTTTAGGCCATTATAAATACAAAAACTGGGGAAAAATAGAAATGCATGATGAAAAATTCTGAAATTATCTTTCTGAGTCTCACACCTCCGGTAAGAGCTGCGAAAATTGTTAGAAACAATTTTCACAATCTCTAAAGTTGTTTTGTGATTTATTTGAACCAAAAAAAAAAAAAAATCAAAAGTGATACTAAACGGAAACATAAATCGATGAAACTTAATGAGAGATCATTATTCACCATACGTGTCATCCATGAATTTATTTAGGATTTATAGACATCAGAAAGTATTTTATGTGATTTATGCCCTTGTTTTCTTGTAACAATTTTAATAAATCAATGAAATGATAAAAACTCTTGGGATTTTCCAGATATTCATATCATCTTAGTGGGAATCTGGAAAAAATTTATTTCGAACTGAAAAGAACTTGTAGATTTTTTTTATAATTAAAATCATTTACATGCACTATTAACAATGTACTTTGATCATCAAGCTCTTTAGCTTGGTGTTCATCACATGCATCACGGTTTGAAGACCATGCATGGACATATGTTGGTCATAGTGATGTTTTCAAAGGAAATACTTGAATGCATAAGGTATATAAAACCCTTAAAACTTGTAAAAATCCGTATTTTAGTGTTTGAGATAGGTTTTGGTCCTTGGATTTCACCATTAAACAACATGCATGTTGTTCTTGGGTGAAACCCTACCACCATCATCATCAAACTCGACAATCACGGATATTTTCATGAATGTTCATAAAGAATGGTGTAGAAGAATGAGAAATGCAAGAAAACTCTTTAAAACAAGAAAGAAAAGTAAGGGAAAATGAAGGATTTTCGTGAATACCTTGAAGAACAACCTTAGAAGATGAAGATTTGAGTATGGAGAGGTGTTCTTGGCTGATGATTTTCATGGTTTTGGAGAGGGAGAATGAGAGTGTTGAGTGGTTGAAGTGATAGAAAATGAGAGAGAGTGTGAGAAAGAAGTTAGAGTGCAAATGTGGTGAAAATGATTACGTGTGTTGGGAAGGGGAAGGGTGTATTGGGAGAGGGAGGCCGAGTTTTTTGAGGGTATTAGAGAGTCTCCCTTTCACTTATTTCATATAATTATAATCTCTCCTATTTTTATAAATTTTTCCATATTTTTATAACTATGCATGAACCTAGTTTTCTTTTCATAAAATCTTGACATTTAACTTGTAGATTAGGGTTAAATGTTAATAATTAAATTTTCTTTCCATGATTATATTTACTAATTTTTTTTAACATAAATTGATCTTATAAGGTTTATAATAAATTTTTATGGAGTTTAGGTGTTAATTTTATAAAATTTAGGTTTTTACGGCTTTTTAGGGTTTTAGGACCTTGTTAGCTATTTAAAAATATAATGAAATGAAATTAGAAGATTTAAATTTATTTTAGGCTTTCATACGCTTTTTCAATTGTATCAAAGTTTGAAGTTTTATTCTAATTCGGGTATTGGCATTTCCTATTGTAGTTAAACAACTTACTACAATCGTAAGAGTCAAGCATATTAGTCTTAGATTTTAGTTGGATCCTAGTTCATGCAAGATTTTGACCTAATTTATACTAATAGGCCATGGCATGTTGTGCATGTATGGTTTTTATAAAAAGATGCATGAGTCCGAGAATGACCTGAATTTGACAGTTGTCACAGTATCCCCTACTCAAAAAGAATTTCGTCCCGAAATTCATTCTATGTCATTGTTTGTCATCGCATGGGAAAAGTTGTGGATACTTTTCCTTCATGAAGTCATCACGCTCCCAGGTGTACTCCGGTCCGTGCTTTGAGTTCCATCGAACTTTCATAATCGGAATCTTACTCCGCTTAAGTTGTTTCACCTCCCTGTCAAGGATTTCTATCTGTTCCTCTACAAAGTTTAGCTTATCATTGATCTTAATTTCCTCCAGAGGTACTATCAATGCTTCGTTGGCTAAACATTTCTTAAGATTGGAGACGTGGAATGTGTCATGAATGGCGCTTAAATCTTGGGGTACTTGGAGTTTTCGCACTTCTTGATTGCCTCAGTCTTAACCAGATCTACATGGATTCCTCTTTCTCCGATCACATGACCAATGAAATGTACTTCCCGAATCCAAAATTCACACTTAGTGAACTTGGCATACAAGTTCTGCTCCTTCAACAGCTCCCACACTAGCTTCAGATGTCTCTCATGATCTTTTTTGGTTTGCGAGTAAAAAATTATGTCATCGATAAATACAATTACAAAATTGTCTAGGTATGGTCTACAGACCCTATTCATCAAATCCATGAGAATAGCGGGTGCGTTCGTTAGTCCAAAAGGCATGACTAAGAACTCATAATGCCCATAACGAGTTCTAAATGTTGTTTTAAGAATGTCTCCTTCGTGAACTCTCAGTTGATGATATCCTGACCGGAGATCGATCTTGCAGAAGTATGAAGCATTGTGTAATTGATCGAACAAGTAATCAATTGGAGGAAGAGGATATCGATTCTTGATCGTCATCTTGTTCAGTTCTCTATAATCAATACACATTCGGAATGACCCGTCTTTCTTTTCGACGAATAACATGAGGGCTCCCCAAGGTGAAGAACTTGGTCGTATAAACCCTTTGTCTAGAAGTTCTTGAAGTTGTTTGGACAGTTCTTGCATCTCTGATGGCACGAGATGATATGGTGCTTTTGCTACCGGTGCCGCTCCGGGAATTAAGTCGATCCAAAATTTGACCTGCCTGTGTGGGGGTAGTCCGGGTAATTCCTCCGGAAACACTTCAGGATAGTCTTGCACTACTGGGATCTCTTTGATTTTCTTTGCTTCAGGTTCTCTTTCTAACACGTGGGCCATGAATGCAATACAATCCTTCTTCAGGTACTTGTGAATCTTCATGCTTGATACAATGTTTAAACTTCTTCCTGGCTTCTCACCGTGTATGATAAGGGTTTCTCCATTAGGGAGAGGTACCCTAATGACTTTCTCGTAACAACCAATGTCCGCTCTATTTTTGGATAACCAATCCATTCCTACTATTACATCAAAACTACCTAGCTCTATAGGAATTAGGTCAATGCTAAAGAGTTTATCAGCTAAGTTCAAAGTACAACCTGAAATTATTTCATTAGACCTAATTTCATGCCTATAAGCAAGTTCAATAGCAAAAGTATTCCTCATTTTTCTCAATTTCAAGTCAATCAATGGTCTAAATGCTAAAGAAACGAAATTCCTATCTGCTCCCGCATCGAATATTACACATGCAAAGTGATTGTTTAGGAGGAACGTACCTATAATCACTTCAGGGTTTTGACGAGCTTCTTCTGCACCATTCACAAAGGCTACACCTCTTGGCCGCCCGCCTTGATTTCCATGGAAATTTTGCCTAGCTTGGCCTTGTCCATTGTTACCAGGCCTCCTGTTTAGTTTGGGACAAGCATTGCGGAGGTGATCAGTACTCCTACACTCGTAACATGCCCTTTTTCATCCTTATTCAGCCTGCAATACTTGGCTATATGGCCTGTTATTACATTTTCGACACATTGAATATGCTCCTTCATGATGGAACCTACAATTTTTGCATTCTGGATGCGGCCCAATGTACTGCCTGTTGGATTAATGTCTAAGTCCATAACTATAATTGGTAAGACTTGACCCGACCCGGCATGGTCCATTTGGGTTGCATACCATCATGCACTTGGATGAGAGAAATAAGACACTTATGGTTATTAATATATTATAAGTTCTAGTATATTAATAATAAGAATAATAAGATTATTTAATTAGTATTGATCAAGAATTAATCTAGGATTAATTAAGTGATCAAAAGAAGACTAATTAAATATATGGGTTGATTGTGTAAATCATCCATACTTGTATAGTGGGCTAATGCTCCATGGATAATCAAGTTGGGCTAAAACCCATAGGATGGTCCATGGATGCTCCATGGTGTATTTGTACCCATGGATCATGGAAATGAAAGGCCATGTCAATTAGGGTTTACATGGTGTAACCCTAACTATATAAGCTTATTATTCTTGACCAAAATCGGCCACTAGAAGACACTAGAGGGTGTACTAGAAGGGCTAGCCGATTCCATGAAGTGTGGGTTTTCTCTCAAGTCATTCCATGTGTTTTTTATGATTGTGAACCATTTGAGGCATCACCACTTGTGGTGCTAGGCTCACAAGGTTTCAAGGAACACAAGCAACAACGAGGTATGTATTCTATCTTGCTATAGTTATTGTTTTTGTATGCTAGATTAGGATAATACCTTGGATGTTCATAATTGCATGTATAATAGAGAAAACATAGATCCAAGGTATTTAGGGTTGCATGTACACTTAGGAGTGTTAGAATGCTCAAATCCCTACAGTGGTATCAGAGACTAGGCTTGTTTTCTTGTTATACCTGCAATAGAAGCTGAAAAAACGAATCTGGTGCTGTCTGGCCATCAGACTCGGCGAGTCCATCAGGAGACTCGACGAGTCCATGCCTTAAAAATGATGAATTCGATCCAACTCGCCGAGTTTGTTCATGCACTCGACGAGTTGGACCTCCAGACAGCATATTTTCGAGTTTTTTGGCTAGAAATGGACTAGGAACATTACCCTAAGTTGTTTTTGAACTTATAAACTTGTTTTGATGTGGTAATGTTCATGCTAATCCATTTTCAAAGATAATTGTCAATAGATTCATGTTTTGTATTAGTTTAAGGTTTAGACTAATTACATGAAAAAGTTTGATTTGAATTATCTTGTTCTTATGAGTTGCTTAGATTAATAGAAATGTTGAGTGAAATAGTTGTTTTCAATCCATTTTAATCTAAGAGTTGAGTATAAAATGTGTTTGTGTAACTTGTCCTCAAGTTACATGAAGAGTCACATTAAAGACTCATAAAATTCATAAGAGTTGGCAATGGTTACAAAATGAAGAGTCTTGTGTCATTGAATAATTTTTTATGACTCCATAACTTGTCCTCAAGTTATGAAAGTTCAAGAGTCACTTCATTAAAGAAAAATATGTAACCATAATTAAATCCATAAGTTATAAAATAAAGAAAAAGTTAGTTCTTTTATTAGTTTAAAGTCTTCCATAACTTGTCCTCAAGTTATGGAACTTGAAGAGTTTTTGGATTAAAACTACTTTAAACACATAAGTTATGGAATTAATTAGTTTTGAATAGTTTCAAAACTTGCCCTCAAGTTTTGGAATTTGTAAAGTTTTCTCTAATGAATACTTTAATTCCAAGTGAGCCCTTAGAATTTTAAAAGTTAAAATTCGACCCTTATATTTTATAATATTATAAGTTAATAATATATATATGTATAAGAGTAAAGTCAGTCTTACCGCTAGTACGCCTCATTCACGAAGCCGGTCTATAAGGTGGGTATAAGGTTGTTGCCTATAAAATGGCAACTTAATGGGTGTCCACTCTCACCCACCGCTTGCTTGACCGGTGGAGGGTCGTTAGCCGAACGGGTTTGACAGGACTAGAATTCTCCCTTCATTAAAAGTATTAATGAAAAATACTAAGTAACTAAACTCTTAATAATACCCAATCTTAGTTACTTAGGAAAAATGTGAATAAGGTGCTAATCCATGAAATTACACTTTACACTTTGTCTAAGTTGTTAGTGGAGCGTGTGTGGTTAACCGGCACACTAACTTGGACTTAACAAGGTAGGTAAAGGGTGACTTAATATTTATCATAGTATCGATGGAGCGTGTGTGGTTAACCGGCACATCGATTGAGGGGTAATTTATTAAGGGTACCAAGTGATTTGCATGGTTACTTCACACCTTGTTTTGTGATCCTCGGCATCCCAGTCACAAAACCTGAAGGGCACACTCGAGATTGAAACATGCCATTGAACAGTTCAATGAATCTCAAAGATCTAGGAGTTTCAAAACCAATTAAAACCTAATAATTCATTTCGTTTATCTTGGTGGAAATTGGTGAATCGTCATTCACCTACCTTCAAATATTTTATAGGTTGGATTACGGCATACCTCTTCTAAGTTATAAAATAGTTTGTTGGGTCCTAGCCTTAATATTTCATATTGGGTGTCATATTAAGGACTTTAAATCAACTATCTTGAATATCTCCCAAAAGATGTCTGGTTTGGACACCTATGATCTTCCCAAATCTAGTGAAACAAGATTTCCTAAATGAAGATGATGTCCTTTGGAAATCATACTTCTTTCTCCTCCTCCAATTATTCTCCCCAACCCACAAGTTCTTGAAAAGTTTAAGGTCACTCGGGCCCTATTGGCAAGGCAAGGTCTAGGTGTGGTCACATCTTGGAGATGTACTCACATATTGACAAGCCGGGAGAGTTGGGTGTCAAAGTCTTGAGAAAGTTGGTGGTTC
Source organism: Lactuca sativa (assembly GCF_002870075.4). Taxonomy (NCBI): domain Eukaryota; kingdom Viridiplantae; phylum Streptophyta; class Magnoliopsida; order Asterales; family Asteraceae; genus Lactuca; species Lactuca sativa. The sequence goes on along the minus strand of NC_056626.2, from coordinate 335,165,693 downwards.
AACTACTTTCTAAGTCATATAGTGAGTTCTTTTGGAACACCTATGAAACAGACTATGACAAGACCCTTAATGATCTTATCTATTTGCTAAGATCAACTTCCTAAAACTTTATGGACATTGACAATGATGACATTGGATATCTAGTAAAGCATTCTCTTCCCAATGGAAAGGGATCGGCCATAGTCAACTCGGTTGACCAAATGGTAAAGAGAAAAGCTAAGTATGTGATAGTCTCGTGTACCATTATCAAAGGGTCCATATGTTTGTATTGCCAAAGAAAGGGGCATTGGTTGCGAAGCTGCCAAAATTTACCTAAGGATGTTAAAGTCAATAAGTTTGACTCTACTTCAGGTAAATTCCACTATCTAACTCTGTTAAGTTTCTATTCTGAGATTCTTGATACATGATGTGACTAGGTCACATGGTGATGTTTTAAGAATCAAAGAAAAGTGAAGAAACTTAAAGAAAGAACATGCTGAATCTGATGGCGTAGATGGATTTCTATCGCGTAGTTTGAAGATCGGATTCTTGAGCTACTTCTTAGGAGTTATGAGATATTGCTTAAGGAATAGATAACAACAAGTTTTCATATGGATTGTAAGGATAAGTTTTTCCGCAAAGTTTTAAAATAAAAGAAAATTTTTGATTTTATTTATTTTTTAAAATATCCTTACAATGGCTTTTGAGGAAAAATTGTTGCTTATATGATTCCATTAAGAGCAAGAGTGGAAATATGAAATTGATTCTTTCATTTGTGGTAATGTCTAAATTTACCAAATAAGGAAAGATTCTCATCACCCAAGTTTCATTTGGACCGGAACTTGGAATCATGCAAGTTGTATAGCATGATGAATGAGAACTTTCAAGTTTTGGAAAAATTAAGACTAATTACTTGTTCACATGGATGTGTGAGTCAAGTAAAGGACTAAGGGATCGAGTACACATTCTTGTGCACTGATTAAGTCCACCACAAAAGATTGATAAGACTATTCGTCATAGTTTACTAAAGCTCAGTAAATATGATTATACTTACATGCTTAAGTGTAACTCTGAGACATTGGAAAAAAGGTTCCAATGTATGGCAGAGCGAATAAGAAGAATCAATTTAGGCAGAAGGATAAAAGTTTCTCAAATCTGAAAAGATGGGAGAGAACTTTAGTATCAGTTTTGTGATCATCTTAATGATTAAGAAACCATAGCACAATTAGTTCTCTAAGGAAATCTTAGTGCATTCTTATGACTAAGAAGAGGAACTTGAATTGTTGAAGTGGTTAAATCAAGAAGATGAGTCATACTTCGTTCCAATACAAGTCTTAGAGTCATACTCCAAGATTGTAACTTGAGTGACATGTCTTAAAGAAGGTTTAAAACACTTGTCAAATGTAAGAGTAAAAGTTTTCTACTCTTGTACATCTGAAATTGGTAAGTTGTGATGTTTTGGATAAAACAAAGACCAACTAAGGCCAATTGTGTGAAGTGTTTGTCTTGATTAGAATCCACACTATCTCTTGGATATTTGACAAGGGAGTCTTATAGGTCAAGAGGACAGTGGGAGTCTTAAAGGTCTTGAAAGTCTCAAGAACTAATCAAGAATAAAACCTGAAGTTCTTCACTAGCACACGACTTGAGGTTTATAACCTATCGTGTTGACACATTCTGTGCCCATTCCAGTTAAAGTTGGCTTTGCATATGAGTTCTTAGAGTTCTCAATTAGTTGCATAACAACTTGGAAGCAATGGTAGGCCCTTGAGCTGCCAGGTGGCAAGAAATTAAGATTGAGTTCAGTCCATATGAGTTTGGATTTGTCATTATCCTTTTCTTGTGACTATGATTTTGACAATTCACATGGATAAGAACACATACACCATTAAATCTAAGTGTCATAAGGTTTCTCTCTGATTCATGAAAATGATGGTGAGGAAACACTTTCACTAAGTAGATTTTAGCTAGATAGCAATTGTGATATTTGCATTCTCAAAGTCGTTAGTGGAGCGCGTGTGGTTAACCGGCACACTAACCTGGACTTGTGAGAAGTGGCAAAAAGGTCTAACCATTATGATTACGGCATACCTCTTCATAATTGTTTAGACTCACAAGTGTGCTATCTAAGGAAAGGTGTATGATTTTGATAAAGTTTTATCAAAACAATCTAGCATCAGAAATCTGAACTTTGGTAAGAAAGTCAATGAAGTATTGATTTCTAGAAGTCCAGCTGATTTCTGAGTACATGTCAAAGCTAGTGGGAGCATAAGTGTTATGCTAATAATCATCATGTTAGTGGGAGCATGATAATTATGATAAGTATTGCACGTTAGCAATGTTAATTATAGAAAACAAAGGTTTCAATTGGGAAAAGTTGTTTTGCTATAATTAAGGGAGAGGAAATTATGCTTCATCTCAAATCTATAAGGTTAGATCGTGAGGTTTTAATCATTTAGTCAAGGATATATATGAATTTCATGTTGGAATGGCTCAACATAAGGAAATTCTGTATATGGGTCCATTATTTGCGTTCTAAAATTCGATTATGATTACGGCATCCCTTTTCATAATCTGAATTATGAGAACTTGGCAAATTGAAATGGAAATATTATAGCAAAAGACTGGTTTAGTCTTTATGTGAGACATCATGAATCGTGTCCCATATGCTTCGGATATAGGATCGATTACATGTGCTATAATCATCCGTTCTAAAATTTTCCAAATGCCTGGGGCATTAAGAAGGGAAAAAGGTTTAGAACTGGATATGACTAAAAGGATTAAACAATTGTCGAGAACAATCTAAGGTTTACCAAAGATTGGTTGCTCAAGGACAGTTGGAAGTATAGTGATAATTCTAGAAGGACCATATTGACATAATCTGTAAGGAGGCAACTCTTGTTCAGAAGTGATAGTCAAAATGGAATCTGGAAATGTTTCAAAGTTAGAATTTTCAATCTGTTTAAGATTAAGAAACTTAATGCAAGAAGGAAGTTTCCAAGGAGCTGATCTCTTTTGGAATACTCTGTAGTGATTGTTGTCAAGTCTTTCTGACTTTGTGCATAATCATTACAAGAGGATCAATGCATATAAGTTTAGAATCTAACAGATTTCAGTAAATGGCATGAATTTGGAATTCTTGCATTTGCGGTAAGGATTTGGGAGTGTGAAAAGAGAATCATTGAAGTTATGTTCAATGGATCTAGTTCACAAAGTAAAGATCATAGACAAACATAGTATGCATACTTGGTGTATGGCATAACTAGTGTTTAAGAAAACATAGTGTACATGCTTGGAGCATGGGACAACTATTGTTTTAAATTCAAGAATAAAGTTGATAGCTGAAACAGTATACAATGAATAATGTGTAATCATATGGTGATAAATAAAAGGTGTTTTATTTATGTTCAAAGGGTTGATACCATATTGGATTCTATTATTATTGTGTTTCACTTTGCATGTTTTGACTTCCCGAATAAACTGGGTTATTCTTCCGGAATGACTAAGTTATTCAAACCATCCACAGTCGGTCATATGTTGGAAGTAGATATGAATTAAGACTGTCATGATGGGTTGTAGAGGTCTAAGGTGTTGGACAAGGCTACAGCAATCATGAGTGCTCATAAGTTCTGAGTATTGGATTCAACCCGCGCTCATTGGAATCACTTCATGGATTTTATCACGAGTGATCATGAGACGATAATATCTTATATTCTTCAAACCTAGAGATATGAGTTGTTACTATGAGTTGATAGTACATTGATTGCACGAAACCGCATTTGGTAACTCTGTGCTATAAAACGTGCCTTTGTGTGTGATTCAACAAGTAGTAGAACAAGCCATATGAGTCGAAGTTTATCCGTTCCTTTTACCTTCGGGATAAAAGCGATATCTGTGGGCCCCTCGATGATTTGATGATGACAAATGGAAGTGCTCGGCCGGGCCAGGACTGATTTGATTTGTTCAATTAGTCAGTCGTCATAAATCGGAAATCGGGAAACAACAAATGGACAGAGAGAATGATTATAATCCATGTCTCAGTCCATATGATATCTAGAATGGAGGAATATATGATCCCTTATCTAATGGACAAGTCACTGACAAAGGTCAGAGTTCATCTACAAGGTCAGAGTTCGACAGAAGCTTTTGAGAGCTACGATTGCCGGTTGGTTCCTGAAGTCATACGCAATAATAGTTTTAGACTTATCCAAGTGGGAGACTGTTGGATTAATGTCTAAGTCCATAACTATAATTGGTAAGACTTGACCCGACCCGGCATGGTCCATTTGGGTTGCATACCATCATGCACTTGGATGAGAGAAATAAGACACTTATGGTTATTAATATATTATAAGTTCTAGTATATTAATAATAAGAATAATAAGATTATTTAATTAGTATTGATCAAGAATTAATCTAGGATTAATTAAGTGATCAAAAGAAGACTAATTAAATATATGGGTTGATTGTGTAAATCATCCATACTTGTATAGTGGGCTAATGCTCCATGGATAATCAAGTTGGGCTAAAACCCATAGGATGGTCCATGGATGCTCCATGGTGTATTTGTACCCATGGATCATGGAAATGAAAGGCCATGTCAATTAGGGTTTACATGGTGTAACCCTAACTATATAAGCTTATTATTCTTGACCAAAATCGGCCACTAGAAGACACTAGAGGGTGTACTAGAAGGGCTAGCCGATTTCATGAAGTGTGGGTTTTCTCTCAAGTCATTCCATGTGTTTTTGATGATTGTGAACCATTTGAGGCATCACCACTTGTGGTGCTAGGCTCACAAGGTTTCAAGGAACACAAGCAACAACGAGGTATGTATTCTATCTTGCTATAGTTATTGTTTTTGTATGCTAGATTAGGATAATACCTTGGATGTTCATATTTGCATGTATAATAGAGAAAACATAGATCCAAGGTATTTAGGGTTGCATGTACACTTAGGAGTGTTAGAATGCTCAAATCCCTACACTGCCCCCGTTCCTGAGTCGTCACCGACTCTTGTTCCAGTGTTCTCACCATGAAATTCCTTGTGGTTTTTTGCTTCCTCCCTAAACCACCATCATTTTTCTTTTCTCCTTGATTTTCTATCTTTCTCTTTTCACCATAGCTTCCCTTTACCGAATGCTTAGTCCGAATCATGTCGTTAGTCAATCGATTTGCCAAAGTCACTGCACTCTTAATGGTAGTTGGGTTTGCTGAAGTAACCATTCCCCGGATATCTGGTGCCAAACCCCAGATGTAGCGATCTATCTGTTTCTCCTCAGGAGTGACCATGTGAGGTACCGGTTTTGCTAGTTCATTAAATCGGACTGTGTACTTCTCTATTTGTGTTCCAACTATAGAATGGTTCCAGAACTCAGATTCAAGCTTCTGAATTTCATCCTTGGGACAATACTCCTCTATCAGTAGCTTCTTAAGGTCTTCCCAAGTTAGCTGATATGCCGTTGCATGGCCTCGGGTTTGCGCTAGAGTATTCCACCAGGTCAATGCCCTATCCTGGAGTAGAAAAGTTGCATACTCCACTTTGTTGCATTCAAGACATTTGCTAATGTGAAGGACCGACTCCATGCTGTCAATCCATTTCAGCAACCCGGCCACACCTTCCTTTCTATGGAATTCCTTAGGTTTACAGGCCATAAAGGACTTGTAGTTGCATTATATTTCATTGCTTCCCTGATTTGTTCCTCTAGTTCCTTGGTTAGCATTGAGACCCGCAGTTACTTGAGTAACAATGTTTGGGATTGCTGCCATGAGCTGTTGTGCTACAACTTGAACAACATCGGGTGTTTCGTTCTGTGGGCACCCGCAATTAGGCCTTCCTGACATGGTTCTAAGATACAAGAGAAGAAATACGTATAAATACATAAAATAATGTATAATATTTTGTTACTACTATTTTGAAAACCATAAGTGTTGTCAAATTAATGGTTTGCATTAATACTAGGCATATAGATTTGAGAAAGGAAAGAAAAAGAAAAATCTTTTTATTCAACCATTGACTAAATAAATTCTAGGGTTTGACCTCATAGTAAAAGTTTTCAAACATAAAAAAATAAACTTCTTCATTACCGTTTGAAATAGTCTTAAAACCAAAACAATACATCAATCCCAAAATAAAGTTTTAATGTTTTTCCCAAAAGACACCCAACATGGGTTTTCATTTCATGACAAAATAAAATAAAATACTGAAATCAGAACCAAATACTAATCATTATCCCAACATGAAACATCAGCACCACAATCGGTAACAACCCTCCAAACACATAATATGCGGTCATCGCATGACTTGCCACTCGTGTAGCAGCATTAGCAGTGTCAGCAGTCTCCATCGCATGCTGAAACAGGATTTCCATCCCTATCATCACTTCATCCAAAACCTCTTGATGCCCAGCTATCACAGCGAGACTATGACGTAGGTCCGCTGCCATCGACTGCATTCTTTGGGACTCCTCCGGGGTCATACCTGGCTGCCTGACAGGTATCCCTATGACTCGTTGTGGTGGGGGTACTCTCGGTCCTGCAATGCTAGGTCCTACCCTACTGGGTCCTGACGTGCCAAGTCCTGTTGTACTGGTTCCTATCCTTCCCGGGATAGGAACACTCTTCCTTGCCGTCCTCCGAATATGAAGTCCATAAAGTGGTTGCTGTGGCAACACCGATGCAGGCGAAGCTTCGCGTTGTTGACTCGGGGCGTTGTCATTGCTAATCTCCACCGAGTCTCCCATGTCTTCCGTGTTTTCCGAGGGGTCTTCTTCCTCCGAGGCGGGGGGGTCACGTCGAGGGATAATAGTGACATAGTCGGACTCATCAGCTGAGGCGGTAGCGCGAGAGGATGACGATGTCGACATAGTTTCAATGAGATATGAAATAAATGACAATGCATGCCTATAATATGCAATGCCTACACACACCAAAATTAACCTTTTTGAATTTTTGAAATAAAGTTTTCTCAAAAATTTGTTGAACATATTTCCATTATAATTAGCTCAAACTTTGTATAAATCTTTCCTTAATTAAACATAGGTGATCAGGCTATGTTTACTTGAGGTCCAACGATACAACTCCCGACCTAATTATATTAGTAATATGTTTGATGTAAAAAGAATTTTTATAAGTTTTGGTTATAGGTCGTGTTTTCTTAAAGGAAAATTGATGTTCTCTATAACTTTAGCTTTGATACCATTTCTGTCACACCCCGCTAAAGCGAAAACGCAAGATATGACAGCGATAAAGGTTTCATTGCAAAAGATAAAGATATATCACCATAGCAATATTTAAAAGTTTACAACCCATAACTTAAACAAAACAAAGTACAAGTTTTCCAAAATGACATTGTTCAAAATATAACTTCATAAAATAACTTCCACACGATGCAGCATGCTCTATGATGATGAATCTTTATATCCACTTACTAATTATTTCCTGAAAAAGCATGTAAAACGAGCGTCAACTATGAAAATAGTAGGTGAGTTCACAAGTTTATAAAATCAAGATTTGGAATAAGACTTTTCATAAAGACAAGTACATTGCTTTAATGAGAAACAAAGTTCATTACTATAATGAGAAACAAAGTTCGTTACTATAATGAGAAACAAAGTTGATTGCTATAATTGATAAACGACTTTATTGCTATAATGAGTAACGGGTTTCGTTGCTAAAATAAGTATTCAAGTTTCTTTGCTAAAATAAGTATACAAGTGTCGTTGCTATCATGGGAATACAAGTTTCGTATGTGCATAAAGAATAGTATGTGCATCAAGTTTCCATTCATGAGTTCACAACCCAAGCCTAATGATCGAATCGTGCCCTATTGACTACTATGTGTATCACAAACATAGTGTATAAAATGGTAAAATGCACTCAAGCGAATCGTGCGAGTGAGGAGTTGACTACCTCCTGGTAGCGATATCCATAATAACCATAGGCTCAAAAGAGTTAATGAGTTATGTCTAGAGATTCCAGGGACTTAACCGCGATACAATCCTCATGAATTGAAGTAACACACACATACATACGAAATATAGCAACCAAGTTTTATAGAAGTCAACATATATACAACGAACATAAAAATAGTTTACGACATGCTTTTCCACCCCAAAACATTTAAAAACCGAAAATAGGGGAGTGCGTGAATACTCACAATGTTTCGAGTAGGTACAAGTGGTGCCTCGGAATACACCAACGTATTACTACCGGGATCCTACAACATCAAACACGCACTAGTGAGTTTCCATGTCGAAATTTAATGCTAATATACTAAACTCTACATATAGTGAAATGCCAATTTTATGTTATAATATTGGTTTTATATTAATTGGTTACAATTTTTCTGAAATGATGAAATCCTATAAGTCATGCGATTAAGACAATTTTTGGGATATTAATTTTCCAGATTTAGTAATATAAATTGAGGGTATTTCAACATATTTAAAGGTGTTTTAAACTCCTAAAAATGTAAAATATTATCAAATAGTTTCCAAAAATTTTCAAACCTTGTATTTTCATTCTAACTACAATAGAGGTCTTCTAGAAAATTTTCCTTGAATTTTTGATATAGTTAACTATTTTCCAAATTTTTAAGCCTTCATAACAACATAAATTCATGAAAAATAGCATCCAAAGGATAAAAATTCTCAAACTTTTTATATTACTGTTATTAAACATTATTAATCTAGGAAAAATATTAAAATGGATTTCCAAACTATTTAGCCCAATTTTATGATTTTTGAGCATTTATTTTAACAAAAATTTAAATAAATAGAAAAAAGTTTCCAAAATTAGTAAAACTTTTTATTTTACTGTTATTATACATATAGAATCTGGGGAAAATAGAAAAGATATTTTTCAGTAGGTATTTCTATTTTTCTTTGTTTTATCCCATTAAATAATAATTAACTGAAGAATAAATAATAAACAGTTAAACTAAATTACCAAAAAAAATTTTATAACATCATTTACAGTGTAAATAATTTGTTAAAAATACTAAAGGTGGTTTTCATATTGTATAATCTGATTTTATGTATTTAAGTGTATTTAATCTTAGAAAATAGGAGAAAAATAGTATACAGAAAAGAAAAATCATCAAAATTTGTATGTAGCCTCCTAATGTACTACAAGGTGTTCTGAAATTATGTTTCTGAGTCTCGCACCTCTGGAAGAGCTGCGAAAATTGTTAGATACAATTTTAACACTCTCTAAAGTGGTTTTGTGATTTATTGGAACCAAACAAAAAGAAAATCAAAAGTGATACTAAACGGAAACATAAATCGATGAAACTTAATCAGAGCTGATTATTCACCATTGGGGTCATCCATGAATTTATTTAGGATTTATAGACCTCGGAAAGTATTTTATGTGATTTATGCCCTTGTTTTCTTGTAACAATTTTAATAAATCAATGAAATGAGAGAAACTCTTGGGATTTTCCAGATATTCATATCATCTTAATGGGAATCTGGAAAAATTTTATTTAGAACTGAAACAAACTGTTAGATTTTTATTGTAATTAAAATCATTTACATGCACTAGTAACAATGTACTTTGATCATCAAGCTCTTTAGCTTGGTATTGGCATTTACTATTATAGTTAAACAACTTACTAGAATCGTAAGAGTCAAGGATATTAGTCCTAGATTTTAGTTGGATCCTAGTTAATGCAAGATTTTGACCTAATTTATACTAATAGGCCATGGCATGTTGTGCATGTATGATTTTTATAACAAGATACATGAGTCCGAGAATGACCTGAATTTGACAGTTGTCACACAACTCCATAATGCCCCCCTTGATCGACCCAAATATCATCGGGGTTGCATCAAGGATGCCTCTAGTAATCTCTGACGTAATAAACTCGTGTAATCCCTCATGAATCGGTTCGGTGCTTGCTCCAGAACCAGATCCAGATCCTAAACCCCCTGCTCCATGACGTGTCACCACCACACTGAAACATAACAATATAAGCAATTATCAAATACACGAGGAGGTTCAGACTCTCGGGTATAAATCTGTTGCTTCCAGTAGTATGGGCCCAATAATACCTTCCACACCTATTTATACCTTTCTCAAGAACTACCCCGACTCCTCCAAGTCGCTCTTCCCAACTAGCGCACTCCTCATATTATAAGGTGCCCTACACACCAATGCATCTCTTAGGGATTTCCTAGAATTCCCTTCCTCACCTCTCTCTACTATCAGCTGCAGAATGAACTTCCACTAATACCATCTGACTAATACATGAACACAATTACATACTATTAGTACTAGATAATTCTTCTAATGGTAGGTCCCACACTACAACAGTTGGACTCAAACAGGTGATTCGCAATAGAGTTAAACCTACCCTTCTAATATTATCCAATCTTAGTAATATGTAACCCAACGCATTCATCCACTAGTTAGTTAGTACCAAAAAAATTCCTAAAGCACAAAGCATGCAGCATTCGAGCATCAAACAATTCAACTCAGAACATAACATATATAGGCCATCCTATCAAGTAACTGATTTGATACTAGCATGTGAATCTATAAACATCATACAAATAGGCACACAAAGGTATTTCTCCTGCATTCTACCATGTAATTCTAAGCAGATCCTTAGCCCATAATCTAGCATTCAATCCTCATATCATATCATTAAACATATAACATGTATGGGTATTTTGGGAAGACATATTTGAGCTCAACTGATTGCACGCATCACACCCCTTTTTCTTTTATTAAAATCTTTTAATTAAAATGTTTCTCTTGATGGAAAATCTTCCAAACCCTCGATTTGAGTCTAGGAACACCCGAGAGTGTGCCCGCATCCCTCAAACCAAGGCTCTTATACCAACTTGTAACATCCAAAAAATACAGATAAACATTTTGTTTTTGAATTCATTCAAAACATACGATATTCATATCAAATTACTTAAAGTGTATCATAGCAACATATTACCAGAGTACAAATTCCAAAAATCTCAAATGCGGAAATAGTAGGGTGATGTGGTGCGATCAAGCGAGTTCCTTTCCCTTCAAATCGGAAGTACTTGAATCATAAACTTAAAACTGTAAGCACAAAGGTTAGTGAGTTCCCCAAAATACCCCATACCATACAAACATATAGCCAAGCATATATAAGTGCTTGCAATCCCCTTCGGTCTATTTCAACAGGATACAGTCAAGCATATTTGGGTGCTCGCAATCCCCTTCGGTCTATTTCAATCGAATACCATCGAGCATATATGGGTGCTTACAGTCCCTTTCGGTATATTTCAACTGAATACGGGGTCTATATCCCCCTAATACTACCATATAATATCATAAAAAAGAAGCACAAAGTCATCAAGAAAACACATGCATAACTGACAGTTGTCACAAAGTCAACCATCATACAATGACATAAACTAGTGGGCTAACATTAGTTCATTTGATCCACAGATACAATGAAGGAATCTCGCCTCAAACTGAAAGTATCAAAACACACTCAGTGGATGACTTGCGAAATCCTCTCCCTAAGTCAAAAGTATGAAACCCTCATTTGAAATTAGGCCAATATTCTAATCTGAGGGTCCAAGCCCAAATTATTGACTTAAAAGCAAAAAGGGTTGCTTAACCCTTTCCTCATTAGGCCTGCCCCACCAAGGCCCAAATCCAATTAGTCCAAAAAGGCATTACAAGCCCAACTACAAGGCCCTTAAGGCCCAATATGGCCCAAGAGCACCCAACATGGCCTAAAGCCAAAAAAGTGTCCTGTTACTATAGGCGGGCCTGAGGCCAAAACCCAAACAAGACTAAAATCCCACAAATCTTGAGCCCAAAAATCTCATAGGCCCGCAGGCTGCATACACGGGGCTGACATGGCTCGTATGCCAGCGTACGATGATAATACAGAATAGTGAGGCTGGCCTAGTAAGCGAGACGTACTCAAGAGAACGCCTGGCGTACTAGTCAGTTGGCCGATAATGCTCCAAAGTCCTAACCCAATAAGCTTTTAATGTCCAAAATTAGATTCAATCTCATAAAAGTGTCTTAAGCCATAAATTTACAAAATTTATGGTCTTGCATGCCTTATTGGGACTTAAACCATGAATTAAGCCCTCAAACTCTCTTAGTTGGTCACCAGCTCATGCATGGTTGAATCTTAACCTTCAAGATGTGATTTTTTTATGACTTCAAGCACCCCTTAGAGTCCATAAGGACAGCTCAAACAGTTTGGAGTAGCCCATACTCCAAAAGACCAAACTATGGGACCAAAAGATGCTAAATTCTTCCCTAAACCTAGATCTAAGATTAGAATGAACAAGTTTTAGACTTTATACCTTCAATGAGCTAGAAATGATGAACAAACTCTAGATCTAGAAAGTTCTTCTTCTCCTGTGCTTCTCCTCAATCTTCATTCTTCTTTAAAACCACAAAAGAACACCCAAAAACTCTTTGTAAGCTCAAAATGCACTCAAGATGGCTAGGGTTTCATTATTATCACTAAAAGGGCAATGAGGGATGAAACAGTGATGCACTTGAAGGATTTAATGACATTAAATAGGGTGAAAACCCTAAAAATTAGGGTTTGCCTGGACTGAGTACGCCTAGCATACGCCTGGATCCCCCCAAAAACACGCATGTAAGGATTACACTGTGCGTACCTAGTGTACACCCAATATACTCATGAACCCTTCGCCTCTTTAAAAGAATTGAATAAATAGATAAATTTTATATCTGGCGACTCAGGCGCTACATGATGTTTGATGAAGCATCGTGGCAGGGAAATTTCAAGTCATATAGCTTGGTTATAGGGAATCATTGGGACAATACCTACCAACCCTATTAAACTAAACTACATGGAGGAGAATACCTAAGAAGTAAATAAAGGATGAAAAGATAGAGAAATATAAAGCTATAAAGTAAAAGATATAGGATAAGTTTAGAAGAAGTAAATTACCTTAGGAAACCAACAGTAGGAAGTATATTTTTTACTGCAAAAGGTAGATACTTTCCTAAGTGTCATATCTAACAAACCCTCGAAACTAATCGAGTGTATAAACCAAATATCTTCTGGTAAGAAGGAAGAAGTAAACGAAATATAAAAAGAAAATATAGTAGTCCACAAATAGATAAAGGAAATAAACCCTTGAAACTTATAGTAATGGAAGACGATGTAGAAGCCTATATACTCATAAACAAAGAACCTATATCAAAGAATGTCAAAAGTTACAAAACATATGAAGTCACCAACATCATGTTGACCGTTTTCAAAACCTATGTATATCTAGGATGCCGAAGTGAAGAGAAGATCGTTGCAAAAGAAGACAAGTAGCATGGAACTAGTTAAATCTTATTATGTAAGAATAAATTATATTGTTTGTTTTATGCTCTGTTGTGATTTGGGTAATCAAATGAGCCACTATCAAGGCTCGGCGTTTCCACCACCGGCCGAGGGTGTGACATTTTATTCTTATCCAGTGTCGATGAAGCATACGGAACCTATTACACTGCTGTGACACTTTTAGAATCAAAAGAAAAGGTTTGAAATGTCATATAGCAGAAGCTATGCACTCATGTAATGCCCATTACACTCTAGAACATTATACTTACTTGTTATACAAGTGGTAATGATAAGTATAAGTACCACAAAAACTTATACAATGAGTACTTGAACTATTATAGGTATCAAAATTATATAATAGGTAAACAATTATACTTAGCACATGCACTCGTATAGAATTGAAATCGTATTTATACGTAGCCAGAACACTCGTAAAGAATTTGAAATAGTACTTATATGTAGCCAAAACACTCTTATAGAATTAAAATAGTATTTATACATAGCCAGAACACTCATATAGAATTGAAATAGTAGTTATACGTAGCCAGAATGAAATAGTACTTATACGTACCTAGAACACTCATATGGAATTGAAATAGTATTTATACGTAGCTAGAACACTTGTATAGAATTGAAATAGTATTTTTACATAGTCAGAACAGTCGTATAGAAATTTAAATAGTTATCAATATAAATAACACCTTCATTTGTGTAGGATCACAAACACATATTCTGTTTTATACATTTTAAGTTAGAAAAACTGATTCCTATATATGGTATAATAATACTTTTTACAGAGTCACAAACTGTGAACTCGCCAACTTAATGTTGATGTATCTTCAAACGCATGTATTTTCAGGGACGTAAAGGCAGGGATATTACAAGAGTATTGTAGTTTTAGTTGTTAGCTACTATTCTACTTTTATTTTCGAAGATGTCGTATAACGTGTTTTGGTTATAACAATGTACTAGAAAGAAAAGAAAAATGTAACTCTTGTTTAATAATAATAAAGGTATGTATTTTGTACTTTTCTATATATTCTTAATAACCGTGATCCAAAGATGAAGCCATACAACTCAGTGCTTTTGTCGTCGGCCGAGGGTGTGACAAAATTATTTCAAATTAAAGTTAATAACGATTTTTATATGTTAAACTAGATGAAGATGTTTATATGTCTTTACCTCTTTCGTATCATAATAAAGAAGGTAATTAGGTATGCAAATTGTAGAAATATTTATATTGTCTTAAACAAGCCCCTAGGAAATGTATGAAAAGTTATATGGATCCTTGTTTGAGTTTGGTTTCATGTAGAGTATAAATGATTTTTCTTTAGTTGTTAAGTCCTAAAAAGATTTTATTGTTATTTTGTTGGTTTATGTTGAATACATCATGTTAACTGGAAATAGGTTAGATGAAATTAATAATATTAAAATTTTTATAAAAACTAAATTTTTAATTATAGAATTAGGAGTATTAAAGTTTTTTAGGTATTGAGTTTGTTGATGTGGAAAATGGAATCTGTTCGCGCCAAAGGAAATATTGTCTGGAATTGTTACATGAATGTGACATGCTTGGTTGTAAACATGTTAAAACACCATTAAATTGCAATGTTATAGTTAGAAGTGATGTTGTTGATAAGAATGATTTGTTATTACAAAATGTAGTTTTTTTTCAAAAATTAATTGGGAAACTTATCTATCTAACAGTTAAAAAGCCTGACATTTTGTATGATGTACAAGTTTTGAGTCAGTTTATGCATAGCCCAAGAAAATTACATTTTAACATTGGATTGAGTGATCTGGGATACTTAAGTCTAATCCTGGAAGAACATTGTGTGCATTAAAGTCTAGCTATCATAATTTGAAAGGTTTTTTGATGTTGATTGGGCTAAGTATTTGGTGTCTAGACGATCAATTACTGGTTATGTTGTTTACATTGTAGATACTCTTATTTTTTGGAAGATTAATAAACATGAAATTGTTTCTAGATCCTTCACATAATTAGAGTATCGGGCTCTTGGTGTTATATAATGTGAAGTAATGTGGATATTAAAGCTTTTGTTTGATTTTGGCTTTAAGGATTTTATTCATGTTCCTACTTTTTGTGACAATTAGTCAGCTATAATGTTGGTTCTTAATCTAGTTTTCCATGAGAAACCTAAGCACTTTGATGTTGACACTCACTTTATCAGAGAGAGGGTTGTTAAAGGTGTAGCTGAAAATGTGGCACATATCTTTACAAAAGCTTTGGTTTTGTTCAATATAAATATATTTGTAAGCGATTAAGTTTAGTATATCCATTTCAAGGGAATTCTTAATGATCAATGAATGAGTTTGAGGAGGGGAGTTAAGATTATCAGTGATTATTTCATATTGGCAAACTTTTAATTGATCGAGAGTGTATCCTTTCATATATCCTTCTTTTATAAATAAATTTTCTTTTAGTATAGTTTTGTGTAATATTTTTGTTTAGTATTTTGTAAATATATTTTGCAGGAGGGTTCTATTTGTCATTGTGATATTATTCTGGATTGCAAAACTTATTTTGGTTATGTCTTTGTATAATACATGCGGGTTATACCCGTTTTCATGTGGTTTGGTTGTTTATCCATAGGTTGACCCGAAATTTTGCGTTATGTATAAATACAAGTTGTGTGTATTGTTTTTATGAACACATATCATTTTACTGACTTTCACTATGTGTTTCTCTCAGATGCCATTAGGGTTTGTTCATAGATTCTAGGGTTTGTTCGTACGTCTTCCTTCTTTACTACATTTTTATATGAGAGTAGTTTAGGTGAGTGATGTAGTGAGGAGATTTATGTTAAGAGATCGATCGTTTTTGTAGTTAGTTTTGAGTTGTATGTTTGTGTAAAGACCAGCTGGTTCTTAATCTTCAATAAGAGTTGTTGACGTTGTAAGATCTTGCGTTCTTGTGTTTTTTTATGCTTCTTTAGAATTAAGGACCCACCAGCTCCCTAAGCAATACTAATGTGATTGGTTCACATTTCGGTTCCGAATACGAAACCAATTGGGATCGGTTTTGGTTCTCAACCTTTTGGAATCATTACCCTCCAGGTACTAGTTCCCATTTCGATGTTATATTTATATGGTTTTACAAACAATTTAATTTTATGTGCTTGGAAGTGTCATCTTTCATCTCCCTTTTGCCCCTAAAAATCTTCCTCTTCCGTATAAGCATTTTCTCTCTATACATATTTCAACCCTAAACCATCTTTCTACCATCAAAATGTCCATCTTTCTTATAAATCCATCCCATAAATTTAGAGTACAAGAAACAATGTGAATTATGCAAGTCTTTGGAAGGTAAAATACCATTTTTGGGATCATCATGCCAATTGGGGGTGATTTTGGGTGATATTACAAGGATAAGGCGGTGATCCCATCTAGTTCCCAATGTCCAACTAGGACACCCCCGCCGCTTATCGAGCCAGACTTCTTCCATGCTTAACATCGCAAGTTCCATATTGGCAAATGAATGGATAACATGATAATTTTTTTGTATATAAAAAGTTAAAGGATTAAATACAACTTTCAGGTCAATCCCATATATGTGGCTAAAAATCAAATAGTAGTTTCTATGTTATATAAATCGGAGACACTGCCTTATTGCATTTCATGGTGCAATTTTTAGGGTAAAATTGTTATTATGGTTGCTTATTGTCTTTTATAAATAAAAAAATTAAAGGGTTTTTATAATTTTCTATATTAGTGTAAGTGTCTAAATGCTCAACTCAAATTAAAAAAAAAATTGAAAATGGGTATATGAAATTCGGACATGTTCCAAAATGTTAGGAACCTGTGTGAACAGTGAACTGGTTGAATTCATTTATTCCCACCCTTGCATGGGACGAATTGAAGGGTGGTATTCATGAAATTTAAAACTGAACAAAGAATAGTTTACATATTTGATTAGTTATGGAGTCAGTGGCGGCCATGTGGGTGTGCGGGTGATGCGGTCGCACGGGACATCCAATCGTAAGGGTCCTCTAATTATAAATTTCTTATTATATTAATAAAAAATAAGAAGAAAATAATAATAATAATTTAACTAAATTATATTTGGTTGCTACTAATCTTATTCATGTTATTTACACTAAAAATCAGGTTTGTTAAACATATTATCAACTGTCGATTAGAAATTCAAATCCAATATATAAACATTTACGCCCCAACATTAAAGCTCAAAAATCAAACTCAAATTTAAAATTATATTTGTACATTAGGGTTAAATTATATATATGAAAGAGTTCATAGTTTTTATTTTGAGGTTGCATGAAAAGTTTTAAATAAAATTTAATCCAAATGGATATATTATAAAAAATATGCCAAAAATATCATCATAGCATAGAATTCTTTCCAGTGGAGCAAAATATATATCCTATAAAGTTTAATAATTTTCAATCTAACAAGGATGAACATAGAGAAGATGTATATGAATGAATTTAATAAACTTATAAGTATGTTTTGAAAATAGGTTACAAAATGGTCATATCCGATAGATAGAATTGTTACAAAAAATGACCAGTTGAACATAATATAGCTATCATATACTAAATTTCTTAAAAATCATAAACATTTGTTTAGTTTCTTGTCTAGCATGCACAATATTTTTTTACTGTTGCTCTTACAATTGCATCAGCGGAAAGAAGCTTTTCAAAATTAAAACTTTTACAATCTTATTTGCGACCTACCATGACTCTAGAAATATATATATATAAATTGACTTTGATTTTGACTGCGAATGAGTTTCCTAAAAATATTGATTATGAAAGTATAATAAATGAATTTTCTTTCAAAAATTCTAGAAGATCGATGTTTAAAATGATAATTTTTTTAACGTGAATTTTTTTTTAATATCATTGATATAATAAAGTTTTACATAGATGTAGCGGGTAAACGAGCCACAAGTTGTGTTGCAATCCCTTTTTAGATGAAAAAACTAATTATTTTAAAAACAACATCTATGATCTTGGGGTCATAACATTACTAAACATGACCATTGGACTCTATTGAGGAGCTCCACAGCTTCTGGCGCAAGGAAACCGAAAGTATCAAATGAAAAATGTATAAACGTGTTGATTTTCCATGCACGCTTTCTCATGTTTTGCCACTTTGCATGATGCAGATTTTAAAGCAGCTTGCCCTACAGTGAAAACCCCACTCCTCAAGCCAACAAAAGGGGAACCCCTGTTAGATCCACGCATGCATGCCTCCCTCTAACCCTTCCAAAAACTAAAACATCATCTGGTCTAAGTGTTGATCTTCCTTCCAATGGGTCAGTCAGAAAGTTCACAGGTGCCTATTTCTTAGAAGAAACATTGGCATGCCTAAATATGTCGAAAAGAACATGCCTAACCAAATCATGTCGGTACTTGAAACCCTGGAGCTCTCAATAATGAACTGCATGCTCCCCAAAGGAGTCCAAGCATGCCTTGCGACAAACAGGGCAAGTCTCATCATCCAAAAATAAATGGATCATGAGGCGATACTTGAGGATGACATGATACTCCACTGGCGACATATGCTAGCCAAGAGCGTCAATAGGAATAGTCATAAGAAAATCCTGAGCATACTGGTCCCTTAGAAACTAAAAAATTGCTTTCTACCTAATCATCATGTCGAATTGAAATTCCATTTCATGGAAAATTTTACTAAAAAGGGTACTCACCAATGAATGTTAGGCATTTGGAGGGGCGGTGTCCTTATCAGTGAAACCGGGTAACCCAGGATTCCATACTTGTTTGCAAATCTCTTATGATACACCAAATCCAGCTCAATTGAAGTGGAGGGTTTTTCCAAACAATAAGGGAATTAGAATTTCTAAAAATAAATTGAATTCAAAGCCCGAAGTCGTATCACGAAGAGAGGCCAGAGCACAAACATAATCTGAATCCATACTACATATGCCGCTATCTCGTAAGATGTTGTCATGTAACACCCACGATTGAGCTCGTGAGGCCACAAAAGCATAGGAGGAAGCCTCTAACGCTGAGTACAACCCTAAACCACCAAACCTAATTGGTAACGAAGCCAGTCGCCATTGAAGGTCCCCAAATAACGGACCCCCACAAACCAGAATGTACTCAATCAACCCACGTAACCCTTTATCAAAACACAAAGCAGCCTCTTCCATGTGAAGAGGTTGGCACGTCCTTAGGCCAAAGAAATGTTTGGCGATGCCCATGCAAGATTGAAGCAAAAGGAGCTCACTCTGGGGGTCATGTAACAGTGGTATAAGGCACATCAAATCAACAGCCTTGGCAACCCTCTTCATGGCTAACCCACTAATAAAATTCACATCTCTACTAGCAGCAGTAGGTCCCCCCCCTCCAATAAGCTTTACCCCCAATAACGGTCGCCCAGTGTCAGTGGGGAATATGATGGGTTTTGGCTATAAGAACATCCTATGTGCTAATGCAAACCCTAATGCCTGGATCTATGTTTCTTTATTGTACATGCAATGTATCCAAGACTTACAATCTTAGATCTAACATATTATAAATTGAAATTAGGGTTTAGAGAATTACCTCTGATTGTTATATAGCAATAACAATCTCAAATCCGCCTTGTAATGACTTTAGAAAGCTTAGAGTCACAATTGTCACTCCTCTAATGGCTTACAAACACCAAGAGCAAGAGGATGAAGAACAAGGAGAGTGGGGGCTGCTCAAAATGTCCAGAAACTCTAGAGGAACTCTTGGCCACGTTTTTGGGGCTTAAGGGTACTATATATACATGTAGGCTATTAGGGTTTTCAACTAGGAAACCCTAATCTGACTGCTTAAGCCCTAAGCAGCCCATGGATTCCTTTGGTATATCCATTGGACGATGTCTAACGGGCTTCCTCATAGAATTCGTCCAACTTATATATTATTAAGTAATCCATAGCCCAAATGCAATTATCTTATAATTACAGTTCCAGTCCCTTAAGTTTAATTAATCTCTTTTAGCCGCAAAACTAATTATCAATTAATTCTTGACTAATATTAATTAAACAATATGATTTCTCCTTTAAAATATTATTCTCATAATATATTAATAAATCATAATTAATCCTCTCTCTCCCTAATTCATCCTATCAAGTTGCTTTGGTGAAGGCAACCCAAAAGGACCATGCACCATCGGGTCAAGTACATACCAAAATAGTTATGGACTTAGACACTAATCCAACAGTCTCCCACTTGGATAAGTCTAATAACTATTTTGCGTATGACTTCAGATCCTGATCTACAATCGTAGCTTTTAACAGCCGCTGTCAACTCTGATCTTATCATATACGCGTGTCCTTTAGATAAGAGATCGTATATTCCTCCATTGTAGATATCGTATAGATATAAGACATGAATCCCAATCATTCTCTCTATACTATTTCCCGACTTCCGATTTATGACGATTGACAATAGACTACAATTGATCACATCAAATTAGTCCCGACTTGGCCAAGTGCTTAGGTGCCATCACTAAATCATCGAGGGGCCCAGAGATATCGCTTTTATCCTACTTTGGATAAAAGGAACGGATAAACTTTGATTCAATGTTTGCTTGCACTCACTTACCGAATCACACAAAACAATATGTTTTATAACACCAAGTTACTGGTGCATTTACATATTATCAATGTGAAACCGACTTGCAAGATACAACTCACACATCTCGGTTTCAAGAATATAAGATGTTATCGTCTCACCAATCATTCGTGATACAATTCATGAAGTGATCCAAGTGAGCGTGGGTTTAATCCAATGCTCAAATCATATTCATAAGCACTCATGAACGTTGCAGCAAACATTTGCTTATGTCTAATACACTTTAGACAATCCACACACCAATTCATGACAGTCTTTATTCATACCTACTTCCAACATATGAACGACTGTGGTCCGTTCGAATAATTTGATTATTCTGAAATAATTAATTATTCAGGAAGTCAAAACATGCAAAGTGAAACACAAGAATAATACTAATCCCAAATGGCCCCAAACTCTCGGTATAAATAAAACATTTTATTTAATCACCATATTGATTACTCATTATTTGTTGTTTCGGGTAATCAACTTCTTACCTGAATTATTACTACACTTGTCCCATGCCCTTAGCATGCACACAATGTTTACCTACGGTTCTTACTTTGTGAAATAGATCAAATGAACACATTTCCAATCATACTCATTTCACAACTCCTGGTCCTTTTCACAAGTGAAAGAATATCAAATTCTTGCCACTTATAGAATATGCTAGATTCTAACATTTTATGCAATGATCCTTTCGTAATGTCATAGCACAAAAGTCACAATGACTATCGCAAATGAAATTACAAAGTCATCTATTTGAGATTGTTACAATACAATTCCATAGACGTGATGTCTCTCACTCAAAGTACATTCCTTTGAACATCCCTTTGCATAAAATTTCTAATCTAGACATAGAATCTCAATATCCAACTCCCAATGTGGAACCATTTCCATATTTGCCATATGACAACTCATTCTTAATAGAATCTTATCTATTCATAATAATGTCGATATGGTCCATCCAATACTATACCTCCAACTACTCACAAGCGACCAATCCTCGGCGAGCTTTGGATCGTCCTTTGATAGTTGTTTAATTATCTTAGTCAAAAACAATTCTTGTCCTTTTTCCCTCTTAATGTGCTGGACATTTGGAAAATTTTAGAATGCTCAAATATTATAGCACTTGCAATCGATCCTTTACCCGAAGCGTATGGGACACGATGCATAATGTCTTACATAAAGATACGATACTTTATCAATCTTTTGCCATAATATTTTATGTGTCACGTTCTCACAATTCGAACTATGAAGAGGGATGCCATGATCATAATTGAAATTTGAGAATGCACTATGTATCCTTGACTAAATTTATTAACATTCCACAACGTGAGCCTTTAGATTTGAAATGAAGCATAATATTCTCTCCCTTAATTATAGCAAAACAACTTTTCAACCCTTACGACTTTGCAATGTACAACTCTTGTTTTATATAATTAATATTGCTAACTTGCAATACTTGCCTTAATAATCATACAAGCATAACATTTATGCTCCCACTATGATGATTATTATCATATAAGCATAACTCTTATGCTCCTACTAGCTTTGACATGTATCCAGAAACAGCTTAACTTCCGGAAAACAATACCTATTGAATTTCTTTAGTTCATATTTCTAATACCTAATGCTTTGATAATCCTTTATCTAAGCTTCTCAAACTTATACACCTTTGACTTAGATAGCTCATATGTGTGTCTAAACAATTCAGACTAATTGCCAATTCTCACAATTCGAATCATGGAAAGGGATACCGTAACCATAATCGAATTCGAGAATACAATTTTCACAATCACTATCTCCTTAAATCTCTCTTAGTGAAAGCATTGCCTCACAATTATTTTCATGAAGGAGGGAATCATATGACACTTAGATTTTAATGGTGTATGTGTTCCTATCCATGCGAATTTGTCAAAACCAAAGTTTGCGACAAATCCAAACTCATATGGATCGAACTTTTTCAATCTTGATTTCTTGCCTTATGGTAACACCAGTGCCCACCGTGTCTTCCAAGTAGTTAAGCAGCTCACCCTTTCCTATCAATGTACTTTCCATTGATCAAGGTGCTTGCCTTTTATGCGTTCAAATGAGAACTCATAGAACTCACATGCATAATTAACTCGATTGGAATAGCACAAAAACAAGATAGTGTCAACAAGATAGGTCGTAAACCTCAAGTCGTGTGCTAGTGATGATTGATAAGGTTTATTTTTGATTTGTTCTTGAAACCTTTCAAGACCATTAAGACTCCCACTGACTCCTTGACATATAAGATTCTCTTGTCAATAAACATTTCTTGACAAACAAATATTTAAGAGTTAGTGTAGCTTTTATCAAGACAAAACACTTCATAAAATTGGTCCTAGTTGGTCTTTGTCTTATCCAAGACATCACAACTTTTCACATTTGATGATTGTTATAAACCTTCCTAATACTTGTCACTCAATGTCACAATCTTAACTCTAAGACTTTTTTTTGGAACGAAGTATGATTGACTTTTTGATTTAACCATTTCTTCAATTCTTGATTCCTCTTCTCAGACATACAATTGTACTAAGACTCACTTAGAGGATCAATTGAGATATGGTTCTTAATCATTAAGACCTATCATAAAACATAATAAAAGGTACTCTCCCTTCTTCTTAGAATAGAGAAACTTTTATCTTTCTGCCTACTTGATTCTTCTTATTTGTTCTGCTATTTATTTAAACTCTTTCAATCAATTCAGAATTACACTTAATCATATTTACTAAACCTTTAGTAAACCATGACGAATATCTTTGTTACTCTTGTGGTGGACTTGATCAACACACAACTTTGTGTACTAGATCTCTTAGTCCTTCACTTAACACTTTATCAACGAATTAGTCTAATATCCAAATATGAAATTTCTCATTCATCGTGCAACCAAGTTGCATGATTCCAAGAAACTCTCCCTATTCGGTAAACTCTCGACATTTCAACAAATAACATAATTAAGAATCAAATCCATTATTTCTAATAATAGAAACCTTCAAACATCAATTTTTCATATATGCCATTGCAAGGATAAATAAATAATATAAAATCGAAATTTATTTTATTGCGGAAAAATTTGTCCTTACAATGCAATTCATTGAAAAAGTATGTTAATACATATTTAATAGCAATCTATTCTAACACCAAGTAGTAGCTCAAGAATCCAATCTTCAAGCAATGCGATCTAAATCCATTTCTTCATGATTAGATTCCACTCACTTCTTCCCTTAAGTTTCCTCTCTTTTCTTTGATCCTTCAAAACATCAATTGTAATCTTATCACATCATGTATTAAGAATATAGAATAGGAACTTAAAAAGAGTTAGTTAATGGATTTTACCTAAAGTAGAGCCATACGTTTTGACTCTCCCATCTCTTAGATCTCTTAGGTAAATAGGGCAACTTCGTCTCAAATGCAATTTCTCTTGGCAATAAAAGCAAATTGACTCTTTTGGAATAGCTCATGGAACTACTTCAGACTTTGCCTTTCTCTTATGATCAAACTTTTCGATCATGGCATGCCTTTCGTTTCCATTGCCTATATCCATAGAAGTCTGGAAGGCAAATTCACCAATCAACTTTGCTTTTTCAGTGCGCCAAATCATTTCTGATTCAGCAGCAATAAGCATGTAGGTGAGATCTATAAGGGTCACGTCGTCGTTTATCACATAGTACTCTCTTACGAACTCACTATATGAGTTAGGAAACGACTGAAGAACCCAGTCAACAGCCAGCTCCTCACAGACAACGGATCCCAACATTCTTAACTCCATCTCTAGGACGTGTGCACACATCGACTTTCCTTCTTCATATTTACTTGCCAAAAGGGCTTGAGTGAGCTTGAACTTTTCAAGACTTCGAACTTGTGGGTTAGGGAGAATAATTGGAGGGGGGGTGGTGGAAGTGAAGCATGATCTCTTGTTCCTCGATCGAATCGTGGAATATCATCTTCATGTGGAAAGCTTGTTCCACGGGATTTGGGAATACCATAGTTGTCATACTTTGACATCTACAACACCGGAGAAAACAAATTCAAGTTAGTCGATTGATTGAGTCCTTAATAAATCACCCAAATGAGATATTAAGGCTAGGACCCAACACAATATTCCACAATTTGGGAGAGGGATGTCGTAACCCAAATTACAGAACATTTGAAGGTAAGTGAATGACGATTCACTAATTTTCCACCATGAAAACGAAAAACAGTTTAAGTTTTAAATTCTTTGAAAACTCCTAGATCCTTTGAGATTCATTGAACTTTTCAATGGCATGTTTAAATCTTGATATGCCCCTCAAGTTTGTGACTGGGATACCACGGATCACAAAGTGGGTGTAAATAACCATGTAAACTTACATGGTGCCCCCACATGTTACAGTCACCTATTCAATGTGCTGGTTAACCACACATGCTCCACCGAACTATGACAAACAATGAGTCACCCTTTGCTACCTTTGCTTAGAACCGTTTAGTGTGCCGGTTAACCACACACGCTCCATTAACGTCTTCGCAAGGGTACAAAGTGTAATTTCATGGAATTGCATCAATTCACTTTTTCCTAAAGTAACTAAGGTTGGGAATTTGTAAAACATTTAGTTACTTTTGTACTTCATTATACTTATAATGGAAGGTTTCTGTCCTATCCTACCCGTTCGGCTAACGACCCTCCACTAGTCAAGAGTGCGGTGGGTAAGAGTGGATACCCATTCAATCGCCATTTTATTAGCAATTTCCTTAAACACCCCTTATAGACCAGCTTCGTGAATGAGGCCTACTAATGGTAAGACTGACTTTTACTCATACATATATATATATATATATATATATATATATATATATATAATATTAGACTTTTAATGTTATATATTGTGACAACCGTCAATTTTCGGTCAAGTCAAAGTCAACTAAAAGTCAACAAGTCAAACCGGTCAACTCAATTTGCCGTGAGTACTAGATTTTACGTTACGTAACTTCTAAACAACTCTCTATTCTAATGAGAGATCATAAATCGAAAAGTGCGTTCACCTAAATCTCCTTAACCTGAAACGGTGGTACGTAGAAAGCCAAACCGATACGACAATGTTACATACTCATCGGGAGTATGCAAGATCCCTAACCAAGGCTTCACGGGGCTTAAGGACCTTGCAGTGCGTAGCCGGACACTCAAAAAGGTCACCAGTGAAACCTCTCCCACGTATCTCTAAGTATGTGAAACCTCTCCCACATATCTCTAAGTATGTGAAACCTCTCCCACATATCTCTAAGTATGTGAAACCTCTCCCAAATCTCTCTAAGTATGTCAAATCTCTCCCAAATCTCTCTAAGTATGCGAAATCTCTCTCACATATCTCTTTGTATGTGAAATCTCTCCAAGTATGTCAAATCTCTCCCAAATCTCTCTAAGTATGTGAAATCTCTCTCACATATCTCTTTGTATGTGAAATCTCTCCAAGTATGTCAAATCTCTCCCAAATCTCTCTAAGTATGCGAAATCTCTCTCACATATCTCTTTGTATGTGAAATCTCTCCAAGTATGTCAAATCTCTCCCAAATCTCTCTAAGTATGCGAAATCTCTCTCACATATCTCTTTGTATGTGAAATCTCTCCTAGTATGTCAAATCTCTCCCAAATCTCTCTAAGTATGTGAAATCTCTCTCACGTATCTCTTCGTATGCGAAATCTCTCCAAGTACGTCAAATCTCTCTGAGAACGAGGAATCTCTCTCAAATCTCTCTCGAAATCTCTCCCAACTTTCTATAATCACTCGGGGCATCCCGACCCTCGAATTTGGCGAAAATAGCCCAAGAACGGAAGTCTACGCGAAAAACGGACTTAAGGAAACGAACCCTCCGAACCGAAAGTACTATTCATGAACCGAACCGAAAGCACTATTCATGAGGATCTGAACCGAAAGTACTGTTCATGAGCTGAACCGAAAGTACTGTTCATCCGAACCGAACCCGGCATTGAAGGAGATCCGAACCGAACCATGCAAGGAAGAAAGGTCCGAACCGAAAGTACTGTTCATCACTGTTCACAACAGTACCTTCGGTTCTGGCTTCCCTTCGGACCGAACCCCACCTGCACTTCTCGCCTTCGCTTCGGACAGCTACTCCTCGGACCGAGCTTCGCTTTCGCCTCCCGCCTTCTGACTCAGCCTAGCGCGTCCGAACCAGGCACCATCCGACCGAACTTCGGCCCAGAGAACCGAGCCTCGGCCGAGATCCGAAGGGTCTCGCTGGGCAGCTCGGATTTCGCCTATTTTTGCATATTTTTGCGTTTTAAACCCATTTTTAATTATTTTAACATAGGATTTTCACCCAAAACTTTATTTTTAATTATAAGACCCCTAAATTAATGATTTAATCACATTTTAAGGATAAAATCTTATTTAAAAAGGAGTTGGTAAAGTACAAAAAGAAGAGTGTTGACCTTACCTTAGTTATGACGCAAGCAACCCCATGTCCACTCCATGACAACCCACACTCCTCCCCACCATACCTTGTACCTTTTACCTCCCTCAAAAGCCATCCCCATGCCTTTGAGAGCTGGATAATCATCCTCTCTCCTCTTTTTCTTTCATTTGTTCTCATTTCACAAGAAGATCAAACTCCTTTCTCTCTCACTTTCTCTCTCTAGAAATCCGAGATTCAAGGGTTGATCTTGAGAGTTTCCTCCACCTTTGGTAAGCATAATCCATTTCCTTTAAGATTATCTCAATTATTTCCACTCAAATCATGGGTATCTTACACAAACTCCATTATATTTGTGTTAGAGCTTCGAATCTTCAAGCAATTCTTCAAGTGTTCTTGGGTTGAACACTTCTCTTCTTCAACACTTATCTACTGAAATCACACAAGGTGAGTTCATACCCCTACATTTTCATGTTTTCTCAAGTTTTTAGGGGGGGGGGGGGGGGGAATACAAGTCAAAACATCAAGAACACATCTAAACTTTTCTAACAGCCTTCATCAGAAAAGTTTCACTCCATTCACGGACTGTTTTGGACATCTTAAATTTTTTGTTTTCAAAACTGTTTTAGGTGTATGTAGTTCCACTTCTTAGCTATAAAATGACTACTTGCACATCTCCATACGATTTTTCTACAATTTATGGTGATTTTTACAAAACTGCCTATCATTTCAAACATCAATCCGGACCAGTCTGTGATTATGGACTTTTTCACCCAAGTTAGAGGTCATTAAAAATTATAATAAAAATTATGAACAAACTAGACTCATTTTCCAAACTCTCAGAAGTTACAGAACCTGATTTGGACATTTTATGATTTTTCTACAATTTTTCCAATAACAGTTACAGAAAATGTTATTAACAGAAAAACACGATAAATTTCATTTCACCTTGTAACATGTTGAGCAAGGTATACATCGTTATGTGATTATGTGTAGTTGCAATATATGACAAATTTTGTATTCTTACATAGACATACATCAGAAAATAAATGGATTTACACCTTCACAAGAATGACATATATATATATATATATATATATATATATATATATATATATATATATATATGTATATACACGATATTACGAGGCTATATCCATTAAAATATAAACATTAATAAATTATGACAAGTAAGGCCTATGCTCATTTCCCACGAAATCAATCGATAAACTATAATAGGTATAGTTTAGGGTTATTCATATAACAAACACAATATTAAAGGTCTTACACTTACAAAAGAGTTATTGCCGCTATGGACGATTAAGATAATCTATAATAAGTATAGTTAGGCCATTATACCCCCACAAACGAACGCGTTAGTTATAATCGGTATAGTTATGGTAAATACATATTACGAACAAAGTAATAAACTATAATAAGTATATTTATGTTTCATCTACTCTAGGAACTTAATTACAAGAAAGGAATTCACCATCACTTTTGGTAAGCTATTCATATGCATAGTTCAGGTTCACTAATCCCTATCACTCCCCGGTGAACTATGATATGTATAGGTTACACTCACCACCATCACCACTTCTGATAAGCTATTCATATGCATAGTTCAGGTTCACTAATCCCTATCACTCCCCGGTGAACTATGATATGTATAGGTTACACTCACCATCACCACTTTTGATAAGCTATTCATATGCATAGTTCAGGTTCACTAATCCCTATCACTCCCCGGTGAACTATGATATGTATAGGTTACACACACCATCATCATCACTTTTGATAAGCTATTCATATGCATAGTTCAGGTTCCCTAATCCCTATTACTCCCCGGTGAACTATGATATGTATAGGTTATAATCACAATAGATTTTCATATGATTAGACTTCAACTATAATCGTTAAGCGTATATGCTTGAGTCATACAAGAATTTAGTCTGGATTGGCTTGGAATTGGTGGTGCCCGCCTCATCTCCTGTTCCTTGTTTGGTTGTGGACCTAGGGCGGACCCATTATATTCGACGTTTTATCTAACCTAAATCTTATATAACTTATATAGCCTGGACAATTATAGGGGAAATCTACGGGTAAATCTAGAATACATCAAAGCATCACTTAGAATTATTCTGTTTACACTTAACTAAGAAAATATTGGATTTTCTGGAAATCAAACTTCATCGATTTAAAAAAAAAAGGGAAAATGGTTTCTACTCCAAACAAAACTCTTA
Source organism: Lactuca sativa (assembly GCF_002870075.4). NCBI lineage: Eukaryota > Viridiplantae > Streptophyta > Magnoliopsida > Asterales > Asteraceae > Lactuca > Lactuca sativa. Next base: position 335,136,126 of record NC_056626.2, on the reverse strand, counting down.
TGAACTCACCAACTTAATTGTTGAAACTTTTCAAAACTACTTGTATTCTCAGGAAATCAGTGAAACAGGAAAACTTCAGCGCTTTGAGGATGGGACGTTAAACCGTCAACAATTTATTTTTGTCATCATATTGTAATTGATTTTGAAACATGTAAACATATACTTTGATGTAACTTTTTCAATTATATTTATGATGGTTGTATTTACTTTGAGCACTATTATACACGTTGTTGTGATATTGTACATGAAGTCCTCCACCCCTGGACGTTTCCGCCATCCTTGGTTTGGGGGTGTGACAGATTGGTATCAGAGCATTGTTTATAGTGAACTCAGTATATCGAACCACATAAGATATACAAACTATAAATACATTGGGACCGAAAGTCTCTGATTTAAAGTTTTCAAAACAACTATACTTTAGAAACAAATAATTCTTCGGTAAAAGTAGGAGCATGTGCACACACACACTAGGGTCAGTATCACGATGGGATGGGACAAAAGTAGTAATTGTTGAACAATACGAGTAGGCTTGGGGATGTATAGTCAAGACTGGGAATGACATAGCCTGATCAACTATGTCTCACCCAGAAATGATTACCATATGCCCAGGAATGGTCGTAGGAGTTGCAACAAGTCTAAAAACTTACCAACACTACCACAATGAAATACCATAGGGGTATTTGGAATTATTATAATTACTTATTTGAAGACTAAATAGATTTTTATCAATAGGTAAATAACTGCCTAGAGGATACAATAAAACTATATGTATCCAGGACGTCATAGGTTTAGAATCTGTGAATCTTTGCTTTACTTCCTGTTCTCGTTGGATTGGGGATTTAGAGTTAGGATCGCTTATTCGAAGGTCTATCCTGTCCCAAATACATGTGACTAGTATACACTAAATAATATATATTGATGTACCTGATAAAGATCACCTTGTAATTATCTAATTAGTACGTCTACTTAGTTATTTCTTATATCCCCATTTCTCGCAAAGATATTATGGCTGAATTCCTTCTCCACGACGACCCGTACTACCCTAACCACGGCAATACTGAATGGCTCGGAGAGGAGCCATAGAGTGAGTATCGAATCCCTTTGGATGGTCATCAAGCTGAAGGCTTTGCTGATGGTCCTGACCCCAACCCTAAAATGGAGAACCTACCCTGATAGCCCTTGTTCCAGATCCTAACCCTCGTCCGGTTATTCAAGGTCCAACGCCTCCTTGGGTAGAGTGCTTGGAAACCTGGAAAGAAGAACACGACCAACCTAGGTTGCTAAGTGGAGACATTCGAAATCCTTCAGAATCCGGAAACTACACTATTCAAGGGAACCGTAGCATTGCCCAAAATCTTCCTTACGTTAATGAGATGTAGACCTATTATCCTCGAACCCTATACTACAAACAATATACATATGGTAACTCTAAGAAATTCTTAATATATATCAAGTAATTTTAGAAAGGGATCAGGCGAAACAAATCACTAGTTGCATTTGAGTCACCACCACTAAAATTCATTCACAAGGACTTTGTTGCGAATTACATACAAAATACTTTTAAGACAGAACATGATACAGACAAGTCTGGCTTGATAACTTCTGACTTGTCACTATTATCAAAAACTTATCGTTTGTACGTCTCTACCAACTTATGACAGGACTATGCCGCCAAAGAAGAAGTCCAGACCCTCCGGGAGCACAACACCGCCCCCTCCGCAGTTTGATCCTATAATGTTTCAAGCTGCCGTAACAGCAGCAGTGGCGGCAGCAATGTCGCAAATGGGTACAAATGGATCCGGCGGCTTCGGATCCGGGAATACTAACTCGAATCAGGGGGACAGCACAGGACGCACTAAGGAGTGTTCTTACAAAGACTTCACAAATGGCAGACCCGATTCTTTCGACGGAAGCGGGGGCGTCATCGCGCTGATGCAATGGTTTGAAAGGACCGAAGCAGTCTTTGAAATCTGCGCTTGTCCCGAAGCGAGCAAAGTCAAGTATGTGGCATTCACTTTTACAAGAAAAGCTCTTACTTGGTGGAATAGCCGAGTTAAGTCACTTACACCTGCAGTGGCTAACTCTATAAGCTGGGAGGATCTAAAAGCTTTAATGCTAAAAGAGTATTGCCCAAGAGGCGAAGTGCAAAAAACTAGAAGAGGAACTCTGGAACCTCAAAATGTCGGGAATGGATCTTGAAGCTTATACTGCCCGATTCAATGACCTAGCACTCCTCTGTCCTGCAATGGTCACCCCAGAGGAGAAGAAGATAGAACGATACCTTTGGGGGCTATCATCCCAGATTCATGATAGTGTATTGGCCTCAAGACCAACTACCTTCGACAGCGCCAAGGAGTTGGCACAACAACTCATCGACCATCGAGCCAGCCGTGACACTGCAACAACCATGCCAATTGTCGCGATTCATGCTGCCACAACCCTCACCACACCCACTCCCATAAAGCAATATGCTGGAACCCTCCCGAAATGTAACAAGTGTAGCTTCCATCACACTGGGGCTTGTAGAGAATTGCATTGCATGAACTGCAATAGAAAAGGGCACACTACCCGTTTCTGTAAGGCACCGGTACGACCCATCAACCAGTTCCCGGGCTCTGGAGTAAGCCCAGCCTGTTACAAATGTGGAGAAACAGGCCACTTTAAAAGGAACTGCCCAAGAGCAAGGGATGCCAGTGGTGGTGGAAGGGTACTTGCGATCACCGAAGGAGAGACCACCCCGAAACTGCCTGCAAATATTAGTACGTGTTTCTAACACCGACGTTTAAATTCCAAATTTCTTTATTTAATTAAGTCTAACATCGATTTAAGCATGCATAGTAGTAATGCCAAAGATTAAACTGGGAGCATAAACAATAGGAAATTCCAAGGTCGTCATAAGACCATTCTAGGAATTTGCTTCGACTCCGCAGTGGGACTGCATCATAGGGATGTAGGTCAAACTTCCGAGAACATGCTTCTACTTTATAGGTGAGCGGTTAAAATACATCTAGATTCAATGTTAGCCCTGACTAGGAACTCTAATTCATTAAGAAGAATTACTAAGTTATTTGTTATGATTTCCTCGCTTATACATTCCCCAGTTATATAAAACAAATACCTGGTAGATAATAAAATGTGAGAATTCTGACTTAGTTTCTTTTCCTCGTTGGGATGTGAAACTGAAATAGAATCACACATTTTACTATCCGCCCAGTATTGGTTATATCATAATGTGTATAAGCTAAATTTTCATGTATGATAACTCGTCTCTTAGTCAGAATCAAAATAATGTAGAGCCGACCTTAGTCATTTACAAACTCCTTGCCTAAATTCGAATTTTGGGACGAAATTCCCTCTAACGGGGGGATGATGTGACAACCGTCAATTTTCGGTCAAGTCAAAGTCAACTAAAAGTCAACAAGTCAAACCGGTCAACTCAATTTGTCGTGAGTACTAGAGTTTACGTTACGTAACTTCTAAACAACTCTCTATTCTAATGAGAGATCATAAATCGAAAAGTGCGTTCACCTAAATCTCCTTAACCTGAAACAGTGGTACGTAGAAAGCCAAACCGATACGACAATGTTACATACTCATCGGGAGTATGCAAGATCCCTAATCAAGGCTTAACGGGGTTTAAGGACCTTGCAGTGCGTAGCCGGACACTCAAAAAGGTCACCAGTGAAACCTCTCCCACGTATCTCTAAGTATGTGAAACCTCTCCCACATATCTCTAAGTATGTGAAACCTCTCCCACATATCTCTAAGTATGTGAAACCTCTCCCACATATCTCTAAGTATGTGAAACCTCTCCCAACTCTCTCTAAGTATGTCAAATCTCTCCCAAATCTCTCTAAGTATGTGAAATCTCTCTCACATATCTCTTTGTATGTGAAATCTCTCCAAGTATGTCAAATCTCTCCCAAATCTCTCTAAGTATGCGAAATCTCTCTCACATATCTCTTTGTATGTGAAATCTCTCCAAGTATGTCAAATCTCTCCCAAATCTCTCTAAGTATGCGAAATCTCTCTCACATATCTCTTTGTATGTGAAATCTCTCCAAGTATGTCAAATCTCTCCCAAATCTCTCTAAGTATGTGAAATCTCTCCCACGTATCTCTTTGTATGCGAAATCTCTCCAAGTATGTCAAATCTCTCCCAAATCTCTCTAAGTATGTGAAATCTCTCTCACGTATCTCTTTCTATGCGAAATCTCTCCAAGTATGTCAAATCTCTCCCAAATCTCTCTAAGTATGTGAAATCTCTCTCACATATCTCTTTGTATGTGAAATCTCTCCAGGTATGTCAAATCTCTCCCAAATCTCTCTACGTATGCGAAATCTCTCTCACATATCTCTTTGTATGTGAAATCTCTCCAAGTATGTCAAATCTCTCCCAAATCTCTCTAAGTATGCGAAATCTCTCTCACATATCTCTTTGTATTTGAAATCTCTCCAAGTATGTCAAATCTCTCCCAAATCTCTCTAAGTATGCGAAATCTCTCTCACATATCTCTTTGTATGTGAAATCTCTCCAAATATGTCAAATCTCTCCCAAATCTCTCTAAGTATGTGAAAGCTCTCCCACGTATCTCTTTGTATGCGAAATCTCTTCAAGTATGTCAAATCTCTCCCAAATCTCTCTAAGTATGTGAAATCTCTCTCACGTATCTCTTTGTATGCGAAATCTGTCCAAGTATGTCAAATCTCTCCCAAATCTCTCTAAGTATGTGAAATCTCTCTCACATATCTCTTTGTATGTGAAATCTCTCCAAGTATGTCAAATCTCTCCCAAATCTCTCTAAGTATGCGAAATCTCTCTCACATATCTCTTTGTATGTGAAATCTCTCCAATTATGTCAAATCTCTCCCAAATCTCTCTAAGTATGCGAAATCTCTCTTACATATCTCTTTGTATGTGAAATCTCTCCAAGTATGTCAAATCTCTCCCAAATCTCTCTAAGTATGTGAAATCTCTCTCACGTATCTCTTCGTATGCGAAATCTCTCCAAGTATGTCAAATCTCTCTGAGAACGAGGAATCTCTCTCAAATCTCTCTCGAAATCTCTCCCAACTTTCTATAATCACTCGGGGCATCCCGACCCTCGAATTTGGCGAAAATAGCCCAAGAACGGAAGTCTACGCGAAAAACGGACTTAAGGAAACGAACCCTCCGAACCGAAAGTACTATTCATGAACCGAACCGAAAGCACTATTCATGAGGATCTGAACCGAAAGTACTGTTCATGAGCTGAACCGAAAGTACTGTTCATCCGAACCGAACCCGGCATTGAAGGAGATCCGAACCGAACCATGCAAGGAAGAAAGGTCCGAACCGAAAGTACTGTTCATCACTGTTCACAACAGTACCTTCGGTTCTGGCTTCCCTTCGGACCGAACCCCACCTGCACTTCTCGCCTTCGCTTCGGACAGCTACTCCTCGGACCGAGCTTCGCTTTCGCCTCCCGCCTTCTGACTCAGCCTAGCGCGTCCGAACCAGGCACCATCCGACCGAACTTCGGCCCAGAGAACCGAGCCTCGGCCGAGATCCGAAGGGTCTCGCTGGGCAGCTCGGATTTCGCCTATTTTTGCATATTTTTGCGTTTTAAACCCATTTTTAATTATTTTAACATAGGATTTTCACCCAAAACTTTATTTTTAATTATAAGACCCCTAAATTAATGATTTAATCACATTTTAAGGATAAAATCTTATTTAAAAAGGAGTTGGTAAAGTACAAAAAGAAGAGTGTTGACCTTACCTTAGTTATGACGCAAGCAACCCCATGTCCACTCCATGACAACCCACACTCCTCCCCACCATACCTTGTACCTTTTACCTCCCTCAAAAGCCATCCCCATGCCTTTGAGAGCTGGATAATCATCCTCTCTCCTCTTTTTCTTTCATTTGTTCTCATTTCACAAGAAGATCAAACTCCTTTCTCTCTCACTTTCTCTCTCTAGAAATCCGAGATTCAAGGGTTGATCTTGAGAGTTTCCTCCACCTTTGGTAAGCATAATCCATTTCCTTTAAGATTATCTCAATTATTTCCACTCAAATCATGGGTATCTTACACAAACTCCATTATATTTGTGTTAGAGCTTCGAATCTTCAAGCAATTCTTCAAGTGTTCTTGGGTTGAACACTTCTCTTCTTCAACACTTATCTACTGAAATCACACAAGGTGAGTTCATACCCCTACATTTTCATGTTTTCTCAAGTTTTTAGGGGGGGGGGGGGGGGGGGGGGGGGAATACAAGTCAAAACATCAAGAACACATCTAAACTTTTCTAACAGCCTTCATCAGAAAAGTTTCACTCCATTCACGGACTGTTTTGGACATCTTAAATTTTTTGTTTTCAAAACTGTTTTAGGTGTATGTAGTTCCACTTCTTAGCTATAAAATGACTACTTGCACATCTCCATACGATTTTTCTACAATTTATGGTGATTTTTACAAAACTGCCTATCATTTCAAACATCAATCCGGACCAGTCTGTGATTATGGACTTTTTCACCCAAGTTAGAGGTCATTAAAAATTATAATAAAAATTATGAACAAACTAGACTCATTTTCCAAACTCTCAGAAGTTACAGAACCTGATTTGGACATTTTATGATTTTTCTACAATTTTTCCAATAACAGTTACAGAAAATGTTATTAACAGAAAAACACGATAAATTTCATTTCACCTTGTAACATGTTGAGCAAGGTATACATCGTTATGTGATTATGTGTAGTTGCAATATATGACAAATTTTGTATTCTTACATAGACATACATCAGAAAATAAATGGATTTACACCTTCACAAGAATGACATATATATATATATATATATATATATATATATATATATATATATATATATATATATATATATATATATATATATATATATGTATATACACGATATTACGAGGCTATATCCATTAAAATATAAACATTAATAAATTATGACAAGTAAGGTCTATGCTCATTTCCCACGAAATCAATCGATAAACTATAATAGGTATAGTTTAGGGTTATTCATATAACAAACACAATATTAAAGGTCTTACACTTACAAAAGAGTTATTGCCGCTATGGACGATTAAGATAATCTATAATAAGTATAGTTAGGCCATTATACCCCCACAAACGAACGCGTTAGTTATAATCGGTATAGTTATGGTAAATACATATTACGAACAAAGTAATAAACTATAATAAGTATAGTTTATGTTTCATCTACTCTAGGAACTTAATTACAAGAAAGGAATTCACCATCACTTTTGGTAAGCTATTCATATGCATAGTTCAGGTTCACTAATCCCTATCACTCCCCGGTGAACTATGATATGTATAGGTTACACTCACCACCATCACCACTTCTGATAAGCTATTCATATGCATAGTTCAGGTTCACTAATCCCTATCACTCCCCGGTGAACTATGATATGTATAGGTTACACTCACCATCACCACTTTTGATAAGCTATTCATATGCATAGTTCAGGTTCACTAATCCCTATCACTCCCCGGTGAACTATGATATGTATAGGTTACACACACCATCATCATCACTTTTGATAAGCTATTCATATGCATAGTTCAGGTTCCCTAATCCCTATTACTCCCCGGTGAACTATGATATGTATAGGTTATAATCACAATAGATTTTCATATGATTAGACTTCAACTATAATCGTTAAGCGTATATGCTTGAGTCATACAAGAATTTAGCCTGGATTGGCTTGGAATTGGTGGTGCCCGCCTCATCTCCTGTTCCTTGTTTGGTTGTGGACCTAGGGCGGACCCATTATATTCGACGTTTTATCTAACCTAAATCTTATATAACTTATATAGGCTGGACAATTATAGGGGAAATCTACGGGTAAATCTAGAATACATCAACGCATCACTTAGAATTATTCTGTTTGCACTTAACTAAGAAAATATTGGATTTTCTGGAAATCAAACTTCATCGATTTTAAAAAAAAGGGAAAACGGTTTCTACTCCAAACAAAACTCTTATGAACTCACCAACTTAATTGTTGACACTTTTCAAAACTACTTGTATTCTCAGGAAATCAGTGAAACAGGAAAACTTCAGCGCTTTGAGGATGGGACGTTAAACCGTCAACAATTTACTTTTGTCATCATATTGTAATTGATTTTGAAACATGTAAACATATACTTTGATGTAACTTTTTCAATTATATTTATGATGGTTGTATTTACTTTGAGCACTATTATACACGCTGTTGTGATACTGTACATGAAGTCCTCCACCCCTGGACGTTTCCGCCATCCTTGGTTTGGGGGTGTGACATATATATATATATATATATATATATATATATATATATATATATATATATATATATATATATATATATATATATATATATATATAGTATAGGGTGTATTTTACACTTTTAAAATACTAGGTGGTCAAATTTAATAATTATACCTTTAATTCAATTAAATTGTAAACCAAAACTTTATGGATTTATTAAATCTCTTTTAATTATACACTTTAATTAATTAATAAAACCATAAGGGTGTGATTTGAACATTTCAAAACAATACTAGGGTTTAGAATTTAACATTTCTAAATTAAACTTTCAAAAAACTTGAGGGCAAGTTTTGAAACATTTCAAAACATTAGGGTTTTAACTATTTAAATTTCAAAACAAAACCTTTAAGTTCAAATTTAAACCATAAAACTCACATGGGCACAAATGAAACTTTTTCACAACACAAAGATCAAATAAAAAATAACAGAAATTAAACAATTAATTTTGTCATTATCTATATTTGACCTAATTTCAATTTCTTGCAAGATAAGTTACCCAATTAATACAAATAATCAATCTTTAATCATATAAGGAAGTTATTATCTAATCAATTGGTAATTATCATGTGTTTTGGCAAGGATAATCTTTTAGAAACATTAAAAATCGTATTTTCTAAGTTTAAAATGAATATGGTAATTATCCTTAAGCAAAACAGCAACAAAATCCGAAATTCCCTCTGTCTGACGCTCCGACTCGCCGAGTCACACATTAGAACTTGCCGAGTAGGGCTGACTCGCCGAGTCCATGTAGTGACTTGCCGAGTCAGTTCGAACAGAAGGCCAGAATTCGATTTTCAGTTTATAATTCAACATAGCATCACATACAATAGAAACCAATCAAGGCTCTGATACCACTGATGGGTTTTGGCCAAAAGAACATTCTATGTGCTCATGCAAACCCTAATACTTGGATCTAGGTTTCTCTATTGTACATGCAATGTATCCAAGACTTAAAATCTTAGATCTAACATATTATAAACTGAAATTAGGGTTTAGAGAATTACCTCTGATTGGTATATATCAATAACAATCTCAAATCCGCCTTGTAATGACTTTAGAAAGCTTAGAGTCACAATTGTCACTCCTCTAATGGATTACAAACACCAAGAGCAAGAGGAAGAAGAACAAGGAGAGTGGAGGCTGCCCAAAATGTCCAGAAACCCTAGAGGAATGCTTGGCCACGTTATTGGGGCTTAAGGGTACTATATATACATGTAGGCTATTAGGGTTTTCAACTAGGAAACCCTAATCTGACTGCTTAAGCCCTAAGCAGCCCATGGATTCCTTTGGTATATCCCTTGGACGATTTCTAATGGACTTCCTCATAGAATTCGTCCAACTTATATATTATTAAGTAATCCATAGCCCAAATGCAATTATCTTATAATTACAGTTCCAGTACTTTAAGTTTAATTAATCTCTTTTAGCCACAAAATTAATTATCAATTAATTCTTAACTAATATTAATTAAACAATATGATTTCTCCTTTAATATATTATCCTCATGATATATTAATAAATCATAATTAATCCTCTCTCTCCATAATTCATCCTATCAAGTTGTTTTGGTGAAGGCAACCCAAAAGGACCATGCACCATCGGGTCATGTACATACCAAAATAGTTATGGACTTAGACACTAATCCAACAGAATAAAGCTGTACGAAGCTTCCTACCATCGCATGAAGACCAAAATAGCTTAGTTTTCTTGATATTCAGCTCAAGACCCAATCCTAGGCCTGCCACCCTAGTGATGTCTAATACTCTGGCCACCTCCTCTGATTCTCCAATGATGGTCCCATCATCAAGGTACCAAGTATGAATAAGATGCTTGCAATTGTCTCTAATTTGATGTATAAGTGGGTGCAATACAAGATTAAAAAGAAGTAGTCCTAAACGGTCGCCTTCTTGGACTCCAATAATGGATCAAATATGCTTATCTCCCAAATATAACCTTGTTGCATGTCCATATAAGAATTTGACCCATGAGGAAATGGAAGGGCGCCTCATCCTAACCTCACAAAGTAAGGCAGATCTATCCACTAAGTTGAAGGCATTCAAGAAATCCACAGTAAGCATTGCAAGAGATCCATCATCATGATGTGCACTCAAGGCCCTATTGACACTATGAAGTACAGCTTCAGTGCCACCCAACACACCTACTCCAAATTGAAAGTCATTAAGGTATTGTTTCATTTCTTTGCCAACTCTTTTCATAGCAACCTTTGAAACCAAACGTCTCCATATAGTACCCACAGCAATAGAACAGATTCCATTGTCAGGTTTTAGGAGCAAAGTAAGAGGTGTAGAAACTACAAATTCTTTCAAACGACTGTCATCTTCATTTTGAAAGTTGTTTGTAGCACTTATAATTTATTCATAAGTGAAGACCAGTAAATGATGCCCGGCTAGGAAATTTACGAGATGTTTCTTATCAACTTTATGTTTTGAATTTAACGTTAAGGAATTCACTTAATAATATTTTATAAATTTTTTATCGGGCCTAAATTTATTTTTTTGCATAAGGCCTCCAAAATATTAGAGTTGTATAGAGTATTACATATTGTTTAGAAAAAAAAAAGCACTGACAATACATATTGTACCGGGAATAATAAAAACAAAGGTTGATTATTCATTAAAAGAAATTATAAAAATCAAAGTTTGGGAGAATTAAAAGCACCGACAATATCGATATGTATTAAATTAAAGCCATGTATTGATATATCATGTATTGATATATCGTTATCGTTCTCAAAGAAGATATCACATAAAATGGTGCATATGTTTTGCGATTGATTTTACATATTTTTTTAATATCATTGATGTAACATATTGTACTATGTGTATAATATATACACAAGGTGTTTATTCAATAAAAGAATCTATAACCATAAAAGTTGGGGACATTAAGAGCTCTCAATGTCGACATGTATTATTAATTTAAAGGCTTCTTTAGCATGTGTTTATCGCTCTGAAAAAGGTACGATTGAAACTTATGCATTTGTTTGGGGATTTCTAACTGAGTAACGTATCTGTTTATTTAATTTATTTTAAAACTAGTTATTAGTTTATCTGGTACCGATTTAAACTAATTATGTGCAAAATCATGTGGCTATAATCTGTTGTCGAAAGTCTTGAAGAATACGATGATTTTGGTAAATGTTAGAATTATGTATTGCAACATTGCCCCATATTTCAAGGGATGTAGCAACTTATCTGGACATAATTAGACTATTTACTAGAGAGACAAAGTTGTAGGAAATTGAGTCTAATTTCTAGAGACTCTAATATCAGGCCATTTGGAGTTGTAAATTATATTTTATGCTCAAAACACTGACAGGTTTGAGTTGAAAAAAAAAATCTATGAAAGTTAACATCTATTAGAGTTGTTTTTATTGAATTTGGACTCTACTTAATAGTAGATTGGTATGTGTGACTATTAGGTGAGACCTTGAAAACTTCAAATAGTACAAGACTTGACGTAGAGGGAGAGATTCGCCGAAATTCAAGTGAGTCGATCCTTTTTCCAATTCTAGTACATAGTCAGGAACTACAACTATTGTCAACAAATCAATTAATCTTAATTAGATTATGTTGTGTTGTGAATCTTTGTGTGGGATTATATATGATGGAAATATTTGTATCTTATTGTGGTTTATGCTATTAGTATGTATCGTATGTTAGATATATTTGTGATGAGATGGTATGGATTGTGATATTATGTTCATGCTAGTGTTCAGACTTTGGATTGACAAGGTTGTGTGAAGTCAATTACATGCTATTTTTTTTGGAAAAATGATTTGTCTTTGATGTTAGGATAATTTCATGCTATTGATGAAATATGGCTTAATAATATGATGGAATATTATGCATATTTAATGATTTGAATTCATGAAAAACGAATGGCCCTTAGTATCTAATTAATGAAGAATAACTTAATAATATGAGGAGAACATACTTAGAGGCGCAAGGGTCGCTCCAGATTGTGTGATGGCTTAATAGGTTGAAAGATGACCTATAGGAAAGGGCTTAAGCTAGTAGCGAAGTCGAGTGGTTTTCTACACGACCATTTCGATACATGCTCCACATATGTGTGGACTGAAGTGATGTCAGTGGCTAGAATACACCATATCAAACATCCCATTTGAGTCAGAGGTATCAAACGATAGAAAAATACTGAATGTATCATTCTTGAACGATAACGCAATATACTTGTACATAGCTCGTCGAAGTAGTGAACGCAACAAATCAGAGGCAATGTTACGAGTGTGAGTTGCCCCTCACTTGGTGCATTGGGCTTAGTCGATCATCTTAGTAGCGAACAATATTATTTCTTTTTGGGTTAGCGATGAGTAGATGCCCATAATGTAGTAAAGATGAATATGCGAAGATTAATGTTTACATTTATAATGTCATGAATTATGAATGTAAGTGATGAAATGCAATGTGTGAATTTGAAAACATGTTATGTGATAATAATTCAAATGATTGACTTGTTGTGAGATTTGTATGTTTTTACTTTGACGTTGTACATATGATTGTCTTAAGGACTTTCTAACACTTGTTTATTGCTATGTCTGCCTTGTCATGGTACATGTGTCATAGTAGTTAGCTTGCTAGTTAGGATGTTTTCAGTAGTTATTATATTTCGTTATGATTGGTTTTGTTGATACTATTTTGTATATGTTTTGATTATTAGTTTGCTTAAATTTGATTTTCGTAAACTCGAATTGTTTTGATTGGTGCTTTTTGAAATAAATGTAACGTTGGTGGTTGAATTTAAAATATTGAATAATTAAGAGTTCTGATGCATTATCCTGTTAAAAGATGTTTAAAATAAAAGAAAATTCGTGTGATAAATATCATGACGTTATATTGGTGATGTATACCGTTAATTAATAATTTTATAGATCGTTTAATATTGTGTGAACTATATGTCAAACATATGATGATTTATATATAACTAATAACAAAAATTATGAGAAAACAAATACTACAACTTTTAGTGACATAGAAACACTAAAACAACTATTACAACATTTGTATTAAAAAAACTTATTGAACACATACAAATCGTACACACAAAATATACCAAAATTAGTGTACATTTGATATATAGAAACACTAATATCCCAATATACAACAAAACCAATTTTTTTTACTTTTCCTAAATGAATCACAATCTCTTCAAACATATGAATCTTTTTTGTGAGAAAAATATACTTATATACTACTAATATAAGTTATAAAATATATAAATGAGATGACAATAAAAAATCATTAGTCATTACTAATGAATAAGTATAAGTTAAAAACTATTGAGTTGTAACTAGTAAATATAGATACATTAGAAAACTTTTGGGTTGTAGTAGGAGTTTCAAATGAATATAGTTTTTGAAAAATATGTCTTTATTATTATTAGAGTAAATTCCACGAATGATCCTTTAGCTTTTACAGTTTTTCTCTGAAATTGTCCTTATAAAACTGTTTTTTGTGAGATGGTCTCTATTGAGCAAACCATGAACACAAATAGTCCTTATCATTAATGTTCGTTAGATTAATCCATTAAGTTGAAATAATTTTGGATAAAGACTATTTCTGTCATTTTGTGAAACTTACTTAAGGACCATTTGTGAAATTTTACACAATGACCATTTCAAATATTACAATGTTAGTCTCTTATTTTTTCTTTTTAACATTTTCGGCTCTCTTTTTTCATAACTTTGTTATTATATATTTTTTTAAATGTATAAATAAAATTTGTTGTCTAGATTTTATCTAAAATATTTAAATTACAATACATAATTAAATATTTTTGTTTTCTATTTTTTATCTAAAAATATTTGAAGCATTAAAACATCGTTTTATTATTTTTTTTTTAATTTTATATGATGTAATTTTTAAGTTTTGTCTATATTTATCTTATACAAATATATTTATTTCTATAAAAAAACATGATGTGTTATTATAAAAAATACGTTATTATACAAATAATACTATGTTATTATTTTATTTTAAAAATATAACTATGTGGTTTTGAGTTAAAGATACAAATAAGTTTGGGTTGTGATTTCTTAATATAAGTACGATAAATTTTATATTTTTCGATATAAAATTTTGATATTTAATTTTTAAAAATTATTTGGTTTTATCAAATTTTGAATATATCTTTACTAAGAAATAAAGATATTATTGCCACATGTCATCTTCCCCTTTATTTTGCCACATGTCATCTTCCCCTTTATTTTGCCACATGTAATTTTCTCATAATTTTTTATTTATTTGTTTTCCACATGTAATTTGCTTATTGGTTCCATTTTATTTTTAGTGAAAATCATTGATTTAATTAATTTAATTCATTTTTAAAATAAATTATAATAAATTCCATCAAATTTAGATCTCAACATATTTGTTTTCCTTTTTTATTTTCATTATTCACATCAAAGTAATTTCAATTTAAACTTATTTTTACATAAATTTATATTACTTTGTATTCTTTTATATACTTATTCATCAAAGTTTTACATATATATATATATATATATATATATATATATATATATATATATATATATATATATATTACCTTTTTAATTGCCTAAGGTTTACAAGTTTATATTTTTTTTAATAAATCCGTGTAATGCACGGGTCTTATACCTAGTTCCTTAATAAGATATAATCTATTCAAAACAAAAGTAAAAAATATTTGTTAGCTAACAATTAACTTCGTTGCTACATATGCTAAAATAAGTAACCAAATGTATAATGTGAAATTAAATTTCGTTTATTTAATGGAAAATAAAATTTTTAACGAAATTAATTTCATATTATTTTTGTTTAATTCCGTTTAATATGACATTAATTCTGTTTAATTAATTTTATATAAATATTAAAAATATTTTTAATTTCTATTAAATAATATGAATTAAACGGAAATAATGTCATATTGTTCATATGGTTAATTATCTTAGCATTTATAGTAGTTTACTTGTATTATGAAATCAAAACAGAAATATATTTTTATCTTTAACTCAAAACCACATATTTATATTTTTGGATTAAAATTGCAACATATTATTATTTATATAATAACGTATTTTTTATAATAACACATCATGTTTTTTTTTTTCATAAAAATAAATATATTTGTATAAGATAAATAAAGATAAATCTTAAAAATTACATCATATAAAAACTAAAAAGTAATAAAATGATCTTTTAACACTTCAAATACTTTTAGATATAAAATAGAAAAATAAATATATTTAATTATGTATTTTAATTTAAATATTTTAGATAAAATCTAGACAACAAAAATTATTTCTATATTTAAATAATATGTAATAACAAAGATGTGAAAAAAGAGGGCCAAAAATGTAAAAAGAAAAAATGTAAGAGACTAAAATTGTAATATTTCAAATGACAAATGGTCCTTAAGCAACTTTCACAAAATGACTGAAATAATCATTATCTAAAATTCTTTCAACTTAATAGATTAATCTAATAGACATTAACGCTAAGTACCTTTTGTGTGCAAGGTTTGCACCGTAGGGACCATCTCTGGGAAAAAGGTTTTGTAAATACCATTTTAGGAAAAAACTATAAAAAGTTAAAGGAGCATTAATGTAATTTATTATTATTATTATTATTATTATTATTATTATTATTATTGTTTTTGTTGTTGTTGTTATATATATAATTCAAACCATTGGATTTTCAAAATCAATGGTTGTGATTAGCTGCTGAATATTCTTAATTGTTATATAAAAAGTATAATACTTCTAATTAAAACCATATAAAGGGTAATATGACATTTTATATTTTTTGATTTATGTAAAGATAGATTTTCATATATTCGGATTTGACATTTTTATCATGTTTGAATCAACTTAAAATTCAAAATCAATTTTAAGTTTTGATTCTTATTAACTTGAAGTTGAATCGGGTCTTTATCCTTTTTAAATTGATCCTTTCATGGTTAAATAAATTAAAAAATGACTTTCATTTTTTTAATATAAGAACATATTCTTAAAAGAATATAAGATATTATACATAAAAAACAATAACATTCAACCGGAAAGGTTAAGCATTCTTAAAAGGATCAATTTTACTTTTACATCAAAACAATAAAATATAGTGAACTTAGCCATTATGAAATAATAGTATTCATGGTTGAATGAATACAATATAATTTAAATATTTCTGAAATATTGAAAAAAAAAAGTACACAAAAAATTGAATAATCTACTAAATCCTAACCATTCTAAAAAAAATTCATTCTTGAAGAGCACTATGTTATTCCTTGATTTTTTTGAAAGAAACTATTGCCATTATTGAAAGAATATGTTGTAATTACTTGGTCCTTCTCTTGTATGTGAAACACAACGACACCTCCCCCTACCGTAACTTCAAACAACAGGAATATAATAAAAAGTGGAAAGAATCACATCCAATTCCATCTTGAAATAAACCAATATGTGGTTCTATAACTTATAGTCTCTTCCGATTTGAAAATCACTCATTTATCATTCATTCATCCTATAAAGTTAACCCGATGTACTAAGAACAACAATTGGGGATTATCAAGATTTAAGAAACATCCTTTTTTGCAGATGGAAATTTGAAAAGACTTACATTAATAAGGTGGGAAGAATGAGTTATAGGACACTAAACCAGTCTGTCTTCATGGGAAGGTTTGGTTGGGTGTTGAACTATCCAAAACTCACATTTCGATTCCAAATCAAAATTGGAGTCATCTTTCAATTGAACCACCATCCTTTCTTTCATCTCCTGTAAATTGATAATTATCAAGAAAAGTAATTGATATTGATATATTTATACATAATTTTATGCAATTATCTTAATATTTTGAGTAATGGGTATATTTGAAGATAAATGATATTTAATGTGCTTTGAATTCATATTTTAAAGATAAACCGGTATCTAAGAAAAATAAGGAAGTTGATTTAATTTGATAAGGACCAAAAGAAGATCAAGACCAAAATTTTGTATAAGTTTCACGTCCATGATTGGCATGCGATACGTCCAGTTGTTACAAATCGATACAAACACTGCAACCTCAATATGCTGATGCATTATTAAAGCCTACATGGGGGCGTTTGACCCGAAATCAGACTTTATAAACCGAGCCTCTCCTCAACCCTAATAAGTTTGCCCACTTTCAGAATAAGTCAAAAACATTTTTGAAGACCCAAAAGGCAGTTTAGTAGCTGAAGAACGCTGTTGAAGCAATAATTTGAAGTTTAAGAGTTGGAATCATTAGGAACATCAAATTTGTTTGCTTTAATATCATGTTTATTACTTTAAGATTTATTTCTTTTTGTTTTCTAGCCATGATTATGGGAATACCCTTTACTTATTGTTATATGTAGATGAATCCTAAATATTTTGGTTTGCTAGTTTGGATTGATTAAGTCCATTATTTATTATGTTTGTTTGATCGCCAGTCCTTATGTGATAAACCAATGATGTATATTACCTATAACTAAGTTTTGCATAGTCTCGAGGACCAATATGATTATATTAACTTGAATCATAACTGCTTTATGACCATTAAACTATGTCTTATGAAGGACTAAATCCTAGGGTTTAAGTGATATAATTAAGAACAAAAATATGTAATGTTGCATTAGATGAAAATTGTGTGCATAAATTAATTATGATGACTATTGAGATTAATTACTAGATCAAATCCTTCATAATAAGAGCATAAAATTTGTTGTTTAGATAGTTAATTGCAAGGCCATTGTGTTAACAGATTGTCTAATTAATAGTTAGTTAATAAGACCAAGATAGTTGATAATTATAGAAATTGCTAATCAACCACACCAATCCATTGCATTTCTAAGAAATCAACCATAGGGAAAAAGTGGGAAATTGGGTCTAAGTGGAATTTATTTTAAATATTATGCTTTAATCCTATTTTAGTTTGGTTTGCTAATTTTAATTATGTTTAACTGAATTTAAAGATATCCCCTTTTTTGTTTAATAGTTTAATCAATAATTTAATCTTCTGAATCAAAATCATGCCTGTTATCCTAGTGTTCTATACCTGATCTAACCTCATCTATGCTATTACACGATTAGGTACATTGGCTATTATATAACAATCCAGTTGTGATAAACCATTTTATAAATCAATACATGTTGATAAATCACACATCAGTAAT
This sequence comes from Lactuca sativa, assembly GCF_002870075.4. Lineage (NCBI taxonomy): Eukaryota > Viridiplantae > Streptophyta > Magnoliopsida > Asterales > Asteraceae > Lactuca > Lactuca sativa. Next base: position 335,117,596 of record NC_056626.2, on the reverse strand, counting down.
TAATGACATAAACAAAATAGTTTGTTGAAAAAAGGACTTACATGATCAACCTGCTACAAATAGTGTCCAATATCATTAACTTTATTTATTATATTTCTAATAATAGCATGGTCCTTTTGGGTTGGCCTCATGACCCAAATAGTATAAGGAAATGGTGATAAATAAGTTACTGATTTATTAAAGAATTAATAAATTAGTTAGAAACTATTATGGTAATTAACTAAAGGGTTTTAATTAGTTAAAGGGCTTGAATATTAATTAATCAGAGAGATTAACTGAAAGGTTTTATATGTTTCAAAGTTTTAATTAGAAACTATATATGTTTCAAAGGTTTTATATATATATATATATATATATATATATATATATATATATATATATATATATATATATATATATATATATATAAGTTTTAATACAAGGTTGGAGGTGTCGAGTGCACACTTGTATTAGTCTAGATTGATCCCGGTATGACCAAAAGGGGGGGGGGGGGGGGTCAAGAGGGATGCATCCCCCTTTTTAAGGTTCCAAGGGGTAATACGAAATTACTATAGGAACCTTAATAGAAGTTGTTGAATTTTTGAGGGTTACGGTGTAAACTCATGTAGCTATCCAACCTTTAACTGCGTTATCCAAAGTGGTTAGATTATTGGGAGATAATATAATTTCTCTCTGGTTCTTTTGTGAAGCATACAAAATTTACACACCATATCCTCTCTCGTTCTTGATCAATTTTTTGTGCCTAGAATCTTGATTATTCCTTTGAGAATTATCTAAGATCGAATTTCTCGTAACCTAAGCATATAGGAGAAATATCGATTTGAAAAGTGAACCGACATGATCCTTAAAGAATCCAATGATTATCTATTTCTTTTTATACCTTGTTTATAACAATTGCATCGATATTTTCTGTTGGTGATCACGACGGATTCTGTAAAATATATGACTTTGAAATTCAACAAACTTGAAACTTTTGAAGGGAATGATTTCGGGCTCTGGCTGTAAAATATACATTTTCTATTAACAACATTGAAAGTGGTGTATGTATTGAGTACCTTGATACCTGAAGTAGTGGAAGATGAGATGTTGGAACAGAATTGGAAGCACAGTAAGTGAGAGAACGATGATTATATCTATAGAGGACACATTCTGAATGGTATGTCTGATTCTTTGTTTGATATCTAAGAAAATATTGAAAGTGCGAAGGCATTATGGAAATCCCTTAAATGAAAATACATCGCTGAAGATGCTTCTAGTAAGAAGTTCTTAGTGAATGATTTCAATAATTATAAGACGATTGATTCAAGTCCCGTAATGGAACTCCTTTGTATCTTGGGGAAATTCACTTTATAGAAGATGAATATGGATGAATCTATTGTTGTCTTGAGTGTGATTGATAAACTTCCTCCTTCATGGAAGGATTTCAAACATACTTTGAAGCATCAAATGGAGGAATTGTCTTTGGTTCAATTGGGTGGTCACTTATGCATAGAAGAATCTCCTCATGTGTAAGAGAATGCCAAAAATAAGGGAAAGGTTAAATCTGGGCAACCCTCTATTCATATGGTTGAATAAAAGAAAAAAAAACTCCAATAATAAAGAAAAAGGCAAGAAACACAAGTTTGATGGACCCGACAGATCCAACAACAAAAAGTCCAAAAAAATTGGTGTATTAGAGATGTCATCCAGTGGGTAATAAGAAGCATCATTGTCATGTGAAACTAACTGATGGTGCAGGTGGAAGTGGGAACGGAAATGGAAATGGTGGACAAACATCAAAAGGTCAAAGTCTACGAAAAGGAGGTTAGATTTTGACTAACCTTGCTAATTATGTTAAGAATCACATCACACATTATGTTTCTCACATTCCTGAATGTTGTTATGTACAAGATAATGATATTGCATGGTGGACCGACTACCGTGTAACAACTAATGTTTGCAAGGACCAACGTTGGTTCGATAAATTAACATCGGTAGCTAATGATTCCATGTTACATATGGGAAACGATTCGAGTGCACTAATTCGTGGAATTGGAGTTGTTAATTTAGAATTTACTTATGGAGAGTTTTTTAAACTATATGATGCAATTTTAGTACTTAATATGCGTAAGAATCTTGTGAGTTGTACTTCTCTTAATTGTCTAGAATATAAACAAGTTTATGAATAAGATAGATATATTCTAGAAAACTCAAAATTTGAGGTATTTTCGAATTTGGGGTTGTAGAGTTGTTTTCAAGTTAACGAAACCGAGAAGAAATAACTTGGGTGAATGGGGAATTGATTGTATCTTTATTGGTTATGTTGGGAATTCAAAGGCTTATAGGTTTTATGTCACGGAACTTAATGATTCCGTGTCGGTTCACACTGTGATTGAATCGCATGATGCGTTTGTTGATGAAATGAGACTTTTACCAATTTTTCGGCATAAGAATTTGTCTCCTAGCACTAGCGAAGTGCCGAATTGCCAAAGATTTTTGTTTTGACTTCCAAGTATATTTAGTAGAAGGACCAAGAGATGAAATTGGCTCTCAGTATGATTATTGTTATAGCATAGAAGATGATACTAATACATTTAAATAGGCTATGGAGCGTCGAGATTTTGCTTTTTGGAAAAAAGCGATCGATGATGAAATATCTTCAATTCTTGAAACTAACACTTGGGTGTTATCAGACTTTCCTCCAGGTTCTAAACCACTTGGATGCAAATGGATATTCAATAATAAAATGAAATTTTATGGAACCATTGACAAGTTTAAAGCTCGGTTAGTCGTTCAAGGGTTTAGGTAAATACATGGTATTGACTTTTTTGACACTTATGCTCAAGTGGCATGAATTTCTACCACTAGAATGTTGGTTGCCTTAGCGGCTATATATAATCTAATTATTCATTGGATGCATGTGAAAATAGCATTCTTTAATGGTGAACTTGATAAACAAGTTTACATGAAATGACCAGAATATTTTGTTATGCATGGAAACGAGCATAAGGTTTGTAAACTTGTGAAATATTTGTATGGTTTGAAACAAGAACCTAAGAAATGGAATCAAAATTTTGATGATGACATTTTATCTATTGGGTTTGTATTAAACCAATTTGGTAAATTTGTTTATAGCAAGTTTGATACTACTGGTCCGAGTGTCATCATTTGTTTGTATGTGGATCATATGTTGATCATAGGTACCAACCAAGATCAAGTGGATGATACAAAGAGATTGTTGTCATCTAACTTTTCTATGAAGAACATATGGGAGGCTAATGTGATCCTTGGGATAAGGATTAAATGGATGAATAAAGGGATTGTTATCACACAATCGCATTATATTGAGAAAATTCTCAATATGTTTAACTTTGGTGATTTTTCTCCAGTGAGTACCCCTATAGATCCTAATGTAAAAATGATGCCTAATATCAGCAAGCCCATTTCACAATTGGAATACTCTAAAGTAATTATGAGCTTGATGTATGTTATGACAAGTAGCATATCTAATATTGCTTATGTCGTGCGAAGATTGAGTAGATACAGTAGTAATCCTAGTACTCAACATTGGATGCAATTCAAAGAGTATTCAATTATCTCAAAGGAACTATAAAATAATGGTTTGACTTACTTGGGATATCTGTCGGTCCTAGAAGCTTATTCTGATGCAAGTTAGCTATCAAACTTTTAGGATCACTCCTCTACAAGTGGTTAGGTATTTTTGCTTGGTTGGAAGAGCCAACTCCTAGGCTTCCAAGAAGCAAACTTGCAATAAAAACTCTACAATAGAATATGAATTTCATGTGTTAGTTGTTGCTGATAATGAAGTAGAGTGGTTGAGAAATTTATTTCATGAGATTTCATTGTGGACAAAGCCGATTGCACCTATTTTTTTCCATTTTGATAATGTTGCCACCTTTGCTAAGGCTTATAGCCAAATGTATAACGACAAGTCTAGACAATTGGTTTTAGACATAGCATGATTAGAGAATTAATCATGAATGGTGTAGTTTTGATTTAGTTTGTGAGAATAGAATAGAACTTGGCATTTAATTTGACGAAAATTCTGGTAAGAGACTCAGTGCATAAGTCTGTTATTAGGTGTCTAGAATATTCAAGGGTTACTAGAGGGACCTTAATAGAAATTGTTGAATTTTTGAAGGTTTCGATCTAAATTTGTTTATTTATCCAACCGTTAACTGCCTTATCCAAAAGTGGTTAGAATACTAAGATATTGAAACATACGAACTTTACACGCCATATTTTCTTTCTCTCTCTCTCTCTCTCTCTCTCACTCTCTTTCTCTCGATCAATTTTATTTTCCTAGAATCTTGATTATTCCATTGAGGATTATCCAAGCTCGAATTTCTCGTAACCCAGGCATATGGGAGAAATATCGATTCAGAAAGTGAATTGACACGATCCTTAAAGAATCTAATGATTATTTATTTCTGTTTCTACCCTATTTCTAATAAAGTATATGATTGATTTGAATCAGATAAGGATTAACCCTAGAGTGTGAATACGTTTAGGATTTTAACTATAGCATATAAATAGACTGCTAGGGGGTAAACCCTAGAGCTGCTTTCTCCCTCACAAAACTCATTTATACCATGCCTCTCTCTCTCTCCCTCTCTCTCCCTCTCTCTCTCTCTCTCTCTATCCTTGAACGAAATCACAACTTATCTCTAAGGGTTAGAGATTTTTGTATAAACCCTAATTTGGGCTTCTTCCTTTTGCTTTTGGTGTTGTAGGTCTGATTCCATTAGAGGGGTGCTACATTGGATCCTTCATCCATAGCAACGAATTGGCAATCACGAGATCACAATCAAGAAGTTAGTAGTTCTTTCTTTTGTTATTGTTTTAAAGTATGTTTGCTATAACTAGTGAAACCTAGATTTTAGGATGCATGTGCACTTAGGTAAATCTCTTGATTGTTTTTGCAACCTTAGATAGTGTACTTGATGCTAATAATCCCTAATAATGGTATAAGAGACTAATTTGCTTTACTTAATAGCACAAACTTTGTAAAAATAAGAAAAACAAAAGAACCATTTTAGGCGTAGTCACGACGCAACAACTTGTTGGTCGGGGCGCAACTGGCGAACTAGATAGATTTCAGGATTTTGCTTAATTTTTGAATTTTTGGGATAAGCATATTGTTGAAAATATTGCTTTAACTATTTAAATCTTAATATCTGAATTTTTCTAATTAAGTAAAAATATTATTTAATTGGAATTTAAAATTGAATATTTAATTAAATCAATTTGAATATTAATTAAACTTTAATTAAAATTTGAATATTTATGTTGAACTTTATTTAATAAGAGAATAAATTAGAAAGACACGATTATAAATTTAAAATGTTTAAATTTAGTATATGGTATAATTTACTATACGTATAACAATTATACCATATGTATCCTCACATGTTAATAACAAATTACCACTGAATCAAGATCTGGTTCAGCTACACCAATACTTTAAGAAAGGTTTGATGAGGACTCTATGATTTCTAATGTGGTCGGTTTTTAAAATTTTGTGTGCTTACCTCCCTCATTGTTTTTTTTTTTTCTTTTTTTTTTTTTTTTTTTTTTTTTTTTTTTTTTGTATTTTGAGAATAGAGTTACCAAAAAGGTTCGATTGGATTTCGTTTCAAGATTAAAAGTTTTAATCAAGTAATAAAAAAAATTATCCTTATATATATATATATATATATATATATGTATATATATATATATATATATATATATATATATATATATATATATATATATCAGAACATGATTCATGTGCTACCCATGAAAATACACATTTTATCTATTTTCTGATGATGGAGAGTGTGTGGATAACCGGCATGTCATTGTGAGACTATAAGTTCAAATGAGATTTGCTTGAGAAATTATTTTGTTGATGGAGCGTGTGCAGTTAACCAACACGTCAATATGAGGATAATCTTGAACGGAGGATTGAACGGTTTTGCATGGTTCATTCACCATTTATTTAATGGTTTGCAGTATCCCCATCATTAAATTTGAGATGAGAACATTCGAGATTAACATGACATTAACATTCAATAAATCTCAAATGATCTAGGAATTTTAATAGTTTGAAACTAGAAAGTTTCATTGCCTACCTAACTAAATTTTTTGTGTCTTTATCACATACCTTTAAACATCGCAAAGCCAAATATGGATCCTAGCCTTGTTGATAAGTCATTTTGGTTAAAAACTATTTTATGCATAAATTCAAACTAACTAAACTTCCTCTCATCTTGTAGATGACGAATGACAACAACAATCCTCCTCCTCTACCTCCTCCTCCCTTTACAAACTTGAACTTCTATCTCATCTTAATCGTACATAAGGAGAAACTCTGTAACACTCCGTTTATTTAATAAATAAATAAACAATTTAATGAATGAACATTAGCCCTAAAATAAATAATTATATAGCAAGGTGTTGGTCTCGAGGAGTTAATTGCTGCTATATTAGAATTTGGGGGTTAAAAATGTAATTCCCAGATTTAATTATAAAAGGATTTTGATGGTTGAGGGCTGCTTAATAAATTATGGGTGTGGTTTGAAAGAATTTATGGAAGCAAGGGCTAAAGGGAAACTTCTAGACTTAATTTGAAAAGTATTTTTGTGGAGAGGGAACAAAGTTGGATAAAAAGAAATGAAGTTAGAAATAGCATATGATATACCCGGTGACCTTTTATTTCCTATCTTAAGGATAGCATCTGAAACCCTAACCCTAGAATGGATGCTCCATCCGCAAACTCTTCAACCGTCGCTGCTCAGCTGAGATTGACCGCCTCAGCCGCTGCGGGTGACGCCCTGAATAGCCGAGCATTCTTCTGCGACACCACTGTCGATGAAACCGTAAGCCAGGAGCCAAATCGTGCACGTTGTCATCGCCGGTGGCTGCAAGGATCATTGAGTTCGTGGTAACCGCCGCTTCTACCTTCCCTGGTGACGCTATGAGCAAACGGGACAACCGTCAAGGCCAAAGAATGGACCTGGTTTGCTGCTGCGTGGTCGTAAGCGATCAGAAACCCTCGATTAAGGTCGTCTGATATCCCTCTTTCTCCTTTCCTTCGCTCTTCTCATGGGTTGTTGTCACATACGTTAGTTGATTTACGCCAGTATACCTATGGTTTCCATTTCTTCTTGTTCCAGCCTCCTCAGCCGCCTAGCCGGTGGTTGAGAGTTGTGATTTCGTGCCTTGGATTGATGGGTATTGTCGTGGAACTGAGAAGTGCTTGTGGGTGTTTGATTGGACCGAAAACCCAAGGAAAAACCACCATGGCTACCAACCATGGTGGCTGCCACCATATCATCTTCTTCCGCATCTAGCAGCCACCGTGAGGAGGTGGTTGTGTGCATGATTTAGTGGGTCTATGAACATATTGCATAAGGTTAATATTGCATAAGGTTAGTAATTAGGCCGATAATGGGCCATCCAAGAATGATCATATGGACTAGAATATTAAGATGGGATTTAGGGTAAGACCCATATGAGGGTTTGGGCCCAATTTGGAAAATTGGGCCATTGTTTGGGCCTTGATGGTTATATGATGTTGGGCAATGAGAATGCCAAATGTTTGGACCGGACTAAATGGTCGGGCCTGAAGGGAAGACCATGTAGAGGTTTGGGCTCAATTTCTATATGTTGGGCTTTGACTCATAGTGGATTTTTGGGCCTTTGGATTGGGCCTTGGGCTTGAATCAACCTAAGATAGGGGTAAACAGTATTTTACCCCAAGCATGGACTTATGGGTATATGTGTTGGAACCCAATTATTAATTGGGTGTTATTTTGATGTTGACAGATTCGGGAATCTGTCATCCAGAAGCTAGGGTTTTGTTAGCAGGACTTCGACAGTGTAAGCTGAGTTTTCCTCCAGTAGGAACGGGTCGAAGGCACCAATGCTAATCCGTTTATGTATGTTAGTAAATGATGGGCTTAGGCCCGATGTTGGGGTTAGCCTGTTGCAGCTTATATGTTTCGGACTTTGGTCCGATGTCGGGGCGGTCCCGAGAAGAGTATATGTATGCTTGATGTTTTTGTGATTCATGCATGTTATGTGTTATGTATTCCGGGGCAAGCTCAATGTCGAGCTAAGCCCGATGCAGAAATACCTTATATGTTATGTGTGTCAGACTTCGGTCCGATGTCGGGCTAAGCCTGAGGAATTTTGTTATGTTTATATGTTATATGCTTATGTATTATGTCCTTGTTGCTATGATATGTATTTCAGACTTCGGTCTGATGCTGGGTGGGACCCAAGTTATGCCAGACGTCGGTCTGATGCTGGTTGGGGCCCAATGCAATGGCGGGGCCCAAGTTATGCCGGACCTTGGTCCGATGCCGGGCAGGGACCGATGCAGTAGGCAAGGCCTAGTATGTGTTGTTACGTGTTTATGTTATTTGCATTATTGATGTGTTTATATGTATGTCGGATTTTGATCCGATGCCAGGTGGGGCATGTTGTAACGGGCAAGGCCCAGTGTATGGTATGTGGTAGTATGGGAGGACTCACTAAGCTTCGTGCTTACAGTATTTAGTTTTGGTTTCAGGTACCTCGGTTTTCAAAAGAAGAGCTCGGGAAGATTACAGTGCACACACCATTTGTTCATCCTGGGATGTTGATACTTTGATGTATTTAGACAGCTGCTATGATATTTTGAGATATACTATTTATGCTTTTCATATGATAATGTTATCTATGGTTTTATTAATGATTTAAAAATGAAATTTTTAGACAGTATTTTTGGGATGTTTCAAGTTGGTACCAGAGCCTTGGTTTGAGGGATTCGGGCACACTTCCGGGTGTGTCTGAAGTCAAACTAAGGAATTGGTATAGAATATTTAAATGAAAAACCATTTTTATAAAAGGATTTTTTAGAAAAGAAAAAAAATTAGAAAAAGTATAAAGAAAAGAACTTTGAAAAGAGAAAAGGGTGGGGTGCATGCAATCAGCCGAGCTCAAGTAAGTACTCCCAAATTACCCATATAAGTTTATGCTATGTTATATTTATCAACTTTATGAGGACAACATGCTAGATTAGGACTAAGGATCTAGGAAGGATGCCTTATGTGCCTGTTATATGTGTATCAGCTTTATGAATTGCATGATAGTACAGATTAGAGAGTGTGGTAGCCTGATTAGTATATATGGTTGATTATGTCTACTCAATGCTCGAATGCTGCTTGCTTTGTGCTTTTAGGAGTTCTAGTTGTCTTTTACTAACTAGTAAATGAATATGCTAAAGTACATATTGCAGGACTAAATAATTTCAGAAGGTTAGGTCTAGCTCTATTTCGTAGCTCTTGTTTGAGTCCAACCGTTGTAGGGTAGTGTCACACCCCAAAACCGAGAACGATGGAATACGTTTTGGGGTGGAGGACGTCATGCACTGTATCATAACAATGCATAATAGTAAAAACAAGCTACAACATCCATTACATTAAGATAATAAGTGTAATACAAACGTGTTCTGTACAATTTGATAGACACCAAAAGTATAAACAAAATAAAAGATGGGTCTTGTATGTGCTCCATCTTCTCAAAAGTTGCATCCGTACCTGTCTATTATTGACCTGAGAATACAAGTTATTTTGAAAACGAGTATCAACATAAAGCTGGTGAGTTCATATTTAGTGTCATTGCTTGTATAAAAGTGTTTACAATCATGTAATATAATAGCTGTTATCAATGTTTGAAAATAGTATAATCCCTAGAAAATCCTATATTTTCCAGAAAGGAAGTAGTCTTCTACCAAGACTAGGTTATTTGAAAGTTTGATTCTTTGAGAGTGTAAAAGTTTTCCCAATGAACTATTTGTTATGAAAATTATAGTTTTAGACTTTATTTATATAAAGTATATGGGAAAAATAATGTTTTACCCCAGCAGTGTCACTGTCGGCTGAATGTAATAAAATGTAGACTCCGGGTAGTATAAAATGTACAATACCCCTCGGGGAGTTTATTTTGCCTTTAATTCTTAACGTGTTAATTAAAGGTTAGAATGTGAACTCTTATGTAACCATGCTGATTGACGATCGAATAACTAATGACCCTCTAGGTCATATGTAGTATAGTGACATTTTGTCATCCCCGGGCCTAGTCGGCGCGGACTGTAGCTAGCAGTCCAGATGCGGGAGTGTCTGTCCCGTATAGATCTATACACATAATGCCCGCTCTCCCTCCAAGAGACTCTGGTTACAAGGTGATAACACAATGAAGTGTCGTATCGAGAAGTAGTATATCACATTCTGTTTTAGTATATTCTCTTGTATTAGTGTATATTGTACTTCTTGGTATCATGTATTGAGTGTTCTCTTGTATAGTATATAGTATTCTCGTTGTATAGTATTAATCGTGTATCGACTCGTAACGGTAATAACTATAGTAAGTATCCTGGTAATAATAGTAACGAATGGAAATCCTTAACTATACCTATTGTAGTTAAATAGAAGTGTTAGTTGCGTGCCTTTGGTACACCAAGGTATTGAACTTGAAATGAAGACTTTTATATCCAACACAAATATATATGATATATAACTAAGAAATCAACGACAGTCGGACAAATAACAAAGTACCCTAAGTCCACAATCAAACAAGAACAGGAAGTAAGGTGAGCTATTAGTCCTAAGTCCTTCAAGTCTTACATATATAAATATACTGATGTAGATATGGTTTGGGAAACAAAGGAAGTTTGAAAGAGTTTGGAAATAGTTTTTATAGCAATTTTTAAATGGAAAATGAGTTAAATAAACATTTAGAACAGTTTTGTTGTCAAAGCAATTCAAAAATATAGAAAATCCTTTTTAGTTGCAAGCTATAAATCACATGTGATTGATACTATAGCATGTTGGATTCAACTTGTATCCCCCCCCCCCCCATAAAAGCATTCAAAAACGTTTGAAAGGTTAATTAAGGGTATGAACTAACTGTTTAACGTAGGGTTCGAGTGTGCGATCGATATGAGTGCTGAGTGTCAACGGATGCTCTGAACGCAAATGGTCCCTATTAATCATATGGTGACGCATATATGAGTTAGAGCTAGGGTGTTTCATGACTAAACATGATGGGGAATCACCCTAAGGGCTTGGAATTACTAAGACTAAGTGTCCCATGTTCCATACTTAATGATCTATGCAAGTTTAAGGCCAAATATGAGTATTAGAGTGGCTGTATGGCCATAAAAGTGAGTGTGCGGCTAGGGAATGCGACCAGACTTGTGTGTGAGGCTGCACACTGGAGTGTGCGGCCGTACAGGGGGTGTGTGCGGCTGTACACAGGAGTGTGCGGCCGTATACTCCTTGTTTGAGCCCAAAAATGTCGATTGTGAGGGGTTTCAAGTGCTAAACTAAGTCTTAGATCGATAATAGAGGCCGTACTCTCACTTTGGAGGATGTTTTGAGTGTGTGCGGCCACCTGATGAAGGTGTGCGGCTGCACTCCTTCAAGGGGTGAAGAACACGAAGAACACTATGAGTTTTAAGCTTAGATTCAAGTGTTTTACCTCTATAACAAGCTGAAAGATGATGTTCTTCATGTTTTGGAGGCCTTCTAAGTGTTCTTGGATGATGTTTCTATAGAGAGAAAGTAGAGAGGGAGAAGGTGCAACCAAAAGTGTATGGAAGAGGGTTCTATACTATATATAGGGTCGGGTGTGAGGCTGGAGGGGGTTTGCGGTTGGGTGTGCAGTTGGCTGGCCGCACACTCTAGTGTGTGGCCGCACACACCTCTCTTGGTGTGTTTGGCTTGCTTTTGTGATGCAACACCCTTCCTAACCCTTGTTAAGGACTATATCTATGATATACTAAGCCTAAAGCACTCGTGCGGACCCAACATTCTGCTAAAAGATGCTAAATTCAAGTGAATTATAGATATATGGATCGATTGTACATTGTAAAAGTGTCGGGTTGTCACAGGTAGCATCTCTCATTCGAAGAATTATATAGTCCGAGTAATATGTAATAGTATTCGTGAGCTAGTTAAGGGAAGAAAGCAGGGACTTCTTATGCAGCTAATGGCGGAGAGTGGGATGGTGATTACCCTAGTGCAAGCCTAGGATGAGAGTAACAAAGAGCAGTAGCAGTTGAAGGGACTTGGTGGAGTCAAGGTAGTTCTTAAGGAAAATGCAGATAGATGTGGAAGGTAGTATGGGTCCGTACTACTGAAAGCAGAGGATCCGTACTCGAATCAAGGAAGGCTGAGATAAGACCAGGGAACTTGTAATGTGTGATATCCCTCGAGTTATGATGAGTATTCTGATGATTGTCATGGTATATTTCCATGTATGGTGACGCTACGTGGTAGAACAAAGGGCAGTTCTGGTGTCGACGAAGGATCAGGCTCGAACTCTAGAGTCGGGCAGCTTGATGATCAGATGAGGGAGTTCATTCCATTTGAGAGTACGTACAGTATCACTTATCCGATTCCTGTGATCTTTGGTATGATCAAGGAGAGCATTTTAGAGATTTGTGATGAGAGTCTGAGTGCATTCTACACTAGATAGCAGTCATGATAGGGCTCGTACGTTAATGATTTGGGAATCAGATAGGGGCCCCATTGTTAGCAGCAGATGGTTGGCAGATGTCGCCAACACTTTTCGTACCAGTCGTCATCTCGAAAGGGGACAAGATCCGACTTACTTCCTGTCTCCTAAAGGACGGAGCACGTGATTGATGATAAGAGGTTGGTAGTGAGTTGGGTGATGATGTGGTCGATGTTATGTCATGGGATGACTTTTCAACTAGATTCCAGGTAGAGCTTCCGTAGGCGATTGAGGCGCAGCAGTTGGCATGAGAGTTGTTAGATCTCCGCCAGACTACTCTAATGAGACTGTGGCAAAGATCACTGCCAAGTCTCAGGAGAGAGATTAGTTGGTACCGTAGTATGCAGCAGATGAGGAATTGAAGAAGACAAAGTATCAGGACATACTACAAAATGATAACAGAGAGATCGTGATTAACTCGGGGTGCGAGACCCTTAATGAGGTGACTTCTAGAGCATGAGAATGAGATATTGACTTGGAGCACATTGGTAAAAGGGAACCAGATCAGTTGCTTATTGAAGGGTCTCGGGAGTGTTGGATTAGTGTCTAAGTCCATAACTATTTTGGTATGTACTTGACCTGATGGTGCATGGTCCTTTTGGGTTGCCTTCACCAAAGCAACTTGATAGGATGAATTATGGAGAGAGAGGATTAATTATGATTTATTAATATATTATGAGAATAATATATTAAAGGAGAAATCATATTGTTTAATTAATATAAGTCAAGAATTAATTGATAATTCATTGTGTGGCTAAAAGACATTAGTTAAACTTAAGGGACTAGAACTGTCAATTGTGTGATAGTTGAATATTGGGCTAATGGACTCCATATTAGACGGGTGGACGAATTCTATGGGGAAACCCATTAGAAATCATCATGGGCCTCTAAGGAGGGAGTCCATGGGTTGCTTAGGGCTTAAGCATCCAAATTAGGGTTTCCTTGTTAGATAACCCTAATAGCCTCACTATTTAAAGGACCCTTAAGCCCTAAAAACGAGGTGAACTTGTTCCTTAGGGTTTTCACACGTTTTGGGAAGCCTCCTCTCTCCTTATTCTTCATCCTCTTGCTCTTGGTGTTTGTGAACCATTAGAGGAGTGACATTTGTGACTCTAAGCTTTCTAAAGTCATTACAAGGAGGATTTGAGATTATTATTGCTACATAACAATCAAGGTAAGATCTAAAATCCCATTCATAAGTTAATATGATTAATTGTATGTTAGATCTAGGTTTTGAAGTCTTGGATGAATTGCATGTACAATAGAGAAACCTAGATCCAAGCATTAGGGTTTGCATGAGAACATGGGATGTTCTTATGGCCAAAACCCATCAGTGGTATCAAAGCCTTGATTGATTTCTATTTTATTGATTCCTAGCATATTCATCCTTGTTGCAAAATCGATTTTTTGGCTCCCTGACTGCTGAACTCGACGAGTTCCAATGTGGACTCAGCGAGTTGGCTCCAACTCGGCGAGTCCATAGAGGAACTCGGCGAGTTCGAGCGTCAATTAGAGCATATTTCAGGATTTCTTGCTGTTTTACTTGAGGATACTTGCCTTAACTGTTTTGGGACTTTAATATTCGAATTTTATCTTATATTTGAGTATATCCTTGATTAAACAAAAGATAATTACCAATTGATTAGATAATAACTTCCTTATATGATTAAAGATTGATTATTTGTATTAATTGGGTAACTTATCTTGCAAGAAATTGAAATTAGGTCAAATATAGATAATGACAAAATTAATTGTTTAGTTTATATTATTTGTTATTTCATCCTTGTGTTGTGAAAAAGTTTCAATTTTCCCCTTTAGGTTTTATAGTTTAAATTTGAACTCAAAAGCTTTTTGTTTTGAAATTTAAATAGTTGAAACCCTAATGTTTTGAAATGTTTCAAAACTTGCCCTCAAGTTTTTAAATTTAAAAGTTGATTAAAAGTTAATTTAGAAATGTTAAATTCAAAAACCCTAGTATTGTTTTGAAAAGTTCAGATCACACCCTTATGGTTTTATTAATTAACTAATGTGTATAATTAAAGAGATTTAATAAATCCATAAAAGTTTTGGTTTACAATTTAATTGAATTAAAAATATAATTATTAAATTTGACCACATAGTATTTTAAAAGTGTAAAATACAACCTATACTATATATAACATTAAAACTCTAACATTATATATATGTATGAGTAAAAGTCAGTCTTACCGTTAGTAGGCCTCATTCACGAAGCTGGTCTATAAGGGGTGTTTAAGGAAATTTCCTATAAAATGGCGATTGAATGGGTATCCACTCTTACCCACCGCACTCTTGACTAGTGGAGGGTCATTAGCCGAACGGGTAGGATAGGACAGAAACCTTCCATTATAAGTATAATGAAGTAAAAAAGTCACTAATTGTTTTTACAAATTCCCAATCTTAGTTACTTGAGGAAAAAGTGAATTGATGCAATTCCATGAAATTACACTTTGTACCCTTGCGAAGACGTTAGTGGAGCGTGTGTGGTTAACCGGCACACTAAATGGTTCTAAGCAAAGGTAGCAAAGGGTGACTCAATGTTTGTCATAGTTCGATGGAGCGTGTGTGGTTAACCGGCACATCGAATAGGTGACGGTAACATGTGGGGGCACCATGTATATTTGCATGGTTATTCACACCTTGTTTTGTGATCGTCGGCATCCCAGTCACAAATCGAGGGGCATATCGAGATTTAAACATGCCATTGAAAGGTTCAATGAATCTCAAAGGATCTAGGAGTTTTCAAAGCATTTAAAACTTAATCGGTTTTACGTTTTTCATGGTGGAAAATTAGTGAGTCCTCATTCACTTACCTTCAAATATTCTGCAACTAGATTACGGCATCCCTTTTCTAGGTTGTAGCGGATTGTGTTGGGTCCTAGACTTAATATCTCATTTGGGTGATTTATTAAGGACTCAACCAATCAACTAACTTGAATTCGTTTTCTCCTATTTTGTAGATGTCAAAGTATGACAACTATGGTATTCCCAAATCCCGTGGAACAAGCTTTCCACATGAAGATGATATTCCATTATTCAATCGAGGAACAAGAGATCATGCTTCACTTCCTCCACCTCCTCCAATTATTCTCCCTAACCCACAACTTCGAAAGCTTGAAAAGTTCAAGCTCACTCAAGCCCTTTTGGCAAGTAAACATGAAGAAGGAAAGTCGGTGTGCGCACACGTCCTAGAGATGAAGTCACACATTGATAGGTTAAGAATGTTGGGATCCGTTGTCTGTGAGGAGCTAGCTGTTGACTGGGTTCGTCAGTCGCTTCCTAACTCATATAGTGGGTTCGTAAGAGAATACTATATGATGAACCACGACGTGACCCTTATAGATCTCACCTATATGCTTATTGCTGTTGATTCAGCAATGGTTTGGCGCACTGGCAAAAGCAAAGTTGATTGGTGAATCTGCCTTCCAGACCTCTATGGATACAGGCAACGGAAACGAAAGGCATGCCATGATCGAAAAGTTTGATCATAAGAGAAAGGCAATGTCTGAAGTAGTTCCATGTGCTGTTCCAAAAGAGTCAATTTGCTTTTGTTGCCAAGAAAAGGGGCATTAGAGACGAAGCTGCCCTACTTACCTAAGAGATCTAAGAGATGGGAGAGTCAAAATGTATGGCTCTACTTTAAATAAAATCTATCAACTAACTCTTTTAAGTTCCTATTCTAGATTCTTAATACATAATGTGATAAGATTACAATTAATGTTTTGTAGGATCGAAGAAAAGAGAGGAAGCTTAAGGGAAGAAGTGAGCAGAATCTAACCGTGAAGAAATGTATTTCAATCGCATTACTTGAAGATTAGATTCTTGAGCTACTACTTAGAGTTAGAATAAGATTGCTAAGAAATATGTATTAGCATAGTTTTTCAATGAATTGCATTGTAAGGACAAATTTTTCTGCAATAAAATAAATTTTGATTTTATATTATTTATTTATCCTTGCAATGGCGTATATGAAAAATTGATGTTTGAAGGTTTCTATTATTAGCAATAATGAATTTGATTCTTAATTATGTTATTTGTGGAAATGTCGAGAATTTACCAAATAGGGAGAGTTTCTCATCGCCCAAGTTTTAATTGGACAGAAACATGGAATCATGCAACTTGGTTGCACGATGAATGAGAAATTTCATATTTGGAAATTAGACTAATTCATTGACAAAGTGTCAAGTGAAGGACTAGGAGATCAAATACACAAAGTTGTGTGTTGATCAACTCCACCACAAGAGTAACAAAAATATTCGTCATGATTTACTAAAGGTTTAGTAAATATGATTATACTTATAAGATTAAGTGTAATTCTAAATTGATTAAAAAGGATTAAATCAATAGCATAACGAATAAGAAGAATCAAGTAGGCAGAAAAGGCAAGCACCATGAGTTCCAATAGAGTTAATTATGCATGTGAGTTCTATGAGTTCTCATTTGAACGCATAAAAGGCAAGCACCATGATCAATGGAAAGTACATTGATAGGAAAGGGTGAGCTGCTTAACTACCTGGAAGACATGGTGGACACTAGTGTTACCATAAGGCAAGAAATCAAGATTGAGAAGGTTCGGTCCATATGAGTTTGAATTTGTCGTAAACTTTGGTTTTGACAAATTCACATGGATAGGAACACATACACCATTAAAATCTAAGTGTCATAAGATTTCCTCCTTCATGAAGATGACTGTGAGGAAATGCTTTCACTAAGAGAGATTTTAAGAAGATAGTAATTGTAAAAAAAATTGGATTCTCGAATTCGATTATGGTTACGGTATCGCTTTCCATGATTCGAATTGTGAGAATTGGCAATTAGTCTGAATTGTTTAGACACACATATGAGCTATCTAAGGCAAAGGTGTATAAGCTTAGATAAAGGATTATCAAAGCATTAGGTATTAGAAACATGAACTTAAGAAATTCAATAGGTATTGTTTTTCTGGAAGTTAAGCTGGTTTCTGAATACATGTCAAAGCTAGTGGGAGCATAAGTGTTATGCTTATATGATAATAATCATCGTGATAGTGGGAGCATAAATGTTGTGTTTGTATGATTATTAAGGCAAGTATTGCAAGTTAGCAATATTAATTATAGAAAACAAGAGTTATACTTTGCAAAGTCGCAATGGTTGAAGAGTTGTTTTGCTATAATTAAGGGAGAGAATATTATGCTTCATTTCAAATCTAAAGGCTTAGGTTGTGGAATGTTAATAAATTTAGTCAAGGATACATAGTACGTTCTCAAATTTCGATTATGATTATGGAATCCCTCTTCATAAATCGAATTGTGAGAATGTGACACATAAAATATTATGGCAAAAGATTGATAAAGTATCGTATCTTTATGTAAGACATTATGCATCGTGTCCCACACGCGTCGGGTATAGGAACGATTGCAAGTGCTATAATATTTAACAATTCTAAAATTTTCCAAATGACTAGCGCATTTAGAGGGAAAAAGGAAAAGAATCGGTTTTGACTAAGATAATTAAACAACTATCAAAGTACAATCCAAAATTCGCCAAGGATTGGTCGCTTGTGAGTAGTTGGAAGTATAGTATTGGATGGACCATATCGACATTATTATGAACAGAAAAGATTCTATTAAGAATGAGTTGTCATATGGCAAATATGGAAATGGTTCCATATTTGGAGTTGGATATTGAGAGTCTATGTCTAGATTAGAGAATTTTATGCAAAAGGATGTTCAAAGGAATATACTTTAAGTGAGAGACAACACGTCTATAGAATTGTATTGTAACAATCACAAATAGAGAGCTTTGTAATTTCATTGGCAATAGTCATTGTGATTTTTGTGCTATAACATTACGAAAGGATCATTGCATAAAATGTTAAAATCTAGCATATTCTATAAGTGGCAAGAATTTGATATTCTTTCACTTGTGAAAAGGATTGGGAGTTGTGAAATGAGTATGATTGGAAATGTGTTCATTTGTTCTATTTCACAAAGTAAGAACCGTAGGTAAACATTGTGTGCATGCTAAGAGCATGGGACAAGTGTAGTAATAATTCAAGTAAGAAGTTGATTACCCGAAACAACAAATAATGAGTAATCGATATGGTGATAAATAAAAGGTGTTTTATTTGTACTCGAAGGTTTGAGGCCATATGGGATTAGTATTATTCTTGTGTTTCACTTTGCATGTTTTGACTTCCTGAATAATTTAATTAGTTCAGAACAGTCAAATTATTCGAACGGGCCACAGTCGTTCATATGTTGGAAGTAGATATGAATGACGACTGTCGTGAATTGGTGTGTGGATTCTCTAAAGAGTATTAGACATAAGAAAATGTTTGTTGCAACGTTTATGAGTGCTTATGAATATGATTTGAGCATTGGATAAAGCCACGCTCACTTGGATCACTTCATGGATTTCATCACGAGTGATTGGTGAGACGATAACATCTTATATTCTTGAAATCGAGATGTGTGAGTTGTATCTTGCGAGTCGGTTGCACATTGATAATATGTAAATGCACCAGTAACTTGGTGTTATAAAATGTATTGTTGTGTGTGATTCGGTAAGTGGGTGCAAGCGAGCATTGAGTCAAAGTTTATCCGTTCCTTTTATCCAAAGTAGGATAAAAGCGATATATTTGGGCCCCTCGATGATTTAGTGATGGCACCTAGGCGCTTGGCCAAGCCGGGACTAATTTGATGTGATCAATTGTAGTCTGTTGTCAGTCGTCATAAATCGGAAGTCGGGAAATAGTATAGAGAGAATGATTAGAATTCATCTATACGATATCTAGAATGGAGGAATATATGATCCCTTATCTAAAGGACACGCGTATGTGATAAGATCAGAGTTGACAGTGGCTTTTGAAAGCTACGATAGCAGATCAGGATCTGAAGTCATACGAAGAATAGTTATTAGACTTATCCAAGTGGGAGACTGTTGGATTAGTGTCTAAATCCATAACTATTTCGGTATGTACTTGACCCGATGGTGCATGGTCATTTTGGGTTGCCTTCACCAAAGCAACTTGATAGGATGAATTATAGAGAGAGAGGATTAATTATGATTTATTAATATATTTTGAGAATAATATATTAAAGGAGAAATCATATTGTTTAATTAATATTTGTCAAGAATTAATTGATAATTAATTTTGTGGCTAAAAGACATTAATTAAACTTAAGGGACTAGAACTGTCAATTGTGTGATAGTTGAATATTGGGCTAATGGACTCCATATTAGAGGGGTGGACGAATTCTATGTGGAAACCCATTAGAAATCGTCCTAGGCCTCTAAGGAGGGAGTCCATGGGTTGCTTAGGGCTTAAGCATCCAAATTAGGGTTTCCTTGTTAGATAACCCTAATAGCCTCACTATTTAAAGGACCCTTAAGCCCTAAAAACGAGGTGAACTTGTTCCTTAGGGTCTTCACACGTTTTGGGCAGCCTCCTCTCTCCTTATTCTTCATCCTCTTGCTCTTGGTGTTTGTGAACCATTAGAGGAGTGACATTTGTGACTCTAAGCTTTCTAAAGTCATTACAAGGAGGATTTGAGATTGTTATTGCTACATAACAATCAAGGTAAGATCTAAAATCCCATTCATAAGTTAATATGATTAATTGTATGTTAGATCTAGGTTTTGAAGTCTTGGATGAATTGCATGTACAATAGAGAAACCTAGATCCAAGCATTAGGGTTTGCATGAGAACATGGGATGTTCTTATGGCCAAAACCCATCAGTGGTATCAAAGCCTTGATTGGTTTCTATTTTATTGATTCCTAGCATATTCATCCTTGTTGCAAAATCGATTTTTTGGCTCCCTGACTGCTGAACTCGACGAGTTCCAATGTGGACTCAGCGAGTTGGCTCCAACTCGGCGAGTCCATAGAGGAACTCGGCGAGTTCGAGCGTCAATTAGAGCATATTTCAGGATCTCTTGCTGTTTTACTTGAGGATACTTGCCTTAACTGTTTTGGGACTTTAATATTCGAATTTTATCTTATATTTGAGTATATCCTTGATTAAACAAAAGATAATTACCAATTGATTAGATAATAACTTCCTTATATGATTAAAGATTGATTATTTGTATTAATTGGGTAACTTATCTTGCAAGAAATTGAAATTAGGTCAAATATAGATAATGACAAAATTAATTGTTTAGTTTATATTATTTGTTATTTCATCCTTGTGTTGTGAAAAAGTTTCAATTTTCCCCTTTAGGTTTTATAGTTTAAATTTGAACTCAAAAGCTTTTTGTTTTGAAATTTAAATAGTTGAAACCCTAATGTTTTGAAATGTTTCAAAACTTGCCCTCAAGTTTTTAAATTTAAAAGTTGATTAAAAGTATTGTTTTGAAAAGTTCAGATCACACCCTTATGGTTTTATTAATTAACTAATGTGTATAATTAAAGAGATTTAATAAATCCATAAAAGTTTTGGTTTACAATTTAATTGAATTAAAAGTATAATTATTAAATTTGACCACATAGTATTTTAAAAGTGTAAAATACAACCTATACTATATATAACATTAAAACTCTAACATTATATATATGTATGAGTAAAAGTCAGTCTTACCGTTAGTAGGCCTCATTCACGAAGCTGGTCTATAAGGGGTGTTTAAGGAAATTGCCTATAAAATGGCGATTGAATGGGTATCCACTCTTACCCACCGCACTCTTGACTAGTGGAGGGTCATTAGCCGAACGGGTAGGATAGGACAGAAACCTTCCATTATAAGTATAATGAAGTAAAAAAGTCACTAAATGTTTTGACAAATTCCCAATCTTAGTTACTTTAGGAAAAAGTGAATTGATGCAATTCCATGAAATTACACTTTGTACCCTTGCGAAGACGTTAGTGGAGCGTGTGTGGTTAACCGACACACTAAATGGTTCTAAGCAAAGGTAGCAAAGGGTGACTCAATGTTTGTCATAGTTCGATGGAGCGTGTGTGGTTAACCGGCACATCGAATAGGTGACGGTAACATGTGGGGGCACCATGTATATTTGCATGGTTATTCACACCTTGTTTTGTGATCGTCGGCATCCCAGTCACAAATCGAGGGGCATATCGAGATTTAAACATGCCATTGAAAGGTTCAATGAATCTCAAAGGATCTAGGAGTTTTCAAAGCATTTAAAACTTAATCGGTTTTACGTTTTTCATGGTGGAAAATTAGTGAGTCCTCATTCACTTACCTTCAAATATTCTGCAACTAGATTACGGCATCCCTTTTCTAGGTTGTAGCGGATTGTGTTGGGTCCTAGACTTAATATCTCATTTGGGTGATTTATTAAGGACTCAACCAATCAACTAACTTGAATTCGTTTTCTCCTATTTTGTAGATGTCAAAGTATGACAACTATGGTATTCCCAAATCCCGTGGAACAAGCTTTCCACATGAAGATGATATTCCATTATTCAATCGAGGAACAAGAGATCATGCTTCACTTCCTCCACCTCCTCCAATTATTCTCCCTAACCCACAACTTCGAAAGCTTGAAAAGTTCAAGCTCACTCAAGCCCTTTTGGCAAGTAAACATGAAGAAGGAAAGTCGGTGTGTGCACACGTCCTAGAGATGAAGTCACACATTGATAGGTTAAGAATGTTGGGATCCGTTGTCTGTGAGGAGCTGGCTGTTGACTGGGTTCGTCAGTCGCTTCCTAACTCATATAGTGGGTTCGTAAGAGAATACTATATGATGAACCACGACGTGACCCTTATAGATCTCACCTATATGCTTATTGCTGCTGAATCAGCAATGGTTTGGCGCACTGGAAAAAGCAAAGTTGATTGGTGAATCTGCCTTCCAGACCTCTATGGATACAGGCAACGGAAACGAAAGGCATGCCATGATCGAAAAGTTTGATCATAAGAGAAAGGCAATGTCTGAAGTAGTTCCATGTGCTGTTCCAAAAGAGTCAATTTGCTTTTGTTGCCAAGAAAAGGGGCATTAGAGACGAAGCTGCCCTATTTACCTAAGAGATCTAAGAGATGGGAGAGTCAAAATGTATGGCTCTACTTTAGGTAAAATCCATCAACTAACTCTTTTAAGTTCCTATTCTAGATTCTTAATAC
This sequence comes from Lactuca sativa, assembly GCF_002870075.4. Classification (NCBI taxonomy): domain Eukaryota; kingdom Viridiplantae; phylum Streptophyta; class Magnoliopsida; order Asterales; family Asteraceae; genus Lactuca; species Lactuca sativa. The sequence goes on along the minus strand of NC_056626.2, from coordinate 335,094,963 downwards.
ATAATGTGATAAGATTACAATTAATGTTTTGTAGGATCGAAGAAAAGAGAGGAAGCTTAAGGGAAGAAGTGAGCAGAATCTAACCGTGAAGAAATGTATTTCAATCGCATTACTTGAAGATTAGATTCTTGAGCTACTACTTAGAGTTAGAATAAGATTGCTAAGAAATATGTATTAGCATAGTTTTTCAATGAATTGCATTGTAAGGACAAATTTTTCTGCAATAAAATAAATTTTGATTTTATATTATTTATTTATCCTTGCAATGGCGTATATGAAAATTGATGTTTGAAGGTTTCTATTATTAGCAATAATGAATTTGATTCTTAATTATGTTATTTGTGGAAATGTCGAGAATTTACCAAATAGGGAGAGTTTCTCATCGCCCAAGTTTTAATTGGACAGAAACTTGGAATCATGCAACTTGGTTGCACGATGAATGAGAAATTTCATATTTGGAAATTAGACTAATTCATTGACAAAGTGTCAAGTGAAGGACTAGGAGATCAAATACACAAAGTTGTGTGTTGATCAACTCCACCACAAGAGTAACAAAAATATTCGTCATGATTTACTAAAGGTTTAGTAAATATGATTATACTTATAAGATTAAGTGTAATTCTGAATTGATTAAAAAGGATTAAATCAATAGCATAACGAATAAGAAGAATCAAGTAGGCAGAAAAGGCAAGCACCATGAGTTCCAATAGAGTTAATTATGCATGTGAGTTCTATGAGTTCTCATTTGAACGCATAAAAGGCAAGCACCATGATCAATGGAAAGTACATTGATAGGAAAGGGTGAGCTGCTTAACTACCTGGAAGACATGGTGGACACTGGTGTTACCATAAGGCAAGAAATCAAGATTGAGAAGGTTCGGTCCATATGAGTTTGAATTTGTCGTAAACTTTGGTTTTGACAAATTCACATGGATAGGAACACATACACCATTAAAATCTAAGTGTCATAAGATTTCCTCCTTCATGAAGATGACTGTGAGGAAATGCTTTCACTAAGAGAGATTTTAAGAAGATATTAATTGTAAAAAAATTGGATTCTCGAATTCGATTATGGTTACGGTATCGCTTTCCATGATTCGAATTGTGAGAATTGGCAATTAGTCTGAATTGTTTAGACACACATATGAGCTATCTAAGGCAAAGGTGTATAAGCTTAGATAAAGGATTATCAAAGCATTAGGTATTAGAAACATGAACTTAAGAAATTCAATAGGTATTGTTTTTCTGGAAGTTAAGCTGGTTTCTGAATACATGTCAAAGCTAGTGGGAGCATAAGTGTTATGCTTATATGATAATAATCATCGTGATAGTGGGAGCATAAATGTTGTGTTTGTATGATTATTAAGGCAAGTATTGCAAGTTAGCAATATTAATTATAGAAAACAAGAGTTATACTTTGCAAAGTCGCAATGGTTGAAGAGTTGTTTTGCTATAATTAAGGGAGAGAATATTATGCTTCATTTCAAATCTAAAGGCTTAGGTTGTGGAATTTTAATAAATTTAGTCAAGGATACATAGTACGTTCTCAAATTTCGATTATGATTATGGAATCCCTCTTCATAAATCGAATTGTGAGAATGTGACACATAAAATATTATGGCAAAAGATTGATAAAGTATCGTATCTTTATGTAAGACATTATGCATCGTGTCCCACACGCGTCGGGTATAGGAACGATTGCAAGTGCTATAATATTTAACAATTCTAAAATTTTCCAAGTGTCTAGCGCATTTAGAGGGAAAAAGGAAAAGAATCGGTTTTGACTAAGATAATTAAACAGCTATCAAAGTACAATCCAAAATTCGCCAAGGATTGGTCGCTTGTGAGTAGTTGGAAGTATAGTATTGGATGGACCATATCGACATTATTATGAACAGAAAAGATTCTATTAAGAATGAGTTGTCATATGGCAAATATGGAAATGGTTCCATATTTGGAGTTGGATATTGAGAGTCTATGTCTAGATTAGAGAATTTTATGCAAAAGGATGTTCAAAGGAATATACTTTAAGTGAGAGACAACACGTCTATAGAATTGTATTGTAACAATCACAAATAGAGAGCTTTGTAATTTCATTGGCAATAGTCATTGTGATTTTTGTGCTATAACATTACGAAAGGATCATTGCATAAAATGTTAGAATCTATCATATTCTATAAGTGGCAAGAATTTGATATTCTTTCACTTGTGAAAAGGATTGGGAGTTGTGAAATGAGTATGATTGGAAATGTGTTCATTTGTTCTATTTCACAAAGTAAGAACCGTAGGTAAACATTGTGTGCATGCTAAGAGCATGGGACAAGTGTAGTAATAATTCAAGTAAGAAGTTGATTACCCGAAACAACAAATAATGAGTAATCGATATGGTGATAAATAAAAGGTGTTTTATTTGTACTCGAAGGTTTGAGGCCATATGGGATTAGTATTATTCTTGTGTTTCACTTTGCATGTTTTGACTTCCTGAATAATTTAATTGGTTCAGAACAGTCAAATTATTCGAACGGGCCACAGTCGTTCATATGTTGGAAGTAGATATGAATGAAGACTATCGTGAATTGGTGTGTGGATTGTCTAAAGAGTATTAGACATAAGAAAATGTTTGTTGCAACGTTTATGAGTGCTTATGAATATGATTTGAGCATTGGATAAACCCACGCTCACTTGGATCACTTCATGGATTTCATCATGAGTGATTGGTGAGACGATAACATCTTATATTCTTGAAATCGAGATGTGTGAGTTGTATCTTGCGAGTCGGTTGCACATTGATAATATGTAAATGCACCAGTAACTTGGTGTTATAAAATGTATTGTTGTGTGTGATTCGGTAAGTGGGTGCAAGCGAGCATTGAGTCAAAGTTTATCCGTTCCTTTTATCCAAAGTAGGATAAAAGCGATATATTTGGGCCCCTCGATGATTTAGTGATGGCACCTAGGCGCTTGGCTAAGCCGGGACTAATTTGATGTGATCAATTGTAGTCTGTTGTCAGTCGTCATAAATCGGAAGTCGGGAAATAGTATAGAGAGAATGATTAGAATTCATCTATACGATATCTGGAATGGAGGAATATATGATCCCTTATCTAAAGGACACGCGTATCTGATAAGATCAGAGTTGACAGTGGCTTTTGAAAGCTACGATAGCAGATCAGGATCTGAAGTCATACGCAGAATAGTTATTAGACTTATCCAAGTGGGAGACTGTTGGATTAGTGTCTAAATCCATAACTATTTCGGTATGTACTTGACCCGATGGTGCATGGTCCTTTTAGGTTGCCTTCACCAAAGCAACTTGATAGGATGAATTATAGAGAGAGAGAGAGGATTAATTATGATTTATTAATATATTATGAGAATAATATATTAAAGGAGAAATCATATTGTTTAATTAATATTAGTCAAGAATTAATTGATAATTAATTCTGTGGCTAAAAGACATTAATTAAACTTAAGGGACTAGAACTGTCAATTGTGTGATAGTTGAATATTGGGCTAATGGACTCCATATTAGAGGGGTGGACGAATTCTATGGGGAAACCCATTAGAAATCGTCCTAGGCCTCTAAGGAGGGAGTCCATGGGTTGCTTAGGGCTTAAGCATCCAAATTAGGGTTTCCTTGTTAGATAACCCTAATAGCCTCACTATTTAAAGGACCCTTAAGCCCCAAAAACGTGGTCAACTTGTTCCTTAGGGTTTTCACACGTTTTGGGCAGCCTCCTCTCTCGTTATTCTTCATCCTCTTGCTCTTGGTGTTTGTGAACCATTAGAGGAGTGACATTTGTGACTCTAAGCTTTCTAAAGTCATTACAAGGAGGATTTGAGATTGTTATTGCTACATAACAATCAAGGTAAGATCTAAAATCCCATTCATAAGTTAATATGATTAATTGTATGTTAGATCTAGGTTTTGAAGTCTTGGATGAATTGCATGTACAATAGAGAAACCTAGATCCAAGCATTAGGGTTTGCATGAGAACATGGGATGTTCTTATGGCCAAAACCCATCAGTGGTATCAAAGCCTTGATTGGTTTCTATTTTATTGATTCCTAGCATATTCATCCTTGTTGCAAAATCGATTTTTTGGCTCCCTGACTGCTGAACTCGACGAGTTCCAATGTGGACTCAGCGAGTTGGCTCCAACTCGGCGAGTCCATAGAGGAACTCGGCGAGTTCGAGCGTCAATTAGAGCATATTTTAGGATTTCTTGCTGTTTTACTTGAGGATACTTGCCTTAACTGTTTTGGGACTTTAATATTCGAATTTTATCTTATATTTGAGTATATCCTTGATTAAACAGAAGATAATTACCAATTGATTAGATAATAACTTCCTTATATGATTAAAGATTGATTATTTGTATTAATTGGGTAACTTATCTTGCAAGAAATTGAAATTAGGTCAAATATAGATAATGACAAAATTAATTGTTTAGTTTATATTATTTGTTATTTCATCCTTGTGTTGTGAAAAAGTTTCAATTTTCCCCTTTAGGTTTTATAGTTTAAATTTGAACTCAAAAGCTTTTTGTTTTGAAATTTAAATAGTTGAAACCCTAATGTTTTGAAATGTTTCAAAACTTGCCCTCAAGTTTTTAAATTTAAAAGTTGATTAAAAGTTAATTTAGAAATGTAAAATTCTAAAACCCTAGTATTGTTTTGAAAAGTTCAGATCACACCCTTATGGTTTTATTAATTAACTAATGTGTATAATTAAAGAGATTTAATAAATCCATAAAAGTTTTGGTTTACAATTTAATTGAATTAAAAGTATAATTATTAAATTTGACCACATAGTATTTTAAAAGTGTAAAATACAACCTATACTATATATAACATTAAAACTCTAACATTATATATATGTATGAGTAAAAGTCAGTCTTACCGTTAGTAGGCCTCATTCACGAAGCTGGTCTATAAGGGGTGTTTAAGGAAATTGCCTATAAAATGGCGATTGAATGGGTATCCACTCTTACCCACCGCACTCTTGACTAGTGGAGGGTCATTAGCCGAACGGGTAGGATAGGACAGAAACCTTCCATTATAAGTATAATGAAGTAAAAAAGTCACTAAATGTTTTGACAAATTCCCAATCTTAGTTACTTTAGGAAAAAGTGAATTGATGCAATTCCATGAAATTACACTTTGTACCCTTGCGAAGACGTTAGTGGAGCGTGTGTGGTTAACCGGCACACTAAATGGTTCTAAGCAAAGGTAGCAAAGGGTGACTCAATGTTTGTCATAGTTCGATGGAGCGTGTGTGGTTAACCGGCACATCGAATAGGTGACGGTAACATGTGGGGGCACCATGTATATTTGCATGGTTATTCACACCTTGTTTTGTGATCGTCGGCATCCCAGTCACAAATCGAGGGGCATATCGAGATTTAAACATGCCATTGAAAGGTTCAATGAATCTCAAAGGATCTAGGAGTTTTCAAAGCATTTAAAACTTAATCGGTTTTACGTTTTTCATGGTGGAAAATTAGTGAGTCCTCATTCACTTACCTTCAAATATTCTGCAACTAGATTACGGCATCCCTTTTCTAGGTTGTAGCGGATTGTGTTGGGTCCTAGACTTAATATCTCATTTGGGTGATTTATTAAGGACTCAACCAATCAACTAACTTGAATTCATTTTCTCCTATTTTGTAGATGTCAAAGTATGACAACTATGGTATTCCCAAATCCCGTGGAACAAGCTTTCCACATGAAGATGATATTCCATTATTCAATCGAGGAACAAGAGATCATGCTTCACTTCCTCCACCTCCTCCAATTATTCTCCCTAACCCACAACTTCGAAAGCTTGAAAAGTTCAAGCTCACTCAAGCCCTTTTGGCAAGTAAACATGAAGAAGGAAAGTCGGTGTGTGCACACGTCCTAGAGATGAAGTCACACATTGATAGGTTAAGAATGTTGGGATCCGTTGTCTGTGAGGAGCTGGCTGTTGACTGGGTTCGTCAGTCGCTTCCTAACTCATATAGTGGGTTCGTAAGAGAATACTATATGATGAACCACGACGTGACCCTTATAGATCTCACCTATATGCTTATTGCTGCTGAATCAGCAATGGTTTGGCGCACTGGAAAAAGCAAAGTTGATTGGTGAATCTGCCTTCCAGACCTCTATGGATACAGGCAACGGAAACGAAAGGCATGCCATGATCGAAAAGTTTGATCATAAGAGAAAGGCAATGTCTGAAGTAGTTCCATGTGCTGTTCCAAAAGAGTCAATTTGCTTTTGTTGCCAAGAAAAGGGGCATTAGAGACGAAGCTGCCCTATTTACCTAAGAGATCTAAGAGATGGGAGAGTCAAAATGTATGGCTCTACTTTAGGTAAAATCCATCAACTAACTCTTTTAAGTTCCTATTCTAGATTCTTAATACATAATGTGAAAAGATTACAATTAATGTTTTGTAGGATCGAAGAAAAGAGAGGAAGCTTAAGGGAAGAAGTGAGCAGAATCTAACCGTGAAGAAATGTATTTCAATCGCATTACTTGAAGATTAGATTCTTGAGCTACTACTTAGAGTTAGAATAAGATTGCTAAGAAATATGTATTAGCATAGTTTTTCAATGAATTGCATTGTAAGGACAAATTTTTCTGCAATAAAATAAATTTTGATTTTATATTATTTATTTATCCTTGCAATGGCATATATGAAAAATTGATGTTTGAAGGTTTCTATTATTAGCAATAATGAATTTGATTCTTAATTATGTTATTTGTGGAAATGTCGAGAATTTACCAAATAGGGAGAGTTTCTCATCGCCCAAGTTTTAATTGGACAGAAACTTGGAATCATGCAACTTGGTTGCACGATGAATGAGAAATTTCATATTTGGAAATTAGACTAATTCATTGACAAAGTGTCAAGTGAAGGACTAGGAGATCAAATACACAAAGTTGTGTGTTGATCAACTCCACCACAAGAGTAACAAAAATATTCGTCATGATTTACTAAAGGTTTAGTAAATATGATTATACTTATAAGATTAAGTGTAATTCTAAATTGATTAAAAAGGATTAAATCAATAGCATAACGAATAAGAAGAATCAAGTAGGCAGAAAAGGCAAGCACCATGAGTTCCATTAGAGTTAATTATGCATGTGAGTTCTATGAGTTCTCATTTGAACGCATAAAAGGCAAGCACCATGATCAATGGAAAGTACATTGATAGGAAAGGGTGAGCTGCTTAACTACCTGGAAGACATGGTGGACACTAGTGTTACCATAAGGCAAGAAATCAAGATTGAGAAGGTTCGGTCCATATGAGTTTGAATTTGTCGTAAACTTTGGTTTTGACAAATTCACATGGATAGGAACACATACACCATTAAAATCTAAGTGTCATAAGATTTCCTCCTTCATGAAGATGACTGTGAGGAAATGCTTTCACTAAGAGAGATTTTAAGAAGATATTAATTGTAAAAAAAATTGGATTCTCGAATTCGATTATGGTTACGGTATCGCTTTCCATGATTCGAATTGTGAGAATTGGCAATTAGTCTGAATTGTTTAGACACACATATGAGCTATCTAAGGCAAAGGTGTATAAGCTTAGATAAAGGATTATCAAAGCATTAGGTATTAGAAACATGAACTTAAGAAATTCAATAGGTATTGTTTTTCTGGAAGTTAAGTTGGTTTCTGAATACATGTCAAAGCTAGTGGGAGCATAAGTGTTATGCTTATATGATAATAATCATCGTGATAGTGGGAGCATAAATGTTGTGTTTGTATGATTATTAAGGCAATTATTGCAAGTTAGCAATATTAATTATAGAAAACAAGAGTTATACTTTGCAAAGTCGCAATGGTTGAAGAGTTGTTTTGCTATAATTAAGGGAGAGAATATTATGCTTCATTTCAAATCTAAAGGCTTAGGTTGTGGAATGTTAATAAATTTAGTCAAGGATACATAGTACGTTCTCAAATTTCGATTATGATTATGGAATCCCTCTTCATAAATCGAATTGTGAGAATGTGACACATAAAATATTATGGCAAAAGATTGATAAAGTATCGTATCTTTATGTAAGACATTATGCATCGTGTCCCACACGCGTCGGGTATAGGAACGATTGCAAGTGCTATAATATTTAACAATTCTAAAATTTTCCAAATGTCTAGCGCATTTAGAGGGAAAAAGGAAAAGAATCGGTTTTGACTAAGATAATTAAACAGCTATCAAAGTACAATCCAAAATTCGCCAAGGATTGGTCGCTTGTGAGTAGTTGGAAGTATAGTATTGGATGGACCATATCGACATTATTATGAACAGAAAAGATTCTATTAAGAATGAGTTGTCATATGGAAAATATGGAAATGGTTCCATATTTGGAGTTGGATATTGAGAGTCTATGTCTAGATTAGAGAATTTTATGCAAAAGGATGTTCAAAGGAATATACTTTAAGTGAGAGACAACACGTCTATAGAATTGTATTGTAACAATCACAAATAGAGAGCTTTGTAATTTCATTGGCAATAGTCATTGTGATTTTTGTGCTATAACATTACGAAAGGGTCATTGCATAAAATGTTAGAATCTATCATATTCTATAAGTGGCAAGAATTTGATATTCTTTCACTTGTGAAAAGGATTGGGAGTTGTGAAATGAGTATGATTGGAAATGTGTTCATTTGTTCTATTTCACAAAGTAAGAACCGTAGGTAAACATTGTGTGCATGCTAAGAGCATGGGACAAGTGTAGTAATAATTCAAGTAAGAAGTTGATTACCCGAAACAACAAATAATGAGTAATCGATATGGTGATAAATAAAAGGTGTTTTATTTGTACTCGAAGGTTTGAGGCCATATGGGATTAGTATTATTCTTGTGTTTCACTTTGCATGTTTTGACTTCCTGAATAATTTAATTGGTTCAGAACAGTCAAATTATTCGAACGGGCCACAGTCGTTCATATGTTGGAAGTAGATATGAATGAAGACTGTCGTGAATTGGTGTGTGGATTGTCTAAAGAGTATTAGACATAAGAAAATGTTTGTTGCAACGTTTATGAGTGCTTATGAATATGATTTGAGCATTGGATAAACCCACGCTCACTTGGATCACTTCATGGATTTCATCATGAGTGATTGGTGAGACGATAACATCTTATATTCTTGAAATCGAGATGTGTGAGTTGTATCTTGCGAGTCGGTTGCACATTGATAATATGTAAATGCACCAGTAACTTGGTGTTATAAAATGTATTGTTGTGTGTGATTCGGTAAGTGGGTGCAAGCGAGCATTGAGTCAAAGTTTATCCGTTCCTTTTATCCAAAGTAGGATAAAAGCGATATATTTGGGCCCCTCGATGATTTAGTGATGGCACCTAGGCGCTTGGCCAAGCCGGGACTAATTTGATGTGATCAATTGTAGTCTGTTGTCAGTCGCCATAAATCGGAAGTCGGGAAATAGTATAGAGAGAATGATTAGAATTCATCTATACGATATCTGGAATGGAGGAATATATGATCCCTTATCTAAAGGACACGCGTATCTGATAAGATCAGAGTTGACAGTGGCTTTTGAAAGCTACGATAGCAGATCAGGATCTGAAGTCATACGCAGAATAGTTATTAGACTTATCCAAGTGGGAGACTGTTGGATTAGTGTCTAAATCCATAACTATTTCGGTATGTACTTGACCCGATGGTGCATGGTCCTTTTGGGTTGCCTTCACCAAAGCAACTTGATAGGATGAATTATAGAGAGAGAGAGAGGATTAATTATGATTTCTTAATATATTATGAGAATAATATATTAAAGGAGAAATTATATTGTTTAATTAATATTAGTCAAGAATTAATTGATAATTAATTTTGTGGCTAAAAGACATTAATTAAACTTAAGGGACTAGAACTGTCAATTGTGTGATAGTTGAATATTGGGCTAATGGACTCCATATTAGAGGGGTGGTCGAATTCTATGGGGAAACCCATTAGAAATCGTCCTAGGCCTCTAAGGAGGGAGTCCATGGGTTGCTTAGGGCTTAAGCATGCAAATTAGGGTTTCCTTGTTAGATAACCCTAATAGCCTCACTATTTAAAGGACCCTTAAGCCCCAAAAACGTGGTCAACTTGTTCCTTAGGGTTTTCACACGTTTTGGGCAGCCTCCTCTCTCGTTATTCTTCATCCTCTTGCTCTTGGTGTTTGTGAACCATTAGAGGAGTGACATTTGTGACTCTAAGCTTTCTAAAGTCATTACAAGGAGGATTTGAGATTGTTATTGCTACATAACAATCAAGGTAAGATCTAAAATCCCATTCATAAGTTAATATGATTAATTGTATGTTAGATCTAGGTTTTGAAGTCTTGGATGAATTGCATGTACAATAGAGAAACCTAGATCCAAGCATTAGGGTTTGCATGAGAACATGGGATGTTCTTTTGGCCAAAACCCATCAGTGGTATCAAAGCCTTGATTGGTTTCTATTTTATTGATTCCTAGCATATTCATCCTTGTTGCAAAATCGATTTTTTGGCTCCCTGACTGCTGAACTCGACGAGTTCCAATGTGGACTCAGCGAGTTGGCTCCAACTCGGCGAGTCCATAGAGGAACTCGGCGAGTTCGAGCGTCAATTAGAGCATATTTTAGGATTTCTTGCTGTTTTACTTGAGGATACTTGCCTTAACTGTTTTGGGACTTTAATATTCGAATTTTATCTTATATTTGAGTATATCCTTGATTAAACAAAAGATAATTACCAATTGATTAGATAATAACTTCCTTATATGATTAAAGATTGATTATTTGTATTAATTGGGTAACTTATCTTGCAAGAAATTGAAATTAGGTCAAATATAGATAATGACAAAATTAATTGTTTAGTTTATATTATTTGTTATTTCATCCTTGTGTTGTGAAAAAGTTTCAATTTTCCCCTTTAGGTTTTATAGTTTAAATTTGAACTCAAAAGCTTTTTGTTTTGAAATTTAAATAGTTGAAACCCTAATGTTTTGAAATGTTTCAAAACTTGCCCTCAAGTTTTTAAATTTAAAAGTTGATTAAAAGTTAATTTAGAAATGTTAAATTCTAAAACCCTAGTATTGTTTTGAAAAGTTCAGATCACACCCTTATGGTTTTATTAATTAACTAATGTGTATAATTAAAGAGATTTAATAAATCCATAAAAGTTTTGGTTTACAATTTAATTGAATTAAAAGTATAATTATTAAATTTGACCACATAGTATTTTAAAAGTGTAAAATACAACCTATACTATATATAACATTAAAACTCTAACATTATATATATGTATGAGTAAAAGTCAGTCTTACCGTTAGTAGGCCTCATTCACGAAGCTGGTCTATAAGGGGTGTTTAAGGAAATTGCCTATAAAATGGCGATTGAATGGGTATCCACTCTTACCCACCGCACTCTTGACTAGTGGAGGGTCATTAGCCGAACGGGTAGGATAGGACAGAAACCTTCCATTATAAGTATAATGAAGTAAAAAAGTCACTAAATGTTTTGACAAATTCCCAATCTTAGTTACTTTAGGAAAAAGTGAATTGATGCAATTCCATGAAATTACACTTTGTACCCTTGCGAAGACGTTAGTGGAGCGTGTGTGGTTAACCGGCACACTAAATGGTTCTAAGCAAAGGTAGCAAAGGGTGACTCAATGTTTGTCATAGTTCGATGGAGCGTGTGTGGTTAACCGGCACATCGAATAGGTGACGGTAACATGTGGGGGCACCATGTATATTTGCATGGTTATTCACACCTTGTTTTGTGATCGTCGGCATCCCAGTCACAAATCGAGGGGCATATCGAGATTTAAACATGCCATTGAAAGGTTCAATGAATCTCAAAGGATCTAGGAGTTTTCAAAGCATTTAAAACTTAATCGGTTTTACGTTTTTCATGGTGGAAAATTAGTGAGTCTTCATTCACTTACCTTCAAATATTCTGCAACTAGATTACGGCATCCCTTTTCTAGGTTGTAGCGGATTGTGTTGGGTCCTAGACTTAATATCTCATTTGGGTGATTTATTAAGGACTCAACCAATCAACTAACTTGAATTCGTTTTCTCCTATTTTGTAGATGTCAAAGTATGACAACTATGGTATTCCCAAATCCCGTGGAACAAGCTTTCCACATGAAGATGATATTCCATTATTCAATCGAGGAACAAGAGATCATGCTTCACTTCCTCCACCTCCTCCAATTATTCTCCCTAACCCACAACTTCGAAAGCTTGAAAAGTTCAAGCTCACTCAAGCCCTTTTGGCAAGTAAACATGAAGAAGGAAAGTCGGTGTGTGCACATGTCCTAGAGATGAAGTCACACATTGATAGGTTAAGAATGTTGGGATCCGTTGTCTGTGAGGAGCTGGCTGTTGACTGGGTTCGTCAGTCGCTTCCTAACTCATATAGTGGGTTCGTAAGAGAATACTATATGATGAACCACGACGTGACCCTTATAGATCTCACCTATATGCTTATTGCTGCTGAATCAGCAATGGTTTGGCGCACTGGCAAAAGCAAAGTTGATTGGTGAATCTGCCTTCCAGACCTCTATGGATACAGGCAACGGAAACGAAAGACATGCCATGATCGAAAAGTTTGATCATAAGAGAAAGGCAATGTCTGAAGTAGTTCCATGTGCTGTTCCAAAAGAGTCAATTTGCTTTTGTTGCCAAGAAAAGGGGCATTAGAGACGAAGCTGCCCTATTTAGCTAAGAGATCTAAGAGATGGGAGAGTCAAAATGTATGGCTCTACTTTAGGTAAAATCCATCAACTAACTCTTTTAAGTTCCTATTCTAGATTCTTAATACATAATGTGATAAGATTACAATTAATTTTTTGTAGGATCGAAGAAAAGAGAGGAAGCTTAAGGGAAGAAGTGAGCAGAATCTAACCGTGAAGAAATGTATATCAATCGCATTACTTGAAGATTAGATTCTTGAGCTACTACTTAGAGTTAGAATAAGATTGCTAAGAAATATGTATTAGCATAGTTTTTCAATGAATTGCATTGTAAGGACAAATTTTTCTGCAATAAAATAAATTTTGATTTTATATTATTTATTTATCCTTGCAATGGCGTATATGAAAAATTGATGTTTGAAGGTTTCTATTATTAGCAATAATGAATTTGATTCTTAATTATGTTATTTGTGGAAATGTCGAGAATTTACCAAATAGGGAGAGTTTCTCATCATCCAAGTTTTAATTGGACAGAAACTTGGAATCATGCAACTTGGTTGCACGATGAATGAGAAATTTCATATTTGGAAATTAGACTAATTCATTGACAAAGTGTCAAGTGAAGGACTAGGAGATCAAATACACAAAGTTGTGTGTTGATCAACTCCACCACAAGAGTAACAAAAATATTCGTCATGATTTACTAAAGGTTTAGTAAATATGATTATACTTATAAGATTAAGTGTAATTCTGAATTGATTAAAAAGGATTAAATCAATAGCATAACGAATAAGAAGAATCAAGTAGGCAGAAAAGGCAAGCACCATGAGTTCCAATAGAGTTAATTATGCATGTGAGTTCTATGAGTTCTCATTTGAACGCATAAAAGGCAAGCACCATGATCAATGGAAAGTACATTGATAGGAAAGGGTGAGCTGCTTAACTACCTGGAAGACATGGTGGACACTGGTGTTACCATAAGGCAAGAAATCAAGATTGAGAAGGTTCGGTCCATATGAGTTTGAATTTGTCGTAAACTTTGGTTTTGACAAATTCACATGGATAGGAACACATACACCATTAAAATCTAAGTGTCATAAGATTTCCTCCTTCATGAAGATGACTGTGAGGAAATGCTTTCACTAAGAGAGATTTTAAGAAGATATTAATTGTAAAAAAAATTGGATTCTCGAATTCGATTATGGTTACGGTATCGCTTTCCATGATTCGAATTGTGAGAATTGGCAATTAGTCTGAATTGTTTAGACACACATATGAGCTATCTAAGGCAAAGGTGTATAAGCTTAGATAAAGGATTATCAAAGCATTAGGTATTAGAAACATGAACTTAAGAAATTCAATAGGTATTGTTTTTCTGGAAGTTAAGCTGGTTTCTGAATACATGTCAAAGCTAGTGGGAGCATAAGTGTTATGCTTATATGATAATAATCATCGTGATAGTGGGAGCATAAATGTTGTGTTTGTATGATTATTAAGGCAAGTATCGCAAGTTAGCAATATTAATTATAGAAAACAAGAGTTATACTTTGCAAAGTCGCAATGGTTGAAGAGTTGTTTTGCTATAATTAAGGGAGAGAATATTATGCTTCATTTCAAATCTAAAGGCTTAGGTTGTGGAATGTTAATAAATTTAGTCAAGGATACATAGTACGTTCTCAAATTTCGATTATGATTATGGAATCCCTCTTCATAAATCGAATTGTGAGAATGTGACACATAAAATATTTTGGCAAAAGATTGATAAAGTATCGTATCTTTATGTAAGACATTATACATCGTGTCCCACACGCGTCGGGTATAGGAACGATTGCAAGTGCTATAATATTTAACAATTCTAAAATTTTCCAAATGTCTAGCGCATTTAGAGGGAAAAAGGAAAAGAATCGGTTTTGACTAAGATAATAAACAGCTATCAAAGTACAATCCAAAATTCGCCAAGGATTGGTCGCTTGTGAGTAGTTGGAAGTATAGTATTGGATGGACCATATCGACATTATTATGAACAGAAAAGATTCTATTAAGAATGAGTTGTCATATGGAAAATATGGAAATGGTTCCATATTTGGAGTTGGATATTGAGAGTCTATGTCTAGATTAGAGAATTTTATGCAAAAGGATGTTCAAAGGAATATACTTTAAGTGAGAGACAACACGTCTATAGAATTGTATTGTAACAATCACAAATAGAGAGCTTTGTAATTTCATTGGCAATAGTCATTGTGATTTTTGTGCTATAACATTACGAAAGGATCATTGCATAAAATGTTAGAATCTATCATATTCTATAAGTGGCAAGAATTTGATATTCTTTCACTTGTGAAAAGGATTGGGAGTTTTGAAATGAGTATGATTGGAAATGTGTTCATTTGTTCTATTTCACAAAGTAAGAACCGTAGGTAAACATTGTGTGCATGCTAAGAGCATGGGACAAGTGTAGTAATAATTCAAGTAAGAAGTTGATTACCCGAAACAACAAATAATGAGTAATCGATATGGTGATAAATAAAAGGTGTTTTATTTGTACTCGAAGGTTTGAGGCCATATGGGATTAGTATTATTCTTGTGTTTCACTTTGCATGTTTTGACTTCCTGAATAATTTAATTGGTTCAGAACAGTCAAATTATTCGAACGGGCCACAGTCGTTCATATGTTGGATGTAGATATGAATGAAGACTGTTGTGAATTGGTGTGTGGATTGTCTAAAGAGTATGAGACATAAGAAAATGTTTGTTGCAACGTTTATGAGTGCTTATGAATATGATTTGAGCATTTGATAAAGCCACGCTCACTTGGATCACTTCATGGATTTCATCACGAGTGATTGGTGAGACGATAACATCTTATATTCTTGAAATCGAGATGTGTGAGTTGTATCTTGCGAGTCGGTTGCACATTGATAATATGTAAATGCACCAGTAACTTGGTGTTATAAAATGTATTGTTGTGTGTGATTCGGTAAGTGGGTGCAAGCGAGCATTGAGTCAAAGTTTATCCGTTCCTTTTATCCAAAGTAGGATAAAAGCGATATATTTGGGCCCCTCGATGATTTAGTGATGGCACCTAGGCGCTTGGCCAAGCCGGGACTAATTTGATGTGATCAATTGTAGTCTGTTGTCAGTCGTCATAAATCGGAAGTCGGGAAATAGTATAGAGAGAATGATTAGAATTTATCTATACGATATCTAGAATGGAGGAATATATGATCCCTTATCTAAAGGACACGCGTATCTGATAAGATCAGAGTTGACAGTGGCTTTTGAAAGCTACGATAGCAGATCAGGATCTGAAGTCATACGCAGAATAGTTATTAGACTTATCCAAGTGGGAGACTGTTGGATTAGTGTCTAAATCCATAACTATTTCGGTATGTACTTGACCCGATGGTGCATGGTCCTTTTGGGTTGCCTTCACCAAAGCAACTTGATAGGATGAATTATAGAGAGAGAGAGAGAGAGAGGATTAATTATGATTTATTAATATATTATGAGAATAATATATTAAAGGAGAAATCATATTGTTTAATTAATATTAGTCAAGAATTAATTGATAATTAATTTTGTGGCTAAAAGACATTAATTAAACTTACGGGACTAGAACTGTCAATTGTGTGATAGTTGAATATTGGGCTAATGGACTCCATATTAGAGGGGTGGACGAATTCTATGGGGAAACCCATTAGAAATCGTCCTAGGCCTCTAAGGAGGGAGTCCATGGGTTGCTTAGGGCTTAAGCATCCAAATTAGGGTTTCCTTGTTAGATAACCCTAATAGCCTCACTATTTAAAGGACGCTTAAGCCCCAAAAACGTGGTCAACTTGTTCCTTAGGGTTTTCACACGTTTTGGGCAGCCTCCTCTCTCGTTATTCTTCATCCTCTTGCTCTTGGTGTTTGTGAACCATTAGAGGAGTGACATTTGTGACTCTAAGCTTTCTAAAGTCATTACAAGGAGGATTTGAGATTGTTATTGCTACATAACATTCAAGGTAAGATCTAAAATCCCGTTCCTAAGTTAATATGATTAATTGTATGTTAAATCTAGTGTTTGAAGTCTTGGATGAATTGCATGTACAATAGAGAAATCTAGATCCAAGCATTAGGGTTTGCATGAGCACATAGGATGTTCTTATGGCCAAAACCCATCAGGGAGGAGACCTAACATTTCATATCAGCTTTTATGAGGCCTGCAGGGCCAGGATCGGTGCAGCAATTGTGGGATTGGGAGAGTAGAACGTCCTATTGGTTTATTCCAAGATTAAGGAACAGTACGAGGAATACCTGAGGGAGGTGCTAGAGACTCTGAGGAGGGAGTGAATTTTTGAAAAGTTCTCCAAATGTGAGTTCTGGTTGCGCGAGGTGCAATTTCTTGGGCACATTGTCAACCAGAAGGGTATACTAGTCGATTAGGCCAAGATAGAGGTCGTGATGCAGTGGGATATTCTGAGGTCTCCAACAAAGATTCGGAGTTTCCTGGGTCTAGCGGGTTATTACCGGAGATTTATTCGGGACTTCTCCAAGACTGCAGTTCCTTTGACCCGACTGACCAAGAACTCGGTGGCCTTTTGCTAGGAGCCTAAGCAGCAGGCAGCCTTCGAGACTCTCAGACAGCGGTTGTGCGGGGCACCGATTCTCACCTTGCCAGAGGATGTAGATAATTTTGTGGTTTACTGTGATGCTTTGATCACGGGTGTGGGTGCGGTACTAATGTAGCGGGTGTAGCCGTAGCATTCACTAGCAGCCAGATAGTGCTAGAGTGTTCTGAGACTGCGGGTGTAGTCGTAGCCTTCACTAGCAGCCAGATAGTGTTAGAGTGTTGTAAGTCTGTGGGAGTAGCCGTAGCATTCACTAGCAGATAGATAGTGTTAGAGTATTGTAAGTCTACGGGTGTAGCCATAGCCTTCACTAGCAGCCAGTCAGTGTAGGAAAGTGTTGTATGTCTGTGGGTGTAGCAGTAGCATTCACAAGGTTGGAAGATAGTGCTAGAATCCTCTAAGACTGCGGGTGTAGCCGTAAAATTCACTAGGTTGGTAGTATGGGAGTGTTGTTAGAACGCGGAAGGAACAGTAGTACCCACCAGTTTAGGTGCAGCAGTGAGGATATGGAAATCCATGGATTGGATTTCGGAATTACCCAGATGGATTAGATCTGGTTGAGCCAGTGATAAGATTGTAGTAATGCCACTACAGTTATGGGGTCAGGGAAGTAATGGACCGTATAAGGTTGCTTGTGATATAATGCTACCGTTGGTTTGGTGGCAATCACTTTTAGCCTTGAAATTGATGACGACAGGATTCGATGCATGGACCCGATCAGTTAGATCAGAAAATCGTTAGAGCCGCAGTGGCAAGATAGTGGTAATGGTTGACAGAAGAGGATTCTGTTTGAAAGTCGTGTGGGGACGACTGTGTGGGAATTCCTTTAGCTCCGCAGCCAGGCCAGATCCCATTATTTCAAATGACTGACAAATAAATTGAGACGCAGAAGGTCTCGATATATTTTGGAAATCAACCATGTAGCAGCATGCCGTTTCAGGCAGTTCAATGTTTCAGGCAGTTCAGTGCTTCGGACAGTTTCAATGTTACAAGCAGTAACGGTATTTTGGGATTTCACGTATGGTTAAAGTCACGCATAGCTTGGGTTATGCTAAGTCGATCACAACGGGATTATCTGAGCCTTGGCCAAGTATATGTCATCTGCAAGGATGATTGCGTCAGTGATTCTAGTGGGAACCTCGAGACTGTAGATTTTAGATGGATCAGATGTGATCTTGTTGCAAGGAACTCACTCATCTATAATTTTAGGGCCTTGCGAAGGTTGGTCACGGTTACACTGGGGAAGCCTAGGGTGTGCCCAGGATTGTAGCCATGTTACTTGAGTGGTTTGGTATGTAAGGAATGGTAAGGAATGATTTTGAGGACGAAATCTAATTTAAGTGGGGAAGAGTTGTAACACCTCGTTTATTTAATAAATAAATAAACAAATTAATGAATGAATATTAGCCCTAAAATAAATAATTATATAGCAAGGTGTTGGTCTCGAGGAGTTAATTGCTACTATATTAGAATTTGGGGGTTAAAAATGTAATTCATGGATTTAATTATAAAATGATTTTGATGGTTGAGGGCTGCCTAGTAACTTATGGGTGTCGTTTGAAAGAATTTATGGAAGCAAGGGCTAAAGGGAAACTTCTGGACTTAAATTGAAAAGTATTTTTGTGGAGAGGGAACAAAGTTAGAAAAAAAAGAAATGAAGTTAGAAATAGCATATGATATGCCCGGTGACCTTTTCTTTCCCGTCTTAAGGATAACATCTGGTACCCTAACCCTAGATTGGACGCTCCAGCTGCAACCTCTTCAACCGCCGCCGCTCAGCCGAGATTGACCGCCTCAGCCGCTGTCGGTGACGCCTAGAATAGCCAAGCATTCTTTTTTTGACACCACTGCCAAAGAAACTGTAAGCCTGAAGCCAAATCATGCATATTGTCGTCGCTGGTGACTGTAAAGATCGATGAGTTCGTGGTCACCGCCGCTCCACCTTCCCCGGTGACGCTGGGAGCAAATAGGACAATTGTCGCGGCCAACGAATGGACCTAGTTCATTGCTACGTGGTCGCAAGCGATCAAAAACCCTCGAGTAAGGCTGTCTGCTACCCTTCTATCTCCATTCCTTCGTTCTTCTTGTGGGTTGTTGTCACATACATTAGTTGATTGACGCTGGTATACCTATGGTTGCCATTTCTGCTTGTTCCAACCTCCTTAGCCGCCTAGCCGGTGGTTAAGAGCCGTGATTTCATGCTTCGGATTGGTGGGTGCTATGGTGGAACCGAGAAGTGCTTGTGGGTGTTCGATTGGCCCAAAAACCCGAGGAAAAACCACCATGGCTGCCAACCATGTTGGCCGCCACCAAATCATCTTCTTCCATTGCCACTAGCCACCGTGAGGAGGTGGCTGTGTGTGTGCTTTAGTGGGTGTCTGAACGTATTGCATAAGCTTAATGTTGTATGGATTTTTTCTTGGCTAGGAAACCGAAGGAAATTCTCAACACCATAAGGTGGTGGCTGCCACCTTCTGCCGCCGCCGCCTGCCACCTTCCTGTATTGCTGCCACCACCGTACACCACCAGTTGGGTGGCTGGAGTGTAGTATGTAATCTGAAGTATATGTATGTGTGTTTTGTCTAGTCAGAAAATCGAGAATAACCACCACCACCACCGTGAGGTGGTAGCTGCCGCCATGTACCACCACCGGCCACCACTAGAGTGGCTATGTGTGTGTGTGTTTATGTTAGTTAGTGTGTATGTGTGTGTGTGTGTTTAGCTTTAGATTAAAGCATTGTAATTTTAATTAGCAAAAAGAATATTGAAAAGGAATCAAACCACCACTATGAGGTGGTGGCTGCCGCCGTGAGCCGCCATTGACCACCACTACCCGAGGTGGTAGTGGGTGGTGCCCAACTAGTGAAATCCTAATAGGCTTAAAGATTTAGTTTTGGGCCTATGGGTCTATGATTGGGTGGGAAACCCTAATTAGCGTTTAGAAAACCCTAATATTGGATTTATTGGCCTTGGACTTATCGGGACCCACATTTTGAGCATTGGAATTGAACTATGTATTACACCCAATCACACCATATGATTTATATAGTAGAGTGATGGACTCAATAGATTAAGTCCTTAATGGGTTAAGTGAGAAACACTTAACCCTAATTGTCAATTTATATGAAACCCTAATTTCACTTGGGCCTTGAGTTGGTCCTTTCTATTGGGTTTTAGTAATTGGGCCAATAATGGACCACCTAAGAATGATCATATGGACTAGAATATTTAGATGGGCTTTAGGGTAAGGCCTATATAGGGGTTTGGGCCCAATTTTC
Organism: Lactuca sativa; assembly: GCF_002870075.4. Taxonomy (NCBI): domain Eukaryota; kingdom Viridiplantae; phylum Streptophyta; class Magnoliopsida; order Asterales; family Asteraceae; genus Lactuca; species Lactuca sativa. The sequence goes on along the minus strand of NC_056626.2, from coordinate 335,074,387 downwards.
CAATTGGGCCATAGATGGGTCATAGTTTGGGCTGGACGGTTATATGATGTTGGGCCATGAGAATGCCAAATGTTTGGACTGGACTCAAATGGTCAGGCCTTAAGGGAAGACTATGTAGAGGTTTGGGCCCAATTTGGAAAATTGGGCCATATGTTGGGCTTTGACTCATAGTAGACTTTTGGGTCTTTAGATTGGGCATTGGGCTTGAATCAAGTTAAGATAAGGGTAAGCAGTCTTTTACCCCAAGCATGGACTTATGGGTATATGTGTTGGAACCTAATTATTAATTGGGTGTTATTTTGATGTTGACAGATTCAGGAATCTGTCATCCTACAGCTAGGGTTTTGTCAGCAGGATTTCAGCAGTGTGAGATGAGTTTTCCTCCAAAAGGAATGGGTCGAAGGCACCAATCGGCCGTTTATGTATGTTAGTATATGTCGGGCTTAGGCCTGATGCCGATGTTAGCCCAATGCAACTTATATGTTTTGGACTTCGGTCCGATGTCGGGGAGGTCCCGAGAAGAGTATATGTATGCTTGACGTCTTTGTGATTCATGCATGTTATGTGTTATGTATTCCAGGGCAAGGCCGATGACGGGGTAAGCCTAATCCAGAAATAGCTTATACGTTATGTGTTCCGGACTTCGGTCCGATGTCGGGGCAAGCCCGAGGAAGTTTTTTATGTTTATATGTTATATGCTTATGTATTATGTCCTTGTTGCTATGATATGTATTGTGGACTTCGGTCCGATCCGGGCGGGGCCCAAGTTATGCCAGACCTCGGTCTGATGTCGGGCGAGGCTCGTTGCAGGGGCGGGGCCCAAGTTATGCCGATCCTCGGTCCAATGTCGGGCGAGGCCCGATGCAGTGGGCAAGGACCATTATTTGTAGCTACGTGTTTATGTTATTTGCATTATTGATGTGTTCATATGTATATCGGATTGCGGTTCGATGTCGTGCGGGGCCCGATGTAGCGGGAAAGGCCTAGTGTATGGTATGTGATACAATGGGGAGACTCATTAAGCTTCGTACTTACAGTTTTCAGTTTTGGTTTCAAGTACCTCGGTTTTCAGAAGAGCTCGAGAAGATTATAGTGCATTCACCATTTGTTCAGTCTGTGATGTTGATACTCTGATGTATTTTGACAGCTGTTATGATATTTTAAGATATATTATTTACGTTTTTCATATGATAATGTTATTTAGGGTTCTATTAGTAATTTAAAGACGAAATTTTTGGACTGTATTTTTGGGATGTTTCAAACTCCGAGTTAAAACAATTTGGATTGGACTCCTAACCTAAGGATTTCCTTGAGGTACGAGGGCAAATAGTATGTCAAGGAGAATCTCCCATATTTTGATGATATTTCCCTTGAGTAATATATATATATATATATATATATATATATATATATATATATATATATATATATATATATATATATATAGCTGCTTATAATAAACATGATGATGAATCTATAAAATTTGTTTGCATATTGTTAGCGGCCATGTCTCCTGAGCTTCAAAAGAGTTTAGAGAGTCTTGGTGCATTTGAAATAAATGAGCATCTCAAGGAAATGTTCTAGGAGAAAGCTTAAAAAGAAAGGTTCGAGAAAGTCAAATCCTTGATGTATTGTAAACATCAAGATGAGAATTGTGTTTGTACGTACGTTCAAAAGATAAAGTCGTACAATGACAAAGTAGACAATTTAGGTGTCATATTTCCAAAGGAGTTAGCCATTGATATGATCTTAAACTCACTTTCTAGTTTGTATCATTTGTTCGTCATCAACTACAATATGAAAAATCTCGACAAGACCCTAATGGAGATTCATTGCATGTTGAAAACTACCGAAGCGAGTTTACTAAAACCAAAAGCTCCAACTTTATTGCTCTTGTCTTGGCCATTGGGCATGGTGGTATAAACAACAAGAAGAAGTTTATTTGGATTAGGTGTATAAGCCAATAACTAAATTTGTATATACATAAATAAAAAGAAAGGTCATTTTAGGGTTGCTCTCAAAACTAGCAATTTACTATAATGACTTTTGGAGAGAGAGATTGATTTATTATTTGATTAATAAATAGCAATAACTAATTTGTTAATATAGTATGAGATTAATATATTAATTAGAAATAGTAATATTTAATTAATAATTAATCAGATATTAATTAGAATTAATTTTGGGATTAATTAAAATTGCAAGGTCCTAATTTGTAATTATTCAATAGTTGAACAAGAAGGTATTCCAGAACCTTCCAACCCCTTGAACAGTTTTAAAAGAAATATTAGGGTTTCTGGAATATTCCTTAAGGATAACTAGGGAGTTGGATAATTATTTAATTTGAAATAATAGTATTATATTCAAATTAGGGTTTCTAGGGTTCCCTAGTTCAGCTATGAATAGGACCTTTATCCCTATGAATTTTGGCCACTATTAGGGTTTCTGGAATATTCCTTAAGGATAACTAGGGAGTTGGATAATTATTTAATTTGAAATAATAGTATTATATTCAAATTAGGGTTTCTAGGGTACCCTAGTTCAGCTATGAATAGGACCTTTATCCCTATGAATTTTGTCCAGTATTTTTCCTAGAATGATAGCCGAAATTCTCATACCCTCTCCTCTCTCCTCTCAAGTCTTCCATTGCTAGGGTTTGTGTACAAACTACTAGAGACATCAAGCTTTTGATGTTAGCTTTCCAAAAGGCTTCAAGAAAGGAATTGTTTGGTTATTTACAATAATAATCAAAAGGTGTGTAAACCCTAATCCTTGTTATTTTCAATACTAGTAGGATGCCTTAGGGTTGTTGATATTTAATTGTTTATTTTTTTTCAATAGAGAAAACTTAGGTCGAAAATAGGTTGCATGTAAACTTAACGATTAAGTTGTTTTTTGTCTCATGCTTAATTATAACATATAAAACCTATCAGTTTTCTCATGTTAAGGGTAAATCGAATGTTGGATCTTTTAAACAAGGCCTTAATAGAAAAAGCCGGCTCTAAGATTGTGCCTAACATTGACCCTAAGGAGGCCATTTGCTTTTACTGCTAAGAGAAGGGTCACTTGAGATGTAACTATCCAAAATACCTTGAAGATGTGATGAAGAATAAAGCCTAGGGTGTTGGCTCGTCAAGTATTTTTATGATTAAACTTCATAGTGTGTCAGCTTCTAATTCTTGGGTTCTTGATATGAGATGTGTCACTCACATTTTCTCGGATTTACAGGGACTAAAGGAAAGTAGAAGACTGAAGCACGGGGAATTGAACCTGATTATGGGTAACCGAGGGATTACACCTATTACAAGGATCGAGGAATAGAAGCTTGTGTTGAATAGTGAAATGTCTTTTAGTTTATTTAATTGTTGATACCCACCTAATATGGCATGAAACATTATTTCATTTCACGCAGTATACAAGGATGGTTTTCGTTTTGCTTTTGATAATGAAAATGGTGGCATATTAGTTTATAAAAATGATTCCTTTATTTTTAAAGATTGTCTTTGTAATGGTTTTTGTGAAAGTGTTATTTTTGTAGGCAACACTAATAATCTAATTTTAAATGTTGGTTCCTCTAATTTTAATGTATTGAACAAATTGTAACACCCCGACTCTCAGGTATGAACTTTACAAATTTCTGTTTCATATTTTAAAGGTCTACTCGACAAGTTGGATGCCCTGACTCATTGAGTAGGAATGTTTTTGGCTACGTGTTTAAGTGACCAACTCACCGAGTCGGAGCCATGACTCGATGAGCTGGAGCCACTACTAGAAAACAGAGCTTTAATGACGCGCAATTTATGACACTCGGTGATTTACGATAAGCAAAAGCGTGTGATCTAAAAATAATGTCAGCTCTCTAGAAATCTTAAGGATTTAGGACGCCCAATTTTGGCGTGCCCTAAAATTAGTGTTAGAAAAAAAACACGGAGGGCACTCGTTATAAAATGTGTGACATCTAAACATGTCGCTTTATAATTTTTAATGAAACGCGCTCTTTAGTAACAAGCGGGAAAAGGAAAAAGCCAAAAATTAGAAAAGCCCGCTTTCCCCTCCCTCTTTACCCTAAAACATAATCGGAGATACTTCTTTCCCCTCCCCCACATCGACCGCTAACTACTCCCCTCACACTCCAACCACCACTTCGTGCTCTTTCCTGGTCGTCGACCCTCTTCCATCTTCGACCCTCCGCCAACGTCGCATCTTTTTCAGCGCCTTCCTCTTGCATCGACCTTCTTCAGCGCCTTCATATGTAGGATTCTACCCGCCACCCTTTCCACAAGAGCACTTTGTAATTGACGACCTGATTAGCCTCTCCTTACCTTGCTCTGTCTCACCTCACCTCGTTGGCGACCGAAGGCTCACCTCTAATCGCCGACCATTGAGACTCATCAGCACCGGCCACTATGTCCCGAATCCGCTTCCCCTCTATATTACTCCACCTACTAAAACTACTCACGAGCTTCTCTTCTACTTCTTTTCCATCAGTTCTCTCACATATCCCCTCGTTCATCTTCGCCCCTCACCCATCTCCACCCTCTCCAACCCTCACTGCCTCTTCTTGCCGCATAGCCCTCACCTGACAACTTCGATGTGAATAAATTTAAGGAAGTAGAAGTTGTTCAAGAATAAATTGCAGATGAAACCCTAATAACATTATGCGACAACGGAAGAAGACGGTGGCGTTGGAGAGCAAGCGTTCTTATGCTCTGTACTTTTTTTCCAGGTATTTTAATCCTTTCTGTAAACCCATGTAGGCTTGCATTTATTTAGTGTTTAATTTCTTTCATGATTCTCTCAAAACAAAAGTTAATACAGTGGTAAAAAATTATTAGTGAGATAAATGTAATATCACCCAACTATGAATGTTAGGGCTTTTCAACTTCATTGTGATCCATCAGAAGCTTCTCTTTTTATGACCCCCATTCCCCACCAATTTGTTGTTTTTCTATTCTTTGCAAACATTGAAGTTTTACTGATGATTTTATTAACATAAGTGGTAACAAATGTGCAAATCTGGTTATTTCTATTACCTTTTCAATCAACTCTAATAATCTGTTATGTGATTGTATCACTGTTAAAGAAGCTAAATAAGAACTGCAATGAAGCCTTTTTTCTAGTTATATGTTTTATCATTAGCTATCTCTATTGTTCAAATAAGTTTGAAAGAGATCCCTCACCTTTAATATGATATTAATGAATTCTCTTATGCACTTTAACAGATAGGAGCAGGGAAGACTTTTACTATGGAGGTGATGTGCATTTCAGTAAAATACAATGTTTCAATAACACTTGTTTTAAATGAAGTCCATATTTGACTTTTTTAATAGGGAGCCAACATTTTGGAAGCTGACAACCTTAACAAGGGACTATTACCAAGAGTGGTAGATGAACTGTTCGATGCTATAAACTTTTGTGGTGAAGCAACTGCTTACAAAATCAAACTTTGAATGGTATAAGAAATCTCTTTTTATCATGTTGTTTGAACTAGAATATGAGACATTTTTTCCAAGTGATCTTATCTTTTGTGTCTCTCATCTTTATTTTTCAGTTCTGTTTTATAATTGCAACTGGGAGTGTTTCTTGTAGAGACCATTTTGATTTATCCAATGACAACATTCAGATTAAAGAGCATAAATCACGTGTGATATTTTTGTCTGGAGTAATAGAAGTAAGTTTCAATATCTTCCATATGGAATCTTCCAATTTGTTTCATTTCCCTATCAGCCTGAAAGATAATTAACCTTGTACATATCCCAATACTAGATGGTGAAGAAGCATTCAAAGTCCTATTTGTAAAATCAGAATTTTACCTTAAGTTTTCCTAATTCAAAATTTCTATTTAAGAAACCAAATATTGATGTCTGTGAGGATCAATTCAATCATTTACACTTTATCTTCTAGGCCTTTGAGTTTCAGTAATACAAGCCCTACAGTGCGACTAGCTCCTGTAAGAATACAATCTGGAAATTACCAAGGTACAGAAGATGAAAAAAATACAGATTAACAGGGGAGAACGAAAGTAGAACATGGAAAATTGCTTTTTTGGTAAGCCTTATTAATAAAAACGAGAACGTGATGCCTTTCCTTTTGTTCTGTGTTTGATGAGTTAGAAGAAATAAACATGTAGGTATGGTATACACAAAAATGTAGTAAATTGTATTAAATCTAACAAAAAGTCTAGTCCACATGTAAAAGATAAAAGTAAAATGTAATTAAGTTTTCATTATCATGTCAAAAATAGTAATAAAAAAATACATCTGATTTGATTGTTATGAAGAGTTTTCTGAAAGGACCATCGGTTTGGTCTTTTGCGGCTTCAGTGAGAGCAAGGAAATGTTTAAAACCAGTGGTGGCAGCACCTCTACCCAACACTGCTGCTCTTGTTTTTATCAGTATTAAATCCTATATGAGCATAATGTGGAAAAAGAGAGATCTAGGAAGATCAAGCAAGCCAATAACAATAGAAGTGCCATAAAGTCCAAAAGAGTAAAAACAGTATTGTAGTATAAGACCATTGGTGGACTATGGTCATCTTATAGTATAGCATTCCTTGTCATTATCTATTTTATATGAAGATTATTTTATTGTATTAATTCACAATGATCAATTCTTCTTTGCTAAATTCATATTTTACCCTTGTTAATATACAATGATTAATTAAAATAAGCCATACTAGATAACGTATAATGGAATCCAATGGCTAAATTTTTATGATTAATTAAAATAAGCCATTAATTTTTATGTTAGAATTTTTATGCACTACTCATCATTGCTGAACCATAAGAACAAGCACCACATTGCTGACTCATCATTGTCACCGCCACTGGAGGAGGAGGAGCTACTGCTGTGGCGGGGACCACGTAGACTGCTGATGTGGCGATTGGGATCCCATACCCACGTTTGCTGAAATCTTCTAATATTATTTGTTGGTATGATTTTTTAGCCCCTGTAATACAATTTCTTTTTTACTACATGACACGGACTTCACGATTGTTGGTCTGATTTTTTTAGTGTTGTATTACTATTTGCTGTTAGTGTTGTATTACTATTTGCTGAGGATATTTTTATCATTTTCTTTTACTTTGTTTTTAACTGTTACTATTATTGCAGGTGGTCACTAGGTGCAATAATGTATGAGATGCTTGTTGGATAACCTCCATTTTATTCAGATGATCCAATAATTGCATGTAAGAAGGTATAACAAGCTGCAACTGATTATTATTTTTATTTGTTACCCGTTCCAAATATTATGAACATAAATTTTGTATATTTTGTTGTATATTTATTATTTTATTACAAACTTTTTGCCAACAACAGATGACTATTCAACAAGCTTAGGAGCTGCTGCAACAGTTTCTAGGATTGTGATTGGTGTCATGGCTGTTGCACAATATTTTTCTTCTGTTTATTTCAGTGCTTGGTAAAACAGATCATATTTCAGACCATTGATCTTTAGCGGCATTGTTCTTTTCATGGGTAATGGCATGTATGCAATGGCTTATGACATGAACCCCATTATAGTGCTTTAGCAGCATTATTTTGACTTTTGACCTCAAAAGTCAAAACTCACACCTTATTTTGATAATGACAATCTTTGGTTTTTATATAATTTACAGGCTTGGTTCAGCTAGAGCTGTGAACAGAAGGTATATCCATGATTGTGTGCCATTAAAGATCCGAATTCAGGCTTCTGCTGATTTTGTTAGTGCAAGTGCCAACTTCTGACTTATTAAGAATTATCTTTTAGGTACAACACTTTATGGTAGATGCTTTATGTATGTTGGACACTATTTCAGTTTGATTTACTTATGTAGTATCACATGCAGGTTTCCTATGGCATTCACCACCACAATGTTGTCACGGGGTATGCTTGAAATTGTTGGGTTCACAAAAAAGATCTAGGAAATGCGAAAACAACTATCTATTGGGTGACTGGTTATCTTCTGAGTTATTAATACATAGGTATATATTAATATATTATCAGATACAAATTGTTCATTATATCCAAATTATTAATACATAGGTATATATTAATATATTATCAGATACAAGAAGTGAAAAAGAAACATCCGTTTACATACTATATATATTAATAGATTAAGGGGCTGCTTTTTTTACTTAATGGGCTTAATGGGTTAAGCCAAAAATTCAGGCTTAATGTATTAAAACACTAATTCTATGCCTGTTTTCCCTATCTTTTTTTTCCTCCCAACTCTTCTTTGGAAAGGGTAAAATGGTCATTTCATTTCATTAATTAGATGGTTTATTTAATCTAGAATAGAAACAGACTCCCAACTCTTCTTTGGAAAGGGTATAATGTTTAAATAAAAAATCAAAAAGTTTATAATTATGATAATCACACTTATTATTTCAATTTTACCAAAAGGGAATCATGGTAACATTTGTTTGCCCTGGGCCAACAGAGACATCAAATGCACCTGCTACAAGCACAACATCCAAGCAGGTTAGTTTCATATCTTGTTCCATCACCTGCTGCTAAAATAAAGCATGATATTTGTTATAAAGGGAAAAACTCCAACAAACTATGCCCATTGTTTCATATTAGGTCCTTATGGGTTGGCAATAACAGGTTTACTAGTAACAAGTTTAACATATGTGTCTTTGTTATACATACAGATTAGGAAGGTAGATCCGACTTTGGACATGGAGGCTGATGAAGGATACAATTACACACATATCATAATTTATACAACACTGCTGCTCTTGTTTTTATTAGTATTAAATCCTATATGAGCATAACGTGGAAAAAGAGAGATCTAGGAAGATCAAGCAAGCCAATAACAATAGAAGTGCCATAAAGTCCAAAAGAGTAAAAACAGTATTGTAGTATAAGACCATTGGTGGACTATGGTCATCTTATAGTATAGCATTCCTTGTCATTATCTATTTTATATGAAGATTATTTTATTGTATTAATTCACAATGATCAATTCTTCTTTGATAAATTCATATTTTACCCTTGTTAATATACAATGATTAGTTAAAATAAGCCATACTAGATAACGTATAATGGAATCCAATGGCTAAATTTTTATGATTAATTAAAATAAGCCATTAATTTTTATGTTAGAATTTTTATGCACTGCTCATCATTGCTGAACCATAAGAACAAGCACCACATTGCTGACTCATCATTGTCACCGCCACTGGAGGAGGAGGAGCTACTGCTGTGGCGGGGACCACGTAGACTGCTGATGTGGCGATTGGGATCCCATACCCACGTTTGCTGAAATCTTCTAATATTATTTGTTGGTATGATTTTTTAGCCCCTGTAATACAATTTCTTTTTTACTACATGACACGGACTTCACGATTGTTGGTCTGATTTTTTTAGTGTTGTATTACTATTTGCTGTTAGTGTTGTATTACTATTTGCTGAGGATATTTTTATCATTTTCTTTTACTTTGTTTTTAACTGTTACTATTATTGCAGGTGGTCACTAGGTGCAATAATGTATGAGATGCTTGTTGGATAACCTCCATTTTATTCAGATGATCCAATAATTGCATGTAAGAAGGTATAACAAGCTGCAACTGATTATTATTTTTATTTGTTACCCGTTCCAAATATTATGAACATAAATTTTGTATATTTTGTTGTATATTTATTATTTTATTACAAATTTTTGCCAACAACAGATGACTATTCAACAAGCTTAGGAGCTGCTGCAACAGTTTCTAGGATTGTGATTGGTGTCATGGCTGTTGCACAATATTTTTCTTCTGTTTATTTCAGTGCTTGGTAAAACAGATCATATTTCAGACCATTGATCTTTAGCAGCATTGTTCTTTTCATGGGTAATGGCATGTATGCAATGGCTTATGACATGAACCCCATTATAGTGCTTTAGCAGCATTATTTAGACTTTTGACCTCAAAAGTCAAAACTCACACCTTATTTTGATAATGACAATCTTTGGTTTTTATATAATTTACAGGCTTGGTTCAGCTAGAGCTGTGAACAGAAGGTATATCCATGATTGTGTGCCATTAAAGATCCGAATTCAGGCTTCTGCTGATTTTGTTAGTGCAAGTGCCAACTTCTGACTTATTAAGAATTATCTTTTAGGTACAACACTTTATGGTAGATGCTTTATGTATGTTGGACACTATTTCAGTTTGATTTACTTATGTAGTATCACATGCAGGTTTCCTATGGCATTCACCACCACAATGTTGTCACGGGGTATGCTTGAAATTGTTGGGTTCACAAAAAAGATCTAGGAAATGCGAAAACAACTATCTATTGGGTGACTGGTTATCTTCTGAGTTATTAATACATAGGTATATATTAATATATTATCATATACAAATTGTTCATTATATCCAAATTATTAATACATAGGTATATATTAATATATTATCAGATACAAGAAGTGAAAAAGAAACATCCGTTTACATACTATATATATTAATAGATTAAGGGGCTGCTTTTTTTTACTTAATGGGCTTAATGGGTTAAGCCAAAAATTCAGGCTTAATGTATTAAAACACTAATTCTATGCCTGTTTTCCCTTCTTTTTTTTTCCTCCCAACTCTTCTTTGGAAAGGGTAAAATGGTCATTTCATTTCATTAATTAGATGGTTTATTTAATCTAGAATAGAAACAGACTCCCAACTCTTCTTTGGAAAGGGTATAATGTTTAAATAAAAAATCAAAAAGTTTATAATTATGATAATCACACTTATTATTTCAATTTTACCAAAAGGGAATCATGGTAACATTTGTTTGCCCTGGGCCAACAGAGACATCAAATGCACCTGCTACAAGCACAACATCCAAGCAGGTTAGTTTCATATCTTGTTCCATCACCTGCTGCTAAAATAAAGCATGATATTTGTTATAAAGGGAAAAACTCCAACAAACTATGCCCATTGTTTCATATTAGGTCCTTATGGGTTGGCAATAACAGGTTTACTAGTAACAAGTTTAACACATGTGTCTTTGTTATACATACAGATTAGGAAGGTAGATCCGACTTTGGACATGGAGGCTGATGAAGGATACAATTACACACATATCATAATTTATACAACACTGCTGCTCTTGTTTTTATTAGTATTAAATCCTATATGAGCATAACGTGGAAAAAGAGAGATCTAGGAAGATCAAGCAAGCCAATAACAATAGAAGTGCCATAAAGTCCAAAAGAGTAAAAACAGTATTGTAGTATAAGACCATTGGTGGACTATGGTCATCTTATAGTATAGCATTCCTTGTCATTATCTATTTTATATGAAGATTATTTTATTGTATTAATTCACAATGATCAATTCTTCTTTGCTAAATTCATATTTTACCCTTGTTAATATACAATGATTAATTAAAATAAGCCATACTAGATAACGTATAATGGAATCCAATGGCTAAATTTTTATGATTAATTAAAATAAGCCATTAATTTTTATGTTAGAATTTTTATGCACTGCTCATCATTGCTGAACCATAAGAACAAGCACCACATTGCTGACTCATCATTGTCACCGCCACTGGAGGAGGAGGAGCTACTGCTGTGGCGGGGACCACGTAGACTGCTGATGTGGCGATTGGGATCCCATACCCACGTTTGCTGAAATCTTCTAATATTATTTGTTGGTATGATTTTTTAGCCCCTGTAATACAATTTCTTTTTTACTACATGACACGGACTTCACGATTGTTGGTCTGATTTTTTTAGTGTTGTATTACTATTTGCTGTTAGTGTTGTATTACTATTTGCTGAGGATATTTTTATCATTTTCTTTTACTTTGTTTTTAACTGTTACTATTATTGCAGGTGGTCACTAGGTGCAATAATGTATGAGATGCTTGTTGGATAACCTCCATTTTATTCAGATGATCCAATAATTGCATGTAAGAAGGTATAACAAGCTGCAACTGATTATTATTTTTATTTGTTACCCGTTCCAAATATTATGAACATAAATTTTGTATATTTTGTTGTATATTTATTATTTTATTACAAATTTTTGCCAACAACAGATGACTATTCAACAAGCTTAGGAGCTGCTGCAACAGTTTCTAGGATTGTGATTGGTGTCATGGCTGTTGCACAATATTTTTCTTCTGTTTATTTCAGTGCTTGGTAAAACAGATCATATTTCAGACCATTGATCTTTAGCAGCATTGTTCTTTTCATGGGTAATGGCATGTATGCAATGGCTTATGACATGAACCCCATTATAGTGCTTTAGCAGCATTATTTTGACTTTTGACCTCAAAAGTCAAAACTCACACCTTATTTTGATAATGACAATCTTTGGTTTTTATATAATTTACAGGCTTGGTTCAGCTAGAGCTGTGAACAGAAGGTATATCCATGATTGTGTGCCATTAAAGATCCGAATTCAGGCTTCTGCTGATTTTGTTAGTGCAAGTGCCAACTTCTGACTTATTAAGAATTATCTTTTAGGTACAACACTTTATGGTAGATGCTTTATGTATGTTGGACACTATTTCAGTTTGATTTACTTATGTAGTATCACATGCAGGTTTCCTATGGCATTCACCACCACAATGTTGTCACGGGGTATGCTTGAAATTGTTGGGTTCACAAAAAAGATCTAGGAAATGCGAAAACAACTATCTATTGGGTGACTGGTTATCTTCTGAGTTATTAATACATAGGTATATATTAATATATTATCATATACAAATTGTTCATTATATCCAAATTATTAATACATAGGTATATATTAATATATTATCAGATACAAGAAGTGAAAAAGAAACATCCGTTTACATACTATATATATTAATAGATTAAGGGGCTGCTTTTTTTTACTTAATGGGCTTAATGGGTTAAGCCAAAAATTCAGGCTTAATGTATTAAAACACTAATTCTATGCCTGTTTTCCCTTCTTTTTTTTTCCTCCCAACTCTTCTTTGGAAAGGGTAAAATGGTCATTTCATTTCATTAATTAGATGGTTTATTTAATCTAGAATAGAAACAGACTCCCAACTCTTCTTTGGAAAGGGTATAATGTTTAAATAAAAAATCAAAAAGTTTATAATTATGATAATCACACTTATTATTTCAATTTTACCAAAAGGGAATCATGGTAACATTTGTTTGCCCTGGGCCAACAGAGACATCAAATGCACCTGCTACAAGCACAACATCCAAGCAGGTTAGTTTCATATCTTGTTCCATCACCTGCTGCTAAAATAAAGCATGATATTTGTTATAAAGGGAAAAACTCCAACAAACTATGCCCATTGTTTCATATTAGGCCCTTATGGGTTGGCAATAACAGGTTTACTAGTAACAAGTTTAACATATGTGTCTTTGTTATACATACAGATTAGGAAGGTAGATCCGACTTTGGACATGGAGGCTGATGAAGGATACAATTACACACATATCATAATTTATACAACACTGCTGCTCTTGTTTTTATTAGTATTAAATCCTATATGAGCATAACGTGGAAAAAGAGAGATCTAGGAAGATCAAGCAAGCCAATAACAATAGAAGTGCCATAAAGTCCAAAAGAGTAAAAACAGTATTGTAGTATAAGACCATTGGTGGACTATGGTCATCTTATAGTATAGCATTCCTTGTCATTATCTATTTTATATGAAGATTATTTTATTGTATTAATTCACAATGATCAATTCTTCTTTGCTAAATTCATATTTTACCCTTGTTAATATACAATGATTAATTAAAATAAGCCATACTAGATAACGTATAATGGAATCCAATGGCTAAATTTTTATGATTAATTAAAATAAGCCATTAATTTTTATGTTAGAATTTTTATGCACTGCTCATCATTGCTGAACCATAAGAACAAGCACCACATTGCTGACTCATCATTGTCACCGCCACTGGAGGAGGAGGAGCTACTGCTGTGGCGGGGACCACGTAGACTGCTGATGTGGCGATTGGGATCCCATACCCACGTTTGCTGAAATCTTCTAATATTATTTGTTGGTATGATTTTTTAGCCCCTGTAATACAATTTCTTTTTTACTACATGACACGGACTTCACGATTGTTGGTCTGATTTTTTTAGTGTTGTATTACTATTTGCTGTTAGTGTTGTATTACTATTTGCTGAGGATATTTTTATCATTTTCTTTTACTTTGTTTTTAACTGTTACTATTATTGCAGGTGGTCACTAGGTGCAATAATGTATGAGATGCTTGTTGGATAACCTCCATTTTATTCAGATGATCCAATAATTGCATGTAAGAAGGTATAACAAGCTGCAACTGATTATTATTTTTATTTGTTACCCGTTCCAAATATTATGAACATAAATTTTGTATATTTTGTTGTATATTTATTATTTTATTACAAATTTTTGCCAACAACAGATGACTATTCAACAAGCTTAGGAGCTGCTGCAACAGTTTCTAGGATTGTGATTGGTGTCATGGCTGTTGCACAATATTTTTCTTCTGTTTATTTCAGTGCTTGGTAAAACAGATCATATTTCAGACCATTGATCTTTAGCAGCATTGTTCTTTTCATGGGTAATGGCATGTATGCAATGGCTTATGACATGAACCCCATTATAGTGCTTTAGCAGCATTATTTTGACTTTTGACCTCAAAAGTCAAAACTCACACCTTATTTTGATAATGACAATCTTTGGTTTTTATATAATTTACAGGCTTGGTTCAGCTAGAGCTGTGAACAGAAGGTATATCCATGATTGTGTGCCATTAAAGATCCGAATTCAGGCTTCTGCTGATTTTGTTAGTGCAAGTGCCAACTTCTGACTTATTAAGAATTATCTTTTAGGTACAACACTTTATGGTAGATGCTTTATGTATGTTGGACACTATTTCAGTTTGATTTACTTATGTAGTATCACATGCAGGTTTCCTATGGCATTCACCACCACAATGTTGTCACGGGGTATGCTTGAAATTGTTGGGTTCACAAAAAAGATCTAGGAAATGCGAAAACAACTATCTATTGGGTGACTGGTTATCTTCTGAGTTATTAATACATAGGTATATATTAATATATTATCATATACAAATTGTTCATTATATCCAAATTATTAATACATAGGTATATATTAATATATTATCAGATACAAGAAGTGAAAAAGAAACATCCGTTTACATACTATATATATTAATAGATTAAGGGGCTGCTTTTTTTTACTTAATGGGCTTAATGGGTTAAGCCAAAAATTCAGGCTTAATGTATTAAAACACTAATTCTATGCCTGTTTTCCCTTCTTTTTTTTTTCCTCCCAACTCTTCTTTGGAAAGGGTAAAATGGTCATTTCATTTCATTAATTAGATGGTTTATTTAATCTAGAATAGAAACAGACTCCCAACTCTTCTTTGGAAAGGGTATAATGTTTAAATAAAAAATCAAAAAGTTTATAATTATGATAATCACACTTATTATTTCAATTTTACCAAAAGGGAATCATGGTAACATTTGTTTGCCCTGGGCCAACAGAGACATCAAATGCACCTGCTACAAGCACAACATCCAAGCAGGTTAGTTTCATATCTTGTTCCATCACCTGCTGCTAAAATAAAGCATGATATTTGTTATAAAGGGAAAAACTCCAACAAACTATGCCCATTGTTTCATATTAGGTCCTTATGGGTTGGCAATAACAGGTTTACTAGTAACAAGTTTAACATATGTGTCTTTGTTATACATACAGATTAGGAAGGTAGATCCGACTTTGGACATGGAGGCTGATGAAGGATACAATTACACACATATCATAATTTATACAACACTGCTGCTCTTGTTTTTATTAGTATTAAATCCTATATGAGCATAACGTGGAAAAAGAGAGATCTAGGAAGATCAAGCAAGCCAATAACAATAGAAGTGCCATAAAGTCCAAAAGAGTAAAAACAGTATTGTAGTATAAGACCATTGGTGGACTATGGTCATCTTATAGTATAGCATTCCTTGTCATTATCTATTTTATATGAAGATTATTTTATTGTATTAATTCACAATGATCAATTCTTCTTTGCTAAATTCATATTTTACCCTTGTTAATATACAATGATTAATTAAAATAAGCCATACTAGATAACGTATAATGGAATCCAATGGCTAAATTTTTATGATTAATTAAAATAAGCCATTAATTTTTATGTTAGAATTTTTATGCACTGCTCATCATTGCTGAACCATAAGAACAAGCACCACATTGCTGACTCATCATTGTCACCGCCACTGGAGGAGGAGGAGCTACTGCTGTGGCGGGGACCACGTAGACTGCTGATGTGGCGATTGGGATCCCATACCCACGTTTGCTGAAATCTTCTAATATTATTTGTTGGTATGATTTTTTAGCCCCTGTAATACAATTTCTTTTTTACTACATGACACGGACTTCACGATTGTTGGTCTGATTTTTTTAGTGTTGTATTACTATTTGCTGTTAGTGTTGTATTACTATTTGCTGAGGATATTTTTATCATTTTCTTTTACTTTGTTTTTAACTGTTACTATTATTGCAGGTGGTCACTAGGTGCAATAATGTATGAGATGCTTGTTGGATAACCTCCATTTTATTCAGATGATCCAATAATTGCATGTAAGAAGGTATAACAAGCTGCAACTGATTATTATTTTTATTTGTTACCCGTTCCAAATATTATGAACATAAATTTTGTATATTTTGTTGTATATTTATTATTTTATTACAAATTTTTGCCAACAACAGATGACTATTCAACAAGCTTAGGAGCTGCCGCAACAGTTTCTAGGATTGTGATTGGTGTCATGGCTGTTGCACAATATTTTTCTTCTGTTTATTTCAGTGCTTGGTAAAACAGATCATATTTCAGACCATTGATCTTTAGCAGCATTGTTCTTTTCATGGGTAATGGCATGTATGCAATGGCTTATGACATGAACCCCATTATAGTGCTTTAGCAGCATTATTTTGACTTTTGACCTCAAAAGTCAAAACTCACACCTTATTTTGATAATGACAATCTTTGGTTTTTATATAATTTACAGGCTTGGTTCAGCTAGAGCTGTGAACAGAAGGTATATCCATGATTGTGTGCCATTAAAGATCCGAATTCAGGCTTCTGCTGATTTTGTTAGTGCAAGTGCCAACTTCTGACTTATTAAGAATTATCTTTTAGGTACAACACTTTATGGTAGATGCTTTATGTATGTTGGACACTATTTCAGTTTGATTTACTTATGTAGTATCACATGCAGGTTTCCTATGGCATTCACCACCACAATGTTGTCACGGGGTATGCTTGAAATTGTTGGGTTCACAAAAAAGATCTAGGAAATGCGAAAACAACTATCTATTGGGTGACTGGTTATCTTCTGAGTTATTAATACATAGGTATATATTAATATATTATCATATACAAATTGTTCATTATATCCAAATTATTAATACATAGGTATATATTAATATATTATCAGATACAAGAAGTGAAAAAGAAACATCTGTTTACATACTATATATATTAATAGATTAAGGGGCTGCTTTTTTTTACTTAATGGGCTTAATGGGTTAAGCCAAAAATTCAGGCTTAATGTATTAAAACACTAATTCTATGCCTGTTTTCCCTTCTTTTTTTTCCTCCCAACTCTTCTTTGGAAAGGGTAAAATGGTCATTTCATTTCATTAATTAGATGGTTTATTTAATCTAGAATAGAAACAGACTCCCAACTCTTCTTTGGAAAGGGTATAATGTTTAAATAAAAAATCAAAAAGTTTATAATTATGATAATCACACTTATTATTTCAATTTTACCAAAAGGGAATCATGGTAACATTTGTTTGCCCTGGGCCAACAGAGACATCAAATGCACCTGCTACAAGCACAACATCCAAGCAGGTTAGTTTCATATCTTGTTCCATCACCTGCTGCTAAAATAAAGCATGATATTTGTTATAAAGGGAAAAACTCCAACAAACTATGCCAATTGTTTCATATTAGGTCCTTATGGGTTGGCAATAACAGGTTTACTAGTAACAAGTTTAACACATGTGTCTTTGTTATACATACAGATTAGGAAGGTAGATCCGACTTTGGACATGGAGGCTGATGAAGGATACAATTACACACATATCATAATTTATACAACACTGCTGCTCTTGTTTTTATTAGTATTAAATCCTATATGAGCATAACGTGGAAAAAGAGAGATCTAGGAAGATCAAGCAAGCCAATAACAATAGAAGTGCCATAAAGTCCAAAAGAGTAAAAACAGTATTGTAGTATAAGACCATTGGTGGACTATGGTCATCTTATAGTATAGCATTCCTTGTCATTATCTATTTTATATGAAGATTATTTTATTGTATTAATTCACAATGATCAATTCTTCTTTGCTAAATTCATATTTTACCCTTGTTAATATACAATGATTAATTAAAATAAGCCATACTAGATAACGTATAATGGAATCCAATGGCTAAATTTTTATGATTAATTAAAATAAGCCATTAATTTTTATGTTAGAATTTTTATGCACTGCTCATCATTGCTGAACCATAAGAACAAGCACCACATTGCTGACTCATCATTGTCACCGCCACTGGAGGAGGAGGAGCTACTGCTGTGGCGGGGACCACGTAGACTGCTGATGTGGCGATTGGGATCCCATACCCACGTTTGCTGAAATCTTCTAATATTATTTGTTGGTATGATTTTTTAGCCCCTGTAATACAATTTCTTTTTTACTACATGACACGGACTTCACGATTGTTGGTCTGATTTTTTTAGTGTTGTATTACTATTTGCTGTTAGTGTTGTATTACTATTTGCTGAGGATATTTTTATCATTTTCTTTTACTTTGTTTTTAACTGTTACTATTATTGCAGGTGGTCACTAGGTGCAATAATGTATGAGATGCTTGTTGGATAACCTCCATTTTATTCAGATGATCCAATAATTGCATGTAAGAAGGTATAACAAGCTGCAACTGATTATTATTTTTATTTGTTACCCGTTCCAAATATTATGAACATAAATTTTGTATATTTTGTTGTATATTTATTATTTTATTACAAATTTTTGCCAACAACAGATGACTATTCAACAAGCTTAGGAGCTGCTGCAACAGTTTCTAGGATTGTGATTGGTGTCATGGCTGTTGCACAATATTTTTCTTCTGTTTATTTCAGTGCTTGGTAAAACAGATCATATTTCAGACCATTGATCTTTAGCAGCATTGTTCTTTTCATGGGTAATGGCATGTATGCAATGGCTTATGACATGAACCCCATTATAGTGCTTTAGCAGCATTATTTTGACTTTTGACCTCAAAAGTCAAAACTCACACCTTATTTTGATAATGACAATCTTTGGTTTTTATATAATTTACAGGCTTGGTTCAGCTAGAGCTGTGAACAGAAGGTATATCCATGATTGTGTGCCATTAAAGATCCGAATTCAGGCTTCTGCTGATTTTGTTAGTGCAAGTGCCAACTTCTGACTTATTAAGAATTATCTTTTAGGTACAACACTTTATGGTAGATGCTTTATGTATGTTGGACACTATTTCAGTTTGATTTACTTATGTAGTATCACATGCAGGTTTCCTATGGCATTCACCACCACAATGTTGTCACGGGGTATGCTTGAAATTGTTGGGTTCACAAAAAAGATCTAGGAAATGCGAAAACAACTATCTATTGGGTGACTGGTTATCTTCTGAGTTATTAATACATAGGTATATATTAATATATTATCATATACAAATTGTTCATTATATCCAAATTATTAATACATAGGTATATATTAATATATTATCAGATACAAGAAGTGAAAAAGAAACATCCGTTTACATACTATATATATTAATAGATTAAGGGGCTGCTTTTTTTTACTTAATGGGCTTAATGGGTTAAGCCAAAAATTCAGGCTTAATGTATTAAAACACTAATTCTATGCCTGTTTTTCCTTCTTTTTTTTCCTCCCAACTCTTCTTTGGAAAGGGTAAAATGGTCATTTCATTTCATTAATTAGATGGTTTATTTAATCTAGAATAGAAACAGACTCCCAACTCTTCTTTGGAAAGGGTATAATGTTTAAATAAAAAATCAAAAAGTTTATAATTATGATAATCACACTTATTATTTCAATTTTACCAAAAGGGAATCATGGTAACATTTGTTTGCCCTGGGCCAACAGAGACATCAAATGCACCTGCTACAAGCACAACATCCAAGCAGGTTAGTTTCATATCTTGTTCCATCACCTGCTGCTAAAATAAAGCATGATATTTGTTATAAAGGGAAAAACTCCAACAAACTATGCCCATTGTTTCATATTAGGTCCTTATGGGTTGGCAATAACAGGTTTACTAGTAACAAGTTTAACATATGTGTCTTTGTTATACATACAGATTAGGAAGGTAGATCCGACTTTGGACATGGAGGCTGATGAAGGATACAATTACACACATATCATAATTTATGCAATTTATTTTATTTTTTGACTATGAAATTTTATTTTATATTATGCAATGGATAGTATTTTTTGTATATGGTATTTTATTTCTATTATGAGAGATTAAATGCAAATTTAATTTAAAAATTATTAAATATATAAATATATTTTTTTCTATTATGAGACATGAAATGCAAATTTAATTTTAAAATAAGTAAACCTATAAATATTTTTTTTAAAAAAAAAATTAAAATTACGATACCAGAAATGTGTGTCGTCTTCATTTATGACATGGGCTTTCTTGACAGGGGCTTCCTTGATACCCATTGTGTGTCATAAACACGCGCGTCGTAAGGTTACGACACGCAAATCCGTGTTGTCTTCCTTTATGACAGGGCCTTCCTTGATACGCATTGCGTGTCATAACCGTGCGTCGTAAATGCGCGTCATAAATGCGCGTCGTCTCTCTTTATGACAGGGCCTTCCTTGACGCGCATTTGCGCGTCGTCTCTCTTTATGACAGGGCCTTCCTTGACGCGCATTTGCGCGTCGTCTGAGCGTTTTACGACGCGAAATGAGCGTCGTAAAAGGCTGTTTTTCTAGTAGCTGAAGGATGAAACCCTAATTTCCGGGGCTTTGCACCCTATTTAAAGGGTCATTAGCCTCCCTTAGCATCTCTTATAGCCCCCTTTGAGCCCAGAAACCCTAAATTGCGTTTTCTCTCCATATTTGTGTGTTTTTAAGCTTGGAAGTAAGATCTTGTTGCAAGGAACTTGAAGATCAAGAAGTTTGAGGCAAGGAACATTTATAGATCTGAAGTGTATGCTAGTTTAGCATTATTTAAAGGTATCGAGTCGTTACCTTGACCTCCTTCTAGCTAGATCCTTCTATATTTGAGTTTTGGGGCCTTTTAGCATATTGGTGTTTCATTTCGGGTGATGAACCCAGATCTGAAGTTGCAACTTCATATCTAGGCTCATCTTGGTCCGTATAATCATAAAGTTTTAGTTTTTATCATGATAGTGCATTCCCCTTGACTAGAACCTCTTCTTTAGCTTGTTTTAGGCCATTATCACCTTGCATCTACGTAAAGTTTGCAACTTTCCGTAAGAAGTATGCCTTAGGAGCTTAGATCTGAATTATGGAGCTTTAGAGTGGCTTAAAAATCATCTGGATGGAGAAAAGACTAAAGGGACTCAACGAGTTGCATGGCCAACTCGACGAGTCCGATGAAGATTGTCATGCAAGGACTTCTGCATAGACTCGGCGAGTCAGTAGGACGACTCGGCGAGTCAGCCAGGGTTTTCCCGACGTTTGGACATGCATGGACTCGGCGAGTTGTAGGGAAACTCGACGAGAAAACTGGGGGATTCACAATTTATTAAGTTCTGGAAGGAATCGATGAGACACTGAGATGTACTCGATGAGTTGGGTCAACATGGTCTGTTGACCTTGACCATTGACTTTGTCTTTGACCAAGGGTTGACCAGTTTGACTTCTGGGTGTATTTTTGGTAAATTGGAAATTTATGTAATGACTACATGGTCAATATAGGTGGTGGAGCCCGTGGTTGTGATTCCAGAGTTTGAGCTTATCTCTTCAGTCAACATTTGCGAGGTGATTTTTCCTCACTATACTCAAGGGTCGAAGGCACCAAGGTCGGCCTTTTGGATTGTTATCCTGATATGTTATGCTAGTATGATCTGTTAGATTAGTATCCTGGTAGATAGGATGGTATTATGCTATTATGATCCGTTAGATAAGCATCCTGGTAGATAGGATGTTATTATGTTGTTGTGATCTGTTAGATCGGTTTGTCTATCTATAGACTGTTATGTGATTATCTATTATATGTGCACATGTTTGAGTGGTGGTTAAGGCTTATCTGCTTTGTGCGAAAGCCAACAGACCTGGGCATTCCAACCCGATGGTTGTGGGCTGTGAGTATTCCATACCGAGGATGATTGGACTCGTAGTATGTGGGTGTTCTAACTTGTTGGTTGTGGGCCTGGGGTATTCCAATCTGATGGTTGATTGGACCCATAGTATGTTGGCATTTCGACAGGATGTTTGAGGGCATGGGGTATTCCAACCCGATGGTTGACTAGACCCATAGTATGTTGTTTGTGATTATGTGTGTATTGTTGTGTGTATGGGTATATAGGGGGAACTCACTAAGCTTCGGGCTTATAATTTTAGTTTTTTTCAGGTACATCGGATGATCGTGGAAAGGCAAAGGCGTGATCGTACAGCTCCTCACATCGATGACTTTGTTTCTGGGATAATCTGATATTATACTATTTTTGAAAACAAGACTGTAATGTTTAATGGTTTTTGAAATGTTTTAAAAAGTTTAAATTTGGCATGATTTTTATGGGTGTTATAAGTTGGTATCAGAGCCTTGGTTTGAGTGAATTGGAGGAACACTTGTGTGAATCCAATCTCAAATCAAAGAAAATATTTTCAAAAGATTTTTAAAGGGTTTTCAAAATTAGTAAAGGAGGATGCAGAGTGTACGACTAGCCGGAGGCAGTAAGTAAACCCCAAAATACCATACGGCTATTTGATATTGTGATATGTTAGAACAACATGCTAGTACTAGGCTAGGGATCTTTAGGAACTACATATTGTATTATGTCTGATAGCCTAGGGTTTTCCTTATATAAGATTGACATCATTACTGCAGTTTCTTAGTGTATGCATCACGGTTGTACATAATTAAGATCTTATAGCCTGAGAATGTTTAGTTCGGCTTTATTTCCTGTTTCTTTTTTGGTTGTTGGCTTAGAGTAGGACCGAGTATTCGGATGTCTATAGGGTCCAGCGTTATTTATGGCTAGCATACACTAGTTCTTCAGGGTTGGTAGAAGTGTCATGGGTGGGTTGTGTGAAGCCGGTAGGTCAATATGAGATACTTAGCATTCCTCTAGGAGAGAGGAGGGAGTGATCACCATGTACATGTATACTGTTAGGGTGTTGTGACGATACTTGAGACAAATATGGGTAGGTATGGAAGGTAGTATGGGCCCGTACTACTGAAAGCATAGGACCCATACGCGTAGCGAGGAAGTCACAACCCCTAGGGTTTGGTTGGGAGTTGGTTCCCTAATATTTGTGCGGATTATCTGATATCTTCTTGGTGTATTTTCAGTATGGTGGTTACGAGGTGTTTCGTGACGGGATTCGGATTGGGATCAGGACAAGGCGATCAGGGTGCCTCGGTAGCACCCGAGATCATCGGTTAGGATAGGTTAGCACTGAAAGAGGACCGCCTCAGGGAGATCATCCGCGAGGAGGTGGTCGAGATTGCTCGGGGTCAGATTCCAGAGATGTTTGGGTATATCAAGACTACTATGATAGAGTATATTGATGACAGATATGCAGCCCTAGTTAAGACGGTTGTCGTAGCAGCTACAGCAGCTGTAATAGCGGCAGGGGAGGAGCCAGTCGGGGCTTCTAGTACCGGGAATTCGATAACACGAAGCCCTTAACCTTTGATGGGACTCATGATCTGATCATACCCATGAGGTGGCTGTCTGACTTGGAGGGATGTTTCTTCACGTGCTCATGTCCTACTGACCAGAAGGTCAGATGTTCCCTGAACTTGTTACGGACTGAGGCAAACGACTGGTGGTGATTGATGATTTGGTCGTATACAGATGACCAGAGAGCTACTGTTAATAGGGAGCAGTTCAGGGATATGTTCCGTGCTCGCTACATTCCACATGTCGAGCGCGAGCGGTTGTCATAGGAGCTCTTGGATCTTAGACAGGGTACGAAGTCGGTGATAGAGATTACCTGCATGTTTACCGAGAGGGCGATGTTTTGCTTGGAGTTTGCTTCAGAGCAAGCTCAGATGACACATTATCTGAGCATGCTTAAGACTGACATCCGTCAGTTTGTGGCCACCCCGCGATGTGATACACTACTGGAGTTACAGGAGGCCGCCAGACGGTGCGAGTTAGAGATTGAGCTGCAGTAGAGGGAGCATCGGTTGGCCTCGACACAGTCACAGCCCGTGCCGAAGCAGTCTAAGACGGCTGATACTAGAACTGGGGGACAGCCAGGTCGCACTTGTGGGAAGTGTGGAAAGGCTCATTCGGGGATTTTCCGATTAGAGAGTGGGTGCCACTGATGTGGCAAGTAGGGCCATCTGGTCAGGGATTGCAGGCAGCAAACTCCGACTCCTGGAGTCAAAAAATTATTACCATTGTGAGTAGGTGGGGCATATGAAGGCCCAGTTTCCCCTACTAGCTACTAATCTAGCTCAGGCTCCCGCGCCGGTTACATTGAAGATTACGGACAGGAGGTTAGGTAGAGCAGAGCCCCCGAAGGCTCAGGGGCGCGCCTTTCAGCTCACAACAGAGGAGGCCAGGGTAGCACCAGATGCGGTTTCTGGTATGTTTCTATCCCTTATCTTACTAATTATATATGTTTTAAGCCTATCTGTTTGTACCTGTGATTAGGTATGTTTTTAGTGAACTCCTTGCCTGCATTGGTTTTATTTGACTTGGAGGCGAGTTGGTCATTTGTATCTCAGACATTTAGTAGGGAGTTCAGTGTGCCAGTAGAAGAGCTAGAGTGTCCGTTTCGAGTGTCTATCGCCAACAAACACGGGGTTTCTGCTTCTTCAGTCTACCGGGGATGTGAGTTGGAGATCCTCGGGGTGTCCTTCCCGATAGACTTGATTCCTATTCCCACAGGGGATGTGTGTGTGATCGTGGGTATAGACTGGCTTAGTCACTTTGGTGCCATGATCGATTGCAAGGGTCGGTGAGTGGTGGTTCGAACCCCAAGTGGGGGAGAACTGATTTTCTATGGTGAGGGTACCAGACTAGGATCACGGTTTTATTCAGCTGCCAAGGCTCGACAGTACATTCAGCACGGGTGTGTGGGTTATCTAGCATATGTGGTGGATACGCGGTTCAGAGATCATATTTCAGTATCAGAGGTTCTAGTGGTCAGGGAGTTTACTGACGTATTCCCGGAGGAGTTACCTAGAGTGCCCCCGGGGAGGCAGGTCGAGTTTAGGATCGACCTAGTGACAGGTGATGCTCCTATCACCAAGGCGTCATACCGTTTGGTACCACTAGAGATGCAGAAGTTGTCATCACAGCTGCAGGAGCTACTGGGCAAGCAGTTTATCCATCCGAGTAGTTCTCTGTGGTGAGCACCGATCCTCTTCTTCCGGAAGAAGGATGGTTCACACTGGATGTGCATTGACTACTGGGAGTTGAACAAGTTGACGGTGAAGAACCGTTATCCACTACCGCGGATAGATGATCTTTTCGATCAATTGCAGGGGGGGCATCTTGGTTCTCCAAGATAGACCTGAGGTTTGAGTACCATCAAGTCAGGGTTAGGGAGGAGGACGTGGAGAAGACGGTGTTCCGGACTCATTATGGACACAACGAGTTCGTAGTGATGCTGTTTGGGCTCACCAACGCCCCAGCAGTATTTATGGACCTGATGAATAAGGTCTATAGGCCGATGCTTGATTGCTTGATCATCGTGTTCATAGACGATATATTGGTGTACTCCAAGACCCGAGAGCAGCATGAGGAGCACCATCGGGAATTATTGGGAGTTTTAAGGAGGGAACGACTTTATGCCAAGTTCTCGAAGTGTGAGTTTTGGTTATGAGAGGTTCAGTTCCTTGTAGACATCATTAACCAGGAGGGAATTTTGGTCGATCCGGCCAATATCGAGGAGTTTATGCAGTGGGAGGTTTCGAAATCTCTTTCAGACATCAAGAGCTTTCTAGGATTGGTAGGGTACCACCGGAGATTCATATAGGATTTCTCCAAGATTGCATTACCCCTCACTCACCTGAAGAGGAAGGGGTGGATTTTCGGTGTGGCCCTGAGCTGCCGAGGGCGTTTGAGACCCTCCGACAGCGACTATGCGAGGTTCCAGTCTTGATTCTTCCAGAGGGGGTCGAGGATTTTGTGGTGTTCTGTGATGCATCCATCACGGGACTGGGAGCGGTCCTCATGCAGAGAGGACGGGTGATAGATTATGCATCTCGACAGCTGAATTCACATGCGATGAGATACCCTACCCATGATCTGGAGTTAGGAGCGGTGGTATTAGCTCTCAAGATTTGGAGACATTACCTCTATGGGATCCGTTGTACCATATACACAGATCACAAGAGGCTGAGACACATCATGGATCAGTCGAACCTGAATATGAGACAGCGCAGGTGGCTAGATGTAGTCAAGGACTACAACTGTGAGATCCTTTACCACCCAAGTAAAGCGAACGTGGTGGCGGATGCTCTGAGTCGCAAATCAGTTGGGTCTTCCACCCCAGCGACATGTATTAGGATATTGGTGGATTCTCCACTCGTGAGTTTGATTAGAGATGCTCAGGCTGAGGGCATGCGACCAGAGAACCAGAAAATGGAGAGGATCAGGGGCGAGAACGCCCAATTTGTGCAGGATAGTCGGGGATTGTTGACCCGATGTGGCCGGGTATGGGTTCCGATGTATGGTGGGGTCTGACAGACGGTTATGGAGGAGGCTCATAAGTCTCACTTCTCTATTCACCCGGGAGCCACTAAAATGTACCGAGATTTGAGCTTAAGCTACTGGTGGTCGTGCATGAAGCGAGAAATTGCTTGGTACATCGGGAGGTGCTTGACCTGTAGGATGGTCAAGGCTAAGCATCAGAGGCCGCATGGCTAGTTGACGCATCTAGAGATTCCCATGTGGAAATGGGAACAGATCATGATGGACTTTATTACCAGGTTACCAAGGACGGCGAAGGGATTTGATGCTATATGGGTCATCGTGGATCAATTAACCAAGAGTGCCCATTTCCTGACCATACGGGAGAGTTCATCGGCCGAGAAGTTGGCCGACATATATGTCCGTGAGATCGTTGCTCTCCACGGAGTTTGGGTCTCTATTGTTTCCAACCGAGATGTTAGATTCACCTCCCGCTTCTGGCAGAAGTTCCACGAGGAGCTAGGCACGCGGCTGCATTTTAGTACTGCTTATCATTACGAGACCACCAGAGTGATTGGGCTATACAGACCCTCGAGGATATGTTGAGGGCTTGTGTCATCGACTTTGGTGGGAGCTGGGATTCCCACCTACCCCTTGAAGAGTTTGCCTACAACAACAACTATCATTCCAGTATTGGTGCCCCACCTTTTGAGCTGTTGTACGGGCGGAGATGTCGCATGTCGGTCTGTTGGGGTGAGCTTGGTCACAGAGTGATGGGGCGGACAAAGATAGTTCTGCAAACAACCGAGAAGATTCAACATATTAGACAGCGGTTACAGACCGCAGGTAGACAGAAGAGCTACACCGACCAGTGCCGATCAGAATTAGAGTTCCAGGTCGGTGACATGGTACTCTTGAAGGTCTCACCCTTAAAGGGTGTGATCTACTTCAGGAAGAGGGGGAATTAGATCCCTGATACATTAGGCTGTTCAGGGTCATTGACAGGGTTGGCAAGGTAGCTTACCGATTAGATCTTCCTGAGGAGCACAGTCAAATCCACAACACTTTTCATGTTTCACAATTGCAAAAGTGCATTATGGATGAAGAGGCGGTAGTATTATTGGATGACATTCATCTCGATGAGCGTCTCAGTATGTGGAGAGGCCCGCGGCCATTCTGTAAAGGAAGGTAAATGTTCTGTAGAAATAGGAATACCTTTGGTAAAGGTACAGTGGGAGCACCGAAGAGGCTCTGAGTGGACTTGGGAGCTGGAGGCTGAGATGCGGGAGCACTACCTAGAGTTATTCGCCGCAGAGGACTTCGAGGACGAATTTTACTTCAAGTGGGGGTGAATTGTAACACCCTTACTCTCAGGCATTAACTTTACAAATTTATTTTTCATATTTGGAAGGTCTACTCGACGAGTTGGATGCCCTGACTCGTCGAGTAGGAACGTCTTTGGCCACGTGTTTAAGTGACCAACTCGCTGAGTCGGAGGCATGACTCGATGAGTTGGAGTGAAGGATGAAACCCTAATTTCCGGGGCTTTGCACACTATTTAAAGGGTCATTAGCCTCCCTTAGCCTCTCTTACAGCCCCCTTTGAGCCCAAAAATCCTAAATCGTGTTTTCTCTCCATATTTGTGTGTTGTTAAGTTTTGAAGTAAGATCTAGTTGCAAGGAACTTGAAGATCAAGAAGTTTGAGGCAAGAAACGTTTGTGGATCTGAAGTCTTCCCTAGTTTAGCATCATTTGAAGGTATCAAGTTGTTACCTTGATCTCCTTCTGGCTAGATCCTTCTATATTTGAGTTTTTGGGCCCTTTTAGCATATTGGTGTTTCATTTCAGGTGATGAACCCAGATCTGAAGTTCCAACTTCAGATCTAGGCTCATCTTGGTCTGTATAATTATAAAGTTTCAGCCTTTATCATGCTAGTGCATTCCTCTTGCCTAGAACCTCTTCTTTAGCTTGATTTGGGCCATTATCACCTTGCATGTACGTAAAGTTTGCAATTTTATGTAAGAAGTACGCCTCAGGAGCTTAGTACTGCATTACGTACGTAAAGTTTGCAAATTTACGTAAGAAGTATCGGGTGAAAGTGAGTGCCGCATACTTGACCTTGCTTGCTTCAGGACAAGCACATATTTGGAAGACTGCCTCGGTTCTCTCGAACCATTGTACTAGCACGATGGCGCCCCCGCATCTATTGAAAGGGTCGGGTTTGCCATTCGTGAAGTATTTGTAAGAGCACTCCTTCTTACGCCCCGTGCTATCCCCATGATTTAAGTTAGTAGCCCCGGATCCGGAACCGCTGGAACCATTTGTACCCATTTGCGACATTGATGCCGCCACGGCTGCTGTTACTACAGCCTGAAACATCACAGGATCAAACTCCGGAGGTGGTGGCGGAAGGGACGGTGTTGTGTTACCGGAAGGTCTTGGTCTTTTCCTTGGTGGCATGGTTCTATCATAAGTTTTAAAAAAAAATGACAAGTTGGTAAGACTTCAATAGTAATAACAAGTCCAGTGCTAATTGTTTTATCTCATTTGTATTATATCCTGAATTTATTGCATTAGCAAGTAATTCATAGAAAGAGTTTATGCAGTTAAACTTTATGAATTAAATAGTGGTGACTCGATCGGAGTCCTGTGTTCTGTTTCATGTCTGATACACTCCTAAGAGTCACTCGATGTGCCCCATTTATGTGAAACTAAAAGAAATTTAAATAAGCTGTTGATTCTAATGAGTCTGCCCCAAATCCACAACCAAACAAGGAACAGGTCCTAAGGCGGACTCATCATTTCTAGGCCAGTCATTTATTAATTACCCATAACAGTGAGATACATCTTAAGACTTTAGAGTTATCAGTTGTAAATTGTTTGTTATTACCACATAGTAAAAATCTCATGTCAACGTCCAATGAAGTAAAATACATGCCACATTCATAGATAGCTTTTTAGTACATATTGTTTTGAGAAAGTTTGACCTCATGAGGGTCTACATTACATCAATGCAAAAGATAGTTTGGACAGCACAAAAACCCTTTGAATAGCGTAAGCACTTAGTCCCAGGGTCGACCTACACACAAATGAGTAGCACCAACGCATGCTCATAAACTTATACTACGAAGATGTGAGAGTAGTAATGAGCATACTCGTAGTGTTCATCTCCTCTTCTCGGACAAATATAGTTGATCAAGCTATATCATTCCCACAACTAATTACACATGCTAAGGCATACTCGTAGTGTTCAGCTCCTCTTCTTTTACTTTATGTTCTCCCTAGTTATGACACTATGCGAGCATGTAATGTATGTATGTATACTTTAACAAGAAAACTATTTATTTTCTAAAAGTATATTCAATTGAAAAATGTTTAAAATCAGAGACTTTTATTCCCAAATGTGTTTATAGTTTGTATATCTTATGTGGTTTGACATACTTAATTCACTATAAACCGTGCTCTGATACCAATCTGTCACACCCCCAAACCAAGGATGGCGGAAACGTCTGGGGATGGAGGACTTCCTGTATAGTATCATAACAACAATGACAATAGTGATGAAAGTAAACACAACCAACATATTTGTAATTGAAAGAGTTACATCATTGTATGAGTTACATGTTTCAAAATCAATTACAATATGTTGACAAAATATGAAATGTTTGACGCCTTAACGTCCCATCCTCAAAATGCACTTGATTTCCTGTTTAGTGATTTTCTGAGAATACAAGTTGTTTGAAAAAGTGTCAACACAAAGGTTGGTGATTTCATAAGCTTTTGTATGCAATCATGAAAACCTTATCTTGTAAATATAATGTTTGTTTCAGAAAAATCCCATATTTTTCTAAAAACTGTAATGTAGGTCTTCTATCCCAAGACCGAAATGTAGAAGTAATTTGTCATACTTAAAGTAAAACAAGGCAAATTTAACTTGACGTAAACTCGTTTGATTTCAATGAAATACCCGTAAATTATATGTTTCTTAATACTTAACGTGAGTTATTATAACCATACTATGACCTAGTTGGCCTGAAACAACGTTCTTCAGGCGTCGGAAATGTTATGACATTTGTCACCTCAGACCTGCCAGTCTAGCTGTTGCATGTAGCTCAGGTGTGGGTTTGTCAAACCCAATTTAGATCTATATAAAACTATCACGCTCTCCCTCCAGGAGACTCTGGTTACAATACGGGACATATAAGTAATGCGAAGCGAATGTCTCAAAAAGTCATTAACGAATTTACATGTAACGTAATGAAAATTCCTTTTTGTATAAATGTACCCTTTTGAAATGTATGTATTATGTAATGTATCATAAACTATACCTATTATAGTTTATCAAAACAAGGGTAGTAGTAGTAATGTACATAAACTATACTTAACATAGTTTATTCAAATGTTTGTATGTAACGGATGTACTTAATTATAACAAATTGTCATTTCTATGTTTTATCTAGCAAAAATCCATTTGTTAACTGACGTATGTCTATATAATAAGACAAAAATATCATATATTGCAATAAAATATAATCATATAAAGATATACACCTTGCTCAACATGTTACAAGGTGAAATGAAATTGATAGCATTTTTCTGTTGATAACATTTTCTGTTACTATTCTTAGAAAAATTGCAGAAAAATCATCATAGGTCCAAATCAAAATCCGTAAATTTTGAGAGTTTGGAAAATGAGTCTAGTTTTTTCATAAATTGTCCCATGATTTTTATTGACCTCTAACTTGGGTGAACAAGTCCATAATCACAGACTGGTCCGGATTGGTTTTTGAAACGATAGGAAGTTTTGTAAAAATCACCATAAATTGTAGAAACATCGTATGGAGATGTGCAAGTAGTAATTTTAAAGCTAAAAACTTTAACTACATGCACCTAAAATATTTTTGAAAACCAAAATGTTTAAGTTTCCCAAAACAGTCCGTGAATGGGGTGAAACTTTTCTGATGAAAGCTGTTAGAAAGATTTAGTTATGTTCTTAGTGATTTAACATGTATTACCCCCTAAAACTTGAGAAAACATGAAAGGGTGGGGGTATGAACTCACCTTGATTGATTTCAGTGGGTGAAGGTTGAAGAAGAGAAGTGTTCAACTCAAGAACACTTGAAGGTTTACTTTGATGATTAAAGAACCTAACACAATATTGATGGGGTTTGTGTAAGCAACCAATGATTTTAGTAGAATGAAGTGTAATTATCACAAGGAAGACGATGATACTTACCAAATGAAGAAGAAAAGCCTTGGAAAGTGCTTGAAATTCTCAAACTTGAGAGAGGAGAGTTGAGAGAAAAAGGGGTTTGATCTATTGGAGGAATGAGTGAAAATGAGTGAAGTGTGAGAAATGAGGGTGAGTGTTCTAGCTCTTACAACGTGGGAGAGGCTGAAATTGAGTGGGAAAAGGACTATGAAGTGACTAGGGATGGTGGGGAGGAGTGTGGGTTAGTCATGGAGTGGGTATGGTGGTTGCTTGTGTCATAAGTTAAAGGAAATTCAACACTCCACCTCAATTATTTACCCACTACATTTTATTCCTTAAATAAAGATTTTCATAAAAATACGTTTAAATTATAATTATTTAGGGTCTTATATGTTAAAATATGATTTTTGGAGAAAATCCCGCGTTAAAATATTGAAAATCGGGCAAAAATGGCAAAAATCCGAATTTCTGGCCAAAATTGCGAAGGTTCGGCTCCTAAGGAGCTTAGAACCGAGGTCGAAGTTTGGTTTATCTATAGGACCGAAAGTAGAGAAAGACCAAGAGGAGAAGGGGAAAAGAACCGAAGGTGTGAATGCGGGAAAAGGAAGAGACGAGGTTCGACTCCCAGCGGTTTCGGTTCTCGGCAGGTCTCGGTCTCAGTTGCTAGGGTCTCGGCTCCGGGTTTCGGTCTCAGCAGGTCTCGGTTTCGGTTCCTTCTTAGCTTCGGCTTCTTGGGTAGTTTCAGTTCCTTCTTGGCTTAGGTTCTAGGGTTTCGGTTGCTAAGAGGCTTCGGCCTCTAAGAGGAGTTTCGGCTCCTCAAGGCTGTTTTTCGCGTTTTTGCTTCGTTTCAAGCCGTTTTTGACCCGATTAAGGGTCGGGTTTACTCGAATGACTACAAAAAGTTACGGGAAATTTTGAGAGAGATTTGGGAGAGATTTAAAATAAAAAAGATAGAGTGAATATGATTGAGAGAGGTTTCGTTTGTGATATTTTTGAGTGTCCGACTTCTCCACGCAAGGTCCATAAACCCCATTAAGCCATGTTTTAATGTCCTACACACTCCCGATGAGTGTGCAATAGTGTTTTTTTATTGCTTTGGTTAGATGTTTAGCATTGTTAAGGCTACGAAAATTAAACACACTAATTTTTCCAAATGAAGTTTTCTCTTTAAAATAGCGGGTTGTTTAGTACTTACACAATGCAAACCCTAATATACAAGGGATAATCGAGTCGTCAGGTTTGACTTGTTGACTTTGTTTGACTTTGACTTGGTCCGAAATAGACTATTGTCACAACGAGTTGCAGATAAACTCGACGAGTCAACTAGGGGATTCACGACTTCTCAAGTTCTGGAGGGAATCGACGAGTCAGTGAGCTGCACTCAACGAGTTGGGTCAACACGGACTGTTGACCTTGACCTTTGACTTTTTTGACCAAGGGTTGACCTATTTGACTTTTGGGGGTATTTTGGTAAATTGGAAATTTAAGGAATGACTACATGGTGAATATAGGTGGTGAAGCCCATGGTTGTGATTCGAGAGTTCGAGCTTATCTCTTCAGTCGGCATTTGCAAGGTGAGTTTTCCTTACTATACTCAAGGGTCGAACGCACCAAGGTCGACCCTTTTGGATTGTTATCCTAATATGTTATGCTAGTATGATCTATTAGATCAGTATCCTGGTAGATAGGATGGTATTATGTTATTATGATATGTTAGATCAGTATCCTAGTAGACAGGATGTTATTATGTTGTATTCCGTTGGATCGTTTTGTCTGTCTATAGACTATTATGTGATTATCTGTTATATGTGAACATGTTTGAGTGATGGTTGAGGCTTATCTGCTTTGTGAGTAAGCCAACAAACCTAGGCATTCCAACCCGATGGTTGTGGGCCGTGAGTATTCCATCCATAGGATGATTAGACTCGTAGTATGTGGGCATTCTAACTTGTTGGTTGTGGGCCTGGGGTATTCCAACCTGGTGGTTGACTGGACCCATAGTATGTTGGCATTCCAACCGGATGGTTGAGGGCCTGGGGTATTCCAGCCTGATGGTTGACTGGACCCATAGTATGTTGTTTGTGATTATATGTGTATTGTTGTGTGTATGGGTATATTGGGGGAACTCACTAAGCTTAGGGCTTATAGTTTCGGTTTTTTTAGGTACATCTGATGATAGCAGAAAGGCAAAGGTGTGATCGTACAGCTCCTCACATTTATGAATTTGTTTCTAGGATACTCTGATATTATACTATTATGAAAACAAGATTGTAATGTTTAATGGTTTTTGAAATGTTTTAAAATGTTTAAATTTGGCATAATTTTTATAGGTGTTATACAAATCATGCTTGTGGCATTGTCAACTTGGGCATGTGAACAAGAAACGTATTGCTAAGCTCCAAAAGGATAGGATCTTAGAATTGTTTAGCCTGTAGTTGAATGATGTATACGGATCTTGCTTACTTGGAAATCTGATAAAAGCGCCTTTCACATGAGACTATGAACAATTTTAGGATTTTGTTGGACCTAATCCACACTGACATACATGGATCGTTCAAATCCGCCACAAGGAAGGGTGCATGTTACTTTGGGGACCTTTAATGATAATTTTAATATATATGACTATATCTACTTAATGAAGTATATGTCAGAAACTTTTGAGTGTTCAAAGAGTTCCAAAAGAAAGCTGAAAACAAACAAGAAAAGAAAATCAAGATGCTTCGATCCAATAGGGGTGGAGAATACTTGAGTCTTGAGTTCATCGATCATCTAAAGAATTATGGAATTGTCCCATAACTTATTCCACTTAGAACACCACAATTTAATGGTTTTATTGAGAGAAGAAATCTAAATATGGTTCGATCTATGATTACTTCAGTTGCACTTCTAATAACTTTCTTGGGTTACGCCTTAGAAACAACCGCTAATATATTAAGCCTCCTTGCAACTAAGAAGGTAGAATTGACACAATCTGAAATGTGGAATGGGAAACCTCACAGTCATGCATATTTGAAAATATGGCATTGCAAAGTTTTAGTGTGTCGCGAGGAGAGAGATAAACTAGAACCTAGATCGAAAAGGTGTTACTTTGTGGAGTATCCTCAAAATACTTTTGGACATATTTTCTAAAATGCTTCTGAGAACAAAGTATTTGTTGCTCGAAGAAGCTTCTTTCTTGATAGGGAACCCATGTCTAAAAAAGCTTGTTGGATCCCAGTTGATCTTGAAGAAACTCAAGAGTCAAATGAATAAGGCCATGCAGTTAAAACTAGCAATCAAACAAAGGTTGATCAACATGTTGAGCAAAATGACATAGTTCCAACTCCTCCCCTTTTCAGATCCAGTAGATTTCGTCTCCCTCCTAAGTTTTATGGTTTCCATATAAAAACTTAAGTAGATGTATTGATGAGTGATCGTACACTTATTGGTATGGATGAACCATCCAACTATCAGAAAGAAATGACGGGCTTCGAAGCTGCTAAATGGAAGGAGAGTATGGAAAGTGAAATTAATCCATGTATGGTAACCAATTTTGGAATTTGGTTGATCCTACATCGGGAATTAAAACTATTGGATGGAAGTGGATCTCCAAGAAAAATACAAAAATGGATGGGAATGTGCACACATATAAATCATGGCTAGTTATGAAGGGTTACATTCATACTTAAGGAATTGATTGTGAGGAAACCTTTTCACTAGTAGCTAAGATAAAGTTTATTAGAATATTACTTACCATAGATGCTATTTATGACTTTGAAATATCGTATATGATGTGTACATGAAACAACCTGAGGGCTTCATTGGTCCAAAACATCCTAATGGAGTGTGAAGTTTTGGAAGGTATATTTATGGCACAACCTGAGGTCAAAGAGCTTAGATTTTTTTAGAAGTGAGGATGAGTCTTTTGTATATGTTAACGTCATCATGAGTAATATGGTCTTCCTAGTATTATACGTTGATGAAATAATTCTTATAAGAAATGAAATTTCAACCTTACAGAGTGTCAAAAATTAGCTTGGGAAATGTTTTGCTATGAATGACCTACGAGAGGCAGCTTATGTACTAGGCATTAGAATCTTTAGAGATTCATCTAAATGTCTAATAGGATTGATCCAAAGTAAATACTTAGATAAGCTTTTGAAAAGATTCAACATACAAGATTCTAAGAAAGGGTATTTACCCAGGAAGCATGGTATAAGATTAAGAAAGGATCAATCTCTCAAAATTGAAGAACAACTAGAAAGGATGAGTCGATTACCATATACTTTTGATATAGGATCGATCGTGTATGACATGACATGTACTAGACCTGATATCTTTTATGCTTTGAGCATGCTGAGTCGATATCAAGAGAATCATGGTGATAGTCATGGGATGGCTATGAAGAATATACTCAAGTATCTAAAAAGGAACTAAGGATATGTTCTTAGTATATGGTGGTAGGGAAGAGTTGTGAGTTATAGGATATTCAGATGCAAGTTTCTACTATGATAAGGACAACTTGTGTTCACAGTCAGGTTGGATGTGTTTTGCTGAATAGAGGAGTTGTTATGTGGAAAAGTTCCAAATAGAAGATAGTGGCAGACTCGACATGCAAGTATGAGTATATTGTTGCATGTGAAGCAGAAAAGGAGGCTACACGGTTAAAGAACTTCATCGGTGGTCTTGGATTTATGCCAAGCAGCAAAGAGCCTATAGAAATCTATTTTGATAATGGGGTTCAATCACCTTGACTAAAAAGCCCAAGGACCATGGTAATTCGAGACACACACTGAGAAAGTATCATTACGTTCGGCATAAGGTGGAAGATGAAAACATCATTGTGAATAAGGTTTCATCTAAGGAGAATCAAGAGAAAAACATGATGGTAATGTGAGGACCATTGGTATGAGACTAGATAGTTATTTGATGTAACAACTTACTTGTTAGTTTGAATTATTATGAAACACATGACAGTATGAATTGTAACTGTTTTGATGTTTATTTCGTAGTGTCTTAATAAAGAGATTTTTTCTATGAAATTCGAATATTATGTTTCACTTTTGCATGTTCTGTACCTTACTTCTAGAATGTTTAATTATGTATAAATGTCCACAGTCAAACACTTAAGGAAGTGGGTGAGTGATTTAAGACTGTCATGAGTATTGGTTGATTAACCAAGGTGCATTGGGTATTGCAATAGAGATTGCGCTAATATTGCATGAGTACTTGATGTGTATTGCAATAGATATTGCACTAATATTTCATGAGTACTTGAAATTAGAGGTTTTAAGTATTGGAACAACCTTGCGCTTAGATATTAATTCATGGATCTAGTCATATGTAATTCTAAGATGACAATATCTTTTATTCTTCAAACTAAGATACATATGGGGTTTTGTTTGCAAAATCAATTATACATTGGTGTGCTCCAACGCTATTCGTAACTAGTAGTCATAAAGGGTATTTCCATGTATGATTAGACAGGTAGACAAAAACTAGGTTTTTAAAGTTTATTTGTTCCTTTTTGTAAATGGGAAGTGATATTTATGGGACTTCGATGATTTGGTGATGATATCTAAAGTGCTTGGCCCAGCCCTGACTAAATTGGTGCATTCGATTTAGTATTCAGATGTAATGTCAGAAATCATTAATCGGAAAACAAAATTTTGGACATTGAGATTAACCCATATTCATGGTTCATGTTCATAGAGATATCTAAAACAAAGGAATAAGATGATCATTAGTCTAAGGACTACATTCTAATCAGATTTTGGTGTTTGCATTGGATGACTACTTTCTATTGATTGTTGGTGAAATATTTTGATCCAGAAAAGTTAATGACTTGCCCAAGTGGGAGACTGTTGGAAATAATGTAAAATGTCATTAATAGTTTTAATAATATTTATAATAATAGCAAGGTCCTTTTGTGTTGGCTTCATGACCCAAATATCATAAGGAAATGGAGATAAATAAGTTATTAATTTATTAAGGAATTAATATATTAATTGAAAATTTGGTTGTTCAAAAAAAATTTAATTGAAATTTTTTTTGGTAATTAGTTAAAGGGTTTTAATTAATTAATGGGCTTGAATACTAATTAATCAAAGGGATTAATTAGAATATTCCAGAAGCCTCTTGAGAGCCTATAGGGGACAATTTTGATTTGTTCCTGGATAGGGATATGGTTAATTTGAACCGTATAAGGATTAACCGTAGAGTTTGAATCCTTTTAGGATTCTATCTGCAGCCTATAGCTAGACTCTTAAGGGTAAACCCTAGAGCTTCCTTTTCCCTCATAAAATTTGCCTATACCCTGCCTCTATGACACCCATTTTTTAGAATGGATCAGTTGGTGACCTAAAGGAGTCAAACGTATGGATTTTAAGGAAAAAATTTCCCACAACGTGGTGTATGGAATGTCATGACGTGGCATGGCTTGTTGTTTTTCTGTGTATGTGTGTGTGTGTGTGTTCTGATGGATGCCACAACATGGCAAGTAGCCACGACGTGGTGGCTATTGTAGCCCAAGCCCATGATTTTTAGGGCTTCTTTCATATTTAAGCATCTTAATTCATGGATTAGCTCTTCCCCATCAACCTCCGTCTCTTAGTTTTGAAACCCTTGACTCCATGCATGATTGAGAGCTTGTTTGCTTGATTGAAGAGCTTGTTCTTGGATTTTGGTGAAGCTTAAGGAAGGAAGTTCATATTGGTGCAAGAAAGCAATGAGCTAGCTTGGATCCATCATCCTCTTCTGATTTCTGACTTATTGAAGGTATAAAGTTCATACCTTAACCTTCAGGTTTTTTTTGTTTCTAGTTTGAATTCATGTTGGATGATTTTGGTCCCTTCCATGGATGCTAATGGAGTTTGAGGAACTCCATAGCTTGTTGTAACTCTAAAATGGTCATTAGGTTTTTGAAAATGTGAAAAGTGTCCTGTTTGTGACTATCTTGTGTTCTTCGGCAAATTTTAGACATATTATGGGCTTAATGGACTTAGGGTTATAGATCTTGCTTTGGGGTGAGGTCATAATGGATAAAGTTGGAAACTTTATCCATTAAGTCAATGAGAAGGATTAGATCTGAGGTTTTGAGCCTTGATTTGTAAGGATTAAGCCCTTAATGAAGAATTGTAGAATCTGCGAGTGACCACGACGTGGCCAAGGAATGACCACAACATGCTGTAGTCCAACTTCACGATTTTTTGTCTGGACATGCCCAAGACGTGGCGATGTCATGCCTTTCATCTATTTTGTCATGTCATGCAAACGACATGGCCAAGAGGTTTCCATGTCATTATGGTTGTTGACTTGGTTGACCGTTGACTTTTAACCAGTTTGACTTGGGGTCAAACTTGGAGGATTTGGATTGTTGATTAAGGAATTATCTCTTTTTGGTGTTAGTCGGTTCGCAGGATTTATCAATGCAAGGTGTAAGATTGTTGTTTTGTTTCTATAATTCTACAGTTATCGTGAGTTTCTCACTATGCCATGTATCCCATTGTATATCATTTGCATGGTAGGATAGGGGTACTGGTAGAGTACAAGTATGCTAGTTGACTAGGATAACTCCTTGTTATACATGTGTAGTGTAGGAAACTTGGTGTCTTGATATGATTATACCGGTAGGATCTTTCCTATCGATCGTATGTTACTGTTAGGAGTTGTTTTTGGTTAGGATAACTGTGGTAGGCTAGTTATCAAGATTATGTATGACTGACCAATGAAGGACTTAATTGAGAAGTGGTTAATGGCAGGATAACTAGGGGGGCTAGTTGCCAAGGGTATGTAATATGCTAGTATATGTTATGTGTTTATGTTACATGATTATGTGGTAATGATAAATTGGGTTCTATGTAGTTTAAGTTGGATAGCCAGAGAACTCTTGGTCTAATGCCTTATTGCGGTGTTCTTTTCTGATTGTTCACTCTCGGGTGGAACATCTATTCAAGTGTCTATCTTATCCCTGGCTACATATGACTTTATGAATTTTTTGAAAGACCAAGATTTGACCTCTAACACTTTTATCAAAGACTAGTATTTGGCCCCTAACAATGGCAAGGAATACCATTATTTGGCATATGGAAATACGTGATTGTGAGACTATGATTTGGCCCATATCACTCACTCGGGGTTGGAGTAGACCTCTTATTTTATATATGATTGTTATGTATGCTTTATGCATGTTGATAAGGGATTTCGCAGGTTGGGGCTATAGCCGAAAGCTTTGTATGTGGAAGCATTATATGTATGATGGAATATGTGGTATACTGGAGAATTCACTAAGCATAAAGCTTACATTTGTGGATTAAACATTTTGTAGGTTATTCATGAGAAGAGCTCAGTCGGACTGTACACGCGCATCAAAGATATTTTTGTAACAAATGTTATTCAATGGTTTAATTGGTTAAACCCTAGTTTGGGTTTGATATTTTCGTATAAACCCTAGTTTGGGTTTCTTCCTTTTGTTTTTTGTGTTGTGGATCAAATTCCAGTAGAGGGGTGCTACGTTGGATCCTTCATCCATAGCAACGAACTGGCGGTCATGAGATCACAATCAAGCAATCAAGAGGTGAGTAGTTCTTTCTTTTGTTGTTTTTTAAATAATATTGCTATAACTAGTATGCATGTCCTCTTAGTTAAATCTCTTGACTATTTTCGCTACGACTCTCTCAATTAGATGTACTTGGATTCTATTTTGCAGCAAATGGATTTTGGAGGTAAATTGTGGAATTGGATAAAATGGTGTCTTTCTTCCAATAGAGTTTCCATTCTTGTTAATGAACCCCCTACAAATGAATTTCCTATTAAGAGGGGTGTGAGGCAACGAGATCCTCTTTCACCCTTTCTCTTCATCATTGCAATAGAAGGTCATAGTGTCTCTCTAAAAGAAGCTTGCAATTGCCATATCTTTCAAGGTATCTCTTTACCTCATGATGGCCCTTACTTGTCACACCTCATGTATGTGGATGATGTCACCTTTGTGGGTGAATGGTATAAGATCAATCTTATTAATTTAAATAGAATTTTTAGATGCTTCTATCTTGCATTCGGTTTGAGAATCAATCTTCTCAAGAGTAAGGTGTTTGGAATTAGGGTGGATAGTTTGGATATTAGTCGTCTTGCTAGCATTTTACATTGTGAGCGCGTGGAGTTTCCTTTGACTTACCTTGGTCTCCGTATTGGTGAAAACATGAAGCTTGCTAAGCATTGGAAGTCGATTGTGGATAAGTTTAACTCCAAGTTGTCCATGTGGAAATGTAAAAACCTTTTGTTTGGTGGTAGACTCACTCTGGTTAAGTCCGTTTTGGGGAGCCTCCCCTTTATTTTTTTCTCTTATTAAAGCACCCAAGAAGATTATTGAGATACTGGAAGGAATTAGAAGGAAATTCCTATGGGGAGGTGTTGACAATAAAAGGAAGATTCATTGGGTTTCTTGGGATTTGGTGACAAAGCCTAAACATAAAGGATGTCTTGGTGTTGGAAGTCTTAGTTCTTTAAACATTGCTCTCCTTGCAAAATGGTGGTGGCATTTAAAAGTTGAATCTAGCTCGCTTTAGGCTTCTTGTATTAAGTCTCTAAACAATACAAAATGTATGGATAAGAAGCCTATTTTGCTAAATATAGTATCCTAGGCACTTGGTTATCTATTTACCAAATAAGATCTTGGAGAATGAGATTTATCTCTTGATGACTTGTTTTTTAGGATTTTAGGAAACGGAAAACATACCCACTTTTAAAAAGATGGGTAGTGTGGTGATGTTATTTTAAAATATTCTTTTCCAAAGTTATATAAGCTTGAGGTAAACAAAAATAGCAAGGTTTCGAAGAGGTTTTTCGGTGATCAGGTGACTGCTTTTAAGGGATGTGGCAAAGAAATCTGAGAAGAGGAATGGAGGCATTGCAGCTAGAAATTTTGGAAATGCTTGTTGCTACTTTCAATTTGCCAATTGCTGCATATACATGGCAATCGCGGACGGATGCCTCGAGGATTTTTTCAGTCCGTTCATTGCGGCTTTTAATGATTTAAAATTTGGAAGATGTTCGCTTGTTGCGTGGTTTTAAATGGGTTAACTGGGTGCCGGTCAAGATCAATTGTTTTGTTTGGCAGTTGATCTTCAACAAGATTATGGTCTCTATCAACTTGGTGATTAGAGGAATTGTTCTTAACTTGTTACTGGGTGGTGTGACATTCTTTCATCGGACCCTGCCAATATAGAGGAGTTTCTTACTATCTTGAAGGCCTCAATCCAAAGTAAGAAAATGAGACACCTAAGGTTGGCTCTATTGTATTCGGTGGTGTGGACTATTTGGAATTCTCGTAATGTCTTGGTTTTCAACAAGAGATGTTCTTCCTTGAAGGCGACGGATGATATTCAATTAGTTGCGTTTAACTGGATTAAACATAGATCTTCTATCAATATTCTTCTTATAGTTTTTCTTACATTACTTATAACTTATAATGTTTTTTATTGTATATTTTTTCTAGTGTCTTGTTAGTGTTTTAATACATTTGCCATTAAATAAAACTGAAGAAAAAAAATGCTCATGAATGCTTATTTGTAATTATGGCCATTAAAGTTTGATTGGTATTTTAATATTGCCTAACATATATAATATTTTATGATTATTTTTTTATTATGTATTTGAGCATTTTTCCATGCTTCTAAACCTTTATCAAGATTAACTTGAAATATTAAATGGCAAAAACTGACACGACACATTAACCCATAACGAAATAAACGAGTTTTGTTAAAATATTTCAACTCGTTTTAATTAAACGGCTTGACTAAACACAACACAAAAACTAAAGATGTAAAATTATGATTGGGAATTTCAATTCAAATATGACTCGAAAGTGATCCGTTTATTTATATAAAAGCTTTTTTGTAATCTCTGTGTAAACTAGAAAGATCCAAAATTAAAACTATATGTAAATTTTTTTTGGGGGTCATAGTTTAATGTGTAAGGTGCAAATGACTTATCTTATAGGTTAATACTTCATTTTTAATTTTTTTTTTTTCTCTCAAACTACAAAGTCACATCGACCACTCCCTTCTCCTCAAGATCCCACCCTCCGACTCCCAAACTCCTATTTCCATTTTACCTTCTAAACCTACTATGGATTTAGCCATTCCATCTCCCAACTACTACTTTTTTTTCCCTTTCCCTTTACACTCTTTTAATATGTTTATTGTTT
The DNA here is from genome assembly GCF_002870075.4 of Lactuca sativa. NCBI lineage: Eukaryota > Viridiplantae > Streptophyta > Magnoliopsida > Asterales > Asteraceae > Lactuca > Lactuca sativa. Next base: position 335,031,138 of record NC_056626.2, on the reverse strand, counting down.
ATTTTAGCCATTCCATCTCCCAACTACTACTTTTTTTTTCCTTTCCCTTTACACTCTTTTAATATGTTTATTGTTTATTGTTTCTACTTCGGGGGTGTTTGGGAGTGCTTTTTGAACTAGAAAAATGCTTTTAGATAAAAGTGTTTATTTGCTTACAGTGGTGGTAAAAAAAAGTTTTTTAAAGTGTTTGGATAAGCTTTTATAGTGAAAAAAATCAATAAGTTAAAAAGTGTTTGGCTTAAAAATTGTTTTTTGAAGTTATTTTAGTTGAAAAGCCATAAGCTGTTTCAAAAAGCCACATTTTACATTTTTATTAAAAAACGCTTATTGAACCTTATGAAAAAACTATTTTAAAAAGTGCTTTTGAGTTGCCAAACAGCAAATAAGCACTTTTCAAATGCAATCCCAAACACCCCATTCATATCACACGTCATATTTCAATAAGACACGAAAATAAACTGGTTGACATGATAAGTAAACAGATCAATTATGGTTAAACTCTCTCAACCTATTTACTATTTCAATACATAGCAAACCTGACTCAACATGTTTGTTAGGTCTATATATATATATATATATATATATATATATATATATATATATATATATATATATATATATATATATATATATATATATGCAAAAGGTGTATAAATTTAACAAAACAAACCAGTTTCACTTCTCATTGTTAGAACCAAAAGCAACATGATACATAAAATTTAATGGATTATATTTCGATTAGCAAAACCGAAAACCAACAAACATTAGAAAAAAACAAAACCAACATTGTATTTTTTTTTTCTTCTGTAAACTATCCTCAACTTCCACAAAAAAAAACTCATTTCATTCCACTCTCTTCAAACATCACTTTTACGCCTCTTTTTAGCCGATTTTTTTGTTTTTGCAGGCACCAAATCGTCAGTCTCCTTCTACACCCAAAAATAACAACCAATTTTGCTTAACTTTTAATTTCCAAAATCATAATTCATAAGAAATAAAACAAAGTAATTTACCTTCTTTAATCTCTTCCTCTGTCTCTGTCTCCCTTTATTTTTCTTCAAATCTTGTCCTTCATTCTTCTTTGACTATACCATAATTCAAAATTTGTCAACTTTCTATAAAAGAAAACCCAAATGGGACCCACATATCAAAACAATATTCGCAATAATCACATAACAAATAACAAATTACAAACCATTGCAAGAGCTAAAGTTGCAGCATGTCTTTCTTGATGAGTTTCTCCTTCTATTTCTCCATCACTATCTAGCATCATCTTAAGCCTTCCTTCCTTCAATAGTTTCACAGATCGACTATGCCTCTACATTAATAACTAAAAGATTTAAAACATTTTCTTGCATAAATTGATTTTTAAAAAAAAAAACAAAACTCAAGTTGTTTATATTTTATAAACCTTGGATTGGAGATGAGCCTTTAATGTTTCTTCTGTTAGACAAACGATTCTTGGGCATAACTTGCACTTGAAAACCGATTTACTTTTCAAGACACAATCAAGAAGATCACTTTTGATTGCCTCTTTGTTGATATTGTGTGTGTTATTCATATCTAAATTGTTTTCAGAAGACAGTGGGCAGCTAATGACATCATCATTTGTGAGTAAACCTGTCATATAATTCAAAAGAATTGAATAAAGGAACAAACTTTGTAACAGTTGAAATATAATTATATAAACTAAGTACAAATAACTCAACCTGAAGAGTCAAGGGTAGCTTCATCTGCTGACCCATCTTCGCTTTCATATCCTAAAAAACAAGATTTTGTAAGAAATTAATTTGATGATTTACAAAATCATCAAGTGAAATGTAATAATAATATACCAGAAGATGAGGAGGAATGATGGTCTTTCTTTCTTGATTCCATGACCATGTTGTCATTATTTTCTTCTTCTTCTTCATCTGTATCTACTGATGCTTCTGCATCCAGTTCAGATTCTGAAGATGATGAAGAATCTGAAGGGACATCTTTATCCCCATGTTCTTGCTTGTAAAACCTCCTTTTGATCATATCTTCTGCTAATCAAACTGAGCATAACAGAAAAATAATCCAACAAAACAGTAAGCCACATTATATGAGCTCATAAACCCCACATACTTACACATGCGTTTACACAAATGCATGTACTTTTAGCCAAATGTTGAAGTTCATAGTAATTCTTTGTTGATACACATTCTAGATTAGATTATACCTCTATGGAACTTTATACAATTAGCAATTTTTCTGTCAAATAAGCATGAAATCCATATGAACACTACAAATGAAACTCGACCCTTTTGAAATCAGAAGCCAAACTCTAGTTGGTATTTTTGCTAGATTTAAAGTCATTTGAAGCAAACAACGCAGGTATGTGTTTTTAAAACTTGAGAACCACCTCGAATCAAATAACACTTTCAGCCGGTGCCTTAGTTTACGAATATACACCTTCGAATCAAATAACAGAGGGAAATTTTCTTAAAACACGGAAAATGCCTTAAAATTGGACAGGAATCTACTATAAGCAAGTGAAATAAGATTTTGTGAGCACTTTCGGTCGGTGCCCTAGTTTACGAATGAATTTCACAAAGAACAAGCTACCAACAATCAAATGAGGAAAAAAGGGGGAAAGATGAACTTGTTTTGAAAACTTCGGGTTGAAATGGATTCAGAACTAGTTGTGTGCGAATGTAAGGGCAGATGGCTAACCTGCGTGATGGCTGAGTGTTAAAGGAGGCGACCACCGGAGAAGGGTTTTTAGCTTCGGAGAAATATGGCAGCAGTCACCAGAGTGATCGATGAGGCTCGATTAGGTCAAAGGAGGGTTACAACTTTATCAGTCACCCCGCCAAACAAAAGAAAAAATGATATAAAACTAAAAATATATTTTTGCAAATCCTTCTTTTATTGTTACCATTTAATTTTATTTATTTTCTTTTTAAATGGCGAATTTAATCTATTTTTAAACTATTTTTTTTTATTTCATTTATGTGTGACAGTACTATAAACAATTTGGTATCTTTTTTTTTTTTTTTTTCTTATTAATAGATCAAAACAAGTATCAAGATTAAAAGGATAATAAATAAATTCCATATGTTGTTAATTTATATGAGTAAAAATAAATAAAAATAAAACATAAAATAAATTTAAATTCTTTTTTTATAGTAGATATCGGCTTTTTAAACTAATTTATTTTCATAAAGTAGATTTTTCTTGAAAAAAAATCTAAAAATGCCTTCAAATATATAAAAATTTGTATTTTCGTATCTATCCTATTTACCTCATAATATATCACGTCTTTTTTTAATGGAAAGTCTTTTCCATAATTAAATGAGTAAATTATACGAATAGTCCCTATAGTTTGTGGTAATTTGTATGTTCGATCCCTAACTTATTTTGTTAATTTGTTTGGAAGGTTCTTATAGTTTTTTTTTTTCGCGTTTCGTCTTTATCTTACCTAAAAATACTAATTTTTCCTTCATTTTTTTATTTATTTAAATAAAGTGGGGTATGTAAGGTAAGGTAAGATGAGGTGAAATTGAGGTTGAGTGTATGTTTATTCAAATAAATTAAAAAAATCAATGAAAAATAGTATTTTTAGATAAAAAAGAGACCAAACACGAAAAAAATATAAAAACCTTACGAATTCAAAAGATAAGTTATGCAAACTAATAAATTACTCCAGACCATTGGGAGTAGGGACCATTCGTTTAATTTACTGTGATTAAAATAATTACTTTTCATTTTGTTTTATTTTATTTAGCTTGATGGGCCAAAAGCCCAAAAGTGATTGAGCTTATCAATCTATGGACTAAGTTCCCTAAAAATTACTTTGACAACTATGAGCGCAAACTTCTTTCTTTTGTTGTTTGATTTAACACCAAAGCTAAATACATTTCCATATCCATAAATAAAATAAAATGCAGCCAAAATAACATCTCATCTACTCTAATGAGTTAGAATGTTTTTGCCGCTTATCCTATAGGTTATTTAAAATGTCAACATGATTTTTTTTTTTTTTTTTCATTTGGGAAATTCTGAATTTTTTTTTCCTTTTCTTAATATAAAAAATAATCGAAGTTGACTAAATATTAAACTTGATTAACTCCTTTTAATGGTCAAGTAATTTGTAAATAGAATGTATTGAATTCAAATAAAGCTCAACATAATTGAAAAACAAAAATATAGTTCTTTTTTTTTAGTCGTACGCTTCATATATTATTTGATTCATAGCTAATATTGTATAAGATTTCATAATTTTCGAAATTCAAATCAAAGAATTCAAAACAATGTGATATTTATTGATTTATTGATATCCTTTTCAATATATATATATATATATATATATATATATATATATATATATATATATATATATATATATATATATATATATATATATATATATATATATATATATATATATATATATATATATATATATATATATATATATCTTTACTATCTTATAAAACAAATCCCACTATTTCTAAAACTAGATTGAATAAAATAATAATATTTTTTTTAAGACGTCCAAATCATTAAGCTAATTGTACAACTAATCACCAATAAAATAATATTAAAATTTAAACAAACTCCTATAAATCCTCTCTTCCAAGGTTTTGACCAGATCTTTTTCATCCAAATAAATACTTAACACCCTATAATTTGATCATTTCATGATTTTTCTTTATTTTTAATATAACATGTTTCCTAAAACAAACTAATGATTGAATTGAAAATAATCATTCTCCATCGAAAAGAAATTAATTGTCGAAACAAACTATTTGTCGTCCGCCGCTTTGCGCGGGTAAACGGTTAGTATATATATATATATATATATATATATATATATATATATATATATATATATATATATATATATATATATATATATATATAGATATATATAACTACAATCTCATTCAGTTATTATCATAGTTTCTTGAAAGTTTTACTTTGTATCGTCGAATACAATACCATCTTCATAAGGTTAGCAAAAACATTTTGCATTATTGATTAATTTCTGCTGTAAAGTATCTGATTATATTTTATGTGCTCAGTTTATGTATCAATCCTATATATTCAATGCATTGGTCGAATTCTCATGTACTATAATATTCGAAACTTGTTGATTTGTAATGCATATATGGTGTTCGATTACCTCAAATAAATAGATTTTCACATGGAATGCATCTGATTTACATATATTTTTTTTTATTTGCATTCTTTTTACTTAAAGACATTAATATGGACAGGGATCCTACCCTATTGGAATTAGTCTGCTGGGCATAAATTATTATGCATAAAACATTCTCTCTCTCTCTCTCTCTCTCTCTCTCTCTCTCTCTCTCTCTCTCTCTCTCTCTCTCGAATTGGTCTTTTGGACTATTTTACCCTTAATTTAGTTTTTGTCCTGATTTTAATGCTTATTGGATGTTGTGTTACTGAAATTATGATGTTTTAAGCCTTCCTAAATGATGAACACAAAGTTAGCAATCTAATTAGTCTTTTGTCTTTATTTTATTGGTTTTGAATGTGTTTAACTGACTGCTTGTGTTGTTTGTTATACATTTTTTTACTATTTTACCCCTACATTAGTTTAATATGGCATCCATTCATGTAAAATAGCATCCTATTTTTAATTATTTCTATTGCAAGTATTATAGCTGTTAATGTGTTCTTTTGTTGTTACTGTGCTGTTTATTGTTACAGTTAAGTAAAATGGTCATTTTTTTAAATTATTTATTTGGCAATCAAAGTTTGTAGATGAACTGTTTTTTAACATATGTAATCTATTACAATAAAATAGTTCAAATATTTTGTCTTCACTTACAGAACATAGAAATTAAAGGTTATTAAAGTTGAATACGATAAAGAATACCAATTATGTAAACTATAATTAAAGATAGTAACAGATGAATTATGAATACTAAATGTATAAAATTAGTTCCGTCTAAAATATCTCTTTATCATATTTTGAAGTGCTCTATTTTCACCATAGTTTCTGGTTACTTGTCTTATATGACATCCATTCCATTTTGACAACTGAATTTGGTAAAATTATGTTTTCATGCCGTTACTTACATATATTTTTATTTAATTATGGTTAATACAATTTAAAAGTACATTTAATTTGTACATTTCTTACTATTTTACCCCTACATTAGTTTTTGTCCCGCTTGTAATGTAACACTCCGACTCTCAGGTATATAATTTTCCAACTTTTATGCTCACCTAATAAGATCTACTTGACGAGTTGGTGCCTCGAATTGTCGTGTAGGGACGGTTTTAGCCACGTGGTTTAAGTGACCAACTCGACAAGTTGGTGGACCTAACTCGATGAGTTGGAGCTGGAATGAGAAAACTCTAATCCTCGGGGTTTTGCACCATATTTAATGGTCATTTGCTCCCTTAGCCTCCCTTACAGCCCCCTTTTGAATCCAGAAACCCTAAATCGCCGTTTACTCTTCATTTTGTGTGATATTAAGCTTTGAAGGTGGATTGTGGTGAGAAGAACTTCAAGTACTAGAGCTTGGAACAAGAAGAGGCTGTGGATCTGAGTCCTATTTCATCTTAGCGTGGTTTTGGAGGTGGCCATTGGATTAGGTGTCTAAACTCATAACTATATTTTGTATGTACTTGACCCGGCTGTAGCATGGTCCTTTTGGGTTGCCTTCACCAAAGCAACTTGACTGGATGAATAATTGAGAAAGAGTATATTATGGTTTATTAATATATTATATGAATAATATATTAAAAGAGAAATCATATTGTTTAATTAATGTTGGTCAAGAATTAATTTAGAATTAATTTTGTGGTCAAAAGAGATTAATTTAATCAAGGGGATTGATACTATAATTATAAGATAGTTACAAAGTTGGGCTTAGGATCCATGAGGAAGCAATGGATGAATTCTATGTGGGAGTCCACATAGAAATCGTCCAAGGGGCCTTCTGGAAGGCTCCTTTGGGCTGCTTAAGGACTAAGCCAGCTGAATTAGGGTTTTGACTGAAACCCTAACCGCTTAGCTATATAAGGAACCCTTGGGATAGCCAAAATTAGCCACTGAACCCCAAGAAGGATAGCCAACTGACTTTTGAGCCTCTTCCCTCTCTCCCTCTCTCTAAGATTCTCTAATTGTTTTTGGTGTTTGTGATCCATTAAAGGCATCACATTTGAGATGTTAGGCTCTCAAAGGTTCAAGATTATCAAGTTACAATCAAAGGTAACATTCTAACTTGTTTATTAGATGTTTTTTTTTTGTATGCTAGAGTTAAGGTTTACAAGCTTTGGATGATTATTGCATGTACAATTAGTAAAACCTATATCCAAAGCTTTAGGGTTTACATGTGCACTATAGGATTGGTGTTTTTCTCATAACCAAATAGTAATAAGTTCTTACCTTGGCTTTTCATTAGCTAGATCTTCTCCTTGTTAGGATTAAGGCCAAGTTTAGCATGTTTGGGGATCATATCGGTTGTTGGGTAAGATCCGAAGTTGTAACTTCATATATTGAATTCCTTAGGTCTCTATTTTCATAAAGGCATCAAAGTTGGCAAGGTTTGGCCTTTCTCCATCCCTTAAACCCCTTATCTACCTTGGTTTTGATGAGTAGGGCCTTACATGCCCATAAAGTTTGCAACATTACGTGTCAAACGTTCCCTAGGAGGCTAGATCTACTGTTTGGAGCATTGGAGTAGCTTAGACTCGTCCGGACATCGAATGGATTGCATGAACTTGATAAGTCGGATAATCCAACTCGGTGAGTTGGGGAGGGTTTTCTCGTTCTGAGTTTCTGCATGGACTCGGCGAGTCGGTTAGGCGACTCGACGAGTCATATGGGGGGTTTTCTCGACATTTGGACACGTTTGAACTCGACGAGTTACCTAGAAACTCAACGAGTCAGCTAGGGTTTCATGGCTCTGTGAGTTCTGGATGAACTCGACGAGTCAGTATGCTGCACTCAACGAGTCGAGACACCATGGATTGTTGATAGTTGACTTTTACCAAGGGTTGACTAAGTTGATTTTTGAGGGGCATTTTGGTAATTTGGGAATTTATGGAATTGGACCATTGGTAGTATTTGTGTGGAGCTATATTTGGAGGAGGTTGATACTATCGTTTCGAGCTACTTGCGAGGTGAGTTGTCCTCACTATACTAAAAGGGTCGAAGGCACCAATGCGGGCCCTTATTGGATTTGTATCTGGGTTTATTGCATGCTATGTTTATCAATTTACATCCTGGTAGTTAGGATGGTGATATGCTTAGTGACCTGTTATGTTGGTATGATGGTTATAGGATGGTTGCCATGTTAGTGATCTGTTAGATCCGTATGATTATCAGTTATATACATCCTAGCGTATGATTTTATGTGCACATGATTGTTGGTTTGGGGATTAGGTTGAGGCAGGTGCTGCTATGTGCTGTAGAACAAGACACCCAGGGCGGACCGGATAGACTGCAGGCCTGGGTAAGGCAAATTAGTCAAGCCGAAGGCCCAGCGAGCGGTCCAGATAGGCTGAAGGCCCTAAGGGGCGGTCCAGACGTGTCGAAGGCTCAAAGAGTGGTCTAGATAGACTGATGGCCTGTGAGGTGGTCCAGTCAGACCGGTGGCTCATTATGCATGCTATATTTATTTATATGATATGGTTATATCTGTAAGTCGTTGGTATTTTGAGGGAACTCACTAAGCTTCGGGTTTACAGTTGTTGATTATGTTTCAGGTACCTTTGATGATCGCGGGAAGGCGAAGACGTGATCGTATAGCTCCTTATATTTTATGTTTGATTCTGAGATACTCAAACATTATACTATTTTGAAAACAAGTTTTGTAATAATCATTGGTTTTGAAATGTTTTAAAAAAGTTTAAATTTGGCATGATTTTTATGGATGTTACAAGTTGGTATCAGAGCCTTGGTTTGAGTGAATTAGAGGAAACACTCACGTGTCTCCAGTCTCAAACTGAGGACAAGATTTTAAAATGATTTTCTTAAAATGTTTTCAAAATAATAAAGGAGGATGCAAGTGTACGATCGGTTGGAGCTCGCGGATAGACCCCAAAATACCTTACAGATTATTTGATTTATGTGATATGTTAGAACAACATGTTAGTACTAGGCTAGGGATCTTCAGGAATTGCATGATAGAATTGCCTAATTATAGTGATGCCCGATAGCCTAGGGTTTTTCTGTATATGAAATTGACATCATTACTGTAGTTGCTTAGTGTATACATCACGGCCGTACATAATTAAGATCTTATAGCTTGAGAATGTTTGGTTTAGCTTTAATTCCTATTCCTTGTTTGGTTGTGGGCTTAGAGTAGGACTGAGTATTTGGATGTCTTTGGGGTCCAACGTTATGTATGGTTAGAATACACGAGTGTTGTAGGGTTGGTGGAAGTTTCATGGATGGTTTGTTTGGGATGAATCCGCTAGTTATGAGATATTTAGCCTTCTTCTAGGAGTGAGGATTGAGTACATGACATAATTACATATAGTTGTAGCGCGTTGTGATGATACTTGAGATAAATATGGGTAGGTGTGGAAGGTAGTATGGGCCCGTACTACTGAAAGCATAGGATCCATACACGTAGCAAGGAAGTCGCAACCCCTAGGTTTTTGTTGGGGGTTGGTTCCCAAATTGTTATATGGAATATATAATATCTTCCTGGTTAATTTTTCAGCATGTTGGTTACTCGACGATTTGTGACTGGACCCGGGTCAGGATCAGGAGACGGCAGACAAGAGGAACCCCCAGTGCCCAAGACTATCGGCCAAATGGGGCCAGACAAGATGGATGCTAGGATCTGGGAGATCCTGCATGATGAGGTGGTTGTGATGTTTTGGGCTCAGTTACCGGAAATGTTTGGGTCTATCAAGACCGCCATGTTAGAGTATTTCAATGATCGTTATGCAGCCCTCACTCAGGCGGCTGTCGCAGTAGCCACAGCGGCTGTAATGGCGGCAGGGGTAGGAGTTAGTCAGGCTTTTCAGTATCAGGACTTCGACAACATGAAACCCCCTACTTTTGATGGGACTCAGGACCCCATCAAAGCCATGAGGTGGTTATCTAACGTGGAGGGGTGTTTCTTCACGTGTTCATGTCCTACTGACCAGAAGGTCAGATGTGCCCTGAACCTGTTAAGGACTGAGGCAAAGGACTGCTGGGGATTGAAGACCGGATCATATTCTAATGATCAGTGAGCCGCAGTTACTTGGGACAGGATGGTGAGACGGTGACATAGATCACCCGCATGTTCACAGAGAGGGAGATGTTCTGCCCGGAGTTTTCTTCTAAACAGGCTCAGATGACATGTTATCTGAACATGCTCAAGACTGACATCTGTCAGTTTGTTGTTACTCAGCGGTATGATACCTTGATGGAGTTACAGGAGGCCGCTAGGCGACGTGTGTTGGAGATTGAGTTGCAGTTGAGGGAGCAGCGGTAGGCCCCGACACAATCACAACCGACACAGAAGTGGTTTAAGACTCTGATTCTAGGTCAGGGGGACAACAGGGCCGCACTTGTGGCAAGTGCGTGAAGGGACACTCGGGGGTTTGTAGATCTGGTAGCAGGTGCTGCAAATGCGGCCTGGAGGGGCATTTTGCGAGGGATTGTTGCCAGACAGCCCCAGTTCAGGATATGAGGATCTGCTACCATTGTCATCAAGTTGGTCACGTGAAGACCAATTGTCCATAACTCGCTTCCAGGCCGGCGCAGGCTCCAAAGCCAGCTACACTGAGGATTACTGATGGGAGTCAGGGTCGAGCAGCACCCTCGAGGGCTCAAGGACACGCCTTCCAGCTTACATCAGAAGAGGCCAGGGCAGCGCCAGACGTGGTTGCTGGTATATTTCTATCCCCTATCTTATTGATTATATATGTTTTATGCTTATATGTTGTGCCTATGATTAGGTACATTTTTAGTGAACTCCTTACCTGCCCTAGTATTATTTGACTCGGAGGTGACTCGGTCGTTTGTTTCTCAAACATTCAGTAAGGAGTTCGGGTTGCTAGGGGGAGAGCTAGAGTGTCCGTTGCGAGTCTCTATCACCAACGAACACGGAGTCTCCGCTTCTTCAGTCCCTCGAGGCTGCGTGTTAGAGATTTTCAGGGTATCTTTTTCGATTGACTTGATTCCAATTCCCATGGGGGATGTGTGTGTGATCATGGGCATGGATTGGCCCAATCTCTTTGGTGCCATGATTGACTGCGATGGGTAACGGTTGGTGGTTTGAACCCTAAGTGGGGGAGAACTGATTGTTTACGGAGAGAGTACCAAACTAGGATCAGGGTTTTGTTCAACTGCCAGGGCTCGACAGTACATTTAGCATGGGTGTGCGGGTTATCTAGCATATATGGTGGATACGTGAGTTAGAGATCAGATTTCAGTTTCAGAGGTTCCAATGGTCAGGGAGTTTGTGTTGGGTTTTGAGCAATCTAACACTTCCTAAGTGTGCATGCAACCCTAATAAACCTTGGATCTATGTTTGTCTAAATACATGCAAAATAATAATTTTCCAAGGTTTATAACCTATCTAACATGGCATGGGGAACATTTCAACATAAAAAGTTAGAAGAGATTACATACCTTTTTGATGAGTTTGGTTCTTGAGGAGTTTAGGGCCAAGCACCAATAGTGTGAATGCCTCAAATGGAATCACAAAACACCACAAACTCTTGGAAAACTTTAAGAGAGTATAGACACTTTGTATTTTCGGCCACACACAAGCACACACACACACACACACTAGTTCACTAGTTGCCATTTCATGCACCATAAGCATGCTTATATAGTGTACATGGTTAGGGTGAAACCCTAATAACCCATGACCTTTCCTTTTCCAAGGACCCATGGGTTAAAAGCTCCATGGATCATCCATGGACTTCCATCCAAGCCTAGCCCATTAACAAATGAGTGTTAGCCCACACCATATAAAACCAATAGCCCATAATCTAATTAGTCTTCCTTTTAATCTCTAAATTAATTCATAATTAATTTAAGACTAAGACTAATTAAATAACATAACCTCATATTAATATATTATAACTTATAATATATTAATAAACATATGTGTATAACTCTCATAAAGTTAATCCATAAATTGTTCGGGTGAAATGCAACCCAAATGGACCATGTCGGGTCGGGTCAAGTATATACCAAATAAGTTAACCAACCAGCAATCATAGCTCTCGAAAACTCTGTTGAACTATGAAGCGCCATTTTAAGACAAGTGATCATATAATCCTCTGTTCTCATGATATCAGCCGGACAAACACATGGAATTATGTCTTGCTTATTGTTTGGCAGTTGTTTCTCGAATTCCGATTTGTTTGACAAAGAACTTTACTAAACACATCAGTTTAGTTCTGACCGGGCCCGGTACATTGATCAACACAAAATCATCGAGGGGCCCAGATATCGCTTCTATTTCTAGAAGGAACAGATAAACTTCGACTCATATGCTTGTTCTACTACTTGTTGAATTGTACACAAAGGCACGTTTTATAACATCAAGTTACTGATGCGTTTTCGTGCAATCAATGCACAACCAACTCATAGGTAACAACTCATATCTCTAGGTTTGAAGACTCATATGATATTATCGTCTCACGATCACTCGAGATAAATTCCATGAAGTGATACAAGTGAGCGTGGGTTTATACCAATACTCATAACTTATGAGTACTCATGAATGTTGCAGCAACCATTGCCATGTCTAAACACTTTCAGCCATCTACAAACCCAATTCATGACAATCTTGATTCATACCTACTTCCGATGTATGACCGATTGTGGAGGTTTGAATAAATTAATTATTCTGGAAGTCAAAACATGCAAAACTGAAACAATAGTAAATAATTGACAATGATAGTAACACTTTACTCATAAATAAATCACAAATTTTATTCATCATCAAACGTCGATTACATTTTACAAGTTTCAGGAAAACTATCTAATCTGTAAAACTAATATCGTCCCTCAGCCCGATCCGCCTCGCATGCTGAAAATGCTTAACCCTCGTCAGTCCCTTCGTAAGGGGATCTGCAGGATTCTCATCCGACGATATCCTCCTTGCCACGAGGAGTCCTTCTTCAATCTTGTGTCTTATGAAGTGATATTTTCTGTCAATGTGTCGGGATCTGCCATGATCTCTTGGTTCCTTGGCTAAGGCAACCGCACTATTGTTGTCACAGAAAATCTCCATAGGTTCTTTAATAGCTGGTACAACTCCAAGGTCTCCGATGAAGTTCTTTAGCCATATCGCCTCCTTTGTTGCTTCAATCGCTGCTATATACTCTGATTCACAAGTCGAATCAGCCACCGTCTCCTGCTTGGAACTCTTCCAAGAAATTGCCCCTCCATTTAAGGTAAAGATCCAGCCCGACTGAGAGCGGAAGTTATCCCTATCAGTCTGAAAACCAGCATCACTATACCCTAATATTCTCAAGTCATCACTCCCACCAAGGGTAAGGATCCAATCCTTAGTCCTCCGCAGATACTTGAGAATGTTCTTTACCGCGGTCCAATGAGCCTTGCCAGGGTTCCCCTGATACCTACTGACCATGCTCAAAGAAAATGCCACATCAGGGCGGGTACAAGTCATAGCATACATGATCGAGCCAACAACGGAAGCATACGGTAATTGGCTCATCTCAGCTATCTTTGCCTCTGTACTCGGACTCTGAGTCTTACTTAGTTTGGCATTGCTTTGGATCGGTAAATCTCCTTTCTTGGAATTCTGCATGTTGAACCTTTTCAACACCTTATCCAAGTAGGTACTCTAACTAAGTCCAATTAGTCTTTTACTCCTTTCTCTTAATATCCTTATCCCTAGGATATAGGTAGCCTCCCCTAGGTCCTTCATAGCAAAACACTTCCCAAGCCAGGACTTAACCTACTGCAAGGTTGGGATGTCATTTCCTATAAGTAGTATGTCATCCACATACAGTACCAAGAAGCTAACTATACTCCCACTAGCTCTGACATACACGCAAGACTCATCTTCACTTCTCGAGAAGCCAAACTCTTTGACCTTCTCATCGAAACAAAGATTCCAGCTACGAGATGCTTGTTTTAATCCATAAATGGATTTCTCAAGCTTGCATACTCTATTAGGGTACTCTGCACTGACAAAACCCTCTGGCTGATTCATGTACACATCCTCAGCCAACTTTCCATTAAGGAAAGCGGTTTTGACATCCATTTGCCATATTTCATAATCATGAAATGCTGCAATGGCTAGCATAACCCTAATAGACTTAATCTTTGCTACCGGCGAGAAGGTTTCATCATAATCAATACCCTGAGTCTGAGTAAAACCCTTCGCAACCAGTCGAGCCTTATAAGTATGCACTTTTCCTTCCATGTCGGTCTTCTTCTTGAAGATCCATTTGCACCCGACTGTTTTACGGCCTGGTACATTGTCAACCAAGTTCCAAACTTGATTGTCATACATGGACTGTATCTCGCTGTCCATAGCCTCCTTCCATTTAGCAGACTCCGGGCCTGCCATGGCTTCCTTAACACTGCTAGGTTCATCCAAATTTACCAGTGTACTATCGCTGATAAACGTATCACCTTCCGTAGTAATATGAAAGCCATAATAAAACGAAGGTGTGTTCCTAACCCGTGTGGAACGCCTCGGAGGTACAGACATGTCAGCTTGCTCAACAGGAGTTTCCTCCTTAGGTTGATTGCTAGTGTCTGAGGTTCCTTCACCAATTGCTTCTTGAATTTCTTCAAGATCAACTTGCCTCCCACTGTCTCCTTGGCTTATAAATTCTCTCTCACGAAAGACCCCTCTTCTTGCTACAAAGACCACATTCTCACTGGGTCTGTAGAAGAGGTAACCGAAGGATTTCTGTGGGTAGCCGATGAAAATACACCTTTCACTTCGGGGTTTGAGCTTATCATGAGTCTCACGCCTCACGAAAGCCTCGCAGCCCCAAATCTTGATGTGGTTCAAATTGGGAACCTTCCCAGTTCACATCTCATGAGGTGTTTTGGTAACCTTCTTTGTAGGGACTAGATTAAGGATATGGGCGGCAGTCTCTAAGGCATACCCCCAAAAAGAGATTGGTAGCGAAACTCGACTCATCATAGAGCGAACCATGTACAACAAGGTTCGATTACGCCTCTCAGCTACACCATTCAGCTATGGTGTCCTGGGAGGAGTCAATTGTGAGACAATCCCACACTCCTTAAGATAGTCAAGGAACTCGGTACTAAGATACTCACCACCTCGATCGGATCGAAGCATCTTAATGTTCCTGCCCAATTGATTTTCTACTTCCTGTTCGAATTCCTTAAACCTTTCAAAGGTTTCTGACTTATGTTTGATTAAGTAGACATACCCATATCTACTAAAATCATCAATAAAAGTCACATAATACCGATTAGCATCCCTTGTGGCGGTTTTGAAAGGTCCACATACATCAGTATGTATTAGGTCCAACAAACCCTCACCCCTTTCACAAGTTCCAGTGAAGGGTGATTTTTTCATCTTTCCAAGTAGACAAGATTCACAACTATCATCCGATTTAAGGTCGAATGATTCCAGTACTCCACTCTTTTGGAGTTGGCCTATGCGTTTCTTGTTTACATGTCCAAGACGACAATGCCACAATGATGCTTTATCTAGGCTAGTAGAAGAATCAATATACAACACATTATTTCCTAAGTTGTCTACAATCGACACAGTTTCATACACACCATCACAAGGTAACACTTTAAAATAAAACACATTTTTAAAGAAAGCATTAATACCACCACATTCATTATCAAACGAAAAGGTAAAACCTTGTTTGTACAAAGCATGAAAAGAAATAATATTTCTCGCCATTTCAGACGAGTACACACATTTATTCAAATCTAATTTTAACCCATTATTAAGCAACAAAGTATAAACTCCAATCTTGGAAACAGGTGAAGCCTTCCTATTCCCCATGATCAAGTTTATCTTCCCGTTCTCCACATCCTCACTTCTTCTTAGGCCCTACATATCAGAACATATGTGAATACCACATCATGTATCAAGCACCCAAGAGTTAGAATATAATGAGTAATTAGACAATATAGTGTAAATACCTGCATGGGTGGGTTTCACTTTCCCATCCTTTAGATCCTGCAAGTACTTAGGGTAGTTTCGCTTCCAGTGTGCCTTTTCATGGAAATAGAAACATTCAGCATCCTTGGGAATGGCAGAAGGAGTGACAGAACCGCTCTTGGTCTTCGATGAGGAGCCTTCAAGAGACTTTCCCTTGGTACCCTTCGAAGGGTGCTTCCTCTTTTTCCCTTTGCCTTGCCCGATAGCCAAAACAAGGGTAGATGTTGGAGTAGGAGTAGTAGAGGTAACAACCGCCTTGCCCTTAAGACCGGTTTCAGCGGTCTTCAAGAGTCCTTGAAGCTTGCTGAGGGTAACTTCCTCCTTGTTCATATGATATGTCATACGAAAATGGTTATAACAAGAAGGTAAGGAGTGCAAAATGATGTCAATTGCCAACTCCTCAGGGATGTTCACATTCAGCTTCAGCAAACGGTCCACATACCTTTGCATCTTTTGCATGTGAGCCATGACGGAATCACCGTCCTTCATGCGGGTAGTTATTATGGAGGAGATTATTTCATACCGCTCCTGACGAGCACTCTGATGGTACCTTTCCATCAGGTCTTGGTGCATCTCAAAAGGGTAGAAATCTTCATATGACTTTTGGAGCTCGGCTGTCATCGTGGCCATCATGATACATGCCACCTTAGTAGCATCTCTCTCATGTGTCCTGAATTCAACGATCTCCTCAGGAGTAACAGTAGACTCATCAAGCTCTTTTAACTCCTTATCGAGGACATATTCCTTGTCCTCATAACGAGTAACCATCCTGATGTTCCTAATCCAATCCATGAAGTTGGAACCATCAAAGATGACCCTCCCACAAAAATTCATGAGAGAGAAAGAACCAGTTGGGTTAGAGCCTGAAGCATTAGTGTTGGAAGACATCTGAAGGAAGAAAGCAAGTTTAGATTAGATATATAGAATCCTTAATAAGACACCCAAATGTAATATTAAGGCTAGGACCCAATCACAATATATTATACTTAGAAGAGGGATGCCGTAATCTAAGTAATAATATATTTGAAAGGTAGGTGAATGACGATTCACCAATTTCCACCATGAAAAACAAAATTAATTATTAGGTTTTAATTGGATTTGAAATTCCTAGATTCTTTTGAGATTCATTGAACTTTTCAATGGCATGTTTCAATCTCGATTGTTCCCTTCAAGTTTTGTGACTGGGATGCCGAGGATCACAAAACAAGGTGTGAATAACCATGCTAATTCACTTGGTACCCTTAATATTATCACCTAATAAATGTGCCGGTAAACCACACACGCTCCATTGATCCATGACAAACATTAAGTCACCCTTCGTGATCCTTACTAGTCCAAGTTAGTGTGCCGGTTAACCACACACGCTCCACCAACGACTTGGTAAGGTACAAAGTGTGAATTCCATGGACTAGCACCATGTTCACATTTTTCCTAAAATAACTAAGATTGGGAATTAAAAAGGTTTAGTTACTTTATAATAATCATTATACTTTTAATGAGGATTTAAATTCATTGTCCTACCCGTTCGGCTAACCACCCTCCACCAGTCAAGCAAGCGGTGGGTGAGAGTGGACACCCATTAAGTCGCCATTTTATAGGCAACAACCTTATACCCACCTTATAGACCGGCTTCGTGAATGAGGCCTACTAACGGTAGAACGACTTATTCTTATACATATATATAATAATTAACCATTAATGTTATAAATAGTATAAGGGTTGAATTTTAACTATTAAAACTCTAAGGGTTGGAATTAAAGTTTATTAAAATGTGTGAAACTTTACAACTTCCAAAACTTGAGGACAAGTTTTGTAACTATCCAAAACTTTTCATTTCATAACTTATGAATTAAAGGTTCATAAAAATGAAGACTCTTCATTTTCATGTAACTTATGTGTTTAAATGTGTGTGTTAAAGAAAGTGACCTTTGGATATCCATAACTTGAGGACAAACTATGGACTCCATTAAAACACATAAATGATCAAGAATTAATTCTAAACTATTCAGCAAATAATTCCTATCATCTTCTAAATTCATAAGAATATGAACATGATCATCAAAATTTCAAGAATTATATGAACACATAAAAATCATGGAATTTTGATATATGCTATTGTAAATGGATTAGAACAACCATTACACCAACTAAAACAAGTTTTAAAACACCAAAACAGTTTAGGGTAATGTTTCTAGTCCATTTCCAGCAGCAAAAGTCAAAAATCTGCACTCTGTCACTCCTACTCGTCGAGTGTATGAACCTACTCGGCAAGTAGGTTGAAGATACGCATGGACTCGGCGAGTTCATCAGGCAGACATCAAGTTTTTCGACTTTTTCAACTATTTTGCATCAAGTATCAAACAAGCAAGCCTAGGCTTTGATACCACTGTTGGGTTTTGAGCAATCTAACACTTCGTAAGTGTGCATGCAACCCTAATAAACCTTGGATCTATGTTTGTCTAAATACATGCAAAATAATAATTTCCAAGGTTTATAACCTATCTAACATGGCATGGGGAACATTTCAACATAAAAAGTTAGAAGAGATTACATACCTTTTTGATGAGTTTGGTTCTTGAGGAGTTTGAGGGCCAAGCACCAATAGTGTGAATGCCTCAAATGGAATCACAAAACACCACAAACTCTTGGAAAACTTTGAGAGAGTATACACACTTTGTATTTTCGGCCACACACAAGCACACACACACACACACTAGTTCACTAGTTGCCATTTCATGCACCATAAGCATGCTTATATAGTGTACATGGTTAGGGTGAAACCCTAATAACCCATGACCTTTCCTTTTCCAAGGACCCATGGGTTAAAAGCTCCATGGATCATCCATGGACTTCCATCCAAGCCTAGCCCATTAACAAATGAGTGTTAGCCCACACCATATAAAACCAATAGCCCATAATCTAATTAGTCTTCCTTTTAATCTCTAAATTAATTCATAATTAATTTAAGACTAAGACTAATTAAATAACATAACCTCATATTAATATATTATAACTTATAATATATTAATAAACATATGTGTATAACTCTCATAAAATTATCCATAAATTGTTCGGGTGAAATGCAACCCAAATGGACCATGCCGGGTCGGGTCAAGTATATACCAAATAAGTTATGGACTTAGACACCTTATCCAACAGTTTGGTTACATGTTCCTGGAGGAGTTACCAGGAGTGCCTCCAGAGAGGCAGGTCGAATTTAGGATCGACCTAGTGCCAGGTGTGGCCCCTATCGCCAAGGCTCCATACCGGTTGGTGCCACCAGAGATGAAGGAGTTGTCTTCACAGCTGCAAGAACTGTTGGGAAAGCAGTTCGTCCGTCCGAGAAGTTCCCCATGGGGAGCGCCGATACTCTTCGTCAGGAAGAAGGATGGTTCATACCGGATGTGCATTGATTACTGGGAGTAACAAGCTGACGATGAAGAACCGTTATCCACTCACAATGATAGATGATCTTTTTGATCAGTTGCAGCGAGCATATTGGTTCTCCAAGATAGACCTGAGGTCCAGGTACCATCAGGTCAGGGTTAGGGAGGAGGATGTGGAGAAGACCGTGTTCCCGACTCATTATGGACACTAAGAGTTCACGGTGATGTCGTTTGGGCTCACCAACGCGCATGCAGACCGATGCTCAACTGCTCAGTTATCGTATTTATAGACGATATCTTGGTATACTCCAAGATCCGAGAGCAGCATGAGGAGCATCTACGGGAGTTATTGGGAGTTTTGAGGAGAGAATGACTATATGCTAAGTTCTCGAAGTGCGAGTTTTGGTTAAAATAGGTTCAGTTCCTTGGACACCTCATTAACTAGGAGGGGATTTTGGTCGATTCGGCCAAAATCAAGGCAGTTATGCAGTGGGAGGTTCCGTAGTCTCCCTTGGATATCAGGAGCTTTCTGGGATTGGCAGGGTACTACTGGAGGTTCATATATGATTTCTCCAAGATTGCAGTACCCTTTACTCATCTGACAAGGAAGGGGTGGATTTCCGGTGGGGCCCCGAGTAGCAGAGAGCGTTTGAGACCCTTCGACAATGTTTATGCGAGGCTCCAGTATTGACTCTTCTGGAGGGAGTCGAGGATTTTGCGTTGTTCTGTGATGCATCTATCACGGGACTAGGAGTGGTGCTCATGCAGAGAAGACGGGTGATAGTCTACGTGTCTCGGCAACTGAAGTCGCACGAGACGAGATACCCTACTCATGATTTCGAGTTGAGAGCGGTGGTATTCGCCCTCAAGATTTGGAGTCATTACCTCTACGGGGTCCACTATACCATTTACACGGACCACAAGAGCCTGAGATACATCATGGATCAGCCGAACCTGAACATGAGACAACGAGGTGACTGGATGTAGTCAAGGACTACGACTGTGAGATCTTTTACCACCTAGGTAAAGCGAACGTGGTTACGGACGCTCAAAGCCGCAAGTCAGTTGGGTCTTCTACCCCAGTGGCATGTATGAGGATATCAATGTATTCTCCACTTGTGAGCTTGATCAGGGAGGCTCAGGTAAAGGGTATGCGTCAGGAGAACTGGAGACTTGAGAAGATTAGGGGTGAGAACACCCGGTTTCTGTAGGATAGCCGAGGATTATTGACCCACTATGGTCGGGTCTGGGTTCCGATGTATGGTGGGGTCAGATAGATTGTTTTGGAGGAGGCTCATAAGTCTCACTTCTCTATTCACCCGGGGGCCACCAAGATGTACCAGGATTTGCGATTGAGTTATTGGTAGCCATGTATGAAGGGGAGATTGCATGGTATGTCGAGAGGTGCTTGACCTGTCGGATTGTTAAGGCCAAGCATCAGAGGCCACACGGTCAACTACAGCCCTTGGAGATCCCCATGTGGAAGTGGGAACAAATCACAATAGATTTTATCACCAAGCTGTCTAGGACGGCGAAGGGATCCGACGCTATTTGGTTCATCGTAGATCGATTGATCAAGAGCGCCCACTTTTTGGCGATACAGGAGAGTTCATCGGCCGAGAAGCTGGCTGACTTGTATATCCGCGAGATCATTGCTCGTCGTGGGGTATCGATCTCTATTGTTTCAGACCGCGATGTTCGATTCACCTCCTATTTCTGGTAGAAGTTCCACAAGGAACTGTGCACGCATCTGCACTTCAGCACAACCTATCATCCACAGACAGATGGCCAGAGTGAGCGGACCATACAAACTCTCAAGGATATGCTGAGAGATTGCATTATTGACTTCGGTGGGAGCTAGGACTCCTACCTATCCCTCGCAGAGTTCTCCTACAAAAACAACTTTCATTCCAGTATTGGTGCCCTACCATATGAGTTGTTGTATGGACGGAGATATCGCTCCCCAGTCTGTTGGTGTGAGATCGGTCACAGGGTGATGGGATGGACATAGGTACTTCTGCAAACTACTGAGTGGATCCAACAGATCAGACAGCGACTGCAGACCGCATAGAGTCAGTAGAAGAGATACGCCGACCGACATCGATCTAAATTAGAGTTTCAGGTTGGTGACAGGGTACTCCTGAAGGTCTCGCCCTGGAAGAGTGTGATCCGCTTCAGAAAGAGGGGGAAATTGGCTCCCTAATACATCGGGCCGTTCAAGATCATTGCCAGGGTTGGCAAGGTGGCATATAGACTAGAGCTACCAGAGGAGCTTAGTCAGATCCACAACACTTTTGACATGTCACAATTGCGAAAGTGCGTATTAGATGAGGACGCAGTGGTGTCCTTGGATGACATACGGGTCGACGAGCGCTTGAACTATGCGGAGAGGCCGATAGCGGCTCTTGAGAGGAAGGCAAAGGTTCTGTGAAACAAGGAAGTACCTCTAGTAAAGGTACAATGGGAGCACAAGAGAGGATCCGAGTGGACATGGGAGCCGGAGGTTGAGATGCGGGAGCATTACCCCGACTTATTCGCCACAGCAGACTTCGAGGACGAAGTCTAGTTCAAGTGGGGGAGAATTATAACACCCCGACTCCTAGGTATATAATTTTACAACTTGTATGCTCACCTAATAAGATCTACTCGACGAGTTGGTACCCTGACTCATAGTGTAAGGACGGGTTTACCCACATGGTTTAAGTGACCAACTCGGCGAGTTGGAGCTGGAATGAGAAAACCCTAATCCCTGGGGTTTTGCACCCTATTTAAGGGTCATTTGCCCCCTTAGCCTCCCTTAAAGCCCCCTTTTGAGTGCAGAAACCCTAAATTGTTGTTTACTCTTCATTTTGTGTGATATTAAGCTTTGAAGGTGGATTGTGGTGAGAAGAGCTTGAAGTACTAGAGCTTGGAACAAGAAGAGGCTGTAGATCTGAGTCCTATTTCATCTTTGCATCGTTTTGGAGGTAACAAGTCGTTACCTTGGCTTTTCATTAGCTAGATCTTCTCCTTGTTAGGATTAAGGCCAACTTTAGCATGTTTGGGGATCATTTCGGGTGTTGGGGTAAGATCTGAAGTTGTAACTTCAGATCTGGATTTCCCTAGGTCTCTATCATCATAAAGGCATCAAAGTTGGCAATATTTGGCCTTTCTCCATCCCTTAAACCCCTTATCTACCTTGGTTTTGATGAGTAGGCCCTTGCATGCACATAAAGCTTACAATTTTACATTGTAAACGTGCCATAGGAGGCTAGATCTATTGTTTGGAGCATTGGAGTAGCTTAGAATCTCCTGGACATGGAATTGATTGCAAGAACTCGATGAGTCAGATAATCCAAATCGGAAAGTTGGGGAGGATTTTCTAGTTTTGAGTTTCTGCATGGACTCGATGAGTCGGTTAGATGACTCGACGAGTCATATGGGGGGTTTTCCCAAGATTTGGACATGTTTGAACTCAGCGAGTTGCCTGGAAACTTGACGAGTCAAGTATGGTTACATGACTCTGCGAGTTCCGGATGAACTCGACGAGTCAATATGTTGTGCTCGACGAGTCGGGTCAACATGGACTGTTGACCTTGACTGTTGACAGTTGACTTTGACCAAGGGTTAACGAAGTTGATTTCTGCAGGGCATTTTGGTAATTTGGGAATTTATGGAATTGGACCATTGGTAGGTATTGATGTGGAGCTATATTTGGAGGAGATTGATACTATCGTTTCGAGCTACTTGCGAGGTGAGTTGTCGTCACTATAATAACAGGGTCGAAGGCACCAATGTTGGCCCTTATCGAATTTGTATTCGGGTTTATTACATGACATGTTTATTGATTTACATCCTGGTAGTTAGGATGGTGATATGCTTAGTGACCTGTTAGGTTAGTATCCTGGTTACAGAATGGTTGCCATGTTAGTGATCTGTTAGATCTGTATGATTATCTATTATATACATGCTACCATATGATTTTATGTGCACATGATTGTTGGTTTAGGGATTGGGTTGAGGCAGGTCCTGCTGTGTGCTATAGGCCAAGACACCCAGGGCAAACCGGATAGACTGCAGGCCCGAGTAGGGCAAATTAGTCAGGCCGAAGGACCAACAAGTGGTCCGGATAGGCTGAAGGCCCTAAGGGGCGGTCAAGACATGCAGAAGGCTTGGAGTGCGGTCCAGATAGATTGATGGCCTGTGAAGCGGTCCAGTCAGATTGATGGCTCACTATGTATGTTGTATTTGTTTATATGATATGGTGATATCTGTATATCGTTGGTATTTTGGGGGAACTCACTAAGCTTCGGGCTTATAGTTGTTGATTATGTTTCGGGTACCTCTAATGATCACGGGATGGCAAAGGCGTGATCGTATAGCTCCTCATATTTCATGATTTTATGTTTAATTCTGGGATACTCTGACATTATACTATTTTGAAAACAAGTTTTGTAATAATCATTGGTTTTGAAATGTTTTAAAAAAGTTTAAATTTGGCATGATTTTTATGGATGTTACATGTAATGATTACTGAGTGTTATGTTAGTGCATTGTTGATTTTTGAATGCTTTCCAATTGAGAAACATAATTCAAATTTACATCTTTTCATTACCCAACTACATTTTTTCATTTTTTCACCACCTCTGTTTTTCTAATGATTTATCAATATATTCCTGTACATATTATCATAAACCCCAAGATTATCATGATCAGTGACTTGGCTCTCTCACATGATGACAACACTATTAAAGTTCGAATAATCCATTTATGGAAATAACCCTTCTGGAATAACCCTCAACAAATCCGTATGATTGAAAAGATATTGATGGACGAAAGGGTATTGTATCCTTATTAAAACTGCTTATTAATTAATATTTTTACTTTTATTTAAGGGTATGAAAATTGAATGTAATGTGGATAAACCATTTACATCACTATAATGTTAATCTTTGGTAGAATATGGTGATTTCTACATTTATAAGCCCACATTACAATTAAACGAAGATGTTATAAAGTTTGTTGACGGTCCACACAAAATGTATATATCCAGTATACCACAAAGGGAATTAAATGGATAGGTTTTTTTAAGCCAAAATATTCTTTTGTTTTTGCAGACTTCCAAGAACTTCATGATAACGCCATCCAATCGAAAATGTCATTTGGTTAGTGCACTCCCTTACACTCATTCTTAATGGATTAAAATATTTAAATTTTATTTTTCCAGCACAACAAATTACAATGTTATAGGAAATGTTTTTCAGTGGTGTCCATTGGAACCTGCAAAGGACAAACAGGAAAAGAAACTCACAATCAAAATGGAGGATTTAGAGTCGGTTTCATTTTTTATACCTATACTTATCATTTTAATGATAATTTGTTTTTTAATATTCTTTATTTTTACAGAGGACAAAAAGCATTTGTTACTTTATGGGGCTATATTCTGACAAAATTGTTGCATATTGTAATATCCTGATATTCAAGGGCATTTTTTCATTTTTATTTATTCACAATATTCATTTACATCAGAGTATTTATTACATTATGTGGAAACATGATTGCCAATGCATGTATATACAGTCAAGCCTTACCCTTCTCACGAGTTAACGAATTTCCTGAAAAACATTTATAACAACTAGGTAAGTGCTAGGCTTAGTGAGTTCCCCCAATATACAATATACCAAAATACACATACATGCATACAAATAATATGTGTATCTTGGAAATACAACCTACACACCATTTTGTCTTCAACATGGGTCTATGCGTACTTACGGCCTACATGTCATTTCTTTAACACGTGTTAATATGTACTTACGACCTACATTCCATTTCGTTAATATGTGGGCCTATAGGCTCCTAACCTCTTTGTCATTCTGCCATCATCCCTTAACTAATTCGCAATAACTTTTAAGCATATCAACAATCACACACATGGATACTACATATTCAACTCTACTTATACAGGCACATAGAAACTATACTATGGGCTCTACTTTATTCATTTCTATATCCTAAAATACACAAATTTATACTAGAATACATAATATAGTGAGATGAATCACCTAGATAGTTGCTCTGCTAACTAACAACAATCTACTGACGATCCAACTGACAATAATGTACCCAACGAGTATTAACCTATAATACTACAACTTATTAATCCTATGGAAATCTGGTGAGAAATTATAGATCTTTCATTAACCCCAGTGAATACTGGTTATTCTATCAAATAAGGATTAGCTAGGCAGGACGTCAGGAGGCAGGATGATTTCGGCATATAGTTTTTATGAAATCCAACAACCAAGCCAACGTGACCATTCTAGACTCCTCTTTCGTAAGTAGATCGATCAGTACTATAAATGGAATTACTGATAATCTTTATATATATATATATATATATATATATATATATATATATATAGGAGGCAGGATCATTTCGGCATATAGTTTTTATGGAATTACTGATAATCTTTATATATATATATATATATATATATATATATATATATATATATATATATATATAGGCTTAGGTTATTTTGTTTTTACTAAGTACTATGTGCCAGAATGCACCAATCTGGACCAATGGATGAAATTAATCAATTAATATGATTTAAGAGTGTATGATATTACAATGGGTAACATGTACCATATAATCACACAATTTTTAGCAAAAGGGTATTTTGGACAATTAACTACATTTATAAAAGGAAATTTTCGGATTTTTAGGGATGATTAATTCTCCTAATTTAAAAAAATCTGAATTTTTTAATTAATTCAATTTCAATTTTTACCGATTATATTCTGTCAGAATATTTTTTGTTAGAATGATGCTCTTTCAGAATTTTATTCTAATAGAATATTATTTTGTTAGAATGATGCACTTTCAGAATTTTATTTTAATAGAATATCATTGATGAAAAACAAAATTGTTGAATCAGATGTTGAAAAATAACAAACATTCTAATATATTCTTATACATCCGAACTTAAATACAAATTCATATATATTCTTACAGACTAAAATCCTTATACATTTTAATATGATTATACATATTCTAAAAGAATATCAAGGTCTTCAACGCCTTCTTCCAGCCATTCCTATCACAAATACAACAAAAACGAATAATTGTTAAAAACATGTTACTTGCAATTAACTATCACTTAATATATTTTGGTAGAATAAATAGAATATGACAGAATACATATAATACATTCTGGCAGAATACATCGATTTTATTCTGGTAGAATACATAAATTCCAGCAACATATTTGATTTAGAATGCATACCACAAAGTTCAAAGAGTAAATTAATTTGTGTTGATGAAAAATAAAAAGGCACAAATAACTTAGAATTGTATTCCATAACCGAAAGAAAAAAAATATATGTCAGACCCAATAAAGCATAGAAACTTGGTTTTCATATAAGATTTGAAAACATTATTTTGTAAGAAAGAAGAGCATCCATATAAGAGAAACTGAAACTCATCAACTTGAACACATGAATAAGGAATGTTACTTACATTATAAGGCCCTGATACAAGAGCTGGAACCATACAAATTTACATTTTTTTCTATGCTTCCTTCTAACTGAAAGTGACTCATTAAGCAAGAAAAAACCAATTTTGGAATAAGTAATTGAAGTTCATTGAGACAAATTAACAAACAATTGGTGTGCAAATCAGAATATTTTCAATTCCACCAACAGCGATGCCATTGTTTATGATATTCTTCTATATCTTCGAACCTAAAATCAAGAACTGGGAATTTAGAGAAAAATCGAACCATATAAAAATCTCAGTTGCTTGGAATCGAGAATTGACAATTTATGGGCTATCCTTGTCACTCTACTTTCTTCCAAATACCCACAATAAAGATGATACCTGGATAAAGAAGATAACATGATACCTGAGATGCCATTTACGATTCGTGGAGGGAAAACGAAGCAGAAGAGCTGTTGCGAAAAAAGAGCGGACATCTCTTCTCGCTTGTTGTCTTCTAGAACTCCGACAGGTAGAAGATAGAATAAGAAACAGGGACATACTAGACTTACCAAACGAGTAATCTGCCTTAGACCTTCTAACCTTTCTTCTCTCCGGTTGTCTTCTACAACTCCGATAGGTTGCTAAAGAAGGACGCAAAAAAGAAATAGATGTGCTAGGGTTGGAACGGAACAATATGCACGCCTATAAATGAGAACACAAAAGACTAGGTCAAATATATTACTTTATTTCCTTAATTGCAAGATTTAAATTAAATGATTTCCTTAATTAAAAGTATAAATGTCCACAATACCCTTTAATGATTTATTATTTCTTGAATTTTCATTGGTGCATTTAGGCACACAATACTTGCTAAAAACATTTGAACGTAGCTCTCTCTCTCTCTCTCTCTCTCTATATATATATATATATATATATATATATATATATATATATATATATATATATGTAAAAGTTCCTTTTACATTTGGTCAAATTGGAAAGTCTTAACATTAAGAAAAAAAAAGCATGATGTTAAGTGTTCTCACATATGATATTTAAAAATGGTGACTTTTGCAAAATGGATTTTGGATATAGCAGAAGGAAAGGTTGGTGGTTTAAATGATGGCGAGACATTATTGATATTCCCGATGATATTCTCATTGTTGATTCATCTGATCCTATTGGTTCATTAATTAAATCTGTCTATCCTTCTATTGCTGAATATGCCAAGGATCCGATTTACTTTCAAGAAAAAGCAATACTTGCATCGAAGAATGAATTTGTTCAAGAGATTAACGAGCATTTGTTAGCATTATTTCCAGGAGCTCAACAATAGTACTTAAGTTCAAATAGTCTTTCTCATGCAGATTTTGTTCATAATGACTTTGATGAAACTTTATACTCCCTTGATGTTCTAAATGGTCTTAAACTGCCAGGTATATCAATTCATAAGTTGGTATTAAAATTCGGTGTTCGAGTTATGTTACTTAGGAGTATTGATCAGAAATATGGATTATGCAATGGCACGAGGCTACGGGTTATTGCATTGGGTAAGCGTGTTATAGAAGTTGAGATAATATCTTAAAGTAATATCGACAACTATAAGTTTATTCCAAGAATGTATTTAACGCCTTCGGATAAAATGATTAATTTCACATTTCAAAGACAACAATTTCCACTGGCTATATGTTTTACAATGACAATAAATAAAAGTCAATGACAGTCACTATCGAAGGTGGGATTGTTTTTTAGACAACTGGTATTTGCTCATGGTTAGTTGTATGTTACATTTTCGAGAGTTAAAAGTAAAGATGGATTACAAATATTAGTTTTAGATAAATATGGTAAACTTACCAATACGACACTAATGTTGTATTCAAGGAAGTTTTTGGAAATTTGGTATTCATAAAAATAAGTGTCAATATTTGAATAGTTGTTTTTATTATTATACATCAAATTACCTACTTATTTATCATTTTATTTGTATATATTTATCAAGTTTTAATTAATTCATATTTAATATTTACAACATTGGTCTCATCATCATTTTATAATTATGTACGTTTGTTTTTATTTGAGTTTTTTTTATATATTGAAATAGTTAATTTATTCATTATAGCATTTGTATTTATATAAAATTATTAATAAAAAATATGTAATGCTAAAAGGTATATATTATTATTTTTAATAAAAAATCGTGTAATACATGTATCTCACATCTAGTTGTTTAGTAAAATATATACTCACTTGTTTCAATTTCATTCTCACAAAACGATATAATATTGACTTTAACTCCATACCCATCATATCTAAGTTGTATTTTTCTTAAGTCAAATCTCCATTCGAAAATACTAACTTTGATCGGTCATATACATTCAATATTGGAAAACCACCTTCAGCATCCTAAAAAACTATCTAACCGGTCTCGTTGATGAAGAGACTGTAAAATAGCTATAATCAGACAAAATCCAATTCCATCAGTTGAATGTAACACCGATTATATGGTATCTAACAAAGAAATATCCCATTCCGTCATGAATGAGTTTAATCACTTTAACCTAAAATAACATATGGTAGGGATAAGCTTTTTAACAAAAAAATCGAACCGAAACCGAAACACAAGAGCGGATTTAGAACATTGGAAGTGTATGCAAATGCATACTCTATATATATACCCTTTTCAAATTACATACATACCCAAACTAAAATTAATTTCAACCAAAGGATTCTTCTTCCTGACAACAATATTTGATGTAATGAATTTTTTCAATTTTTTTTGTAAATACTTGTTATTACACCGACATATTATACGAATGACGAAGTCAAACGATTGGTCCCCCCTCCCCGGAGGGGGTGGGGGGGGAGGAGAGTGAGCATAACTATGAGTGTTTCTTAAGGAGGAGCATGATCTCCTTAGTGTTCTACTGTTATGGTTCAGGCAGCAGGTGGGGGAAGGCAATGAGTAAAACTAAGAAAGTATGCATGGCTTAACAGCTCGAATCGGTAGTGAGAAGCTAGTGATTGTAAGCAAAGAGTGCTTAGAAAAAAGTTGTTGATGCTTGTAGTTCCTTTTTATTCTCCAGAAACAACATGAGTCTTATCTAGAAATAAAAGTAGTTCTAAGCAGCCCGACATGTCCACCAGAAAATGAAGTAAAGTCTAACCTTTAATTCTAGCTAGTATAGGTCTCCTAAAACGAATTTGTAACATCTCAAAAATCATGATAACATTTTTTTCATTTTTGTAAACCATTTCCACAACCATAATACAATAAACCATTATTTTGAAAACAAATCCTTAAAATCAGAGTATCAAAAAATCTCTCAAAACATATGTCAGTAGGAGGATGTGTATGATCACACCTTCGCCTTGTCCCCATCATCTGATGTACCCGAAACCTTGAAACCAACAACTGTAAGCCAAAGCTTAGTAAGTTCCCCCAAAATACTCCACACGACAATACATATACAAAGCATGCATAGTGGGCCCATAACATTAGACTGGATTGCCCTGAGCCCACAACATGGGACTAGATAGCCCACTCTTGGCCCACAACTAATGAATGACTGGATCCCAAGCCCACAACATAAAATTGGATTTCCCACCTGGCCCTAAGCTTATGGCTGAACTGCTCTCGGGTTTGTTAGCTAATAGCACAAAGAATTACCACCTCAACCTAACTGCATTATGTTGACATATGCAATAGATAAACAATATCCAACAACTACAGATAATCATACAAATCTACCAATCTAACATATCACTACAACATAGCAACATCCTATATAAAGGTACATAACAAAATATAGTGGGTTGGCATTGGTGCCTTCGACCCATGAGTACAACGATGAAAAATCACCTTGAAGTCTAGAAGATAGGAGTGTTGAATGCATATATGAAAATTAGCTCTACAAGTCACCTACAACAACCAAGGACTAAAACTCAAACTATAGCCTGAAACCCTAAGTCTGACATAAAGTTAAACTTGGAAAAAGTTAATTGTCTAGAAAAAGTCAACATTCAAAAAGTCATTCAGTCGGTAGCCACGTCATGACAATCCATTGGTCATGTCATGGCGTAATGGAGACAAAATAGTCACGAATCAGTCCCTCGTCATGTTGTGACGACCCAAAGTGTCATGTTGTGACAATGGTCTGGATAGACTCAAGCTTAAAGCTCTTAATACTTTAAGTCTTGAAACCATACCTTCCAGAAGTCCTTCTCTATCCAATAAAACCATAAAAACCATAGCTTTTTGGACATGCATGTTCCAAACACAAGTTAGGGAAAAATAAACTAAAGATGGGGCCTAGGTCTCATGCAAGAGATCAAAACTCCATTAAATTTCAGATCAAACACTTTTATACATAAAGGGACCTTGGGGATCCATAAAGTTGGCAACTTTATGGAACCTTAATGCTCTAACTAACCTAAAAGTAAGGAAACACACATGAAAACCTTGATCTAAGAACTTAAGCTCTAAAGTATGGAACTTCGATACTCACGACGGTCCAAAATGAGTAAGAAAGGATGATGGGGAGGCTTGCAAGCTAAGTTGATGCACTAAAACTCTACTTCTTCTTCTTCTTATTCTTTTTGGCTAGAAAACACCCAAAATAGAGCTCACAATCAAATATGATGGACTAGGGTTTCAAGGAGGGTGTTAGGAGATGATGGAGGCCGAGGATGAGCTAACCCTATCTATCACTTCCCTTAAATAGGGGGGATAATCTCCAAAATTAGGGTTTTGTCTTGCAAGAGCTGTCACGTCGTGACCTTTATGTGGTCACATCGTGACCAGGGGTTAATACTAAAAAAATCGATTAGAAATTCTAAAGAAGAGTTTACCTAAAACTAGGTGTTACAAAATTCTATGAGCATGTTTGTAAGAACCTAAAATTTAGAGAGATTTGACTTTTAGTTAAATGTTGACCAAAAGGGGAAAATGGACACTTATGATAATTTAGTAAGTTTAGTAAGTGATTCCTTCATGAAAATGGCCAAGATAAGTCTAATTCGATTAGATAAGGTTAGATGAGTAAGTTTAAGAGAAGAAATACATGAGAAGATGCATTTTAGCCAAAAGGATAGGATGGGAAATTTTATTATTTTGGGCCAAGTTTGTGACTTAATAGATTAATACTCGTATTAATTCAAAGAGAAGTGACTTAACAGGATTATAGAATGCATCTCCACTTTCGTGTGGATATAAATATCATAGAAAACAGATTTAAGAATAAGAATATATGAGTGTTAGAAGTTGGAAGGAAATGTCCCAAAGCTAGAAAGGAATCAACTAAAGGGGTTGTTGTTATACAGTCACCACAGTGTGGTACGGTGCTAGCCACAATACGGTAAGGCAAAGCAGTGAATCAGATGAAAAGTTCATCGTACGTGGTTGGCAGCATACTTTGCACCACAGTGTAGTATGTGGATACCACAACATGGTAGACAAAGTAGGTTCCTATGTAAGAAAGGCACAACAACTTGGCAAGAGGCAGACCACGGTTTAATAGTACACACAACGGTGCGGTGAGCACTTTACCACTACGCAGTTTCATAATACAAGAAACAAATTAAAAGAGTTTAAGGGCTTGTTCTCAAACCAAATCCTTTCCTAATTGATGGAGAGCTTCCATAGGGCAATTTTGGTCCCAAGATGATGCCAAGACAAGCTAGAAAAAGAGCATGACAAGGATTACCATCCTTATACTCTTAAGGTAAAGATTTCTACTTTGATTAAGCTTTAAGCTTAAAATAGTGAACTTGCAAGATTGTTTGGAATGGTTGAATTTATCAACTTATAGGTTGTCTATGATGTTATTGAGAGTGTCTATAAACTTAAATCAAGAGTTGGAAGTGATTTCCATAGTGAAATATATCCATGGAGGGTTAGGGTTTGAAACCCTAACTAATGAGAGTAACGAATTGATGCAATAGATTAGAGTGAAATGAATTAGGTAGAATAGGATGCTTAATTCATTTGGTGGAATAGGTTTAGAAGTAGAAAATTAGAAGATAGAATTATGATCCATTGATAGCTCATTTTGACATAGAGAGGAATTAAGCTCTTAATAGGCTAAGATGTGATCTAAGGGACTTGACATGTTCTATGAATAGACATTAACCAAAGAAGATGGATCAAGATGCACCGATGGAAGAATGGAGCCAAGGGTAGTTAGTCTTCACTAACTAATAATGTGATTTATCACACTCTCTCTCACTAGATTATGAATTCATGTTTATGTGTATTTATATTACTATGTATGTATGTTTGTGATTATATGTTAGAAGGAAATATATTATGTTTATATGTTTAAAATCATGTATTTGAGCATGTATGTATATTTAGAGTATGAAAGAGTCATTTAAGATTTAGTATGTATGTATGCGTAGATGATAATGGTATTATGTAGAATATCTATGTGTATGAGATCAAGATAAAGATTAAGTACTTAATGAGTTAAGTACTAGAAGAGTAGTAAGAGGTCTTTTAATGAGACAAGGATATAGAATGTCCATGGGACAAGTGTTATGATAGAATATGGTGAGACCATATCATGCTTAAAGGATAATTTGAGAAGAGTAGAAAGATGATTTCCTTCGTAAATAGGATTATGATTCCTTTGGGAATGTAGATAGACGATTCCTGCTGGAATGAGATTGTTGTGGCTAGAAGAGGTAGAGGAAAGGTTCCATGAGTGAAACAAGATATGAGAGTTCTTTGAAAGAACTTATATGTGATTCGTGATGGATTAAGAGTAAAGAATTTGTGAGGGATTTAAGAGAAGAAGAATGTTTAAGGATCCATAAGGGATCAAAAGATAAGGGAGCAAGTTCGGATGAGTGTACCAGGTAATATTAGTAGGAGGCCATTTCCCTTAGATGATAGATGACACTAATGTATGATATTGGAATGTTGGTTCTAGTTGAGAATAGAATGATAAGGCATGAGGTGTTGAGAATAGTGTGGTAAGTGTGAGAAGAGTACGAAAAGGCATGCCAATAGTAAGAGGTCTAAGAAGTGCATTCGTGGGGTATGAGAAAAGCATAGAGATGTCATGAGAAAAGAGTAAGGGACAATAAAATAGATGAAGTGGGAAGAGCATGAGAGAGGTAAAGATAGAGAAGAATTGAACATGCAAAGGATACGAGATGAGATGTTGAGAGGTGATGATAGAGTATGAATAGAGTATGAGATGAGTCTGAGAAGAGGATAAGAAAGAGTATAAGATGAGAAGACAATATTAGAATAGAAGAGAGTTGAGTAAGCTAAGAGACACAAGAGATTAGAATTATAGGGTATGAGAAAGAAGAGAAAAGAATATTAGAATACGTAGAGAAATAAATATAAGAAGAAGATGATGATTTACATGAAATTAGATAGAATATAACTCACTAGACCTGTGGTCTAATATTGTAGATATTTTTCATTTTTTGTAGGTTTAGGTGTTAGCCGCTATACGATATGAAGTAGGAGCACAAGGACTTAGATTA
Source organism: Lactuca sativa (assembly GCF_002870075.4). NCBI lineage: Eukaryota > Viridiplantae > Streptophyta > Magnoliopsida > Asterales > Asteraceae > Lactuca > Lactuca sativa. The sequence continues at coordinate 334,996,687 of NC_056626.2, read as the reverse complement.
GGAGTAGTTTTATTTCTTTATATATTCCTTGTTGTTATAAATTATGATTACGATTTTATTGTAAACCCAAATATTGCCTAGGATGTAAAATGTTTTTATGAATTAGAATTACACATTTGTTATTAAACTCTAATAATTTCGTAGATAATTAGATGAAAAAAATTTATGTCGTTATAATGTTTGCTTTTAAAAACCAACGAAACAATAAAATAAATTGGTACAAATCCTAATCAAGTTGGGGTTTATCAATAAAGTTATAAATACTGCAAAATATATGAATCCAAAAAAAACACAAACTATATATCTATCATAATTTTTATGAAACCAACTAAAATGTAAGAAAATAAATTTGGAAAATTAAACCCTAAGAAACCCTAACCGTTGGACATGTTCTCATCTCTCTTATCATTGGTGAGTTTGGAGAAACTAAGTGTGAAACACCAACTCTTTTCATCTTGATATCTTGTTAAACATTATCTCTAGTTCTTGGCCTCTTGTTCTACGTGTCAGTTTCCCTTTGAATCTCAAAATTGCCTTTATCCTTTCATAGTTTCATGTTGGCTTTTATGAACTTGGAATCAATTTTTCTCTTTCACTTTTGTGTGTGTTTGTGAATGTGTGCTAAGAAAATAATAAAGTTACTTTCTTTATTATTGTATCACATCAAGCTCAAAAGGTTTCACACACGTTTTATGATGGTAAACTTGAAAGTGGAAAATGATTGAATCAAGATCCTAGTTTGGGAAGGTCATGTGATACTCGTTGGGGATCCCACTATAAACTAATTATGAATGTCATTCCTTATATCTTATGATACGCGAGGTTCTTGATAAAATTAGAGATGTATCTTCAAGTTCAATAAAACGTCCGAAAAATACTAAGTAAAAAAAATTTCTCTTTAAATAAGTCAAAACCATTCATCCATTATCCTAAAAGGTGATCAGAGTAAATATATTCTCAAAAAATCAAAGTAAATCACAATCATTGCAGAATAAATCTTCTGGGATGTAGTGCGATCAAGTCAGACCCTTCCTTTTGAAACCAGAAGTACCTGAAAACATTCAAAAACAAAACTGTAAGCACAAAGCTTAGTGAGTTCCCTAAAAGACCACATGTCATACTAATCAATAGGCCTAACCCTAGGGAATATTCCAACCCAACATGTAATCATGGGTCCAACCCTGGGGTCTCTTTCAACCCAAACATAAAATAATGGACCCAACCTTGGTTTTCTTTCAACCCAAACATACAACTATGAGCCCAACTCTGGGGGCCCAGCCTGGGGGTATATTTCAACCCAATCACACATGCAATAGTCACAAAGACAACTAGCATCCTGTATAACACAATCCAGTGGGCCGACATTGGTACTTTCGACCCACAATTAAAGTGAGAAGACTCACCTAAACTACTCAATAGAAACCCAACAGCTACCTCAACATCAAAACAACCAACCCAAACTTCCTAAAACCAAACCGAGACCAACCCTTAGTAAAATACTCAATTATACCCAAGTTTAACCAAAAGTCAAACCGGTTAAAAAGTCAATGGACAAAGTCCATAAGGTCAACAGTCAGCTTATACAAAGTCAACATCAGCATCACATCGTGACCATTCCATGGTCACGTCGTGAGAATGAAACAACAAACAATCGTGATTCTGGACACCCTTACATCGTGACACATCCTATGTCACGTCGTGACTTCTGGTCAGAAGGCCAAAATCTTCATTAAGTGCTTAATCTCTTCAAACTAAGACCCATAACCTCAAATCTAGCTCCTAAATATCTTCATAATGGATAAAGTTTCAAACTTTATCCATTAAAATGGTTCAAACAACCAAGATTTAGTCTTTATGTCTCAAAGGGACCAATAATGCATTTTTCTCAGATAAATCTGTTAAGTCCAAGTCTCCAACCTTCATATCTGAATCAACATGATGTTTAGACAAATAAAGTTTCCAACTTTATCCATAGTAATGTCTCAAGCTTTCAAGATCTAAACTTTAATACATCAAAGTGCCCTAAATGACCAAAATAGCTTGCATGAGTAAAAGGGAGGGCAAAAGATTAAAACTTTCCTAGTCTATGAGGTCCAAGAAATCATTCTAAACTGATCAAAAGGTGTTGGAATCTAGATCTAAAACATACAATGTTCTTGAGGCCTAGGAGAGTAATAAAGTTGCAAGCTTTCTTCCCAACTCTCACTCAAAACTAATTATAATGGAACAAAACACCAAAATACACTTAGATCCAAGATGAAATGCAATAAAGATTGGAAGTTTATAACTTACAAAGGACTAGATGGTAGATAAAAGTTTAGATCTTCAATTGCTAAGCTTCAAGGATCAACATTTCATGAAACATTGCTCCAAAAACCACTAAAAACTCCAAAAATCGATGAGAGAGGAGGCTAAAATCTTGAAAATGGAGGCTAGGGTTTCTCCTAATAGGTTCTAGATGTGATGGAGGCTAAGAAAATAACCTAAAACATGAATTATTACCTTTAAATAACTTAAAAACCCTAAAATTTTGTGGGCTTTGGGCCGTACAATTCTCATGTCGTGAGAATATATTCTCACCCCGTGAGGACTCTCACATCGTGAGAATTACTTCTCACACTATGAGAACTAGTTTTCACCTAATTTCACTCTAACTTCAAACAATCATAACTTATTCGTTTCAACTCCATTTTCGATGTTCTTTATATTAACAGAAAGCTATTGACGAGCTACATAGCCCTATCTAATTACTTTTGACTTAATACATGTCGAACTAAAACGATAATCCATGCAACAAGCCTGGAATATTACTTTTTCTATTTTACCCTTTTTCTTCAAATCACAAATCAAAGGCTTTAATCACTTATTCAACATTATCATCATCCAATAAGTTTAAAACCTAATCCCTTGAAGCCCAAGGCTTTTACTTGATCCATTTGTTGTCCATAATCTTGAAATAAGAAACTTATCGAAATAGGATGTTATAAGTCTCCCTTACTTAAATTAGATTTCTTCCTCAAAATCATTTCTTACAACTTACTTGGCCACACCCGACGACCCTGGCGGACTTCCTGACTACCAATTAGGATTGAGAAGTCACCCTTGTACAGATCCAAGCCTTAATCTTAGTAGAGAAAAACTTAAAACCCTAATCCTCCACCTTCTACCAACTAAAGATATCCAACCGCTCTGGACGAAAAACTGAAAACCCTAAAACCATGTCTGGTCTCTAGAAGACCAGAACCATCTAATATTACTTTTATAAAACTCCACTCGGAAACACATACCAAATGAATTCCTCAAACCCTAAATTACAATAAGGGTAACTGTTCCACAGATATTCTAACCATTCACCGATGCCGAAAATCTTGAACCTTAATACAAGGCGATTTCCGCCACAAGTCTCACCATTGATGGAAACCCAACATATAAATCACATCATGTTAACCAAACATTCACATTTTTATATAACCGAGATCTTCTTGGTTCCGAACTGACATACCCATTAACTGATGTACCGAATTTCCGATCAACTGGGGAAGCTGATATCCCCACTTCACTCTAGATGAATGTTGCCGGCCCATCTATAGTCTTATATCACTCCCACAACTACCTATCTACCTAGTGAATGCTACGGGTCACCCCGCAGTCGTACGACACTTCCACAACCGCCTACCAGTCTAGTGAATGTTACAAGCCACCCCATAGTCTTACAACACTTCTACTATTGGCTACCAATCTATTGAATAGTACAGGAAACCCCAAACTCTTACAATACTTCTACAATCACCTACCAATCTCTTTCACCGCACAGGCTGTTACAAACGCAAAACCAGGCAAAAACAAGGTCGCACACAACCAAAGAATGAGATGGGTGGTTGCACTCTTATACCAATTTAAGAGCTTTAAAACAATTAAGAACCATGCCAATAACCCAAGCCAAGTGTTCCCATGCTATCATACTTAGTCCACATACACTCCTCATGACAATATCTAATAAACTTACCACAATACATACCCTCAAGGGAACCCATAACCAACCCTAGATCTACTATATTCCTTCTTCCTCACAACCTTACCCAAAGGGTGAAGTACCAGTAGATCTAATGGGATAATGAACCTCATCCATTAACAAAAACATTCTCATGAATGACTGATACAAGATCTCAAACCTCGATTGAAACTGAATAGATCCAACCAATATGTAACTAGCTCGATAAAGCTTCCAATAGTATTCATAAATGTTGTCACAAGCCTTGTCGAATCAATCCATATACCAACCCCACCGATGTCACATGCCAAAATTGGAATCTGGTTAGATCCATAGTTACACTTGAAATATAAACAACCCACTCCAACATCTAAACTCCTAAATCCAAGGACAGTTGCCAAACCTGGGCCCTACTATGAACAATACTTTCATAACCTAAAATTGAGGGTAAACGTACCTAGAGGCCAAAAATATCCAACATACAGAACTTGTTAATAGGTTGACACATCCATTGAACTATAACTAATACAACTCAAGACTCTCAAAGAATCTTCACGATTCACAATGAACGAAATGACTAATGATCGAGAATGCATTGACAACTAATCTAATTATCAATAAACTATTGAACAAAACACATATGGAACTAAAAATACCTAACTCTAAAGCTGATTTACCAATCAATAACTTCCCATCCTAGAATATAGATAGAAATCTATACAAAGAGCTGGAAAATCCCTCAACAACTGATTCTCAACTTGAGCCATCCAAACTCCTCTTGATCAATTCATCGACATTCCTGAAAGGAACCGTTGACTACAGAGAGTTCCTTGTCCAAAAACTTACTGTCGAGAGGACAAACATACATTACTGAGCATTTACATATGATGGCAATTTGCTATGCACCCCGTCTTGACCAAATCTTGAACCAAAGTCTCTTATACCTGAACCGCAGATCCCTATGACTCATTCTTCTAAAACCATAAAGTCGAACAGATCGATGATCCTCCAAGTAGAATGCCCATTTCTCCCCTACTTAGGGTTTGAGCTATCACCAACTAACATTGCAAACAGACCAAAAATGAAATCGGCTCATCCATATACATAACATCCTTGACCCTTGAAATGTATAACACAACGCAAAATGATATTCCATATAAAGACCAAGAAACTCAAAGACATTCTGAATCTATGATGGAGACTCCCAAAATTTCCCAATCATAACGACTTTAACGTCAAGAATCCCCTTGCAGATACACAAGCAATAATTCTGACGGCCTATTCATAACACCAATTCTTTATCTAGAAACAAATGGTCTACCACACACCTCACATATAAATCCCCAACAAACATTTCATTGCGAGCATCCTTTGTAAATTCAAGATCCATCATTCCTATAATCGGGATACATTTGGAACAACAAAAGGTTTTCATTCTCAATTCACTTCCCTGCTCACCTCAAACAATCAACTAGAACTTGAACCAACTAAATTTAAAGAAAGCATACCCTTTATCTTATCTCGAGGAAACCATACCACAAAAATCCTCTTGTGTTTTCCCACACTACCATACTTGCCGCCAAAAACGACAAGCATCTAGCCTCCTGTTGGGTCTACATACCAACTCTGAAAATCTCATGCTACTCTCTCATTCCTTTGAACACGAAAAGCTGGAAAAACATAACTACCGTTGAACATAATGACATCCCAATCTGTCTGCCAATCAATCAGCCTCTAGCTGCAATCCTCGAGCCGATAATCACAATCTCTTCCTTCCTGAGTCCCATTAATGAACTAGTGCTACCTCTTGAAAGGCCCTTAAGGCCTCATAATAAACTAACCTGAGGAGTTATAAAAACTCTTTGATCGATTAGATCTTTGTAACAGGTAAATAAAGAACATAAAAACAGTGAAATAAAACACAAGTATGGATCTCAATGAGTCGAATGATTCGATTACTCAATCCTCAGCAGAGCTCGACTAACAACTTCCGCTGTAGAGGATTCTAGGGTTACAAAACAAGAACGATGAATATGCTTGAAAATACTTATCTAATCATTTCTAATCATTACGTTCTAAGATGCATGCAAGCATCTATTTATAATAAACCCTACTAAACTCACGGATGGACAGGCCCATACCGGAGACAAAACATGGACTAGCTAACAAGCCCAATAGACACAACACAATACTGGACCTAACAATCTCCCCCTTTGCGTCAATTTGGAGCGAGACTATCATTTCTTCTTGCTTGGACCAGCAGCAGGAACTTTCTTGGTTGTATCAAAAAGACGCGCGATAAGTGCAAGGATAGTTTGTCTGAAGCGAATGTACCATTGAATCATGTTGTCAAAGTAATTTTTATCATCCGCTGTGTTCTGCTTGCACCGATGGATAATTCCTAAGACATGCTCCAAACATGCAGTGGTATAGAGATGTTTGTCTGCCAAAGCGAAAAGACATTTCTGGCCTTCGTTTCTGGTAAACATAACAGAGTTTCTCTTCGGGTCTATCTTTCCCATCTGCATAATATTTAGGTCACTTGCTGAGCCAACAGGAGAGATGGTAGGCTTTTTCTTGAATACAGTCGCTATCTCCTAATCCATCTTGGCGACTTCCATAATGTAACAAACAAGCATCCGCTTGATGTGGTCGATGATCAGACCATATTCTGCTTCATTAGTAAGAAGGATGTTGTGCAAGATGATCTAGTCGTGTGGATTCAAGTTGGGAAGATCAGCAAGCGAGATGGCATGTTCGGTCTTAGCAGATCCCCTTAGCACCTTAAACCGAATGTTAGTGAAGTTTCCTTCCTTGTATGGCTTTAGAACCCGAATATTGATAATCTTCTGAGCGCTCCATGTTTGGTACTGTGGTTGAGCGGCCCTCAGATAGAATTCGACTAAGTCCCGGTAAACCTTTGGATGAGGATGAAGGAACTCAGCAACGTTGTCAAAGGCATGGAATACAAACGCCTTTCGGGTTAGTGGCATGTCGAACTGAGAATCGACAGTATTATCACGATCAAGAGAGATGACCGGTTCTAGCCACAAGATGCTGGGTGTTTCGATGGCTTCTTTCAGTACCTTATCAAGAGTCCAAGGAGGAAAAGAGTTTTCCTGCTCTCGAGAAGGTCGTGAGCTTCTTTTTGTCTTCTTTCGGCTTCTTCAGCCTCTCTAGCTACACGAGCACTGATGTCTGCATCTTTATCTCGACCCTATCTCTTTAAAAGGTCGGCAATTGTCTCCTTATCATCATCATCGCTCTCCTCAACAATTTTCTTGCCCTTGCCTTTCACACCGGAACCTGAGGCTTGGCCTACTGGAGGAGGTTCGGTTGTGTGAGTTGCTGTTGAAGTAGGAGGCGGTTGAGACACATTCTCTTTTTCTCCCCCTTGTTTTGGAATGGACACGAAATCAAGGAGCCCTTCAATCTTGCTCAGTAGAGAGAGGGCAGGAGCAAGTTTTTTTGCAAGAGTTCGCCTGACAGAATAGTTGATTATCGGGTCATGTGCTTCCAGGATGTTGGAGATAGCTGAGTGGACATCCGAAACACACGAAGAAATTATCTCTCTTTCAGATCGAAGAGACTCAATCTCCTTTTGTGAGTTGGAGAGTTGAATACTCTTGACCTTAAGAGCGGTAGTCTTCCTTGCAAGAGCATCCATGAGGGAGTTCTCAGCAGCTAAGTCTTCTTGAAGCTTGGAGAGGCGCTCCTCAATGGTTGTTTTGAAAGTTGAGTTGTCGTCAGAAAGAGTTTGACGAAGAGAAGCGAACGACTTCAGCTCTGATGCAACTGATGTAGCCAGTTGGTTGACAATTGGTTCCAGCGATGTTTTGGTGCCTTCAGCAGATTCCTGTAAAGATTGTAATAAAGAAGAAGCATCAGTAAATAGTTTATCGACTTTTTTGGTCGCTGCCTCACATGCTTTGGTTGAGGCATCAATGGCTGCATTGGCGGAGTCTAGCGAGACTTGATGAGCTTTGGTAAAAGCATCAACAATCTGCTGAATAGCAGCTTCAGAGATGGAGGACTGGGATTTAGAAGATGAGTCGATGAGCGAATCGATTTTATCGTGAAGCTCTTTGAGATGCTTCTTTGTGACAGGAGCATCGTCGTTGTCGTCACTCTGAACTTGAAACGGACTATAGTAGACCGAATCGAAGGTCATGTCCTCTCCGCCGAGGAATGGTTCTTCGTCCGCTGCTGCCTGAGGTGAGGGTGGTGGTGAGGGTGGAGGCTCGGTAGTGGTATGTTCGGTTGTTGGTGTGGGTTCGGGTGCTGAGGTGGATTTGGGTGCAACAGTATGAACGCCCGTATCAGATACGTTGGTTCTTACTTCTGCAGTTGTTGTTGTTGCTTTTGTAAAGATGGGTGGGGGTACTGGGATGGAGGTGATGGTATTTGAGTAGTGGAGGTTATGGGGGGAATGGAAATAGGAATTGTAACTGGTGGAGAAGAAATTGGAGAAGTGGAAATGTGAATCTCTGGTGTAGGCGAACGTGGCGGAGTGTTACCACGAGGAGATCCGTCAGAATCAGAGCCCTCTCCCTCAGATTCGCTTGAGGAAGAAGCGATAATCAGCTTTCGCCTTGGTTGGGTTTTTCTCTTCTTCATCGGAGGGGATTGGACAACCTTGGTGGTTTTTCTCTTCTTGGGAGATGGGCCTTTCGCTCCCTTTGCAACCTGCTTGCCCTTATCAGTCTTCTTTCCTCTTGGGGCAGGCTTTTCAGCATCGTGAATTGACTTGAGCATGTCAGGAGTAAGCTCTCTTGGACCAGAGTGTCGGAACTCCTTGTATGTTGTTATAATCCGGCTGTCAGCAGGAACATCGCCGTACATCGATTCAGGGATTGAACCGTTGAAGGGAAATTTTGAGGCGTCGGAGACAATGATCTTCGTGGTATGGAAAGTACCAATCGAAGACATTGGAGAACCAACAACAATGGGGACGTGGTACTTGTCCATCACCCATTTGGTAACAAGAGTCCAAAAACGGGCGTATGAAATTTCAGAATGCCGAGAAGTTGAAGAGAGACTCTGAATAAGTTGTTGACAAAGGACCGATCCGTAGTCCATATTGATTCTGTTGTAGATCCCGTACAGAATCGAGAGAAAAAGACGACTTGCCCCATCCGATCCAGCACTGCGTTCAGACAGTCCCTTGAACAGTACCGTAAATAACCCATTCCACTGAGGAGACAGGCACGATTTCTTGAATTTCGTGACCGTAGTCAGCACCTCGGTGTACCCCATGTTGTAGAACATTGAAAACAGGTGACCCACCGGAATCGATTCAGGGTTAACCCTAGTTGAATCAGGTTCAAACCCCAAAATCGAGCAGAAACGTTGTTTGGAGATCGACGCCTTGTGATCGAGCACGTCGAATAAAATCCTGTCGACTGCCTTGTCGTAATGAGCAGTGGCGAAGATCTGAGATAAGAACTCCATAGGAACTGCTTCAACCTTGGTAAGAGCAGGAGCAATTGGCGAGTACTTGAGACACTCGATTATCGGGAACATGAAAGCGTCGTACACCTAAGGAGTAAGATCAATAATCGAACTTTGCTGGGGACGAATCGGCAAGATGTGTGAAGTAGCGTGAACTGAGGAAGAATCCGCCATTGTTGTGAAGAAAATGGGAGAGATGATGAACAGTAGAGTGTTTGAGGGTTTTCTTGCTCTATGGAAATATGGGTGCAGTAAAGAGGTAAACAAAGGTTTATGTTAGCTTTTATACTGTGGGTAGAGGAGAGAGAAGAATCTTTCCTAAATCTTCGAGTGAAATACGAAGAGTTTTCCGGAGGCGATTGACACGTGACAGTTGGTATTGCCGATGATTATGCATGAGAGAGAGTGTCAGTACCGATTTACACGCCTTCCCATCAGGCGCCATTTTTAGATGAAACGTTTCCAATTCGCACGCCTGGCCTTCTAGCGCCGTTTGAAATCAAATTGATTTGACTCCTGCCTGAGTCAGCGTTTTATCATCTTATCTTTTTAACGGCATCTTTAAAGCAAAATTACCCACGTGGATGAATATTAACCACAACCCGGTTATAACTGCCAATCCCATTAAAATGCCTTGTAACTAATGAAATCAAAATTTTGGAAAATCAAAAAGATTTTCGTGCTTAGTGTGTAAAAAAAAAGAAATAAAGCAACACATTTGAGGGATTATGTGATGTCAATAAAGACACGAAACAATGGATCTCGGGCACGAATCTCTTCCTTCAAAGTCAAGAGAGACCTTAAAGTGTGTGTGTGGTTTCCCGTTGAATAACGATCAGACACTTATTAAGAAGTGTTGAAAGGCTTCTTTTAATTAGGCTTATTTGGGTGGCTTTCGCTTCAATTCAGAATTCCTGATCTTGATATAAGACAGAAATCGAACGAAGTACTTGTGAGACCAGTGTAGTCTGTTGAACAAGTAGGTTGGAGATAATTTAAATGGCAAGGTAAAATAATGTATGTAAAATCTCAAAAAAAGAAAACTGGATTCCAGGGGAAGAAATGTTATTCGTTGTAACAATTTCATAGAAATCACTCAAAAGGAAATTAGAGATTTTACTTTGTATCGCCATGGATAAGTCCGTCAATTCATTAGTGAAAGCTAGAGCAAATTTATTGTTCACCGTCAATGCTTAGTAGGAATTGAATTGTGGGTTTCACTTAGTACGTAGTGACACGAGGCTAAGATCATGAACACAGAAATTGTTTAACCATAAACCTCAGTGGTAATTTCTGAGAGTCTCAAGGGTTACGTTTGTGAAGCGAATAAGATGAAGAAAAGTAGTGTAGATGGTGTAAAGAAACCCAAGTACCTCTGCTGTTAAAATAGGGACCAAGCAGAAAACTCTTATCTCAGGTGAGAAGAGAGTGAGGTGGCTCATGATTAGAATAAATATAAAAGCCTAATTGGGAAGACAAGGTTTGTTTGTACCAAGTCAGTAAGGCTATTATTCAGAACTAGGTGAGGCTTTGGACACATACAACAGCATGCTTCTAGGGACACTTAACTAGTGAAATGATTTCCCCACAAATAGACATACAAAAAGATAAGACATAAAAATATAAAATAAAAATAAATAAATAAATATTTTTGGAGTTTTTGAAGTAACGAAAAGAAAACAAGAAAAAGAGTAAAAAAAATTTTTTTGGAATTTTTGATTTAAAAAAAGTTAAAAAAATGGAAACACTTTGAAAAAAATTGAAACCGAACCCGAGCGTTCGGTCTATTTCGGGTTTTTAAAAAAAATGGAATCGAACCCGAGCGTTCGGTCTATTTCGGGTGCCAAAAAAATAAGTTTGAAAAAGAAAAGAACTTTGATAATAAGATAAATGAATTCGAGAAAATAATACAACAGATTTATAACCAAAGAAACTACCTTTGAGTGATAAGCGAAGAGCAGATGATACGACCGAACCCGAGCGTTCGGTTCGTTTCGGTACACCAGAACAAAACCTGAATCCGAGCGTTCGTTTTATTTCGGCATACATGAGACCCGAACCCGAACGTTCGGTCTATTTCGCTTCCAACTTTTGATCTTGAGAAGTAATCTTTGGTACTGACTCTGATTCCATCATTCCTAGCCCTTGTAGAATTTTGTTGAAAGAAGCTTCAGGAAGAGCTTTGGTGAAGATGTCAGCTAGTTGATCAGTGGTTCAAACAAAGTGAATTTCGACGTTCCCATCATCCACATGATCCTTTATGAAGTGATACCTCATTGCTATATGCTTGGTCTTGGAATGTTGCACAGGGTTATGACAGATCCTAATTGCACTTTCTGAGTCACAATATAGTGGGATCTTTTTCATATTGTGTCCATAGTCCCGGAGCTGGCTTTGGATCCAAATCACTTGAGATGTACATGAGGCAGCTGCGATGTACTCTGCTTCGGCTGTAGACAGAGATACACATGTCTGTTTCTTTGATTGCCAGCTAACCAACTTCCCGTCTAGGAATTGACAGCCTCCAGTGGTGCTTTTTCTGTCTAAACCACAACCTCCAAGGTCTGCATCTGAGTAGGCTTGAACGAAGAAACCTGAGTTTGATGGATACCATAAACCGAGAGAGGTGGTTCGTTTCTGATAACTGAGTATGTTCTTCACTGCAAGCATATGGGATTCACGAGGATTTGCCTGAAATCTAGCACAGTAACAAACAGAAAACATTATATCAGGCCTGCTAGCAGTAAGGTACATTAAAGAACCAATCATCTGACGATATAACGTAATATCGACTACCGGTTTCTCCAAGGATGGTGTAAGCTTAGTGCCGAATGCCATTGGAACTTTAACTTTTGAGTCTCCCATCATGCCAAATTTAGCAAGAAGAGTCTTGGTGTAAGCTTCCTGGTTGATAAAGATGCCTTCGGGTCCCTGTCTAATATTTAAACCAAGGAAAAAGTTAATCGGACCCATTGAGCTCATTTTAAATTTAGTCTCCATCAGCTTTCTGAATTCAGCTGTTAAGCTAGGATTCGTTGAGCCTAAGATGATATCATCGACATAGATTTGAACAATCATAAGGTGGTTACTTTCCTTCTTACGAAAGAAGGTTGGGTCAAGAGCAATATTAACTGTCTTTGGTTCAACTTTTGAGACGAAAGAATTGTACATACAAAACTCTACTTTGGAGAATAGAGAAGTTTTCTTTGCCTTCAGTTGAGATCGGGTCAGAACCTTTTCAGAGACATTACCCACTACCTGTGAAACAGGATGATCTCTGGTCCACTTAACAAGAGGAGGGTAATTTGGATCATAGGATGGATCCAATTCAACATTCACCATTTCTTCTAATTCAGATTGGCTATCATCGTCGTAAAACACATCGGCATTCTCCCCCTCGACTGATGAGCTTTCAGGTGTAGCTGGACTTTCTGGTGCTACAGGACTTTCGGGTGGTGTTGAGCTTTCGGGTGGTATTGAGCTTTCGGGTGGAACTGGAATGGAAATCTCCCCCTCAATTTGTGAGCTCGGTTGTTTTGAAGAAGGTGGATTCTCTCCCTCAAGTGAAGCACCATGCTTTGGAGGTTCGTTTGGAACATGTTCTCCGTCACCCATTCGTTTGGCGGCATCTTCGATGATTTACTTCAGATGGTCGACTTTGTTGTCTGCTGCCTTGGCTTCCGAGAGAGTAGCTTTCTCTGGTTCATCGAATAGTTCTACAAACTGTTCAAACAAATTAGCAATCGAGGCCGTGACTTGACCTGTTTGAGTGAAGATCTCTCCAATAGCTTCTTCAGTGGCCTTTAGCTTCTTGACGTAGCTGTCGTCGAAAGTCACATAATACGTTTCTTCGATCTTCCTCGAACGCTTGTTTAAAACCCGGTACGCTTTTGAAGTGAGTGAGTATCCCAGAAAAATTCCTTCATCAACTTTAACGTCGAACTTGTTACGATGTTCTTTAGAGTTGAAGATGAAGCATCGTGAGTCGAATACATGGAAGAATTTAACGTTCGGCTTCCTGTTGTTGATGATCTCATAAGGAGTAAGAGAAAAACGCTTGTTGAGATAGGAACTGTTCTGCGTAAAACATGTTGCAGCAATAGCATCAGCCCAGAAATATAAGGGTAGAAAAGCGAAACTTAGCATCGTTCGGGCCGCTCACACAAGGACCGGTTTCGTCTTTCGACAATACCGTTCTGTTGAGGGGTGTAGAGGGCTGAGAAGTTGTCACTGGTTCCTTTTTCTGCCAAAAAGTCTTCAAATTCTTTGTTTTTGAACTCCAGTCCATTGTCGCTCCTGATGTTGCGAACGACTTTCCTCAGTTGCACTTCAACCTGATTAATAAACATCTTTAGCTTGAGAGTGGCCTCAGATTTGTGCTTTAGGAAGAACACCCATGTAAAACGTGAAAATTCATCAACAATAACAAGAATATACTTGCTGCCACCAATGTTTTCGATAGATGATGGACCACATAAGTCAATGTGAAGTAACTCAAGTGGTTCGACAACTTTAGTGTTTATAATGGATGGGTGACTTTGAAGAATCTGCTTCCCCATTTCACATGCAGCATACAAATGTTCTCGATCAAACTTGAGCAATGGAAGACCACGAACATGACCTCTAGTGACAAGCTTGTTGATATCCTTGAAGTTGAGATGGGAGAGCCTTCGGTGCCACAACCAGCTTTCATCAGAATGAGCTTTGGATAACAGACAGATAGCTGGATTTCCTTTGATAGGTTTGAGATTGAGAGGAAACATTTCGCCTTTGCGTTCTGATTTGAGAATCACCCTTTTTGTTTTCTTTTCTATGATTTCCGAACCCTCATCGTCAAATGAAACTTTAAGACCGGTACCTCCAACAAGTTGAGATACACTGATGAGGTTATGTTGTAGCCCTTCAACGTACGCCACCTTTCTTATAGTGAAATCTCCATTGGTTATCATCCCATATCCCTTTATCGTTCCATATGAGTTGTACCCGAACTTGACATTCCCACCATTCTGAAGAGATCGAAATTCCCTTAGCTCTTCCTTCCTTCTCGTCATGTGACGTGAGCAGCCACTGTCAATATACCATTCTTCGTCGAACTGCTCGTCACTAATAACCTGCAAAAATTAAGCAGATTTAGGAATCCAAAGTTTCTTGGGTCCACGTGAGCCTTTCACAGGAACAGGAATAGTAAGAGAAACATCAACAAGATATGTTCTTTTTATTAATGTTGTTTCATCTTTCTTCTTAATGGTGTATACTTTGATTTTGTTAGGATTAGTTACAGTCGTTTTGGTTTCAGGTTTTGGCGTTTGGGCCTTGGACTGCTTTCGGTCATTCTTGACTGTGGAAACCTTCGATTTTCCTTTCAAATCCTTTGATGATTTTGAACTTTGAGTAGGAACAGAATTAGGTTTAGAAGAGAATTGAGAATGAGAAGATTTAGAATGGGAATTTCTTCTGTCTTGCGGTTCGATATGACCCTTTTGTTTTTGGTCATTGGGAGGGGCGAACCTGGACGTTCGGTAGCCATTGCTTTCGGGACCGAACCTGTCCTTTCAGTTGCTGCTTGAACCGAACTTGTCCTTTCGGTTGTTGTTTCTCTCTGAACCGAACCTGTCTTTTCAGTTATGTTCCTCATGTGGCCTGAAATCCTTTTTCTCTTGCTTTGAATTCTTATTGTGATAAGAAAAATGATTGTTTTGAGAGCGCCAAAACTGCTTTCGCTCTGAAAGATTCTTTTTGTATCTCAGATTCCTTTGCTGCTTTTGATCCTTCACTTGTTTTGGCTATTTGTGAATGTTAGCCTTTTGCTTCTACTTCCTGTCAGCCGGTTCACTTTTCACTGATGATGTTTCGCTTGCGGAAGTGACTTCTTCTACAGGAACTTCTTTTATACCACTAGTGCTTGGCACATCGAAGTTGGCAGGCTTGTTTAGTGGCTCTGGCACATATCCGCCTTTGGTTTTCCAGGATGTCCGCTCTGACAGACCAACAGTTTCGTCAGCATTAACTATAGGAGCAGACCAGAAAAACTCATCACAGCCATCTGCATTATCTTCGTTCACTATGGCAGTGAGTTCGGCTGTTTGATGTTCGGTTACTCCTGTGACCTTATATACCTGATTTGGTGTTGTTCTCACCTTTTGGTACACAACCGCATTTTCTTCTAGATTCGGGGACTTATTTTGGGACAATCGAGCAAACTCCAAAGAATTTTCAGAAATAAGATTTTTGTGTTTTTCGGGTTCGCTCTTGACAAACTCAGAACAGTCGACTTCATCCTCTACAGAAATTACGCTCATATCATCATCCTTATTTAGTTCAGACGCGTTTTCAACATCAATTTTATTTTTTGAACTTAAATTGGCATTCAATGAGTCAAATTTTTGTATAGTTTTAGTCCTTAGTTTCAAATTATCATTTTCATCCAAAAGGTTTTTCAGCATGTCCTTATGGTCCTTGGACTTTATAAAAGATTCGATTTTGTCCAGACCATACATATAGGTGGGATTCACATCATCAGACGATACAACACTTTCGCAGTTATATGCTTCAACATCGATTTCATCCTCCTTAAACTCAAGAAAAGGTAAAATCATACGATGAATTTTCTGCCCTATTTCACAGTTTAGATGCAGTTGAGTGATGTTAGTGTAAAAACGTTTAGCAATTAAACAAAAAACATTTCTCTGTTTCAAAAGTTTTAAATTGTCTCTTTGTAAATAAATGTTTTCATCCTTAGACTTAATCAGCTCTGACTCCTTCAGCTCTATCCAGATCCTTCGTTCATCACTCTTGGATGACACCCTGCTTATTTGGTAAGTTAGGTTAGAATTGGTGACCCTTGTTTGAGTTAAACAACTATCCAAATTTGAAATTCTTGAATTTAAGCTATTTAATTCTTTTTCATATGATTTTTGTGGGACTTTGAATGAAACAAAAAGAGATTGTACCTTATTGATCAATTCATCAAGCTCATTGATCTGCACAATGAGAGGTTTTGTTGTGAAGCATAAGTCCTCTCGCTCCTTGGTGTCCTCTTTTCCACCATCAGTATTGTATCCCCTCATGTGAGATATAGCAGTCACCATCAAACACTTCCCACTGCTTTCGTCACCTCTCGCAACATATGCCTTTCCATGAGATAGCTTCCTGACTTCATCATCCTCTGAGTCAGTTGACCACACCTGCACGCCACCGAACTCGTCATCCTCTACCGAACCCTGTACAATAAGAGCATTCATAGAAGGGTTAGTAGCAGCTTTCTTCCTGTTGATCTCTTCCAGCTTTTTCATCAACATAGCCTCTTCATCTTTCTCCTCATCCTTTTCTGCCATTTTCTTCAGAACACAGTCTTTGGCATAATGGTTCTTTCCTCCACAGTAGTAGCAGTTGACACCAGAATCTCCTTCAACCTTCGCCTCTTTCTTTGGTTCTTCTGTCTTCGGCTCCTCTCTAACCTTTTCAGAACTATAGCTTCCATGCCAATTTCGGTTCTTATTGGTAGGGAACCTTTTCTTGATAAACCTCTTTGGATTTGACACCATCATTGCATAATCTTCAGAAGTAAGATCATAGTCTTCTAGGTTAAGATCTTCATCTTCTACCACATTTTTGCTTTTAGACAGGAGGGCCAAGGACCCCAAACTTGAAACAACATTCTTCTCTTGCATGACAATCTTTTCTTGAGATTTCAAGACTCCCACCAGCTTTGCCAGCGAATAAGATTTGAACTGCTCATGAGCTTTGACTGTGGACACGACGACTCTCCACTCGGATCTTAGGCCATTCAAAAAGGTAACCTTCTGTTCAATCAGCTTCCTTTCTATATGATGTTTGATCATCTTGCTAAGAAGATGATTGAAGCGATCGAACGTCTGAGTAACAGTTTCATCGGTATTCTGCTTAAATTCACCGAACTCAGATAAAAGCAACGTCTGAATGGAATGCTCCAAATCTTCATCTGTGGAATAAAGCTCTCGCAACCTATCCCAGATTTATTTAGCAGTACTGCAGGAACTCACTAACCTGAATGTATCAGATTGAAGAGCGAATCGGATTAGTCTCAATGCTTTGATATTGCACTGAAACTTTTCCTTTTCGTCTTGAGCGACGTCTTTTACATCTTTTAACAGATCATTATATTCTTTCTGAGTTTTGATGATCTTTGATGTTCCTAAGTGAGCGGATGGTCCAGATACGATTGCTTCCCAAATAAGATATCCATTATCTTCAGATCCGATGACATAATCTTCAAAATGATGCTCCCAGACTTCATAATCTTGGGTGTATAGAATAGGAATCTTCGTCGTTGAACCAATGCTGTTTTAGATGTTGATAGGATTAGATTGAGACTCGTCCATGCTTGATCATTTAACCTGTTTGAAAGATCAGGCTTGTAATACGTAATATTAGGGCAAAACAAATAAATGCTGAGTTACGTCAATTATGGAATGACGGCTCAATAAATATCAGTTAATGCGGAATAACCCTAATCGTAAACTCTTTCACAGAAAAGATGTGTATCAATTACACAGCCTCCTGCTCTGATATCAATTGATGAGTTATAAAAACTCTTTGATTGATTAGATCTTTGTAACAGGTAAATAAAGAATGTAAAAACAGTGAAATAAAACACAAGTATGGATCTCAATGAGTCAAATGATTCGATTACTCAATCCTCAGCAGAGCTCGACTAAGAACTTCCGCTGTAGAGGATTCTAGGGTTACAAAACAAGAACGATGAATATGCTTGAAAATACTTATCTAATCGTTTATAATCATTACGTTCTAGGATGCATGCAAGCATCTATTTATAATAAACCCTACTAAACTCACGGATGGACAGGCCCATACCGGAGACAAAACATGGACTAGCTAACGAGCCCAATAGACGCAACACAATACTGGACCTAACATAACCCATCTGTTTCTGCACCATTCAAGCCCAAAATGACATTGCCACTAAGGCCCCAATAATTCACCAAAAACATCCTCAATCTAAAGAGCCATATCCAAAAAAAAAATTGAACGGAAACACACTACAGTGGATTATGGTGCTAAACCATATAATCTACCCTCAATCAACTCCTTAGAATCCCCAAAATTTTCCTCGATTCCTATACGAATCCTATGTTTTCAGTAGTATGGGCTCAATACTACCTTCGACACTTATCCGTACTCTCCTTAAGAATTGTTTTTGATCGTCTAAGTAACTACTCATGTCTACTACCGTCCGATCCAATCACATATACCCGCTCTCAATAAATACACACCACTAAACAGCAAACCAATTCCTCAAAGGCACTTCCTAGGCTCTCCTAAGATTCCTTCCTCACCATACCATTAGCTGCTAAAGAACCTCCATTAATATCAGCTAACTACTTTATGAATACAATTACATGCAAGACAACTTAAATAATCTTTCACATAAAAGACCCAACCCTACAACGGTTAGAATCAAATGAGAGCTGCATAATAGAGACCAATCAATCATTCTAGAATTATTTAACCTTTTCCACATGTAATTTAATATATTCATTTAATAGTTAGCTCACATAAATATGGGTCCCACAAAGCACAAAGCAACCAACATTTAGGCAGTAACACTCTAATTGCCATAAAACATAAAAAGGCATCCTCCAACTAACTTACTTTTGCGATGCTAGGAACTTATACCAACATTGTTGGTTGCCTTATGCATGAAAATTATACACAAAACAGATCGAATGAATGATTCTACCCTATGCCCACAACCAGACAAGGAACAGGAAATAAGGTCAAATCAGTCATTCTAGGGCTATATGATCCGAATTATATACAATTTTTAAAGCACACACTTAGAAATCAATTCCACAAAACTTAGATTCCAAATCTGTCATAACATCCAGTTCCTCCTAGGCTACAAAGCATCACAAATAAAACCATTATATCCAACATCTGAAATCCATATTGGAATGTTGTTCCAAAAGCTCAATCAATAGGCATATACAAGTATCTCTCCTTGCATTGTATCATGTAGTCCTGAGCGGATCCTTAACCCTAATCTAGCATGCAAACCTCATATATTCATACCAAAATAATAAGCATAACACATGTATGGGTATTTTGGGAACACCTGAGAGTGTTCCCGAATCCCTCAAACAAAGGCTTTGATACCAACTTGAAATGTCCCAAAAATACTAAGTAGTTTTCTTTTATTTTAATTAAGTCAAAATCATTCATCCATTATCTTAAAAGGAGATCAAAGTAAAAGTATTCTCAAAACATCAAAGTAAATCATAAACAATCATTGTGAAATAAATCTCCAAGGGATGCATTGCGATCAAGCCGAGCCCTTTCTTTTGAAACCAAAAGTGCCTGAAAACATTCAAACACAAAACTATAAGCATAAAACTTAGCGAGTTCCATAAAATACCACATGTCATACAAATCAGTAGGCCTAACCCTAGGGTATATTCCAACCCAACATGCAATCATGGGCCTAGCCCTAGAGTCTCTTTTAACCTAAACATACAACAATGGGCCCAAACATGGGTTTCTTTCAACCCAAACGTGTGACTATGAGTCCAGCTTCGGGATATATTTCAACCCAATCATACATGCAAGAGTCACAAAGAAAACTAGCATCCTACATAAGATAATCCAGTTGGCCGATAATGGTGCCTTTGACTCACAAGTACAGTGAGAAGACTCACCTAAACTACTCAACATAAGCCCAACATCTACCTCAACATTTGAACAGCCAACCCAAACTTCCTAAAACCAAACTAAGACTAACCCTTTTTCAAATACTCAATTCTACCCAAGTTTGATCGAAATTTAAACTGGTCAAAAAGTCAACGGTCAATGTTGACAAGGTTAACGGCCGGCTTATAGAAAGTCAACGTCAGTGTCATATTGTGGCCATTCCTTGGTCACGTCGTGAGAATGCAACAACAAACAATTGCGATTCTGGACACCATCACATCGTGACACATCCTATGTCACGTCATGACTTCTAGTCAGAAGGCCAAAATCTTCATTAAGTGTTTAGCCTCTTCATACCAAGGCTAATAACCTTACATATAGCTCCTAAATAGCTTCATAATGGATAAAGTTTCCAACTTTATCAATTAGGATGGTCCAAACAACCAAGATCTAGACTTTAAGTCTCAAAAGGGACCAATAATGCATCTTTCTCAAATAAATCCATTAAGTCCAAGTCTCCAAGTTTCCAAATTTATCCATAATAATATCTCAAGCTTTCAAGATATAAACTTTAATACATCAAAGTGGCCTAAATGAACAAATAGCTTGCTTGGCTAAAAAGGAAGGAAAAAGATCAAAACATTCGTAGTCTATGAGGTCCAAGAAATCATTCTAAACTGATCAAAAGGTGTTAGAGTCTAGATCTAAAACATACAATATTCTTGGGACCTAGGAGAGTAATAAAGTTGCAAACTTTATTCCCAACTCTCACTCAAAATTTATTATAATGGACCAAAACACCAAAATACACTTAGATCCAAGATGAAATGCAATAAAGATTGGAAGTTTATAACTTACAAAGGACTAGATGGTAGATAAAAGTTTAGATCTTCAATTTCCAAGCTTCAAGGATCAATCTTTCATGAAACATTGCTCCAAAACCACTAAAAACTCCAAAATGGATGAGAGAGGAGAGAGGAGGCTCAAATCTTGAAAATAGAGGCTAGGGTTTCTCCCAATAGGTTCTAGATGTGATGGAGGCTAAGAAAATACCCTAAAACATGGATCATTACCTTTAAATAGATTGAAAACCCTAAAATTTCGTGGGCTTTGGGCTGCAAAATTCTCATGTCGTGAGAATATATTCTCACCTCGTGAGGACTCTCACATCGTGAGAATTACTTTTCACCTTGTGAGAACGAGTTTTCACCTAATTTCACTTGAACTTCAAACAATCATAACTTATTCGTTTCAACTCCATTTTCAGCGTTCTTTATATGCACGAAAAGCTATTGATGAGATCCATAACCCTATCTAATTACTTTGACTTAATACAAGTGGAACTAAAACCATAATCCATGCAAGAAGCCCAAAATATTACTTTTCCCATTTTAGCATTTTTCTTCCAATTATAAACCGAAGGCTTTAATCACTTATCCAACATTATCATCATCCAATAAGGTCTAAATCCCATTCCCTTGAAGCCCAAGGACTTTACGTGATCCATTTATTTTCCGAAATCCCAAAATAAGAAACTTCTTGAAATAGGATGTTACATTCGGATGATTGGCTAAAAGCGGATGTTGTTGGTTATTCACTTGAGTCTTTTGATTTTATATTCATGATACATTTGATGAAGACTATTTTTGGTGTGTCAAATGATTTGAACAACGCTTTACAAAGAAAAGATCAAGACATATTTAATACCATGTCATTGGTGACATTGACCAAACAATGACTACAACGAGTAAGAGATAATAGATGAGAACCTCTCTTAAGTTCACTCATACTGTTTTTACGAAAAATTGCATCAAGGCTCATAATATGGAAGATATATATATATATATATATATATATATATATATATATATATATATGTTCTGAGACATAGATAAAAACACAGTAAACTGCACACCAAAAATCTTCATCATTTCCAAGTCAAAGTCTTTGTTGAGATCATTGATTTGCAACTTCAAGATTTGAAGAACTGAGTTTGATGAGGCTAGTATGGATTTACTTGTTTGTAGGGCTAGTTTGATCCCTGTTGATGATTCTAAATCTTTTTACAAAGAAAAAATTATCGCACTTGCAAAACTTTATCCTAGTGAGTCTTTAAATGTTGAATTAGTTCATCTTGGTGATTAGCGTGATAACTACATCTACAGTATGGCAAAGATGACAAATTTCAAAGATTGAAGGATCTTAGAAAACCCTCTAAGGAGATGGTGAGATTAAATAAAAATAAAGTTTTTGATCATGTTTATTTACTTATTAACTTGGTGTTGATCCTCTTTATCACACCCCCAAACCAGACGGCGGAAACGTCCGGGGGTGGAGGATTTCATTTGTAGTATCACAACACATGCATCATAGTAATCAAAGTACAAACAACCATTGTATTTAAAAGTGTAATATTTACATGTGTTCAATCATTGTATATTGAAACCAAAACAGTTATAGAAAGGAAGAAGATAAGACTCCTAATGGCTTCATCTTCTCAAAAAGCTCGGGGAGTACCTGTTATTATTTCCCTGATAATACAAGTAATTTGAAAAGAGAGTATCAACAATAAGTTGAGTGAGTACATAAGTCTTTATGTTTTAAATGGGTGTATTTGTATTTTGAATATGAAAACACTTCTAGAAAATCCCATATTTTCTGTGGTATGTGAAAAGTAGTTTTATTCCTATAAAACCGTCTTATTTGTAAACCATTGTATTTGTAAAACTTATATTTGAGAGTGTGCCTGGCTTCACCAGCTGTTATTGAAAACTATAGTATAGAATTGTACTTTGCATTTTGTAAACTGGTACTTTGAAGATATACTTACGTTTAGTTGTTTATACACTAACGTGTAGTTAATATCTTTTTAATGAGTTATTATAACCATACTAAGACATGAACGCCTGAAACAAACGCCTGATGAGCACTTAAACTGTTGAGAACAATTGCCACTCATTGGCATGTATGCCTGACTGTAGCTAGCAGCCTGAGTGCGGGGTTGTCAATCCCGATATAGATCTACACACAACTTGTTTCGATCCCCGGACTGGAGATTCTGGTTATAATGTCAGGGCTTTACCTTGGTTGTCTAGACTGAATCTAAACAACCTGAATTGAATGTCTCATAAAAAGCATATAAACGTTACATGTATATTAGTTATGAAAACCCAATCATTCTGAGATAAATGATTGACATTATGTTCTTGACTTAGTATCCCGAACATGTATTTGATAAGTGTAAACCCTTGATTTGTTTTGAGTTAAAACCCTTGTTGCATGTAAAACAATGTATTCATATGAATTATTGCTCTATGTATCATAAACTATACCTATTATAATTTATATGTACTTTATGAATTGGTAAATAACTATTTTTGCATGTAATCCTTTGCTCAACATGTTACAAAGGGTGATTAAACTGATGAAATAACTTTTAATTTTATATGCATATACAATTTTATAAATAAGTAAAATTTGAACGACCTTCGGACAAATAACTGGTACTATAAGTCCACATCCAAACAAGGAAAAGGACCTAGCATGAATTATTAGTCATAAGCCTTTTAAAGCTTATTTATATTAAATTATATATACAAATATGTATATTTGGGAAAAATATAAGTTTATAAAAGAGTTCAAAATTTGAAGTATTTTCGATGCTTTAAAATCATTTTATCGTGATTTGAAATCATTTATTTATAACACAAAGTTGTTGTGTTATACTTGTATTTCCCTCCTTAAAACAGTAGAAATTATGAAAATACGGAGGTATGAACTCACTTGGTAGGTGGTAATTCGGACAGGGTTTCGTTTCATGAAAAGGAGTTTATTTGTCGAGAAACCGGCTCAAATTGGGCAGAGTTTTGACAGGAGAGAGGATGAATTCTCGAGAATTTCGGGGCTTCACGGCTTACTTCGGGCTCGAGTCTTGATACCGGGGATTTAAGGGTTGTATATAAGCTTAAGGGTGTGGAAAAAGTGAAAGAGAGTAAAATTTGGGGTGAAAAGTGTAAAAAATTCGGAAACCCTCGCATGTCTTATATAGGCCGAAGCCTCGGATCCGAAGCTTGTGCGAGGCTATGCGAGGCTGACATTCTGCGAAGGGAAGCAGCTTCGGTTCGGAGGTGGTAGGCTCGGATTGGTCTAGCCCTCGGTCCAATGCAAAGAAGCCACGTGCGAAGGGGTGTCCGAGGGTGGTGCGAGGCGTGTGCGAGGAGCATCCCCGGTGTGTCTCCTTGCGAGGCTGTCCGAGTGGGATTGGACCGCAGAAGTGGCCGAATCAGGAGGTGACACGCGAGACTTCGGTCCACTCAGCAGCCGACACGTGGAGGCTCGCATGAAAGGGGTGAGGTGGCGCTACTGTTCATGCGAATTTTCCCGGGTATTTCTATTTTTCTTTATTTTTTTGCCAAAAATTGTAAAATTCATAACTTTTGCATACGAACTCCATTTTTGACGTTCTTTATATGCACGCGTAGCTAAAATTATACTCTACGACTTTCGTTTTGACTTCGTCGGCTAATTTTGAATTTATTTTTAATATTATTATTTTAAACAGACCGGGACGTGAATCCGTTATAAATTCATAACTTCTTCATACGACGTCCGTTTTTGTCTGTCTTTTTATCGTTGTACTACTAATGACGAGACCTTCAATTCTCGTTTAGGTCATGTCGGCTAAAAACCACTCGATCTTTATTTCGAGTTTTTAGCTGTACACTGCTATATTGAAACTTCGAAAAATCATAACTTCCTCATACGAAGTCGGATTTTGGCGTTCTTTTTATGAAAGTTCTCGGTTTAACATAAACTATAACTTTCATTTAGATTGTTAAGGCTAGAAAGCCTTTTATCAAAAATTCAGTTTTTACACTGAACAATGTTTTGCCGGTTTTGTCGCGGATTTTCGATTGGTCATAACTTCTTCGTTATAACTCGGATTTTTGTGTTCCTTATATTTTTGGAAACCTTGTTACAATCTCTATCACTTGGTTCAACCCAATTGAGATTATTTAATAATTTATTTTTGAGGGTCAATTATGTAAATATACATAGTATGCCAAAATTTCTCTTTATTTAATTAAAAAGAAGAACAATTTGACCTACACTATTACATAAGTTTGAAATAACGGTTTGTTACATTATCCCCCCGTTAGAGAGAATTTCGTCCCGAAATTTACTTTACAGATAGACTAGGGAAAAAGATGTGGGTATTTTTGTTGCATTTGATCCTCCCGATCCCAAGTGAATTCAGGTCCCCGTCTTGCATTCCAGTGAACCTTCACTGTCGGGATGCGGCTTTGTTTGGTTTTCTTAACTTCCCTGTCTAGTATCTCTACGGGTTATTCCACAAAATTGAGGCTCTCGTTTAACTCGATTTCCTCGAGTGGTATCACAAGAGTCTCGTCGGAAAGACACTTTTTCAAGTTCGAAACGTGGAAGGTAGAATGAATGTTACTTAGTTCTTCGGGTAATCGAAGTTTGTAAGCTACAGGGCCGATTCGGGCAAGAATCTCGAATGGTCCTATATACCTTGGGTTCATTTTGTCACGCTTTCCAAAGCGTATCATGCCTTTCCAGGGTGAGACCTTTAGCAAAACTCGGTCGCCAACCTGGAATTCCAAGGGTTTTCTCCTTTTGTCTGCGTAGCTTTTCTGTCTATCTCTGGAAGCTTTAAGTCGTTCCCGAATTTGTACGATCTTTTCGGTAGTTTCTCGAATAATTTCTGGACCGGTGAGAGCACTGTCAGGAGTTTGACCTCTAGCTAGCTGCGTGTCACCCACTTCAGCCCAGCACAGAGGGGATCTGCACTTGCGACCATAGAGGGCTTCGAATGGAGCAGCTTTTATGCTAGTGTGATAACTGTTGTTATAAGAGAACTCAGCAAGGGGTAAATGAATATCCCATGCTTTTCCAAAGTCTATCACGCAAGCTCGTAACATATCTTCTAAAGTTTGAATCGTCCTTTCACTTTGTCCATCAGTTTGCGGATGGTAGGCTGTGCTCATGTCTAGCCTAGTTCCCAGAGCGTTTTGTAAAGATTGCCAAAAAAGAGAGGTGAATCTACTATCTCGGTCTGAAATAATAGATATTGGTACACCATGTAATCTAACAATCTCCTTGAGGTACGTTCTGGTTAGCTTTTCCATCTTGTCGGTCTCCTTGATTGGTAAGAAGTGTGCGGATTTGGTTAATCTATCGACGATTACCCAAATAGTATCATAACCACTTGATGTCTTGGGTAACTTGGTTATGAAATCCATTGTAATCCGCTCCCACTTCCATTCAGGGATTTCAGGTTGTTGTAATAAGCCTGAAGGTTTCTGGTACTCTACCTTAATTTTGGCGCAAGTAAGGCACTTGTCCACAAAGGTAGCGATTTCGGCCTTCATGTTAGGCCACCAATATAACTTCTTAAGGTCCAGATACATCTTGTCTGAACCTGGGTGGATGGAGTATCGGGTTTTGTGTGCTTCATTCATAACCACATCTCTGTAACCACCAAACTTTGGTGTCCAGATCCGATTCATGAAATAATAGACTCCATCATCCCTAACTTCGAAGTTCTTATCCATTCCTCTTAGAGTTTCACCTGCTACGTTTTTGGGTTTCAAGGCTTCAAGTTGAGCTTCCTTGATCTACGTGGACAGATGCGAATGGATTGTCATGGTCAACGACTTTACTCGGCGTCCCGAGTATTCTTTTCTACTAAGGGCGTCAGCTACTACATTTGCTTTACCAGGGTGATAACGAATTTCACACTCGTAATCGTTCAGTAGCTCCACCCATCGTCGTTGTCTCATATTCAGTTCTTTCTGGTCGAAGATGTGTTGGAGACTTTTATGGTCCGTGAATATTGTGCATTTCGTGCCATATAAGTAATGTCTCCAAATCTTCAGAGCAAACACCACTGCTCCTAGTTCAAGGTCATGTGTTGTATGGTTGACTTCATGTGTCTTTAGCTGTCTTGAGGCGTAGGATATAACCTTTCCTCTTTGCATAAGAACACATCCAAGCCCTTGATTAGAAGCATCACAGTACACTACGAAATCCTCTGTCCCTTCAGGGAGAGACAGGATTGGTGCATTACACAAGGCTCGCTTCAGCAATTGGAACGTTGTTTCTTGCTTTTCTCCCCAACTAAAGGTTACACCCTTTTGGGTCAGAGTAGTAAGAGGCTTAGCTATTCGAGAGAAATTTTGAATGAATTTGTGATAATAGCCAGCAAGACCTAAGAATTGACGGATTTTTGTAGGTGTTTTGGGTGCTGACCAGTTTTCAATTGCCTTTATTTTGGAAGGGTCGACATGTATTCCTTCTGAACTAACCACGTGACCTAGGAAATCTACCTTCCTAATCCAAAATTCACACTTTGAAAACTTCGCATAGAGCTTCTCCGACCTATGTTTTTGTAATATTTGATGAAGATGCTGGCCATGTTCCTCTTTGCTCTTTGAGTAGATAAGGATATCGTCAATGAAGACTATAACGAATTTGTCCAAGAATGGACGACACACTCTGTTCATTAGGTCCATGAACACTGCAGGCGCATTCGTCACTCGTAATGACCATAACGAGTTCTGAACGCGGTTTTGGGAACGTCTTCCTCCAAAATTCATAACTGGTGATACCCGGATCTTAAGTCTATCTTCGAGAAGTAGTTCGCCTCTTGAAGTTGGTCGAACAGATCGTCAATGCGAGGCAGAGGGTATCGATTCTTAATGGTAAGTTTATTCAGCTCGCGGTAGTCTATACACATGCGGAATGATCCATCCTTCTTCTTTACGAACAAAACCGGTGCTCCCCAAGGTGAGAAGCTCGGTCTTATGAAACCTTTGCTTAGGAGTTCGTTAAGTTGGCTGGATAATTCCTGCATTTCAGAAGGTGCAAGACGATAGGGGGATTTGGCTACAGGGGTAGCTCCAGGGATTAAGTCGATTCGGAATTCGACTTGTCGTTCGGGAGGCACTCCTGGAAGATCATCGGGAAATACATCGGGAAAGTTGCAGACTTCAGGAATGCTTGCGATGTCTTTCACTTCTTGCTTTTTATCTACCACATGAGCTAGGAATGCACAATACTCCTTGCGAAGGTATTTCTGTGCCTTGATGCTTGAAATGATCTGAAGGTTTGTTCCGGGTTTGTCACCATAGATAATAAGAGTTTCGTTAGTTGGTAAGTTCAAACGAATAGCTCTTTCATAGCATAGGATGTCGGCATGGTTGGGGCACAACCAATCCATACCTATTATGATGTCAAAACTTTTGATAGAGACCGGCATAAGGTCTATTGGGAAAGACAAGTCATTTAACATAAGGGTACATCCTATGTATATATCATTGGTGGATTCGGATTTCCCGTTAGTCATTTCTACTGTGAAGGTTTTATTTAGTGGTTGGGAGTTCTGATTTAGTAGATGTTTAAAGTTATGGCTCACGAAGCTCCTCTCGGCACCACAATCAAAAAGAATGCATGCATAAGTATTGTTGAGAAGGAACGTACCCGTGACCACAGCAGGGTCTGCCACCGCTTCTTCGTGACCTAGTGCTAGAATTCTCCCAACCCCACGGGCATTTCCAGCTTTTGGACAATCTTTCTTGAAATGCCCCACATCACCGCATTGGTAGCATGCTCGACTTACTCCAGCGGCAGGTACTTGGTTAAGGGGTTGAGGCGGTGTTCTACAGAATCGGGCAGTATGCCCTTTCCTGTTGCAGTTATGGCACTGCATTTCAGGGCAATTTCCGGTGTGGTGAAAATTGCACTTGTTGCATTTGGGGAGGCTACCGTCATAGGGCTTAGTTGGTGCTGAGTAGTTAGGGGAAACAGCAGGTGTAGTAGTAGGTATGGTAGCAGGCACAGTAGTAGCATGGACTGCCACTATTTGTTGCTTCTTTGAAGGTTCCAGAGGAGATTTTCCCTTCCTTTTGTTCCAACCCTTGTTGTTGTTGTTGTTGTTGTTGTTCTCCCTAGGTTGTTCTGGGGCGGTAACCACAGAGTTTTGACGGTTTCTGTGGTCAATAAGTGATTGTGCCAGTTCCTTGGCACTGTCAAAGGTGACATGTTTTGATGCAATGACACTTGCTTGTATCTAGGGCGACAGTCCCCAAATATACCTTTCAATCTTTTTGCTCTCTGGAGCAACCATATCCGGACACAGAATCGCCAAGTCACAGAATCGATTCGTGTAAGTCGTTATGTCGGCACCGGCCATAGTAATACTCCAGAGTTCTTGTTCCAGTTTCTGGATTTCCCCTCGCGGGCAGTATTCACGCATCAGCATGGTTTTTAGGTTCTCCCAGCTTATAGTATTAGCCACCACCAAAGTTAGTGACTTAACATGGCCATTCCACCATGTTAGGGCCCTATCTAAGAAAGTAAAGGCAGCAAATTTAACTTTGCTACCCTCTGGACAGGAGCAGATTTCAAATACTGCTTCTATCTTCTCAATCCACTGCCTTAAAACCATCACTCCTCAAGTTCCATTAAAGGTCCTGGGTTTGGCATTCGAGAAGTCTTTATAAGTGCACTCCCTCGAGCGCTCATGACCCTCGACAAGGTTAGAAGGACGTGGATCAGCTCCCGACCCACTAGTGCCGCCAGCATTGATATGAGATAAGGCAGCCGCTACAGCTGTCGTGACTGCCGCTTGGAACATGGCAACATCGAATTGAGGGGGTGGTGGTGGAGGTGGTGTCGGTGCTTCCGTTTCATTGTTACGTCTAGGATTCCTACGAGGAGGCATCTTTTTCTATAAAAGTCAATAGATAAAAAGATAGTGAGATATCAAGAATGAATATGAATTTGATATCTCTGAACTTAAACACTTAATTCAACAAGAATCTTGTAAAGAATTTAAAATAGATGTCCACTGCAAGTATAACTTGCAATAGGATAATATAAATTGGAGTGGTTATTTTTCAAAGAATATCTAAATACATGTCGATTGTGTTGATATCTATGTAATCTATATATGTGACCTTCAAGTAGGTCCATAATACTATGAAAGTATCGACATTAAACCTACCTACCGAAAATAAAAATTTTCGCGGCCGTATCGAAAAGTATGAAAAACAACACTGGAACATATCCTTAATCCTAAAACTTTGGAATGGAATGTTTGTGAAAATTGTAATAGCGCTTGTTGAAGTAAGGTGCTTATTATTTTATTGATGCTTAATTTTGTACATGTCCTGAAAGTAGTCTATACATTCAGTATATTAAACTAGAAAAGTAGTGTAAACACTACTTGCGACGGTTGCTACGACGGTTACTGGGTTTCGCTTCGTCTTGTGATTTCTAGCGCCTTTCTTGGGCAGCTTGATGCTCCCTCAGTCCTCTGATCTCTGATTCGGCAGCATTAAGTTGCCTTTGAAGGGCTTCAGTATGGTGTTGGGTATCATCTTGCATCTCGTCAAGACGAAGGATATCGGCAGCATTAGCCTGTGCAGCCGCATTCACTTCTAGGATACGATTGATTGACATCCTTGATTGATCGAATTGTCGGGCAATTCGATTCACTATAACTGGAAGAGCTCTGTCAGCTGCTCCTCCTTCTGAGACGTTATAGAAACCATGTTGCATTCCATAGGGAGGGCGTTGGCCGTCTTGTCGACTCCAATTGTTTATGTATTGGCCCCACTCGGGTATAGGTATTGCTTCCTCTTGTCTCGGGGGACGTATCCCCAGGTTGCAGACTTGTGGCTCTGTATCGGTACCGCTTGACTCGCTGTCCTCAAATGGTTCTTCATCTGAGTCTTCTTCTGGATCTTCCACTATCCATTCCTGATTGCCATGATTTGGAAAATAAGGGTCCCCTGGTGGATGATGTCCTGCCATTGTGTCTGTACGAGAATAAGGTTATGAGAAATGCTTGAAAAGAAAACTAAAGCATATCGATGTTTATGATATTCTTATAGTATTTTATGTTCTGTTCTTAGAGTTTCTTTGGTAGTTGGTAAGTTTTAGATACGTCACAACACTACTATCACTCCCAAACACATGTTGGTCATGTCTGAAATCAATATAGTTGATCAGGCTATATTAATTCTAGACATGATTACATAACTGCCCGGGTTTAACTATAATGTTCAACATCCAAATACTTTTAAGTTCTTATGACTATGTACTTGTAGGGATGAGGGTTAGTATACTTCTTGTAAAAATATTTAAAATTCTTAAAAGTATACTTGTAGTCAGAGCTCTTAGCCCCAATGTATTTATAGTTTGTATATCTTTTATGGATTGATATACTGAGTTCACTATAAACAATGCTCTGATACCAATCTATCACACCCCCAAACCAGACGGCGGAAACGTCCGGGGGTGGAGGATTTCATTTGTAGTATCACAACACATGCATCATAGTAATCAAAGTACAAACAACCATTGTATTTAAAAGTGTAATATTTACATGTGTTCAATCATTGTATATTGAAACCAAAACAGTTATACAAAGGAAGAAGATAAGACTCCTAATGGCTTCATCTTCTCAAAAAGCTCGGGGAGTACCTGTTATTATTTCCCTGATAATACAAGTAATTTGAAAAGAGAGTATCAACAATAAGTTGAGTGAGTACATAAGTCTTTATGTTTTGAATGGGTGTATTTGTATTTTGAATATGAAAACACTTCTAGAAAATCCCATATTTTCTGTGGTATGTGAAAAGTAGTTTTATTCCTATAAAACCGTCTTATTTGTAAACCATTGTATTTGTAAAACTTGTATTTGAGAGTGTGCCTGGCTTCACCAGCTGTTATTGAAAACTATAGTATAGCATTGTACTTTGCATTTTGTAAACTGGTACTTTGAAGATATACTTACGTTTAGTTGTTTATACACTAACGTGTTGTTAATATCTTTTTAATGAGTTATTATAACCATACTAAGACATGAACGCTTGAAACAAACGCCTGATGAGCGCTTAAACTGTTGATAACAATTGCCACTCATTGGCATGTATGCCTGACTGTAGCTAGCAGCCTGAGTGCGGGGTTGTCAATCCCGATATAGATCTACACACAACTTGTTTCGATCCCCGGACTGGAGATTCTGGTTATAATGTCAGGACTTTACCTTGGTTGTCTAGACTGAATCTAAACAACCTGAATTGAATGTCTCATAAAAAGCATATAAACGTTACATGTATATTAGTTATGAAAACCCAATCATTCTGAGATAAATGATTGACATTATGTTCTTGACTTAGTATCCCGAACATGTATTTGATAAGTGTAAACCCTTGATTTGTTTTGAGTTAAAACCCTTGTTGCATGTAAAACAATGTATTCATATGAATTATTGCTCTATGTATCATAAACTATACCTATTATAATTTATATGTACTTTATGAATTGGTAAATAACTATTTTTGCATGTAATCCTTTGCTCAACATGTTACAAAGGGTGATTAAACTGATGAAATAACTTTTAATTTTATATGCATATACAATTTTATAAATAAGTAAAATTTGAACGACCTTCGGACAAATAATTGGTACTATAAGTCCACATCCAAACAAGGAAAAGGACCTAGCATGAATTATTAGTCCTAAGCCTTTTAAATCTTATTTATATTAAATTATATATACAAATATGTATATTTGGGAAAAATATAAGTTTATAAAAGAGTTCAAAATTTGAAGTATTTTCGATGCTTTAAAATCATTTTATCGTGATTTGAAATCATTTATTTATAACACAAAGTTGTTGTGTTATACTTGTATTTCCCCCCTTAAAACAGTAGAAATTATGAAAATACGGGGGTATGAACTCACTTGGTAGGTGGTAATTCGGACAGGGTTTCGTTTCACGAAAAGGAGTTTATTTGTCGAGAAACCGGCTCAAATTGGGCAGAGTTTTGACAGGAGAGAGGATGAATTCTCGAGAATTTCGGGGCTTCACAGCTTACTTCGGGCTCGAGTCTTGATACCGGGGATTTAAGGGTTGTATATAAGCTTAAGGGTGTGGAAAAAGTGAAAGAGAGTAAAATTTGGGGTGAAAAGTGTAAAAAATCCGGAAACCCTCGCATGCCTTATATAGGCCGAAGCCTCGGATCCGAAGCTTGTGCGAGGCTATGCGAGGCTGACATTCTGCGAAGGGAAGCAGCTTCGGTTCGGAGGTGGTAGGCTCGGATTGGTCTAGCCCTCGGTCCAATGCAAAGAAGCCACGTGCGAAGGGGTGTCCGAGGGTGGTGCGAGGCGTGTGCGAGGAGCATCCCCGGTGTGTCTCCTTGCGAGGCTGTCCGAGTGGGATTGGACCGCAGAAGTGGCCGAATCAGGAGGTGACACGTGAGACTTCGGTCCACTCAGCAGCCGACACGTGGACGCTCGCATGCGAGGGGTGAGGTGGCGCTACTGTTCATGCGAATTTTCCCGGGTATTTCTATTTTTCTTTATTTTTTTTGCCAAAACTTGTAAAATTCATAACTTTTGCATACGAACTCCGTTTTTGACGTTCTTTATATGCACACGTAGCTAAAATTATACTCTACGACTTTGGTTTTGACTTCGTCGGCTAATTTTGAATTTATTTTTAATATTATTATTTTAAACAGACCGGGACGTGAATCCGTTATAAATTCATAACTTCTTCATACGACGTCCGTTTTTGTCTGTATTTTTATCGTTGTACTACTAATGACGAGACCTTCAATTCTCGTTTAGGTCATGTCGGCTAAAAACCACTCGATCTTTATTTCGAGTTTTTAGTTGTACGCTGCTATATTGAAACTTCGAAAAATCATAACTTCCTCATATGAAGTCGGATTTTGGCGTTCTTTTTATGAAAGTTCTCGGTTTAACATAAACTATAACTTTCATTTAGATTGTTAAGGCTAGAAAGCCTTTTATCAAAAATTCAGTTTTTACACTGAACAATGTTTTGCCGGTTTTGTCGCGGATTTTCGATTGGTCATAACTTCTTCGTTATAACTCGGATTTTAGTGTTCCTTATATTTTTGGAAACCTTGTTACAATCTCTATCACTTGGTTCAACCCAATTGAGATTATTTAATAATTTATTTTTGAGGGTCAATTATGTAAATATACATAGTATGCCAAAATTTCTCTTTATTTAATTAAAAAGAAGAACAATTTGACCTACACTATTACATAAGTTTGAAATAACGGTTTGTTACATTATCCCCCCATTAGAGAGAATTTCGTCCCGAAATTTACTTTACAGATAGACTAGGGAAAAAGATGTGGGTATTTTTGTTGCATTTGATCCTCCCGCTCCCAAGTGAATTCAGGTCCCCGTCTTGCATTCCAGTGAACCTTCACTATCGGGATGCGGCTTTGTTTGGTTTTCTTAACTTCCCTGTCTAGTATCTCTACGGGTTATTCCACAAAATTGAGGCTCTCGTTTAACTCGATTTCCTCGAGTGGTATCACAAGAGTCTCGTCGGAAAGACACTTTTTCAAGTTCGAAACGTGGAAGGTAGAATGAATGTTACTTAGTTCTTCGGGTAATCGAAGTTTGTAAGCTACAGGGCCGATTCGGGCAAGAATCTCGAATGGTCCTATATACCTTGGGTTCATTTTGTCACGCTTTCCAAAGCGTATCATGCCTTTCCAGGGTGAGACCTTTAGCAAAACTCGGTCGCCAACCTGGAATTCCAAGGGTTTTCTCCTTTTGTCTGCGTAGCTTTTCTGTCTATCTCTGGAAGCTTTAAGTCGTTCCCGAATTTGTACGATCTTTTCGGTAGTTTCTCGAATAATTTCTGGACCGGTGAGAGCACTGTCAGGAGTTTGACCTCTAGCTAGCTGCGTGTCACCCACTTCAGCCCAGCACAGAGGGGATCTGCACTTGCGACCATAGAGGGCTTCGAATGGAGCAGCTTTTATGCTAGTGTGATAACTGTTGTTATAAGAGAACTCAGCAAGGGGTAAATGAATATCCCATGCTTTTCCAAAGTCTATCACGCAAGCTCGTAACATATCTTCTAAAGTTTGAATCGTCCTTTCACTTTGTCCATCAGTTTGCGGATGGTAGGCTGTGCTCATGTCTAGCCTAGTTCCCAGAGCGTTTTGTAAAGATTGCCAAAAAAGAGAGGTGAATCTACTATCTCGGTCTGAAATAATAGATATTGGTACACCATGTAATCTAACAATCTCCTTGAGGTACGTTCTGGTTAGCTTTTCCATCTTGTCGGTCTCCTTGATTGGTAAGAAGTGTGCGGATTTGGTTAATCTATCGACGATTACCCAAATAGTATCATAACCACTTGATGTCTTGGGTAACTTGGTTATGAAATCCATTGTAATCCGCTCCCACTTCCATTCAGGGATTTCAGGTTGTTGTAATAAGCCTGAAGGTTTCTGGTACTCTACCTTAATTTTGGCGCAAGTAAGGCACTTGCCCACAAAGGTAGCGATTTCGGCCTTCATGTTAGGCCACCAATATAACTTCTTAAGGTCCAGATACATCTTGTCTGAACCTGGGTGGATGGAGTATCGGGTTTTGTGTGCTTCATTCATAACCACATCTCTGTAACCACCAAACTTTGGTGTCCAGATCCGATTCATGAAATAATAGACTCCATCATCCCTGACTTCGAAGTTCTTATCCATTCCTCTTAGAGTTTCACCTGCTACGTTTTTGGGTTTCAAGGCTTCAAGTTGAGCTTCCTTGATCTGCGTGGACAGATGCGAATGGATTGTCATGGTCAACGACTTTACTCGGCGTCCCGAGTATTCTTTTCTACTAAGGGCGTCAGCTACTACATTTGCTTTACCAGGGTGATAACGAATTTCACACTCGTAATCGTTCAGTAGCTCCACCCATCGTCGTTGTCTCATATTCAGTTCTTTCTGGTCGAAGATGTGTTGGAGACTTTTATGGTCCGTGAATATTGTGCATTTCGTGCCATATAAGTAATGTCTCCAAATCTTCAGAGCAAACACCACTGCTCCTAGTTCAAGGTCATGTGTTGTATGGTTGACTTCATGTGTCTTTAGCTGTCTTGAGGCGTAGGATATAACCTTTCCTCTTTGCATAAGAACACATCCAAGCCCTTGATTAGAAGCATCACAGTACACTACGAAATCCTCTGTCCCTTCAGGGAGAGACAGGATTGGTGCATTACACAAGGCTCGCTTCAGCAATTGGAACGTTGTTTCTTGCTTTTCTCCCCAACTAAAGGTTACACCCTTTTGGGTCAGAGTAGTAAGAGGCTTAGCTATTCGAGAGAAATTTTGAATGAATCTGTGATAATAGCCAGCAAGACCTAAGAATTGACGGATTTTTGTAGGTGTTTTGGGTGCTGACCAGTTTTCAATTGCCTTTATTTTGGAAGGGTCGACATGTATTCCTTCTGAACTAACCACGTGACCTAGGAAATCTACCTTCCTAATCCAAAATTCACACTTTGAAAACTTCGCATAGAGCTTCTCCGACCTAAGTTTTTGTAATATTTGATGAAGATGCTGGCCATGTTCCTCTTTGCTCTTTGAGTAGATAAGGATATCGTCAATGAAGACTATAACGAATTTGTCCAAGAATG
Organism: Lactuca sativa; assembly: GCF_002870075.4. Classification (NCBI taxonomy): domain Eukaryota; kingdom Viridiplantae; phylum Streptophyta; class Magnoliopsida; order Asterales; family Asteraceae; genus Lactuca; species Lactuca sativa. The sequence goes on along the minus strand of NC_056626.2, from coordinate 334,960,051 downwards.
GACGACACACTCTGTTCATTGGGTCCATGAACACTGCAGGCGCATTCGTCACTCGTAATGACCATAACGAGTTCTGAACGCGGTTTTGGGAACGTCTTCCTCCAAAATTCATAACTGGTGATACCCGGATCTTAAGTCTATCTTCGAGAAGTAGTTCGCCCCTTGAAGTTGGTCGAACAGATCGTCAATGCGAGGCAGAGGGTATCGATTCTTAATGGTAAGTTTATTCAGCTCGCGGTAGTCTATACACATGCGGAATGATCCATCCTTCTTCTTTACGAACAAAACCGGTGCTCCCCAAGGTGAGAAGCTCGGTCTTATGAAACCTTTGCTTAGGAGTTCGTTAAGTTGGCTGGATAATTCCTGCATTTCAGAAGGTGCAAGACGATAGGGGGATTTGGCTATAGGGGTAGCTCCAGGGATTAAGTCGATTCGGAATTCGACTTGTCGTTCGGGAGGCACTCCTGGAAGATCATCGGGAAATACATCGGGAAAGTTGCAGACTTCAGGAATGCTTGCGATGTCTTTCACTTCTTGCTTTTTATCTACCACATGAGCTAGGAATGCACAATACTCCTTGCGAAGGTATTTCTGTGCCTTGATGCTTGAAATGATCTGAAGGTTTGTTCCGGGTTTGTCACCATAGATAATAAGAGTTTCGTTAGTTGGTAAGTTCAAACGAATAGCTCTTTCATAGCATAGGATGTCGGCATGGTTGGGGCACAACCAATCCATACCTATTATGATGTCAAAACTTTTGATAGAGACCGGCATAAGGTCTATTGGGAAAGACAAGTCATTTAACATAAGGGTACATCCTATGTATATATCATTGGTGGATTCGGATTTCCCGTTAGTCATTTCTACTGTGAAGGTTTTATTTAGTGGTTGGGAGTTCTGATTTAGTAGATGTTTAAAGTTATGGCTCACGAAGCTCCTCTCGGCACCACAATCAAAAAGAATGCATGAATAAGTATTGTTGAGAAGGAACGTACCCGTGACCACAGCAGGGTCTGCCACCGCTTCTTCGTGACCTAGTGCTAGAATTCTCCCAACCCCACGGGCATTTCCAGCTTTTGGACAATCTTTCTTGAAATGCCCCACATCACCGCATTGGTAGCATGCTCGACTTACTCCAGCGGCAGGTACTTGGTTAAGGGGTTGAGGCGGTGTTCTACAGAATCGGGCAGTATGCCCTTTCCTGTTGCAGTTATGGCACTGCATTTCAGGGCAATTTCCGGTGTGGTGAAAATTGCACTTGTTGCATTTGGGGAGGCTACCGTCATAGGGCTTAGTTGGTGCTGAGTAGTTAGGGGCAACAGCAGGTGTAGTAGTAGGTATGGTAGCAGGCACAGTAGTAGCATGGACTGCCACTATTTGTTGCTTCTTTGAAGGTTCCAGAGGAGATTTTCCCTTCCTTTTGTTCCAACCCTTCTTGTTGTTGTTGTTGTTGTTGTTCTCCCTAGGTTGTTCTGGGGCGGTAACCACAGAGTTTTGACGGTTTCTGTGGTCAATAAGTGATTGTGCCAGTTCCTTGGCACTGTCAAAGGTGACATGTTTTGATGCAATGACACTTGCTTGTATCTGGGGCGACAGTCCCCAAATATACCTTTCAATCTTTTTGCTCTCTGGAGCAACCATATCCGGACACAGAATCGCCAAGTCACAGAATCGATTCGTGTAAGTCGTTATGTCGGCACCGGCCATAGTAATACTCCAGAGTTCTTGTTCCAGTTTCTGGATTTCCCCTCGCGGGCAGTATTCACGCATCAGCATGGTTTTTAGGTTCTCCCAGCTTATAGTATTAGCCACCACCAAAGTTAGTGACTTAACATGGCCATTCCACCATGTTAGGGCCCTATCTAAGAAAGTAAAGGTAGCAAATTTAACTTTGCTACCCTCTGGACAGGAGCAGATTTCAAATACTGCTTCTATCTTCTCAATCCACTGCCTTAAAACCATCACTCCTCCAGTTCCATTAAAGGTCCTGGGTTTGGCATTCGAGAAGTCTTTATAAGTGCACTCCCTCGAGCGCTCATGACCCTCGACAAGGTTAGAAGGACGTGGATCAGCTCCCGACCCACTAGTGCCGCCAGCATTGATATGAGATAAGGCAGCCGCTACAGCTGTCGTGACTGCCGCTTGGAACATGGCAACATCGAATTGAGGGGGTGGTGGTGGAGGTGGTGTCGGTGCTTCCGTTTCATTGTTACGTCTAGGATTCCTACGAGGAGGCATCTTTTTCTATAAAAGTCAATAGATAAAAAGATAGTGAGATATCAAGAATGAATATGAATTTGATATCTCTGAACTTAAACACTTAATTCAACAAGAATCTTGTAAAGAATTTAAAATAGATGTCCACTGCAAGTATAACTTGCAATAGGATAATATAAATTGGAGTGGTTATTTTTCAAAGAATATCTAAATACATGTCGATTGTGTTGATATCTATGTAATCTATATATGTGACCTTCAAGTAGGTCCATAATACTATGAAAGTATCGACATTAAACCTACCTACCGAAAATAAAAATTTTCGCGGCCGTATCGAAAAGTATGAAAAACAACACTGGAACATATCCTTAATCCTAAAACTTTGGAATGGAATGTTTGTGAAAATTGTAATAGCGCTTGTTGAAGTAAGGTGCTTATTATTTTATTGATGCTTAATTTTGTACATGTCCTGAAAGTAGTCTATACATTCAGTATATTAAACTAGAAAAGTAGTGTAAACACTACTTGCGACGGTTGCTACGACGGTTACTGGGTTTCGCTTCGTCTTGTGATTTCTAGCGCCTTTCTTGGGCAGCTTGATGCTCCCTCAGTCCTCTGATCTCTGATTCGGCAGCATTAAGTTGCCTTTGAAGGGCTTCAGTATGGTGTTGGGTATCATCTTGCATCTCGTCAAGACGAAGGATATCGGCAGCATTAGCCTGTGCAGCCGCATTCACTTCTAGGATACGATTGATTGACATCCTTGATTGATCGAATTGTCGGGCAATTCGATTCACTATAACTGGAAGAGCTCTGTCAGCTGCTCCTCCTTCTGAGACGTTATAGAAACCCTGTTGCATTCCATAGGGAGGGCGTTGGCCGTCTTGTCGACTCCAATGGTTTATGTATTGGCCCCACTCGGGTATAGGTATTGCTTCCTCTTGTCTCGGGGGACGTATCCCCAGGTTGCAGACTTGTGGCTCTGTATCGGTACCGCTTGACTCGCTGTCCTCAAATGGTTCTTCATCTGAGTCTTCTTCTGGATCTTCCACTATCCATTCCTGATTGCCATGATTTGGAAAATAAGGGTCCCCTGGTGGATGATGTCCTGCCATTGTGTCTGTACGAGAATAAGGTTATGAGAAATGCTTGAAAAGAAAACTAAAGCATATCGATGTTTATGATATTCTTATAGTATTTTATGTTCTGTTCTTAGAGTTTCTTTGGTAGTTGGTAAGTTTTAGATACGTCACAACACTACTATCACTCCCAAACACATGTTGGTCATGTCTGAAATCAATATAGTTGATCAGGCTATATTAATTCTAGACATGATTACATAACTGCCCGGGTTTAACTATAATGTTCAACATCCAAATACTTTTAAGTTCTTATGACTATGTACTTGTAGGGATGAGGGTTAGTATACTTCTTGTAAAAATACTTAAAATTCTTAAAAGTATACTTGTAGTCAGAGCTCTTAGCCCCAATGTATTTATAGTTTGTATATCTTTTATGGATTGATATACTGAGTTCACTATAAACAATGCTCTGATACCAATCTATCACACCCCCAAACCAGACGGCGGAAACGTCCGGGGGTGGAGGATTTCATTTGTAGTATCACAACACATGCATCATAGTAATCAAAGTACAAACAACCATTGTATTTAAAAGTGTAATATTTACATGTGTTCAATCATTGTATATTGAAACCAAAACAGTTATACAAAGGAAGAAGATAAGACTCCTAATGGCTTCATCTTCTCAAAAAGCTCGGGGAGTACCTGTTATTATTTCCCTGATAATACAAGTAATTTGAAAAGAGAGTATCAACAATAAGTTGAGTGAGTACATAAGTCTTTATGTTTTGAATGGGTGTATTTGTATTTTGAATATGAAAACACTTCTAGAAAATCCCATATTTTCTGTGGTATGTGAAAAGTAGTTTTATTCCTATAAAACCGTCTTATTTGTAAACCATTGTATTTGTAAAACTTGTATTTGAGAGTGTGCCTGGCTTCACCAACTATTATTGAAAACTATAGTATAGCATTGTACTTTGCATTTTGTAAACTGGTACTTTGAAGATATACTTACGTTTAGTTGTTTATACACTAACGTGTTGTTAATATCTTTTTAATGAGTTATTATAACCATACTAAGACATGAACGCTTGAAACAAACGCCTGATGAGCGCTTAAACTGTTGATAACAATTGCCACTCATTGGCATGTATGCCTGACTGTAGCTAGCAGCTTGAGTGCGGGGTTGTCAATCCCGATATAGATCTACACACAACTTGTTTCGATCCCCGGACTGGAGATTCTGGTTATAATGTCAGGGCTTTACCTTGGTTGTCTAGACTGAATCTAAACAACCTGAATTGAATGTCTCATAAAAAGCATATAAACGTTACATGTATATTAGTTATGAAAACCCAATCATTCTGAGATAAATGATTGACATTATGTTCTTGACTTAGTATCCCGAACATGTATTTGATAAGTGTAAACCCTTGATTTGTTTTGAGTTAAAACCCTTGTTGCATGTAAAACAATGTATTCATATGAATTATTGCTCTATGTATCATAAACTATACCTATTATAATTTATATGTACTTTATGAATTGGTAAATAACTATTTTTGCATGTAATCCTTTGCTCAACATGTTACAAAGGGTGATTAAACTGATGAAATAACTTTTAATTTTATATGCATATACAATTTTATAAATAAGTAAAATTTGAACGACCTTCGGACAAATAACTGGTACTATAAGTCCACATCCAAACAAGGAAAAGGACCTAGCATGAATTATTAGTCCTAAGCCTTTTAAATCTTATTTATATTAAATTATATATACAAATATGTATATTTGGGAAAAATATAAGTTTATAAAAGAGTTCAAAATTTGAAGTATTTTCGATGCTTTAAAATCATTTTATCGTGATTTGAAATCATTTATTTATAACACAAAGTTGTTGTGTTATACTTGTATTTCCCCCTTTAAAACAGTAGAAATTATGAAAATACGGGGGTATGAACTCACTTGGTAGGTGGTAATTCGGACAGGGTTTTGTTTCATGAAAAGGAGTTTATTTGTCGAGAAACCGGCTCAAATTGGGCAGAGTTTTGACAGGAGAGAGGATGAATTCTCGAGAATTTCGGGGCTTCACAGCTTACTTCGGGCTCGAGTCTTGATACCGGGGATTTAAGGGTTGTATATAAGCTTAAGGGTGTGGAAAAAGTGAAAGAGAGTAAAATTTGGGGTGAAAAGTGTAAAAAATCCGGAAACCCTCGCATGCCTTATATAGGCCGAAGCCTCGGATCCAAAGCTTGTGCGAGGCTGACATTCTGCGAAGGGAAGCAGCTTCGGTTCGGAGGTGGTAGGCTCGGATTGGTCTAGCCCTCGGTCCAATGCAAAGAAGCCACGTGCGAAGGGGTGTCCGAGGGTGGTGCGAGGCGTGTGCGAGGAGCATCCCCGGTGTGTCTCCTTGCGAGGCTGTCCGAGTGGGATTGGACCGCAGAAGTGGCCGAATCAGGAGGTGACACGTGAGACTTCGGTCCACTCAGCAGCCGACACGTGGAGGCTCGCATGCGAGGGGTGAGGTGGCGCTACTGTTCATGCGAATTTTCCCGGGTATTTCTATTTTTCTTTATTTTTTTGCCAAAACTTGTAAAATTCATAACTTTTGCATACGAACTCCGTTTTTGACGTTCTTTATATGCACGCGTAGCTAAAATTATACTCTACGACTTTCGTTTTGACTTCGTCGGCTAATTTTGAATTTATTTTTAATATTATTATTTTAAACAGACCGGGACGTGAATCCGTTATAAATTCATAACTTCTTCATACGACGTCCGTTTTTGTCTGTCTTTTTATCGTTGTACTACTAATGACGAGACCTTCAATTCTCGTTTAGGTCATGTCGGCTAAAAACCACTCGAGCTTTATTTCGAGTTTTTAGCTGTACACTGCTATATTGAAACTTCGAAAAATCATAACTTCCTCATACGAAGTCGGATTTTGGCGTTCTTTTTATGAAAGTTCTCGGTTTAACATAAACTATAACTTTCATTTAGATTGTTAAGGCTAGAAAGCCTTTTATCAAAAATTCAGTTTTTACACTGAACAATGTTTTGCCGGTTTTGTCGCGGATTTTCGATTGGTCATAACTTCTTCGTTATAACTCGGATTTTAGTGTTCCTTATATTTTTGGAAACCTTGTTACAATCTCTATCACTTGGTTCAACCCAATTGAGATTATTTAATAATTTATTTTTGAGGGTCAATTATGTAAATATACATAGTATGCCAAAATTTCTCTTTATTTAATTAAAAAGAAGAACAATTTGACCTACACTATTACATAAGTTTGAAATAACGGTTTGTTACACTCTTGGTGGCGACAACTAGTGTAGAAAGAACATTTTCAGCAATGACTTTTATGAAGAACAAGTTATGTAACAACATGGGTAATCAATTACTAAATGAATGTTTAGTAACTTATATAGAGGAATATGTATTTTAAAAAGTTAGTGATGAAGTTATTGTTAATCACTATCAAAATCTAAGCGATAGATGACAATCATTGTAAGTTTTGTTTTGATATGAAATGTTTTTTTAGGTTTTTTATTATTAATCAACGTTCACTATCTGCATACCCTATTTTTTTAGATCTGCCACTATCGGAATCGAACTGAACTAGAATTGGTAGGAACCAGTTCTAGGTTCTTAGTTTACTGTTTATTTAGTTTTCGTTTTTCCAGTTTTTGTCCGGTTCAAGTCGTCCCGGTTCCAAATATTTTCCTAGATATCATTTTTATTAGTAGAACCGAATAGAACCAAAATTAGAATTGGTTCGTGGTATTCGATTATTAGTTTTTGGTTTATTTGGTCTTAGTTTTTCGGTTCCTGGATGAGTTTAGATGCCTACCTTATGGATTATTAAAAACGATCGACACCAATGATAAGCAACGAGTCTATATATATATATATATATATATATATATATATATATATATATATATATATATATATATATATATATATATATATATATATATATATATATATATATATTAGTGAACTACCTTAAACTAATGTTTTTGTCGAAAAGATGTATAAATCAAATTTTCTAAAGCCTATGTTTTATATTTAAACAGGACAAATGTCTAATTCGTTTAGGGTATTGTCTAATAAAAATAATCCAATACAAATTAAAGATAAACAAATATCTAATTCGTTTCGGTTATTGTCTAATAAAAATAATCCAATACAAATTAAAGATAAATAAAGAAAAAAAAATAAAAAAGAAAGTGTTTTCACCATGTCTATTCTTCTCCCGCTTCACATTGGACATTTGTCTAACCCAGACTCGTAACTAGTGTGTGTGTATATATATATATATATATATATATATATATATATATATATATATATATATATATATATATATATATATATATATATATATATATATGTTTACGTTATATGGAAAACAAAAAATCCAAAAAAAAACCCTAAAAATAATAAAAATGCATAAAAAAAATACTTAGAGAACAGAAAAGAAATTTTTGAATTTTTTTATGAAAAAAATCGCTACTTTTACTATAGATTCGCTGAAATTTTTTTGAAAAAAAACCAATTTTTTTTTATTAAAAAAAATTTGATTTTTTTTTCAGTGATTTTGTTAAACAAGTAGCGATTTTTTCATAAAAAAAAATTAAAAAAAAAGTTTTGTGACCTCTAAGTATTTTTTTATGATTTTTTGGTTTTTTAGGGTTTTTTTTTTGTATTCCAAATAACCCTTCCATATATATATATATATATATATATATATATATATATATATATATATATATATATATATATATATATATATATATATATATATATATTTGGGTTCATGTGAGACGCAATCCTAGCCACTCATTTAGTAGATAAAACAAAAACTTTTTTAAAATGAAAAAAATAGAAAATTTTTGAATTTTTTTTCCAATATTATTTTAGGAATATATATTTTCCAAAAAAAAAATACCAAAAATAAAATAAAATTAAATACAAAAAGAATACATTTTTTATATATTTTAGTAGAATATTTAGAATATTCTACATATCTTACGTGGCAAATCTAGTAGAATATTCTAAGCATTCTAAAAATCATATTAGAAATGTACAGTGTAATATTCTATTAGAATATTTTACGTATTTTCCAAAAAAACGATAATTTTATTTATTTATTTATTTATTATTATTTTTTATTTTTTTTAGGTAAATAAAGTTCCGAAAATAATAATTAAAAAAAGAATTTTTGGATTTTTCCTTTTATTTTGCATTTTAAAATTATTTTTAGATTTGGTCTCACGGTCTCACAAAATTAGCATGACCACACTAGGCATATGCCCGCGTGTTGCGCAGAAACACCTATATAGTTGAAATCTTTACAAATATATATTTTTTTAAAAATATAACAATAACGATGTTGTTAAATTTGATATAAAAATTCATATACTAAATTGATATAATATATTAATTATTTTGAATTATATGATAATATATACATCTATTATAATTACATAATTTCAATCGTTTGAATGACTTCTACATACGACTTACCCATGAATAAAATTAAATATAATATATGTTTAATGTTATTTATAGTTGTTGTTATTGTTAATTAATTTTTTAAAAATTATTTGTTTAACGTTTTAATTTCTATCATTATAATTATTTAAAACATCAAACATTGTTTTTTGATTTTAAAGGTAACAGTATAATCATTTATATAAAGTTATATTTAACTATTATTATTTTAAGTTATTTTAAGTTACTTATTTGAAAACTTTTAACGATTATGGAAATATCTTTAAGAAATATTTTAGATAAATTGATATTATAATTTAGTTTTTGCATTTAGCACTACAACTTATCATTTTTAACTATTCACAAAATTTTCATTGGGTTGTCTAAGTGCAATTAAAATTTATATTTAAGTTGACATTGCAATGTTATATTTAAATTAACAATTTAAGTATTTTGTCCAAACTGTTCAAAAGTTGTAGCTTTAAATTGATACTGGTTTATATACAACAACATCTTAATCTAATAAATTAAGTATAATCTGTTAAAAATTAAAGACATTTCTTTATAAGTAGAAGTAAAGATGCTATTTTAATATTGAAAATTAGTTTATTTATGATTACACTTTAGGTTTGATATATATTTAACCTTGTTAACCAATTACAATCATTATTAGAAAAACATTACAATTTATCACTTTTAACTATTTATAAAATAATATTTAGGTTATTTAAGTTAAGCTAAAATTTATATTTAAGTTGATCCTGTAACGTTATATTTAAATTTATAATTTAAGTATTTTATACAAATTGTTTAAAAGTTGTAGCTTTAAAATGATAATGGTTTACACCCAACAATATATTAAAACTAATAAATTAAGTATAATATGTTAAAAGTTCAAAAACATAACTTTATAAATAGAAGTAAATAGATTCTTTTAATATTGAAATTTAGTTTGTATATGATTACACTTTATGTATGATATTCATTTAATCTTATTAACCAACTTATAACCATTCTTAGTAAGAAACTGAAAAGTCATGGGAGTTTCAAATGAATGTGGTGAAAGAAAAAAAGCATGAGAGTTTCAAATGAATGTGGTAAAAGGAAAAATGCTAGTTTTATAAGATACTAGACGAATTCCCGTGCGTTGCGTGGCGAAGGTTAAAAATATATTGTTAAAATATAGTTTTCAAACACCTTTTAGTTAATTCAATTCATCAATTTAGGTTCTTTTATTATTATTATATTAATGTTTTCCTTTTAACTAAGTTAAAAAATATATATTGATTTTTTTAAAACATTATTTGATATTTTACTTTAGGTTTTAAATTTTACATTAAATTTTTAAGCTTATTTGATATATTAATGTAGGTTATTTATTTAACTATATATTGAAGTTAACAATTTAAAAATATCATATTGATAAGTCAAAAATTCTTCCATTTAGAATAATATTTACAACTAAAAGCATATTTAAGTTAATAAATTAAGTATATTGTATGGAAATATGAAAAGTTGGGAGTTTCAAATAAATGTGGAGAAAGAAAAAAAAATGTTGCATTTATAATATAGTATGATGATTATAGTTTTAATTTTTAAGTCATTGTGATATATACAATTATTTGATAATTTAATAAACCGTTTAAAATTGTGTAAATTATATATCAATCGTATCATAATCTATATATAACAGGTAACAAAATGTATGAACAAAAATATGAACTACAACTTTTGGTAACATAAAAATACAAAAACATCTATTATAACATTTGTATTAAAAAAGATCTATATACAAGGAATAATAAAAAAATATGAAAAATAAACACTACAACTTTTAATAACATAAAAGCACTAAAACATTTATTATAACTTTTCATATTTAAATCACAAATCTTTTCAAATACATTAATGTTTTTAATGAGCAAAACTTTACAACCTTATAAAAGAAAGGAAAATAAAAAGTTATTAGTGATTATTAATTAATAATCATAAGTTAAAAACTCTTGAGTTGTAACTAATACATATTAATAAATTAGAAAACTCTTGAGTTGTAGTGTGAGTTTCAAATGAATAATAAAAAATATGAACTACAACTTTTAGTAACATAAAAATACAAAAACATCTATTATAACATTTGTATTAAAAAAAGATATATATACAATGAATAATAAAAAATATGAAAAATAAACACTACAACTTTTAATAACATAAAAAAACTAAAACATTTATTATAACATTTATATTAACTTTTCGTATTTAAATCATAAATCTCTTCAAATACATTAATGTTTTTAATGAGCAAAACTTTACAACCTTATAAAAGAAAGGAAAAATAAAAAGTTATTAGTGATTACTAATTAATAATCATAAGTTAAAAACTCTTAAGTTGCAACTAATAAATATATACATAAATTAGAAAACTCTTGAGTTGTAGTGTGAGTTTCAAATGAATACAATACTTGGAAATGTGTATGTATGTATGTATGTATGTATATATATATATATATGTATGTATGTATGTATGTATGTATGTATGTATGTATGTATGTATGTATGTATTATTATTATTATTATTATTATTATTATTATTATATTCGTCTAAATAATTGGTTTTGATGCATCATTTTAATCCCTTCAATTATTAAACATAAAGATATTTAATTATAAATTTATAACATACATAGGTGCATATCTATGTTAAACAAACCACATATACTATATATTTTCCTAAATGTCATATGTAATTTTTGTTGTAGTACTATGGATAAATTAATTTCATATGAAGAACATATCATGATAAGTCATCATATTTACATATCAAATGTTAAAAATTATATTATTTTTTAAATATTGTTTTGTAAATATGTTGTGTAGGATAACCCAACAAAAAAATAATAGAAAATAAACATAATCAAAATAGAGAAAGTACAATCAAATAAATAAGAACATTGGGTGGTTGAATATATAAATAAATTTTTTATATAAATATACATTTAAATCAAAAGAAAAAACTAACATTCATCTACTTAGCTCAAAGAAAAAACTATATCCGTTTTCTGGATCTTCTTTCTTTATTGAACACCATTAAACCATAGAAACTTCATGACAATTCTTCACTAACCTGCAATCAAAATGTTTTTCTTGAGAAAGAAGAATGAGAAAGACATTCCAAGCAAGACATTGATGTTTGGAGAGTCACATTCAAGATTGAGTAATACATACAAATCAGATATAAATGTCAAATAAGAAATTGAATATAAAGAAAGAATAGAAAAGCTTCATTTGCTTTGGTTGAAAGAAAAAATCATATTACAATTACCATCGATGCGACATAACCCATTTGTTCAAATCATCATATTTGGATCGTGAATGCTTCAACTATATGAAAACTTTAGAATCATAATATCTTCAACCAAATGACGACTTTTTGTAAGAAAAATGTACTAATATAACTACATATATAATGAAGGTGAAAGGGTGTGGGGGTTTGAAATGCATGATGTGTTGAACTTATAGAGTGTGTGATTTTCTTGGAATGAGATTATGTGTGATTAATTACTTTGAAGGTGAAAAGGTGTGAGGGTTTCAAATGCATGAGGTGTTGACAAAATTTTATGGGGGTTTCAAATGCATTAGACTCAAGAAAAAATGCTAGCTTTATAAGTATGTATGATATATATATATATATATATATATATATATATATATATATATCAAGGTTCTAAATGGCATGAGGCGTGGCGTGGCGGCAAGACCAAGCCTCAAGCTTAACGAGCCATGATGTTTTGCAAGGCGTGATGTAAGTCAAGAATTTTGTATTAATTTAAAATTATGTTACCACATAAATATAAATTTATATTAAATATAACTACTTTTTAGCAATATTAGTTCAATAACTAATAACAAAAAGTTAACAAAAACCAAAATACTTGTATCTCCGATTAGAAAAGACATAAAAATAGCAAAAAACCATGTCTCAAACGAAAACACATGCACCACAACACGCCATAACGCGCCATGGCGCACCATATCGCGCCTTGCCACACGCCAAACCTAACACCAACGTTATGAGACTTTTCGTAACGGCGAAGCCACGCCTCACGCCTGGCGCGCCTTTTAGAATACTGATATATATATATATATATATATATATATATATATATATATATATATATATATATATATATATATATAGAGAGAGAGAGAGAGAGAGAGAGAGAGGGCTAGGTTCAGGTGTTTAAAATAATTATTGTGTTATTGTATGCATAAATATGGGCCAATCAAAATTTAAAATAAAAATAAATAATTAAATAAATCAATGAGGGTTATTTAGTAATTTGATAAATGAATTCTATAAATAGTCCCTTTATTTTAGGGATCCGTTTATTATTAACCCTATTAAAATCCACATCCACCGTAATAGGATCACACCGGTGAACTAAATCCTAAATCCGCCTCTTTCTTCCTCTTTGCGTCGTAGGTCACTTTCCTCATTGTTTCCATCACTAATTAATCGTGCTCCTCGCCACTGCTTCTTCCGCCTAATACCATTTACAATTTCTGATGGAAATCAATGGAAGTGGCTCAATCTTCGTCGATAAATGAAGCGTACTCGCCTCTCCCGTATCTTTACTCGACTTTTCACGTCAATCTGGCTCGTTTTCACTTCTGTCGACCGGAGGGAGGAGGCGCGAATAAGAGGAGGTGCGATTTTGGGATGTGTCGATCGGATTTGAGAAGTGAAGAAGGAAAAAACGATGCTAGATCATCAACACTTAGATCAATCACTGTTTTCAGTTTATGTCTACATTCAACTAGTTGATTACTATCGGAGTCCTAAATCTCTAGATTTTGTTTGTATATAAAATTTTGGATTTGAGCAGGATCGATGCTATCCTTTTGAAGGTAATTGTGTTTAATTGTTTGATTGTGCTGTGATGATATTATAGCAGGTGAACAATTTGCAGTGGACTCCGGGCTTTGTGGTCGATGGGAACGGCAGAGAAGGAAGAAAACGATGGGAAAAGGGAGGACCTTTGGGGTTTGGCTAGACCGAAGGAAGAAGCAACGAAGCTGCGGTGGCCTTCAGTGGGTGCAGATGGGAGTTGTAGGGCGACAGTGGGTCGTCTAGGGCGGTGACAGTCGGCATTTCCGTCTGCTTTTTTGAGGTTTGTTTCTGTTTTTTTTTTTATATTTTATTTTATTGCTTGTTTTAGATTGAAATCAATAGAGCGAAAAGATGGGTGTTTGGGTTTGTTGTTTTTACAAGGAAGAGAACATGAAATTGGGGCTATTGACCATTGAAACAGAAAGGGGAAGGGGGAGTTGCAGTTAAACAGGTGAGTAGGGGGCTGTTTCTGCAGCCTCTTCGTTCTTTATCTTTTTTTTTTGTTTAATTTTTAATGGTAATGGAAGCAAGAAATCAGTGGCTTTTGCTTGTGGAATCGGTGATGAGCAAGGATGACCAAGAGAGGGTTGTTGCTCTCTTGATTACTGAGAATTTTACCCATCTCTAGTGGTGTTCTTTGGCAGGAAAAAAAATGAGAAGAACAGGGAAGGCTTTGGTTGCTTCATTTGACAGAAAAGAGTAGGAAGAACAATGGTGATGATCTCTTCTTTTATTGGGTATGTTTCTTTTGATTGGGTTTTACAAGTTAAATAGATAAAAAAATCAATTATCTTGATGATCTTATTGTATAGTTGTGAATTTTGATAGATATGGAGTACATTGTGATCTAAAGGAAAGAAAACATAAACGTGTGGTACAATTCTTGAGATTGACATGAAGAAGATAAAAAGAATCATGAATTCCAATTCTGTTGGAATGGAATCATGAATTCCAATTCTGTTGGAATCTAAACTACATTTTGGTTTTGTTTTGACAGAAGTTGATGCTTGAAGAACGGACCGCAAATTTCAAAGTGATTCTAAGCATTCTCAGAGAATATTATTCTTACATGATTTGATTCATGACAGTTATTTTTGTAAAATGTCTAATTTCATGGATGATCAAAGAAAGAGCTATTCTTCTGATAGAATAATCTACAATAGAATGATACGAGTATATGTAATAATATATTCTGCTAGAATATTCAGGTCAAATAATATACATATTTTTATTTGTTATTAGTGAGTATTTCATTGTCATAGAATATTATATGAAGTTTTTACTTTTTTAAGAATGTAATGAAAAATTTGAAGTTGTATCCAAAAATGTGTTATTAGTCGGTGTTGACATTCTCATAGAATATCATTATAATAGAAATATATATCTTGAAATTCATAGAGAATATGATTTTAACAGGATAAAATTGGGTTTAATTGTAAAAATTACGTTATAATTAAAATTAAAGTAATTAAAAAAATTAGACTTTTAAAATCAGGAGAGTTAATTATCCCAAAAAATATGGAAATTTTCTTTTTTAAATTTATCTCAATTGTCTAAAATACTCTTAGAATGAAATTAAATGGTATTTTTCAATTATCTTTAATTTAATAATATATTTTAATCACTTTCTTAAATTAAGTAAAATGATTGGTCCATATTTATGCATATAGTAACACAATAATTAGTTTTAAGTAGAATAACCTAAGCCTATATATATATATATATATATATATATATATATATATATATATATATATATATATATATATATATATATATATATATATATATATATGGGTTAAGTTATTTTGTTCTAACTATCTATTGTGTGCATGTAGGATTGATTATGGACCAATTATTTTAGTTATTTTATGAAAGTAATTAATACATATTACATGTTGAAGATATAATGAGTATTAATTAAATCTTCAGCATTTAATATGCATTAATTACTTTCTTAAAATAACTAAAATGATTGGTCCAGAATTAATCTTACATGCACACAATAGATAGTAAAAATATTTGAACCTGACTTATATATATATATATATATATATATATATATATATATATATATATATATATATATATATATATATATAGGGAGTGGTTCAAATGAGAACCACAAAAGATTAAGAACCCTAAGAACCTCATTTAATAACTAAATAAATATTATGTATATTATTAAGTTTGTTAAAATCTTGATTTTTGGCTTTTTGGTAAGAAAATGGCAAAATCGTAATTTTTTTAGTCTAATACTTCCGTGCATGCATTCATTTATATTTTGACACAAAACTTTTATAAAATACAACTTTAGACAGTCCATTTACAGTTTAATACATAAAATTCACAACTTAATAGAACTTATTTTACACTAATTCTCAAATTCATAGAAATCAAACCCAAACTTTACCACCACCAAATCCCGCCACCGACCACCTGTGCCAACATTGCAACAACTCTTTCTTTTTAATGAGATCTGCATATAAAGTCAGACAATGACATGTTAAATACTACATTCATAGTTTAATAAACTGGTTTATTCATCCATTTTGAATTTAATGCAAAATAATTATAAAAACTAAGGTATTCTTACATACTTATATAACATTAAAACTAAATATATTTACAAGAAATTAATACAAATTTTTTTTACATAAATTATTCATATTTTATTACGAAAATTATTAAAAAAAAATCACAGCAACATGTAGTCAATTCATAATTTAATATATTCAATTATCGTTTAATATATAAAATTTAAATCTTAAATATAAAAAATTAAAACTTTAATACATAAAAATATCATATTCTTAACTTAAAACATACATTTATAGATTTAGATCTAACGGTTGGTGTTTTTCAAAATTTAATGTACATAATATTCACAATTTAAATTTTATATAATTTTGTTAAAATTAGAGAAAATCATATATATGTATAATGATTCTTTCTTCTCATATTTCAGAAGCAAATACAAAATTCATAAAAATTTCAAATCTTAATACAGTCAATTCACAGCTTAATACAATCATTTCACAGTTTAATACATAAAATTCATAGCTTAATACAATAATTCATAGTTTAATACACAAAAAATATATATGCACGGCTATATTTTTTTTAACTTAATACTAACAGTTATATGTTCATATCTAGAGGCATTTTTATCTATTAAATTATGAATTTATTATACTAAGTTGTGAACAAATTTACAACTTAACACAACAAATTCACAGTTTAATACAATATATTCACAACTTATTTACAAGTATAATCTCATATTTCAGTGTATGAAAAACTCATTTATATTTTAATACATACATAAGTTATCTCATACTACATAAGCAAACATCAAAAGAAAAATATATACGTGAATCATAAAAAAGGATAACTTATCTGAAATCAACGAAGATGATGAGTGAGAAATAGAAAATATCATTACTCTTCCACTATCGCCACCATTAACACTGCCAAGTACCAGTCTACCATACGTTGCCATCAACCATCGTCACCACAAAGCATCAATGTCAACACCAACAACATCATTCCCTAAAAAATCAGAAAATGATTAAAAAAAAATTCGCAGTTTAATTCATAATTTCAAACACTAATTCACAACTTAATTTAATATTTCAGACACTAATTCAAAACTTAATTCAATATTTCAGACACTAATTCACAAGTTAGTGCATAAAAAAACACATTCATAACTTAACTTACATATTCACAATTTAATGCATAAAAACACATATTCACAGTTTAATACACTATGTTCACAACTATTTTATAGGTATAAAATTCAAATCCTGATAAAAAAAAATAGACTTCACAGTTTAATAAAGCATTTCAGGACTCTTATTCACAATTTAATCAAACACCTTGTATGCTCTATAAAAAGATATTCAAATGATCGATTTAAAAAAAAACTTAAAACTTATAAAATTAATATATTCTCATATTAAAATTAATTTAAAAAAAAGTCATGTATTCACAACATAAAACTTATACTTTTTTTATTTATAATAGTTAAAACTAACATTAACATAACTAAATAATTTATGAAACCTTAAAACATCACAATTTAATCACAAGAACAATAATACAAAAAACAATCATACATAAATCATTCATATTTTAACTCAAAGTTAATTAAAAGTTCAAAACTTAATATAATTAATTCACAGTTTAAACGACAAATTCACAACTTAAGCTTAATATGGTTATTCATATTTCTAAACACACAAGTTACAATTTAATACTCAAAATCCATAGCTTAATAAAATCAATTCATAGTTTAAAGAGAAATTATACAGCTTAATGTAATCAATTTACAGTTTAAAACCCAAATATCACAACTTAATATACAAAATTTATAGCTTAATACAATAAATTCACAGTTTAATACACACATTATCCATTCACAACCATATTATCAACTTAAAAGTCTTAGTACAGTCAATTCACAGTTTAGTACACAAAATTCACGGCTTAATGTAACAAATTCATAGTTTAATACACATAATATATATTCATAGTCATATTCTCAAATTAAAACTTACATATATACATTCATGTATGGAGGCATTTCTATGTACTAAATTGTGAATTTAATATATTAAGCTGTCAATAAAATTCACAGATTAATACAAAAAAATTCACAGTTTAATACAATACCTTCAAAGCTCATTTACAAGTATAATGTCATATATCATTCACAATTAATACATACATAAATTATCTCATATTTCAAAAGCAAACATCCAAGGAATAACATATACATGAATCATAAAAGTGGATAGCTTATCTGAAATCATCGAAGAAGATGAGTGAGAAATGCAACATATCCTTACTCAACCATCGCTACCACCAACCACACCGCCAACTTCCCTTAAAAATTAGATCTGGATAGAAAAATCAAAATTCACAATTTAATAAAACATTTCAAACACTAATTCTCAACTTAATTCAATATGTTAGACACTAATTCCCAATTGGTGCAGAAAAAATACACATTCACAACTTAATAACTTACATATTCACAAATTATTACATAAAAACACATATTCACAGCTTAATGACTTTCCAAATTTTTTGGCATTTCATCAAACACCATGTGTGCACCATCACTAACTACCACATGCCGCTACCTACCACTTGTGCCACTGATGCAATCATCATTCAATCCAAATTAGATCTATATATAAAATCATGGATTCACAACTTAAATGTTATATTCACAATTTGATAAACCAATAATTTCACTAATTCACAGTTTAAAGACTTAATATTAATCCAATAATACGTTTCATTAAGCACCTTGTGTACCAAATTTTAAGGCTATATAGTATTACATTGTTAAGTTTCACATAATCAATCTCAAATTCAAAGTTTATTTATTATATATGTTAATACGAAATTATCATTAAATTAAACCACTAAGCTATTTGATTTGTCTATAATTACAATAGTCTTAAAAAAACCTAATAACAACTAATAACAGTTTCTATTAAATAGTATGTATTCCATCCAATAAATATAAATATGAGACTCAATAAATAAATATGAAGAAGTTATATGATATGTCAGACTAAATAAATATATGTAAAGAAGCTATAGGCTAGCTAGCAAAAAAAGTAATCTAAAGAAGGTATATGATAATTTCATTGATGCATTTCATCAAGCACCTTGTGTGCATCTTTTTTTGTAAAACTTTTTTATGTAAACACCATCATCGGAGACCAAACTTGATGTGGTGGTGGAATCGTCATCGACCACCATGAGATACACCACACATATAAACACCAAATCTAACCTGAAATAACACAAATACAATAAATCTGATCGCGATTTGGTAGTGTTTGACTAAAGATCAGAGAAAATAAATAGAGACGAGTTAGAGAGAAGGAAGAGTTGGTCGCGAAACAAATCTAGTACAGATCCAACTGAGATTCCGTTGGAGATTGAACTATCAAAGAAAAAATGAGTTCAAGAGTTCTAGAACAAAAACGAGTAGATTAGCACCTGTAGGTTGCGATGATGTTTGTGATTTGTGATTTGTGATGCTCCAACAACAACAACAACGATAGGAGAACAGATCTTATGTGAATCCAACGATGACATGGTGAAATAAGAACAAAAAACTTTCTAAAATAACACCAAATACTCATATCTACATCAGATATGGCCATATCCGGTGTGTGAGAAAATAGTGGCGGTCGTCAATGGTTTTACAGTCGTTAACGGTGGTGGCAGTCACCGGAAGAGGTGACAGTCCCCTTATTTTTTCAGATGTTGAACCACCATAGAGAAGGGAGGTGCGATAGTAATATAGTGACAAAGGAGGGATGAGACATGCATTAGGTCGACGTCAACGACGGGGGTGGCTGAAGCGACGATGGTGGCTCCGGCGATGACGGTAGGTGCCGACGATGGTGGTGGTGGTCGGTAGCGCTAGGAGATAAGAGAGAGAAAGTGAGAAAGAGAGAGAGAGAGAGAGAGAGAGAGAGAGAGAGAAAGAGAGAGAGATGAGAGAAAAGTTGTAGTGAGATAAGATTGATCAAATATGTCTGATGATTTAAGTTATAAGGTAAAAAGAGTGGTTCTTATGGTTCTTAACTTTTTATGGTTCTCATTTGAACCTTTACCTATATATATATATATATATATATATATATATATATATATATATATATATATATATAGGGTGAGGTTCAATAGAGAACCATAATTAACCAAGGAACCAATCTTTTTTTCAACTTTTATAACTTATTATTTTTTATCAAAAAAAAAACTAAAAATATAGAAATTCATAATTTTTTTATCCTTTTTCCAAAGATATAAAATTCGATTTTTTTTTTAAAATTTTTTTTATTTTTAGTTTTTTTTACGTCAAATTCAAAATGTGAATCTTCGAAAATTCATAACGTGAATCTGAAAAATATTTTTCACATTCACAATGTTAATATATGAATTTAGATATTTTTAGATTTTTTTTTTCGATAAAGAATAAGCTCTAGAAATTGAAAAAAAGATTTGGTTCCTTGAAGAACCAATAATTATGGTTCTTTATTGAACTTTTATATATATATATATATATATATATATATATATATATATATATATATAAATATATATATATATATATATATATATATATATATATATATATATATATATATATATATATATATAGGGGATAGGGAATATACATTACAACCCTACCTAAGCATAGATATTAAACCTCTAAAATATGTCGTTTTAACTTGCTAAATATACCCGGTTTGGTTTCACTTCGTAAATATATCATCCTCCATAACATTTCTTTCTTTTATTATCGTTTTACCATCTCTGTTATCTTTCCTCTATTATCTTTTTTAACTTCACCCAAGTGAACATTACTAAAATCTGAACCTAAACCCTAAACCCTAAACCTAATACCAAAACCCTAAACCCTAAACCCTAAACCTAAACCTAAACCTTAAACCTTAAACCCTAAACCTAAACCCTAAACCATAAACCCTAAACCCTAAACCCTAGCTAAATCCTAAACCCTAAACCCTAAACCTAAACCCTACACCCTAAACCCTAAACCCTAAACTCAATTGTGTCGATCTTGAATTTACATCTTGAAGTATTAATCATGAATACATTAACCGTAATCTTTTTATAGTAAAATAATGTATTTTCAAGAGGTTTAGTACCTAAGCTTAGGTGGGGCTGTAATATATATTCTCTTTTCCTATATATATATATATATATATATATATATATATATATATATATATATATATATATATATATATAGAGTTAGGTTCAAATGTTTTCACTATCTATTTTGTGCCTGTATGATTGATTCTGGACCAATCATTTTAATTATTTTAAGAAAGTAATTAATGCATTTTAAATGCTAAAGATGTAATTAATATCTATTATATCGTTAACATGTAATATGCATTAATTACTTTCTTAAAATAACTAAAATGATTGGTCCAGAATCACTCATACATGCACATAATAGATAGTGAAACAAAATAACATAACTATATATATATATATATATATATATATATATATATATATATATATATATATATATATATATATTATTTTCTATTGGTATGAATTTAATAATCAACCGCTTCGTTTTATGTTCTAAACTCGCAAGTGCCCATCCTTGATTCATTGCAAACAAACTTCCAAATATCTAATCCACATTTCTCATTTGAAGTGATAGCTACTTTCATTTCACTAAATGAAATCTCCGGTCACCCGTCTCATCGCCCCATAAAATACATACTTTTTAAGGATTTAAGCTCCTTTGAAATTCCAACAAGAACCTTAAACATGCAGAAAAAACAAACAAATTACGTGAAGTATTAAGTACCAATTTTTTAAGTGTCAACCTCTTTCCAACTAGACAAATCTTTGAATTTCCTACACGAAATGTTTTCTTGATTTTTCCAATAATTGGATGCTAGTATTGCTATGTGGACATATTACAACCAATAGGAATGCGCAAATATTTACAAGAAAAATTTACGTAA
This sequence comes from Lactuca sativa, assembly GCF_002870075.4. Lineage (NCBI taxonomy): Eukaryota > Viridiplantae > Streptophyta > Magnoliopsida > Asterales > Asteraceae > Lactuca > Lactuca sativa. Next base: position 334,937,807 of record NC_056626.2, on the reverse strand, counting down.
AACAATTAATAATATTTATCGTTCTTACTATTTCGTCTGGTTGCAATCTAACCCATAAAGATTACACTTTTGTAAATCAAATTTTAATCCACAAGCCTAGTACAAAACATCCAAAGTCCGAATAATGACCATAAAACTCTTATTGGACCATTCTCCCAAGCAGATTGCATCGTCGACAAAAGTTTAAATAAACGAGACCATTCAAAGTCTATTCCTCGCATGTTAACTCCATTGAAAACCACTTTATCTTTAGCTTATAATGTTGCAACATTTAACCCTTCATAACCAAGATAAAAGAAAAAGAGATAAAACGTCTCCTTGCCACAAACCGTTAGAAGGGATTTGTTAACCAAACTAGAAGACCACAAAGACTGTAAAACACATTTTATCCAACTTTTCTCTTTCTAACAAATCCCGTCGACTCTATTATTGAATAGAGATATCTCGGATTCAAATAACATAAGCCTTACATTAACAAAAACCGCAATCTGTTCTTCATGCACTTAGAAAAAGTGATCGTTACACTTACCAATAAAGAAAAATCTAAAATTTGAACTAGTATTTCCTTAATGAACATGTGTTAAACCGGACTTAGGACCTTAGAAGAATGATTGGCTAAATTTTTTGGAATAAGAGCAATACAAGAGGATTTACACCCCTTTTGTAATCCAAATAAGACTTTTAATTTTTTCACAAATCAATTCTAAAATCTCCCCAAATTTGCTTTAAACACGAAAGAAAAACAATATTATCCAAGTCAATTTTTCCATTTATTTCCAAACCAGTAATAACTGTATCTAAAATCCCAACCTTTTGAGTCGATAATATATTAAAGTTTCATGAAAAAAGCATCTTCACCAAACTTGGATCAGTTGTCTAGTCACCCTCAGTCATAATACCCCGAATATGTAATTTTCGAACCTTACTTCGACTGACACTCTTTGCTTTTCAATTTGAACAAGAATATTAATATTTCTTAATCTTTCTATCATTTCATCACTTGAAGCATCCCCTTTGTTCATTTTCTAGTCCATCTCCACAATCCTTTTCATCAATTCAATCAAAAGCACAAACATCAGAATGATAGTTAAAAAAGCCTTATCCAAATCATCAAATATGACTACACACCCTGCACATCGATTTTCAAGTTGTAAAAGTCTGGTCTAGAGATTTTTTTTCCAATAATTATTGTGGAGCATAAACATGATCAACAAAAATGTATAATATTTTAGCATTCAACCACACTTTTTTTCATAGGTACATAACCATCCTCATTCCTCAGAAACAATGCTCCTCTTGTTGTAAAGAACAAGGACCACATATGGGAATTTTTATATATAGATAATAATATTAGACCTCTTTGGTGATAACTTTTTGTAAAAAAATTATCAGTTGAAAAATTCATCGAAAAGTTTTATTTTACCGAAAAAACATATGTTTTTTACAATTCACTCCAACGGCTTATGAAATTCTAGGTGATTACCGAAATAATAATGTTTGCTCTATATTTGTTTTAATGTACTATATTTATATTAAAATACTAAGCATACAAATAAATAATAAGTGTTGCATATAAATAATAAGTGTTGCTTATAGACAACTCCGAGGTGATCGATGCGGTGCTGGAACAACACCAAGAATCTCAACTTAACCCAAATTTTTTTTTGTCATGTCCTAATTTTCATAGTAAAATTTTCAATTTTTAAAATAAGATAAAATTCATTTGCATAAAAACAATTGTTAAATGTGACATGAGCATTTGAAGCTTTCACATGGAGCAACTGAGTTCAATGGAACATTTGGAACTCAATCGAGCACTTGAGATTCATGGAGCATGTGACAAAGTAATGGATCATCCTAGAAGGGAATGGATCTCCAAACAAAGGAATGAATCTCCTGAAAAAGGACAGGATATGCCAAAGTGATAGGAGATGCCACGAAGTGACTTGATATGCCACCAAGTGACATGATATGTCACCACCTGATTTGATATGCCACCAAGTGACAGGATGTGCCACCAAATGACATGATATGACATTCATGAAGAGGATGTGCCATTATGGAGAGGATGTGTTGAAGGAGAGGTGCCAATCAGGAAGATGATACAGCAACCTAGTAGAGGATGTGCCTTCCCTTGATCAAGAGGCGTCATCCACATGCCTGATACGCCATCTTGATGCAAGGATGTGTCACTTGGTTCCTTGATATGCCAAGGTATCACTTGATGATCCGTATGCTATGAAGTCCTCTATGATGATCAAGATTGTCCAACGCTGCCATGAAGAAGAAGATGTTCTTGGAATACACCTTGATGTACCACCATGATGGATGAAGTGCCACTAGTGTTCATGATATGCCACTTATGCATCATGATGCTCCATCATGTGTGTTGCTTATACTTATGGGTTGTAGGACATGGATGAATGTTCCAGAAGATGTTGCATGACGAATTATGAGTGGTTGACACCTTCCATGGGTCTATGGACTTTGGGCTTGGCCCATTAGGGTTTTAGGTATGATCCATCAAGTATAAAGAGGGATGCATCTAAGTCATTCGATGGGTTTGTAATTTTATAGTGATAGGTGAATCCTTCTGAAATTGTACTTGTGACCTCTGTTTGAGAAATATGAAATAAAGAATATTCACGGGCTTCCCATGGACATAGGTCACCTTGACCGAACCACATAAATATTGTGTCTTGTGTGCTTTTGGTTTTGCTAATTATCCTCTTTACTTCCTAACAAGTGGTATTAGAGCTTGGCAAGTGACATTAGATTTGTTCTAAGTCATGACAAGTATCTTCTGAATTCCTAACAAAGGGAATCAAAGTTGTAGTGTGTATTCTTGTGATTGAAGATGTCTACTTACAAGTTTGATTTGGAGAAGTTCAATGGTTCAAATGACTTCACTTTGTAGAAGGCGAATATGAGGGCTCTCCTGGTTCAACAAGGATGTGGAACGATACTAGAATGAGAGGAAAAGTTTCCAAATGACATGGCGACTGATAAGAAGGTGGACATTCTGATGAAGGTACATAGTTCCATTCTGTTGAGTTTGACATATGAAGTGGTGATGGAGGTCGTGGATCAAAAAACTACTTCTGGGCTCTGGGAGAAACTTTGTGACAAGTACCAGAACAACTCTTAGACGAACAGGTTCTATCAAAAGCAAAGGTTGTACAATCTCAGACTGTTTGAAACTACCCAAGTGAAACAGCATATGGATAACTTCAATCACATCATCTTGGATCTAGAAGGGGTTAATGTGAAGATTAAAGATGAAGATCAGACACTCATTCTTTTACGTTCTCTTTTGAACTCATATGAGAATTTCATCGATACCATTCTCTATGGTAGGATAACGATCACTATGAATGATGTGATGATTCTCTAATGTCCAAGGAACATAAAAGAAAAGTTTCAATTGGAGAAGAGGTGTCCGGTTCTGGTTTGTTTGCATGGAGAGGAAGGACATAAGAGAGTAGAAGGGGAAATAGAGGGAGATCACATTCAAAATCGAAGTCTAAAGGTACATCAAATGCGAATGTTATAACTGTAAGGAGAATGGGCACTTCAAGCAAAATTGTACACAACTGAAGAATGGGAAGTTCAAGAGCGAATCAAGCAACAATAACACATCTGCTATGGTTAAGAAAAGTTTGGATGAAGGGGACGATAGTGATGTACTACTGTTAGTACATCTAGTTTTGTATATGTTTCGGTCTTGGATTCTAGAGCATCCTATCACATAACATATAATCGTGACTGGTTTGACTCCTTCAAAGAGTAGGATTGTATAGTCAAGATGCATGATGATTGGGTGAGCAGTATCAAGGGTAGTGGCACGATGCATATCAAGATGCACGACGACATGGTCATAAAATTAGATTTCTTGTACGTTTCAGAACTTTGGAAAATTTTAATTTCTCTTGGAACATTGGCTAAGAATGGGATGAGGTACACTAGTGAAGGTGAATGGGTAAAAGTCACTAAGGGTTCTCTAGTTATAATGAAAATGGAAGATGAATCATGAAGGTATTTATATCCTAGAAGGTAGTACGATTATGGGAACGATGACTATTTCTCAATCCTTGAATGAAGGCGATGAAAAGATAGAGTTGTGACATCATAGGTTGGGGCACATGAGTGAGAAGGGCATGTCAGTTCTAACTAAATAATGACTACTTGGTGGAGAGGCTGCTGGAAAGATAAAGTTTTGTGAAGCTTGCATCAAGAAAAAGCATCGAAAAGTGAAGTTCGGTACCGGTCAGCACACAAGCAAGGAAACCCTTGAATATTTTAACTCAGATCTGTGGGGTCTTGCACCAGTGAAGTCTCAAGGGGGATGCTTATACTTTATGACGTTCATTGATGATTATTCAAAGAATGTTTGGTTGTACTTTCTGAGGACCAAATATGAGGTTTTTAGGAAGTTCAGGGAATGGAAGACCATTGATGAGAAAAGGATTGGAAAACATGTCTTTTAACATCCCCAAAATACCAAGAAACAATTTCATTTTTATTAAGTTAAAACCATTCATTCATTATTCCAAAAGATGATCAGAGTAAAAGTATTCTCAAAACATCAGACTAAAATCGTAAACAATTCTTGTGGAATAATCTCTATGGGATGCAATGCGATCAAGCTGGACCCTTCCTTTTGAAACTAGAAGTACCTAAAAACAGTTTAAACATAAACTGTAAGCACAAAGCTTAGTGAGTTCCCAAAAATACGACATATGATACATACAGTGGTATACATACAAACACATACAAAACATCCAAGAGTCACAAAGATAGCTAGCATACTATAACATAATCCAATGGGTCGGCATTGGTGCCTTCGACCTGCAAGTACTTATGAGAAGACTCACCTGAACTACTCAACAAAAGCCTAATAGCTACCTCAACATTAGAACAGCCCACCCAAAGTTCCTAAAACCAAATCGAGACCAATCCTTAGTCAAATACTCCATTCTACCAAAGTTTATCCAAAAGTCAAAATGGTCAATGGTCAAAGTCCACAAGGTCAATGGTCATCTTCGATAATTTCAACGTCACGTCGTGAGAATGCAACAACAATCGTGATTCTAGACACCGTCATATTATGACACATCCTATGTCACCTCGTGACTTCTGGTCAGAAGGCCAAAATCTTCATTAACTGCTTAATCTCTTTAGACCAAGTCCTATAACATCAAATCTAGTTCCTAAATAGCTTCATAATAGATAAAGTTTCCAAGTTTATCCATTAGGATGGTCCAAACAACTAAGATCTAGTCTTTAAGTCTCAAAAGGACGAAAAATGCATATTTCTCAGGCAAATCCACTAAATTCAAGTCTCTAACCTTTAGATCTAAATCAACATAATGTTTAGATGGATAAAGTTTCCAAATTTATCCATAAGAATGTCTCAAGCTTTCAAGATCTAAACTTTAATACACCAAACCAAGATAACTTGCATGGCTGAAAGAGAAGGCAAAAGATCAAAACTTTCCTAGCCCATGAGGTCCAAGAAAACATTATAAACTTGATCAAAAGGTATTGGAGTCCAGATCTGAAACATACAATGCTCTTGGGACCTTGGAGAATAATAATGTAAATCATGTGCTTCTCACTAAGCATTATTATAATGATGTAATAGTTAGGGTCAACAATTGTAACCGATTTTGAAGTAAAGATGAAAAATTATTTGAGTATTATGTTATTTACGTGTAAATTATGTGCAATATATGTGCTTTTAACAATATAATAAAATAAGAATAAAATACACGTCTAAAATATAATAATAATTATAACTAATATCCTTGAAGAGAGTTGAAGTAGTCATAATAAGGATTCCAAAGGTATAAGAAATGCTAAAAATCCAACATATAACGAAGAAGTTATGACTCGTCGAAGTTTCACGATTAAACTGGCACGACTCCACATATCGTAAAAAGTAATTTTTTACAAAATACTTTTTAGCCTTAGCAATCTAAAAAAAATTCATAGTAGATGTTAAACCGAGAGCGTGCATATAGAAAACGTCCAAATCTAACTTCATTTGAGGAAGTTATGGTTTTTCTAAGATTCAGCGTAGCAGTATACAACTCGGATATCGAATTTTAGATCGACAGATTATTAGCAGACACAATCTAAACAAGAATTGAATATCCTATTAATAGGAGCTCAACGATATACATACAATCGAAAACATACGTCAGATTACAAAGTTATGAATTTTTAATGGACTTTAACCGTCTAAGCCTGTTAAAATATAACTTAATAAATAAATTCAAAATTAGTCGACGGAGTCTAAATAAAAGTTGTAGATATCATCGATAGCTATGCGTGGATAAAAAGAACGTCAAAAATGAAGCTTGTATGTGAAAGTTTTAAATTTTACAAGATAATTAATTTTCGGATTAACCCCGGTGTGACGCGTGTCGCGATCTGGCACACCCCTTCTTCCCCATGGCTTGCCACTAGATGCTGACACGTGGACCCTAGTATGCCCAATGTACTATGTATGCCCCACGTAAGTTTTGTGGACGCCCAACATACTGGGCACTGGCGAGCCTGTAAATAGAACTCGATTTTCACTTTTTTCCTCAAACCTTTCCATCACTTCTCTTCCAAAACCCTCCCAAGGTCCCCAAGACATTTCTCTAGCACTTTCTAGGTGTTAGTAGCGATGCCCCAGAGCGCTGGAAAGCCCCGAGAAATAGAGCTTTCAGTTTAGAAGTTTTTCCTGCATAGAGTTCGGTTTGTTGCTAAACCACCTGTAAGTTAAGTTATGCTAACTGTATTTTAAGTATGTTTTATGTTTAAGTTCATTATCGTTATTATAAATCTATAAACAAGATTTTCAGTAATTCCAATTCGTTATACTGATTGATCTACTTATAGGAGTGGCATTTAGAATGGTCACATTGGCTAGGTTGTTGGATTTCAGAAAAGTTATATGCTGAAATGATCCCGCATCCCAACTGTTAGCCTGACTGATCCTTACTTGTTAGATCTTGATGTAGACTTTGAATTAATGATGAATCTATACTTATAATTAGTCCCAATTGATGTGTTATTAGGTTTACAATTACAATGCTCTAAGCGGAAAAACAATCAAACAATTTAAATGATTAAGGCACATGCAACCTAATAAGGATCTATGTCTTTCACATATTGGCAACATACTATGAATACTAGCGTACAAAAGTTTCCTATGGAAAAAAATACTTCAAGAATAAGAAGATTATCTTGAAGATTGTTATAGCAAACAATCTTCAATTCCTTCTTCAAAGCCTTTGGTAGAAAGCACCACAAGAGTCTTGCCTCTAATGTTTTACACTCAAACCCTAGCAAACAAGGAGTATGAAGAGAGAGAGAGAAAGAGAGAGAAAGAGAGAGAGAGAGAGAGAGAGAGAGAGAGGAGTGTAGAAATTTCAGCCCTAAGCCTCTAAGGAATGTCATTGCTGAAATTCTAATGCCAAGGGTCCGTATATAACTAAGGTAGCTTGGTGCCAAAGCTAGGGTTTAAGGAGGAAACCCTAATCCCTTTAGTTGGTGTCGGAGCAGCCCAAGACCCTCCTATCCAAGAGCCTTGGACAAAAATTCTAGGCCATTCCCTAGAAGTTTTCATTCACTTCTCTCAAAGAGGTTCTAGGCCTTCTCCCCTCAAGTATTATAAATAACCAAACAGCCCCTGCACTTTTAATTAATCCTGAAATTAATTCCCATTAATCCTGAAATTAATTTCAATTAATCTCTGATTAATTATTAATTAAATAATACTATTTCCAATTAATATATTATTCTCATAATATATTAACAAGCTATTTATTTTGATTTTCAATTAATTTATTAATCATATAATAAAATAATAAATCAGTCATTCTCTCTAAAAGCTATCATATTCATTTGCTAAGTTTGAGGGTAACCCAAAAGGACTGTGCTACTATCAATTCAACTATATACCAGTTATAGTTATGAGCTTAGATACCTAATCCAACAGTCTCCCACTTGGATAAGTCTAATAACTATAACTTCCAATATAACTTCCAAACTAATCAGCAAATTGTAGCTACCAAAAGCTGTTGTCGAACTTTGACCTAGTCAGTTACATGTCCTAAGATAAGTGATCAAATATTTCATCATTCTACAACATATTGTATAGACATAAGACAAGGATTATAATGAATCTTATGTCGAAGTTTTGTTTACTGATTTTTGATTTATGACGACTGAAATCAGACTACCAATTGAACATATCAATTCAGTCCAAGCTTGGCCAATGACTTTAGATATTAACATCAAATCATCGAGGGCCCCAAAGATATCACTTTTCCTGTTAGGGAAAAAGAAACGAATAAAGTTTGGCTTATATGATTGTACTATTTACTCATCAAGTCATGCACACCAATATGTTTTATAACATCAAGTTATTGATGCATTTACGTATTAACAATGAGAAATTAATTTGTAAACATCAACTCATATATCTTCGTTCCAAGAATATAAGATATTATCGTCTCAAAATTACTTGTGATAAAATCCATGAAGTAATTCTATGAGAATGCGTTTATCCAATACTTAAACTCCCCATTTCCTAAGTACTCATGAACATTGTAGCAAATCTATTGCTAAGTCTAAAACTTTTCAAACAATCTGAAATCTTGTTCATGACAGTCTTAATTCGCTACTTACTTTCAAAAGTATGAGTGACTCTTGAATTTAGAATAATCAAATTATTCAGGAAGTAAAACATGCAAAGTGAAACACAATAATAATCTGGATAACTATGGTCTCAGAACTATTGAATACAAATAAAAGCCTTATTACTTAATCACCATATTAATTAAAACTTTATTTATTGTATAATGTATCGAGTAATCAACTAACCACTTGAATTAAACATCAGTCATGCCATGTCATTAACATGCATACTATGCCTCTCTATGATCCTTCTTTTTATGAACAGATCGACTGGATACTCTTACAATGATGTTTATTTCACAATTCCAACTCATGTCACTAATAAACCGTATTAGAGTTCAACCTTACATGCATTTTCCTTCTATGATGTCGAAGCTTCAAAGTCACAGAGACTTAGTCAATGATATTACAAAATGTTGCATTGGAACTTTTTTACTAAAAACAATTCCATGGTAATGAAGTCTCAAATTCAAGTTACACTCTGTGAACACCTTTCGTGCATTAAAGTTTCCAATTCACACATATATTGCAATTTCCATTATGAAAACATTTCCGAATTTCCATATGACCATCAATTCTTATCAAGAAACATCTCAATCTAAAACATGTCACTATAGACCTTCCAAACAATACTATATACTTCCAACTGTCTACAAGCAACCAATCTTCAGTAAACCTCAGAATGTTCTTGATAGTTCTTTGACAACCTTTAGTCACACAAAGTTCTAGTCTTTTTTCCACTCAATGCTCAAGGCATTTGGAAAAATCAGAACAATATATAATTGCTCCTAGATCCGAAGCATATGAGACTCGATTCATTATGTCTTACATAAGGACTTGATATCAGTTCAGTCTCTTGTTTCAATATGATATATATATATATATATATATATATATATATATATATATCCAAGACTAAGTTCTATTAAACCCTTCAATTTCCAAACATTGCAACTTGCAAATTGAAAACTTTGTTCCCTACAAATAATATTGTCAACTTCTAATGCTTAGCATAACAATTATGTTCCCATTAGCATAACAATTATGCTACCACTAGCTTTGACATGTACCCAGAAATCAACTGGGTTTCTAGAAATCAATACTCTTGAATTTCCTACTTAATTGTAGATTTCTGATATGTGATACTTCGATAAGTCACCAAATATAATTCTTAAGCTGACACACCTTCATTAGATAGCATATGTGTGTGTCCGAGCCCTTTCAAAACTTATAACCATATGTCCTGAAAGTTCAAACAATTCCTTGCCATTTCTCACAATTCGAACCATGAAAAGGGATGCCGTCATCATATTGCGAATTTGAGAATGCAATTTTCACAACTACTAACCATAATGATATTTATCAGATCTTTAAAATCTACTAGCGAAAGTGTTTCCTCATAATCATTCTCGTGAATTATAGTGAAACCTAGATTTTATGGTATACATGTTCGCATCCATGTGAATCTATGATTTCCAAGCCACAATCATAAGACAAGGTTTATGACAAAACCAAACTCAAATTTAGTTTTCCTTTCATTGACTGAACTTCGCTTGTTCTTAATTTCTTGCCATCTGGTAACATAAGGGCATTAATAGTGCTTCCGTTTTGTTAAGCAATTCACCCATATTGATCAATGTACTTTCACTCACCAATGTGTTTTGCTTTCGTAGTCAAATGAGAACCATAGAACTCATAAGCATTGCCAACTCAACTGGAAGATGCACATAAACAAGAAAGTGTCAACTTAACACAATAGGTTATCAACCTTAGGTCGTGTGCTAGTGATAACTAAAATGTTTATTCTCGACTGACTACTAAAATTTTCGAGATCAAGAAGACTCCTAATGACTTCTTGACATATAAGTTTCTCTCTCAAGAAACATTCCTTGATGAGCTAAAACAAATATTCAAAAGTTAGTCTGAATTCCCGACACAAAGCACTTCATGGAATTGATCTTAGTCCATCCTTTGTTTTAACATCACAACTTGCAATTCCAAATCTGTTAGAGTAAGAAAACATTATTACTCCACATTTCATGAGGTGTTATAAACCTACTTAGTATAAAATAAGTTTCAAGATACGATGTCTAGTAACTAGAGCATGGCTCTAAATCTTGATTTGAAAAGAAGTATGACTCATCTCTTTTTTGAACCTTTTCAACAATACCCGATTCCTCTTCTGTAACACCATAAATTTTCAAACAAAATTTTCGTTTTTGAATCACATAGTTCTCAATAACATATTTCAAAAAAACCCCAAAGTATTAATTTATCAAAACACATATCCATAATGGTTGAATAAAAATCCAGGATCCTCAAACATAACTCCATGTTGTGTGTACAATCAAGTCGATGCCTTCCCGCGATCCTGAGAAGTACCTGAAACACATATCACATAACATGGTAAGCATGAAGCTTATTGAGTTACCTAAAATACCACATACATAAATAATAAGCCTCTCATAACTATAGGTCGGGATGGACCCTCTGGGCATGCGTCTCGGTGAGGACCCTTCGGTCTCATGGCTTAGTATAGACCCTCCGGTTCGATCTCAAAATGCACAGAGTAATAGAGCATATATCACAAAGAAAAATAAATAATATCACACAACTCAAATAAGAACCTCCGGTCACTCAGTAGTACCACTCAGGTATGTATAATGAAAAGACTCACCTCGGATGATGAACAACTCCTATAATGCTACGGCTGCTGCATACCGACCTCTAACACTAAGCCAAAACCCACAATTAACCCAATTAAGATCTAAGACCAAACCCTCACTCATAAGGTCTAAAGATAGCCACTCCCCGGCCCATAAACAACTCAAGCCCATTGGGCCCACCAAGGCCCAATACTAAATGGGCTCTCCCAAGGCCGAATTCTTTAAACTTAAGTCCAAATGGCAAGCCTAACACAAAGGCCCAAGACATACATATATATATATATATATATATATATATATATATATATATATATATATATAAATATATATATATATATATATATCGTATCAAAATCTCCAGCAAAATAAGCCCAAAATCCAGACCTAACGCTTAAGGCCCAATGTGAGATTTAGCCTAAAAATCCCACAACAAGATTACACAGGGCGTACCTCCCTAGGTATGCTCAACGTACACACGAATCCTGATTGGGGACAATTGATCAGTATGTGGGGCGTACTAGAACTATGCGCGACGTATGCCCATACTTGCTTTTCCCACTCTCTTGGTCTTAACCCGTTAAGACCATAGCTATACTCCTAGATCTGCACTCTCTAAAGGCTCATACTCCATAAAGTTCTTGACTTTAATCCTTTGCATGGCTGAGGAAGTCCCAAACACAATAACTCTCATTCTTTACTCCTAAAAATGTGCATATCTCATGCATGGGGTGGTTTTAACATCCAAGACCTCATTTTTATGAATACACTCCATTAAGAACACTCAAAGGGACATATATTAGGCTCTGGAGTTCAAAAACTCCTAAAGCTTCAAGCTTTGGGACCAAAACCCCTAAAATGGACCATAATATGCACAAATAAAAAAGGATGAGAAAGCTCTAAGCTTTATAACTTCAAATGATGCTCCAACCACAGAAAAGCTCAGATCCTAAGCTTGGAATCCAACTCTATTCTATTCAATTATACTTCTTCCCTCAAAGAACCCCACAAGAACACATATAAGCTCACAAATAGCCACTCAAGCTCAAGTGATGAAAATTAGGGCTTTGATAGAGTTGAGGGCTAGAAATGCTGGCCAGAAATGAGGCCATCATGTTCTTTAAATAAGGACACACCCCTTATTTAGGGTTTTCACCCTGAGCCTAGTACGCCCAACATAACCTCTGGTACGGCCAACGTACTAGGTGGCTCCGCTTCCAAATCATGCACATGTGTATGCTTTGCGTACAAACACGTATGCCCCACGTACTCAAATGCCACCTTTTATCAAATAAGGGACTACACTGTCCAAAACTTCAAACTATCATAGCTTCTTCGCTATAAGTCTGTTTCCAATGAACCTCATATCATGGAAATGTGGCGAGAAGCCCTACGCTTCTAGTAACTCGTTGTAGCCTCAAGGCTTCCTCATGCTTGGGATGCAGCCCACAAACCCTAAATCATAGATGATCCGAAACAGGATGTTACAGTTCTCCCCCACTTGGATTTGATTTTGCCCTCGAAATCGCTCCTTATCATTACTCAGTACCATCAATTAGTCCGAGAAGTGTAACTGAATATTCGTAACATAACCGATCCCCCCCAAGATAACCGAAACCAAACAAAACCTCTAACTCTAAGAAGAACGAACCCTTCGTCGTTGCAGAACCAACTCTGCCTCTCCAAAAACTTGGAAACCGAAGAGGTATGTCTCCCCAAATGATCGCCCATTCAGTATATCTCCATGTCGTTCTCTCTTTGAAATACCAGACTCGATAAAACACCTCCAACTCTGATTACTTTGTCCCAACTGATGGAACAAGTCGTTAACTATAATTAGTTGTTGAACACTTATGCCCGACACACCAGTCGACTTTAAACGAAACCTAAAGAAATGGGGGTCCTCTCGCACCAGTGACCAACCTCAGATATGGATATCAGAACCCATCTGAAGAGTGAACCTCAATACTCGGTCCTCAACACTAACTGAAGACATGTCAATCCACATGGGAATCGAAACTCTACACTAGCTCCGACCTCCCGTCAGACAAAATCATTTCACTGCCGACCCCAGGATGATTCAGCTACGACCCCAAATTCAATGTCCGTGCCTGACCGAAATATCCACTAATATTCGAAAACATAACTCCAGCTACCCCTCAATGCTAGACACCAATTCCGAATACAAGATCGAGTCCAGACCCAGTAGTTGAATCCTTGAGGCTACCCTACGCCATTCGGTAATAAGACTTCACAATAGTCCCATCCAACCGAGCTGACTAATCCAGTCACACTGAACTCCACAATTTCGAAGTTTGCTTTTCCCCAAGGGATTTCTATACTTGATTTGAAATCGGACCACACACACTGTTGGATTAGTGTCTAAGTACATAACTATTTTGGTATGTACTTGACCCGATGGTGCATGGTCCTTTTGGGTTTCCTTCACCAAAGCAACTTGATTGGAGAAATAAATAAAGAGAGAGGTTATTATGATTTATTAATATGTTATAAGAATAATATATTAAAGGAGAAATCATATTTGTTTAATTAATATTGGTCAATAATTAATTAAGAATTAATTTTGTGATCAAATGTAATTAATTAAACTAGAGGGGCTGAATTGTAATTATGTGATAGTTACAAAATAGGGTAAGGATTATCCTAAGGATAGGTTGGACGAATTTGAGGTGATAAGGCCTTAGAATTCGACCATGATAAGGATTCAAGGCTTATCTTATGAGTTGCTTGGTGGGCAAGCAACTAGATAAGGATAAGGACTGAAACCCTATCTCTACACCTATATATAAACACCCCTTTGGCTTATAATTCGTCCAGACCTTCCCAAGGATTCTTAGGGACGAATTCTTATACCTCTTCTCTCTCTTTATATCTTCTCCATTTGCTCTTGGTGTTTGTAAGCCATTAGAGGAGTGACACTTGTGACTCTCAGCTTTCTAAAGCCAATACAAGGAGGAATTGGGATTGTTATTACTACATAACAATCAAGGTAATATTTTAAACCTAATTATATGTTAATATTGATTCCCATATGCTAGAATTAGGGTTTATAGCCTTGGATAACTTGCATGTACAATAGAGAAACCTAGATCCAAGCATTAGGGTTTGTATGAGCACATAGGATGTCTTATGACCAAAACCCATCAGTGGTATCAGAGCCTAGACTGGTTTCTATTGTATTGATGCTTGATATGTTTGAAAAATTCGATTTTTTGGTTTCTGGAGGTTGGACTCGCCGAGTCCATAACTGAACTCGCCGAGTCCATGCAGACTCGACGAGTCCAAGCCTGACTCGACGAGTCAACTCATCAGATGGAGTATATCTCGGGATTTCTTGCTGTTTTTGCTTTAGGATAGTTACCTTATCACATTAGATCAATATAAATCTGATTTTATGAAATATTTGACTATATTCTTGATCTAATTGAAGATATTTATCAATTAATAAAATATTTGTTTCCTTATGTGATAATTGATTGTTAATTTTGATTAAATTGGTAAATTGTTTTGCACGAAATCATTAAATAAATCAAATATGGATAATTATGTGATTAAATGTTAATTTAGATTATTTGTTATTTGATCCTTGTTGTTATGAAAAGTTTTATATTTTCCCCTTTAGGTTTTATAGTTTAAATTTGAACCCAAAAGTTTTGTTGTTTTGAAATTTAAATTGTAAAAATCCTAATGTTTTGAAATGTTTCAAAACTTGCCCTCAAGTTTTGGAATTTAAAAGTTGATTAAAAGTTTATTTAGGAATGTTAAATTCTAAAACCCTAGTAATGTTTTGAAAAGTTCAAATCACACCCTTATGGTTTTATTAATTAATTAAGGTGCATAATTAAAAGAGGTTTAATAAATCCATAAAAGTTTAGGTTAACAATTTAATTGAATTAAAAGTATAATTGTTAAATTAAAGCACCTAGTAATTTTAAAAGTGTAAAATACACCCTATACTATATATATAACATTAAAAGTCTAACATTATATATATGTATGAGTAAAAGTCAGTCTTACTGTTAGTAGGCCTCATTCACGAAGCTGTTCTATAAGGGGTGTTTAAGGAAATTGCCTATAAAATGGCGATTGAATGGGTATCCACTCTTACCCACCACACTCTTGACTTGTGGAGGGTCGTTAGCCGAACGGGTAGGATAGGACGAAACCTTCTATTATAAGTATAATGAATTATTAAAGTAACTAAATGTTTTCATAAAATTCCCAATCTTAGTTACTTAGGCAAAAGTGAATTGATGCAATTCCATGAAATTACACTTTGTGCCCTTGCAAAGACGTTAGTTGAGCGTGTGTGGTTTACCAACACACTAAATGGTTCTAAGAAAAGGTAGCAAAGGGTGACTTAATGTTTGTCATAGTTCGGTGGAGTGTGTGTGGTTTACCGGCACATCGAATAGGTGACTGTAACATGTGAGGGCACCATGTAAGTTTGCATGGTTATTCACACCCGCTTTGTGATCCTCGGCATCCTAGTCACAAAAAAGAGGGGCATATCGAGATTTAAACATGCCATTGAAAGTTCAATGAATCTCAAAGGATCTAGAGTTTTCATAGATTTAAAACTTAAATTCCTTTTCGTTTTTCATGGTGGAAATTAGTGAATCGTCATTCACTTACCTTCAAATGTTCTGCAATTTGGGTTACGACATCCCTCTCCCGAATTGTAGAATATTGTGTTGGGTCCTAGCCTTTGTATCTCATTTGGGTGATTTACTAAGGACTCAATCAATCAACTAACTTGAATTTGTTTTCTCCCGTTTTGTAGATGTCAAAGTTCGACAACTATGATCTTCCCAAATCCCGTGGAACAAGCTTTCCACATGAAGATGATATTCCACGATTTGATCGAGGAACAAGAAATCATACTTCACTTCCTCCACCTCCTCCAATTATTCTCCCTAACCCACAAGTTCAAAGGCTTGAAAAGTTCAAGATCACTCAAGCCCTTTTGGCAAGTAAACATAAAGAAGGAAAGCCGGTGTGTGCACACGTCCTAGGGATGAAGTCACACATTGATAGGTTAAGAATGTTGGGATCCGTTGTCTGTGAGGAAATAGCTGTTGATTGGGTTCTTCATTCACTTCCTAACTCATATAGTGAGTTCGTAAGAGAGTACTATATGATGAACCGCGACGTAACCCTTATAGATCTCACCTATATGCTTATTGCTGCTGAATCAGCAATGGTTTGGCGCAATAGAAAAGCAAAGTTGATTGGTGAATCTGCCTTCAAGACCTCTATGGATATAGACAATGGCAACGAAAGACTTGGTATGATCAAAAAGTTTGATCATAAGAGAAAAGCAATGTCTGAAGTAGTTCCATGTCCTGTTCCAAGAGAGTCAATCTGCTTTTATTGCCATGAGAAAGGGCATTGGAGACGAAGCTGCCCCATTTACCTAAGAGATCTAAGAGATGGGAGAGTCAAAACGTATGGCTCTAATAGAGGTAAAATCCATTAACTAACTCTTTTAAGATTCTATTCTAGATTCTTAATACATAATGTGATAAGATTACAATTGATGTTTTGTAGGATCGAATAAAAGAAAGGAAGCTTAAGGGAAGAAGTGAGCAAAATCTAACCGTGAAGGAATGGATTTCGATCGCATTTCTCGAAGATTAGATTCTTGAGCTACTACTTAGAGTTAGAATTAGATTGCTAAGAAAGATGTATTAGCATAGTTTTTCAATGAATTGCATTGTAAGGACAAAATTTTCCGCAATAAAATAAATTTTGATTTTATATTATTTATTTATCCTTGCAATGGCGTATATGAAAAATTGATGTTTGAATATTAGCAATAATGGATTTGGTTCTTATTATGTTATTTATGGGAATTTGAGAGTTTACCAAATAGGGAGAGTTTTTCATCGCCCAAAGTTTCAATTGGACAGAAATTTGGAATCACGCAACTTGGTTGCATGATGAATGAGAAATCTCATATTTGGAAATTAGACTAATTCATTGACAAAGTGTCAAGTGAAGTACTAGGAGATTGAATACACAAAGTTGTTTTTTGATCGAGCTCACCATAAGAGTAACAAGATATTCGTCATGGTTTACTAAAAGATTATACTTACAAGATTAAGTGTAATTCGGAATTGATTAAAAAGGTTTAAATCAATAGTAGAACGAATAAGAAGAATAAGTAGGCAGAAAGATAAAAGTTTCTCCATTCTAAGAAGAAGGGAGAGTACCTTTTATGCTTTATGATAGGTCTTAATGATTAAGAAGCATATCTCAATTGATCCTCTAAGTGAGTCTTAGTACAATTGTATGTCTAAGAAGAGGAATCAAGAATTGAAGAAATGGTTAAATCAAGAAGTAAATCATACTTCGTTCCAAAACAAGTCTTAGAATTAAGATTGTGACATTGAGTGGATAAGTATTAAGAAGGTTTATAACATTCATCAAATGTGGAAATTTGTGATGTTTCGGATAAGACAAAGACCTACTAGGACCAATTTATGAAATGTTTTGATAAAAGCTACACTAACTCTTGAATATTTGTTTGTCAAGAAATGTTTATTGACAAGAGAATCTTATATGTCAAGGAGTCAGTGGGAGTCTTAATGGTCTTGAAAGGTTTCAAGAACAAATCAAATAAACCTTATCAATCATCACTAGCGCACGAGTTGAGGTTTACAACCTATCGTGTTGACATTATTTTGTTTATGTGCCAATCCAATCGAGTTAATTATGCATGTGAGTCCTATGAGTTCTCATTTGAATGCATAAAAGGCAAGGACCTTGATCAATGGAATGTACATTGATAAGAAAAGGTGAGCTACTTAACTACTTGGAAGACATGGTGGGCAGCTGTGCTACCATAAGGCAAGAAATCGAGATTAAGAAAGTTCGATCCATATGAGTTTGAATTTGTCGTAAACTTTGGTTTTGAAAAATTCAAATGGATAGGAACAAATACACCGTTTAAATCTAAGTGTCATAAGATTTCCTCCTTCATGAAAATGATTGTGAGGAAATGCTTTCACTAAGAAAGATTTTAAGAAGATAGTGATTGTAAAATTGCATTCTCAAATTCGATCATGGTTACGGTATCCCTTTCCATGATTTGAATTGTGAGGTTTGGAAATTAGTCTTAATTGTTTAGACACACATATGAACTATCTAAGATAAAGGTGTATAAGTTCAAGAGGCCTTGATAAAAGTGATGAGTTTTAGCCATAAGAACTTTCCTATGTGCGCATGCAAAACCCTAATGCTTGGATCTAGGCTTTCTAATTAAACATGCTTTGAATCCAAGACTTCTAATAACTAATTAGAAATAAGAACAATACTAAATCAGACCTAGAATCATACCTTTGAATCTCTTGTTTGACCTTGTTGTCTTGGAGCTCTAGAGTCACAATTGTCACTCCTCTAATGGCTTACAAACACCAAATAGCAAGGAGGATGGTTTGAGAGAGAGGAGAGGGGAGGGAATTCGGCCAGGAATTCTCTACTTTAGATCAAGTGCCGATTTCCCTTTGCCATAGGGTCTATTTATACTTGTAGACTCCTTAAGGGTTACATCTTAAACCCTAATTGGATAATCTTCTCTTAAAGCAATCCAAATCCATTCCTTAGATAGACTTGGACGATTTTAAGTTATCCATAGCTTCTAGAATCCGTCCATCCCCTATCCAATATGGATTTACAGTCTAAAGTTTAACTATCAAACAATTGACAGTTTATACCCTCTTATTTAATTAACCTCTTTAAGTCACCAAATTAATTCTAATTAATTCTATGACTTATATTAATCAAATAACAATATTATTATTCTTTATATTATTCCCATAATATATCAATAATATTTATTCTCTCTTAATAAATCATCCTATCAAGTTGCTATGGTGAAGGCAACCCAAAAGGACCATGCACAACCGGGTCAAATACTTGGCTAATATAGTTGCAGCCTTAGACACTATTCCAACATTCTCCCACTTGGATAAGTCTAGTAACTATATGCACAAGTACAATCCGATTTGCAATCGTAGCTCTCAAAGACGTTGTCGAACTCTGATCAAATCAATCTTGTCCTTTAGATAAGGGATCGTACAGTCCTCTGTTGGATATCATGCTGACAATCCTATGGAATGGTTAGTCAAGCATTTAGGTTTCTCGATCTTTGATTTATTTGACATAGAACTTAATCGAACACGTCAATTCAGTTCTGACCGGGCCCGACACATAAGTCAAATCAAATCATCGAGCGACCGAGATATCGCTTTTACCTTCTTAGATAAAAGTTACAGATAAACTTCGACTTATATGCATTTACTTATTCATTAACCAATTATACACAACAATGCGTTTTATAACACCGAGTTACTTATGCGTTTTCGCATTATCAATGTACAATCAATTAACAAATAACAAACCATATATCTAGGTTTTAAGACTATATGATATTATCGTCTTGCGATCACCCTTTTATATCATATTCCATAAGGTGATTCCAACAAGCGCGGGTTTGTTCCAATGCTCAAAACTAGTTCATAAGCACTGATGAACGTTGCAGCAACCTTTTGCTATGTCTAATACCATTTAGACAATCTACACACCAATTCACGACAATCTTCATTCATATCTACTTCCAACACATGAATGATGGTGGACAATTTGAATAATTCGATTATTCCTAATAAACTCAATTATTCTGGAAGTCAAAACATGTAAAGTGAAACAATAGTTAAATAATTAACATAAGACAGTAACATTACTCATAAATAAAAATACTTTATTTAATAATCAAATGTTAATTACATTTATCTATTACACGTTTCTAATACTATCTAATCTATGCTAATATCATCCTTCAGCCCAATACTCCTAGCATGCTGCAAGTGCTTAACCCTACTCAGTCCCTTCGTAAGTGGATCTGTTGGGTTATCCTCCGATGATATCCTCTTCACTACGAGTTGTCCTTCTTCTAGACGATGTCTAATAAAGTGATATTTTCTGTCGATATGTCGTGATCTACCATGATCCCTCGTTTCCTTGGTCAAGGCAACTGCTCCTTCATTATCACAGAAAATCTCAATGGGCTCCTTTATGGAAGGTACAACTCCAAGGTCACCAATGAATTTCTTCAGCCATATTGCCTCCTTCGACGCTTCGCTCGCTGCAATGTACTCTGATTCGCACGTTGAATCAGCTACGGTTTCCTACTTGGAAATCTTCCATATCACTGCTCCTCTATTTAGGGTAAAGACCCAGCCCGACTGCGAACGGTAGTTGTCCCTGTCGGTCTGAAAACTGGCGTTACTATACCCTCTCACCTTCAAGTCATCACTCCCTCTGAGGACTAAGAACCATTCCTTCGTCCTCCGAAGGTACTTAAGGATATTTTTCACCGCAATCCAATGGGCTCTGCCAGGGTTCCCTTGATATCTGCTAACCATGCTCAAAGCGAAGGCTACATCAGGGTGAGTACAATTCATAGCGTACATGATTGAGCCAACTGCGGAAGCGTATGGTACTCGGCTCATTTCTGCTATTTCAGCTTCGGTACTCGGACTTTAAGTCTTACTCAACTAGGCATTACTTTGTATCAGTAATTCTCCCTTCTTTGAGTTTTCCATACTAAAACGTTTTAGTACATTCTCTAAGTAAGTGTTTTGACTAAGTCCGATTAGTCTCTTACTTCTTTCTCTTACTATCCTTATTCCCAAAATGTAAGAAGCCTCTCCGAGGTCCTTCATAGCGAAGCACTTCCCGAGCCAGGACTTAACCTCCTGCAGAGTCGGGATGTCGTTTCCTATGAGTAATATGTCATCGACATATAGAACGAGGAAGCTAACTATACTCCCACTGGCTTTGACATATACACATGATTCATCTTCGCTTCGTACAAATCCAAACTCTTTGACTTTCTCATCGAAGCAAAGATTCCATCTGCGAGACGCTTGCTTAAGTCCATAAATTGACTTCTCAAGCTTACACACTCTATTTGGATGCTTCGGATCCACAAATCCCTCTGGCTGAGCCATGTAAACATACTCAGCCAACTTTCCGTTAAGGAAAGCGGTCTTGACATCCATTTTCCAAATCTCATAATCATGAAATGCGGCAATCGCTAGCATCACTCTAATAGATTTTATCTTCGCAACTGGTGAGAAGGCCTCATCATAGTCAACTCTGGGAGTTTGAGTAAAGCCCTTACCGACCAATCGCACTTTATATGTGTGTACTTTACTATCCACGTCGGTCTTCTTCTTGAAGATCCATTTGCACCCAACGGTCTTACGTCCGGGCACATTATCAACCAAATTCCAAACTTGGTTATCATACATGGATTGGATCTCGCTATCCATTGCCTCTTTCCATTTTGCAGACTCCGGGCCTGCCATGGCTTCCTTATAGCGATTAGGTTCATCAAGGTTTATTAGTGTACCGTCACTAATATATGTGTCCCCTTCGGTAGTAATATGAAAACCATAAAACTGGGGTAGAACTCTAACTCTATCGGAACGTCTAAGAGGTAATGACTCGTCAATCGGTTCAACCGGAGTTTCCTCCTCGGGTTGAGTACCAGTGGTAGAGGTTCCTTCATCTATCGACTCTTGAATCACTTCAAGCTCGATTTGCCTCCCATTGTCTCCTTGACTTATGAGTTCTCGCTCTCGGAAAACTCCTCTCCTCGCAACGAAGACGACATTGTCCTTCGGTCTATAGAAGAGATATATCCAAAGGATTTCTATGGGTAGCCGATGAAAATACATCACTCACTTCAAGGTTCGAGTTTGTTGTGAGTATCTCGTCTTACGAAAGCCTCGCAACCCCAAACCTTGATATGTGCTAACGAGGGAGCTTTCCCTGTCCACATCTTGTGAGGTGTTTTGGCAACCTTCTTTGTAGGGACTCGGTTAAGGATATGGGCGGCAGTCTCTAAGGCATACCCCCCAAAAGAGATTGATAGTGAAGCATGACTCATCATAGAGCGAACCATATCCAATAATGTTCGATTACGCCTTTTTGCCACACCATTCAACTACGGTGTCCTAGGAGGCGTCAATTGTGAAACTATTCCACACTCCTTGAGATAATCGTGGAATTCAAGACTTAGGTACTCTCCTCCTCGATCGGATCGAAGCATCTTGATTTTCCTGCCCAATTGATTCTCCACTTCATTCTTGAACTCTTTGAACTTTTCAAAGGTTTCTGACTTTTGGTTGATTAAATAGATATACCCATACCTACTATAGTCATCGGTAAAAGTCACGTAGAAGCGGTTCCCATCCTTCATGGTTGATCTAAATGGTCCACATACATCGGTATGTATTAGGTCCAATAGACCCACATCCCTTTCACACGTGCTCGTGAAGGGTGATTTAGTCATCTTTCCAAGCAAACAAGACTCGCACATGTCATCTTCCCTAAGGTTGAATGACTCTAACACTCCATCCTTTTGGAGTTGGGCTATGTGTTTCTTGTTGACATGTCCAAGATGACAATGCCACAAGGATGCTTTATCCACACTATTGGAAGAATCTATGTTCAAAACATCATTTCCTAAGTTATCAACAATCATAACAGTTTCATAAATTCCATTACATGGTATAGCTTCAAAGTAAAAGACACCATTTAGATAAGCCAAAATAGAACCATTCTCATTATTAAAAGAAAATCTAAAACCTTGTCTATATAAACCATGAAATGAAATGATGTTTCTAGCCATTTCTGGCGAAGAGCAATAATTGTTCAAATCTAAACATAAATTATTCCTAAGCACTAAAGAATACACTCCAATCTTGGTCACAGGCGACGATCTTCTGTTCCCCATGATTAGATTGATCCTTCCTTGCTCCACATCCCTACTTCTTCTTAGTCCCTGCACATTAGAACAAATGTGGTAACCACAACCGGTATCAAGAACCCAAGAAATAGCATGATTAGAATTCTTAGATTTAATTGTGTATATACCTGCGAAAGATGGCTTGATCTTTCCTTCCTTGATGGCTTGCAGGTACTCTGGGTAGCTTCTCTTCCAATGTCCTATCTTGTGGCAGTAGTGGCACTCTGCCTCCTTAGGGTTAGGGCAGAGCTTAGCGGGATCAACTTTGGTCTCACTAGAAGAGGCACCATCTCGGGCTTTAACCTTATGATAGTTCTTAGACGAAGCCTTCCTCTTCTTTCCCTTTCCTTGACCAATAGCCAAGACAGAAGCAGCGGGTGGATTGGGAGTTGGTGCAACAGACTTGTCTTTGAAGTTGCTCTCAGCGAACCTCAAGAGACCTTGGAGTTTGCTTAGGTGACCTCCTCTTTGTTCATGTGGTAGGTCATCCTAAATTGATTGTACATCGGAGGTAAAGAGTGAAGCACCATGTCGATCGCCAAGTCTTCCCCAAAGTCAACATTTAACTTGCAAAGGCGGTCGACATACCTTTGCATCTTTTGCAGGTGCACGGTAAGAGACTCTCCATGACCCATCTTAGCGGAAATCATGTTAGTGAAAATCTCATAACGCTCTTGCCTCGCGTTTTGGAGGTATCTCTCCAATAAGTCTTGATACATCTCGTACGGGTACATGTCCTCGTAGGACTTTTGGAATTCGGAGTTCATGGTGGCTATCATGATGCACTATACCTTCGTTGCATCGCGATCATGTGTTTTAAAAGCGGTAATTTCGGCCGGAGTAGCAATTTCAGGGTTGATCTTCTCGAGCTTCTCATCGAGGACATACTCCTTATCCTCATAGCGAGCAACGGTGCGAATGTATCTTATCCATTCGCTAAAGTTCGCTCCATCGAAGGTGACCTTTTGGCAAAGGCTCATCAACGTGAAAGAACTAGCAACAGCGTTGTTTGCGTTCGACATCTACAAATAGAAAAAGGACAAAGATAGATTAGAATATGAATCCCTAATTATCACCCAATAAGAAAAATTAGGGCTAGGATCCAACAACAACATTTACATATTAGAAAAGGGATGTCGTAATCGAACATGCAAATAAATTGAAGGTAAGTGAATGACGATTCACTAATTCTCCACCATAAAACCATACCTTTAAGTCCTAAATGTATTGAGAATTCCTAGGTTCGGATGAGATTCATTGAAACTATTCAATGGCATGTTTAAATCTCGATATGCCCCTCTTGTTTGTGACTGGGATTCCGAGGATCACAAAGCGGGTGTGAATTACCATGCAAATTCACATGGTGCCTTCATTGTAACGATCACCTATTCGATGTGCCGGTAAACCACACACGCTCCATCAAACTATGATAAACAATGAATCACCCTTTGCCACCTTTGCTTAGAACCAATTAGTGTGCCGGTAAACCACACACGCTCCACTAACTTCTTAGCAAGGGTGCAAAGTGTAATTTCATGGGATTACATCAATTCACTTTTCCTAAAGTAACTATGATTGGGAAATTTTAAAATATGTGTTGTTACTGTGTATTACTTATTATACTTTTAATGAGAGGATGAGGTTGCCCTATCCTACCCGTTCGTCTAACGACCCTCCACCGATCAAGCAAGTGGTGGGTGTGAGTGTACACCCACTAAGTGCCATTTTATAGGCCGCAACCTTATACCCACCTTATAGATCGGCTTCGTGAATGAGGCCTACTAACGGTAAGACTAGCATTTAGTTATATATATATATATATATATATATATATATATATATATATATATATATATATATATATATATATATATAAATCTTGTAATATTATATTGGTATAGGGTTGTATTTTAAACCTTTTAAAATCTAGGGTTTGAAATTTAAATTGTCTAAATTAAAACTTTTAATCACAAAACATAAATTTCAAAACTTGAGGACAAGTTTTGAACATTTAAAACATGGAGGATCAAATAACAAATAATATCAATTAACAATTAATTCCATAATTATCCATATTTGATTTATTTAATTATTTCTTGCAAGATAATTACCAATTTAATCAAAATAATTAATTAATTATCACATAAGGAAATTAAATATTTAATTAGTTGGTAAATATGTTTAATTAGATCAAGATTATAGTCATATATATCAGAAAATCGGATTAAGATTGATCTTATATGATAAAGGTAAGTTTCCATAAGATAAGTATGGAAAAATCCCGAATCTGGCCTTTCCTGACACTTGAACTCATCGAGTTCCCAACTGGACTCGTCGAGTTAGGCCAACTCGTCAAGTCCACCATGGGACTCGTCGAGTTTACGACTCAGAAACACAAAATTCGAATTTTGCACACAAGTTTCAAACAAACAAGCAACAATTGAATAGAAACCAAGCTAGGCTCTGATACCACTGATGGGTTTTAGCCATAAGAACTTTCCTATGTGCGCATGCAAAACCCAAATGCTTGGATCTAGGATTTCTAATTAAACATGCTTTGAATCCAAGACTTCTAATAACTAATTAGAAATAAGAACAATACTAAATCAGACCTAGAATCATACCTTTGAATCTCTTGTTTGACCTTGTTGTCTTGGAGCTCTAGAGTCACAATTGTCACTCCTCTAATGGCTTACAAACACCAAATAACAAGGAGGATGATTTGAGAGAGAGGAGAGGGGAGGGAATTCGGCCAGGAATTCTCTACTTTAGATCAAGTGCCGATTTCCCTTTGCCATAGGGTCTATTTATACTTGTAGACTCCTTAAGGGTTACAGCTTAAACCCTAATTGGATAATCTTCTCTTAAAGCAATCCAAATCCATTCCTTAGATAGACTTGGACGATTTTAAGCTATCCATAGCTTCTAGAATCCGTCCATCCCCTATCCAATATGGATTTACAGTCTAAAGTTTAACTATCAAACAATTGACAGTTTATACCCTCTTATTTAATTAATCTCTTTAAGTCACCAAATTAATTCTAATTAATTCTATGACTTATATTAATCAAATAACAATATTATTATTCTTTATATTATTCCCATAATATATCAATAATATTTATTCTCTCTTAATAAATCATCCTATCAAGTTGCTATGGTGAAGGCAACCCAAAAGGACCATGCACAACCGGGTCAAATACTTGCCTAATATAGTTGCAGCCTTAGACACTATTCCAACAAAAAGATTATCAAAACAATAAGTATTAGAAACATGGACTTAAGAAATTCAGTAGGTATTGTTTTTCTGAAAGTTAAGATGTTTATGAATACATGTCGAAGCTAGTGGGAGCATAAGTGTTATGTTTTATAATAATCATCATGATAGTGGGAGCATAAATGTTATGATTGTATGATTATTAAGGAAAGTATTGAAAGTTGGCAATATTAATTATAGAAAACAAAAGTCATTCTTTGCAAATTTGTAAGGATGGAATAGTTGTTTTGCTATAATTAAGGGAGAAAATATTTTGCTTCATTTCAAATCTAAAGGATTAGGTTGAGAAATGTTAATAAATTTAGTCAAAGGTACATAGTGTGTTCTTAAAATTTCGATTATGATTACGAAATTCCTCTTCACAATTCGAATTTTGAGAACATAGCAAATAAAACATTATGCGTCGTGTCCTATACGCTTCGGGTATAGGATCAATTGCAAATGCTTTGATGATTGACCATTCTAAAATTTTCCAAATGTCGAGCGCATTTGGGGGAAAAGGGACTAGAATTGGTTTTGACTAAAATAATTAAACAACTATCAAAGGACAATCCAAACTTTGACGAGGATTGGTCACTTGTGAGTACGAATAAGAAGAATCATGTAGGCAGAAAGATAAAAGTTTCTCCATTCTAAGAAGAAGGGAGAGTAGCTTTTATGTTTTATGAAAGGTCTTAATGATTAAGAACCATATCTCAATCGATCCTCAAAGTGAGTCTTAGTACAATTGTATGTCTAAGAAGAGGAATCAAGAATTGAAGAAATGGTTAAATCAAAAAGTCAATCATACTTCGTTCCAACACAAGTCTCAGAGTTAAGATTGTGACAATGAGTGATAAGTATAAAGAAGGTTTATAACATTCATTAAATGTGGAAAGTTGTGATGTCTTGGATAAGACAAAGACCAACTAGGACCAATTTATGAAGTGTTTTGATAAAAGCTACACTAACTCTTGAATATTTGTTTGTCAAGAAAGGGTTATTGACAAGAGAATCTTACATGTCAAGGAGTCAGTGGGAGTCTTAATGGTCTTGAAAGGTTTCAAGAACAAATCAAATAAACCTTATCGATCATCACTAGCACACGAGTTGAGGTTTACAACCTATCGTGATGACATTATTTTGTTTCTGTGCCAATCCAATCGAGTTAATTATGCATGTGAGTTCTATGAGTTCTCATTTTGAACGCATAAAAGGCAAATCACCTTAATCAACGAAAGGTACATTGATAGGAAAAGGTGAGCTGCTTAACTACTTGGAAGACATGATGGGAAGCTGTGTTACCATAAGGCAAGAAATCAAGATTAAGAAAGTTCGATCCATATAAGTTTGAATTTGTCGTAAACCTTGGTTTTAACAAATTCACATGGATAGGAACACATACACCGTTTAAATCTAAGTGTCATAAGATTTCCTCCTTCATGAAAATGATTGTGAGGAAATGCTTTCACTAAGAAAGATTTTAAGAAGATAGTGATTGTAAAATTGCATTCTTGAATTCGATTATGGTTACGGTATCCCTTTCCATAATTTGAATTGTGAAGTTTGACAATTAGTCTTAAGTGTTTAGACACACATATGAACTATCGAAGGAAAAGGTGTATAAGTTCAAGAAGCCTTGATAAAAGATTATCAAAGCATCAAGTACTAGAAACATGGACTTAAGAAATTCAATAGGTATTGTTTTTCTGAAAGTTAAGATGTTTATGAATACATGTCGAAGCTAGTGGGAGCATAAGTGTTATGTTTTATAATAATCATCATGATAGTGGGAGCATAAATGTTATGATTGTATGATTATTAAGGAAAGTATTGCAAGGTTAGCAATATTAATTATAGAAAACAAGAGTCATACTTTGCAAAGTTGTAAGAGTTGAAAGGTTGTTTTGCAATAATTAAGGGAGAGAATATTATGCTTCATTTCAAATGTAAAGGATTAGGTTGAGAAATGTTAATAAATTTAGTCAAGGGTACATAGTGTGTTCTTAAAATTTCGATTATGATTACGGAATTCCTCTTCACAATTCGAATTTTGAGAACATAGCAAATAAAACATTATGCATCGTGTCCCATACGCTTCGGGTATAGGATCGATTGCAAATGCTTTAATGTTTGACCATTCTAAAATTTTCCAAATGTCTAGCGCATTTAGAGGGAAATGGGACTAGAATTGGTTTTGACTAAAATAATTAAACAACTATCAAAGGACAATCCAAAGTTCGACGAGGATTGGTTGCTTGTGAGTAGTTGGAAGCATGGTATTGAATGGACCATATCGACCTTATTAAGAATGAGTTGTCATATGGAAAATATGGAAATGTTTCCATATTGGATGGACCATATCGACATCATTACAAATAGATAAGATTCTATTAAGAATGAGTTGTCATATGGAAAATATGGAAACGTGTCCATATTGAGAATTGGATATTGAAAATCTATGATTAGAAACTTTTATGAAAAGGATGTTCAAAGGAATGTACTTTGAATGAGAGACATCATATCTAAGGAATTGTCTTGTAACAATCTCCGATAAAAGGACTTTGTAATTTCATTGGCAATAGTCTTTGTGACTTTGGTGCAGTGATATTACAAATGGATCGTTGCATAAAATGTTAGAATCTAGCATATTCTATAAGTGGCAAGAATTTGATATTCTTTCACTTATGAAAAAGGATTTGGAGTTGTGAAATCAGAATGATTGGATGTGTGTTCAATTTGATCTATTTCACAAAGTAAGAACCATAGGTAAACATTGTGTGCATGCTAGGAGCATGGGACAAGTGTAATAATTCAAGTAAGAAGTTGATTACCCGAAACAACAGATAATGAGTAATCAGTATGGTGATAAATAAAAGGAGTTTTATTTATACTCAAAGGTTTAAGGCCATATGGGATTAGTATTATTCTTGTGTTTCACATTTGCATGTTTTGACTTCCAGAATAATTGAGTTTATTAAGAATAATCGAATTATTCGAACGGGCCACAGTCGTTCATATGTTGGAAGTAGATATGAATGAAGACTGTCGTGAATTGGTGTGTGGATTGTCTAAAAGGGTATTAGACATAAGCAAATGTTTGCTGCAACGTTCATGAGTGCTTATGAATATGATTTGAGCATTGGATTAAACCCACGCTCACTTGGATCACTCCATGGATTGTATCACGAGTGATTGGTGAGACGATAACATCTTATATTCTTGAAACCGAGATGTGTGAGTTGTATCTTGCAAATCGGTTGCACATTGATAATATGTAAACGCACTAGTAACTTGGTGTTATAAAACATATTGTTGTGTGTAATTCGGTGAGTGAGTGCAAGCAAGCATTGTATCAAAGTTTATCCGTTCCTTTTATCCAAAGTAGGATAAAAGCGATATCTTTGGGCCCCTCGATGATTTAGTGATGACAAACGTAAATGCTCAGCCGGGCTAGGGCTAATTTGATTTGTTCAATTAGTCAGTCGTCATAAATCGGAATTGAGATATAGTACAAAGAGAATGATTTGAAATCATGTCTCATATGATACCTAGAATGGAGGAATATATGATCCCTTATCTAAGGACACGCGTATCTGATAGGATCAGAGTTGGCAGCGGCTTTGGAAAGCTACGATTGCAGAGCAGGATCTGAAGTCATATGCAGAATAGTTATTAGACTTATCAAAGTGGGAGACTGTTGGATTAGTGTCTAAGTCCATAACTATTTTGGTATGTACTTGACCCGATGGTGCATGGTCCTTTTGGGTTGCCTTCACCAAAGCAACTTGATTGGAGAAATAAATAGAGAGAGAGGTTATTATGATTTATTAATATGTTATAAGAATAATATATTAAAGGAGAAATCATATTTGTTTAATTAATATTGGTCAATAATTAATTAAGAATTAATTTTGTGATCAAATGTAATTAATTAAACTAGAGGGGCTGAATTGTAATTATGTGATAGTTACAAAATAGGGTAAGGATTATCCTAAGGATAGGTTGGACGAATTTGAGGTGATAAGGCCTTAGAATTCGACCATGATAAGGATTCAAGGCTTATCTTATGGGTTGCTTGGTGGGCAAGCAACTAGATAAGGATAAGGACTGAAACCCTATCTCTCTACACCTATATATAAACACCCCTTTGGCTCATAATTCGTCCAGACCTTTCCAAGGCTTCTTAGGGACGAATTCTTATACCTCTCCTCTCTCTTTATATCTTCTCCATTTGCTCTTGGTGTTTGTAAGCCATTAGAGGAGTGACACTTGTGACTCTTAGCTTTCTAAAGCCAATACAAGGAGGAATTGGGATTGTTATTACTACATAACAATCAAGGTAATATCTTAAACCTAATTATATGTTAATATTGATTCCCATATGCTAGAATTAGGGTTTATAGCCTTGGATAACTTGCATGTACAATAGAGAAACCCAGATCCCAGCATTAGGGTTTGTATGAGCACATAGGATGTCTTATGACCAAAACCCATCACACACGACCTCATTCGTCTACCATATGTCACCTCATGGGCATCGTGGTCCTCCTCAAACCAATAAACACGTTCACCCAAATCTAAAACATCTAATGGGAAACACAACCCTCTCCGAATGTAATCCACCCTAAATCCCCACTACTCTTCCTCCACACAGATAAACCCAAACCCACCCACAAGTGTCTAGTCCGACACAAAGTTGGAACCACTAGTCCCAACCCAGTACTCAAATCATGACCCATGTTCAATGAATATACGCATGCATTACACCTCGATCCTTCCGACTTGCAACAACCCCTCTCTAACTCAAAACACTATGGGTTCCGACCATTTCTAAGACCCCACGCTTGCCCCTGGTTCGGCTACCAGGTTCCCACAGACTCATTTGACAAGGCTACCCCAGCCTAAGAGCCCATTTGCGTCACATAAGCCTGCGGCTCCCCACAATTATATAACACTCTCTCACTGACTAACAAGTGTTACAGATCCCCGTAGTCTTACAATACTCTCTCTTTGACTCACGTATCCTACGGCTTTACGCAGTCACACGATACTCTCTCTGACTCACGTATGCTTCGACTCTCCGTAGTCACACAATACTCTCTCTCAAACTCATGTATGCTACGGATCTCCGCAGTCACATGATATTCTCTCTCTAACTCACGTATGTTACGGCTCCTTGCAGTCACACGATACTCTCTCTCGTACTGACATCGTGAATGCTACGGCTCCCCGTAGTATTACAGCACCGTCTCTTACTCTCCATGGGCTCTCAGCTCTCTCCATGGTCTCCCTGACAGTCCTCAGTGATTACTCCCACCCAGACTCGTTCACTCTTTAATCACCTCATGATCTCATCCTCAAGTCGTCACCATACTGAATTCACTATCGAATACTCCACGGTCCAACATAGTTAGGTGCTCACACCTACCCAGATTATGCATCACTACTCTTGACATAAGTTCTTGTAGACAGGGCACTTCCCTCAGTACAATCACAATCTTGAAAAATTCCTGGCTGGCGAACATTAGCTGATGATCTCACATCTGGAAATATAGTCGCTTGATGGTCCACCTGCCGTCGGACACACCCAAGTCTCATAATAATCCAACAATTTAGGGCATCATACTCGGATACCTCGATACACCCTTATAGAATCTTATAATGTCTTGCCACGACCACTCGTCTTCCACTCACACAACTTAAAACCTTGAACTATTCCAACTCACAATTGGAAGCACGGAGGAATCGTCACGATGAGAACACATTGACAACAATCCAAAGCCTCATCTGCTAATGATCAAGCCCATGCAGATTACTAATAACGACCCTATAGTTTATTGAAAAAACAACTGTTCTCCCTCTCGGATTACAAATAATAAATCATACATCGAA
The DNA here is from genome assembly GCF_002870075.4 of Lactuca sativa. NCBI lineage: Eukaryota > Viridiplantae > Streptophyta > Magnoliopsida > Asterales > Asteraceae > Lactuca > Lactuca sativa. The sequence continues at coordinate 334,905,457 of NC_056626.2, read as the reverse complement.
CTATTAGTCTCTCAAAAATTGAATCTTGAAATTGGCAACCCAACCATCTCGAAACTCATACATTGGTACACCTAAAGAACACAAACCATAACCTTATTCCTGTCTAATGGCCACCTGCCGTGAAGTCACTCATTTTCTCCTAAGAATATGCGACATGCATCATCTTGCATTGTAAACTGTCTATACTGCCACATGACTCCCGTCTCATATACCCGCACCACAGATCCTGATAACCCAATCTTCTGTTCCACATCAGAGTGAGGATCCTGCCCCACAAAATACCCAATTCTCCCCCACTTAGGGTTCGAACCATCGTCCATTGGCATGCCAAACAAACCACACTACAGATTGGCTCGCCAGATGTACCATTTCGGACTCGTTGAATGAACTACGCAACACTCGTTGATCTTCCAAATGGTGACCACATAACTCTAAGTATCCCGTATCTCAGATGAAAACCTCAGAATCCTCTTAACGTGACTGCCTCTAGTAATCCCGAAATCCCATACCGACACATCGCCGAATATCCCAACTGTCCCGAATTAGTCACAACTCTCAATATGGAAATAATGCACTATCGGATGGGTTTTGGTCCTAAGAACATCCTATGTGCTCATATAAACCCTAATGCTTGGACCTAGGTTTCTCTATTGTACATGCAAATTATCCAAGACTATAAACCCTAATTCTAGCATTCAAGTAATCATATTAACATGAGAATAGGTTTAAGATGTTACCTTGATTGTTATGTAGCAATAACAATCCAAAATCTCCTTGTATTGACTTTGGAAAGCTTAGAGTCACAATTGTCACTCCTCTAATGGTTCACAAACACCATAAGCAAGAGGATGAAGAGGAGAGAGGTTGGAGGCTGCCCAAAACGTGTTCTAACCCTAGAAGAATGCTTCCCTTACGTTTTTGGGTCATAAGGGTCTTATATATAGTGAGGCTATTAGGGTTATCTAATAAGGAAACCCTAATTTGGATGCTTAAGCCCTAAGCAACCCATGGACTCCTTTAATTAGGGCCTTGGACGATTTCCTTATGGGTTTCCCCATAGAATTCGTCCACTCCTTAATATAAGACAATCCATGGCCCAAATTACAATTCTCCTATAATTACAATTCCAGTCCCTTAAGTTTAATTAATCTCTTTTAGTCACAAAACTAATTACCAATTAATTATTGACTAATATTAATTAAACAATATGATTTCTCCTTTAATATATTATTCCCATAATATATTAATAAATCATATTTAATCCTTTATCTCCATAATTCATCCTATCAAGTTGCTTTGGTGAAGGCAACCCAAAAGGACCATGCACCATCGGTTCAAGTACATACGAAAATAGTTATGGACTTAGACACTAATCCAACAGTCTCCCACTTGGATAAGTCTAATAACTATTTTGCGTATAACTTCAGATCCTGATCTGCAATCGTAGCTTTCCAATGCCGCTGTCAACTCTGATCCTATCAGATACGCATGTCCTTAGATAAGGGATCATATATTCCTCCATTCTAGATATCGTATGAGACAAGATTTCTAATTATTCTCTCTGTACTATTTCTCGAATTCCGATTTATGACGACTGACTAATTGAACAAATGAAATAAGCCCTAGCCCGGCCGAGCATTTACGTTTGTCATCACTAAATCATCGAGGGGCCCAAAGATATCGCTTTTATCCTACTTTGAATAAAAAGAACGGATAAACTTTGATTCAATGCTCGCTTGCACTTACTCACCGAATCACACATAATAATATGTTTTATAACACCAAGTTACTAGTGCGTTTACATATTATCAATGTGCAACCGATTTGCAAGATACAACTCACACATCTCGATTTCAAGAATATAAGATGTTATCGTCTCACCAATCACTCATGATACAATCCATGGAGTGATCCAAGTGAGCGTGGGTTTAATCCAATGCTCAAATCATATTCATAAGCACTCATGAACGTTGCAGCAAACATTTGCTTATGTCTAATACCCTTTTAGACAATCCACACACCAATTCACGACAGTCTTCATTCATATCTACTTCCAACATATGAACGACTGTGGCCCGTTCGAATAATTCGATTATTCTTAATAAACTCAATTATTCTGGAAGTCAAAACATGCAAATGTGAAACACAAGAATAATACTAATCCCATATGGCCTCAAACCTTTGAGTATAAATAAAAATCCTTTTATTTATCACCATACTGATTACTCATTATCTGTCGTTTCGGGTAATCAACTTTTTACTTGAATTATTACACTTGTCCCATGCTCCTAGCATGCACACAATGTTTACCTATGGTTCTTACTTTGTGAAATAGATCAAATTGAACACACATCCAATCATTCTGATTTCACAACTCCAAATCCTTTTTCATAAGTGAAAGAATATCAAATTCTTGCCACTTATAGAATATGCTAGATTCTAACATTTTATGCAAGGATCCATTTGTAATATCACTGCACCAAAGTCATAAAGACTATTGCCAATGAAATTACAAAGTCCTTTTATCGGAGATTGTTACAAGACAATTCCTTAGATATGATGTCTCTCATTCAAAGTACATTCCTTTGAACATCCTTTGCATAAAAGTTTCTAATCATAGATTTTCAATATCCAATTCTCAATATGGACACGTTTCCATATTTTCCATATGACAACTCATTCTTAATAGAATCTTATCTATTTGTAATGATGTCGATATGGTCCATCCAATATGGAAACATTTCCATATTTTCCATATGACAACTCATTCTTAATAAGGTCGATATGGTCCATTCAATACCATGCTTCCAACTACTCACAAGCAACCAATCCTCGTCGAACTTTGGATTGTCCTTTGATAGTTGTTTAATTATTTTAGTCAAAACCGATTCTAGTCCCATTTCCCTCTAAATGCGCTAGACATTTGGAAAATTTTAGAATGGTCAAACATTAAAGCATTTGCAATCGATCCTATACCCGAAGCGTATGGGACACGATGCATAATGTTTTATTTGCTATGTTCTCAAAATTCGAATTGTGAAGAGGAATTCCGTAATCATAATCGAAATTTTAAGAACACACTATGTACCCTTGACTAAATTTATTAACATTTCTCAACCTAATCCTTTACATTTGAAATGAAGCATAATATTCTCTCCCTTAATTATTGCAAAACAACCTTTCAACTCTTACAACTTTGCAAAGTATGACTCTTGTTTTCTATAATTAATATTGCTAACCTTGCAATACTTTCCTTAATAACCATACAATCATAACATTTATGCTCCCACTATCATGATGATTATTATAAAACATAACACTTATGCTCCCACTAGCTTCGACATGTATTCATAAACATCTTAACTTTCAGAAAAACAATACCTATTGAATTTCTTAAGTCCATGTTTCTAGTACTTGATGCTTTGATAATCTTTTATCAAGGCTTCTTGAACTTATACACCTTTTCCTTCGATAGTTCATATGTGTGTCTAAACACTTAAGACTAATTGCCAAACTTCACAATTCAAATTATGGAAAGGGATACCGTAACCATAATCGAATTCAAGAATGCAATTTTACAATCACTATCTTCTTAAAATCTTTCTTAGTGAAAGCATTTCCTCACAATCATTTTCATGAAGGAGGAAATCTTATGACACTTAGATTTAAACGGTGTATGTGTTCCTATCCATGTGAATTTGTTAAAACCAAGGTTTACGACAAATTCAAACTTATATGGATCGAACTTTCTTAATCTTGATTTCTTGCCTTATGGTAACACAGCTTCCCATCATGTCTTCCAAGTAGTTAAGCAGCTCACCTTTTCCTATCAATGTACCTTTCGTTGATTAAGGTGCTTTGCCTTTTATGCGTTCAAAATGAGAACTCATAGAACTCACATGCATAATTAACTCGATTGGATTGGCATAGAAACAAAATAATGTCATCACGATAGGTTGTAAACCTCAACTCGTGTGCTAGTGATGATCGATAAGGTTTATTTGATTTGTTCTTGAAACCTTTCAAGACCATTAAGACTCCCACTGACTCCTTGAAATGTAAGATTCTCTTGTCAATAACCCTTTCTTGACAAACAAATATTCAAGAGTTAGTGTAGCTTTTATCAAAACACTTCATAAATTGGTCCTAGTTGGTCTTTGTCTTATCCAAGACATCACAACTTTCCACATTTAATGAATGTTATAAACCTTCTTTATACTTATCACTCATTTTCACAATCTTAACTCTGAGACTTGTGTTGGAACGAAGTATGATTGACTTTTTGATTTAACCATTTCTTCAATTCTTGATTCCTCTTCTTAGACATACAATTGTACTTCGACTCTCCCATCTCTTAGATCTCTTAGGTAAATGGGGTAGCTTCGTCTCCAATGCCCTTTCTCATGGCAATAAAAGCAGATTGACTCTCTTGGAACAGGACATGGAACTACTTCAGACATTGCTTTTCTCTTATGATCAAACTTTTTGATCATAGCAAGTCTTTCGTTGCCATTGTCTATATCCATAGAGGTCTTGAAGGCAGATTCACCAATCAACTTTGCTTTTTCTATTGCGCCAAACCATTGCTGATTCAGCAGCAATAAGCATATAGGTGAGATCTATAAGAGTCACGTCGCGGTTCATCATATAGTACTCTCTTACGAACTCACTATATGAGTTAGGAAGTGACTGAAGAACCCAATCAACAGCCATTTCCTCACAGACAACGGATCCCAACATTCTTAACCTATCAATGTGCGACTTCATCCCTAGGACGTGTGCACACATCGACTTTTCTTCTTTATGTTTACTTGCCAAAAGGGCTTGAGTGAGCTTGAACTTTTCAAGCCTTCAAACTTGTGGGTTAGGGAGAATAATTAGAGGAGGTGGAGGAAGAGAAGCATGATCTCTTGTTCCTCGATCGAATCATGGAATATCATCTTCATGTGGAATGCTTGTTCCACGGGATTTGGGAAAACTATAGTTGTCGAACTTTGACATCTACAATACGGGAGAAAACAAATTCAAATTAGTTGATTGAATGAGTCCTTAGCAAATCACCCAAATGAGATACTAAGGGTAGGACCCAACACAATATTCTACAACTCGGGAGAGGGATGTCGTAACCCAAATTGCAGAACATTTGAAGGTAAGTGAATGACGATTCACCATGGAATTGCATCAATTCACCTTTGCCTAAGTAACTAAGATTGAGAATTTTATGAAAACATTTAGTTACTTTAATAATTCATTATACTTATAATGGAAGGTTTCGTCCTATCCTACCCGTTCGGCTAACGACCCTCCACTAGTCAAGAGTGTGGTGGGTAAGAGTGGATACCCATTCAATCGCCATTTTATAGGCAATTTCCTTAAACACCCCTTATAGACCAGCTTCGTGAATGAGGCCTACTAACAGTAAGACTAACTTTTACTCATACATATATATATATATATATATATATATATATATATATATATATATATATATATATAATGTTAGACTTTTAATGTTATATATATAGTATAGGGTGTATTTTACACTTTTAAAATACTAGGTGGTTTAATTTAACAATTATACTTTTAATTCAATTAAATTGTTAACCTAAACTTTGATGGATTTATTAAACCTCTTTTAATTATACACCTTAATTAATTAATAAAACCATAAGGGTGTGATTTGAACTTTTTCAAAACAATACTAGGGTTTTAGAATTTAACATTCCTAATTAAACTTTTAATCAACTTTTAAATTCCAAAACTTGAGGGCAAGTTTTGAAACATTTCAAAACATTAGGGTTTAGAATTTAAATATACATCAAAATTAAACAATTAATCAAAATTTAAATTCCAAAACTTGAGGGCAAGTTTTGAAACCTTTTCAAAACATTAGGGTTTTAACTATTTAAATTCCAAAACAGCAAAACCTTTGGGTTCAAATTTAAACTATAAAACCTAAAAGGGAAAATATGAAACTTTTCAAAGCACAAGGATCAAATAGCAAATAATCTAAATTAACATTTAATCACATAATTATCCATATTTTATTTATTTAATGATTTCTTGCAAAACAATTTAGCAATTTAATTAAAATAATTAATCAATTATCACATAAGGAAACAATTATCTTATTAATTGATAAAAATCTTCAATTAGATCAAGAATATATTCAAATATATCATAAAATCGGATTTATATTGATCTAATATGATAAGGTAACTATCCTAAAGCATGAACAACAAGAAATCCCGAGATATGCTCCATCTGACGAGTTGACTCGTCGAGTCAAGCTTGGACGCGTCGAGTCTGCATGGACTCGGCGAGTTCAGCTTTGGACTCGGCGAGTCCAGCCTCCAGAAACTAAAAAATCGAATTTTTTAAACATATCAAGCATCAATACAATAGAAACCAGGCTAGGCTCTGATACCACTTATGCGTTTTGGTCCTAAGAACATCCTATGTGCTCATACAAACCCTAATGCTTGGATCTAGGTTTCTCTATTGTACATGCAAATTATCCAAGACTATAAACCCTAATTCTAGCATTCAAGTAATCATATTAACATGAGAATAGGTTTAAGGTGTTACCTTGATTGTTATGTAGCAATAACAATCCCAAATCTCCTTGTATTGACTTTGGAAAGCTTAGAGTCACAATTGTCACTCCTCTAATGGTTCACAAAGACCATAAGCAAGAGGATGAAGAGGAGAGAGGTTAGAGGCTGCCCAAAACGTGTTCTAACCCTAGAAGAATGCTTCCCCCACGTTTTTGGGTCATAAGGGTCTTATATATAGTGAGGCTATTAGGGTTATCTAATAAGGAAACCCTAATTTAGATGCTTAAGCCCTAAGCAACCCATGGACTCCTTTAATTAGGGCCTTGGACGATTTCCTTATGGGTTTCCCCATAGAATTTGTCCACTCCTTAATATAAGACAATCCATGGCCCAAATTGCATTTATCCTATAATTACAATTCCAGTCCCTTAAGTTTAATTAATCTCTTTTAGTCACAAAACTAAATACTAATTAATTATTGACTAATATTAATTAAACAATATGATTTCTCCTTTAATATATTATTCCCATAATATATTAATAAATCATATTTAATCCTTTATCTCCATAATTCATCCTATCAAGTTGGTTTGGTGAAGGCAACCCAAAAGGACCATGCACCATCGGGTCAAGTACATACCAAAATAGTTATGGACTTAGACACTAATCCAACACTATCACACACTTCGTATATGATCCCTTAACCAACATTCCATCTTGGAAATTATCATAGGAGCAAGAGACCTCACTCTCACAGTTGATACACAACATTTTCAATGAGGGACACCTCCCTGGTATGCTCATCTTGATCACCTAGAACTGCTACTAAAAGTATGCCTTGCTCAACTAAGGCATCTCCTTATCCTCATCCGTCTTAGTCCCCACTGATGACTCTCTAACGGTATAAGAAATACCTCACAAAAATATATTCTAGTGAAAATATCGCAATTATGTGCTACCCCTCGGGGTCACCTCCAAACTTTGTAATCGGAAGCTCGTTACCTCTTTTCGCTCCACACGAGAAGCGAAACTAGTGAAATTATCGTCACAAAAGTGACAATTCAATCATTGGTCGATCACTCAACCCAGACCGCAATCCTCCACAGTGTATCATCTCCACTTTTCCTCAAGTCCCGCGACTCCAACTGGCAGCTCATCAGTCAAACTCATTGAGAGCTAAATGTAATTTTCCTTGCATGGTACACTTTGTCGAAGCTCAACCGACATGGCCCTTTGGCCCAAAGTTTACCATATCCGTTCTCAGTCTAAATACCTGTTGCTGGATAACTGGTAAGATGGAAACACACTCTGCTATGAATCATGGTACCCGAACCATATTATCTCCCCTTAACCTACTATTTTGAACCTCTGGAATTCTCCATGTTTCAAGTATGGGTCCTATGCTTTGTGTAGTACGGGCCCATACTACATGCCAAATCTACCCATACTTTCCACATGGATCGTCCCATATTTCCTAGGCAGCTGCTCAAACTTCTCGATCACCAATCTTGTATCAGCATACTCATCTGACTAAAGTCACTCCCTAGGCTCTACATAGGTTCTCACACTTCTCTACCATCAGCTGCTGAAGAACTCCTCATGATGCCAGCCATCTACTTCCTGAATATTATTATATTCACTTAGTAGTTGTCTCCCATCATCAAGAGTTCCACAAAGCACAAAGCAAGCAGCATTCGAGCATTGAATCACCTCCGCAAACATATAAAACCACCCTAGCATACAACTCCAGTCGCTCTATCCGCAACTCTAAAAGGTATTACCAAACTCAGGCAAGCCTACCCCTCGTGGGTATCTCACGACTCTCTCAGTAGATTCCTCAAATGCACATCTAGGTATCTCTCCTAGATTACATCTCTACTCAAAGCACTCTCTAAAATATTCTTGCAAGGTACTCTAACTGAACACATACACAAAGCAAATAGCAGATAATATCAATCAATAGTATTCCTTAGGCTAAGGCATCACAAATTAGGCAACCTAGCCTTAAGATATGAAATACTTAGCCTATCCTCTAGCATCCATCCGTAATATCTCATGAATAACTCATTACACAATTAAGTAAGGGTATTTTGGGAAATCACCGTTCAGGCTCTGGCTCTACACTTAAGGCCCAATGTGAGATTTAGCCCAAAAATCCCACAACAAGATTACGCGAGGTGTACTTTCCTTGGTACGCTCAATGTACACACGAATCTTGATCGGGGACACTTGATCAGTACGTGGGGCATACTAGAATTATGCTTGGCGTACGTCCAGACTTGCTTTTCTCCACTCTCTTGGTCTTAACCTGTTAAGACCATATCTATACTCTTATATCTGAACTCCCTAAAGGCTCATACTCCAAAAAGTTTGTGAGTTTAAGCCTTTGCGTGGCTAAGGAAGTCCCAAACACAAAAAATCTCACTCTTTAATGCCAAAAATTCTCATATCTCATGCATGGGGTGGTTTTAACATCCAAGACCTCATTTTTATGAATCCACCCCATTAAAAACACTTAAAGGGACATATATTAGGCTCTTGAGTTCAACAACTCATAAAGCTTCAAGCTTTGGGACTAAAAACCCTAAAATGGTCCATAATATGAACAAATCAAAAATGAGGAGAATGCTATTAGCTTTATACCTTCAAATGATGCTCCAACCAGATAAACGCTCATATCCAAAGCTTGGACTCCAACTCCATTCTCTTCAATTCTCCTTCTTCAATCAAAGAACCCCACAAGAACACGTATAAGCTCACAAATGGCCACTCAAGCTCAAGGGACGGAAATTAGATTTTTGATAGAATTGAGGTCTGGAAATGGTGACCAGAATTAAGGCCATCATGTTCTTTAAATAAGGACACACCCCTTATTTAGGGTTTTCACCCTGAGCCTAGTACGCCCAGCATATTAGGTGGCCCCGCTTCCAAATCACGCACATGAGTATGCTGAGCGTACAAATTCATATGCCCCGCGTACTCAGCTATCACCTTTTCTCAAATAAGGGACTAAACTTGCCAAAACTTCAAACTATCATAGCTTATTCGCTATAAGTCCATTTCCGATGAACCTCATATCCATGGAAAGGTGGCGAGAAGCCCTAAGCTTCTAGTAACTCGTTGCAGCCTCAAGGCTTCCTCATGCCTAGTTTGCAACCCATGAACCTTGAATCACAGACAATTCGAAACAAGATGTTACATCTTCTTTGTCAAACAATTGTACTAAGATGTTATTTGAAGATCAATTGTGATATATTTACACAATCATTAAAATGATCACAAAACATGCTACTAAAGTACTCTCATTTCCTTTCAGATAAGAGAAACTTTTATCTTTCTGCCTAATAGATTCTTCTTATTCGTTCTGCTACTCTTTGAAACTTGTCAAAGCATCAAAATTATGCTTAATCTAATAAACACAACCACACTTACTGGAACATCAGTATATTATGATGAATAGACTTATTGTCCTTTGTGGTGGATCTGAATAGTCCATATCAACATGTACAAGATTCATTAGTCCTTTACTTTGACTCACATAAACATGTGATCAATGAATTTTCCATAAATTTCCAACGATCAAGATTCTTATACATTATACAATTCAAATTGTATCACTCCAAGTTTCTATCCAATTGAAACTTGGGTTATGAGAATGTTGTATCACTTAGTTAATTATGACATTACCACAAGCGATATTAAAAGAATCAAATCCCAATTAACATTGCTAATAATAGAAATGTAACCTATATTTTTATAAATGCAATTGTAAGGAAATATGAAGTAAACCAAGTAAATAAAACAAAATTTCACTCTAATGGATAATAAACGAAAAATTTAGAACTTGTCCTTACAATGCATAAAATGAAAACTATGTTTCTAGATATCTCCTAAGAAATCTATTAAATTGTCCTAACTCCTTATTAGCAGCTCCAAATTCTGTTCAACGAACCATGTGACCGAAATCCATATCTCACAATCAGAATTACCTCACTCTTCTTAAGCTTCCTTCTTTCTCTTAGATCCTGCAATACCATCAAAATGTGATTATCACATAATGTATTAAGAGTCTATGAATAGGAACTTGTTAAGATAATGGATGTACCTGTATTAGAGTCACATGACTTGAATTTACCATCTGTAATATTTTCCAGGTAATCGGAGTAGCTTCACAACCAATGTCCTTCAATTGGAATAGAAACACATGGACTCTTTAGGATTAACACATGGATGTATCTCAGAACTATCATTTCTCTGTACCATACGATCAAATAGTTTGACCTTGGCCGATTCCCTTCCATTGTGTAGAGAAATCTTTTTTTGGACCACCATTGTCACCATTGTCATTATCCATGGAAACTTTAGAATTAGATCCTTTAAACACTTTTGCTTCACTTGTGCTCTTAAACATTTATGCTTCAACAACAACAAACTTATGTGTCAGATCAATTAGGTTCACGTCGAGGTTCCACATATAAAAGTTCTCAATGAACTGACTATATTACTTAGAAAGCGAAAGAAGAAACAAATCAATGGCTTGCAACCTTCGGAAAACAATACCCTTTCTATCTATATGTCAATGTGCGATTTCATTTCCAGAACATACGCACACACATATTTTCCAACTTGATGTCTACATGGAAATAGGGCTTGAGTAGTTACGTATCTTTCAACTTGTGATGTGGGGAGAGTTACTGGAGGATGAGGAGGAGGAGGAAGAGTGGGAGAATCATGACGTCCATTTCCACCATTGCTCGAAGAAGGGAGCAGACTTTCACCTTGATCAGAATGTGGAAGATCATCTTCAGATGGTAGATGAAAACCATTTCCAAAAGAATTAGGAAGACCATTATTGTCTTGACTTGACATGTATAATAACAGAAAAGAGAAATCAAGTTAATTGATTTGAATCCTTAATTATTAACCCATAAATTTAAATTAAAGCTAGGATCCATATTTTCGATTCACACTTTGAAGAGGGATGTAGTTATCAAATTCAAATATATTTTAGGTAGGTAAGGCTTTTACCAATTTCAATCATATGAAACTACTAGATCATTTGAGATACATTGAATCTAATCAATGGAATGTTAAATCTCAAATTATGTTCTCACTTTTGTGACTGGGATGTCGGGGATCACAAACGAGATGTGAATAACCATGGAAATTAGCTTGGCACTTTCGATGTCATTTATCATCTCATTTTAATGTGAAAGATAACCACATGTGCTCCATTAATCAATGATAATTTTCAAGACACCCACTACCACCCTTTATTATTCCCTCATTAGTTTGTCAGTTAACCACACACGCTCCACTAATGACTTATAAAGTGTAATGTGCAATTTCATAGATTAGCATACAAATGCACATTTTCCTAAAGTAACTAAGAGTGAGATTTGTAAAATAGTTTAGTTACTTTTTAAACACATTATAATTATTAATCAGAATTAATTGTCCTATCAAACTTGTTCGGCTAACGAACCTCCACTATTCAAGGAAGCGGTGGGTGAGAGGGGACACCCATTCAACTACAATTTTTTAGACAGTTTCCTTATACCCACCTTATAGACTAGATTTGTGAATGAGGCGTACTTACGGTTTCACTGACTATTTTTATACATATAGTGTGTGTGTGTATATATATATATATATATATATATATATATATATATATATATATATATATATATATATATATATATATATATATATATATATATATATATATATAAATAGACACACACACACACACACATATATATATATATATATATATATATATATATATATATATAACTTTTAATCATATGTACATAGTATAAGGTGTATATTAAAACATTTTAAAAATTGCTAGGGTTTAATCTTTTCATAAATTAAATTTCTAATTTAATTAAATTTAAACCTTTTATGGATTTATTAATTATCTTTTAATTAATTACTTAATTAAATTAATAATAAGATCTATAAGGATATATTTTAAACTTTTCAAAATACCAAGTATTATTTGACATTAATTATTAAGTTCAATTAATATTTATTATTTATACACTTAAAAATCATCATATTAATCAACAAAAAAATGTAATTAAGTCAAATAATTATCTTCTAATTGCTAGGCTTTTATTTTGTCATCATAGATACACTAAAATCAGATTTGGAGGATAAGTATAGCAAGTAATCATAAAAAAAAAAAAAAAGCAAATTAGGCTAAGAACATCCAGTTTTCGGATCTAGACTGAGCTCGCGTTGCGAGCTACAACAAACTGAAAAACAAGTTTCTTTTTATCAGTTCACCAATGTGTAAATACATGAAAGAAATCCCTAGGCTCTGATACCACTGATGTGCCATTAGGTTTACAATTACAATGCTCTATGTAGAAAAACAATCAAACAATTCCACTGATTAGGGCACATGCAACACAATAAGGATCTATGTCGTTCATATATTGGAAACATACTATGAATACTAGCATACAAAACTTTCCTATGAAAAACTAATTCATAAGAATAAGAAACTTACCTTTAAGATTGTTATAGTAAACAATCTTGAATTCCTTCTTCAAAACCTTTGGTAGCAAGCACCACAAGTGTCGTGCCTCTGATGGTTCATACCCAAGCCCTAGTAACCAAGGAGCATAAGGAGAGGGAGAGAGACAGAGAGGAGAGTAGAAATTTTATCCCTAAGCTTCTAAGGAATGTCATGTCCAAAATTATAATGCAAAAGGGTATATAGCTAATGTAGCTTGGTGCCAAAGCTAGGGTTTAAGGAGGAAACCCTAATCCCTTTGCTTGGTGACCAAGCAGCCCAAGACCCTCCCATCTAAGAGCCTTGGACGAAAATTCTAGGTCGTTCCCTAGAAGTTTTCATCCACTTCTTTTAAAGAGGTTCTAGAGCCTTCTTCCCTCAACTATCATAAATAACCAAATAGCCCATGCACTTTTAATTAATCTAATTAATCCCAAAATTAATTCCAATTAATTTATGATTAATGATTAATTAAATAACACTATTTCCATTTAGTATATTATTCTCATAATATATTAACAAACTATTTATTTCAATTTCAATTAATTTATTAAGCATATAATAAATTGATAAATTAATCTCTCTCTCTCTCTATAAAAGCTATTCTATTCAATTGCTAGGTTTGAGGGCAACCCAAAAGGACTGTGCTACTATCACTTAAAGTATATACCAATTATAGTTATGTGCTTAGACACCTATTCCAACATCAATAAATATTAGACTAAGGCTTAGTGATAATAATACTTGGTTACGTCAAAGAAAAGACAGTTGCTAGAAGTGAAGCGTTGTCCGAATTTCGAATCGTAACTTCACGAAGTGAGTTTATAGTTACTTTGATCTTACATACATATGTGAAGTATTAAATATAAATTACATGCTATATGTGCCTATTATTTGTGTTCCTGATATCTATGTTGGATGAACAATATATTCATGTTTTACTTTATTTAAACAGTATTTGTATTTTTTACGTATAATTATGTTGGGTAAAGATGGGTAGATGAAAGATGATATAGACAATGTAGGATGAAAGATCAGATAAATTATAAGAGGCCTTGACTTTAAAGATGATCCAGTCATCTTGTGGAGTATAAATGATGACCACAAACTATTCCAGACAATCAAGTGGAGCGCTAGTAGACTCGTAACCTGTAGATATTTTTAAACTAAGTGTTTACCAGGTGTACTCCATCTCCCTCATGGTTTCCTTAATGACCTATATTGCTAAGGATTCCACTAAGCATTATTGTCTATCCTGAAGATAATCCTTAGGATAGGTCCCATTAGTTAGATTCGTAAGGGAAAGAAAGTGAGGCTAACGTGAATGAGAATCGGGTTGAATGATTTGATTAAAATAGAGAATTTAACTATTGTGGGTTGAAAACCCTATGTTGTCTCCAGGATCCCAAGCTTGACCCACTAAGTTTCTTGTATTACAGGTAGTGGCACAAGAGCACATGTATGATGATCAGATAAGAGATTTATCGATTACATGCCATTAGAATGATAGATGTTTGTAAGTCCTATGTTATTTCCATTTATTCTTATGTATTGTATTGCCAATGCCATCCCAACGTTTTTAATATAATTAAAATAAATTTATTCAAAAATGATTTGATAATATCTTTATTATATTTCTGGGAAAAAAGTTCACAATATTATTGTTCAAAAGGATTCTCTGATTTTATATCAACCCTAAACAAATTGTTCTTTTCTGGACGTGAAATTGGTGATGTCAGAAATAAAGTTGCGAACTTTATTCCCAACTCTCACTCAAAACTCATTAAAATGGACCAAAACACCAAATACAATTAAATCCAAAGACGAAATGCAATAAAGCTTGCAATTTTATAACATACAAAGGTTAAGAAGGTAGATGAAAGTTGGGATCTTCATTTGCAAAGCTTCAAGGATCAATATTGCATGAAGCATTGCTCTAAAACCACAAAAAAAACCCAAAAAATTAGATCAGAGAAGAAAGGGGAGGCTCAAATCTTGAAAATAGAGGCTTGGGTTTCTCCTAAAAGGTTCTAGATATTATCGAGGCTAAGAAAATACTCTAAAACTTGAGTCCTTACCATTAAATATCTTGAAAATCCTAAAAATGTTATGGAGTTTGGGCTGCACAGTTCTCATGTCATGAGAATAAATTTTCACCATGTGAGAACTTCTCACGTCTTGAGAATTACTTCTTACCTCATGAGAACGGGGTTTCACCCAATTTCACTCCAACTTCAAACAATCATAACTTATCAGTTTCAAATCCATTTTCGGTGATTTTTATATCCACGAAAATGTATTAACGAGCCCCATACTTCTATATGGTGATTCTGGCTAAACACATGTTGAACTAAAAACCATAATTCATGAAAGATGTCTAAAACATCACTTTTCCTATTTTACCCTTTAACTCTGTTAAGTATTTTAGTGTTGCGTCTTGGGCCTCTTGGTTTTGTAATCGGATTGGGCTTGTCCATCCGTAGTTATCTAGAATAGTTTCCTTTTATCTAGATAAGTTGTTATCGTTTTATTATAAATATATGCATGCATGTATGTGTATAAGAAGATAGTCGATTACGTTGTTTCTTGTAACCCTATAATACCGCTACAGATTGAAGTTCTTTATCGAGCTCTTCTGGGGTATCTTTGCATTAATCATTCGACATATTCAGTGCAATTCTTGTGTTCTTCATTACGTTCTTATTTATATTTTGCTTAGAATCATACGATCCTGATAGAACATTGTTCTAACAATTGGTATCAGAGCAGGAGATTGTGTGTTCAATACACTTTACTTCTATATTCTCAAATTTTTAGGGTTTCCGCTTTTATCGAAGTCGTCGTCTTCTTAAGGACGACTACTCAGTTTTTGATAAAACCCTAATCTCAAGTTTACAGGTAAGATTCTAGCAGCTCACCATGTCTCACAACGATACGCATACAAACCCAATTAACATCTCAAACAGCATCAGATCTACAACTAGAGTTCCCATACTCTACACTCAAGACTACGAAGTGTGGGCTCATCACTTTGAAGATTACGTGGTTGGATCTGAAGATAATGGCTATCTCATCTGGGAAGCTATCATTCTTAGACCGTTTGTGCATTCAGAAACAAACACGATCATTAAGACACAGAAGGATTACAACAAGTTGGTGACAGATGTTCAGAAGATGCCACAAGATGAGAAGGACAAGATCCTATGTAATGTTAAAGCCATGCGAATGATAAGATTCGCCTTACAATCTGACACTTTTCAGCTTGTAGGCTAATGCACAACTGCTAAAGAGATCTGGGATAGGTTGAAGGAACTTTACTCAACTGATGAAGATCTGGAACACTCCATTCAAACTTTGTTGCTGTCAGAATTTGGAGTTTTTGAACAGAAACCTGAAGAGAAGCTCATTCAGACCTTTGATCGGTTCAATCATCTTTTAAGTAAGATGATCAAGCATGGAATTGAGAGGAAGCTGATCGAGCAGAAAGTTACATTCATGAACGGGCTCAAACCAAAATGGATAGCTGTGGTTTCCACTGTGAAGGCGCATGAACAGTTCAAATCCTACTCACTTGCGAAACTAGTTGGGATACTAAAGTCACATGAAAGTGTTGTAACTAAGGAGGTGAAAGTGGTCTCTGGCATGGGATCACTGGCTCTTGTCTCTAAAGGAAAAAGCGTTGTTGAGGAAGAAGAAGAGTCAGACATGTCAGAATGTGATCTTACAAGTGAGGAGTATGCTTTAATGATAACAAATCCGAAGAAATTCGCAAAAAGAAAATTTCCCACCAATAAGAACCGAAATTGGCAGGGAAGTTATAGTTCTGAGAAAACAAAAGATGAATCGAAAGTCTCTTCTCAAAAGGTGGAAGAGAAAAAGGAAAACAAGCTTGTCGGAGACTCTGGATACAACTGCAACTATTGTCACGGCAAGAACCACTTTGCCAAAGATTGCATGCTAAGAAAGATGGCTGAAAAGAGAGAGGGTGAAGATGATGAAGCGTATTACATGCGTAAATTAGAAGAAGTCAAGAAGAAAAAGGCTTCCAACAGCTATATGAATGCACTAATTGTACAAGAAAATGCAGGGGAAGATGAGTTTGGTGGAATAGAAGTCTGGTCAACAGACTCTGAAGACGAAGAGGTTAGAAGACCTACTCATGGAAAGGCGCTTGTGGCAAAGAATGAAGGTTCAGGTGGAAAATGCTTTATCGTCACTAATGGTCCATCAACCAAAGGTGCAGACACAAAACCGAACCTGACAGAAAACAAGTGTTTTGTAGCCAAGCCGGTAAGTGAGAAGATCAACGACTGCGATCGATTGATCAAAAAGGTACATTCTATCCTTGAATCTCTTAAAATTCCCAAAACTGAATATCTTGAAGAATTAAATGAACTAAACTCTAAATTTTCCAACCTAAGTAGTAGCCTCATGCAAACCCGCTTAGCAAACTCTAACCTAACTGACCAACTCGGCAGGGTGTCTTCAAAAAGTGAGGAGAGGAGGATCTGGATTGAGCAAAAGGAAGCAGAGTTAGTTAGGGCTAAGGATGAGAGTATTTATTTGCAAAGAGACAATTTAAAATTGTTAAAACAAAGAAATGCTTTCTGTTTAATTGCTAAGCGTCTTATACTAATATTGCTCAATTACATCTAAATTGTGAAATTGGAAAGAAAATACATAAAATGATTTTGCCCTTCCTTGAATTTATGGAATATGAGGTTATAGCAGAGTGTGAATCAGAAGTATCCTCTGAAGAAACATCCATGTCATATAGGCTAGGTTTAGATAAGATAGAAACTTTCATCGATTCTAAGGAACATAAAAGTATGTTAAAAGATATCTTAGATGAAAATGACAGGTTAAAGATTAAAACCGAAACTATACGAACATTCGACGAGTCAAATGCCAAAATTGTTAAAGATAATAAAATAAACTTAGATAATTCATCCGAATTTGATGCGGAGAGTGAAATGAGTGAAATCTCACTAGAGGACGTTGTTGATTGTTCTAAGTTTGTGAAAAATGAAACCCAAAGCGAAAAACCTCTTATTTCAGAAAATTCGGTTGAGTTTGCTCGTCTGTCAAAGGAACAGAAACCGAAACTCAAAGAAAAAGCCTTGGTCTATCAAAAGGTACAAACCGTGCCAAATCAAGTTTATGCTGTGACCGGAGTCACTCAACAACAAACAGCATAGTTAAAGATAATAGTTGACGAGGATATTTGAAACCGTGAAAAAGTCCTCTGTAGTGAAAAGGGGATGAAGTTTCTGCTCCAAGGACGCAAAGGGGGAGATTGTTAAGTATTTTAGTGTTGCGTCTTGGGCCTCTTGGTTTTGTAATCGGATTGGGCTTGTCCATCCGTAGTTATCTAGAATAGTTTCCTTTTATCTAGATAAGTTGTTAGGGTTTTATTATAAATATATGCATGCATGTATGCGTATAAGAAGATAGTCGATTACGTTGTTTCTTGTAACCCTATAATACCTCTACAGATTGAAGTTCTTTATCGAGCTCTTCTGGGGTATCTTTGCATTAATCATTCGACATATTCAGTGCAATTCTTGTGTTCTTTATTACGTTCTTATTTATATTTTGCTTAGAATCATACGATCCTGATAGAACATTGTTCTAACAATTGGTATCAGAGCAAACCACATGGAGAGTCAAAGGACGATACATACCAAAACCCATCAATAAACCTTCCAGTTTCGATATTCCCAGCACAAGCGGAACTAAAGATGTTCCTGAAGAATCATTAGTTGAACCTGATGTTCCAATCGAGAGGAAAGAACCGAAAGGTCCACTCAAGAGACAGGAAGCACCAGAAGTTCAAACTAAGGAAAGTACCGAAACCAAAATGGAGGATAAAACAGCCGCAATTCAGAAGGAGAAACCACAGGCCAACTTCAATGTTCACAAATCACAGAAGGAGGTAGCTGAACAGAAAAGACTCAGAAATCAAAGATATGCCTCGAATCTGAATGAACAGAAAAGGCATTGGAATTCTCAAAATCCTAACTATGAGCCTTCTAGGAAAGAATCCATGGATAAAGGAAAGGAAAAGTCAAAGGAAAATTTCAGTCCAAATTCCTATTATTCCAAATCCAAAAACCGAAAGTCAAGTCTCGGTTCTCAACCCAAGTTCGGTTCTCAACCCAGTTTCGGTCATCAACCCAGTTTCGGTCCACGACCCAGGTTTGGTCCTAAACCCAAATTCAACTCTCGATCTAGATTCGGTCCTAAAACCAGTTTCGGTCCCAATTCTAGACATGGATCCTCCAGATCCCAAGATGAAACAAATTGTCACACCCCAAAACCACGAACGGCGGAAACGTTCAGGGGTGGAGGACGTCATGTACAGTATCACAACAGTGTAATATAATAAACAAGCAACAACATCATCCATTGCATTATAAGTAAAGTTTTAATACATGTGTGTTCTTTCATTGTAGTAAGACACCAAAAATATACAATCAAAATAAAAGACGAGACTTGTCTGCTCCGTCTTCTCAAAACCTGGCCATCGTACCTGTCTATTGCTAACCTGAGAATACAAGTTATTTTGAAAGCGAGTATCAGCTTTAAAGCTGGTGAATTCATAAGAAATTAAGTGTCGTTGTCTTGCTTATGAAAATCTGTTATGAAGGCCATGTAAACCTTTAAATGAAAATGTTGAGGTAAGTATGAAATCCCTAGAAAAACCCTTATTTTCTATAAGTATGAAATGTAGTCTTCTACCAAGACCCGAATGTTTTGTTATGACAATGTAGTCTTCTACCAAGACCCGAATGTTTTGTTATAACAATGTAGTCTTCTACCAAGACCTGAATGTTTTGTTAGTAAAATGATAGTTTTCCTTTGGTTGTTTAGTACTAAAGTACTTAGTCTAACTCATCGTTTATGTGAAGGTATCACAAAATAAAGTAAACAGGAAAAATCACTAATGTAAGTGTTATCCCGAGGAACTAGGGCTAACACGACGAATGTAACTTTTATCCCGAGGTACTAGGGCTAACATAATACATATAACCTAATGAACATCCGAGGATTGTCCACTTGGCCTCTGTAGCAGTAGCAGGGCGGAGGAATGGTTAGTCCCTGTAAAGGTACTCCTAGTATAAGTAATAACCGAAGACGTCCGTAGATGTTCATCACCCACTGTTGCTAACAGATGAGTTCCGGAATGGTTAGTCCCGTACGTATATCCCGAGGTACTGGGGATAGAGGCCCATCTAGGTATCCCGAGGTACTAAGGATAGGGTCCTATCTAGATATCCCGAGGTACTAGGGATATGCAGGAAGATTTACACAGAAGGCACAATAAATCATCCTCGCAATTCAAGATACAAGTATTCATGTTAATGTACACAGTTAAGTGTATCTATGTAAAGGTATTCATGTAATGTGTTCATGTACGCGTGTTCATGTATCATGTAAGTATATGTAAACGTACTCATGTATCATGTAATCAAATGTAAAGGTACTCATGTATCATGTAATCAAATGTAAAGGTACTCATGTATCAGGTAATGTACTGGTATAGACTCATGAATGAACTGACTCTTGTGTGATTCCTTGTAATAGGAATTATGTTTGATATCTCCAAATTATCCCTATGATAATTTACTGGAAGGTAATTGGTTGTTCAAGTAGGTTTATACACTCTTACTACTCAAGAGTGTGAGAAATTAAATGAAAGTTGTAAACTATAACATCAATACATATATAAGAATATAAATGTACATGCATTAGTTCAAGAATGAAAAATGGTTTTGTAGGACATCTTATGGGTTTTGAACAATAATTAACAATGACTTGATGTCATTTTAATATACATTTCAAAGGTAAAACATTTGATAACAATGTGTTTTTAAGATTTAAAACCATTTCATGCATCACATTTTGTAGTATGTGAAATCTGTTAAATGACAAACACAGTTATAAAATACATATCAATGATTTAATAACATGTTTGTTTCTACTTGTATTCCCCCCCCCCCCCCTTTAAAGCATTTAAAGTCATTTAAAACATTGACTAGGGGTATGAACTCACTTGTAGTTGGTGATTGGGATGAACTGAATGGTATAGGATGGCTAGGTGTCAAGCGAGGACTTGTACACGCACTACGATCGTTTTGGTATAAAAACCCGAAGATCTGTGAGAGAGAAAATGGCTTTTCTCTAGTTGGAAATGTGAATAATGAATGAATTTGGTTCAGAAATCTATTTATAGTCCTGAGATATTTTTGGCAGAAAATATTTTTATTCCTAAAATGATCTCTAATATAATAGAGTGTTGGAATAATAGTGTTGCACAAAACCCCAGTGCACCTACTCTCCTGATATTTCCTAAAGTGTAAACCCTGAATTACTCAAACTTACGCGAAAAAGTCTGAAAATTAACTGTGACTGCTATAACTTCTATTGAAGTGATATAGTTTGTACAGAATGGAAATCTCGGGTTGTCACACAAATTCCTTAAAGGACATCAAAGGAAAAGGAAAGCTGTTATCAGACTCTGAGAATGAGAATAAAAGATCCTCCCCTAAACCTAGGAATCGAACGAAAAACACTAAACCATCTAAAGAAACACCAAAAGATACATTAAGATTTAAAGAAGATAAAACAAAAATCAAGGTGTTTACCATCAAAAGAAAGGATCAAACGACTCTTGTTAAACGAACTTATTTAGTTGATGCTTCTATTGTTATTCCCTTCTCTGTGAAAAACTCACCAGGTCCCAAGAAACTTTGGGTTCCTAAATCTGCTTAAATTTGCAGGTAATCAGTGACGAGCAATTTGACGACGAATGGTATATAGACAGTGGCTGCTCGCGTCACATAACAGGGAGAAAGGAGGAATTAAGGGAATTTAGGTCTCTAAAGGATGGTGGATCGGTGAAATTTGGAAACAATTCCTATGGAACAATCAAAGGATATGGGATGATAACTAATGGAGAATTCTCCATCAGAAAGGTGGCTTATGTAGAAGGATTGCAGCACAACCTCATCAGTGTATCACAATTAGTTGTAGGCACAGGCCTGAAGGTATCATTTGATGATGAAGGATCTGAGATAATAGAAAAACAAACCAAGAAAGTTCTGCTGAAATCCGCACGAAAAGGAGAAATGTATCCTCTGAATCTTAATCCTATCCGGGGAACACCAACTATCTGTCTGCTATCAAAGGCAAACACTGATGAAAGTTGGCTTTGGCATCGACGTCTATCTCACATGAACTTCAAAGATATCAACAAATTAGTGATTGGTGATCACGTTCGAGGTCTTCCTCTTCTCAAGTTTGAAAAGGAGCATTTGTGTGCAGCATGTGAGATGGGCAAGCAGAGCAAAAAAAGTCACCCTACACGCATTAATACTAAGATAATTGAAGCACTTGAGCTGTTACATATCGACTTGTGTGGACCTTCTGCTATAGAGAGTATCGGTGGAAGTAAGTATATTCTGGTTATTATAAATGATTTTTCACGCTTCACGTGGGTTTTCTTTCTTAAACAGAAATCAGATGCAACTCCCAAGTTGAAGATGTTCATCAAGCAAGTGGAAGTTCAATTAAAGAAGACAGTGAGAAACATCAGAAGTGACAATGGGTTGGAATTCAAAAACAAGAATTTCGAAGACTTTCTGGCAGATAAGGGGATAACACACAATTTTTCGGCCCCTTATACACCACAACAAAACGGGATTGTTGAAAGACGAAACCGATCATTGTGTGAAGCAGCAAGAACCATGCTCAGTTATGCCTCTCTACCTCTATACTTTTGGGCTGATGCCATTGCTGCTGCCTGTTATACTCAGAATCGGTCCCTGCTCAACGAGAGATTCTCAATAACTCCTTATGAGATCTTAAACAATCGAAAACCAAACGTCAAGTTTTTCCACATTTTCGGTTCCAGACGCTTTATCTTTAATTCTAAAGAAAACTGAAATAAGTTTGATGTTAAAGCCGATGAAGGGATCTTTCTGGGTTACTCTCTGTCATCAAAAGCATACCGGGTGTTGAACAAGCGTTCTAAAAGAATAGAAGAAACTTATTATGTCACCTTTGATGACAATTACATGAAGAAAGTTCAAAGAACAGAAGACGCTTCAAGAGACATCTTTCCGGAATCTGGACAGGTCTCGGTTCCGATATCCAACCTGTTTGATGAATACATTCAGTTATTTGATGAACCAGAAAAGGCAATACATTCGGAGGCAACCGCAGCAGACAACATAGTAGATAATCTGAAGAAAGTCATAGACGAAGCTGCCAAATCAATGGAAAACGAAACACCTACTCCTAAACCATCACCCAATACCGTACACACTGATTCAACGTTCCAGGGGGAGAACTCTACCACTTTCAAACCATCTGAAGTTCCTGTTGAGGGGGAGAATCCCAATTCCGCCCAATATCTACTAGTTCAACTAATACTCAAACAATTGAACCAAAATCAACAGGTGATACTCCAATCGAGGGGGAGATACCCACTGCCGATTCTGCTGAAAACAAAGACTTCACTTCGCCAGTTGAGGGGGAGAAGGAGAAAACAAGTGACAGTTCTACGGACGAAGGTGAAAGGGATCAGTCAGATGTTGAAGTTGAAGTTGAAGCAGAACTAAATCCAGAATATGATCCACTCTATCCTCCGCTAACAAAATGGACAAAAGACCATCCCAAAGAGCAAATTATTGGTGAATCCTCAGAAAGTGTTCTTACTAGATCTCAGCTGAAGGCGAAAGAAACAACATTATTCTCTAAAGTGGAATTTTGTATGTTTAATTCGTTTATCTCCAAAATAGAGCCGAAAACCGTAAATGCTGCACTTGATCATTCTGATTGGGTTCAAGCAATGCAGGATGAGCTCAATGAATTCGAACGAAACAGAGTTTGGAGATTGATTCCTACACCGAAAGATGCCTCTGTTGTCGGCTTTAAATGGGTGTTTAGGAATAAGCTGGACAAAGAAGGGAATGTCATTCGTAACAAGGCTCGGTTGGTTGTAAAAGGCTATTGTCAAGAAGAAGGGATTGATTATGAAGAAACTTTTGCTCCTGTAGCAAGGTTAGGGTCTGTTCGAATTTTTCTAGCATATGCCGCTCACAAGAACTTTGAAGTTTTCCAAATGGATGTCAAATGTGCATTCTTGAATGGAGAATTAGAAGAAACTGTCTATGTTGAGCAACCACCTGGTTTTGTGAATGAAAAGTACCCGGATCATTGCTATGTGCTGGATAAAGCTGTCTATGGGCTAAAGCAAGCACTAAGAGCCTGGTATGAAACGCTTACTCGCTTTCTAAAAATGTCAAAGTTTAAACAAGGTTCGGTTGACCCAACCTTCTTTCGAAAGAAGGAAGGCAAACATTTGATGATTGTTCAGATTTATGTCGAGGATATCATCTTCGGTTCCACGAATCCTAGCTTAACCGCTGAATTTAGAACGTTGATGGAGACTAAATTTGAAATGAGCACAATGGGTCCAATTAACTTTTTCCTCGGTTTGAATATTAGACAGGGACCAGAAGGTATCTTTATAAACCAGGAAGCATACACCAAAAATCTGCTGACTAAATTTGGAATGATGGGAGATTCAAAAGTAAAGGTTCCTATGGCATTCGGCACCAAGCTAACTTCATCCCTGGAGAAACCAGCTGTGGACATAACTCTTTATCGACAAATGATAGGATCGCTTATGTATCTAACAGCTAGTAGACCAGATATCATGTTTTCTGTTTGTTATTGTGCCAGGTTTCAAGCTAATCCAAGAGAACCTCACATGCTTGCTGTGAAGAATATTTTTCGATATCTGAAGAAGACTTCATCTCTCGGTCTTTGGTATCCTGCAACATCTGGATTCTTCATACAAGCCTTTTCAGATGCTGATCTTAGAGGATGTGGACTGGACAGGAAAAGCAATACCGGAGGATGTCAATTCCTTGACGGAAAACTTGTCAGTTGGCAATCAAAGAAACAAACCTGTGTTTCTTTATCCACAGCAGAAGCAGAATACATTGCTGCCGCATCATGTACCTCTCAGGTTGTTTGGATTCAAAGTCAGTTAAGAGATTATGGGGTGAGTATGAAAAAGATCCCTCTCTATTGTGACTCTGAAAGTGCAATCCGGATTTGTCATAATCCAGTGCAACATTCGAAAACCAAGCACATTGCACTCAGGTATCATTTCATCAAGGATCATGTAGAAGACATGAACGTAGAAGTACATTTTGTTCGTTCTGCTGATCAACTGGCAGACATCTTTACTAAAGCCTTACCAGAAACAACCTTCAATAAAATCTTACAAGGTTTGGGTATGATGGAAGGAGAGTTGGTACCGAATCCCCAAATCTCTCTTTAAAATTAAGACAACCGAAATAGACAGACCGCTCGGTCTATCTCTGCTCTAGATTTTTTTGGGAACCGACATGGACAGACCGCTCTATCTATTTCGGCTCCGTAATTCTTTGGAACAGAGGAAATTACGTGATCGGTCTCTTTTGCTTCTCTCATTAATAAGATAAGGTTTCGGTTGTATATTTTGTAAGTCTTTCTGTTTTTATTCTTTTTCAGAAAAATTTCAAAAATCCAAAAATATTTTATCTTTCTGTTTTTATTCTTTTTCAGAAAAATTTCAAAAATTCAAAAATATTTTATCTTTCTGTTTTTATTTCTTTTCAGAAAAATTTCAAAAATCCAAAAATATTTTATCTTTTTGTTTTTATTCTTTTTCAGAAAAATTTCAAAAATTCAAACATATTTTATCTTTTTTATTTGTTTCAACTGCTTGTTTGTTTTGTTTGGTGTCTGTCATTAATAGGTAAACACAAGTATAATCATCGATAGCTCTAAAGCATGTATGTTTCCACTTTCACACAACCTAGTTAAGTGTCCCTAGAAGCATGCTGTTGTATGTTGTCTTAAGTCTCTATGATCTTGAGTAAGCCTTAATGATTCGATCGATACCCATCGTTTCTTCCAAATCAGGCTATTTTACCTCACTCGGTCTAGAGCTACCTTACTCTTCTCATATGAGATAAGAGTTTATCTGCTCTGTCACGCTTATCTAGCAGAAGGTACATTCGGTTCCTAAACCACCTTCTCATATTCTCCATATACCTTCGGTTCACTAACGAAACCCTTGAGACTCTCGGTCATTACCACTGAGGTTTATGGTTACACAACATCTGTGTTTATAATCTTGGATACGATTACCATGTTCTAAGTGAAACCCAAAATCCGACACCAAAAACGAATTGACGGTGAGTGATATACTCAAGCATTTACTGGTTACCTAAGGAAATCTCTTTTTATTTTGCGTGATCTTTTATGAAATTGTCTACAGCCAAGACATTTCTTCCCAAAGAGGTCCAGTTAATTTTTTTTTTTGAGATTTCTGCTTCCTATAAGTCATTAACATAATAATAAGTCCCACCTACCTGTTCAATAGATCACATCGGTCTCACAGGTATCTCTACCAACACTCGGTTTTATGTTAAAACTCGATGTTCGGTTGGAGGACAGCCACCCAATACCTATGATCAAAAGAAGTCTTTCAATGTTTATTAACAAACAGTTGATCGTATTTTTCGGGAAACCACACAAGCACTTCAAGTCTCTCTTGACTTTGAAGGAAGTGATTCTTGCTCGGAATCCTCTGCTTTCTGTCTTCTAAAAAGACATCACTCACGTCCAATACACACTTGCTTTATTTCTTTATCTTTCACACTCTTATGCACGAAAATTAATATTTTCCAACATTCTTATTGCTGTTTGGTATAAGTTTTGGTTATCGGTTGCGACCAAACAAGGGGATATATTTTCCAACATTAATATTTTCAGCGCGTACATTTGCTCCATTTCAAAACCCACGCGTGCTGACGTTTTCCTGGGATTACCAAACTGTCAAATCGTGCTTTTTAAGGCGACGCTTTAGCAACCTCATCATCACGTTTTTCTCTCTCCAGGCAACGGTATAAATAGGGGAGATCGTTTCATTTGTCATTTACCAATCACGAATTACCTCCTCCTCCACGTTCACAATGTTCATCTTCTTCTTCGTTTATCAATGGCGACTTCACCTTCTGCACATGATCAAACTACAACATCCTCCTTGCTTGCAATCAAACCCAACCAAAACATGATTATCGAAATGACACCATTCCTATATGACTCATATATGCTACATGTTGTGGAATGTCTAAAGTATTCCCCCCTATTGTTGGCCCTAACCCAGGTTGAAGCGGTTCCAATGTCGCTGCTATCTCAAGTCTACTCATCGGCGACTTATGATAAGAATAAAGATCGCATCTACTTCACCATTCATAACAAGAAATCCTCAATCTCTAAGGCGAAGTTTTGTTCCATTCTGGGGCTTGCAGTTGATTCTTCGATCATCTCGCGTGACTTCGTCACGACAACACAACTATTCACGATGATGTATGAGATGGGATACACAGATGTGCTTACATCGATTGCAAAGGTCAAGAAATCGTGTTTACCATCGCAATGGAATGGGTTGCTGACATTACTAATCAAGGGTTTGGCGGAAAGATGTGGTGGTTCAGACACAACAAGCAAAGGCTTTCTTACCATTCTTTATGGTTTATACAACGGGATCAACCTAGATTATGGCACTATAATCTGGTCCCAAGTAGTGCAGAGTTTAAACACAACGACCCGTCATTCAGAGATCTCTTGTGGTCGTTTCTGGACCCTGATTACAAAGAATGCCATGGATTCTTTGGAGATACCTGTCATGAAGGATGTTCTTCTTGCCTCTATTGCCTCATTCCATACAAAAAAGATCATCATATCTGATCCAAGTAAGTTTCATCACTATGGATTGATTCCGGAATCCATGTACAGGTGTGTTTCGGCACAAAGCAATGTGATGGCCGAATACCGTAAACGCTCTCCTCTTGGTCCAAGGGTTCTGTCTGAAGAACAACAAGCCGCACTGGATGCCTTGGATCAGCCTGCTAACAGAAGCAAACGGGTTATAAAGAAAGAGAAAGAAGAAACTAAGGAGGGTAAGCCAAAATCTTCAAAGCGAAAGTCAGCTAAAGGGGATTCTTCTCAATCAAAACCGAAGAAGATAAAGAAGATGGCTAACAGACCCAAGGGGAACTTTTCTCCTGGATTTGATACGGTTGAAGATCAAGACGCAGAAGCCGAGAATCCTCAGGTTTTAACCAGAGCGCAAACACCTCGAAGATCTCTAACCCCACCTACATCTCCTAAAGGTACCAAAATCCCAACTCCACCAGCCTCTCCCAAAACTACTAAAATTCCCACTCCACCTACATCACCAAAACAAAAAGCTCCACTTTCTGCTCCCACCGATATACCACCCATTCTCACCGAACCAACTTCACTACCCCCTTCAACGATCATTACCTTTGTTCCTCTATACCTCTCTCAACTCCTCTCACAACCGAATCCATCACTATCACCATTCCCAAAATCCCAGTGGAAGTCAACGTATCTGATACAGGGGCTACTACTGTGATTGATACTCCTGTTATCAACATACCACCATCCCCAACCCCATCCTCTACCTCTGGTGCTACTCTTGGTGGAGATGATGAGGACTATGACTCGCTGTATTATAGTCCTTATAGAATTCCAACAGATAATGATCCTGATGCTCCTGTCACCAGTCAACATATACAGGACATCAATGAAAAGTTGGATCGACTGCTTGCAGATAGCAAAGCTTATGGCAGTGTTGTTTTAAAAGCCTTCTTGGAGACTGCCATTTAGCAATACACCGATGCTATTGAGAAATCCACAGCAACAATTGATAAGTCAACCACTTCTTGTTCCAAGGCCACAAAGGAGGTTACTGAGGTTGTTCACACAACTCAGCTTTTCCTTGATTCTCTGAAAGCTCATACTGACACAAATGCGGCAAAATATCAAGCTTCGGTGGACTCCTTCTCTAAAACTCTTCAAGATGAAACCACAAAATTTGAAGCCCTTCGTACTGATCTCAAAATAGAATCCACATCTTCTCTCCAATCTCTGGATTCTCGTTTTGCTTCTCTTTCTCCAGAAAGTACGTTGAAGGAGGACCTGATCAAACACCAAGCCACAATTGATCTCCAAAAAGTTCAACTGGACCAGGAAGAAAAAGAGAACTCTCTGTCAAAGACTCAAAGGGCAGTTTATCAAAGTTGTGCTGGTGATGTGAAGAATATCTTGACTACTCTTCTTGAAGCTCATGATCCCTTATTGACCTTAACCATCCGGAAGCATCTTCAGTCCAAACTCCTTCCTGCAATTACAATTCTCAGTGAGATGAAGGGTGTCTCGGAGAAGGTCTTTCTTCCGAAACAAGGGGGAGAAGAGAGTGCATATCTGAAAGATAAAACAGAACTGAAAGATAATTTAGCTTCGGTTTTTGGAAAGCAAGTTCAAGTTGATAGTGATAGTGATATTGAAGAGACTATCGTTGAAGCCCTTAAAAGAAAGAAGAGGGACAAAGAGCTTGATGAAACGGTGAAGGTAGCACAAGAGGCAAAGAATAAGGAAGAGGAGGATGTCTTGCAATGCAAGAAGTCTCTGTTTCCAGAATGGGACAGAGATACACTCATCAATCAGGCGATTGAGTTTCCTGCTATGTACTGGTTGGAACCGATTGCTTTGTTTGATTGTGATAATTCAAAGGACTCGCAGTTCGACATGTCAATCACAAGAAAAGCATCTACCTTTCATTGTTTCGATGTAACTGCTGAGGTTCCTCATCCGAATCCGAAGGTTGACAGAGAGTTAGTAGATTTTTATTTGAAGAATGGTCAACCACAGTACTTGACTTGGAGTGTGCAGAAAATTACAAAAGTCAAGGTACTAAAACCGTCAGCTGCTAGGAGGTTTGTGAATGTAAACTTCAAGATCAACCGTGGTACAACAAATACGGAATACTTTATTTCTCTGGCAGATCTTCCCAACCTTAATCCACATGATTGGATTCTGCTATACAACATTCTGCTCTCAAATCAAAGGGAGTATGAGCTGATTCTAAAACATCTAAAAAGAATGTTGGCCTCCTATGTCCATGAGCTTGCCACTATGGATCAGGAGATAGCAAAGGTGATGAACAAGAAACCGTCTGTCAACCCGACGTCTAAGCCCGGTGATGTGAATTAGATGAAGTTAGGGCAGATTGATTCAACAAATTTGACTGTCATGTTCACAAAGGGTGAGAGACTCAAGTTTCTATTTGCATTGGTTGACAAGCATCTGTTTTCAACAGACTGTCTGGAGCATATAATCAATATCATTCATCGATGCAAGGAGAACTCATCATCGGATAAAAAGAACTTCACAGATATGCTTCGGTGGTACATAATGTTTAGACATCATATTCTGGCCATTATACCGAGGATATTTGAAACCGTGAAAAAGTCCTCTGTAGTGAAAAGGGGATGAAGTTTCTGCTCCAAGGACGCAAAGGGGGAGATTGTTAAGTATTTTACTGTTGCGTCTTGGGCCTCTTGGTTTTGTAATCGTATTGGGCTTGTCCATCCGTAGTTATCTAAAATTGTTTCCTTTTATCTAGATAAGTTGTTAGGGTTTTATTATAAATATATGCATGCATGTATGCATATAAGAAGATAGTCGATTACGTTGTTTCTTGTAACCCTATAATACCTCTATAGATTGAAGTTCTTTATCGAGCTCTTCTGGGGTATCTTTGCATTAATCATTCGACATATTCAGTGCAATTCTTGTGTTCTTCATTACGTTCTTATTTATATTTTGCTTAGAATCATACGATCCTGATAGAACATTGTTCTAACAGACTCGAAGACACAAACCAAGGCTTTTAATCACTTATGCAACATTGTCATCATCTAATAAGGTCTAAACCCCATTCCCTTGTATCCCAAGACATTTACTTAATCCATTCATTTTCCATAATCCCAAAAATAAGAAACTTTCTCGAAATAGGATGTTACATGTCAAGAATCTGAGGATTGAAAATGGGTTGGAGTTTTGCAATGCTCCATTTGATAATTTCTGCAAGGTAAAAGTGATAGTAACGCACCGCACTATACGACACACATCATAACAAAATGGAGTGGTAGAACGGATGAACCAAGCACTCATGCAGTGTTCTAGGTGCATGAGGACATTTGCTAACTTATCTAAGCAATTTTGGGCAGAAGCAGTTAGCACTGCTTGCTATCTGGTGAATAGATCACCATCAACTGCAATTGATTTGAAGACTCCTCAAGAATTATGGTTTGGGAAACCTTATGACTATTCTGGCTTACGTATATTTGGATGCCTCGTGTACGCTCTTCTGAATGATGGTATGCTTGAGCCAAGGGCAATCAAGTGCATACTTCTAGGATATGTAATAGGGATAAAAGGTTATCGACTGTGGTGTATAGAAGAAGGAATAATTCCTAAATTTATCATGAGCAGAGATGTAAACTTTAATGAATCCTCCATGGGTAACCAGGGAGGAGGTGATACAAGTTAAGTATGGAAAAAAGATCAGGGCGCTAACTAGAAGGTGGAGTTTGCATCTGAAACTCCAAACAGAGTTGTGATAAATGATGAACAACAAGGTGGTAGTGAACAACTTGGACAAGATGAAACCCAAGAGCAACCCATGAAATCTTCGTCCAGTGGTGTTGATGTCGGGAAGGATGATGGGTATGAATCTATAGCAAGGATGAGATCGAAGAGGGTTATATGAAAACATAATAGATATGTGGGATATGTCAATTATGGTGATCTTGACTCCATTGTTTTTTCTTTAGCAACTAGAGAAGACATTGACACTGAGGAGCCTCAATCGTATAAAGATGAAGTGGCGAGTAAAGAAGCAAAAAAATGGTTGATAGCCATGAATAAAGAAATGCAATCAGTGGAGAAGAATGAAACAAGGGATCTAATTCCTTAATAAAAGGAGAAAAACTAGTCTGATGCAAATGGATCTTTAAGAAGAAGAAAAGGATACCAGGAGTTGAACCAGCTAGGTTCAAGGAAAGTTTGGTGGCGAAAGGGTTTTATCAGAAAGAAGGAAGTGATTATCACGAGGTGTTCTCGCCGGTCGTGAAGCACAAGACAATTCAATGTATTTTGGCCATGTTGAGCGCATGTGATCTAGATCTTGAACAACATGACGTGAAAACTGCATTTCTTCATGGGAACTTAGAAGAGAAGATTTGTATGTCCCAGCCAGAAGGGTTTCTTGATTCTAAAAAGGATCATGTATGTTTGCTGAAAAAATCATTGTATGGTTTGAAGTAGTCTCCAAGACAATGGTACAAGAGATTTTCTTCATTCGTGATCTCGCATAGCTACACTCAAAACCAATTTGACAATTGTGTTTACTCAAAGGAATTCTCACCAGATTCCTACATATATCTGTTGCTATATGTTGATAACATGCTCATCACAACCAAGGACATGGTCGGAATCAATGACCTAAAGGTGACACTGAAGAATGAGTTTGAAATGAAAGATTTAGGAGCAGCAAAGAAGATACTTGTGATGGAGATTGAAAGGGATAAAAGAGAAGGGTGGCTGTGTAACATTCCAAAAATCATAAAAAATTAAAATTTTCAATGACAACCATTATCCACAATTGTTTGAAAAAAGGAACCATTTTTTTTCAAAAATAAAGTCATTTCAGAGTGTCCCAACAATTAATATCATGAAAATAGGAGGATGTGTATGGTCAGACCTTCGCTTTCCCACAATCATCAGAAGTACCTGTAACAATAAATTGATACTATAAGCCAAAGCTTAGTAAGTTCCCCTAAAGTACCACAACACAACATTATATATATATATATATATATATATATACACACATACATATATATATATATACATATACATATATATATATATATATATATACATATATATATATATATATATATATATATATATAAAGTTTAACATGTTGGGTCTACAACCTCCCGGTTGGATTGCCCTGTATACCGCATACTAGGTCCACAACCTCCTGGTTGGATTACCTTGGCCCACAACCTCACGGTAGGAATTCCCTAGCCCATAACCTCCCAGTTGAATTGACCCAGTCTGTTGACTAACAATATAAAGCGGTAGTCTCAACCCAACATAACATGTCTTCATATAATAGACAACAAACATACTCAAAATACAGATAATCATACATCCAATAATGACATGTAGTCCAACAGATCTACTAGTCTAACCCCTACCAGGAGCTGTCATATAGTCATATAGATCTACCGCACATATCAACAAGAAATATATAAAAGGTTATCAAACCAATGGTCTGACTATGGTGACTTCGACCTACAAGTGAAGTGAGGAAAACTCACCTCACAGTCCAAACAAATGATGAATAAATCTTTATTTTGAATATCGGTTCTACCTAACATCAATTGTTCAAATCATTATCCAATTGAAATTAATTTAAGAATACCCAAAATATCCTTTGGTGAAAATTTGTGAAATCCTGGTCGAAGTCAAGAAACCATCCAAGTCAACCCAACTAAGTACGATAGGTGTTCCAGCTGAATGTGGGGTGTACTCGATCATTGACCAGGTGCGAGGGTTTGACTGCGTACGTACAACATACCACTTGGCACGCCCAACGTATGCAGCTGGACTCCTTCCTAACATATTAAGTGCTTAATACTTACATATCCGTGAACCAAATGTTGTCCTTAGCCATAAAGTTTCCAGCTTTATGGTCTTGCATGGCCATTATGAGCTAAATACTAAAAACCCCAACATCTTAAGCCATTAAGACCACCAAACTCATGCATAGGGAATAGATGAGAGTCAAGATCATATTTTTATGCATCTAGACCTCTCAAACCATCTAAAAAGACAGCCTAGATGGATTAGAGTAGCTCATACTAAAAATACCAAACTAATGGGACCAAAAGAGTACAAACTTCATGGCTAAACTAGATGTAAGCATAACTTCATCAGGTTAATAGCTTTTTACCTTCAAAGAGTGTCCAAAGTTGATGTGGTCTTGGATCCAAGGTACTCGACACTTCTAGGGCAATCTCCTCTTCTTTCTTCCCCCTTCAAGATTACCAAAACACACACACATACATAAATCTCAAGAATGGCCTTAATGGGTCTGGAGGTGAATGAAGGGAAGAGGCATGGTCGGATAATGATGCTTATAAAGGGTATAACCCCTAAAAATTAGGGTTTGTAGTTCAAGCACGTACGCTCAACGTACGTGAGCTCAACCACAATATTACAAAAAAGCCACGATGGGCCATTTTGCAACATTTTTCATACAAAAGGGCTAAAATGCAATACTCTTAAATCTTAATCTCAAATTTTGGAATTACCTCAACATCAAGATGTTACAGGTTGTGTATATCTCAATAAAAGTACATTGAGAAAGTTCTGCAGTCTTTCAGTCGTTATCAGTCCAAACCAGTTGGACCTCCTTTGGCGACTCACTTTAAACTTGGTCCAAATACTATACCTACAACTAATGAATAAAGGAAGTGCATGAGCAGGATTCTTTACTCTAGTGTTGTTGGAAGTCTCATGTATGTAATGATCTATACCAGACCTGATTTGGCTAATTCAGCTAGTGTGGTAAGCAGGTTTATGAGCAATCTAGGGAAGAATTATTGGTAAGCTATCAAGTGGATCATGTGATACTTGAAGGGAACGAAAAATGTTTTCTTGGTGTATGGAGCTAATATGAAAAGTGACTTGGTTGGATATGTAGACTCTGATCGCGTTGGTGATTTGTTAAAGCACACGTCACGTACGTGTTATATTTTCACTTTGTTTGGATGTGCCATCAATTGGAAGTCAATGTCACAAGATATCATTGCTTTTTTTTTACAAATGAATCCGAGTACATGTCTATTACGAAAGGAATAAAGGAGGAGATATGGTTGCATGGGCTTATTCAGAGTCTTGGTCTGAAGGCAGAGAAGCGTATATTGTGCCATGACCGTCAGAGTGTGTTGAATCTTACAAAGAATCCTATGTATCATGAGAAGATAAAGCACATTGATTAAATTTCATTCATGACATGCTAGAAATACACAGGATCTCAATACTAAAGATTGCTACCAAGGTAAATCCAACAGATATGTTGACAAAGTCATTGTCCAGGAAGAAGTTCAAGCTTTTCTTGGAATTAGTTGATGTTCACAGGAATTGGGTTCCTTTAGGGATGAATGGCATAAATAGAGAGGAAGTTCTTGTTTAAGGTGGATTTTAGAGGGATGATCAAGTCAAGGTGGAGATTGTTAAATGTGACTTGATCATTTAGAGCATTCGCAAGGAGCATTTAAGTTCAATGGAGCATTAGAACTAAATGGAGCACTTGGGATTCATGGGGCATGTAATAAAGGAATGAATCATATGAGAAGGGAATGGATCTCCTGACAAAGGAATGGATCTCCTAACAAAGGATATGATATGCCAAAGCGATAGGAGAAGCCATGAAGTGACTTGATATGCCACCAAGTGACATGATATGCCACTAAGTGACTTGATATGCCACTAAGTGACATGATATACCACCAAGTCACAGGATATGCCACCAAGTGACAAAATATGCCACTCATGAAGAGGATGTGCCATTATAGATATGATGCGCCAACTTGGAGTCTAGATGCAGGATTTAAGAAGGAGGGGTGCCAACTTGGAAGAGGATGTGCTAACCTAGGTGAGGATGTGCCATCCCTTGATCAAGATGCACCATCCACATGCCTAATGTGCCAACCTAGGAGAGGATATGCCAATTGGTTCCGTGATATGAAAAGGTATCCCTTGATGAGGGATATGCAATGAAGTCCTCTATGATGCTTAAGATTGTCTAAGGATGCATGAAGTTAAAGATGTTAAAGGAATACACCTTGATGCGCCACCATGATGGATGAAGCGCCACTAGTGTTCATGATGTGCCACTATGGCTCATGATGCTCCATCATGTGTGTTGCTGATGCTAATGGGTTGTATGGCATGAATTAATGTTTGAAAAGATGCTTCATGGCAAATTGTGATTAGTTGACACCTTTCATGGGCCTACAGGCCAATAGGCTTACCCATTAGTGTTTTAGGTCTGATCCCTCAAGTAGAAATATGGATGCATGTTAATTCATTTGAAGGGTCTGTAATTATAGAGTGAATGACGAATCTCTATGAAATTGTACTTGTAACCCCTACTTGAGAACTAGGAAATAAATAATACCCCCTAGGAAATAAATAATACCCCCTTCATGCCTGTGGACGTAGGTCACCTTGATCGACCCACGTAAATAATGTGTCTTGTATGCTTTTGGTTTTGCTAGTTATCCACTTTACTTCCTAACACCAATTATCCATAAAACCATTGTTATAAAAACATAAACCCAAAAATCAAAGTATCATAACAATACAGAATCTCAAATATGAAAGCTGCTGATGAATCTGTACAGTCATGCCTTCACCTTCCCATGATCCTCAGAAGTATTGGAAACATTTATCCACAAATCTAAGCCAAAGCTTAGTGAGTTCCCCAAAATACTATAAATTACACAATACATGTAAACGGACATACATTGGCCTTCGACCCAAGGACGTTCTGCCCTCCTTTTTCATCCTTCAGCATAAACTTGGTCTGCCCCAAGTATCTTGACCTTCAACATAAAGTCGGATCGTCCTCAACTCGCCACAAGATTTGTCGTCATATATATAATAACACAATCCATCACCACATGTAATTGTCTAGACTTTTCTACTTATCAAACAACTCACTACAACATAACATCGTCTTAACATACAAGGATACATAGTGTAGTGTAAAGTATAGTGGGAAAACTCACCTGAAACACAAGATGAACGATCAACACTCAGCGACTCGCCAAACAACTATAAGAAACTCCTAACTTGTTAGAGGTCAAACCTCAGTCTATTACTTGAAATCCCTAAGTTTGACCAAAAGTCAAATTGGTCAAAGACTCAATGGTCAGACAACCACACTATGGTCATCCACATGGCCACGTCATGGCGACTAGACGACGGAACAGACATGGCCAAGACCCACCACCACATCGCGTCGGATCGCTCATCACACTGTGGTAAGCGTCTAAAACAACTTAATTGATTAAGCCATTAATATTTAATCTCAAGTGCTCCAAATCTTGGATCTGATTCCTCTAAGGGGTTAATTGATAAAGTTGGAAACTTTATCCATTTGAACATCACAATGAGCCAAGATATATAACCCTAAGCTCAAGGTTTACCCAAGAGGGTTAATCCCAGTGCATGATTTAAAAAGGAAGCTTGTGGACTCATCTTTCTAACATTAACCAAGTCTAGAAGCAACATAATGCAACCACAAGGTTTTATAGTTCCCAAAACTCCAATAACACACAAATATGGGACAAAAAAGCTCATAAAGTGGTATAAACTAGATTTAATGAGCCGATGGTCAAGTTAGAAGCTTTATACATTCTAATGACCATAAATAAAAGGAAGATGATAGATCTAAGTTGGAACAAAGCTCTCAAGCAACAAGTTAGACTCCTTATTCTTTCAATCCTTCACAAAAGAAGCTCAACCACTCAAAATACACATATGGGGGCTAAGGTTTGAGATGGGATCATTCATAGAGGATGGGGCTACCAAATGACATAATCATAGAAATTAGAGCCCTTAAATAGGGCTCAAGGCCAGAGGCCTAGGGTTTTGATCCTTAGTCGCTACCATTTAGTGGTAAGGACTTGAGCGCGTCACCACTTAGTGATGTGTCCTGCGAAGTGGCCCATGCCTTACCGCGTTGTGGTATTAGGAAATCCTAAAATTCTCAACATACAAAATAAAAGAGTTTCACCTAGAATACAAATGTTACATTTTCCTTATATCAATGCTTGGTATGAGATATGTAATTTTCTGAGATGGTTTTGAAGATGAAAAATTATATTTCATACTAAGTAATTTTCCTTTTATTTAAATAAATATAACCTTTTTTTTTCTATGTTTGATTTTTATTTATTTATGTTAATCTATATAATGTTTTAGTTTAATGAAAATTTAGTGTTTTTATTTCCTTTAGTTAGTTAAAAAAATATATTTTTATTTAATTAAAAAATAAAAATTAAATTATTTTGCAGATATGATATGTTGGATATACCAAGTGCAAAATGATGTGGTACTAACATGATTTGGCAATGTGACAACATATCTTTAGTGGTCAAATAGTACTTATACCCCATGACCTAAGAAAAATAAACCCAAACCATAAAACTTAAAGCGAGTACTTTTGGTTTTGGATATGATTTAAGATATTTATTTTCATCCGGTAGTGAGAGCCACACTAAAATATTTAGATTAAATTATATTGATGGTCTGTGTGATTTGGGGTAATTTTCATATTTGGTCTCTAACTTAGACAAACCCTGTAATATGTTTTATTTGCGCCATTAGTCCTTATCAAACTTAAAATAACTATTTTGAGTCATTTTAAGACTTATCAGACTTAAAACGACTTAAAATGTATATTTTTATTTTGTTAATTCTTTATTATTATTATTTCAATTATTTTTAACTAAAGTAAACTGTTGAAAATGGGACCTACCGGTCCACCCCACCTTAATCCTGTTCTCATTCCCAACACCACATCATGTCACCATCTTTGACCACAAATCCAGTTCTTTGGCACCAGCTTTGGCCATAGATCTAGTACCATATAAATCACACACCCCAAACTCAACACAAATCTAACCATAAATCTACCTAACGTTCAACAATAATTCTGAAATAAATCTAAAATTAAACATGTACCTCAAATCAAAAACCAAAATCGTTGATACAAAAATCATAATTGCAAAAATCCCAAATACAATCCTATGTGAATTAACTAAAGAGACAAGACTATGCCATTCAAACTCGATAGTTTGACCGATAATTAGAAAAATTGTAACAAAAAGATTTGAGATTTAACAATGTAACGAAGGTGGCTTGGGATTCAACGTAACTGCATCTAATATTCTCCCTTTGATTTTGTCGTTTTAGTGGATCGGAGGGGTCTAACTTGAAGCTTTCCAGTCATTCCCTATCCACCCCGACACAATTCGAAGTTCCGGGAGTCATTATCAAAAGTGAACCAAGAACAATATATTCCATTGACATGTTTTATTTTCTCACTGTCATATGAACTTTCCCGTTCCCGATCTCCACATATATTTCCACGTTTACAAAAGTAGGGTTGGATGGAATGGTCATGTAGTTTAGCTCTTTCTGCCTAGGTTATAGATTCATGTAGCACCATGTTTACAAAGGGATAAATGATCTGTTTTTGCTCCCAATTAAAAGAAGATAATAAGATATCATTCATAAAAAATATTCCTTATAGTGTTACATAAAACATTGTCATTAAGATTAAATATCGGAAGACTTTATATTTTCAAAGTAGTTTAAAAATTGTAATGTTGATGTTGCTGCAATTAAGTTGGGTTCTTTTCTGATAATCTTGGAAAACATTAATAAAAATGAGTAAAGGAAAACACTTAGTGAGCCTACATAGAACCCACCCATTATATTAATCATATACCTCCAAATAATACATATGTTCACACAACTCCAAATAATACATAGGTTCACACAACATACGAATCCTTATATATACTACACACACTAAAGAGGATTGATTACACATCCATATCATGACAAGGGAAGACTAATCACACCATTGTCGTGCTTGTCTTACCTCTATCTGATTCTGCAAAGTATATCCCCAGTTAGTCAATCCCTTTCTCCTATACCTATATATAAAGACTGGTCACACTAGCGTCACGACCGTCTTCCCCCCAATGGATTTCATGAAGGATATCCTCAGTTAGTCAATCCCTCTAACTTATACCTATATATGAATACTGATCACACTAGAATCATGACCGTTTCTCCCTCTAACTAATTCCGCGAAAGATATCCTCAATTAGTCCATTCCTTAAATCTATTTTTACTTTACTGAAGAGGGTATCCATGGAAAATAATTAACATAAATAGGCAAAACTAACATAATAAATAAGTTAGTGTAACTCACCTGAAAAATACTTGAATAGGTAACTACAATTCAACTGGCGAGCAGGCACACCAAGCACGTATTAACATATAGTATTATTTCTAATTAATAACAATGGAATCTAGTAACTAATAACTAGATCCTTCGGTAATCCCATTTATATTTTCTTAACAACAAGCATGAGTATATTTTATATCGAATTATCCTTATACGAAAGTATAATTTATTCGACTGACGAATGAATCGGAAACCAACAAACATAACCTCCACACTTAATCCTTTTCTTGTCAAACTAATCTAGTGCTTTAGCACTTCAACAACGAGCTCAAGAACGAGAAATCAAATCACAATGGAGAGAGAGAGATAGAGAGAGAGAGAGTATGTGTGTGTGTGTGTGTCACACCCCCAAACCAAGGATGGCGGAAACGTCCGGGGGTGTAGGACTTCATGTATAGTATCATAACAACATTTGCAATAGTGATTATAGTAAACACAACCAACATAGTTATAATTGAAAGAGTTACATCATTGTATGAGTTTTACATGTTTCCAAATCAATTACATTATGTTTACAAAAGAAATGTTTGACGCCTTAACGTCCCATCCTCAATAGCACTTGGTTACCTATTTAGTGATTTCCTGAGAATACATTTACATAACTATGTCTATCATGCCTTATCTTGTGTTATTTGTAATGAAACAGGACTCTTACAAATCCGTGAGTATTTTCTTTTATATAAACATTCCACAAAAGAAAACATAGGTAAAATATGAAACCATAAAAGATTAACACTTTGCTCAACATGTTACAAAGTGTGATGAAAGTTGCAAGCTGTCAACTTGTTTTTAACATTTTTGTACTGTTTTGGAAAAATCACAGAAAAATCATATGACGTCGAAAACTAAATCCTAAAACTCTGGGAGCTTAGAAAATGTGTCTAGTTTGTTCATAAATTTTATCATGATTTTTAGATGTCTCTAACTTGTGAGAAAATGTCCATATTCACAGACTGATCCAGATTTGTAGCTACAATGATAGGCAGTTTTGTAAAAATCGCCATAAATTGTGGAAAAATATTATGAACATGTGAAAGTAGTCATTTTAAAGGTATAAACCTGAAATATTTGCATCTAATATAGTTTTGAAAACTAAAATGTTTAAGTTGACCAAAACAGTCCGTGAATGGAGTTAAACTTTTCTGATGAAAGATGTTGGATAAGTTTAGTTATGTTCTTGGTGTTTTAACTTGTATCCCCCCCCCCCTAAAACTTAAGAAAACATGAAAAGATAGGGGTATGAACTCACCTTATATGATTTTAGTGGATGATTGTTGAAGAAGAGAAGGGTTCAACTCAAGAACACTTGGAGGATTGCTTTGAAGATTCGAGAATCTAACACCAATGGATGGAATTTGTGTAAGCAATCTATGATTGGATTAGAAGGAAGTGTAATAATCACAAGGAAGATTATGATACTTACCAAATGAAGAATAAAAACCTTGGAATGTTCTTGAAATTCTTGGACTTGAGAGAGGAGAGTTGAGAGAAAAAGGGGTTTGATCTTTTGGTGGAATGAGTGAAGTGTGAGAAATAATGGTGGGTGTTCCAGCTCTTAGAACGTGGCAATGGCTGGAAAATGATGAGAAAGTACAAGGAAGTGACTAGGTATGGTGGGGAGGGGTGTGGGTTGGTCATAGAGTGGGTATTGGTGGTTGCTTGTGTCGTAAACTAAAGAAAAGTCAACACTCCACCCTTTGTACTTCACCCACTCTTCTTGGATAAGATTTATCCCCAAAAACGTGATTAATTAATAAATATGGGGTCTTATATGTTAAAATAAAGTTTTGGGTGAAAATTTCACGTTAAAATGATGAAAAACGGGCCTAAAATGCTAAAAATATTGAAAACCTGACAAAAGTGGTCAATTTCCGAAATTCTGGGCCGGAGGTTCGGTCCCAGCCCTTAGAACCGAAAGTAGATGGGGGAACCGAGAGTACGGTTCGGTCTTGGAAGAGGAACCGAGAGAAGGGGAAGGAGAACCGAAGGTGCGAAGGGAAGGAAAGGAGTCGAAGGCGAGGCTCGGTTCATGCGAGTTTCGGTTCAGGCGAGGCTCGGTTCTAAGAAGGTTTCGGTCTTAGGAGGTTTCGGCTCTTCCTAGTTTCGGTCCGAGAGGCTTCAACCCTTAAAGGAAGGTTTCGGTTCTTTAACGCTATTTTACTCATTTTTACCCCGTTTTAAGCGGTTTTCGACCCGGTTAAGGGTCGGGATAACCCAAATGTTTACAAAAAGTCACGAGAACGTTTGAGAGAGATTTCAAATAGAGAGATATAGAGTGAAAACGATTGAGAGAGGTTTCATTTGTGACATCTTTGAGTGTCCATCTTCGCAACGCAAGGTCCATAAACCCCGTTAAACCATGTTTAAGGGTCCTAGACACTCCCAATGAGTATGCAACATTGTTTTATCTGTTTGGTTCATTACTTACCGCAATTTTAGGTTAAGGAAATCTAGATATACGAACTTTTCAATTGATGATTTCTCATTAGAATTGCGAGTTGTATAGTAATTACATAGCGTAAACCCTAGTATACAAGGGTTAACTGAGTTGACCGGTTTGACTGGTTGACTTTGTTTGACTTTGAATTGACCATAATTTGACGGTTGTCACACACACATAGAGAGAGAGAAAGAGAAGTGTGAGTTGAAAAGTGAGATTTTGTGCCCTATCTATAGGCTAATTTACCATACGCAGAGCTGGACACGTCGCGTCCATGTGACACTCCCTAAGCCTTTCACGTGTCCCTCATCTGCTAACTCATCTCCCATGAGCATGACACGTCGACACACCACGTACGCCTAGAACCTGATGCGTGCGTACATATGACAAATTTCAACCTTAACTTCATTTGGTCATAACTTTCGCATACAAACTTTGCTTTTAACTTTTTTTATATCCATAGAATCGTTTTTGGGTGAATTACAACTTTCTTTTAGATTACCTTTGCTAAAAGGTAATATACTTTCACTTTCAATTTTATAAACAAACATTTATACTCTATTATCTTTAAAAGTGAAAACGGGCTGTTACAGTCTACCATGGTCTGACATTTTAAATCTTAGATTAAACATGTGGGGAAGAAATCACAATTTAGAAATTGTTGGTTGACGTGGTTGTCGGACGTCGGGTCCTACACAAGGTTGTTTGTAGGGATGAGCAAAAGGACCGAACCGGCCCGAACCGGACCGGAACCAGGAACCGGCTTCAGCCAAAATCAAGAACCGAACCGGCCCGGCAGTTCTACCGGTTCCCGGTTCCTACCGGTTCTTGTCGTGTCTTCAAATGTTGGAACCGGTCCTTGAAAAATAGCATCATACGGTTCCGGTTTTTGCCGGTTCTACCGGTTCCGGTTATATTGGTTCCGGTTCCTGCCGATTTCCGATTCCAAAAATCCACAAAAATAACGTCCTGGTCCCGGCCCGACCGGTTCCATCGGGTTCCAGTTCCGGTGCCGGTTCCGGTTCCGGTACCGGTTCCCCGGTCCATATGCTCATCCCTAGTTGTTTGTTCGCTTTGTTGCAATGAACTTGAGGTGGGTTGTGGTTATCGCCGGAGACTATGGTTGGGCAAAGGTCGTCGATTTCGAGTAAGATGGTTACCGGTTGAGAGGAGAAGAACGACAGATGTTCGATTGTTTAGGGTAAAAGGGAGAAGATGATTGGAAATCTCTTTAGAAGGTAAAAGGGTGGGAGGGTGGGCCAATGGGTTTTATATTATTTTATTTTCTAATTACATTAAAAATAATAAATAAATAACATAAAAAAATAACTAACACAAAATAATCGTTTTATATTTGGTAGGGACTAACGTAAAAAATATACTATTAAAATTGTCGGAATTAATAAAAAAAATTATAG
Organism: Lactuca sativa; assembly: GCF_002870075.4. Lineage (NCBI taxonomy): Eukaryota > Viridiplantae > Streptophyta > Magnoliopsida > Asterales > Asteraceae > Lactuca > Lactuca sativa. Next base: position 334,861,446 of record NC_056626.2, on the reverse strand, counting down.
ACTAAAAACCATCGCTTCTAATTTACTCAAATACTGTATTTATAAGCATTTTATTTGGCATGAATCCAAAATCCATTTGACCTGGCCTCGAACTCTACTTATAGTCTGACTACGTGTGATTTGGGCTTGAACTCAGTTGACTTAATTACAAATATAAACAGCATAAATCTCGACCCTTCATATCTTTCTGACACAAAAAGGAAAGAGAGTGATCATGGAGGAAGGGCTGTTGCCGACTGCAAAGCAACCACGTCGGAGATGGAAGGTTATATTGGCCGAGGAGGTGAAGAAAACGTCTTACATCGCCTTGCCAATGGTGGTGGTGACTGTGTCGCAAAACCTTCTGCGGGTGGCCTCCATGTCAATGGTTGGTCATCTTGGTGAACTTGAACTCGCCGGCACCGCCGTTGCTACTTCCCTCACAAACGTCACTGGCTTCAGCCTCCTTGTAAGTCCTAATGTCTCACTTCCTTAAAAGAATCTAAAAAACTATACTCAAAACGATGATTTTTTTTTTTTTTTTTCTTTCCTACTCTTGTTCGTTGGCGCGTTTGAAAAATATATGAAATGCGATCTTAATTTATAAGCTTTAAGTTGCTAAGAATTAAGATTAAGTTTCAGCAATTTAGACAACTCTTCAGTTTAATGTTCAAATCCACAATCTTTTATTAAAATAAAGTAAGGAAACTAAAAAAAGATAGGTTGAATCTTTCCGGGTCCAAATGCATTTAGTAGATGTGGAAAACTAATAAATATCCTACAAATAATTGATGGTATTGATATATAATCATTAATTAATTATTACTAGCATTTATTAGAGCTGACTTCACTATACCAAAATATATAAAAGAAAAAATTAGAAAAAAAAAACAATATTAACATGTATATTATTGACGACATACTATAAATGTTTTGAACTTGCTTAGGATCGCCTCTTTGATAATAAATCTTGAACGTGCGAACAATATATTAAACATGTAAGATGTAAGATTTTGAATCATATTCATTCAATATAAAATTTATATCTCAAGTTCTCAACTACTAATGGTATTGAATCATAAAACGACAGCTATTTTTTAAGAACGTAAAACTTTAGTTCGTTTTCACCGAACAAATAAATAACTATTGGAAAACTGTAGAAAAAAGAATCACACTGAAATAGTTTTGATCGGTCCAAAACGGGTTTGGTTACGGCAATAAGCCATATTTGATACATTTGTTGGTATGTTTGTTGATCTATAAGGTTACTTGTTATACTTATACTCCGTATTCCATATTCCACTACTTTAGAATCGCATCACTCCCCATCTCCATTTCCAAATCTATATTATACATTTGTTAGCCCCCAACATTTTTATCCCCATTTGTTATTATTATTATTATGATTATTTTTAGTTTTATCCTTTGGTCTGTCACCAATAACTACTTTAAAACGAAATAGCTTAAAATGGAAAAGATGAAAAAGGAAAGAGTCGAAGTGGTGACTTCTTAGGGGCGGGGCGTGTTAGCTGGTGAGCAAAGAGATCTCTTTGTTATTGCATAAAAACCTATTAAATTGTGCCAAACCAACGTAATTCGAATCAACAAGCTACTTATTCCTATAATAAGTATATTTTATCAAAGTACAATATCCTAATAGAAATTAATTTGAAGGTATGTGTTTTAATAAGAAACTATGAAAATACAAAACTATAATAACAAAAAAAGAACATTCAATGTTATTTCTAGCATTTAACCCTTAAAACTCTACTGGCATCTCATTTACTTGGTTTCCCAACAAATATATCATTAGAGATAACCAATTGTTTCTTAGATGAATTATAAATTTTAACAATTTTGATTGTTTTGATTGACTCAAGGTGTAGCATGTCACATTGTTTATTAGATGAGTTAGATTTTTTTTTTCAAACACCAGTAATACAAATTAGAGAGTCATTGACTTACAAGCTAACATGCCATGTCCTTCAAGGAGAAACGACAGTTTTGACTTTTGTCTTCAAACACCAGTAATACCAATTCATGATTGTCTAGGGGATAAAATGATTTTTTTTTCTAAAAATAGTAGAAAATGGGAAAATGTTTGGTCTAAATGTAAACTTATACATAAATGTTAGGGTAAATGATGAAAAGATATTTCATGTCATCCAAACTGACACGTCATTATGAACTATTAGTGACGGACCAAGGGACCAAACATAAACAGTTTTCCAAAATACAATGACATATAAGGATTAAGACAAAAGTCAGGGATAAAACTGATACATAGGGGTGGGTTCAATAGAAAACACATGTAAGATCCCAAAAGTCATGGAAAAAATTTTCATCTTAAACCTCTAATCACAACCATAACTGTTTACAAAACATTGTTTCCAAAGATAATAATCACATATCAGAGTGTCCCAAAATTAAATGTCATAAAATCAGAAGGATGTGCACGATCACACCTTTGCTTTTCCCCGGTCATCTGAAGTACTTGAAACATAAAAAACTTAAACCGTAAGCCAAAGCTTCGTGAGTTTCCCCCAAATACCACATAACAAAACATATACTGGTTCTACAACCTCCTGCTTGGATTACCCCTGGCCCATAACCTTGCGGTTGGATTGCCCTAGTCCACAACATTTCGGTTGCATTGCCTAACACATACTGTGTCTACAACCTCCCGGTTAGGTTGCCCATATCTCATAACCTCTCGGCTGGAATTGTCCGGGTTTATTTACTGACAACACAAAGTAGTACAATCTCAACCCCACCACACTATGTTGAAATATATAACATATAAAACACATAGCAGCAACCAGATAATCATGTAGATCTTAGCAGATCACTATAGCATAGCAGTATTCCAAACTGGAATACACAATCTACTGGGCCGACATTGGTGCCTTCAACCCACAAGTTTAGTGAGGAAAACTAACCAATCTAAAACGATAGCAGAAAAGAACGCTGCTCTAACTGTCAACTCTAAGTGTCACCTACATAGAAATAGTGACCTAGAATCAATTCACAACTCAAAATATCTAAAATACCCCAAGGTCAACTTGGCCAAAGTTAAAGGTTAATAAGTCAACCGAGTCAACTCACGTTTAGTATGCTCAGCGTACACAGCTACTACATCCGGCGTATTACGCTTCTTGACTAGATTGTGTGTAACATTCCAAAATCGAGACCCAAAATTTTTTGTTTGAAAATATATTACTTATAAAAATATTCATCAAAAACAACATTACAATTCCTTTTACCACAAAATCATAAGTCATAAGTTTCAAAAACATTCTGACGAATAGTATAATATCAGAGTACAAACCCCATGCTTCTCAAATGCGGAAATCATGTGCAAATGTGTGATGCGTTGCTACACCGCCAGCTCCTTCCCCTTAGATGAAGAGATACCTGAAACCAAAATTAAAAACTGTAAGCACAAAGCTTAGTGAGTTCCCCCATCATACCCATACCAAATAGTGCATAATCCTCGGTATCTTTCAACCGGTAACCGTCAGGCATAGCCAGGAGCTGGACTCCCCCTCGGTATCTTGCAACCGGTAACTGGGAACTAACCTACCCTTCGGTATCATTCAACCAGTAACAGGGAGCTAACCTCCCCTTCGACATCCTTCAACCGGTAACCAGGGACTATCTCATCCCTACTACTGCTAAGACACATTAAACACAATAATCATATCAAGCACATTAATCATATCAAGCACAATAAGCATATCACATATGAGTCCTAGATAATTATCACAATGACAATCATCTATCCAACACTCTCACTTGTGGGCCGGCATTGTGGCCATAGACCCACCCCTACTAGAAGAAAACTCACCCTGAAGTCATGTGGTGTCTGCACTGATCTCAGTGTGGAAATCGACCCTCCCCGACTTCTCAATCCCTACACGACAACTCTTCTAAGTTATCAACTCAGACTCGTAACCCTTACAAGGTTCACTCAGTCCAAGTCAAAGTTAAAGTCAAATCTATGGTCAAATTCAACACCTGGTTGACTCGACTCGCCGAGTGAGCCCGTCAACTCGTCGAGTCCCAATATCCACAAAATGTCATAATCTCGTCCCTACTCGTCGATTCTAGTAAGAGCTCGACGAGTTCGCCTTCAGCAACACATCGGACAATCTTCAACTGACTCGCCGAGTTCGTCCTTGAACTCGCCGAGTTCATCTTCATCCATAAGAAGACGTTCAGGCTATGACTCGCCGAGTTACCTTTGAACTCGCCAACTCCGTCTTCATGTGGCTAGGACATTGCCTTGAACTCGTCGAGCCTGTTCATCCACTTGTCGAGTCCTATGATTTCCAGGTCCCTAGTGAACCTAAACAACTGGGGGAACCTTCGATCTTAACAACTGGTTCAAAACAGAAAGGATTTTGTGGAAAATACACCCCGAATCGCCGAGTCCCAAGAACGACACGCCGAGTCCCTCTATGTACAAAACTATACAATCGATTATAAAGGCTCTTAACGCGTCAAAACCATAGATCTAGTCTCCTAGGGTCCATTTTATACGTAAAGCTTCAAACTTGGTGTACATGCATGGGGCCTTTGGCTCAAAAAGCCTTAAAAAGTGGTCTACAAGATGCATAGGGCTCTCATGGGCATAAAGTTGGCACCTTTATGCCATGAGAACTCCATATTACACCCCACAACCCAAAAATAGCTTAGAATGCCCTAAATATACCAAAAACCAAGCCCTAAAGATGATTAAACACCTGGAAAGTCAAGATAAAAGCTTTTTACCTTAAATGGGTTGGAAATAGGCAACAATCTTTGGATCTTCTAGTTTTAACTTGAACCTCCAAGCTCCTTGCCTCTTCTCAAGCTTCACAATCCACCAAAAATGCACAAGAATGGCCTTAGAACACTCAAACAAGGCTACAGTTTCAGGCTAATGTCTTCTGGAAGTATAAGGGACGATGGAGGCTGAGATAAGTTGTTTAAATAGGGTGCAAACCCTCAAATTTAGGGTTTCACTCGAAGAGCATCTACTCGCCAAGTCGGTCTCCCAACTCGTCGAGTAAGTCACTTAAACTTCCTGCAGATCACGAGTCTACTCGACGAGTTGGGCCCCCAACTCGTCGAGTCCCAGAGAAAATATAAGCATTAATTGAATTAAATACATACTAGGAAACAAGTGTTACATTGTGGGGTCTTAACCTCGTAGGCACAACGTACCATCATGTATGTCCAACGTACGCGTCTGGCAACTTTCCTTTCTAATAAGTGCTTCATCCATTAAGAGACTTCGTCCAAAACCCATATCTAGTTCCTTATAATTTCCTAAGTCATAAAGTTTCCAATTTTATTACTTTCCAAGGCTATAAAGTGTCTAATAACTAAACCCTAACTTATTGCAAACACAATCACCTCATATCTCATGCATGAAGAAAGGAAAGGAACCAAGATCATATTTTTATGATTCTAGACACCTAAAAACGCAAGGAAGGACACCCCTTATGCTTGGAGTAATCTATACGCATGAACACCAAGAAAAGGGTACCAAAAAGCATAAAGCTTAAGAGCTAACAAGATCCAAGGCAAATAAACATAAAGGTTTGAACTTTATACCTCCAAAGGCTGAATATATAAGGTGAATCCACTTCCTTCTTCCTCCTTCAAGAACACCATCAACGCACTCTAAGCCTTAAAATGCTCACAAAGGTGGATTAGGGTTTGCAAGGTATGAAATAGGGCTGAAGGCTGATGAGGGAAGGAGTCTTGGGGAGCTAATGATGCTTATATAAGGTCCAAACCCTAAATATTAAGGTTTAGGCATCAGCCACATATGCCCAACGTACATTGAGTACACCTAGCGTACTAGGTTGCCCAACGCATTTTCTCTTTAAGGACCAAGGGACTACTTTTGCAAACCATTTTCATAATAAGGGCATAAATGGAAAGTTACCTGCATAATGGATGTTACGATTCTCCCCCACTTGAATAAGACTTTGTCCTCGAAGTCCAGTGCTATGAACAACTCAGGGTAGTGCTCCCACATCTTCGCATTTGGTTCCCAAGTCCATTCGGAACACTTCTGATGCTGCCACCAAACGTTGGCCAATGATACGTCTTTGTTGCGCAAGGCTTTGTCTTCCTATCCCGAATAACCACTGGTCTCTCAACATAATTCAGGGTATCATCAACCTGAATATCATCCAGAAGAATAATCTTTTAATCATCAGCCACACACTTCTGAAGCTGCAAACATCGAAGGTGTTGTGAATTTGTCTGAGCTCCTCGGGCAGATCCAATCGATAGGTTACCATGGTAATCACTCGAAACAACCCAATATATTGGGGGTCCTAACTTTCCCCTCTTCCCATTGAGTATTACATCCTTCTAGGGTGATACCTTCAGTAAAACCATGTCACCAACCTGAAATCCAACTCGGATCGATGCCTGTTGGCATAACTCTTCTGCCGACTCTGTGTTGTTTGTAGTCTCTACCTGATCTGCTGAATAAGATCTGTTGTCTGAAGAATTACCTCGGTCTTCCCCGTGACCCTGTGATCGACCTCTCCCCAACAGACACGGGTACGACATTTCCTCCCATAAAGAAGCACAAATGGTGGCGCACCGATACTGGAGTGATAATTGTTGTTGTAAGAAAACTTAGCTAGGGGAAGGTAGAAGTCCCAACTCATACCGAAATCTATGAGACAAGATCTCAACATATCCTTAATTTTTTAATGTTCCTCTTGCTTTGGCCATCAGTCTGCGGATGATAATCAGTGCTAAAATGTAACCTCGTGCCCAGTTCCTCATGGAACCAATGCCAAAATTGTGAAGTGAATCGAACATTCCGAACTAATAGAATAAAAACCGAAACACCATGTTTGGCGATCATCATGCGCACATACACATCGTCTAATTTCTTTGTCGAGGAGCTCTCTTGAATAGCTAAGAAGTGGGCACGCTCAGTCAGATGGTCCACTATAACCCAAATCGCATCAAACCCCTTAGTCGTCCGAGTTAACTTGGTGATGAAATCCATGGTGATCTGTTCCTATTTCCACATGGAAACCTCCAAAGGCTGAAGCTTGCCATGTGGCCTCTAGTGCTCGTTCTTCACCATCCGACATGTCAAGTACCTCTCAGCATACCAGACTATCTCTCTCTTCATGCATGGCCACCAATAACTAAGTCTCAAATCCCGATACATCTTTGTGGCTCAAGGGTGTATCGGAAATCTAGAATTATGTGCCTCCTCCAATATAGTCTGTCTAATCCCACCGAAATCTAGCACCAAAACCTGTCCGCACCAGGTCAACAATACATGACTATTCATAGAAAACATGTCAATCTCGCCCGTAATTCTCTCCGGTTTCCAATTTTCCTTCTTCACTCCCTCGGCCTGAGCCTCCATAATAAAATCCAGAAGTGGCGAATCAGTCAAAATCTTCATACGCAAGCTTAGAATTAGCCGACTTGTGGCTTAAAGCATCCACAATCACATTTTTTTTCCACGGGTGGTACAAAATCTCACAAGCATAATCCTTGGCCATTTCAAGCCACCTACACTATCTCATATTCATATTCGGCTGATTCATGAGCTATCTCAAACGCTTGTGGTTCGTGTAGATGGTACATCGGACCCCATACAGATAATGCCACCATATCTTGAGAGCAAACACCACTTCTCTAAACTCCAAATCATTCGTCGGATACCAAACCTCATGCAACATCAGCTGTCAAGAAGCATAAGCAATAATACTCCATCACTACATAAGAACTACCCCCAGACTAGTGATGGAAGCATCACAATACACGAAAAAAATCCTCAACACCCTTAGGGAGAGTCAATACAAGGGCGTCACATAACTTCTATCTCAATGTCTCGAATGTACCCTGCTACTCACGCCCCTAGCGAAAATCCACGTCCTTCCTCGTGAGACGAGTGAGGGGTACAACAACCTTGGAGAAATCCTGAATGAATCTCCGATAATACCCTACTAATTCCAAAAAATTTCTAATCTCCGAGGGAGGCTTCGGAACCTCCCACTGCATAACAACCTGAATCTTGGCTGGCTCAACCAAAATTGTTTTCTGGTTAACAAGGTGTCCTAAAACTAGACCTCCCGTAACCAACACATACACTTCGAGAACTTGACATACAACCGTTTCTGCCTAAAAACTCCCCAAAAAATCTCGAAGGTGCTCCTCCTGCTGTTCACTGATCTTGGAATAAACCAAGATATTATCGATGAAAACAATAACTAATCCATCAAGCATTAGCCTGCACACTCGATTCATCAAATCAATAAATGTCGCAGGAGCATTGGTGAGCCCAAACAGCATCACCACAACCTCGTAATGACCATAAGGAGTCCAAAACGTCGTCTTTTTTAATTCCTCCTCTCTGACCCTCATCTGGTGATACCCTGACCTGAAATCGATCTCGGAGAACCAAGATGCACCCTGCAGCTGATCGAAGTGATCATCAATCCATGGAAGTGGGAAGGTTATTCACTGTCAACTTGTTTAACTCCTGATAGTTAATACACATGCGGTGAGACCCATCATTCTTAGTCACAAACATGATTGGTGCTCCCCATGGATAACTGCTCGGCCTGATAAACTGCTTGCCCAAAAGTTCCTGAAGCCGAGTGGACAACTCCTACATCTCTGGTGCTGCCAATCGATACGACGCCTTAGCAACCAGGGCTGCCTCGGGGACCAAATCGATCCTGAACTCCACCTGAAGCCGAGTGGACAAATCGATCCTGAACTCCAAACCTGCTCAACCAGTCCATCCCTACTATCATGCACACATCGCTCATGGGGATAGGGATCAGGTCAATCGGGTAAGACACCCCAAAAATCTCCAAAACACAACCTTGAGCTCTATGCAGAAACCCCATGTTTGATGACGATAGAACCCTGTAATGGACACTCCAACTCTCCAAGAGTCATATCAAAACTCCTACTGAGAGATTGAGATATAAAAGACCGACTAGCACCCGAGTCAAAAAGCACAAGAGCATGCAAGAAGTTCACTAAGAAGCTACCTATCAGAATCATAAATATAAGCATCCCATAAAAAAATCTGACATAATAATAAATGAAAAGATACTAGTAACGATATCCAGTGCTGCCATGGCCTCCTCTGTTGTGAGCTGGAACGCCCGACCTCGAGCCCTCGGGGGCTCCGCCTTACCCTGGCATCCATCCTTCATCCTCAAGGTAGAAGTAGCTGATGCCCGTACGGGTATGGCAGCAAGAAATGGAAACTGGGCCTTGACATGGCCTACCTGCTCATAATGGTAACAAATCTTGGAAATCAGTGGCCGAGCCTGTTGGCGATAGTCCTTTGCATAATGTCTCTCCTTGCCATATTTGTGGCACCTAGAAGAAGATCAGAAAACACCCTCATGAACCTTGCAATACTTTCCATAAGTACAACCCCTCTGTCCTCCAGAACATAAATAGTGGGCTTGAATTGTTTCGTTGTCGGTTGGGACTGAACTGGAGCATGATGCTACTTCCTCGTCTGGGTCTCTATCTCAATCTCTCGTCTCTTCACGACGTCCTGAAGCTCATCGACGATACCGTATTGTTAGGTGGACACAAACTGTCGGATAGCTATCTTGAGCATGCTCAAGTACCTAGTCATCTGGGCCTGCTCCGTAGCAGCAAACTTAGGGCAGAAAAGTGATGGGCTTTACAGGCAATAACACGGATAAATCCTAATACACTTTCGGGTACATGAAACCTATTAGATCTAGTCATAACACTATTGAAGTAACATTCTATTGAAAAACACAAACCCTATAACCCTAGCTAATTTCGAAATTCATAAACAAGTTAGGGATTGCATACCTTTTTTTATTGTTGTAGTAAACAATCAAAAAATCCTTCTTGAAAACCTCTTCAAAGCTAGCACTAGAAATCCCGTGCCTCTGATGGTTCACACCCAAATCCTAGCAACTAGGTAACTTGAAGAGAGAAGAGGATATGGGAAATTTTGGCTGGCTCTTAGCAATAAGAGTTTTGATAGAAATTTAGAGGCTAATGGTTCCTCTGTATAGCTGATAGGAAAACCTTAGATAACCCTTACCTGATTAAAATAATAATATCTTAAATCAAGTAATTATCTGGTTATCTCCAAGGGATATTCTAGGAACCTAAGGAAGCCTCTAATTTTTGGCCATCTTAGGACTATTCTACAATCCCCCTCTTGTGTAACTATTGAATAATTACATCTTAGGTCCTTGCACTTTTAATTAATCCAATTAATTTGTTATTAATTCTTAATTATAATACTATTTGTAATTAATATATTATTCTCATAACATATTAATAAATTCATTAATTTCTATTTCTTAATCATATAATAAATAAATGAAGCATTCTCTCTCTCTCTAAAAATTATCCTATTTAACTACCAAGTTTTAGGGCAACCCAGAAGAATTTGATTTAATAATTCAATTACATACCAATTTAGTTATTGGCTTAGACACCTAATCCAACAGTCTCCCACTTGGATATCTCTATAACTACAATTTTGTAGTATATAACTTCTAAATGATTAGCAAACGGTGCTTTCAAAAGTAACTCCAACCTTTGATCTGATTAATCATTAGTCCTAAGATAAGTGATCAAATATTTCTTCATTCTACAAGATATCATATGGACACGAGACATATATTAGAATCAATCTCATTTTCCAAAATTTTGTTACCCGATTTTCTGATTTGTAATAACCTCATAAGACTTCTAATTGAACTCATCAATTTAGTACTAGTTGGGCCCAACACTATGAGTCAACACCAAAACACCGAGGGGCCCAAAGATATCGCTTTTCCTATTAGGGGAAACGGAACAAATAAACTTTGACTCATATGCTTGCATCCTTTACTCACCAAATCGTACATGACACTATGTTTTATAACACCAAGTTACTGATGCGTTTTCGCAATACGAATGTACAAACGACTTGTAAATTACAACTCATATATCTCCATTTTAACAATATAAGATATTATCGCCTCAAAATTACTCGTGATAGAATCCATGAAGTAATTCTCTGAGCATGGGCTTATCCAATACTCAAATCTCCATTTTCTAAGTACTCATGAATGTTGTAACAACACAATTGCTATGTCTAAAGTCCTTATATAATTTACATTCCAATTCAGGACAATCTTCAATCACTACTTACTTCCTAAAGTATGAGCGACTATGGAGTTTAGAATAATCAAATTGTTCAGGAAGTAAAACATGCAAAATGAAACAGAAGAGTAAATAATTGACAAAGGCAGTTAACAAAATCATAAATAGTCTTTATTACTCAATCACCAAAATCAATAACATTTATTTTATTACAAGTTTCAAACTGATCATCTAACTACTAAAACTAATATCATATCTCAAACCAATGCTCCTAGCATGTTGACTATGTTTAACCCTATTGAGAGCCTTTGTGAGAGGATCTGCAGGATTGTCTTCTAAAGACACTCTCTTTAATATGAGATGAACTTCTTCAACTCTATGTATGATATAATGACACTTTCTGTCAGTATATCTTGATTTACCATGATCTATCAGTTCTTTGGTCAAAGCAACTGCCCCTTCATTATCACATAAAAGTTCTCTTGGCTCTTGAATGGTCTGAACTACTCTGAGATCACTAATAAAGTTATTTAGCCAAGCCACTTCTTTTGATGCCTCACTCACTGATATGTACAATGATTCACAAGTAGAATCAGCCACCATGTCCTTCTTGGAACTTTTCCAAGTGACTGCTTGTACATTTAACAGAAACACCTAGACAGGTTGAGAACCAAGATTGTCTCTATCTATTTGAAAGTTGACGTCACTATACCCACTTACTCTCAATGTATCACTGCCACCAACGACTAGAATCATATCCTTTGTCATTTGCAGATACTTGAGAATATTCTTCAATACTATCCAATAACCTCTGCCATGATCTCCCTGAAAGTGACTGACAATGCTTAAAGAAAATGACACATCAGAGCTAGTATATGTCATGACGTTCATGATCGATCCTACAACCAAAGCATATGGGACTCAAATCAAATCCTTTCTGCTATCTCTTCATCTGTACTAGGGATTTGAGTCTTACTCAACTTGACATTACTCTGAATAGGTAACTCTCCTTAAGTTTCATTAGCTCCTGAATGGTCTGAATTACTTTGAGATCACTGATAAAGTTCTTCATCCAAGCCACTTCTTTTGATGCTTCACTCACTGATATGTACTCTGATTCACAAGTAGAATTAGCCATGATGGCCTTCTTGGAACTTTTCCAAGTAACTACTCCTCCATTTAACAGAAACATCTACACATATTGAGAACCAAGATTGTCTCTATCTGTTTGAAAGCTGACGTCACTATACCCACTTACTCTCAATGTATCACTGCCACCAACGACTAGAATCAGATCCTTTTTCATTCACAGATACTTGATAATATTCTTCAATGTTGTCCAATAAGATCTGCCAAGATTTCCCTAAAAGCGATTGACAATGCTTAAAGAAAATAACACATTAGAGCGAGTACATGTAATGATGTTCATGATCGAACCTACAACCAAAGCATATGGGAGTCAACTCATTTCTGCTATCTCTTCATCTGTACTAGGGATTTGATTCTTATTCAACTTGACATTACTCTAAATAGGTAACTCTCCTTTCTTGGAATATTCCATACTGAACCGTTTTAGTACCTTATCCAAGTATGTACATTCACTAGGACCAACCAGTCTTTTCTTTCTATCCCTTAAGATTCTTATCCCAAGAATATAGGCTTTGTCTCTTAGATCCTTCATAGGAAAACACTTTCCATGCCAAGACTTTACTTCTTGCAAAGTTGGAATGTCCTTTCCTATAAGGAGTATGTCATCAACATACAATACTAGAAAGGTTACTATACTCCTACTAGCCTTGACATACACACATGACTCATATTCACTCATATAGAAACCAAATTATTTGAAATTATCGTGGAAGCAAAGATTCCATCTATTAGACACTTGTTTCAATCCATAAATGGATTTATGAAGCTTACACACACTATTAGGAAAATTTGCATCTACAAAACCCTCTGGCTGACTCATGTAAACATCTTCAACCAACTTCCTGTTAAGTAAAAGCAGGTTTGACATCTATCTGCCATATTTCATAATCATGAAAGGCAAAAATGGTGAGCATTATCCTAATACACTTTATCTAGGCCACTGGTGTGAAAGTCTCATCATAGTCACTCCTTGGGTTTTGAGTAAAGCCCTTTGCAAGCAGTCGTGCCTTGAAAGTGTGTACCTTTCCATCAAGGTCGGTCTTCTTCTGGAAAATCCATTTGCAACCAACTTTATTTCGACCAGGTTCTTGATCAACCAAATTCCAAACACAGTTATCATACATGGATTTAATCTTCCTTTCTCTTGCTTCTTTCCACTTGGCAGCTTCAGGTTCTGCCATTGCTTCCTTGTAGTTAGCTGGCTCATCCAAATTTGCTAGTGTACAATCACTGGCAAACATGTCACTGTCTGCAGTTATATGGAAACCGTAGAACTCAGGTGGCACACTAACTCTACTAGATCAGTGAAGAAGTAATGATTGGTCAATGGGTTCAACTGGAGTCTCATCCTCTGGTTGAGTGCTAGTATCTTTTAAGGTTCCTTCATTTTTTAGCTCTTGAATCTCTTCAAGGTTGATTGTACTTCCACTATCCTCTTTTCATATGATCCCTCTCTCGCGAAAGACTCCTCTTCATGCTACAAAGATCACGTTCTCACTAGCTCTGTAGAACAAATATCCAAAAGACTTTTGTGGGTAACCAATGAAAATACATCTCTCACCTCTAGGTTCTAGTTTTTCATGATTCTCATGTGTAACAAAAGTTTCACAACCCCACACCTTGATATGTGCTAATGATGTAACTTTCCTTGTCCACATCTCGTGAGGATTTTTGGCAATCTTCTTGGTAGGGACAAGATTGAGGATATGTGCGACTGTCTCTAAGCATACCCCTAGAAAGAAATAGGAAGAAAAGCTTGACTCATCATGGAACGAACCATGTATAACAAGTTCCGATTACGCCTCTCAGCCACATCATTAAGTTGTGGTATCCTAAGAGGAGTCAATTGTGAAACTATTCCACATTCCTTGAGATAGTCGTAGAATTCGTTACTAAGATACTATCCGCCCCTATCAGATCGGAGCATCTTTATCTTCCTGCCTAATTGATTCTCGACTTCATGTTTGAACTCTTTGAACTTTTCAAAGGTTTCTAATTTATGCTTGATTAAGTAGATATAACCATATCTACTATAGTCATTTGTAAATGTAAAAAAAAATTGATTAGCATCCCTTGTGGTGGATCTGAAGGGTCCACATACATCTGTGTGTATGAGATCCAACAAACCCTCAACCATTTCAAAAGATCTAGTGAAACGCAATTTTGGCATCTTCCCTAAAAGACAAGATTCAAATTCATCATTTGGCCTTAAGTCAAATGATTCCAACACTCCATCCTTTTGGAGTTGGCAATGCGTTTCGTGTTAATGTGCCAAGACGAGAATGCCACAAGCATGCCTTGTCTAAACCGTTAGACGAATAAATATGAAATACACTATTACCTAAGCTATCAACACAAATCATAGTTTAATACACATTATCACAAGGTAAAGCTTAAAACGTAAAAATGCCATTCTTATAAAACAACATCGATCCATTCATATCACTAAACAAATATTGAAAACCTTGTCTAAAAAGTGCAGGAAAAGAAATAATGTTTCGTGAAATCTCTAATGAATAGCAACAATTAACTAAATTCAATCTAACATCACTACTAAAAATAAGACTATAAATTACAATCTTGGTAATAGGAGATTTCCTATTACCCATGATCAGATTCATCCTTCCATGCTCCACCTCTTCACTTTCTCTTAGTCCTTGTAAATCACCACAAATGTGAAAACCACATCCTGTAAGGAGCCAATACTGATTAGGTTGTGAGTTATTAGTGTGAATAGTGTAAATAACTGCCAACGATGGCTTTACTTTTCCATCCTTAATGTCCTGCAAGTACTTGGGGCAGCTTCGTTTCCAATGGCCCTTATCATTACAATAGAAGCAAATAGCCTCTTTGGGATCACTAACAGAAGGAATATCATAATTGGGCTTCGCTTTAGGGTCATTGCTAGATGAACCAACATGGGTCTTGCCCTTCCAGTTCTACTTAGAAGCACCTTTCCTTTTCTTTCCTTTGTTTTTCCCAATGGCAAGGACATAAGCATTTTTAGAGGTAGGAGTTTGATTCTTCTTTAATCCTTACTCAGCTGTTTGCAATAAGTCATGGAGTTGAGCCATTATGGTTTCTGTGTTGCTCAAATGATAAGCCAAAATGAACTGATCATAAAAAGGTGGTAAAGAGTTAAGGACCATGTCTATGGCTTTCTCCTCATCGAAATTCAAATTTAGCATGTCAAGGTGCTCCACATATCTTTGTATTCCTTGCACATGGTTGTAGACAGACTCTCCCTCGTTCAATTTGCAAGCCATTAATGCTTTGATGATCTCATACTTTTCTTGATGATATCTCTTGTGAAACTTTTCCACAAGATCCAAGTTCGTCTCGTATGGCCAATAGTCATAAAACTTTTGAAACTCAGGAATCATGGTGGCAACCATGATGCAAGCAACCTTAGTCGCGTCGTCATCATGTTTATTGTAGGAGGCTATTTCTTTAGGAGTAGCATTGGCCTCATTGATGCCAATGAGTTGTTTCTCAAGGACCTACTCTTTGCCTTCGTATTGAAGAGCCATCTTGACGTTGCATATCCAATCATTGTAGTTGGTTCCATCCAATGTCACCTTGGACATGATCCAAATAAGCGGAAAGTTGTGGTAAGAATTTTAAGGAACATAAGCATGACTTGAAGTAGAAATCTATAGAGAAAAGAAAGTAGTTTTAGTTTGATGATAATAATCCTTAATATTTTAACCAATAATTAATATTTAAGGCTAGGATCCAAAATAACAATTCACAACTAAGAACAGGGATTTCGTATTCTTATCACGAATTTATGAAGGTATGTGATGTGTATATTTTAATGTGCTAGTTTTTTATTTATAAATCCTAGTCTATCACATCTAAACACACTGTACAGGTAGTGAACCTGATCTAGCATAGTAAAGTTTTTATAAACAAGGGTGTCGAACACAAGGGGATGGTGGTCAATTAATTTGGAATTCTTGATTATAGATTACACAAAACACACAAAAACAATAAAGAAAGGGTGTTATTAAATTAAAACTCAAATAAAAACTTAACATCAAATATTGATAAACTGATTGGAAAACAAATCTATTTAAGTATTTTGGTTTTGACAAATTACATCTCAATTTAATGGCTAACTACTAATACAATGGATATTTATTCATTTTTCACCGATTCCTAATATGACTAGCATCATGGTCAGACTATTAATCCTTTGGTTTTAACACAAGTATTAATTCATTGATCAAGTGAACAAACCATCATGCAAATTTGTATTTAATTTGTATTAAGCAAGATTTGATCTTTATTAATAGTAATGATCATAAAAGTAAAATCATGCATAGAATGGTTATCTACTCATGCATATACATTAAAGTTTATAACTTTATTTCCTAGTCCTAGGTTTTGGTCCAACACTAGTCAAAATTACCAATGGTCATGGACAACTACGATTCAAATTAACACAGTCATAATGGTCATCTAGACTCTATTAATTAAGCAATAGGGAACAAAGTAACAATCGTTAACACATATGGATCTTGCAATCAAACTTGAAAAAATAAAGTAAATAAGAATAAGCAATCCAAATAGCAATTAAACCATAAACTCAAAGATTTATCAAATCATAAGCACAAAGTAAAAGGTTTTAACACCTAAATCAGAAAGTAAACACATAAAGGAATCACAGTGGAATGCTAATCATGGTCAGAACAACAAACACATCATCTTTGGCATGGATTCGCTCCCAAATCCTTCAGATCTTCACTCCTATCTGCTTAACGGCTTTCTGGACGCCTTCTAGACCCTCAAAACAGCATATGGTGTGTTTCTTATCGACCAAGGAAGTATAAAATTCGTAATCTCCTTTCTGGTCCACCCTAGATCGCAATATATAGGTTTTGAAACTGACTTATGAATGTTGGTCGTTCATGAATTACGCTGGGCATACGTTGTAAATCATCACATTTTCTAAATTTGCGACTCGACCGTGAATGTTGGGTATTCCCCCATTACGTTGGGTTTAATGGGCCTCTTCAACCACTTCTTCTCTTCTTTCAATTCAGCTCCAATTCTAGTCCTTTTTGCTTCATTTCCCCTCTAGCAACAATTAAACCTGTAAAATATAAATTTAAGCATTATAAGTACCTTTTGGTTCTAAATAGCATAATAACATAATATAAAATAATATGAAAACATCATGAATATATGTATAAAATAGACCATTATCAAATTACCTCACACTAGTCTTTTGCTTGCCCTCAAGCAAAACTAATTTTATTATATTATTACATCAAAATCCTAGTCACCAACATCGCACATAACAATCCATTTTGAGCCCATCCATTGCATCAAGACCCCATATATTTTTATCTAATTTTTGTGAGAACTTCCCCAATCCTAAATACTAACGATCCTCATAAACACTTCCATGTCAATTTGAACAACATTCATTTTTGGCATTCTTACCTCCTATGCCCTTTTATTTACCCCCTTTTCATCTCAAAAGTTATTGTCAAATGCCAAGTGACTCAACAAAAAGGAAAATAATATATAATATAATTATCCTAAAAATATAACTATACTTTTATTTGTTGCAACATTTTCTTTTGGAACTTTTTCTCTTTTTTCACTTTTTTCTCACTTTCTTTTTTTCATTTTTCATTTTTTTTTATATTTTCTCAATATTTCAGCTTCCTGTAATAACATATTAGCAAACAAGTAACTTAAACTTAAACTTAGTTGCAACTTTTACTAATACTATAGTTCGTGAGTTTCTAAAAGATTCATTGGAGTACTCGGAATACCTTAGGTCATTAATGGAGCCCATGACTTTCAATGCAACCGGTGTAACGATACTCTTCCTGTTTCGATCTGCGTTAACGTACTGCAGGTAGACAAATATATAAAAATATCTCGTGGGGAATACTGGCCAAGTCCCAAAGGTCACAAATTGGCTCCACTCATGAACTATTACTTTATTTATATAATAACTAGACTCAACAATATAGAAAAGTAAACAGATAAACTTGATAAACTGACTCACTTTATTTTGACAGAAAGGACCCCGGAGATAAATTAGTCACCAGTAAGCTTTTTATTAGATATAGGGTTTCCCAAAGCCAAAACTTTTACATCCCTCAAACTGGGCAAGGTCGTGTTTTTGTCTCGCGATTTCACTAGGACAGGTAAGCCACAAATATACTATAACATATTTTGGCTCGATTAAATATCAAGACTTGCATCGGATCGTTGCATACAACACTAACAATCTAGATGTCAATATAAAAATACATTTTTTTAAATGTACTTGAATTTCAAAATTAGACTATTTTTACAAGTCTTTCTAAAATTTTATAAATTCTATCCATTTTTCAAATTTTTAATCAATAAGCTTGTATTCTTATATTCGGCCCCCTACCCCACACTTATTTGATGCAATGTCCCTATTATATAGTTAAACAATTAAAGAACATAAAAATAAAGAGGGAGAAAAAGGAACAGGCTCCCCTGGGGTTGTAGTGACTTGATCGAAACAAATGGGGGCTTCGAAAAGTTGCTCCAAAATTGGCTGGAAGACTAGAAACTGGAATACTGCTTCTGAGCGTGTTGGAAAATAAGACCAATAACACCGATTTCTGGATTGTGGTGCAAAGAATTGAAAATTAATGCAATGTACAGTGAACACAATTTGGGAAGTTTCAACCACATCGTGTCTTCGAATGAGGAAAAATCAGAATCGCGAAAAAAAGCTTGGCCAGGACGTAGTAAGTGTTGACCACGTCGTGGTCTCTAGAATGGCAACTTCCTATCGCGATGAAAAACTCCCCCATGACATAGAAAAGTGTCAACCATGTCATGGCAGTCAGACCTAGTCGTGTTGGAATAAAACTCCATGGCATGGGAACAACTCTTCTATACCATAGGACTCGATTAGGTCAGGAACACCATTCTTAGAAAAATAATCCCTAACGGAATCGCCGTGCACCCCACACTTATTGAAAGTCATGGCTCACGATTGTCAACTTCAAACTCTCACACGAATTTTTCTCTTGTGATAAAATAGTAGTCGGACCTAGCGGCTGAACTTATTGAAGGCATCTAAAGGGCAAAAATTATGCAAAGATCTAAAACATCAAGAGCATGAACATGGAAAACAAAATAAAAAAAAATTCACTAAAATAACTAAAAATTAGCAAACCAAAATAAAAAACGGATATCACGATCACTCGTGTTCATCGAAATGAAGCTACAATTGTTGATTAAATCTCTTGCATGCAAGTTGTGGTTTGTGAAAAAAAATCTTTTGAGACCTATCATACTATTTCCTTTCTTTTGCTTGCACCATTAACTAATAAGTAGAACAAGAGTTGAATCAACTAGTCAATAGTGGCAAGAGTTCGTTCTTCCACTTAACCACCTGTACATGCCTTGCTATACTACGCCTCATGGATTGAGTTAGACAAATCACCAAATTAGTAGACTAATCAACTCAAGAATTCTCTAATCGCTTGCAATCTCGAAACCTATGCTAAAAGTAAAACCAAGCAATGCATATGATCACGAATTCCTACAAAATAACAAAAAAAGATTCC
This sequence comes from Lactuca sativa, assembly GCF_002870075.4. Classification (NCBI taxonomy): domain Eukaryota; kingdom Viridiplantae; phylum Streptophyta; class Magnoliopsida; order Asterales; family Asteraceae; genus Lactuca; species Lactuca sativa. The sequence continues at coordinate 334,841,596 of NC_056626.2, read as the reverse complement.
CGATAAGTGACATGTTATCAAATAAAATAAAACTAAAAATGCAAAAACAAATAACAAATAATCAAATAAAATAAATTAACTGAAAACCCTTCCCCGACAATGGCTCAAAAAACTTGTTGTGTATATTTTAATGCACTAGTTTGTTTTTTTCTTTTATTTTTTATTTTTTTATAAATCCTAGTCTATCACATATAGTCACACCTTACAGGCAGTGAACCTGATCGATCATAGTATAATTTTGATAAGCAAGGTTGTCGAACACAAGGGGAACAATGGTGAACTAATTTGGAATTTATGATTATAGGTTACACAAAAGACAAAAAGAAACTATAAAGAAGGGGTTTTGTTTAATTAAAACTAAAATAACAACCTAACATCACATATCGATAAACTGACTGGAAGACAAATCTCTTTAGGTATTTTGGTTTAGGAAAATTACATCTCAAAACAATGGCTAACTACTAATACAATGTATATTTATTCATTTTCACCGATTCCTAATATGACTAGCATCATTTTCAGACTACTAGTCCTTTAATTTTAACACAACTGTTAATTCATTGATCAAGTGAACAAACAATCATGCGAATCTTTATTTAATTCGTATTAAGCAATATTTTATGTTTATTAAACCTAATAGTCATAAAAGTTAAATCATACATATAATGGTCATCTACTTACGCACACACATTAAAGTTCATCACTTTGTTTCCTAACCTTAGGTTTTGGTCCAACACTACTCATAATTACCAATGGTCATGGACAACTATGATTCAAATTAACACAATCAGAATGGCCATATGGACTCTATTAATTCAGAAATAGGGAAAAAAGTAACAATCTTTAACACATATGGATCTTGCAATCAAACTTGACAAAATAAATTAAATAAGAATAAACAATCCAAATTGCAATTAAACCAAAAACTCATATGATTCATCAAATCATTAAAACGAAGTAAAAGGTTTTAACACTTAAATCAGAAAGTAAAAACAAAATGGAATCATAGTGGAATGCTAATCATGGTTAGAACAACAAACCACATGATCTTTGGCATGAATCCGCTCCCTAATCCTTTAGATCTTCCATCCTGTCAGCTTAATGACCTTTCGGCCGCCTTCTACACCCTCAAAACAGCAGAATATGTGTTCTTTATTGACTAAGGAAGTATAAACTTTGTAATCTCCCTTCTAGACATCCTAAATCACAATATATAGGTTTTGGAACCGCCTTACGAACTTTGGGAATTCATGAATTACGACGGGCGTACATTGTAAATCAACACGTTTTCTGACTTTGCGACCCAGCCACGAATGCTGGCGTTCCCCCATTACGCTGGGCCTAATGAGCCTCTTCAGTGACTTATTCTCCTTTTGAAATTCAACCCAATTCCAGTCTTTTTCACTTCGTTTCCGTTCTAGCAACAATTATACTTGTAAAATATAAATTTAAGCATTTTAAGTACCTTTTAGCTATAAATAGCATAAAAACATAGTATAAAATAATCAGAATACGTCATGAACATACATATAAAATAGATGTTATCAGTAGGTAAAGGCAATTTACCAAATTCAAATATGAAATCCTTAGATCTTTTGAGATTCATTGATTCTTATCAATGACATGTTTAATATCTGATTATTCTCGTCTATTTGCGACTGGGATGCCGAGGATCACAAATAAGATGTGAATAACCATACAAATATGCTTGCTACTCTTAAAGTAATTTATCATCTCTAATTAATGTGTCAGTTAACCACACGCGCTCAATTAACAATGATAATTTTCAAGATGCTCATTATTACTCTTTATAGTCACTATTAGTGTGCCCGTTAACCACAAATGCTGCACTAACTACTTATAAAGTATAATGTGCAATTTTATGGATTAACGTACTTTTCACATTTTTCCTAAAGTAACTAAGAGCGAGATTTTTTAAAAATAGTTATATATTATACTTATTAATGAGATTATGTCCTATCAAACCTGTTCGGCTAACGACTCTCCACCATGCAAGAGAGCAGTAGGTAAGAGTAGATACCCAATGACGGTCATTTTTTAGGTCGTTTCCTTAAACTCCCCTTATAGTCTGCCTTCATAAATGAGGCGTAGTAGCAATTTTACTGACTTGTGTTATACATATTATATATTAAACTTTTAATTATACATATAAGGTGTATTTTAAATACTTTTTTAAAATACTAGCTTTAAATTTAAATTTTCGAAGTTAATATAAAAATTAATATAATTTAAAGTAAACCAATTATGATTTTAGTCTTTATCTTTTAATTAACAATTAATTAAATTAATCAAACCATAAGGATAATTCACAAATTCATGATATGGGATATCAGGTTACCAAGATAAATATTTCGGTGTTAAACAATTAAAATAATATTATCTAAAGTAATTATCCTAATCAATTTTGAATTAAGCAAAGAACAATTTCGCTATTCATAAGGTTCACCACATTGTGGCAATCAACTACCACGTTATGGTAGAATGACGAAAAATGCAGATATGAAGATCCACACTTCGTGGCAGAAGAGGACCATGACGTGGGGCCACTGCGTAATGACGATTCTGCAAAATCTCCTAGTTGGGTTTTGATCAAGTTCAAGCAATGCACTATCAATTGTTAGATAACCATACTCTCTGATACCACTGATGGATTTTAGATGTAATAACGTAGATAAATCCTTATACACTTAAGGGTACATGCAACCTAATAGATCTAGTCATAACACTATTGAAGTAACATTCTATTGAACAACACAAACCCTATACCCTAGCTAATTTCAAAATTCCTAAACAAGTTAGGGATTACATACCTTTTTTATTATTGTAGTAAAGAATCAAGCAATCCTTCTTGAAAAACTCTTGGATGCTAGCACCAGAAACCTCATGCCTCTCATGGTTCACATCCAAACCCTAGTAACTAGGAAACTTGAAGAGAGAAGAGGAGAGGGGAAATTTTGGTTGGGTCTTAGGAATAGGAGCGATGGGCAAAATTTAGAGGCTAATGATCCTTATTTATAGCTGATAGGAGAACCCTTGATAACCCTTAATTGATTAAAATAATATTATCTTAAATCAGGTAATTATCTAGTTTCCTAATTATCTCCAAGGGATATTCTAGAACCCTAAGGAAGCCTCTAATTTTCGGCCATCATAGGACTATTCTAGCATCCTCTCGTGTCCAACTATTGAACAATATAACTTAGGTCTTCACACTTTTAATTAATCCAACTAATCCCAAAATTAATTCTAGTTAATTCTTAATTAAATAACACTATTTCTAATTAATATATTATTCTCATAACATACTAATAAATTCATTTATTTATATTTAATAATCATATAATAAATCAATTAATCAGTCTCTCTCTCTAAAAATTATCCTATTCAATTAGTAGGTTTGAGAGAAACCCACAAGGACTTTGTTAACAATTCAAGTATATATCATTTTACTTATTGGATTAGACACCTAATCCAACAAAAAGAGCCCTCTCCGTGAACATTTTGGTGATCTCTGTCACCGTCTCAATAGTCTTTCTCAAATCCAGGTACTCCTGAGACAATATCTCCCTCTCTATAAGGGGAACATATCTCATACGAAACATCTTCGAGAACTGCTACCAAGTAACAATAACCCTCTACTCAGGAGTATAAGAACCAGACACCGATCTCCACCAATCCTTCACCCCTAGCCGAAGAAGGTTCATGGCGTACTTGACCTTTTGGTTATCTAGACATGAACATATGAAGAAGAAAACCTCCGCATCAGACAACCAACTAATCGCCAGAATAGGCTATTTGACCCCATCAAACTCTGGGGGATTTATGTTGTTGAAGTCCCGATACTAGAATGATCTCTCCCCCTGAATCCCCGTAGCAGTAACAAACGTGGTAGCTGCAGCAGCAACAACCTTAGTGAGGGCAGCATATTGATTATCAAATAGTTTGATCATAATGGTCTTTATCGATCCACACAGCTCTGAATTGAACCCCGAACAACAGTAGCCACCTCAACGACAATAATCTTTGGTATCTGGTCGTTAGTTAACCTTGTCCTATCCTGGCCACCCGCTCCAGATCCTCTCGTGAATACCATACTGAAAATGAACCAAAATATATCAAAAATTCCACAATTCAAACAATCATAGATAGACTAAACCCTTAGAGTTTGTGACTTCTTTGCTACACATATGGGTCCTGTGCTTCCAATAGTACCGACCAATACTACATTCCACAACTACCCATATTTGTCTCAATGGATCATCACAAACTGCTCAAAAACAACCCACAACTAGGATACACATACATCCTATCACCACTCTCTCGAGAGTGGATAATCATTCCTCAAGTGGCCTTCTATACCCACATTCTCACTCATGAAACTTTCACCAACCCTGCAACCGCTCGTGCATGCTAATCATACATAATGTTGCATTCTATAGATAGTTGAATATTTGATTCTACCCCAAGCCCACAACCAGACAAGAAATATGAAACATTTTCAGGAAACCCTATCATGTAATTCTTGAAGATCCCTAGCCTACTACTAGCATGCAGTTCTAACATAATCATTAATAATAAATAACAATGTGGATAAATTGGGGTACTTTCTTGCTCCGACGGATCGTACACATACCATCCTTCCTTGGTTACTTTGAAAACAAGCTGAACACAATTTTGAAAATAAATTGAAAACTTTTGTAGATCCTTAGTTTGAGTTTGGATTCACACGGATGCTCATCTAATTCTTTCATACCAGGACTGTGATACCAAATTGTAGCATCCTAAATATCAAGGAAAAAATTTCATTTTAAATAGCCAATCGCAACGTTAATTGTTTACAAAAAATTGTTTCCGAAGATAATTATCACATATCAGAGTGTCCCAAAATCAAATGTCATAAAATCAGAAGGATGTACACGATCTCGCCTTTGCTTGTCCCCGATCATCTGAAGTAATCGAAACATAAAACTTAAACTGTAAGCTAAAGTTTAGTGTGTATCCCTGATATACCACACAACATAACATATATAAAACATATACTGGGTCCACATCCTCCTGGTTAGATTAACCCTGGCCGAGAACCTTCCGGTTGGATTTCCCTAGCCCATAGCCTTTCGGTTAGATTGCCTAATACATATTAGGTCCACAACCTCCCAGTTGGATTACCCTAGTTCCATAATTTGTCAGTTTGATTGCCCGGGTTTGTTGACTTAACACACAAAGCAATACAATCTCAACCCCACCACACTATGTCGACATATATAATAGATAAAACACATAATAACAACTAGATAATCATGTAGATCTTAACATATCAATATAGCAGAGCAGTATTTCAAACTAGAATACACAATTTACTATGCCGACATTGGTACCATCGACCCACAAGTATAGTGAGGAAACCTCACCCCAGTCTGAAAAGATAGCAGAAAAGAATGCTCCTCAAATTGTCAACTCTACGTGTCACCTATATAGAAAACAGTGACCTAGACTAAATTCACAGCTGAAAATACCTAAAATACCCTAGGCCAACTTGGTTAAAATCATGGTCAATGTCAAAGGTCAAAAAGTCAACTGAATCAACTCAGACTAAGTACACTCGGTCTACTCTGCTACTACGCCTGACGTACTACGCTTCTTGACCAGATTGTAGGGTCTTGACCACGTTTGCACAATGTACCGTCAGGTGGGCCCAATGTACGCATCTGCCAACTTTCATTTCTAGTAAGTGCTTAATCCGTTAGGACACTTCGTCCAAAACCCATATCTAGTTCAAAATAATGTCCTAAGTCATAAAGTTTCCAACTTTATGATTTTCCAAGGCTAGAAAGGGTCCAATAACTAAACCCTAAGTTATTGCATAAACCATCAACTCATATCTCATGCATGAAGAAAGGAAAGGAACCAAGATCATATTTTTGTGGTTCTAAACACCTAAAAACACAAGGAAGGACAACCTTTATGGGTTGGAGTAATTCATACTCATGAACACCAAGCACAAAGGACGAAAAGCATAAATCTTAAGAGCTAACATGATCCAAAGCAAATAAACATCAAAGTCTGAAGTTTATATCTCCAAAAGATGTCTGAGGGCAAGATACTTCTGGATCTAGATGGTCTTGAGCTTCTAAGGGGAATCAACTTCCTTCTTCTCCTTTCAAGAACACCAACAATACACTCTAAGGATTAAAATGCTTACAAAGGTGGATTAGGGTTTGCAAGGTATGAAATGGAGCTGGAGGGTGATGAGGGAATGAATCTTTGGGAATTAATGATGCTTATATAAGGTCCAAACAAATTAGGGTTTTGGCATCAACCACGTATGCCCAATGTACTAGGCTGCCCAACATGTTTTCTCTTTAAGGACCAAAGGAGTAATTTTCATAATAAGGGCATAAATGGAAGGTTACTTGCATAATGGATGTTACAACACATAAACCCTAGAAACGTAGAAATCCTAGAAAACCAATAGAAATACATAAAAAATACTTTGAGATATATTTTTTTTTTACTTTATAAACATTCAAAATCGCAATGTCTATTTACGTTTTTACTATAACTATAACAACAACAACAACAACAACAACGATATCAATAAAATAATAAGCTTTTTCAAGAAAATTTCAATATTTTATAACAATTTAAAAAATACCTTAAAAAAATTAAAAATAATTTTTTTTAGTTAAATGTTTTTATACATGTGTTTATTATATTTACATGTACTTTTGATATATATATATATATATATATATATATATATATATATATATATATATATATATATATATATATATATATATATATAATAAAATTATTAAAAATAATGTCTATTTACGTTTTTACTATAACTATAACAACAACAACAACGATATCAATAAAATAATAAGTTTTTTCAAGAAAATTTCAATATTTTATAACAATTTAAAAAATAATTCTAAGATAATTTGTTACCGGTTTTAAATAGGTAGAAAAATATTTTTTTTATATAATATTATATCAATTTTAAAACCTCAAAATTTTATAGTTTGGAATGTCAAGTGCCCTTGAAACTTTATGCGGACAAGCATACGGAGCAAAGCAATACGAGAGGGTTGGTACCTACACATATGGCGCCATAATTTCACTCATTTTCATCTGTTTCCCCATTTCCATTTTGTGGATTTACATCGACAAACTCCTAATCCTTTTGGGCCAAGACCCTTCAATTTCAATCGAAGCACGTAAATTCTCAGTCTGGCTAATCCCTTCGCTTTTCCCCTATGCCATACTCCAATCTATCACTCGCTACCTCCAGTCACAAAGTCTCATCTTTCCGATGCTATGGACCTCAGTTGTAGTACTTGTTCTTCACGTACCCATATGTTGGGTTCTAGTGTTTAAGCTCGGACTTGGGACAGCTGGAGCCGCGTTAGCCATTGGAACTTCATATACTTTGAATGCGATTCTTCTTGGGCTTTACTTGTGTTACTCCAAATCATGCCAAAAGACTCGTGTAACGTGCTCAGGAGATGTTTTTTCAAGCATCAAGGAGTTCTTTCGCTTTGCCATTCCATCTGCTGTCATGATTTGGTAAAAGCTCGAAGAACCTTCAAAAAACTCTAACATTTACACCATTTGAAAGATGTAATTCATGGATATTTTTTTTTTGTAGTCTTGAATGGTGGTCATATGAGATTGTGATTTTGTTATCTGGGTTGTTGCCAAATCCTCAATTAGAGACTTCAGTGCTTTCAATTTGGTAATCTTCTTTCAATCTTCTGCACAAACTTATAAAACTTACGATTTTTGAACATTTCATACAAATTTAACATCTCTCGTATCATCTTTTTTGTAACAGCCTAACGATTAGCACCATACACTACTTCATACCTTACTCATTCGGAGCTGCTGTAAGGTTTGCACTTAACCTGTTCGAACGTTTTGCCAAAGTGAACATACATCCAATTCCCAGACTAAAATTCTAATCGTTTTCAGCACACGAGTATCCAATGAACTAGGAGCTGGGAACCCAGATGCTGCAAAAACCGCTCTCATGGCTGCATCAGGTCTTGGAGCAGTGGAAGCAATCATCGCCATAACCACTCTCCTATGCTCACGTTCTATTCTGGGTTATGCATTTGGTACAGAGAAACAACTAGTCGACTATGTGAAAGACATCACCTTTCTTCTTTGTTTCACCATATTTACAGACACAATACAAGCAATTCTTTCGGGTAAGCTTAAACCCTAACAAAAGCTACTGAGATTTGGTCTTCAAAATGATAATGAAAGTTGCTTCTTGTAAACAGGAGTTGCTAGAGGGAGTGGTTGGCAACATATTGGGGCTTACATTAATCTTGGATCGTATTATCTTGCTGGAATCCCAATGGCTTTGGTTCTTGGTTTTGTGTTGAATCTAAAAGGGGAAGGATTGTGGAGTGGATTAATTGTTGGATCAATGGTGCAATGTGTTCTACTTACTCTTGTGACATCTTTTACGAGTTGGGAAAAACAGGTTATTGATTCAACCCATAAAGTTCTTTCGATTTTAGAAGTTTACTAAGGTATGAAGTGATAAATTTGAATGATCTTTGTGTGTATATATCAGGCGACAAAGGCGAGAGAACGGATTTTGGATGAGGCCAGTAATGATGAGGAATGATACTTCAAGAAAATGGGTACTCAACATACACTTGACCTATCAAATTCTATATTTGTTTATGATGTTTAAAAATATTCTTGAAGAAATGAAAAGGGAAACATAAAATGAGGATAAATTTCTGAAAAGTTAGAACTTAATTGTTATGTATAAAATTGTTCTTTATTTTGTATTATGTTAAAAGAAAACACTATATATAGTTTAAATGATTAAGTCATGTTCCAATTAAAAGTCATAGTAGTGCTAATAAAAGCTAAAGAAATTTGCACATGCTCTCTATCTCGTTTAACATGGTAGCACTAGTCATAAAAGCCTTATAATCTACCATTACAAACAACTTATTTGCATTGCTTGTCATGTTTTTCATTGATTTATAAAAATTTAGGATGTCGTAACTGATACAAAACATAAGTATAAACAGACTTTACAATATTTTAGACTAACACTATAAATCTCCTAGAATCTCTCATCGTGCATGTACCTTGGTAACGATACCTATGATACAAAGAAGTTGAGTGGATCAGGTTGGGAAACCTGGTGAGTACATAGAGATTTCAACCCACAACAATATAGTTAATATGTCTAATTATCAAACAAACAATTAACCCAATTATCCATCCTCGTTTTCTTCTATATTAATTTCTTAGAACATCTCTTAAGGATCATCACCTACATCGGATTTCATCGCTAAGGACTTTTCCTAAGGTTCGTCGTCTAATCATCGCATTTGATATTTTCATCGCTAAGGGCTTCTCCTAATGTTCATTGTCTATCATCGCACTGACAGTAATGCTTAATGGATTCCTCCGCAATATATGTCAGTAGAGTACATCACATGAACACACAATTCGTACATCGCTTGAACTCATAATTAATCACCTACCACGTTGCATTCCTGCTGGTATTCCACCGAACTATTTAGATTAGTCTATGGTTTACATCTATACTCTGGTAGATGACTACATCACAATCATCACAATCATCACCAGTAAGGGGGTCTAGGCATCACCTAATAATTTTTTTCATCTCTCATATCCCATCTTTCATCTCCCATCTCTCATCACCCATCACTATCCGATATATATATATATATATATATATATATATATATATATATATATATATATATATATATATATATATGACTAGGTTATTTTGTTTCTTACATTTATTGTGTGCCAGAATGCACCACTAAGAATTTAGTAAATTAAATAATTATTTAATTAAATAAATATAGATATTGAATGATTTCCATAATTATATGTATATTAAATGATATCCATAATTATAATTCTCCTTTTATGAAAACTAATTAAATTCATCATTAATGTCAGCAATAACATTATTTCAGAATGAATTCGCATCTAGGTTTTTTTATATGAGTTCGTATTTTGTTTCAGGACTCACTCACTTAAAATAAAATAAAGTTGTATGGAATATGAAGAACGAGAGTTTATTCTACTAGAATACACTTTGGTTTTGCTAGAATATACTCTCATTCTTCGACATATGATTTATTCTGAAAGAATATTATTGTTGGCATTAATGACAAATTTAATTAGTTTCCATAAAAATGAGTTATAAGTATGGAGAGCATTTAATAGACATATAATTAATACTAAATTCCTATTGGTGCATTCTAGCACACAATAGATGTGAGGAACATTTATACCTCTCTCTCTCTCTCTCTCTCTCTCTCTCTTTCTCTCTCTCTCTCTCTCTCTCTCTCTCTCTCTATATATATATATATATATATATATATATATATATACTGTATATGAAAATACTTATATAATAAAATCGACTAAAATTATATCATACTCACCCAACATATAATGCAGATAATAAGTGCACATAACATTTAATTATCTAAATAATTCATATCTATGTGTACGATTAAAGTAACTATGCATTCACTTGATCAATGTAGATACCTCTGAATTTGGGCATAACTTTGCCTTGGTACTTTAGTTTTTCCTCTGACGTGACCTACGTTCGAATATTACAAAGTCTTAGTCTTATATTCCTGGCGACTAATGATAGTCTACATTCCTCACTAATCCTAATGTCTACATCAGGATCTATCAAGTAAGAACAACCAGGTAAGATCATATCGGAGGTACCATCCGTTTGGTATATAGAGTATACTATTTGGGCATACCACTTTAGACACCTCAATAAATCTAGCCTAGAAATCATCCCTGTATGTAGATCAATTAATATAATGACTCAGAATCACTAATAAATCCTATTTATAGATTCTTAGCAAAGACTATGAATATAAATATAAGTTACACTAAAATAAAGTTGAGTGTAGTTTAACTTACAAAGATTTCCTAGACAAAAGTCTGAAAATTATACTAGTAGAACCCTGGCCTGCTACTTACTAGATGTCAGGCTCTCAAGGACCTTAGGGCTTCGCCAAATACATAAAACTAAGGGAATCTGGGCTATAGATTGAGAAAAACTCGAGAGAGGATGTTTGGGTTGGTGTGGAAATCAAATGAGAGGTCTGAAGTATTTATATGACAAGTACGCGCTGTGCCCAACCAAGCTTGTGCCGCGCCCAACCATTCTCGACACTCCTTCCTCTTAAAACATGACACATGGCGAATTTTGGCTGGTCCTGCCACACAACTTCCAGAAGATGTGTGTTGCGCCTCTATTGCGCGAGGTGCACTCGGGAAACCTAAAAAAATTCATATCTTCTTCATATGAACTCCGTTTTTGATGTTCTTTATATCCACGTGTAGCTATCGATGAGATCTACGACATTCATTTAGGCTCAGTCGGCTAATTGTTACTTTATTTTTAAAGCTATGTTTTTGATGGGCTTAAACTATTAAAGTCTGTATAAAAATCATTACTCTATTATACTATGTATATTCTCGACTGCCTTCTTATCGACGAATAGGTATTGAAGAGATCTTCAACTCTCGCTTAGATTGCTTTTCTTAACAATTGACCGAATTTTATTTTAGTTTGTTTGTTGTGCACTGTTGCGCTGAGACTTTAAAAAATCATAACTTCCTCTCATGAAGTTAGATTTGGAAGATATCTATATGTATGCTCTGGGTTTAACGACTACTATGACTTTCATTTAGACTATTTTTTCTAAATAACCTTATGTTATAAACATCGACTTATTGCCACGATGAATAATTATCCCATTATTTTTTAATCATCTAACCCATCTTGCGGGCGTTATAAATGTGCATGGCCATCTTCCATGCACCTAGGCAACATATTCACCATGCATGGAGTGTGTTCAACATCATACCAACACATCCCTGAGTCTTCATGATCAACACAACACATTCATGAGTAATAGGGGATCATCCTTCATGGTAGATCATATATAACAAGCCTGGAGCACATTGTCCACAACTTCGAGTGCATTTACTATTAGAAGCATGGTTATTAAGATTTTGTTTTTGATCTTAAGATCTTATCATTTAAAGATCCTACAAGCAAAAAACAATTATGGTCACACCAAGATCTATCTCAAAGCAAGATCTATATTAGGATCTTAAGATCCCGACTAGGATTTTAAGATCTTACACAATCCGATCCCACCTCTTTAGTTTTAGTATATATTCAAGCCTAAATTGTGTTTTCAACTTCAAATTAAGCATTTCAAGTTGCAAGAAGTCTAGTAGAGCATCACCGCTTCATCAATTCATCTCATATTAGGTAGAACATACCCATGATATTTTCTTTGTAATCTTATGCCTTTAGTTGTACATAAACATAATTATATTTTTTCTTTTTCTACTTGAGATGTTTTTTTCTTAATTTTTACGGTTTTCATTAATTCTTAAAAAATTAAATTTATTTCACTATTAACGTCTTAATTAACATCGATTTATAATGTATATTACAAACCGAAGTCCTTTTTGAGCAAATTTAAATATGGGTTCATTTTAGTAGGATCTTCTTATCCCGACCCAATATTACAACCACGATCTTGTAAAATGTAAAACCATCTTAGGCAACATTGCAATCTTGACAACCTTGGTTGGAAGCATGCCCATGGTCATGCCTAGTTTGTGATTATTATTAATAGTAGAGTCTTTTTAAGTTACACACAAGAAAAGTTCTAAGCCTAAAATGGCAATAGAGTTAATGAGGATCTAGTTTGTTAGCTTATTAATTAGTCAACAATAAGTTAATGAGAAACTTGTAGATCTTAAGTGGTTAAACTGAAAGTTTTTAAATTTCAAATACTTGAAGATAATTTGTCTATTTAGTCAAGATAATGACTAGATAAACTAGTATTTATTCTATCCTAGTCATAAGAGAAGGAAAATTCGTCCCTCCTATTGACTCTCTCCTCTTTCTCAACTTTTCTTCTCTCTCCTTTGCTCCTCTCGGTTTTGAGCCCCAAAATCCAAAACCCTAATTGTCTAGGATTTGTGTTCACGGTTTGATCACACGTACTGTTGGGATTTTCAAGAGTTGCAAGGCACTTCTTCTTGGGTACAAATTCATCATAGGAATCTCCGTTTGGGTTCTATCTCATCCATAGAACACAACTACCCAAGCAAGAATAAATAAACCAAACTCTTCAAGGGTTGTATGTTCTTGTAGCAAATGGTACATGGATCATTGATCCTTTGTATGGAATATGTTCTTTATACGCTTCCGTTGCGTTTGCGGTTTTGTTTTAATCTGTACATATATTCCATCATACATTGTTTCATGTCCTTTTGTACAATAATATAAATGGTTGTGTGAAAATTAATTTTCATGATTTTTTACTTGAAAGAACAAGCCATGATTTTAATATTTTTTTATGCTCTTGGCTTTTTTAATTGCAGAAAAATAACATTTTTTTTTGAAACTCACGTTTTGAGTGTGCATGACTTCGACTTGCATGGACTAAAAATCTAGGGCTTCCAAAAAAATTGCAACACATTTTAGTTTTTTTGCTTCAAACCTTCGATTTTTGGCAGGAAAACTCACGAGTTTTAGGGTTGCTTTGTAGTAATCAAAGTAACTCTTGTTTTTTGTGTACATGGCCACAGTTTGCATATAATAAAATTCTAGGGTTTAAAAGATTTAATAACACTTAAAAGTAAGGCCCTCCAAGCTACAAGTAAGCTCACAGTTTTGAGCTTCATGTAAACCAAATGTTTTACAAAAGTTAGTTGCCTAGAAGTATGTTGTGTTTTGAATTCAGAAGTGTATCGAAATTTCTATATAGTTGTTTGGATAATTTCAAACATGTTAAATCATAAAAACTATTGTATATAAATTTATTTGCAGTTTTATGATTATTAGCCTAACATAATGATCTAAAATTTGTAAAGTAAGTTCAAAATAAGTGTAATTCATTTTTCATGGATCCAGTAACACCTTGCCTCAACTAGACATATGTTGTGTTGTTTTGTTTGGTATTTTGGTCTTTTTTTGTGAATTATTTGTCACTTTGGTTATTTATTTTGTAATACTAATTTCCTTTTAGTTGTTAGGAAATTTTTATTAAAATAGAAAATGTAACAAAATAAAGGCCATCCAGTACTAGCTAACGACCATGGAGATTGGAACCTAAAAAAGTTAAACCGTACATCAACCATTGGATTTTTTAATAGTATATAAAATTGATTGAATAACTTAAATGAATTGTTTTCCAAATTTAAGTAAAAAAAGAAAACGAAAACCCATTTTTATAAAATTCAAATCACATGCTACCCATAAAAAACCACAAACTTTACTTAGTCTTTCTACATGGGGAAGTGCATCTTTCCAATTCGTCAGTTATACTTTATTTAAAGTGATGTAATACTCACGATAAGTCAAGCCTATCTTAGGTTAAATGTCTCATGGTTTTCGCATGGTTGATTTACCATCCAAGCTCATGATCCACAACATCCATGTCATGAGAAAACATGAGCATGGTAGGGATTAAAGATGACATTGACATAAGTTAATGAATCTCGATAGAACTAGAAGTATAATATACATTAAAACTGGTAAATAGTGTTACCTATATAAATAGGTTCTTGATGTGATTACGTGACAACCGGAACTTTCTATCTTGTACAAACCATTCACTTCAATCAAAGCCAGACTTGTTTTTGCTAACTTTTAGCACTGTTTAAAGTCTGTTTGAGCATTCTGAGCTTAAGTACACCAAAGGAATGAGTGAAAGGAAGAGCCAATTGAAGTTTTAACCAATCATTCAAACCATAAAACTCCAATTCTTGGAGTTTACGGCCATAACTAGATTTTACGGTCGTAAACTCTAGGGTATATATATGACACTTAGTCATTTTCAATCACTTTTCACATATCCAAGGCTAGAAATCGGATTCTCTCTCAAGGATCATAAGATTTTGCTTCCAATCTTCAAAAATGTAAACAAATCCTTCCATCTATGTGTTAACAAACCACTTATCCTTGATAACCCTTTGAATTCTTCCATTAATTTCATCTTTTGAGTCTACATCTTCAAGATCATTCAAGAACATCAAGAACACACTTGCTCTTTGGGCTAAAAATTACTCCATCTAGCTTCTACATTGTGAGTACCCTCTTATATACTTACTATCTTATTAGAACCATTGAATTACTCCTTGAAATCAAGCAATTTCCCAAGAACATGAGGTGTTTACGTCCAACACAATCTCCTTTGGCCTTAAACCCTAATTAATGGTGCAATGGTGCCATAACTCTTTCCTAAGGCTTAGACATGAGACTAGATCACTTCCATCATAATTATAAGACCTTAAAACACAAAATGGTACAAATTACCATGAGTTTACGGCCGTAAACTCATTAGGCCATAAACCCATGGGCCGTAAACTCATGTGGGTAATGCCATTTGGGCCGTAAACTCCTATGTGAGGCCCTACACCCCTTATATGCAACCCTATGTGGTTTAATACTTCATAACAAGTGTTTCCTAGTCCGTAAGGTTGTTCCATTTCAAGATTAGATGTTTTAAACACTAATTAGATGCTTATATGTGTCATTATATGTTAAATAGGATCCGTGTGTGCTCAAGTCTTCACTTGACGCTTGGCATCCTGTACCGATCTTTCATTCGCATCACTCACTATAGGTGAGTTCATACCTCTTAATCTACCTTTTAAATGATTTTAAATGCTTTTATGGGGGGGGGATACAAGTTGAAACATTATAGTTATTATATCAATCACATGTGATTAATAACTTTCAAACAAATGGATTTGATATACTTTTAACTGTTTTATCGAACAAACTACTTCAAAATTTTTATCAAACTCTTTTACATGTTAAACTCTTTATTAAACTTATATATTGTTAAAACCATGTCTAATTTATATATAGTTATATAAGTAAGGTTGGAAGGACTTAGGACTGATAACTGACTATATTTCCTTTTCCTTGTTTGGTTGTGGACTTAGAGTACTCTGTTGTTTGTCCGAGTGTCATTTGATCCTTAGTTATATATTATGTATATATGTATTGGCATAAAAGATTTTTCCTCAGTTTAACACACTCAGCTATACAAACAACTCTACTAGTAAAATATAATAGGTATAGTTTAGGAAGTCACTATTCACTAGTTCTAGTTCAATGAAACATACAAAGAGTCAGTTCATACATGAGTAAATAAATACTATAAAGAGAAATAGATTCAGAATACTATAATGAGAAACAATACTTACTATAAGAGAAACAAATATAGAATACTATAACGAGAAACAATACATACTATACACTATACAAGAGAACATACTATGATGAGAAACAAAGAGAACGTAGTACATACTAGACAAAGAGAACACTAGTACATACAATACATATACAAGAATACTATAACATAAATGTGAGTCACCACTTCGGGGCATGGCATCACTTCTATGGCTCGTTTTGTAACCAGAGTCTCCTGGAGGGAGAGCGTAAATTTGTGTATAGATCTATCTGGGACTGACCGTCCTACACCTTGTTGCTAGCTACAGCGGGACATGCAGGTCTATGTTTGACGAATGTCATACCATTTCGACGTCTTCGAGCGTCGTGTTTTACTAGTCGATCAAGTATGGTTACAATCTTATCACATTGTACCTTAAATAAAAATTGTCTTAATGTTGTTAGTATAGCAGTAGTCACTATAATACAACACTACATTACTTTATTATTTTCCCATTGCATTCACATTGTGATCTTCTCACATAAACGGTAATGTATAAACTATATTTTCTTAATGGTAGTCACACTTGGGAAAATACACACTTTTACAAGAAACAAACATACAGAACATTTGATGCCTTGGTAGAAGGCTACTTTTAGTAGAAAATATATGATTTTCTAGGAGATACAAACACTTACAACAAACATTTACTACAAACATTTACAAACTTATACATCAAACTCATACAAACATTTTCATACAAACAATGACACTAAAATGCTTATGAACTCACCAGCTTTAAAGCTGATAAACTCTTTCAAAATAACTTGTTTCAAAGAAGATGGAGGTGTCAAGACTCATCTCTTATTTTGATTCGTATTTTTGGTGTCTTATAACCTATACAGAACACACTTGTATTAAATTATATTATTAATGCAATGGATGATGATGTTTCTTTGTTACTATTATGCTTTGTTGTGATAATTTACATGACGTCCTCCGCCCCAGAACATTTCCGCCGTTCTGGTTTTGGGGTGTGACAGATTGGTATCAGAGCATTGTTTATAGTGAATCGAGTATATCAACCAATAAAAGATATACAAACTATAAGCACAACGGGAATAAAATACTCTGACCAAGAGTTTCTACTTTTAAATAATAAAATATTTAACCAAGTATACATACCTGCATTCATACTAAAATCAGTGTCACTAGGATAGAACAAAAGTATTACGGTTGTTGAATAACACAATTAGGCTTAGAGACATATAGTCAAATCTGGGAGTGATATAGCCTGATCAACTATATTTTTCCAAGGAGTGACTAGCATGTGCCTAAGAATGGTTGTGAGGTTGCAACAAGTCTAAAAACTTACCAACACTACTACGATAAGAACATTAGAACAGAACATAAACCTAAAATACTATAGGAGTATTTTGTGTTACTATAATCACTTATTTGAGACCTAAAAAGGTCTTTACTAGTAGGTCAATAGTTGCTAAGTGGATACGCTAAGGTTATATGTGACTAAGGTGTCATAGACTTAGAATCTGTGATCTTTACTTTACTTCCTGTTCCTTGTTTGGTTGTGGGTTTGGAGTTAGGGTTACTTATTCGAAGGTCTATCCTATTTTGGTGTCATATGAATGGTATGCACTATGCAAGTATTGAAGTAACTAGTAAGGATCATCTTATAATTATCTAAATTAGTACGTCTATTTTTATAAGATTTTTATACCCCTTTCTCGCGTAGATATCATGGCTGGATTCCATCCTCCTGGCGACCCGTACTTCCCAAGCCAAGGCAATGCTGGATGGCTTGAAGCTGAGCCAGAAGATGATCATCCAATCCCTTTGGATGATCACCTCACAGAAGGCTTTTCGGAGAGTTCTGACTCCGAACCCGAAGTCAATAACCTACCCCCAGTGGCTCAAATCCCTAATGCTAACCCTCGTCCAACATTTCAAGGTCCCACACCTCTATGGGCAACAAACTTGAATAGATGGAGCCACGAACAGTGTCAAACCTTACCTTACAACGGAGATCGAAGCTTCTATAATCTGAGCGAGGGAGGCTCAGCTGACTGAGTCCTGCTCATGATGGTCCGCATGATTGCTCGGAATGATGAGCAAGGTCGAGCAGCTATCGATCGAGTCATGGAAATTGATGCTAATTCGGGCGTTAACACGGTCCATATTTGCCACCTCGAAGAGGCTCTGGATGGGACTACGAGAGCCAATGAGGCTCTACAGAGAGATCTTGCTGCAACCCAAGTTGAAGTCAGGGAACTTCGAGCTCAGCAAGCAGCATATGAAAGACGCATGAGGGATATGGAGCGTCGTCTGGTAGAATCAAGGACTCATTCTAGAGGTTCTCGTCGTAGATAGAGCCTACTCAACTTTCTTTTTTGGATATAACTTAGAATATGTAAAAACTCTAGTTTAATTTCCTATCTATGTGAAGACTTTGAATCTGTTAAGTCTTGTTAGGTCGTAGCACTGTAAAATTTTCTATCTTGGTCGGATGTAAGACCTACTTCTAGGTCATTTTTCCCAACCTTGTTACATCTGTAATACCAGTATTATTGAAAGATATCTAATCTCATGGAAATTATTATCCAAGTGCTTTCATCTTTCTAGTACTAGATCTATATTCAATCATACTATTCAATTGTGTTGTGGGGCTATGGAGAGTTAGTCTACGAGTCACTCTCATCAATCTCTCTATTGAATTCTTACCAATATCCTTATATTTGTGATCTTATAGCTACAAGATGCCTCCCCGTCGATCAACGAGACACACTACTTCAATAACTCCGAATCAAACTCCGACACCTCCTCCTCCATATAACCTAGCAGCTATCCAAGCTGATGTGAATGCGGCTGTTACGATAGCTCTAGCACAATTCACCACTACCGATACTAGTGGGAGTGGGACTTATGTGCCTCCCACTATTGTCGAAGCTCCAGTACGTGCTAGGGAGTGCTCGTACAAGGACTTCACCAGCTACAAACCCAGGGCCTTCAATAGAATTGGTGGAATCATTGCCCTCTCGCAATGGTTCGAGAAGACGGAGTCGATCTTTGAGATCTGCTCCTGTCCGGAAGGGAGCAAGGTTAAGTTTGCCGCCTGCACCTTCGCAGACCTAGCTTTGACGTGGTGCAATAGCCATGTCAAGTCACTATCTCTTATAGTGGAAAATGCTATCGGTTAGGAAGCTCTTAAGGAGCTCATGATCGAAGAATATTGCCCGAGGGACGAAGTTTAGAAACTTGAACAGGAACTCTGGAGCCTAACCATGAATGGCTTCGACATAGTATCCTACATTGCCAGGTTCAGCGATCTGGTAGCGCTATGTCCGGGAATGGTCCCTTCTAAAGCAAAGAGGGTGGAGAGGTATATCTGAGGCCTGGTGCTTCCATTTCAGGGGAATGTACTCGCTTCATACCCCGCTACCTTCGATAGTGCCAAGCGATTGGCACAACGGCTCATTGACCATGGGGTTTGTACCTCGTCAACAACAACAACCCTAGCCATCTCGGAACCCTCCAAGCCGCTGACAATAAGCGGAAGTTCTAGGATTACGAGAAGAAGAAGAATGTTGCTCAGAAGGCTGCCAAAAAGCAGCAGGTCGTGGCGGTTCATGCTGCGATAGCACCTGCCGCTGTTGTTCTGGTAAAGCAGTACGTGGGGAGTTTGCCGAAGTGCAACAAATGCAGCTTCCACCATACTGGAGACAGTCAGGAAATTCAGTGTTCTAGTTGCAACAGGAAGGGGCACACTGCCCGTTTTTGCAAATCTCCGGAAGGCCAATCAACCAAGTCCCCGACGCTGGTGTGGGCCAGGCTTGCTACAGTTGTGGCAAGGTGGGCCACTACAAAAGGAACTGCCCGAAGGCAGGGAATGCCGATGGAGTAGGAAGAGTTTTGGCTATAGGCCATGGGGAAGCAGTTGCCGACCCCATAGTGGTCACCGGTACGTTTCTCCTCGATAACTCTTATGCATGCATTCTATTTGATAGTGGAGCGGAGAGGAGTTTCGTGAACCAAAAATTTGGTCATTTACTTAAGCAAAAATCACAAACAATTAAAGAACTGTTCATTGTAGAAATGGCTAACAGAAATACTGAGAGCACTAGCCGTATATACATAGGATGTACTCTAACTCTAGATAGCCATTCATTTTCAATCGACCTCATGCTGGTCTCAATTAAAAGTTTCGACGTCATTATCGACATGGATTGGTTGAGTCTGCAACATGCTGACATCATGTGTTATGAAAAAGCTTTTTTCCTTAATCTGCCATATGACGAAACTCTAGTAGTCTATGGCGATAAACCCGACAGGAGCATTCGTATCATCTCAAGCATTCAAGCTCAGAAGTACTTGCGTAAGGAATATCACGCATTCCTTGCTCACGTTGTTGATATGAGCCAAGAAGCGAAAGACCGAAAGAACATTCCAGTAGTACGCGATTTTCCCGACCTCTTTCCAGAAGAACTCCCAGGATTACCTTTGCAACGTCAAGTCGAGTTCCGAATCGACTTTGTTCCAGGGGCTACCCCAGTAGCCAATTCGCCCTATCGTCTAGCACTAGCTGAGATGTAGGAACTATCCGGTCAACTTAACAAACTGCTCAGCAAGGGATTTATAAGACCAAGCTTCTCACTTTGGGGAGCTCCGTTCTTGTTCATCAAGAAGAAGGACGGATTGTTTCATATGTGCATCGACTACAGAGAACTAAACAAGCTAACCGTTAAGAATCATTACCTTCTACCTCGCATAGACGATTTGTTCGACCAACTGCAAGAGGCGAATTACTTTTCAAAGATAGATCTGAGATCCGGGTATCACCAGTTACGAGTGCTTGAGGAGGATGTTCCGTAGACAGCCTTCCGAACTCGTTACGAACACTACGAGTTTGTAGTGATGCCATTCGGATTGACTAATGCACCCGCAATATTCATGGACTTAATGAATAGGGTATACCGTCCTTACTTGGATAATCTTTTGCCGAAAAGTCGTTTTCGACCCCTATTATCCCAAAATTGACTAGCCCGGATCTACGGGCGTTACAATTATTTCCCCCTTAGGATGATTACATCCCGGAATCATCAACGAAAAAGGGCAGCATAATGACTCCATACGTTATCTCTTCGTCCTAGGTAATAACTGCAATTTCTACGTTTCTTCAAATGAATATCTAACTCTAAGACTTCCTGATTGCAGGCGGTGCTCGATCTTGTACTTGCTCCCTATCTCACGTTAGATTCCAAATTATGACCTTCAAGTCACAATCTCGATCCTTACTGGAGACTGCTTCTTCTTCTTAGCAAACATAAGATAAGTTATTTTATTACTAAAATGGACCGATGTGTGATATTCTAATGACTTATCATCGTATGTTCCCACGCATAGACTCAGGTCTCTTAGAGTCTTCCAGAACAGACTATACATTTCCATGTTCTAATTACATCTTAAAAGGTAGCATTTCTAGCTACAAGCAACAATTGCGATACCTCTACCGGTCTCTTTGATTATCTTCTATTTCAATCTTCCGGCTAATGTCAGATGCTACATCAAACTTGGTTCTCTGAACCACGTAACATACTTATCACAGTCGGACTCAATTCGATATGACCATTAGGGATGGAATAACAATCATTCTCTTAGTCATTACCGAAATGATGGTAACGACATATTTGAATAAAACAGTATCAATTACTAGCTTCTTGGTAACCTTGTGACTTTCCATGATCCAAGCGTGAGTCCTGTGCTTCCGGTAGTATAGGCCTCTACGACCATTCACACCTACTCATACTCGTCTCAAGTATTGTCTCACAGTTCTCAAAGTTATTATCACAAAAACAATATTAACACAAATGTGTCCAAACAATCATATAATTTTCCCTAGACTCTACTAGGACTTCTTCCACGTGTATCTTCAATCATCAATTCTGCTTCAACTCGGTTGGTGATGGAAATGTCAGACGATGGGATAACTTCATGGATTATACCAAAAACCTTTCTTTCAAGTAATCGAACATGTACTTCTCCCGTACTAGACGTATTATTTATTAGACGCATTCTAAAGGTAAGACATCACTCTTACGATATCTTCTGATAGGTATCATTCACTATCGTAAGCCTTCTCATTTCCTCATTTACTCAATTCACTACCAGTCTTCACCATGATGTTCTGCACACCAGAGCAGTCGTTTGGTGTATTGAGACGAGAATAAAGATAAAGGAAGATTTAGACGCGTATTCCTCCTTATTACCTCGAAAAATTATATGCCAGTTCAAATATCATAATTAAACGTTTAGAAATCTGAACACATAAAATTTCCAGATCCGGTCGGCAACAGACCATAGATCCGATCAAACGATAGCATAAAGCTTCACAAATCATTTAGCACATAAAAGCATTTTATGCATCTTTCCTAATTAATCTAGTGCTTGTGTCTATTCAGGTGTACTTCCTAAAATATATTCGCCACACTCCTCACGATCATCGCTTACATTCTAAGTTTAAGTCTAGAAATAAATCATTATTCCTAGTTCGCTTACACTAATGCTCTGATACCAATTGTGACATCCCCATTTTCACGGCCATAAAATACCGATTTTGTTTATGCTTTATAAAAATCAGAGTATCTCTTTTAATAAAAAAGGTTGCGGCATTTGTTCCCAGAAGAACATGATAATCGGTTATCAAAGCATTTCTAAAGAAATATATTTTTATTCACTTTTAAAACATTTGGGATGTCATCGTCAATACAGAAACATAAGCATAAACAAAACTTACATTCATTTACACTAGTGATCTATATCTCTTTTAAATCTCTCTGTGTATTGTGACTTCATATCAAAACCTGTGATATAAATAAACTAAGTGGGTCAGGTTGGGAAACCTGGTGAGTACATAGGGTTTTCAACCCACAATAATATAATTATTATGTTTAAACAATCAAACACTCAACCCAATTACCCATCCCCATTATCTTCTTTATTCTTAAGGATCTACCTTAAGAATCAGCTATTTCTCATTCATTCATTCCTAAGGATCATCCTAAGGAAACAACATGAAGTCCATTGTGGCCAATGACACATTGGTCAAGCGCAGCTGCTAATATTGTCACTTAGGCGCAGCTACCAGAATTTGGACATTTTCTATGAGGCGCTTCTGCCGGTATTGACCTTTAAACACTACTGTCATGGTCATAAGGCTCCCTATTAGGCGCAGTTGCTGATATTTTCCTTAGAGCGCAACTGCTAGGACGTTTACCGTAGATCTAAATCATCTACGGGTTGTGGTACAACTGCCAGTGCACATCTATAGGGTACTAGGTCCACTGCTGCCAATGTATACCTATAGGGCACTAGCTCCGTACTACTAATGTTCCTCTATTTCAGCTTTTATCCCTCATCATTCGTCTACCCATGTTTTACCTAACATATTTTGTAGATATAAAATACTTTATACAGTTTACATCATTTATAACATGTATAAAAATCTTTCACCAGCATAGACAGCAAGTATTCAGACAATATGCACACATAACACGTAATTTATATTAAAATACTTCATATCTATGTGTAAGATGAAAGATACCATACACTCAGAACACGTAATATATATTAAATACTTCATATCTATGTGTAAGATGAAAGGGACCATGCACTCACCTGATTAGGTGGTGATTCCGAACTCAGACAACACTTCGTTATCTCAAAACAATTTTCGTTGACAAAACCTAGTATCAATACCACTAGTGTTTAGTTTTTAACGTTAATCGCGACTAATTAATAGTCTAGCTATTATTACTATTATATAAGCGTTAAACAACACTCAATATAACTCATAATAATAGCCGAAATAATTATTCTAAGGTCCTAATAATGTTACTATAATTAAATAAAATCTATATTAAATATAGTATATAGGCGTAGCTCACTTACAACGGATTTTTATTAAAAATCGGGCTTCGCTAGAGCAGCGTTTCCGAGCCAAAAGCTTTTCTTCTCGGAGCCGTTGGGCGCTCCGATGCTTTCTTCTCATGCTAGGGAGGTTCCCTAGACTTGGTAGGGGTTTAGGAGGCTAGAGAGAAGTTAAAGAGAGAAAGAGAGGCTTATGGTGTGAAGAAAATCTGAGGATTTCACCCTTGTATTTATAGGACTTTTATAGTAAAGTAGTCTCTAAGCTTCGTCCGTATCTTCCGCGTACGAGCTCCGTTTTCTACGTTATTTATATCCACGCGTTGGTATTTACGAGTACTATAACTTTCATTTAGACCCCATCGGCTAATTCTCCTTCTATCTCATATTTACAAAAACTGTATTGTATTTATCGCGCTCACAGAGTAGCGACTAAGCTTCGTCCATATCTTTCGCATACGAGCTCCGTTTCTAACTTTATTTATATCCACGTGTTGGTATTTACGAGTACTACAACTTTCATTTAGACCCCGTTGGTTAATTCTCATTCTATCTCGGATTTATAAAACTGTATCGAATTTATCGCGCTCGAAGAGTAGAGACTAAGCTTCGTCCATATCTATCTCATACTATCTCCGTTTTCGATGTTCTTTATATCCATGCGTAGTTAAGAACAATATCTACAACTTTCATTTTGACTACGTCGGCTAATTCTCGACCGATCATAAATTTAACAGTAGGAGGCGTTTAGACTGTTAAATGACCGCGAAGAATTCGTAACTCCTTCATACGAACTCCGTTTTCGTCCATCTTTTTACCGTTGAGTTCCTATTAATGAGATCTTTAACTCTCATTTAGTTCGCGTGATGTGTGCGGAACAACTTAGTTTTAAACCTACTTTTAATTATAAAATGAACACACAAAGGCAGTGAACCTATCAATTATGGTATAGCTAAATAAGTAGGGTATCGAACACAGGGAACGGCAAATTAAAACTAAAAACTAATTCTATCTAATTTAATTAATAAGTGGGTGTTTTCTCTAGTTTTACAAGACTAGAAACTTACTAACTATCACTTAATCTAAAAACTAGAAAAGCAAAGAATTAACTAGATTCAATAATGGGACGGAACTTCTGTTTAGTTCAACTCAATTGATCCTATGGTTGATTTTATGGTAATAGTGCAATGGATTAACTCTTTTGTTGGCTACCGACTCAAGTGATTAATTTCGTATTCGCTACACTAATTCTTAGTGAATAAACTAACTCAAACAGTGATCAGTTGTCTAATTTAATTAAATTCACTAGATTAATTATTCGGGTTAATTGAGACTTGCAATGGTTAACTAATTTGGTCCTTTAGTTAACTTCTTGTTGATGGTCATCACACAAGCTCGCACATAAATTTACTTAATTTTCTTATTAATTCTAGTTTCATGTTCATTAATTCTAGATATATGATAAAGTGGTAACATAAACATATGAGGTTGATAATCAAAAGATGTTCATACTATTTAATTACCTTCCTATTAACATAAAATTAATTATCATTCACACACAAGGTTCTTTAGCAAGCTAAAAATAACAAAAATCACCAACATTGAATTAATCCTACCAATAATCAAACCATAGTCTCAATTTTGTATCCCCAAACAGAAGTTTAAGAGTTTTAGCTCATGATTGAGGTAAATAACAGCAAACAAACGAATTCTAGGTGTCTAACCATAATGGAAAACAAAAGATTAAGTAGTATGATGAAAATTTGCCTCAAATCTCCTTCGGAATTGGATTCTAGGTTGTATCTTCGTTCTCTAGGGTTCTTCTGGCTCTTCAATCGCAGCTGATCTCTCCAGGAGGGTTCCAGAATTCCCCCCGGTCGATCTGAGGAGTTATCTTTATATACCCGAAACGACTCGTCAAGTCAGGTTCTGACTCGCCGAGTCCATCTCTTAATCCTCGTATGCGATAAGCCTCTGAGTCTCTAAGTCCTTATCTTCTCGAATATTCGATCGGACTCGTCGAGTAGGCGACCCTACTCGCCGAGTAGGTGTTATTTTTGGTGTTTTTCTTCTTTGATCAATCCCCGAGCTCCCAACCGCTTCTCCTGCTTCCTTTTTCTTCCGAGCTTCACTTTTGGACTGAAAACATAATTCAAACACTTTTAAGTACCTTTTGTCCATGAAATGCAATAAATTAGCTAATAAATGGTAAAAATCTATACTTATTATTAGGCTAAATATGCAAATATCAAAATACCTCACACTTGACTTTTGTTTGCCCCCAAGCAAAACTGAATTTTAATACATTAGAATCACATATGACAACTCCAATCTAACCCAACCATTATGCCAAGACCGCAACGCATACATTTGTGTCTAAAAATTTTCCTAAATACCCCCCAGAATCCAAATACTCACAATCCTCATAAACATTCGCCCACTTATCCCGAACAATGCTCATTTTATGCATCCCTCCGAATCCATCCGCAGAAAACCTCCTATCCTCAAGGTATTTTTGGTTGAGCTACCCAAGCATACATAATCTAGAATTACAATTTTTTTTTCTGATACCACTATGGAGCTCTTTGGAATTCTTCACTTCTTTGACATTTGATCTTGATTTCTTTGAATTCACCATCTTCTTTAACCTTTGGTATCTTCAATTTTGAATCTTCAGAATTTTGATCTTTTGATCTTTACTTTGAAAGCTCCAAAATTCTTCAAACTTTTCTTGTAATTCTCTCTCTTTTTTTTCACTCAAAACCCTACATGCTTAAGCAGGGGCACTCAACTTCAACCTTTATTGGCTAAAATAATAATTTTCCTGGATACATTTCTGGTACACGATGCTAAACATATTGCATCCCTCGGTCTAAGCATGGTCGTGTTTTTGTCCCATGATTTCACTAGAATAGGGGAAGCCACAAATTCATTGTAACGTATATAGGCTCAACTAAACATTCGAGTTTTCATGCAATCATCAGCACAATTCCAACATAGAATCCTAATTATTATTTTTTTACCAAAATTTTCTAAATTAATTCCTAAATCATATTTTTGGTATATAAATTTTTTTAAATTGGGTCTAAATTAAGATATCCATATTCTCAATTTACTAAGATGACATCAACCCCCTACCCCACACTTATTTTATGCAATGCCCTCATTGCATGTTATGCATAAAAATAAACACATGAAATATAGAGAGAATTGGAACAAACTCCCCTGGGGTAGCAGTCGCTAGGTCGATATCTCTTTTCTTCAGCTCCTTCTTTGATTGGCTTTAGACATGGGAAAAACTCATCCAGGTCTTGGGCATCAAATCACATGTGGACAGCTCCAAATAAGCAGTAAAAATAGTGTAAACTCTTCAAGAATCGATAGAGAAGAACAAATTGTCAAGTGGTATACTCAATAGCATCGAATCAGCAGTCTTCTTGGTATAAAAATGAATGACTCGTCGATTATAGTCGCGGAAAGCTTCGGAAGTGCGAAAATACAAGGCGACTCGTCGAGTCAGTTAAATGCACTCGGCGAGTTGACCGCTGGGTGAAAAAAAAATCGCATTCTGCATTTGTTCCAGCTTTTGATAAATCTTCAAAACTTCTTATAACTTCTAGACTCATTCGCCCGTGTCCCTTAGGACCGG
The DNA here is from genome assembly GCF_002870075.4 of Lactuca sativa. Classification (NCBI taxonomy): domain Eukaryota; kingdom Viridiplantae; phylum Streptophyta; class Magnoliopsida; order Asterales; family Asteraceae; genus Lactuca; species Lactuca sativa. Next base: position 334,813,729 of record NC_056626.2, on the reverse strand, counting down.
ACTCGATACCTTAACTCTAAACTTCGCCCTTTCTTGACTCTTTTCCACTCTTTATAATATCCTTTCCTCTAAAACTCTAGACCCTTCTATGCAAGCATTCCTAATCCAAAATCTAAAAATCATAAAGGCAAATTAAACATCAAGCATAAAAGTAAAAATCTTTTAACAAAATCCTAAAACACACCAAACAAAAACGAAAACAAAATAAATTGTTCAAACAAGCATAAATAAAAGAAAACTAATCCTCCTCCTCATCATCTCCATGCACAGATCCACTTTCACCAGCACCACTCCTCCTTGCATTAATCACCTCATCCTAAGATGGAATGTATGGGAAGTTACCCCTATCAATATGCGAAATATGGAAATGGTCAAAAAGTCGCATGTGGGATTCATTGCTAAAGTTGATACCCCGCGCCATTTGATCTTGCAACCGCCTCATTTCAACATTGTACCAATCCATCGGTACTTCATCATTGTCCACCGGAATTACGGCGATTCCTCCTCCATGTCTCGCTCTCGCCTCGATCGAACCCTCCTTCCCGGCCCCTCGGGACCAACCACCGAATCATCATGCGGGATAGCATAATGACCACCGCCATAATCCTTAATAATTCTAGCCCTCCGGAAAAGAATGGGATTGAATGGAGGGATAGGAGTCATCATCATCAAATTCCATGCACCACGGGTCATCAACCCAAATGAGTTGGCTAGCCGGGTGACGAACATGCCACCATTAATTTTGGAGGTTTTGCGATCCTTGACCACACCCTCCGACAAATAAGAAGCCAAACACCACACAATGTTGCAAAAGGTGCCGGGTGTGATAATGTTCCAAAGGTAAAAGACGTCAATGTTAGAAACCTTGTCGTCATCCTTCCGTTGATTGATGGTGGTGGAGATGAGGCGGTGAATGAGACGGTGCGTAGGCGACCTAATACTTCCCTCTTAGGCCGACTTCGGAATGTATAACTTGTTGGCGATTGTGTTCCACTAACTCGTACTCGTAACACCATCGGGGAACACCATATGAGAGTGTTCCAAGAAGGCACAAAAGATAGCAGTCGAGACCAATGGTCGGTCGTAAATCCCCAACCGACAGGCAAGTTCAATAACGGAGCATTGATGGAACTCGCCCCCAAGGCAAAAACTAAAACTTCTCGGGTGATAGCAATCATCTCCTCCATGAAAAGATACCATGGAGAAAAATTCCAAGCAAATTTCCCGGTACACCGACTCTTGAATTCTAAAGACCCGGCTTCATCAATCGCAAATCATTGTCTCCCCCTCGTATGTAAATTCCTTTAAAAGATAAGATGCCAACACCTCTTCATACAGAACATTTTGCAACCAATCCCAATCAACCCTGTTGGGTACATACACTTCCTTCTTCCTTATATCAGCCAACTTCTTCTTCCATCTTGTCATTGTTGAAGCCGATTCAATTCGAGGAAAATTCAACCAAGGAAAATCTCCTTGGTGTCCACTTGAGCTCTGTCCTCTGTGAAACATTGTCCCTACAAAACACACAACCCAGAAAACATAGAACATCATCAAAAGAGATTACATCTGGGTCCCTGATTGGACTCGACGAGTCCATGAACGACTCGGCGAGTCGCATGAACTGCGCGAGTCAGTCGACGAGTCGGTCGAATTTTGACCATAAATCCTAGAATTTTTCTCAAGGTTTTCGTCCAGGGACGTGTCTAAGATGTTTTAGGGCAAGAATAATCATCAAAAACAACATAATTAAGACTAAATCAAAACCCTAAAAATTCACTAACTTCAAAATCGGGTATTCTATGAAATTGACACCCTAGATCATCTAAAAATCATGACTTTAACAGAATTAAGGAATAAATTAAGTACCTTTGGTAATGAAAATCGAAAATTTTGAAGGAAGAGTGAAGAATTTGATGAATGTTTGAGAGAGAGTCTAAATGGGGGCGCACGACGAGTGGTGGGGGAAACTGATTTCATTAGGTTTAAAAACCCTAGTTACCGGTTGTAAAAATTCATTTTAAATTAATTTTTTTCTGTAAATAAAACCGACTCGTCAAGTCAGGGTCAGACTCGGCAAGTCTGATCGCGATTTTTAAACTCATCTGGAATCTGAATCGACTCGGCGAGTCAAGGTCAGACTCGATGAGTCAATTGCACAAAAAAAATTCAAAAATTACATAATCGTGCTATTCATTTATAAAAGAAAATTCATTCCACGCCACACTTACTCCATACTCACTCTCAAGCAGACATGTTTGATGATTTGGAAGATTAAAATCCTAAAAAAAACGAAAATCAAACAAAACTAAAACGAAAAAGATGAAAGAAAGCAAACTCTAATAATGGGTTGCCTCCCGCCAAGCGCTTCTTTTTAAGAAGTCGTTAGCTGGACTCCTTCCCATCTACGTCTCTTCATTTTCCTGCATCGGGAATGCTCGCCTAATCTTTTGTGGTTTGTACTACGTCTTGTAAGCGTGAATCTTCTTCTTGTAAGTCCGTCTTAATTCTTCTCTCTTCTTTCTTATAGCATCCTCCTCAGCTACTTGAAATTCCCTTCTCCTCTTTTTCTTCTTCACCCCATTCTTTTGCACCTTTTCTTGCACTTCCTTTTCCTTAAACTTCATTACTTCATATTTGGTGAAAAATCATGCTCCAGGTTTGGTAATGAATGGGTGATCAGCATCATCTCTCCTATCTCTTGCCTTCTCCTCTTTTTCAAAGCTTGCCTCATCTTCAAGTGGAATATCTTCTTCTTGAATTATTGTATCAAGACATGCTACATGAACGTGTTGAAATTCAGCATCCATTTCTCTTTCTGCTGCTTGTTCTTCTAAAGAATGAGGGAAAATATTCATGTCCAGCACATGCAGGGAACTAGCAACAAGCAGATCTAAGTTGTCCAAGTTGCTTGTAATTTCGACTGGACTCGTCGAGTCTGGGAAAGTGACTCGGCGAGTCGGATCGTATTTCACACTTTCCACTGTGTTTTCCGAGTCGGCTCCTTTCAGCAGCTTTTCTATCTCCTCCAAGTCTTTGCCAAAATCTTCATTACCTCGAGAAGGTAGCAAAAACTTGCTTGGATCTTCTTCTTGCAAAATTGCAAGTTCTTTTTGTAGTATCTCATCATCGAAATCGATGAATGAGATCTCTTCTTTTCTTTCTTCTTCTTGCTTGATCTCTGTAAAGCTTTAAATATTGCTGACTCGTCTCCTACCCTCAACGTTAGTGTGGACTCACATACATCAATTAATGCACATTCGGTATTTAAAAATGACCTCCCCAAAATAATCTGAATCTTGGAGTCTTCTTCCATATCAAGCACCACAAAGTCCACTGGAAATGTAAACTTATCTACCTTAATAAGGAGATCTTCACAAACACCTCTTGGTTGAATAGTCGTCTTGTCCGCCAAATGGATCTTCATATTTACAGGCATTGGCTCCGGTAAATTCAGCTTCATGAAGAAAGAGAAAGGCATTAAATTGATACTTGCACCCGAATCGGTCAACGCTTGACGGGCAAGTATATTTCCAAATTGGTAAGGAAATATGATACTCCCCGGATCGCCCTTCTTTTCTGGTAACTCACTCAATATTATCTCCACGACTTCAGCTAAATCTTTTCTTGCAGCAAAGAGACCCTTTAGTAAGTTAAAATACTTGGGCGTTTGAAGCATTGTTTCTACAAATGGAACGTTGACTGGAAGGGCTCAAAAATGCTCCATGAAAGCTCTATATGCTTCAACCTTTTCACCAGGCATAGCTCTGATTGGGAATGGCAAAGGGGGATTATATGGCTTTAAGGAAATAACAGTTTTGTCATTAGCGCATGGACTCGTCAAGTCCATTAGAGGGACTCGGCAAGTTTGGTCGGGCTTAGTTGGAGCCGACTCTTCTACCTTTTCTGTCTTCACCTTGGAGATCGTCTTGTATTGCAGCATCGTGATCATTTTGTCTTTTTTCGGACGCGGCTATGAATCTAGTGAACGATTCTTCTAAATTGGCTTTCTTTTCCATTACCGGTTCATCCTTTTGATAAAATCCCCTCTCCTTCTGCTTGTATTTCTCCTCCTTCGCCTTCTTGTATTCTTCATACGGGAGCCATTCCTTCTTCGGTTTCCGCCAATTCTCGTCGTATCGATCGCCGCTATAGTAGAACACTTGAGCCTTCTTGTTTCCATTTTCATCTAAGTCACAATCCTTTGTGAGATGAGGCCCTCTATAGTTCTCGCATCCAACTCGAATAGCATGGATTGTTTGATCCATTTTTTTCATTCTTCTATCTAAACTATCGAGCTTAGCCATCATTGCCGCCATGCCATCATTTGCCGAGTTCACCACCCCCCGACTTACTTCATTTCTCGGATTTTGGTACTCTCTAGAATGTTTAGAGAATTCTTCAATTAACTCCTTGATCATCGGGGGTGGCTTCTTCGTGAGCGGGCCTTGTGAATCGAGCAATTGCCTTGTGGTGACATTGACTCCATCATAGAAGATGGAGACCTCTTGTTGGCTATTAAGGTCATGGTGTGGGCAATTCCTAAGAAGACCTTTGTACCTTTCCCATGATTCATAAAGAGACTCTCCGGGTTGTTGCTCGAAGTTGGCAATGGCTTTCTTTAGCTTGGCTATTTTGAAGGTGGGCAAAAGTGGTCTATGAACTCTTCTTTCATCTTAGCCCATGTGGTGACCGACCCGGGAGGAAGTGATTTGCGCAAATCCTTTGCAGCACCCTTGAATGTGACTGGAAGCATGCGAAGTAGCTGGGTCTCGCGTGGCACATTTGGTACATTGAAGTAGTCAGCCACATCATTTACTTCATCCTAATGCTTGTAAGCATCTTCGTGATCTTTTCCATAAAAGGGAATCTCCTTGAGTTGATCTAGGATATGACCCTTAAGCTCAAATGTAGCAGTTGCGGGAATTGCGGGTTGCACAAGTCCCAAGCCAGTGTCATCTCGCATCCTCTTCTTCCATTCCCCCATGGGGACTTCATCGATATTAGCCATAGTGACAGCTAAATCGTCCTCGAGATCGGATTCGTGTTCGTATGCAAGTTCTTCTTCTTCCTCGGACTCGTACTCGATGTCTTCCTTAATCGGGTCTTCGATAACTAACGAGGCACTAGATGCTCCTAGGTTGCTGCCTTTCTTCTTGCTGAAAACGGACTTCAATTTCTTCAACGGTGAGTTCTTTGAAGAAGTGGTTTCTCCAACAGCTTTTCCCTTGCTCTTCTTTAGTGCGGATTCCGAGTCTTCAAGAGGAGGGACCATAGGTGTATCAGATCCTCGGGTCATGTAATAACTGCAACCAAAACAAAAAAAAATGCGTAAAAAGAACAAAAATAGAATAAAAATTAAAACTGTGAACAACGATGGACTCGCCGAGTCGGCACGAGTGCACTCGGCGAGTTCAAGGCAAAAACAGAAAAAAATTTAATTACTTATTAAAACGGATTTTTATTAAAAAACTTTTACTACTTACTAAATTACCTAAGAATTAATTCTGTGTAAGATAAATCTTACACAAAGATCGATTAAACTAGAATTTAGTGCTAACTTAGAACCGTTCCCCGGCAACGGCGCCAAAAACTTGATGTGTGCGGAACAACTTAGTTTTAAACCTACTTTTAATTATAAAAAGAACACACAAAGGCAGTGAACCTATCAATTATGGTATAGCTAAATAAGTAGGGTATCGAACACAGGGAACGGTAAATTAAAACTAAAAACTAATTCTATCTAATTTAATTAATAAGTAGGGGTTTTCTCTAGTTTTAGAAGACTAGAAACTTACTAACTATCACTTGATCTAAAAACTAGAAAAGCAAAGAATTAACTAGATTCAATAATGGGAAGGAACTTCTGTTTAGTTCAACTCAATTGATCCTATGGTTGATTTTATGATAATAGTGCAATGGATTAACTCTTTTGTTGGCTACCGACTCAAGTGATTAATTTCGCGTTCGCTACACTAATCCTTAGTGAATAAACTAACTCAAACAGTGATCAGTTGTCTAATTTAATTAAATTCACTAGATTAATTATTCGGGTTAATTTAGACTTGCAATGGTTAACTAATTTGGTCATTTAGTTAACTTCTTGTTGATGGTCATCACACAAGCTCGCACATAAATTTACTTAATTTTCTTATTAATTCTAGTTTCATGTTCATTAATCCTAGACATATGATAAAGTGGTCACATAAACATATGAGGTTGATAATCAAAAGGTGTTCATACTATTTAATTACCTTCCTATTAACAGAAAATTAATTATCATTCACACAAAAGGTTCTTTGGCAAGCTAAAAATAACAAAAATCGCCAACATTGAATTAATCCTACCAATAATCAAACCATAGTCTCAATTTTGTGTTCCCAAATAGAGGTTTAAGAGTTTTAGCTCATGATTAAGGTAAATAACAGCAAACAAACGAATTCTAAGTGTCTAACCATAATGGAAAACAAAAGATTAAGTAGAATGATGAAATTTTGCCTCAAATCTCCTTCAGAATTTGATTCTAGGTTGTATCTTCGTTCTCTAGGGTTCTTCTGGCTCTTCAATCGCAGCTGATCTCTCCAGAAGGGTTCCAGAATTCCCCACTGTCGATTTGAGGAGCTATCTTTATATATACGAAACGACTCGTCGAGTCAGGTTCCGACTCGCTGAGTCTATCTCTTAATCCCCGTATGCGATAAGCCTCTGAGTCTGCGAGTCCTTATCTTCTCGAATATTCGATCAGACTCGCCGAGTAGGCGCCGCTACTCGCCGAGTAGGTGCTGTTTTTGGTGTTTTTCTTCTTTGATCAATTCCTGAGCTCCCAACCGCTTCTCCCGCTTCCTTTTTCTTCTGAGCTTCGCTTTTGGACTGAAAACATAATTCAAACACTTTTAAGTACCTTTTGTCAATGAAATGCAATAATTTAGCTAATAAATGGTAAAAATCTATACTTATTATGAGGCTAAATATGCAAATATCATCGTGTAAGCGAAAAACCGCTTGAACTAAAATTCGAGTTTCGAGCTGTACACTGCTAAGCCGAAACTTTGAAAAATCATAACTTCCTCATACGACGTCAGATTTGGGTGTTCTTTTTATGGATTTTATCGTTTTAACATACTCTACGACTTTGGTTTAGATAACTAAGGCTAAAAAGTCTTCTATCGTAAATTCACTTTTTACGCTTCCCAGTGCCGTGTCGGTTTTGCCGTAAAACTTTGACGGGCCATAACTTCTTCGTTATAACTCGGATTTTGGCGTTCTTTATATGTACGGAAACCTTGTGAAATATACTATAACTTGGTTAAGATTATTTATTCTAAATAATCTTTTGCTGAAAAGTCATTTTCGACCCCTATCATCCCTAAATTGACTAGCCCAGTTCTACGGGCGTTACACGTATCGCTTGGGAATTGTGAGTGTGTTTGGATAAGTCAGACATCGGGTCAGTTTTCTGCTAGTGTTTGGGTTATCAAGGATCATATATGCTATCCTGCATACCGAAAGGTCCTTGGTGAACCCATAGAGGGACGCATCTTGCGGAGTGGGTTCCGCATGTACCGTATCATTATGGATCTTTGTCGGGATCAATGCAGGAGTATTATTTAAAGGATTCTCGAACAGGATTAGAGCGGTAGTTCTTCAGTGAAGTTAGCGTTCAGTCGTTCTATCATGGTTCAGGTGTGTTCGACAATTGGCTGTGGATGAACTTTGGAGTTCAAGGCACTACCGTTGCTAGGACAGGGCTGGTAACATGGATAGGGTAGTGTTAGTTGCAGGTGTTAGATGCATAGTGGTTGGTCATCAGATGTTCAAGAGAATTGTATTTTCGCATGGGTTGTGTTTGGTTAGAGTTCAGTGGTACTGCAAGATTAGAAATGAGAACGAGGATTCGTCAGCTAGAGTGAAGATTGAGACCATCAATTGACAGCATGGGAGATGGATTGAAGTGTTATATTGGACCAGATTTCAAGAGTACTCTTCAAGATTTCAGAGGATGGACGATCTTAAGGTTTGATTGGTGATGGATCGCTAGCATTGGTAAGTACAGGTTGTCATCAAGGGGATACTAGGAAGCGGGAAGGATTGGAAATCCTTCAATTCTTGCGTGCAGTGAAGACTTAGTCGAATCTAAATGAGGGAGAGACTTTTTGTAAAGTTCCCCAAATATGAGTTTTGGTTGCGCGGGGTGCAATCTCTTGGGCACCCTGTCAACTAGAAGCGTATTCTAGTCGATCCGGACAATATAGAGGTTGTGATGCAGTGGAAGATTCTGAGGTCTCCATCTGAGATTCGGAGTTTCCTGGGTCTAACGAGTTATTACCAGAGATTTATACGGGACTTCTCCGATATTACGGTTCTTTTGACTCGACTGAACAAGAAGTAGGTGGCCCTTTACTGGGGGCCTGAGCAGCAGGCAGCCTCGAGACTCTCAGACATCGGTAGTGCAAGGTATCGATTCTCACCCTGCCAGAGGGTGTAGATGATTTTGTGGTTTACTGTGACGTTTTGATCACAGGATGGGTGCGGTGCTGATATAGTGGGGTCACATGATAGCAGGTTCCGGGAACCAGGTCAGAGTTCCGGTTAGGACTCTAGTTTAGTTATGTGTTAGGTCGAGTGCGTGTTCAACCTAGTATGGAAAGTGTTGTAAGACTACGGGGGTAGCCGTAGCATTCACTAACATTCAGTTAGCGTGGTAGGTGTTCTGAGCCTGCGGGTGCAGCCGTAGCATTCACCAGGTTGTCAGATAGTATGGAAGGTGTCATAAGACTACGGTGGTAGCCGTATCATTCACTAGCAGTCAGATAGTTTGGAAAGTGTTGTAGGACTGCGGGGGTAGCCATAGCATTCACTAGTGGTCAGAGAGTGATAGAGTGTCGTGAGACTGCGGGTGTAACTGTAGCTTTCACTAGGTTGGTAGATGGCATGAACGTGTTGTTAGAACGCGGAAAGAACAGTAGTACCCACCAGTTCGGGTGTAGCAGTGAGGATATGAAAATCCACTTATTGGATTTCAGATTTACCCAAATGGATTAGATCTAGTTAAGCCAGTAATGAGAATGTAGGGACGTCACTACAGTTATGAGATCAGAGAAGCAATGGACTGCTTCAGGACGTGTGAGATAAAGCTACCATTGGTCAGGTAGCAATCAGTTTTAGTCTTGGATTGGATGATGACTGGATTCGACGCATGGACCCGATCGGTTAGATCAGAAAGTAGAAGAGTCACACTAGCATGATAACTAGTGGCAACTAGTTCCAGAGAAAGATTTCATTCGGAAGTCATGTGAGGCGACTAAGTAGGGAGTCCTTTGGCTCTACAGCCAGGTGGAAACCCAATATTTCAGAAGATTGGCAAGCGAATTAAGACCCAGGAGGTCTCGGTAGCTTTTGGTAAGCAGAGATGTAGCAGCGCATACTGCCTCAGGCAGTTCAGTGTTCAAGCAGTTTCAGCATTGGGCGGTGTTAGCATTTGTGTTTCAGGTTGCGAGTATGGACGGACTAGTTAGATGATTTGGGGAGTGATAGGTCACTCCCAACGAGAGTATCTGAGCCTTGGAAAAGGATTAGTGGTCCACAAGGATAAGCGGGTCTGTGACCTTGTGTTATAATGGGAACCTAGAACTATCAGAAGTTGAGTGAACAGTTGAGGGTTAAACATATTGGATTCAACGATAATGATTCAGTATGAGTGGTCTGTTAGGGATACATACCATCTCTAGACAACAGATTTCAGATGGCGTAGATGTGATCTGGTTGTGAGGAATTCGTTCATATGAGGATATTAGGGCTTTACGAGGATTGGTCATGGCTACTCAGGGAGGGCTAAGGTGTGCCATGGTTGGTGACACTGCTACTAGAGTGGTTGGGCGAGTAAGGGATGGTAAGAAATGATTTCGAGTGCGAAATCTAATTTAAGTGGGGGAGAGTTGTAACACCCGTTTATTTATTAGTTAAATAAATAAATAAATGATCGGATAATATCCCTAAAATCGATAATTATTTAGCAAGGTGTTGATCTCGAGGAGCTATTTGTCACACTTTTAGAGATTGGGGGTTAAAAGTGAAAAACCAGACTTAGTTTGTAAATATTTATGAAGCCAGGGGCTCTGTGGTAATTATTGGGAATTTATGGGACTTCAATTGAAGAGATTATGGGGATAGGGCCGTTGGGTACATTTCTTACCTAAGTTGTAATGGACTTTTAATGTTGGGGTTTAATGGGTAAATATAGGATTTGATTGGAAAAGAATCCTATGAGGAGGGACTAAACTTGTTTAATGAGCAAAGTTTTGAGTGGAGCGGGATTTAAACCTGATGACTCCTTCCTTCCCGTTTAAAGCATCGCTACCAAAACTCTAAACCCTCACGTATGTAGCAGCCGTCATCCCCTTATGCCCCCTCACCGGAGCCGCCGCCACCACCACATTCTCGATCAGCCAACAACCACCAGACGACCGTCCTTTTTCCCCCATTCTCCTTCTTCAATCGCTTTCAGTTGAGGCTTTGCCCACTCGCTACTTCGCAGACCGAAGCTACCGCCGTTGTAAGTTCGAGTTCGATCACCACCACCACCGTTGAAGACGAAGGAGCCACGAGTCGATGCGGGTTGGTCGGGAGATCAAGGATTATGCTGCTGCAGTTTGCTATTTGGGTCGCCAATCTCCTCTGTCTCTGTTTATTTCCGCTGTTGCGCCACCATTGCTCTTGGTCGATGTCTCGCCGGTGACTCGCTCTAGCCAAAACCACCGAGACCAGTCGAGCGACCACCGTGAATCGTTGCTACAACTTTTTGTGAGTTCATGTGGGTGTGATCCTGCTTCAATATTAAGGTGTGGGGGAGCTGTTCGACTGGGAACCCAAAGGAACCGCCGCCACCACCACGAGGTGGTGGCTGACGACGTAAAACCATCTCTCACCGCCATGCACCACCTAGTGGATGGTTGGCTTCCATCTCCAAGCTGAAGGCGTGATGATACGTGTGGGTGTTGACTGGATTGCTCGAAAAGGACATCACCACCACCTTAGGGTGGTGGTTGCCACCACCGGCCACCATAGGTTGGTTGTGTGTGTGTGTTTATGTTGTTTAGTGTAGGTGTTTATCTTGAGCTTCAACATTGTAAAGTGTAAATTACAGCTTGGAATAATAAAAGAAATTGAAAACCACCACCTTAGGGTGGTGGCTGCCGCCTCCTGCCGCCACCGGCCGCCGTGTCGGGTGGCGTTGTGCTTTGATGGTGTTTGGACTCGTTTGGATGATTGGACAAGGGACTAAGAAAATCTAACGGACCCAATAAAACCCTAATGGGATTAATAATATTTTAGTGGGCTTAATAGGCCCAATAAAGCACTAATTGACATAAAAGGGCCACAAAATTGATAAATGGGCTAATATTTGGATTGGAAAACCCTAATCCTAATAAAGCCTAATTTGGGGAATTAATTGGGACACATGAGAATTATTTAATAACTTGGAATATTAAATAATAATCAATGGCGAAAATTAATCTAAGCAATGTTGGACTTAATGGATTAAGTCCTTAATGGGTTAAGTAGGAAACTTAACCCTAATCATCATTTTATGAGAAACCCTAATTTCCCTTGGGTTTATTGTTGGGCCTTTCTATTGGGCTATTAAATGGACTATCTAAGATCAAGCAAATGGTCTAGAGTAATTTAATGGGCCTAGGGTGAGGCCCATGTAAGGGGCTTGGACCCAATTTGGAAAATTGGGCCATAGATGGGCCATAGTTTGGGCCTTATTGATTATATGATGTTGGGCCTTAGAATGAGACCATGTATAGGCCTAGGTCCAATTTGGAAAATTGGGCCATGTGTTGGGCTTTGATTCCTAATTAACTTTGGGCCTGTGGATTGGGCCTTGGGCTTGAATATGCCAAGCTAGGGGTAATGTAGTAGTTACCCAAAGAATGTACTTATGGTTATGTATTGGGACCCAATTATTAATTGGGTGTTATTTTGGTGTTGACAGTTTGGGAATCTGTCAGCCAGCAGCTGGGGTCGAGTCTGTGGGACTTCAGTAGTGTGGGCTTGTGTCTACGGGACTTCAGAAGTGTGAGGTGAGTTACCTTCCAATAGCGGTGGGTCTACGGCCACAATGCCGACCCATCAGTAGGAGGTGTATGATTAGATGATTGTCTCTATGATATTCATCTAGGTTTGCTACTACCTCATATGTTTATGTGCTAGTATGATATGATGCTATGTGCTAGTGACAGTAGGGGAGATAGTCCCCGATGGGGTAGTCATGCCCAACCATGCTAAATAGATTATGTGTTATGTGTTATGTGGTAGTAGTAGGGGGTGAAATAGTCCCCAGTATCCGGTCGAGAGGACCGAAGGGGAGGCTGGCACCCAGATATGCTAGATAGTATCCGGTCGAGAGGACCGAAGGGGAGGCCAGCACCCAGATATGCTAGCCAGTATCCGGTCGAGAGGACCGAAGGGGTAGGTCGGGCACCCAGATATGCCTGAAAATATATGTATGTTATGTGATTATATGGTATGTGGTATGATGGGGGAACTCACTAAGCTTCGTGCTTACGGTTTTTAGTTTTGGTTTCAGGTACTTTGTGTTTCAAGGAAAGGAGCCGGATCGATCGCAGCGCATCACACTATGTTTTCCGCACATGAGATCTTTGGTATTACACTTTGATATGGTTTTATGATAATATGTTTTGATTACTGACACTTTGGTTTGACATGAGATATTATTATGAATGTTTTTATACTGATGGTTTCATGTAATAACTTATTTAAAAATGAAAATTTTGGCCTTGAATTTTGGGATGTTACAAAAAACTAGGATCCCCTCCTTCAAACGCCAAGGTAATTAATGTTATCTTTAGGGATTTTGATATTTGTAGAACTTCTTACTCTACAGAAAAAAGACACGCTCAGGTATCCAAAAAAGAGAAAGAAGAAAGAACCTGGAAGAAGACCTCGATAACACAAGGATCCTGGTGGATGAAGGATCCTCGGTGAACATCACACTCTTAGATGCTCTGACCACGATGAACTTCCTAGAATCCATGTTAATCAAAAGACCCTCAGTAGTAATGGGATTTAGCGTTGAAATGAAGCATACAATTTGTAACGCCCCGTCTCTGGTATGTTGTCCCCGTGGCATTTAATTAGAATTTTATTGAGGGACTCGGCGAGTCTATGGCCTGAATCGTCGAGTAGGGTCGAGTTTTCGAGAACGTGTTAGTCGGCGACTCGGCGAGTCCATATTCGGGACTCGGCTAGTCTGCCTGTCTTGAAGAAACCCTAAATCCCCGGGTTGCTCACTATTTAAGCAATGCTTTGTGCCCCAAACTCGCCTCCTTCACCCTCAGAGAGCTGTGAGAAAACCCTAATCCATCCCTCATTTGTTTTAAGTGCTTTTGTGTGGATTTTCAAGGCTTGAAGAAGAAGAAGAAGAAAGGAGCAAGGAGAAGAGGTGTAGAGTAAAGATCCAAGGGCAAAATCAGAGTTCATTGAGGTATTTCTCGGATTCCTTCTGTTTTATGCTTTAGACCTCCATTAGAACTCTTCTAGGGCTAGTTTGATGCATTCTCCAAGCCTTATAGTTGTATGGTTGCCTTAATAGGTCGAGATATCTCTAGATCTGTTCATTTAAGAGTTGTAGAGCCCGGATCTATTGCCTTTTTGAAGATGCTTTGCATAAGAACCCTAGATCTACTCTTCTAAGTGCCTTTTTAGCCTTTATCTCCTTTTTCATGTGTATGTACACGTAAAATTGGAAACTTTACGTGGTAGATCAGCTTATTGGACTCAGATCTATCATTTGTATGCGCTGGATTCAAGCAGAATCGAGTTTTGAGTAGTTGCATGGTTGTGACTCGGCGAGTCGGAAGAACGACTCAGCGAGTCAAGTCGCGAGTCCCGTTTTTCCCCTTTTTGAGTGATGTCGAGTGGAAGCCTGTGAGTAATAGAGTGGACTCAGTGAGTTGGAGGGCAGACTCAGTAATGGAGAGACTCGACGAGTTGTTCATACAACTCGACGAGTCCATGCCAATCTTCTTAAGCTCAAGAACAACTCGTCGAGTTGTTCATATGACTCGACGAGTCGGATACAGATTGTCTGAGTTCTTGGATCGAGAGGGTACTCGTCGAGTCGATGCCATACTCGACGAGTAGCCATGAGTGGGGTTGTGAAATAAGACTAGAGACTCGGTGAGTTGGCGGCCCAACTCGGCGAGTCAAGTCAACTGTGGGTTGACTTTGACCAGGAGAGTTGACATTGACCAAGGGTAAAAGAGTCATTTTACCCCAGTGCAGTGATTAGCATTTGATTGAGTGTGTTTATGGATTTGTAGCCGGGGAGATACCGGAGCAGCAGCAGTTAGTTTCCAGAGCCATTCGCACAACAGCCAGTTCACGAGGTGAGTTTCCTTCCAGTAGGAACGGGTCTAAGGCCACAATGCTGGCCCGTTTAGCTAGCAGTCAGCTTCGGACGTCGATCCGATGTAGTAGTTAGTATGTTTGATGCCTTCGTGGTTCAGACATGATTTATGTGTTTATGCCAGTTGATATGTTTATGCTATGTTCAGTCAGCTTCGGACTTCGGTCCGATGTAGGGGATAGAGGTCCCAGTCAGCTTCAAACCTCGGTCCGATGTAGGGGACGTAGGTCCCAGTCAGCTTCGGACTTTGGTCCGATGTCTCAGTCAGCTTCGGACTTCGGTCCGATGTCCTAGTCAGCTTCGGACTCGGTTCGATGTAGGGGACGAAGGTCCCAGTCAGCTTCGGACTTCGGTCCGATGTAGGGGGCAGGGCCCCGGTTAGCCGGACTTCGGTCCGATGCAGTGGTCAAGGCCCAGTATGTGCTTTATATGTTATTGTGTGGTATGTGGTAGTTTGGGGGAGCTCACTAAGCTTCGTGCTTACAGTTTCAATTTTGGTTTCAGGTACTTCCGCAAGCAAAGGGAAGAGTTCGGGATGATGGCATCGCGCACACCACAACTTCAGTTTTATCCTGGGAGTTGATTCAGTTTTCTTAGACATGTTTTGATACAGTTGTGACACAATTTTCTCACAGTATTTTAGCATGGTTTTGAGATACGCAACGCATGGTTGTATTATGTTATACTCAGTTTTATGATTTTTAGTTATATTAAAAATGAAATTTTCAGGTCGTATTTTTGGGTCGTTTCAAGTTGGTATCAGAGCCTTGGTTTGAGGGATTTGGATACACTTCTGGGTGTATCTGAACTCAAACTAAGGGAAAGATAAAAAGATTTTCAAAAGGAAAATGTTTTCGAAAGAAATTTTGAAAAACACTTAGAAAGAAAAGAATTTTTAAACAAGATAAGGGTGTGGTGCATGCGATCATCCGAGCTCAAGTAAGTACTCCCAAATTACCCATACAAGTTTCAGTTTCAGTCCAGTTTCAGTAGAACAGCATGCTAGTATAGGACTAACGATCTAGGAGGATGCCTTATGTGCCTACTATATGTGTTTCAGCTTATTGAGAATTGCATGCTAGTATTGAGTAGACAGCAGTAGGATAGCCTGTTTAGGTTATGCCTGATAGTATGAGTTTAGCAGTGTATGCTAGTACAGCTTTCTCGTTATCAGGATAGAATTGCTTGAATAGTTTCTTGTGTCCGAATGCTGCTTGCTTTGTGCTTTATGGGACTCTGAGTGATGGGAGTTAGCCATTAGGTGAATACATCACTTCACATGTGATCAGGGTTGAATAATCTCAGAGTGTTGGGTTTGGCCCTATTGCGCAGCTCTTGTTTGAGTCCAACCGTTGTAGGGACGAGCCTTTTACTCGAAGGATTATCTGAGCCTCATCACATGTGATGGTATTCAGGTGGTGGCTAATTGGCATTACAAGGAGGCCTTCAGCAGCTGAGGATTGGTTTGAGTGGAGTCAGAGATTTCCCTAGGGCAAGCCTAGGATGAGAGTAGCAGAGATCAGTAGTAGTAGAAGTGACTTGGTGGAGTCAAGGCAGTTCTTGAGGAAAGTACGAATAGATGTGGAAGGTAGTATGGGCCCGTACTACTGAAAGCAGAGGATCCGTACTCGAATCAAGGAAGGCCGAGACAAGACCAGGAAGCTAGTAGTAGTATCAATGATCCCTCGAGATATTTCAGTTTTCTGATGTTGCTATGATGTGTTTCAGAATGGTGGTTTTGCGTTCAAGGCCAGCAGCCGGCAGTGGAGGTGCCGGGGAGGGATCAGGATCAGGCTCGGGGAACGAGCACATGGATGAGCAGACCAGAGAGTTTCTTTCTTTAGAGATTACTCGTATCATTTTAGAGCAGACTCCTGTGATCTTCGGTTCGATCAAGGAGGTATCCTAGAGCTAATGGATGAGAGATTGGGCACCTTCCGTGCCGAGGTGGCGGCCATGAGGGGGTCGCGCACACTTACATTCAGGGAGTTCAGGGCATGTGGAGCTCCAGACTATCATGGGGCGCGGGACCCCATAGCGAGTACTAGATGGTTGGCGGATGTGGCCAACACGTTCCGCACTAGCAGGTGTCCCGAGGGGGACAAGGTCAGATTGGCGTCCTGTCTTCTGAAGGAAAGGGCACGGGATTGGTGGGAGGAGGTCGGACATACCATGGGAGATGATGCAGCATTGGATGCCATGACCTGGGCTGATTTCTCTACCAGGTTCAGGGCAGAGTTTGCACCAGTTATTGAGGTGCAGCAGTTAGCCAGAGAGTTTCAGGACCTCACCCAGACTACAGAGACCGTGGCGGAGATCACCGCCAAGTTCAGGGAGAGGGCTCTTCTTATTCCTCAGTATGCAGCTGATGAGGAGATGAAGAAGGCCCGCTATCATGAGATGTTGCGGAGCGATATCCGCCAATTTGTGAGCCGGTCCAGCTGTAAAACGCTGGACGACATGATTGCTAGGGCTCGAGAGAGGGAGATTGATATCGAGATGGAGAAGAAGAGGAAACCGGAGGAGGTTTCGGGTTCAGGAGGTTTGGGCAAAAAGCCCAAGGTTTCAGATCACAGATCCAGGACTCAGCCGAGCCACAGTTGATGTGGCAGGTGTGGGAAGATGCACGATGGGGTGTGCAAGGCAGGGAGTTCCGGCTGTTTCAAGTGCGGTCGGACTGGGCATTTGAGCAGGGATTGTACGGCCCCTGCTACTGCTGTTGCAGCATCAGATCTGATTTTCTTTCAGTGCAATCAGAGGGGACATAAAATGTCCCAATGTCCAAGTTTAGCTGCAGTAGGGAAGGTGGCTGCACCTGCCCCTGCTACCTTGAGGATTACAGATGGCCGGCAGGGCCGAGCTGAGGCGCCAGTGGCGAAGAGTAGAGCGTTTCAGATGACAGCAGAGGAGGCGCAAGCGACTCCTGATGTGGTGACGGGTATGTATCTTCCCTTCATCTCTGTATTATTATTGTTTAATTATTGCTTATGATTGTATGTTTTATATAGGTTCGTTCTCTGTGAACGGCATTTCTGCTATGGTATTATACGATTCGGGGGCTACCCGATCATTTGTATCACTTGCGCTTAGCAAGAGATTTAGCAGAGCTCCAGAGGAGCTGGATTGTCCACTAGAGGTTGAGATAGCAGATGACCGGACCGTGAGGGTCGCCAGAGTGCATAGAGGGTGTTCTCCTCAGTTGTTTGACGAGCAGTTTTCGGTGGACCTGGTTCCTATTCCCCTGTGAGGGAATAAGGTTATTGTAGGCATGGATTGGCTAAGCCCCAATGGGGCGGTGATTGATTGTGAGCTTCATCTAGTGAGGGTTCGCACTCCTAGTGGGGGGGAGTTAGTGATTCAGGGCGAGAGGCCACATCGCAGACCGACCTTTTGTTCCGCCGCAAGGGCGAGGCGCTATTTTCAGCAGGGTTGCGCTGGTTATGTAGCTTATGTTTTGGATGCCCGAGAGAAGGGCAAGACGTCAGTTGTTGATGTTCCGATAGTGAGAGACTTCCCGGATGTATTTCCCGAGGATTTACCGGGAATACCTCCTGAGAGGCAGGTTGAGTTTAGGATCGACCTGATTCCTGGTGCAGCTCCGGTAGCCAAGGCACCGTATCGCCTAGCTCCCCCTGAGATGCAGGAGTTGTCTACGCAACTGCAGGAGCTGCTAGACAAGGGTTTCATTCGGCCGAAGAGTTCGCCTTGGGGAGCGCCGATCCTGTTTGTGAGGAAGAAGGATGGGTCGCATCGTATGTGTATAGATTACCGGGAGTTTAATAAGCTAACGGTGAAGAACCGTTACCCACTTCCGAGGATAGATGATTTGTTTGATCAGCTTTAGGGAGCGTCTTGGTTCTCCAAGATCGATCTACGCTCCGGGTATCACCAGATGCGGGTTAGGGATGAGGATGTTCAGAAGACTGCTTTCAGGACCAGGTATGGTCATTATGAGTTTGTGGTGATGCCATTTGGGCTCACTAATGCTCCAGCCGCGTTCATGGACCTCATGAATCGCGTGTGCAGGCCGATGCTGGATCGGTCAGTGATAGTATTCATAGATGATATCTTGGTGTATTCCAAGACGCAGGAGCAGCACGAGGAGCACCTGAGGGAGGTGCTGGAAGTTTTAAGGAGGGAGAGACTTTTCGCAAAGTTCTCCAAGTGCGAGTTCTGGTTGCGCGAGGTGTTGTTCCTTGGTCACCTCGTCAACCAGAAGGGTATTTTGGTGGATCCGGCCAAGATAGAGGCCGTGATGCAGTGGGAGGTCCCGAAGTCTCCATCTGAGATTCGGAGCTTCCTAGGGTTGGCAGGGTATTACCGGAGGTTCATTCAGGATTTCTCCAAGATAGCAGTGCCGCTCACCCGACTGATCAAGAAGTCGGTGGTATTTCGTTGGGGGCCTGAGCAGCAGGCAGCGTTCGAGACCCTCAGACAGAGATTGTGCGAGGCTCCGATCCTTACCTTGCCAGAGGGAGTGGAGGACTTCGTAGTCTACTGTGATGCCTCAATCACAGGTATGGGAGCAGTGTTGATGCAGCGAGGCCATGTGATAGCTTACGCCTCGAGGCAGTTGAAGCCTTGCGAGGCTAATTATCCTACCCATGATTTAGAGCTGGGGGCGGTTGTCTTTGCCCTCAAGATTTGGAGGCACTATCTTTATGGGGTCCGTTGTACTATCTACACGGATCACAAGAGTTTGAGGTACCTTATAGATCAGTCGAGTCTGAACATGAGGCAGAGGAGGTGGTTGGATGTGCTGAAGGATTATGATTGTGAGATCCTTTACCATCTAGGGAAGGCCAACGTGGTGGCCGACGCCCTGAGCCGCAAAGTGTCAACAGCCCCTATCAGAGATTTGTGTTTGAGGATGACAGTGATTACTCCGTTGTTGGAGCGGATCAAGGAGGCTCAGGGTGAGGGCCTCAAGGAGGAAAGGCAAAAGTGTGAAAGGATAGTGGGCCGAGTATCTTCGTTTGATTATGAAAGTCGGGGATTGCTGACACTTCATGGGAGAGTGTGGGTACCGTACTGGGGTGGGGTACGGCAGGTGTTGATGGACGAGGCTCATAAGTCTTGGTTTTCTATCCATCCAGGGGCGACGAAGATGTATAGAGATCTTCGACCCGATTATTGGTGGCCCTGCATGAAGCGGGATGTCGCTTGGTATGTTGAGAGGTGCCTAACCTGCAGGAAGGTCAAGGCGGAGCACCAGAGGCCTCACGGCAAGACGCAGCCGTTAGACATTCCCGTGTGGAAATAGGAGGACATCACCATGGATTTTGTCACCAAGCTTCCCAGGACCGCACGAGGAGTAGATTCGATATGGGTAGTAGTGGATCGGTTGACGAAGAGTGCTCATTTTATCCTGATTCAGGAGAGTATATCAGCAGAAAAGTTAGCCGATATCTATGTGCGTGAGATCGTGGCACGTCATGGAGTGCCGGTATCGGTAGTGTCAGACCGAGATGTCCGTTTTACATCCAGATTCTGGAAGCGGTTTCACGACGAGATGGGTACTCGTCTTCATTTCAACACCGCTTTCCACCCTCAGACGGACGGGCAGAGCGAGAGGACGATTCAGACTCTCGAGGACATGCTCAGGGCATGTGTTCTAGACTTCGGTGGCAGTTGGGATACGTATCTTCCGTTAGCGGAATTTTCGTATAACAACAGTTATCATGCGAGCATTGATCGCCCTCCCTTTGAGATGCTTTATGGGAGGAAGTGTAGGACCCCGATTTGTTGGGGCGAGGTTGGTCAGCGAGTTGTTGGGAGCACAGTGGTGGTGCTCAAGACGACCGAGTTGATTCAACAGGTCCGTAGTAGACTGCAGACTGCGCAGAGTCGGCAGAAGAGCTACGCCGACAGGAGGCGTTCAGACTTGGAGTTCCGGGTGGGCGATATGGTCTTCCTAAAGGTCTCACCCTGGAAGGGTGTCATCAGGTTTCGGAAGAGGGGCAAGCTGGGCCCCAGGTTTATTGGTCCCTTTAGGGTTTTGGCCCGGGTGGGTCGGGTTGCTTATCGGTTGGATCTTCCTGTAGAGCTTAGCCAGATCCACAACACTTTCCATGTGTCTTAGTTGAGGAAGTGTTTGGTGGATGAGTCAGCAGTTGTTCCCTTAGAGGATATTCAGGTTGATAGCAGCCTGAACTATATTGAGAGGCCGGTTGCGATTCTGGACCGGAAGACAAAGACCTTGAGGAACAAGGCAATTCAGTTAGTGAAGGTGCAGTGGCAGCACCGGAAGGGGTCTGAGTGGACGTGGGAGGCTGAGGAGGAAATGAGGGAGCACTACCCGGAGTTATTTGCAGATTCAGCCGTAGCAGACTTCGAGGACGAAGTCTGAGACAAGTGGGGGAGAATTGTAGTGCCCCGTCTCTGGTATGTTGTCCCCGTGGAATTTAATTAGAAGTTTATTGAGGGACTCGGCGAGTCTATGGCCTGACTCGTCGAGTAGGGTCGAGTTTTCGAGCACGTGTTAGTCGGCGACTCGGCGAGTCCATATTCGGGACTCGGCGAGTCTGCCTGTCTGGAAGAAACCCTAAATCCCCGGGTTGCTCACTATTTAAGCAATGCTTTGTGCCCCAAACTCGCCTCCTTCACCCTCAGAGAGCTGTGAGAAAACCCTAATCCATCCCTCATTTGTTTTAAGTGCTTTTGTGTGGATTTTCAAGGCTTGAAGAAGAAAAAGAAGAAAGGAGCAAGGAGAAGAGGTGTAGAGCAAAGATCCAAGGGCAAAATCAGAGTTCATTGAGGTATTTCTCGGATTCCTTCTATTATATGCTTTAGACCTCCATTAGAACTCTTCTAGGGCTAGTTTGATGCATTATCCAAGCCTTATAGTTGTATGGATGCCTTAATAGGTCGAGATATCTCTAGATCTGTTCATTTAAGAGTTGTAGAGCCCGCATCTATTGCCTTTTTGAAGATGCTTTGCATAAGAACCCCAGATCTACTCTTCTAAGTGCCTTTTTAGCCTTTATCTCCTTTTTCATGTGTATGTACACGTAAAGTTGGAAACTTTACGTGGTAGATCAACTTATTGGACTCAAATCTATCATTTGTATGCGCTGGATTCAAGCAGAATCGAGTTTTGAGTAGTTGCATGGTTGTGACTCGGCGAGTCGGAAGAACGACTCGGCGAGTCAAGTCGCGAGTCCCGTTTTTCCCCTTTTTGAGTGATGTCGAGTGGAAGCCTGTGAGTAATAGAGTGGACTCAGTGAGTTGGAGGGCAGACTCAGTAATGGAGAGACTCGACGAGTTGTTCATACAACTCGGCGAGTCCATGGCAATCTTCTTAAGCTCAAGAACAACTCGTCAAGTTGTTCATATGACTCGGCGAATCGGATACAGATTGTCTGAGTTCTTGGATCGAGAGGGTACTCGTCGAGTCGATACCATACTCGACGAGTAGCTATGAGTGGGGTTGTGAAATGAGACTAGAGACTCGGCGAGTTGGCGGCCCAACTCGGCGAGTCAGGTCAATTGTGGGTTGACTTTGACCGGGAGAGTTGACATTGACCAAGGGTAAAAGAGTCATTTTGCCCCAGTGCAGTGATTACCATTTGATTGAGTGTGTTTATGGATTTGTAGCCGGGGAGATACCGGAGCAGCAACAGTTAGTTTCCAGAGCCATTCGCACAGCAGCCAGTTCACGAGGTGAGTTTCCTTCCAATAGGAACGGGTCTAAGGCCACAAGGCCAACCTGTTTAGCTAGCAGTCAGCTTCGGACCTCGATCCGATGTAGTAGTTAGTATGTTTGATGTCTTTCTGGTTCAGACAGGATTTATGTGTTTATGCCAGTTGATATGTTTATGCTATGTTCAGTCAGCTTCGGACTTCGGTCCGATGTAGGGGACAGAGGTCCCAGTCAGCTTCGGACCTCGGTCCAATGTAGGGGACGTAGGTCCCAGTCAGCTTCGGACTTCGATCCGATGTCTCAGTCAGATTCGAAATTCGGTCCGATGTCCTAGTCAGCTTCGGACTCGGTTCGATTTAGGGGACGAAGGTCCCAGTCAGCTTCGGACTTCGATCTGATGTTCCAGTCAGCTTCGGACTTCGGTCCGATGTAGGGGGCAAGGCCCCGGTTAGCCGGACTTCGGTCTGATGCAGTGGGCAAGGCCCAATATGTGCTTTATATGTTATTGTGTGGTATGTGGTAGTTTGGGGGAGCTCACTAAGCTTCGTGCTTACAATTTCAGTTTTGGTTTCAGGTACTTCCGCAAGCAAAGGGAAGAGCTCGGGATGATGGCATCGCACACACCACAGCTTTAGTTTTATCCTGGGAGTTGATTCAGTTTTCTTAGACATGTTTTGATACAGTTGTGACACAGTTTTCTCACAGTATTTTAGCATGGTTTTGAGATACGCAACTCATGGTTGTATTATGTTATACTCAGTTTTACGATTTTTAGTTATATTAAAAATGAATTTTTTGGGTCGTATTTTTGGGTCGTTTCACAATTGTAGAAATAAAACTATCTATCTACATCGAAGGGGTGAACTCTATGCAGCGCTTTTATGTTACTAATGCTTTGTCTTCCTATAGTGTTATATTAAGTAGTCCATAGATCCATGACATGGAAGCATTTCCATTAATGTAGCATCATTGCGTAAAAATTCCTAGCCCTTGGGGGACAGTAAAGATCCTTGGAGATCAGCAGGAATCAAAAGAGTGTTATGGGAACCGAATGAAGCTTTCCTCAGTACCAAGGCAAGCATAACAATTAAAGCTGTTGGGTCAAAAAGATGGTTTATACTTTACTTTTCTAAGCATTTATTGTTTTAATTATTTGGGCCAAATGTAGTATAGGATTAATTTTAGCTTGGACTGAAAACACATGTGTTTTCGGTCGAGCATTGGATTATTTGTATTTTGGGCTTGGCCTTAGGTCCATATATATATATATATATATATATATATATATATATATATATATATATATATAGGGTGAGGAGTGCATGTGAAGGACATAGCCAAGGAGCTTAAGTGTGTGTGAAATCATTTCATTAATACATCATAGATTCATCATCTTCTTCTTCTCCTTCTCTTTTATTTTGATCTGACATCATCCAATTGATTGGGATTTCGCACCATCAATTGGATCTGATTGATACACAAGCATATTTGGAGATTTACAAGTGGTATCAAAGCTTGGATTGTATCAATCAATATTTTCATATCTAGAGCTTATTTGATCTTATTTCGAAGAGATTTTTGTGTTCTTGGATAGATCTTGGCAATCTAAGGGGGGTTTGTTCTTCGCGTTTTTGATAAAAATGACTTTTTGATCGAGTATTGGAGCAAAAATGCTGAAAAACGTCGTTTTTTTCACGATATGAAGCAGTGTTTTCGGTCAAGCGGGTTTTTTATCCCGGTCTTCGGTCTGCGACAGTTTTCTATCGGTGGCCGAGGAGATTTCTGCCGGAGTTTACGGCCGGCGGCTCGGTAGCATCATGCACACTTCAATAAAAATTCGACAAGGAGTTAGGGGTGCCGGGGATCGAACCCGGACCTCCTCCAAAAATTACCCAGCGCCTTACCAACTCTTCTAGCATCTGTGTTGTTCCTTAACTCCAACTTTTAATTCTTAAAGACTCCCTTCTCGGTTCATAATTTCGCAATTTGACAATTTAAACCTAAAAATTCAAAATTTTATTTTGAAAATCCTTTTTCAACCAAAAAATTTTGATTTTAACTTTTGACTTTAAAATATTGACTTTGACCTTCATGTTTGACCTTTGACTTTAAACTTTGACTTTTTTATTTACCTTTTAAATTTTCAAATTTAGCTTTTCGGTTTGACTTTTTAAGTTTGACTTTTTAAATTTGAATTTAAAGGCTGACTTTCTTGGTTTTCAAGTCAAAGGCGAATTAAAAAAAAAAAAGAATTACTATAAAAAAAAATGAGTTCCGCATCAATTCCGGTAAATGAAGTTTCATGTACTCCATCTTGTGAAACTACTATTAAATTTCTCTGAGATCAAATCGATTTATTAAAAAGAGAGAATGAGGACTTCAAATACTAAGGTTATACACTTATGAAAAATCAAAAGCCTTTGAAAACTCAATTAGAGAACAAAACAAAAGATTTTAAGAAATTGCAAGAGCATTACCGCAAGGCTAAGGATATCTTCGAGCATGTTGCAAAGGAGTACACTTCGATGGTGGCAGACATTATCCAAAAGGGAATGTGGAGTGGATCGATGGAGGGGACCGATGTGATGCTGGTTGATAAAGACTAAATCATGCTAGCTGCAAACCAAGTGGGAGATTGAAAGGTCAAATTATATGGTTTGGGCTAGGCAATACATGTATAGATGAGTTAGGGCATTTGGGATTATTATTTGGAGTCTTTTTGGTATTTTTGGTGTTTTCTGATTTTCTAATGTTTTTGGATTTTCTGATGTATTAATGAAATGATTGATCGATCCTATATGAGTCATCATGGATCGATTGACCAAGAGTGCCCACTTGTTGGCGATTCAGGAGAGTTCTTCCTATGAGAAGTTCGCTGATGTGTATGTTCGCGAAATAGTTCCATGAGGAATTAGGCACGAGGTTGCATTTCAGCACTGATGGGGTTACAGTCTCCATTATTTCAGAGCGTGATGCTCAGTTCACTTCTTGTTTCTGGTTGAAGTTCCATGAGGAATTAGGCACGAGGTTGCATTTCAGCACTGCTTATCATCTGCAAACTGATGAAGAGAGTGAGTTGACGATACAAATGCTTGAGGATATGTTGTGGATGCGTTTCATTGATTTTGGCGGGAGTTGGGATTTCTATCTAACTCTTACGAAGTTCTCCTACTACAACAGTTATCACTCCAACATTGGTGCTCCAACTTTTGAACTCATGTATCATCAGAGATGTCGTAGCTCGGTTTGTTAGGGGGAGGTTGGTCACAGGGTTATGGGGAAGACCGAAGTAGTCCTTCAGACCATGAATGTTATTCAGAAGATTAGGCGGAGGTTGTAGACCACTCCGAGTCGGTAGAAGAGCTATGTCGACTGGCACCGATCCGAGTTGGAGTTTCAGGTCGGTGATATCGTATTACTGATGGTATCATCTTGGAAAGGTGAGATACGCTTCAGGAAAAGGGGAATTTAGTCCCTGGTACATTGGGCCTTTTCGAGTAATTTCCATGGTTAGCAAAGTTGCTTACAGGTTGGATATACTTGAGGAGCTCAGTCAGATTCACAACAGTTTCCATGTTTCGTAGTTGTGAAATTGCGTATTGGGTGAGGATGTAGTGGGTTTTTTTGGACAATATTCAGGTCGATAAGCGCCTGAAGTATGTTGACAGGTCGGTGGTTATTTTGGAGAGGAAGATGACGGTCCTATGCAAGATGGAGATACCTTTGGTAAAGGTACAGTGGCAACATCTGAGAGGCTCCGAGTGGAACTAGGAACCAGAGGAAAAGATGTGGTAGCATTATCCTGAGTTAGTCGCCACAGGAGACTTCGAGGAAGAAGTCTAGATCAAGTGGGGGAGAATTGTAACATTCCGATGCTAAGGTACTTCAAATTTCAACCCTTTAATTTATTTATATGGCAATTGGTCCCGAAGAAGAATCATATGCAAAAGGTCTGTAATAGCATTTTGGTAAATTATGGCTTCAGAGCATGCCATGCGTACGTGGTGTACGTTGAGCATACTAGGGCGCGCCCTAGTACGCTCAATGTACATCCTTGTACGTTCGGCATACTTCCTAAATGGGGAAACCCTATTTTTTAGGGTTTGGCTAGTATTTAAGCATCCTTATGGCATCATTTCTCTTCACCTTCTCAGCCTCCACCCTCTTATTCGTGTTGTAACCCTAGCACCACCTTGTGAAGACATTTCAAGCCTTAAAGTGTGTGTTTGTGCACTTAGAAGAAAAAGGAAGGAAGTCAAGATCATCTTTAGGGATTTAAGCATTTTGGATCTAGGATTTACCCTTCAAATGTATAAATCTTGCATCTTGATCTTTTAATCTTGTACAACTAGAAATGGGTGTTTTAGTTATACTTTTTGGTCCCAAATGTCTTATCATGAGCGTGACATGTTATTGACAATTTGAATTGTCCTTTCAGACCCTAGAAGCGATCCTAAGTCATAAAATCAAGTCCTAATGGTTAGTTTTGCTCCATGCATCTTGTAGAAGGTCTTAATGGATTCAAACCATGAGTTAAGTACTTAATGGGCGTGTAAAGTCATAAAGTTGGAAAGTTTATGACTCTAGAGTGTATTTGAACCTTGGATCTGAATTATGGATATAAGTGCTTATGTCATTAAGCACTTATTAATTTTTGAAGGATGCGAAGGTACACCCCATGTACTCAGAGTACGCCCTGCATACAAGGTCATCCACCCTGATGGTGGTCAACTGCGAGGGTTGGAGTACACCTAGCATACCTCTGGAGTATGCCCAACATACTCGCACAGGGTCAGCCCGGATGGGTTGACTCAGTTGGGTTTACTTGGCTGGGTTGACTCAATTGACTTAGTGGGTTTGACCAATTGTCTTTGACCAAGTTTTGACCATTGAGGGTATTTTGGATATTTTAGGATTTGGATGGAATTGTTCTTTGGTGGCATTAGGTGTCAGTTAAAGTGTTGAGATTCGGAGTCAAGGGCCTCATCAGCTTGTGTTCAGTTTGTGAGATGCGTTTCCTCACTCTACTTTTGGGTCGAAGGCACCAAGGCCGGCTCATTGGTTTGTTATCATGGTTTATCGTATGTTGGTATGTTGTAGTGAACTGTTAGATTTGTATCCTGGTAGATAGGATGATGTTGTGCTTAATGATATGTAAGATCTGTCTGGTTTTCTATTGGCTGATTATATGTATGATTATCTGTTATGTATATGTCGACATAGTTTATGTGCTTAGTGATGTTTGATGAAGGTAGCATTATGTATTCTTCAACATGGGATACATATTTAGGACTTGAGTGTAGGAATGGTTGTAATTTGATATGGTTTAACGTTGTTCTTGTTAAAAGGAACTTATAAGGGAGATTGTTGGTGTATAACATGAACTACATGAAAGGCATATGTAGTTAATATTGGATTTGTTCATATTCTTCATTCAGAGTTAGAAATATAATGCCTTACTAAAATTTGAACACTATCTAATATTAATTGCAATTCATATCTCATATTCAACATGATTTTTATGAAAAAGGTGTAACTTTTATAACACCTTATAACTACTTATAGGTTAGAGCTCCTAGAAATTGGTAGTTTCTAGATGACGCCTCTTTGTATGTTCTTGGTGTAACATTAAAAAAATACAGACCAAAAATTCCGTTTCAATTAAGTTATTACATAAAACGATTAGTATAAAGCATTCATAACAATGTCTCATGTCAAAACCAAAGTGTCAACAATCAAAACACAGTATCATAAAACCATATCAGAGTGTAATCCCAAGAATCTCATGTACGGAAAACATGGTATGATGTGCTGCGATCGAGCCGGCTCCCTTCCTTTGAAAAAGAAGTACCTGAAACCAAAAATGAACACTGTAAGCACAAAGCTTAGTGAGTTCCCCCAACATAACACATAATGCCTATCCCTCGGTATGTTTCAATTGGTATCTGTCTGTCATAACTGGGAGCTGGACTCCCCTTCGGTATCTTTCAACCGGTACTCGGGAACTAACCTCCCCTTCGGTACCTTTCAACCAGTAATCGGGAGCTAACCTTCCCTTCGGTATCTTTCAACTGGTAACCGAGAACTAAACTCCCCTTCAGTATCTTTCAATCGGTAACCAAGAGTTAACCTCCTCTTCAGAATCTTTCAACCAGTAATCGGGAGCTAACCTCCCCTTCGGTATCTTTCAACCGGTATCCGGGGACTATTTCACCCCTATCACTATCACATACTAACATGTCATAAACGTATTGGTTCAATGGTAACATAACATAAACATACTGGATCACATAATGACATATCATAACCATACAGGTCACATAATATCATATTATAAACGTACTGCTCATAACTTGGCATATCATAACCATACAGGTCACATAATAGCATATCATAAACATACTGCGAGGCATACATGGGTTCTGTCCACCCCTTCGGTATCTTTCAACCGAAAACCATCTTCGTTATCTTTGAAACGGTAACTAGGGACTATTTCACCCCTATTACTACTCACACATATCTCATAGCATCCCAGCACAATAAGCATATCAAATAATGGCAACCAAATAATTAACACAAAGAGAATCATCTCAAGCATAATCACCTACTGGTGAGCCTACATTGGTGCCTTAGACCCATCCCTACTGGAAGGTAACTCACCTCACACTGCTGAAGTCCCGTAGACTCAACCCCACATTGCTGAAGTCCCACAGACTTAACCCCAGCTGCAGGATGGCAGATTCCCGAACTATCAAAACCAAAATAACACCAAATTAATAATTGGGTCCCAACACATAACGATACATACATACTTGGATAATTATTAAATTAACCCATGGTTGGCTTTATTCAAGCCCAAGGCCCAATCCATAGGCCCAAAGTCAACTATGAATCAAAGCACAACATATGGCCCAATTTTCTAAATTGGGCCCAAACCTTTGCATGGTCTCATTCTAAGGCCCATCCAAAAGTCCAGTCCAACCTTTGATAATCTAATGGTCCAATATTATATAATCATTAAGGCCCAACAATGGCCAATCTATGGACCAATTTTCCAAATTGGGCCCAACTCCTCATATGGGCCTTACCTCAAAGCCCATTAATTATTCTAGTCAACTTGCTTGATCTCGGATGGCCAATTAATAATCCAATCATCAAGGCCCAATAAAAGGCCCAACAATAAACCCAATTGAAATTCGGGTTTCACATAAAATGACGATTAGGGTTAAGTGTCTCTCCGTTAACCAATTAAGGACTTAATCCATTAAGTCCATCATTTCTTCTAAATAAGTCATATGGTGTGATTGAGCTTAATCACACAATTCCATTCCAATGGCCCAAAAGTGGGTCCCAATAAGTCCAAGCCCATAAATCCAATATTAGGGTTTTATAAACCCTAATTAGGGTTCCCAACCCCATCTTAGCCCAATAGGCCCAATTGATATGTCTTTTGATCAATTAAGGTTCATTAGAGTTATTAAGGTTTCACTAGGCCCTTTAGTCATCTGTTTGGGCTTTTACGTCCATTAAGCTTCATTGGGCCCATTAGGGTTTATTAAGACCATTAACCCTCATTGGGCCCATTAGGGTTTCTTGGTCCCTTTGACCAACCATCCAAACGAGTCAAAACACCATAAAAGCATATTGCCACCCGACACGGCGGCCGGTAGCGGCAGGAGGCGGTAGCCACCACCTCATGGTGGTGGTTTTCAATTCTACTTTCATTATTCCGATTTGTAATTACACTTTACGCTGCTAAATCTCAAATAAACACACACACACCTACTAACACACACATACACACGGCGGTGCATGGTGATAGCCACCATCTCACGATGGTGGTGGTGGCAATTCTCGGTTTTCCGGCTAAACAAATGCAACAACCTAATGAAAACCGAACGCAACAGATATGTTCGAATACACACCATAAAAAAACCGCATAGCAATGGCTGGTGGTGTCAAGATCTGGCAGAAGGCGGAAGAAGGATGCTATATGGTGGCAACGACAATAGTTTGCGATAACAGCCACCACCTCACGAAGGTGGCAACGGTTTCTCTTGGTCATCTGCCCGGTGACAGGTCAACACATGCAAAGCACACGCACCCATGCGTGAAATAACCCACACAACACTGCCATGAACAGAT
This sequence comes from Lactuca sativa, assembly GCF_002870075.4. Lineage (NCBI taxonomy): Eukaryota > Viridiplantae > Streptophyta > Magnoliopsida > Asterales > Asteraceae > Lactuca > Lactuca sativa. The sequence continues at coordinate 334,783,508 of NC_056626.2, read as the reverse complement.
GCGAACCGGCAGTCCACACTTGACAAAGGAATGCAGCCACAACCTTCTTGGCGACGAGAAATGGCCAGAGGCGACAGCAGCAAGGCGGCGGCGAGTGTAGACTTAGGCAGTAGCAAAAGGGACTTGAAGAGAGCGTGTGACCCAACCACAAACAATAATAGCACCCACGAACCACGCTTTTTCCCGATCTCCTCGACTCTTCGTCTTTGTAGGCGAAGGAGCAGGGTGGTGCTCCAGTGATCCTTTAGTGGTGGCGAAGAGGTGATAGCTGGGAGGGTGGAGAAGATATGGTGGTGTCTATAGATCCCCTCTAGGGTTCGGGTTACGAGACTTTAAATACCCGACTCATATACAAGTTTGCCATAAAGTCAAGAGTGGCCCCTTCGCCTTCCTTTTCTTTCAAAACAAATCACCAATTTACCTTTTTAACCCTAGCCAACCAAAATCCATTCATATTAAGTCCAAAATTTACCCAACAGCCCCTCCCTTTACAAATTGTTTTCAATAGTAGTCCTTATGTTACCAAATGGTGCCTCCTTAACAAAACATTGTCAAATTAAGTTCAGAATTTACTCTTTAGCTATCAACCTTCTAAAGTCACGAAAATTAGCTCCTCGAGACCAACACCCTGCTATATAATTATTGATTTTAGGGCTAATATGCATTAATATATTTATTTATTTATTTAATAAATAAACAGGGTGTACAAATCTCCCCCACTTAAATTAGATTTCGTCTTCGAAATCATTCCTTAGTATTCGTTACTCGCCCAACCACTCTAGTAGCATGGTCACCAACCTGGGCACGCCCTAGCCTTCCTAGGGTAGCCATGACCAATCCTCGTAAAGCCCAAAAATCTGTAGGTGACAAATTCCTTACAACAAGACCGCATGTACTATGTCTGAAATCTGCTTTCTCGAGATGGTCCGAATCCCTAACAGACCACTCATACTAAATTATTATCGTTGAAACTAGCATATTTATCCCTCAACTGACTACTCAACTTTTGATAGCTCAAGGTTCCCATTATAAACCAGGGTCACCAATGAAATTATTCTTGCAGACCACTAATTCTTGGCCAACGCTCAGATACTCCCGCTGTGAGTCACTTGTCACTCCCCAAATCATCTAGCTATTATGTTCGTACTCGCAATCTGAAGCACAAATACTAACACTGCCCACCCGCTGAAACTGCTTGAACACAGAACAGCCTGAAGCAGTGTGCTGCTACATAGCTGCTTCCCAAGATCTATCGAGACCTTCCTGGTCTCAATTAATCCATTAGTCACCTGAAATATCGGGTTTCCGGCCGACTGTGGAGCCAAAAGGACTCCCACCCAGTCGCTGCACACGACTTCTGAACGAAATCCTTCTCTGGAACTAGTTGTCATGCCACTGTGGTTCTAACAACTTCCCGACTCAACCGATCGGGTCCATGCGTCGAATCCTAACGTCACCAAATCCAAGGCTAAAAGTTATTGCTCACTGACCGATGGTAGCCTTATATCACTAGCAATCTTATACAGTTCGTTGCTTCCCTGATCCCATAATTGTCGTGAAGTTCCTACAGTCTTATCACTAGCTCAATTAGATCTAATCCATATGGGAAATTCCGAAATCCAATCCGTGCATTTCCATATATTCATTACTACACCCAAACTCGTGGTTACTACAGTTCCTTCCACGTCCTAACACACGCTCAAACTATCTACCACCCGAATTGCTAGGCATGCATGGGTTCAGTCGACCCCTTCGGTATCTTTCAACCAATAACTCTCTTCGGTATCTTTCAACCGGTAATTGGGGACTATTGCATCCCTACTACTACTCACACATATATAATAGAATCCCAACACAATAAGCATATCAAATAATGGCAACTAGATAATTATCACAATGAAAAACATCTCAAGCATAATCACCTACTGGTGGGCCGGCATTGGTGCCTTAGACCCACCCCTACTGGAAGGTAACTCACCTCAAACTGCTGAAGTCCCGCAGACTCAACCCCACATTGCTGAAGTCCCGTAGACTTAACCCCAGCTGCAGGATGACAGATTCCCGAACTATCAACACCAAAATAAGACCCAATTAATTATTGGCTCCTAACACATAACCATAAATACATTCTTGGATACCTACAACATTACCCCAAGGTTGGCTTTATTCAAGCCCAAGGCCCAATCAATAAGCCCAAAGTCAACTATGAATCAACGCCCAACGTATGGCCCAATTTTCCAAATTGGGCCCAAACCTTTGCATGGTCTCATTCTAAGGCCCAACCAAAAGTCCAGTACAACCTTTGACAATCTAATGGTCCAATATTATAAAATCAATAAGGCCCAACTATGGCCCATCTATGGCCCAATTTTCCAAATTGGGCCCAACTCCTCATATAGGCCTTACCTCAAAGCCCATTAATTATTCTAGTCCATTTGCTTGATCTTGGATGGCCCATTAATAATCCAATCATCAAGGACCAATAAAAGGCCCAACAACAAACCCAAGTGAAATTAGGGTTTCACATAAAATGATGATTAGGGTTAAGTGTCTCTCCGTTAACCAATTAAGGACTTAATACATTAAGGACTTAATCCATTAAGTCCATCATTCTTTTAAATAAGTCAGATGGTGTGATTGAGCTTAATCACACAATTCCATTCCAATGGCCCAAAAGTGGGCCCCAATAAGTCCAAGCCCATAAATCCAATATTAGGGTTTTCTAAACCCTAATTAGGGTTCCCAGCCCCATCTTAGCCCAATAGGCCCAATTGATATGTCTTTTGATCAATTAAGGTTCATTAGACTTATTAAGGTTTCACTAGACCCTTTAGTCATCTGGTTGGGCTTTTAGGTCCATTAAGCTTCATTGGGCCCATTAGGGTTTATTAAGCCCATTAATCCTCATTGATCCCATTAGGGTTTCTTAGTCCCTTTGACCAACCATCCAAACGAGTGAAAACACCATCAAAGCACACCTCCACCCGACACGGCGGTAGGAGGCGGCAGCCACCACCTCACGGTGGTGGTTTTCAATTTTCCTTTCATTATTCCAATTTGTAATTAAACATTACAATGCTAAATCTCAAATAAACAGACACAGCTACTAACACACACAAACACACGGCGGTGCAAGGTGGCAGCCACCACCTCATGGTGGTGGTGGTGGCTGTTCTTAGTTTTCCGGCTAAACAAACAGCAACAACCTAATGAAAACCGAACGCAACAGATCTGTTGGAATACACACCCAAACATAACTCGTAGCAATGGCTGGTGGTGTCAAGATCCGGCAGAAGGTGGCAGAAGAAAGCTATATGGCGGCAACGACAACAGTTTGCGATAACAGCCACCACCTCACAGTGGTGGCGAGGATTTCTCTTGGTCTTCGGCCCGGTGACAGGTCAACACATGCAAAGCTCATGTACCCATGAATGAAATAACCCACACTACACTACCATGAACAGATGCGAACTGGCAGTCCACACTCGACAAAGAAACGTAGCCGCAACCTTCTTGGCGACGAGAAATGGCTGGATGCCACAGCAGCAAGGCGGCGACGAGCGTATGCTTAGGCAGCAGCAGAAGGGACTTGACGAGAGCGTGCGACCCAACCACGATCAACAATAGCACCAACGAACCACACTTTTTCCCAATCTCCTCGACTCTTCGTCTTTGTCAGCGATAGAACAGGGTGGTGTTCCGGTGATCCTTCAGTGGTGCCGAAGAGGTGACGGCTGGGAGGGTGGAGAAGATATGGTGACGGCTGTAGATCCTCTCTAGTGTTAGGGTTACGGGAATTTAAATACCTGACTCAACAAGTTTGCCATAAAGTCAAGAATGGCCCCTCTGCCTTCCTTTTCATTCAAAACAAATCCCGAATTTACCTTTTTAACCCTAGCCAACTAAAATCAAATCACATTAAGTCCAAAATTTTCCCAACAGCCCCTCCCTTTACAAATTGTTTTCAATAGTAGTCCTTATGTTACCAAATGGCCCCTCCTTAACAAAAACTTGTCAAATTTAGTCCAAAATTTACTCTTTAGCCCTCAACATTTTAAATTCATCATAATTAGCTCCTCGAGACCAACACCCTGTTATATAATTAATGGTTTTAGGGATACTATACATTCATTAATTTATTTATTTATTTAATAAATAAATAGGGTGTTACAACTCTCCCCCACTTAAATTAGATTTCGTCCTCGAAATCATTCTTTACCATTCCTTACTCGCCTAACCACTCTAGTAGCATGGTCACCAACAAGGGCACGCCCTAGCCTTCCCAGGGTAGCCATGACCAATCCTCGTAAAACCCTAAAATACGCATGTGACAAATTCCTTGCAACAAGACCGAATGTACTATGTCTAAAATCTGCTGTCTCGAGATGGTCTGAATCCCTGACAGACCACTCATACTAAATCATTATCATTGAATCTAACATCTTTATCCCTAAACTGACTACTCAACTTCTGATAGTTCAAGGTTCCACTATAAAACATGGTCACCGGCCCAATTATCCTTGAAGACCACTAATACTTGGCCAAGGCTCAGATACTCTCGCTGTGAGTGACTTTTGACTCCCCAAATCATCTAGTTATTATGTCCGTACTCGCAACCTGAAGCACAAATACTAACACTACCCACCCGCTGAACCTGCTTCAACACAGAACTACCTGAAGCAGTATGCTGCTACATAGCTGTTTCCCAAGATCTATCGAGATCTCCTTGTCTCAATTCAAGCGTCAGTCACCTGAAATATCGGGTTTCTGCCCGACTGTGGTGCTAAAAGGACTCCCACTTAGTCGTCGCACACGACTTCTGAACAAAATCCTTCTCTGGAACTAGTTGCCACTAATTGTCATGCCACTGTGGTTCTAACAACCTCTTGACCCAATCGATCGGGTACGTGCATCGAATCCTGATGTCACCAAATCCAAGGCTAAAAGTGATTGCACCTGACTGATGGTAGCCTTATATCACAAGCAATCTTATACGGTCTATTGTTTCCTTGATGCCATAACTTCCGTGAAGTTCCTACAGTCTTATCACTGGCTCAATCAGATCTAATCCATATGGGAAATTCCTAAATCCAATCCATGGATTTCCATATCTTCATTACTACACCCGAATTGGTGGGTACTACTGTTCCTTTCGCATCCTAACACGCGCTCAAACTATTTACCACCCTAGTGAATACTACGAATACCCCCACAGTCTTACAACACTTCCCATGCTAACTTACCACTAGTGAATGCTACGGATACCCCCGTAGTCTTACAACACTTCCCATGCTAACTGACCACTAGTGAATGCTACAGCTACCCCCGTAGTCTTACAACACTCCTCATGCTAAGTGACCACTAGTGAATGCTACAACTACCCCCGCAGTCTTACAACACTTCCCATTCTAACTTACCACTAGTGAATGCTACGGCTACCCCCATAGTCTTACAACAGTTCCCATGCTAACTAACCACTAGTGAATGCTACAGCTACCCCTGTAGTCTTACAATACTTCCCATGCTAACTGACCACTAGTGAGTGCTACGGCTACCCCCATAGTGTTACAACACTTTCCAAACCGAGTCGAACATGCACTCAACCTAACACATCACTGAACTTGAGTCCTAACCGGAACTCTAACCTGGTTCCCGAAACCTGCTATCACGTGACCCCACTGTATCAGTACCGCACTCATGCCTGTGATCAAAGTGTCATAATAAACCAATCAAACCATTATATCCTCTACTCAGGAGTCTGTAGATGCAATTCAATGGTTCATACAATCAGGCATAACCTAAACAGGCTACCCTATCATTGACTAATCAGTACTAGCATGCAAGTCTACAAACACATACAATAGGCATATCAGGCATCCTCCTAGTTTCTCAGCCCTAATCGGGCATTCGGTTCTCATAATCATATCATAACATAACATGTATCGGTATCTTGGGGAAAACTTACTTGAGTTCGGATGATTGCACGCATTACACACCTTGTTCTTTTCAAAGTTCTCTTCCATTTTCAAACTTCTTTTTATAAAATGAATTTTACTTTTGAAAATTTTCATACCAAGTTGTAACATCCCAAAAATACATGCCAAAAATTTCGTTTCAATTAAGTTATTACATAAAACCATTAGTATAAAAACATTCATAATAATGTCTCATGTCAAAACCAAAGTGTCAACAATCAAAACACAGTATCATAAAACCATATCAGAGTGTAATCCCAAGGATCTCATGTACGGAAAACATGTTATGATGCACTGCAATCGAGCCGGTTCCCTTCCTTTGGAAACGAAGTACCTGAAACCAAAACTGAAAACCGTAAGCACGAAGCTTAATGATTTCCCCCATCATACCACATAATGCCTATCCCTCGGTATCTTTCAATCGGTATCTGCCTGGCATAACTGGGAGCTGGACTCCCCTTTGGTATCTTTCAACCGGTACTCGGGAACTAACCTCCCTTTTGGTATCTTTCAACTGGTAACCAGGAGCTAACCTCCCATTCGGTATCTTTCAACCGGTAACTGGGAACTAACCACCCCTTCTGTATCTTTCAACCGGTAACCGGGAGCTAACCTCCCCTTCGGTATCTTTCAATTGGTAACCGGGAGCTAACCTCCCCATCGGTATCTTTCAACCAGTATCCGGGGACTATTTCACCCCCTATGACTATCACTATCACATAATAACATGTCATAAACATATTTGTTCCATGATAACATAACATAAACATACTGGATCACATAATGGCATATCATAACCATACTGGTCACATAATATCATATCATAAACATACTGCTCACATCTTGGCATATCATAATCATACTGGTCACATAATAACATATCCTAAACATACTGCTAGGCATGCATGGGTTCTGTCCACCCCTTCGGTATCTTTCAACCGATAACCGTCATCGGTATCTTTCAACCAATAACTGGGGACTATTGCACCCTTACTACTACTAACACATATCTCATAGCATCCCAACACAATAAGCATATCAAATAATGGCAACCAGATAATTATCACAAAGACAATGATCTCAAGCATAATCACCTACTAGTGGGCTGACATTGGTGCCTTAGACCCACCCCTACTGAAAGGTAACACACCTCACACCGCAAAAGTCCCATAGACTCAACCCCACATTGCTGAAATCCCGCAGACTCAACCCTAGCTGCTGGATGACAGATTCCCGAACTATCAACACCAAAGTAACTTCTAATTAATAATTGGGTCCCAACACATAACAATAAATACATACTTGGATAATTACTACATTAACCCAAGGTTGGATTTATTCAATCCCAAGGCCCAATCCAGGCCTAAAGTCAACTATGAATCAAAGCCTAACATATGGCCCAATCTTCCAAATTGGGCCCAAACCTTTTCATGGTCTCATTCTAAGGCCCAACCAAAAGTACAGTCCAACCTTTGATAGTCTAATGGTCCAATATTATATAATCATTAAGGCTCAATTGTGGCCCTTCTATGGCCCAATTTTCCAAATTAGGCCCAACTCCTCATATAGGCCCTACCTCAAAGCCCATTAATTATTTTAGTCCATTTGCTTCATTTTGGATGGCCCATTAATAATCCAATCATCAAGGCCCAATAAAAGGCCCAACAATAAACCTAAGTGAAATTAGGCTTTCACATAAAATGACGATTAGGGTTAAGTGTCTCTACCTTAACCCGTTAAGGACTTAATCCATTAAGTCCATCATTCTTCTAAATAAGTGATATGGTGTGATTGAGCTTAACCACACAATTCCATTCCGATGGCCCAAAAGTGGGTCCCAATAAGTCAAAGCCCATAAATCCAATATTAGGGTTTTCTAAACCCTAATTAGGGTTTCCAACCCCATCTTAGCCCAATAGGCCCAATTAGTATGTATTTTGATCAATTAAGGTTCATTAGACTTATTAAGGTTTCACTAGGCCCTCTAGTTATCCTTTTGGGCTTATAGGTCCAATAAGCTTCATTGGGCCCATTAGTGTTTATTAAGCCCATTAAGCTTCATTGGGACCACTAGGGTTTCTTAGTCTCTTTGACCAACCATCAAAACGAGTCAAAACTGTTGGATTAGTGTCTAAGTTCATAACTATTTTCGTATGTACTTGACCAGATTATGAGCATGGTCCTTTTGGGTTGCCTTCACCATAGCAATATGTAGGATGAATTAAGGAGAGAAAGGATTAATTATGATTTATTAATATATTATAAGAATAATATATTAATGGAGAAATCATATTGTTTAATTAATATTAGTCAATAATTAATTGATAATTAATTTTATGGCTAAAAGAGATTAAACAAACTTAGGGGACTGAATTTGTAATTATAAGATAATTACAGTTCGGCTATGGATTACCTAAATAATATAGGTTGGACGAATTCTATGGGAAACCCATAAGGAATTCGTCCACGGGATATGTTAAAGGAGTCCATGGGCTGCTTAGCGCTTAAGCAGCCAGATTAGGGTTTCCTAGTTGTAAACCCTAATAGCCTACATGTATATAAAGGCCCTCTATGCAACAAAATCGTGGCCAACAATTGGATTAGAGTTTCCAGCCGTTTTTGGTGCCTCCTCTCTCTTCTCTTCTTCATCCAACTGCTTAGTGGTGTTTGTGACTCCATTAGAGGTGCAACACTTGAGGCACTAAGCTTTCTGAAGCCAAGGATTAGATTGTTGTTGCTATATAACAATCAAAGGTTAGGTCTAAGCCCTATTCTGTGTTAATATGATTAATTGTATGCCAGATCTAGGTTTTATAGCTTTGGATATTCAATTGCATGTTCATTAGACAAACTAGATCCAAAAGTTATTAGGGTTTGCATGTACACCATAGGAATGATTTTTTGCTCAAAACACATCAATGTTATCAGAGACAAGGTTGTTTGTTTAATGTATTTGATGCTATAATGGATTATTCTAGCTTAAAAATCAAAAATTAGGGTTTCTGGGGGGCTGGACTCGCCGAGTCCATGGATGAACTCGCCGAGTCCATGGCTGAACTCGCCGAGTCCATGCTTGACTCGACGAGTCAGCTGGTCAGAAAGTGGTAATTTCGGGATTTCGTGCATCTTTGGCTGTGAGATAGTTACCAAATCGTTTTTTGTTGATAAAAATGAGATTTTTCTAATATTGTGTGATTATCCTTGCCAAAATCAAAGATAACTTCATATTAACTAAATAATTACTTCCTTGTAAGATTAAATTTAATTATTTGAATTAGTTGGTGAATTATCTTGCAAAAAATTGGACTAGGTCAAAATTAGTTAACCACGTTTTAGTTGTTAATTGCCTTATTTGATTTTTTTGATCTTGTATGTTCTTGATAAATTTTGAAATAGTTTCAAATTACTCCCTTTAGGTTTTATAGTTTAAATTTGAACTTAAAAGTTTTGTTTTTGACATTTAAATAAGTTAAACCCTAATGTTTTGAAAAGTTTCAAAACTTGCCCTCAAGTTTTGGATTTTAAAATTAATTAAAAGTCTTAATTTGAATTTTTAAATTCTAAAACCCTAGCAATTTGAAAGGTTCAAATCACACCCTTATGGTTTTATTAATTAATTAAAGTGTATTATTAAAAAAGATTTAATAAACCCATAAAGTTTTGGCTTACATTTAATTAAATTAAAAGTCTAATTTACTAAATTGAATCACCTAGTATTTTAAAAGTGTAAAATATACCCTATACTATATATAACATTAAAAGTATAATATTATATCTATGTATGAGTAAACAGTCAGTCTTACCGTTAGTAGGCCTCATTCACGAAGCTAGTCTATAAGGGGTGTTTAAGGAAATTGCCTATAAAATGGTGATTGAATGGTTATCCACTCTTACCTACCGCACTCTTGACTAGTGGAGGGTCGTTAGCCGAACGGGTAGGATAGGATAGAAACCTTCCATTATAAGTACAATGAAGTACAAAGTAACTACATGCTTTTACAAATTCCCAAATCATAGTTACTTTAGGCAAAATGTGAAATTGTATGCTAATCCATGGAATTACACTTCGTACCCTTATCAAACGTTAGTGGAGCGTGTGTGGTTAACCGGCACACTAATTTGAGGATGAAATTGGTAGCGAAGGGTGACTCGGTGTTTGTCATAGATCAATGGAGCGTGTGTGGCTAACCGGCAGATTGATTAGGTGATAGTAGCATTGAGTGCACCACGTGATTCGTATGGTTATTCACACTTTATTTGTGATCCTCAGCATCCCAATCACAAATTGTAGAGCATAATCGAGATTAAACATGCCATTGAAAAGTTCAATGAATCTCAAAAGATCTAGGAGTTTCAATTCATTTAAAACTTAAACTTCCTTTTCGTTTTTCATGGTAGAAATTGGTAAATCATCATTTACCTACCTTCAAATATTCTGCGACTAGATTATGACATACCGCTTCTAGGTTGTAGAGTATTGTGTTGGATCCTAGCCTTGATGTTGTTGGGTTTTGAGCAATCTAACACTTCCTAAGTGTGCATGCAACCCTAATAAACCTTGGATCTATGTTTTCTTCTAAAATACATGAAAATAATAATTTCCAAGGTTTCTTCCTAACTAGCATAACATAAGGATTATGAATCATAAAAGTACTAGTAGAAATACATACCTTTTGATGATGGTTGATTGTTTGGAGTTTGAGAGCCAAGCACCAATAGTGTGAATGCCTCAAATGGAATCACAAATCACCACAAACACTTGGAAAAACTTTGAGAGAGTGTACACACACATAGAAAATCGGCCACACACACAAAACCACACACTAGTTACACTAGTCACACTAGTGGCCATTTCATGCAACATAAGCATGCTTATATAGTGTACATGATTAGGGTGAAACCCTAATAACCCATGACCTTTCCTTTTCCAAGGATCCATGGGTTAAAAGCTCCATGGATCATCCATGGACTTCCATATAATCCTATCCCAATAACAAATGAGTGTTAGCCCACACCATATAAAACCAATAGCCCATAATCTAATTAGTCTTCCTTTTAATCTCTAAATTAATTCATAATTAATTTAAGACTAAGACTAATTAAATAACATGACTTCATATTAATATATTATAACTTATAATATATTAATAAACATATGTGTATAACTCTCATAAAATTATCCATAAATAGTTTGGATAAAATGCAACCCAAATGGACCATGCCGAGTCGGGTCAAGTATATACCAAATAAGTTATGGACTTAGACACCTTATCCAACAGACTCCCACTTGGATAAGTCTAATAACTATATTTGCGTATGTTACTTCAGGAACAAACCAGCAATCGTAGCTCTCGAAAACTCTGTTGAACTATGAAGCGCCATTTTAGATAAGTGATCATATAATCCTCTGTTCTCATGATATCAGCCGGACAAATACATGGAACAACGTCGTACTTATTGTCCAGCAGTTTGTTTCCCGATTTCCGATTTGTTTGATGAAGAACTTAATCGAACACATCAATTTAGTTCTGACCGGCCGGTACATAGGTCACAACAAAATCATCGAGGGGCCCAGATATCGCTTCTATTTCTAGAAGGAACAAATAAACTTTGACTCATATGCTTGTTCTACTACTTGTTGAATTGTACACAAAGGCACGTTTTATAACATCAAGTTACTGATGCGTTTACGTGCAATCAATGCACAACCAACTCATAGGTAACTACTCATATCTCTAGGTTTGAAGATTTATATGATATTACCGTCTCACGATCACTCGAGATAAATTCCATGAAGTGATACAAGTGAGCGTGGGTTTATTCCAATACTCATAACTTATGAGCACTCATGAATGTTGTAGCAACCATTGCTATGACTATACCCATTTAGCCATCTACAAACTCGATTCATGACAGTCTTGATTCATACCTACTTCCAACATATGAACGACTGTGGAGTGTTTAAATAACTTAGTCATTCGGAAAGAATAACCTAGCTATTTTTGAAGTCAAAACATGCAAAGTGAAACACAATAATAATCGAATCCAATATGGTCTCAGAACCCTTTTGAATATAAATAGAACCACCTTTTATTTATCACCATATTGATTACACATTATTCATTGTATAATGTTTCAAACAATCAACTTAAGACTTGAATAAAAACAACAGTCGTCCCATGCTCCTTGCATGTACACTTTGTTTTTCTAAACAATAGTTATGCCATACTCCAAGTATGCACACTATGTTTGTCTATGATCCTTACATTGTGATGCAGATCAATTGAACATGATTCCATTGATACTCATTTCACAATCCCAAATCCTTATTGTAAATGTGAGAATCCCCGATTCCTATCATTTACCAAAAAATCTGTTAGATTTTAAACTTTTATGCAATGTTCCTCTTGTAATGATTATGCACAAAGTCACCAAAACCTTGTCACCAGTCATTACAGAGTATTCCAAAGAAGGTCAACTTCTATGGAACGGAAGTCTCATATTCAAAGTACATTGCTTTGAACATCCTTCTTGCATTAAGGTTTTCTAATCTTACATAGATTGAATAACTTCCACCTATGGAGACATTTCCATGGTCCCATTTTGAGTATCACTTCCGAACAAGAGTTACTTTTTTTCAGAATATGTCAATATGGTCCTTTCCGACAACTTACATCATACTTCTAACTTTCCCTGAGGAACCAATCTATGGCGAACCTCAGATTGTCCTCGACAATTGCTTAATCACTTTCATCATATCCAGTTCTAGACTTTTCCCTTCTCAATGCCCTAAGCATTTGGAAAATTTAGAAAAGATGAATATTATAGCACATGCAATCGATCCTATATCCGAAGCATATGGGACACGATTCATGATGTTTGACATAAAGACATGATACTAGACAAGTGTTTTGCTACAATATTTTTTATTTGCCATGTTTTCAAAATTTCACTATGAAGAGGGATGTCGTAATCATAATCAAATTTTGAAAACGCAATATATATAGAATTTCTTCAAGTTGAACCATTCCAACATAAAATTCATATATGTATTCTTGACTAAAGATGATTAAAATTTCAATCTAAGCTTTAGAATTTAAATGAAGTATAATTTCCTCTCCCTTAATTATAGCAAAACAACTTTTCAACCCCTGCAACTTCACGAATTGAAACTTTTGTCTTCTATAATTAACATTACTAACTTGCAACACTAAACGTAATAATCATGCTCCCACTAACATGATGATTATCAGCATAACACTTATGCTCCCACTAGCTCTAACATATTTCCAGAATTTTGCTGGACTTCTGAAATTTAGATTCATACACCCTTTCTTAGATAGCTCACATGTGTGTCTAAACAATATTCAGGACTATGAAAAGGGATGCCGTAATCATAGTCTCAATTGCTTAGGCATTTGCCATTTCTCACAAGTCCATGTTAGTGTGCCGGTTAACCACACGCGCTCCACTAACGACTTTTGAAAATGCAAATAACACAATTGATATCTACGTAAAATCTACTTAGTGAAAGCGTTTCCTCACCATCATTTTCATGAATCGCAGAGAAACCTTATGACACTTAGATTTTATAGTGTATGAGTTCCTATCCATGTGAATTTGTCAAAACCATAATCACAAGATAAGGTTAGTGACAAATTCAGACTTACATGGATTAAACTTGTTCAATCTTAGTTTCTTGTCACCTTGGTAGAACAAGGCCCATCAATGCTTCCAAGTTGAACTCTGATAACTTACATGCAAATTCAACTTATTTGAAGTAGGTACAGAAATAAGAATTATGTCAATACGATAGGTTGCAAACCTTAAGTCGTGTGCTAGTGATAAATTACAGGTTTTACTCTTGATTAAATCTTGAAACTCTTTCAGGATCTTTAAGGCTCCCACTGTCCCCTTGACATATAAGTTTCCCCAGTCAAGAACCATTCCTTGACAAAACAAATATTCAAGGGACAATGTGGATTCTTATCAAGACTAACACTTCACACAATTGGTCTTAGTTGGTCTTTGTCTCATCCAAGACATCACAACTTACCAATCTCAAATGTACAAGAGTAGAAAACATTTTACTCTTACATTTGACTAGTGTTAATAAATCTTCCTTTATGTCACTCAAAGTTACAATCTTGGAGTATGACTCTAAGAATTGTTTTGGAACAAAGTATGACTCATCTTCTTGATTTTAACCAATCCAACAATTCATGACCTCTCTTCTTAGCCATAACAATGCACTAAGACGTCCTTAGAGCATGAATTTGTGATATGGTTTCATAATCATTAAGATGATCATGAAATACGATACTAAAGTACTCTCCCATCTTTTCAGATTTGAGAAACCTTTATCTTTCTGCCTAATTTGATTCTTCTCATTTGTTTTGTCATACATTGTAACCTTTCCAATGTTACATAATTATACTGAACCTAATAAGTATAATCATATTTACTAATCTTTAGTAAATCATGACAAATCAATCTTTGTGGTGGACCTTGACCAGCGCACACCCAGTGTACCTAATTCCTTAGTCCTTCAATTGACTCACATATACATGTGATCAAAGAATTAGTCTTAATTTTCAAAGATGAAAATTCTCATTCATCATACAATACAACTTGTATGATTCCAAGTTTCTGTCCAATTGAAACTTGGGTGATGAAAAACTTTCTTCATTTGGTAAATTCAGACACTACCACAAATGAAGGAATCAAATCCACTTTCCAATATTGCTATTACTGAAAACATATAAGCAACAATTTTCCATAGATGCCATTGTAAGGATATTTTTAAAATAAATAAAATTAAAACCCTTTTTTTCTTTTATTTTAAAACTTTGCGGAAAATCTTATCCTTACAATCCACATGAAAACATTGTTGTTATCTATTCATAAGCAATATATTATAACTCTTAAGCAACAGCTCAAAATTCTGATTATCGAACCATGTGATCGAAACCCGCCTTTGCAATCAGAATCAACATATACTTACTTTAAGCTTCCTATCTTTTCTTTGATTCTTAAAACATCAGCATGTGACCCATTCACATTATGTAATAAGAATCTCCAAATAGGAACTTAATAGAGTTAGACAGTGGACTTTACCCGAAGTAGAGTCAAACCTCTTGACTTGATCAACCTTATGACCTTTCAGGCGAATAAGGCAGCTTCGCAACCAATGCCCCTTCTTTTCGCAACAAAACATATAGACCCTTGGGTAATGGCACATGAGACTATCTCAGACTTAGCCTTTCTCTTTACCATTTAGTCAACCGAGTTGACTATGGCCGATCCCTTCCCATTGGGAAGAGAAATCCTTTTCTAGATATCCAATGCTACCATTGTCAATGTCCATGTAGACTTGGGAAGTTGTTCTTTTAATCAAATTTGCTTTACTGGTGTTCCAAATCATTGCTAATTCCACCACACCAAGCAAATAGATAACATCATTAAGGGTCATGTCATAGTCCGTCTCATAGTAGTCCCAAAGAGACTCACTATGTTACTGAGAAAGTGATTGAACATCCAACTTTCACGAGACTTTGACACCCAACTCTCCCGGCTTGTCAATATGTGACTTTATCTCCAAGATGTGAGCACACATAGACTATGCTTGCCAATAGGGATTGAGTGACTTTAAACTTTTCAAGAACTTGTGGGTGAGGGAGAATAATTGGAGGAGGTGGAGGAAGTGAAGATGATGTTGAGGGACACCATCTTCAAGAGATTTGGGAAGATCATAGTTGTCTGAACCAGACATCTATAATGGGAGAAAATCAAGTTAGTTGATTCAAAGTCCTTAATATAACACCCAATATGAAATATTAAGGCTAGGACCCAACACAATATTTTATAATTTGGAAGAGGGATGTCGTAATCCAAGCTATAAAATATTTGAAGGTAGGCGAATGACGATTCACCAATTTCCACCATGAAAAACGAAATAATTTATTAGGTTTTAATTGGATTTGAAATTCCTAGATCTTTTGAGATTCATTGAACTTTTCAATGGCATGTTTCAATCTCGAGTGTGCCCTCTCAAATTTTGTGACTGGGATGCCGAGGATCACAAAACAAGGTGTGAATAACCATACCAATTCACTTGGTACCCTTAATATTATCACCCAATCAATGTGCCGGTTAACCACACACGCTCCATTGATCTATGACTAACATTAAGTCACCCTTCGTGATCCTTACTAGTCCAAGTTAGTGTGCCGGTTAACCACACACGCTCCACTAACGACTTGGTAAGGTACAAAGTGTGAATTCCATGGGCTAGTACCAAATTCACATTTTTTCTATAGTAACTAAGATTGGGAATTAAATAAAAAAATATTTAGTTACTTTATAATAATCATTATACTTTTAATGAGAATTTAAAGTCATTGTCCTACCCATTCGGCTAACGACCCTCCACCGATCAAGCAAGTGGTGGGTGAGAGTGGACACCCATTAAGTCGCCATTTTATAGGCAACAACCTTATACCCACCTTATAGACCGGCTTCGTGAATGAGGCCTACTAACGGTAAAATGACTTGTTCTTATACATATATATAATAATTAACCATTAATGTTATAAATAGTATAAGGGTAGAATTTTAACTTTTAAAACTTCTAGGGTATGGAATTAAAGTTTGTGTGAGACTTCACAAATTCCAAAACTTGAGGGCAAGTTTTGAACAATTCATAAGCTTTTGGATATTCATAACTTATGAGTTTTAATTAAGTGTTTAATACTTTTAATGAAGAGTCTCTTGGAAATCCCTAACTTGAGGACAAGTTATGAAGTCCATAAAAGCATTTATGGGAAAAACTCTTCAACAAAATGTAACCTACAACTTCTTAAAAAACATTTAAAAGAAAAAACTTTTAGAATTCCATAACTTGAGGACAAATTATGAATTCCATTAAAACACATTAAGATCAAGAATTAACTAACAAACAATTTGCAAATAATTCCTATGATCTAACAAAACTCATATCAATATGAACATCCACATCAACAAGTTCAAGAATCATATGAACACATATAAACTTGAAATTTTGATTATAACTTTGAAATTGGTCCACCATCATCATTACCACATCAAAAACAAGTTTTATAAGATCAAAACAGTTTAAGGTAATGATTCTAGACCAATTCCAACACCAAAACTCGAAGATATGCTGTCTGGGGGTCCAACTCGTCGAGTGCATCAACCAACTCGCGGAGTTGGATGAGTTTTGCCTTAGACTCGTCGAGTCCCTTCATGGACTCGGCGAGTCAGCTGTGCAGACAGCATAAAATCTTCGATTTTCAGCAATTTGCATCAAGTATTCAAGAAAACAAGCCTAGGCTCTGATACCACTGTTGGGTTTTGAGCAATCTAACACTTCCTAAGTGTGCACGCAACCCTAATAAACCTTGGATCTATGTTTTCTTCTAAAATACATGAAAATAATAATTTCCAAGGTTTCTTCCTAACTAGCATAACATAAGGATTATGAATCATAAAAGTACTAGTAGAAATACATACCTTTTGATGATGGTTGATTGTTTGGAGTTTGAGAGCCAAGCACCAATAGTGTGAATGCCTCAAATGGAATCACAAATCACCACAAACACTTGGAAAAACTTTAAGAGAGTGTACACACACATAGAAAATCGGCCACACACACAAAACCACACACTAGTTACACTAGTCACACTAGTGGCCATTTCACGCAACATAAGCATGCTTATATAGTGTACATGATTAGGGTGAAACCCTAATAACCCATGACCTTTCCTTTTCAAAGGATCCATGGGTTAAAAGCTCCATGGATCATCCATGGACTTCCATATAAGCCTAGCCCATTAACAAATGAGTGTTAGCCCACACCATATAAAACCAATAGCCCATAATCTAATTAGTCTTCCTTTTAATCTCTAAATTAATTCATAATTAATTTAAGACTAAGACTAATTAAATAACATGAATTCATATTAATATATTATAACTTATAATATATTAATAAACATATGTGTATAACTCTCATAAAATTATCCATAAATAGTTTGGATGAAATGCAACCCAAATGGACCATGCCGAGTTGGGTCAAGTATGTACCAAATAAGTTATGGACTTAGACACCTTATCCAACATATGTTTCATTTGGGTGATACATCAAGAATTCTAATTAACTTCACTTGAATTTTCTCCTGTTTTGTAGATGTCTAGTTCTGACAATCATGGTCTTCCTAAATGCCATGGAACAAGCTTTCCAAATGAAGATGATGTTCCACGATATGATCGAGGAACAAGAGATCATGATTCACTTCCTCCACCTCCTCCAATTGTTCTCATTAAGCCACAAGTTTGAAGGCTTGAAAAGTTCAAGCTCACTCAAGCCCTATTGGCAATTAAGCATGAAGATGGAAAGTATGTGTGTGCACACGTCTTATAGATGAAGTCACACATTGATAGGTTAAGGATGTTGGGTGTCGATATCTTAGAGATATTGGCTATTGACTAGGTTCTTTAGTTGTTTCCTGAATCATATAGTGAGTTTGTTAGAGAGTACTATATGATGGATCACGACATAACCCTCATTGATCTCACCTATTTGCTTATAGCTGCTAAATTAGCAATGATTTGGCATGCTAGTCAAGCAAATTTGTCTGGTGAATCAAACTCCCATACTTCAGTGGACACTGAAAATGATGACATTGGAGATCCAGAAAAGGTAAACTCTGAGATAGTTCCTTGTGTCATTCCAAAAGAGTCCATTTGCTTTTATTGCCAAGAGAAGGGGCATTGGAGACGAAGTTGCAATATTTTACCTGAGAGATCTTGGAGATGGGAGAGCCAAGACGTATGGCTCTACTTCAGGTAAAATCCATTATCTAACTCTTTTAAGTTCCTATTCTAGATTTTTAATACATGATATGATAAGATTACATTTTGATGTTTTGTAGGATCGAAGAAAAGAGAGGAAGAGAGGAAACTTAAGGGAAAAAGTGAGATGAATCTAATCATGAAGGAATGGATTTCGATCGCATTGCTTGAAGATTGGATTCTTGAGCTACTACTTGGAGTCAGAATAGATTGCTGAGAAATATCTAATAACATAGTTTTTCCGTTGAATTGCATTGTAAGGACAAATTTTTTCCGCAATAAAATGAATTTTTTTGATTTTATCTTATTTATTTATCCTTGCAATGGCGTGTATGAAAAATTGATGTTTGAAAGTTTCTATTATTAGCATTAATGGATTTGATTCTTAATTATGTTATTTGTGGAAATGTTGAGAATTTGCCAAATAGGGAGAGGTTCTCATCGCCCAAGTTTCAATTGGACAGAAATTTGGAATCATACAGCTTGGTTGTGGGATGAATGAGAAACTTTATAATTGGAAATTCAAGACTAATTCATTGACAAAGAGTCAAGTGAAGGACTAGGAGATCTAGTTCCCAATGTTGTGCATCAATCAAGTCCACCACAAGAGTGCTGAGTTAATTGAAAATGTTTCAATGAATATCAGAACGAATAAAGAAGAATCAAGTAGGCAGAAAGATAAAAGTTTCTCTATTCTAAAAAGAAGGGAGAGTACCTTTTATTGTGTTTTATGATAAGTCTTAATGACTAAGAACCATATCTTAATTGATCCTCTAAGTGAGTCTTAGTACATTTGTATGTCTAAGAAAAGGAATCGAGAATTGTGGAAATGGTTAAATCAAGAAGTCAATCATACTTCATTCCAAAATCAAGTCTTAGAGTTATACTCCAAGATTGTGAATTGAGTGACAAATCTTTAGTAGGTTTATAACACTCAACATTTGTGGAATTTGGAAAAGTTTTCTTATTCTAGCACATTTGAAATTGGTAAGTCGTTCTGTCTTGGATAAGACAAAGACCAACTAGAACCAATTATGTGAAGTGTTTTGTCTTGATAAGAACTACACTAACTCTTGAATATTTGTTTTGTCTAGGAAAGTTTCTTGACAAAAGAATCATATATGTCAAGAGGTCAGTGGGAGTTTTAATGATCTTGAAAAATGTTTCAAGAACAATTCAAGAATAAACCTTATCGATCATCACTAGCACATGACTTGAGGTTTACAACCTATCGTGTTCACATTATTTTGTTTATGTGCCATTCCAATTGAGTTAATTATGTATGTGAGTTCAATGAGTTCTCATTTGAATGCACAAAAGTGCCTTGGTCGATGGAAAGTACAGTGATATGTAAGGATAAGTTGCTAAACTACTTGGAAGACATGGTGTGCACTCGTGTTACCGTAAGGCTAGAAATCTAGAAAGTTCAATCCATATGAGTTTGGATTTGTCGCAAACTTGGTTTTGGCAAATTCACATGGATAGGAACTCATACACCATAAAAATATAAGTGTCATAATATTCTTTCCTTCATGAAAATGACTGTGAGGAAACACTTTCACTAAGAAAGATTTTAAGAAGATAGCAATTGTGAAAATTGTATTCTCAAATTCGATTATGGTTACGACATCCCTTTCCATAGTTCGAATTGTGAGATTTTGAAATTAGTCTAACATTTGGGACTTATAGATATATGTTCTGAATTGTTTAGACACACATATTAGCTATCTAAGGCAAAGGTGTATAAGTTTAAGAAGTTTAGATAAAGGCTTATCGAAGCATCTGGTATTAGAAATATGAACTTTAGAAATTCAATAGGCATTGTTTTCTGGAAGTCCAGTTGTTTATTGAATACATGTCAAAGCTAGTGGGAGCATAAGTGATATGCTTATATGATAATAATCATCATGATAGTGGGAGCATAAGCGTTAAGCTTGTATGATTATCATGGAAAGTATTGCAAGTTAGCAATATTAATTATAGAAAAACAAAGATTCATTTTGCAAAGTTGCATGGGTTGAAAAGATGTTTTGCTATAATTAAGTGAGAGAATATTATACTTCGTTTCAAAATCTAAAGCTTAGATTGAGAAATTTGAATAAATTTAGTCAAAGAATACATAGTGTGTTCTTAAATTTCGATTATGATTACGGCATCCATCTTCATAGTTTGAATTGTGAGAACGTGACACATAAAATATTATGACAAAAGATGGGTAAAGTATCATATCTTTATGTAAGACATTATGCATCGTGTCCCATACGCTTCGGGTGTAGGATCGATTGCAAATGCTATAATATTTGACCATTCTTATATTTTCCAAATGTCTAGCGCATTAAGAGGGAAAAAGGACTAGAATCGGTTTTAACTAAAATAATTAAACAACTATCAAAGGACAATCCAAAGATCGCTAAGGATTTGTCGCTTGTGAGTAGTTGGAAGTATGGTATTGGATGGACCATAACGACATTATTATGAATAGATAAGATTCTATTAAGAATGAGTTGTCATATGGAAAATATGGAAATGTTTCCATATTGGGAGTTGGATATTGAAAGTCTATGTCTAGATTAGAAAACTTTATGCAAGAAGGATGTTCAAAGGAAGGTACTTTGAATGTGAGACTTGACGTCTATGGAATTTTCTTATAACAATTTCTGAGAAGTACTTTGTAATTTCATTGGCCAAGTCATGGTCACTTTTGTGCTATGACTTTGCGAAAGGATTGTTGCATAAAATCTAAGATTCTAGCATATTTTAGTAGTGGCAAGAACCTTGTGTTCTAACACTAATGATAAGGACTGGGAATTGTGAAATGAGCATCATTGGAAAAGTTTTTCAATTGATCTATCTCACAAAGTAAAGACCATAGGAAACATAGTGTGCATGTTTTGTGCATGGGACAGCTATCATTGTAATTTGAGTAATAAGTTGATTTTCTGAAACAGTAAATGATGAATAACGAGTAATCAAAATGGTGTTTAAATAGAAGTGTTTTATTTACTCTCACAAGTTTGGGGCCATATAGGATTAAGTATTATTGTTGTGTTTCAGTTTGCATGTTTTGACTTCCAGAATAATTGGGTTATTCGAACCTACACAGTCGGTCATACGTTGGAAGTAAGTATGAAGGAAGACTATCATGAAAAGTTTGTAGATTGTATGAATAGTTTAGACATAGCACAAGTTTGTTGCAAAGCTCATGAGTGCTTTAATAAGATTAGAGTATTGCATGAAACCCACGCTCACTTGGATCACTTCATGGATTTATCAAGGGTGATTAGTGAGTCGATAATATTTTATATTCTTGAAACTGAGACATGTGAGTTGTTTTTTGTTGGTTGGTTGCACATTGATAATAAGTAAACACACTAGTAACTTGGTGTTATAAAACTTATTGTTGTGTGTGATTCAATCAGTAAATGCAAGCAAGCATTTGAGTCGAAGTTTATCCATTCCTTTTACCCAAAGTGGGATAAAAACGATATCTGTGGGCCCCTCGATGATTTAGTGATGACACCTAAGCGCTTGGCCATGCCGGGACTAAGGTGCAGTTTGTTTTTCTATAAAACCTCTTCAAACCACTTATTGCTGCGCGGCGCGGCACACACGCAACACTTTCCCTCTCGCAGCAGTTTGTTTTTTGGAAGACTTCAGACTACAAAACCTCTGCACGTGTGTTGTGTGGCGCAGCACTTGACTTGCCTCTTCTAACCCCTTCAGCTTTCATTTTTTTCTAAGTGTTTTATTAAGAATTTTTGTATAACTTTTTTTTTAATTTTTTTTTAAACTTTGATTTTCTTAGATTTTTATTTACGGATGTGATAAAATTTATTTTTATAATTTCCATGATATTTTTTAAATTGATTTTTTTAATTTTTTTTACCGTTTTTCTAATAATATTTTGAATTTCAGTTACATCTTTTTTAACGTGTGTAATTTTTTACGAACTTTGTAGACAACGTTTGCAATACTTTCTTAATTTTTTTATTATTTTCTTTTTTAATGTTTTTTAAAATTAGTTTTTTTTTTCTAGAATAAAACTATTAGCTTCTTTTACATTTTTTTATGTTTTTTTTAAAAAAAGGGTTTTCTATTTTTGTTTTTTTTTACATGTTCTTGTTACTATTATTTCAATGTTTTAAGACTAGAGTTATTAAATTTCGGTGTTGAGAACTATTTTCAGTTTATAAAATTAGTTTATTTAAATTTCAGTTTATTGCAGCAGTCTGCAGATGTTAAAAACAAACATGCTTCTTATTATAGGCTGCAGCCATTTGTTCCACCTCTTCTGCTACAGAGGATTGTAGAGGTGGTCTGCAGACTTCATGAATTTTGGCTTCGAAAAAACAAACAACACCTAAGTTGATGTGTTCAATTGTAGTCTGTTGTTAGTCATCATAAATCGGAAGTCGGGAAACAGTATAGAGAGAATGATTGAAATTCATGCCTTATGTCTATACGATATCTTGAGAATGGAGGAATATATGATCCCTTATCTAAAGGACACGCTATCTAATTAGATCAGAGTTGACAGCGGCTTTTGAAAGCTACGATTGCTGATCATGTTTGAAGTCATATGAAAAATAGTTATTGGACTTATCCAAGTGGGAGACTGTTGGATTAGTGTCTAAGTCCATAACTATTTTGGTATGTACTTGACTCGATTATAAGCATGGTCCTTTTGGGTTGCCTTCACTATAGCAATATGGAGAGAAAGGATTAATTATGATTTATTAATATATTATAAGAATAATATATTAAAGGTGAAATTATATAGTTTAATTAATATTAGTCAAGAATTAATTGATAATTACTTTTGTGGCTAAAAGAGATTAATTAAACTTAGGGGACTGGATTTGTAATTAAAAGATAATTGCAATTGGGCTATGGATTACCTAAATAATATAGGTTGGACGAATTCTATGGGAAGCCCATAAGGAATTCGTCCAAGGGATATGTTAAAGGAGTCCATGGGCTGCTTAGGGCTTAAGCAGCCAGATTAGGGTTTCCTAGTTGTAAACCCTAATAGCCTACATGTATATAAAGGCCCTCTCTGCAGCAAAAACGTGGCCAACACTTGGATTAGGGTTTCCAGCCGTTTTTGGTGCCTCCTCTCTCTTCTCTTCTTCATCCAATTGCTTAGTGGTGTTTGTGACTCCATTAGAGGTGCAACACGTGAGGCACTAAGCTTTCTGAAGCCAAGGATTAGATTGTTGTTGCTATATAATAATCAGAGGTTACATATAAACCCAATTTTGTGTTAATATGATTAATTGTATGCTAGATCTAGGGTTTATAGCTTTGGATATTCAATTGCATGTTCATTAGACAAACTAGATCCAAAAGCTATTAGGGTTTTCATGTACACCATAGGAATGATGTTTTGCTCAAAACCTATCAAAAACAACATCAAACCACACCGCCACCCAACACGGCGGCAGGAGGCGGTAGCCACCACCTCACGGTGGTGGTTTTCAGTTTTCCTTTCATTATTCCAATTTGTAATTACACTTTACAATGCTAAATCTCAAATAAACACACACACACCTACTAACACACACATACACACGGCAGCGCATGGTGGCAGCCACCACCTCACGGTGGTGGTGGTGGCTGTTCTCAGTTTTTCGGCTAAACAAACCGCAACAACCTAATGAAAACTGAATGAAATAGATATGTTCAAATACACACCCAAGAATAACTTGTAGCAATGGCTGGGGGTGTAAAGATCCGACAGAAGGCGGTAGAAGGATGCTATATGGCGGCAATGGCAACAGTTTGCGATAATAGCCACCACCTCACGGTGGTCGCGACGGTTTCTCTTGGTATTTTTCCCGGTGACAGGTCAACACATGCAAAGCACACGCACCCATGCATGAAATAACCCACGCAACACTACTATGAACAGATGCGAACCGACAGTCCACACCCGACAACGAAACGCAGTCGTAACCTTCATGGCGACGAGAAATGGCCGGAGGCGACAGCAGCAAGGCGGCGATGAGCGTACGCTTAGGCAGCAGCAGAAGGGACTTGACGAGAGTGTGTGACCCACCCACGAAGAGCAATATGACGGACGAACCATGCTTTTTCCCAATCTCCTCGACTCTTCGTCTTCGCCGGCAACGGAACAAGGTGGTGCTCCGGTGATCCTTCAGTGGTGGCGAAGAGGAGACGACTAGGAGGGTGGAGAAGATATGGTGGCGGTTGTAGATCCCCTCTAGGGTTAGGGTTACGAGACTTTAAATACCTGACTCATATACAAGTTTTCCATAAAGTGAAGAATGGCCCCTCTACCTTCCTTTTCATTTAAAACAAATCCCGAATTAATTACCTTTTTAACCCTAGACAGCCAAAATCCATTCACATTAAGTCGAAAATTTACCCAAAAACCCCTCCCTTTACAAGTTCTTTCAATAGTAGTCCTTATGTTACCAAATGGCCCCCTCCTTAACAAAACCTTGTCAAATTAAGTCCAAAATTTACTCTTTAGCCCTCAATATTCTAAATTCATGACAATTAGCTCCTCGAGACCAACACCCTGCTATATAATTATTGATTTTAGGGCTACTATACATTCATTAATTTATTTATTTATTTAATAAATAAACATGGTGTTATAGTTGGGGCAGTGGTCTGTTGCTAGACGTCAACTACTATCTATCTTAATCTCAAATAAATCATGTGGCAGTCGGAAACTGTTAAATCCATGTGTTCAAAAATTATTTTAGAATGTTGTTTGCCAATATCATATGATCATATAGGGTCACACCTTTAGCAAGTTGTCACTTATTGAATATTTATTAGTAATTTGATTATTAAGAAATATATTCAACTCTTGTGTTTAATTAGGGAATAAATATTATTTTCTAGGAAGTAATTAACTATTGTATCATATGGTATGATTTAATATGTCATGTGCAAGGTTTTGGACACTGTAGTGTTCATTATTCAAACTAGTTATATCTTGTACGTGTGTTACACGAGAAGAAGTGTAAGACATTTCAAAATGTCTCTAACTTCTCCTCATGCTCGAATCCATCATAGTGATAGGTTGGCTTGCTTGTTGGCTTTGACATTTACACACACCATCATCCTAGAAGCCATAACTTTAACTAACAATAAGGTATGGAATTTTGATCTTGTGTGAAAGTATTTAAAAGACAATAAAGCTTATAAAAGTTGCAAGTTTTTTTCTACTCTTTCCCTCAAAACCGAAAGGGTATTCCTTTCCTCTCTTCTTGCTCTATTTTGTAGTGTAATGAATATTTCATATGCTTATAGTGCTTGTACTTTAATGACTTATATGTGATAAGTTCTTAAATGCTTATGAAGTATTTTAAAAGTCAGAACTATAATTCTTGGTGACTTAATCTTGTTGGTGGATACATTATATATAATATCTATCTTGGGCTTTTGTCGTCATCATCAACTCACTAACTGCCAAGAGATATCAAAATCTTTAAAGGTGTCTTCTAAACATTTTATGTGTTATTTTTACTCTTTCTAAATCAAGTAATTGATGGGTTTTGAGCAGAACAACATACCTATGTAATAATGCAACCCTAATTGCTTTGGATCTAAGTTTTTCTCTATTTAACATGCAAATTGAATACCAAAGCATTGAGCCCTAAAACTAGCATACACAATTCAAAAATCACATAAACATTAGGTTTAGAATATTACCTCACTTGTTATATTGTAACAACAAGAACAATCCTTCACTCTTGAAAGCTTATTGCCCCAAGTGTTGCACCTCTAATGGAGTCACAAACACCAAATGCAAAGGATGATGATGGAGAGACAAGGAAATCGGCTAGGGCAACTCTTAGAAGCGTATGGACGATTTCCTTAGGGTTTAGAGGGTTTATATAAGGCTAGGTTGCATAGTCTTGAAGCTGGACTTGAATAAGGAAACCCTAGTTCCTAACTTCAGCCCAAAGCAACCTATGGACCTCCTTAGTAAGCCCTTGGACGAAATCTTCTGGGGTCACCTATAAACTTCATCTACTCCACTTACAAGGAGTCCCTAGGCCCAGTTTCATAACTATCAATGATTTGCAATGTAACATCCATAAAATTTACACCAAATTTAAACTTTTTCGATCATAATAAAAAAATCAAATAGTATTGTTTACAAAATGTTTCCAAATCAATATCCATCAAAGTGTCCCAAAATCATAATGTAAGGATGAGGAGCGGTATGGTCATGCCTTCGCCTTGCCATGATCTCCTGAAGTACTTGAAACAATAAACTGAAAATGTAAGCCCGAGGGCTTAGTGAGCTATCCCCAAGATACCAATACCACACTGACAAAGCCATATCAGTAACAATCTATCAATCAATCAACATGCATACTGGCCATCGGCCTGTCTGGACCGCCCTACTGGCCATACAGTCTATCTGAATCTATCCCGAGCCTTCGGTATGACTGGTCCGCCTCGTGGGCCTGCAGTCTCCCCGGATCGCTCATAGGGTATGTTGGTGTTCAGCACAAAAGCGGGACCGCCTCAACCCAACCAACAAGCATATAACCATGTGCGCATAACTATCATATATTGGCATATACAAACATCAAACATATCTATCACACTGATCATCAATCATAGAATTTTCTCGTAACTAGAGTACCGACCTAGCAGGTCACTAACATACTAATCCTTGCGGATCATAAGAGCATAACATACTGTCTACCCTGATTCCGATCTAATAGATAATAACCACATGTAGCATATCATAACATCAACAACTAAAGGACCGGCCTTGGTTTCGTAGACCCTATCGATATAGTGAGGATAACTCACCTTGCAAATGTCGGCTCGGAAGATACACTCCAACTCTCAGATCACCCGACACAGGCTCCACCACCTATGATCATAGTACAATATACTCATTAGTCCTTAGCCTTATAAGGTACTCCATAACCTACCAGTCAACCTCTGGTCAAAGTCAAAATCCTCAGTCAAGGTCAACAGTCCATGTTGACCCCAACTCACCGAGTACCCTCAGGTACTCGCCGAGTTCCTTGAAGTACAATCCAACTCGCCGAGTCATCGTGGTGACTCGTCGAGTTCCTTCGATTCTCATTCACACTTTAAGGCCACCCGTCGAGTTCTATCCTTGCAGCTCGACAAATACCCATGCATACATACCCAAGAGAAAACTCATCCAACTCGCCGAGTTGTTCTTCAACTCGTCGAGTCGTATGGTAATCTTCATCGAACTCGCCGAGTTGTTCATCCAACTCGTCGAGTTCACGGCCATCTTCATGTGACTCGTCGAGTCAACCTTGCGACTCGTTAAGTCCATTCAGTCCTCTATCCATACAGACTTGTTTTGAGCCATGCAACGGCTCCAAATCATAGATCCAAGCTTCTAGGGCATGCTTATCACGTAAAGTTGCAAACTTTACGTTCATGAATGGATTTAAAGGCTCTAAATGCCAAATCTAAGCTCTTAATGGGGCTTCATGCCCAAGAAGGACTTCAATCACAACCAAATCTGTAACTTTATGCTTCTAGAATCCAAGGAGGGTCCAGATCTAAAGTTACAACTTCAGATCTAGCCCATAGCTCATTATACCAACTTGAAAATCCATAAAAAGCCCTAGAAAGTCAACAAAAGGGAAAAAGGGAAGTAAGGGTGGCACTTTGATACCTCCAAAGGATACTAGCTGAGGTAAATCCTGCTTCCCACGCCTTCCTTGCTTCAATTCCTTTGCACTCCTAGCTTTCTTCCTCCAATATTCTCTTTCTATGCTTCCAACACCACACAAAGGCACCCACACACGTATAAGGACTATCAGGACTCACTAGATCTGTTAAGAGGCCCAAGGGAGGCTGAGGTCCCTTTAAATAGGGGTGCAAAACCCCGGATTTAGGGCTTCCTCTGCCAGGTCCTACTCGCCGAGTCCCAATATGGACTTGTCGCGTAGGTCACTTAACGCAATCCCATCCCGCTGCTACTCGACGAGTAGGTCAACCAAGTCGTCAAGTAGAGCTTAACCCAATAATTCTTATTTAAGAAATACCTGAGAATCGGGGCCTACCCCCACTTGAACTAGACTTCGTCCTCGGAGTCCGCTGGAATAAACAATGTCGGGTAATGCTCGCGCATCTCCACCTCCGGCTCCCATGTCCACTCGGATCCCCTCCGATTCTCCCACTGTACCTTGACCAAAGGTATTTTTTCTTGTTCAGCATAATCTTTTTCTTCCTTTCCAAAATAGCCACAGGTCTCTCCACATAGTTCAGGCGCTCATCGACCTGGATGTCATCAAACGATACCACTACGTCCTGGTCCATAATGCATTTTCGCAATTGCGAAACATGAAACGTGTTGTGGATCCGACTGAGCTCTTCCGGAAGCTCTAGCCTATAAGCCATCCTGCCAATCCTGGCGACAATCCTGAACGACCCAATATAACGGGGACCCAATTTTCCCCTCTTCCTGAAGCAGCTCACACCCTTCCAGGGTGAGACCTTTAGGAGAACCATGTCACTCACTTGAAATTCCAGCTCAGATCGACGTCGGTCGGCATAACTTTTCTGCTGACTCTGAGTGGTCTACAGTCGCTGTCTAATCTACTGTATCATCTCGGTAGTTTGCAGAACTACCTCTGTCCGACCCATCACCCTGTGCCCAACCTCGCCCCAGCAGACTGGGGTCCTACACTTCCGCCCATACAACAGCTCGAAAGGAAGAGCGCCAATATTAGAATGATAGCTGTTGTTGTAGGCGAACTATGAAAGCGGGAGGTGGGAATCCCAACTCTCACCGAAATCAATGTCGCACTCCATCAACATATCCTCGAGGGTCTGAATGGTCCGCTCACTCTGCCCATCAATCTGCGGATGGAACGTTGTGCTAAAATGCAGTCGCGTACCCAGTTCCTCATGGAAATTCTGCCAAAAATGGGAAGTAAACCTGATATCTGGGTCGGAAACGATAGAAATCGGAACCCCATGGCGAGAGACAACCTCTCCGACGTACATGTCGGCCAACTTCTCTGCCGACGAACTCTCCCGTATGGCTAGGAAATGGGCACTCTTGGTCAATCGACCCATGATGAACCTTATAGCATCGGACCCCCTTGCCGTCTTCGGCAACTTCGTGATGAAATCCATCGCAATCCGTTCCCATTTCCATATGGGAATCTCCAGAGGCTGTAGCTTACCATGCAGCCTCTGATGCTCGGCCTTGACCATCCTACAATTCAAGCACTTCTCAACAAACAAAGTGATATCACGCTTCATGTCAGGCCACCAATAATTCGAACTCAAATCACGGTACATCTTGGTGGCTCCCGGGTGAATCAAAAAATGAGACTTATAAGCCTCCTCCCTCACTGTTTTCCGGACCCCTCGGGACATCGGAACCCAAACCCGACCGTAACAGGTCAACAATCTGCGGCTATCCTGAACAAACTGGGCACTTTCACCCTTATTCCTCTCCAACTTCCAATTCTCTGGTCTCATACCCTCAATCTGAGCATCCCTGACCAAACCCACCAACGGGGAATCCACCACTATCCTCATACACCTAGCTGGGGTCAAGTACCCAACTAACTTGCGGCTCAGAGCATCTGCAACCACGTTCTCTTTAACAGGATGATAAAGGATCTCACAATCATAGTCCTTGACCACATTCAGCCACCTGCGCCGCCTCGTGTTCAGGTTCGGCTGATCCATGATGTGTCTCAAACTCTTGTGATCTGTGTATATAGTGAAAAGGACCCTGTACAGATAGTGCCTCCAAATATTGAGAGCGAAAACCACTGCTCCCTACTCAAGATCGTGTGTAGTGTACCTCGTCTCATGCAGCTTCAGCTGCCGCAATGCGTAGGCTACCACCCGTCCTCTCTGTATCAGGACTGCCCCAAGCCGGTGATGGATGCATCACAAAATACCACAAAATCCTCCACTCCCTCGAGGAGTGTCAACACTGGCGCCTTGCATAAACACTATCGGAGGGTCTCAAATGCCCTCTACTGCTCAGGGCCCCACCGGAAATCCACCCCCTTCTTTGTTAGATGAGTGAGGGGTACGATCATCTTGGAGAAATCACGAATGAATCTCCGATAATACCCTGCTAAACCGAAGAAACTCCTGATGTCTGAGGGAGATTTCGGAGTCTCCCATTGCATAATCACCTCCACCTTGGCCGGATCGACCAAAATCCCCACCTGGTTAACGAGATGTCCGAGGAACTGGCCCTCTCGTAACCAAAAATCACATTTTGAGAACTTGGCATACATCCGTTCTTGCCTCAGAACCTCAAGCAGCTCCCTGAGATGCTCCTCATGCTGCTCTCGGGTCTTGGAATACACCAAGATATCATCTATGAACACAATGACCGAGTGATCGAGCATCGTTCTGCAGACTCGGTTCATCAAATCCATGAACACCGTTGGCGCATTGGTGAGCCCAAATGGCATCACCACGAACTCGTAATAACCATAACGAGTCTGAAATGCGGTCTTCTCCACGTCCTCCTCCCTCACCCTGACTTGGTGGTATCCTGATCTCAAATCAATCTTGGAAAACCAAGATGCTCCCTGCAGTTGATCAAATAGATCGTCTATCCTCGGGAGCGGATAACCGTTCTTCACCATTAACATGTTCAACTCCCTATAGTCAATGCACATCCTGTGCGAACCGTCCTTCTTCCTGACGAAAAGATCGGTGCTCCCCAGGGTGACCTACTCGGATGAATAAACTGCTTACCCAGTAGCTCCTGCAACTGAGATGATAGCTCTTGCATCTCTGGCGGTGCCAAACGGTATGGCGCCTTGGCGATAGGGGCCGCACCTGGCACTAGATCAATCCTGAACTCAACCTGCTTCACCTGAGGCACTCCTGGTAACTCCTCCGGAAATACATTAGCAAACTCTCTAACCACCGGAACCTCTGAAACTGAGAGTTTCTCTCTAACCTGCGTATCTACCACATATGCCAAATAACTGGCACACCCGTGCTGAATATATTGTCGAGCTCTAGCTGCCGAACAAAACCTTGATCCCAACCTGGTGCCCTCGCCATATACTACTAGTTCTCCCCCACCTGGGGTTCGAACCACCACCCGCTGTCCCTCACAGTCGATCATGGCGCCAAAACGGCTAAGCCAATCCATCCTTACAATCATGCATACATCCCCATGGGGATAGGAATCCAATCTATCGGGAAGGACACCCCAAAAATCTCCAACTCGCATCCCCGATAAACCGAAGAAGCAGAAACCTCGTGCTCGTTGGCGATCAAAACTCGCAACGGACACTCAAGATCATCTATCGGCAAACTGAACCCTCTAGAGAAGGTCTGAGATACAAACGACCAACTCGCCCCCGAGTCAAATAATACCAAAGTAGGCAAAGAATTCACTAAAAACGTACCTAACCATAGGCAAAATCTGTAAGCATAACACAATACAACAATTGAGACAAAGAATACAAACGTACCAGCAACGACATCCGGTGCTGCCTTGGCCTCCTCGGCTGTGAGCTGGAAGGAGCGACCCTGAGCCTTCAGAGGCTCCACCTTGACTGGCCTCCCATCTCCAATCCTCACAGTAGCTGGCGCGGGAACCAGCGCCGACTTGGCGGCGAGTTGCGGACAGTTGGTATTCACATGACCAACCTGATGACAATGGTAACAAATCCTCATATATGTTGGAGGGGCGGACTGACGACAGTCCTTGGCATAGTGACCCTCTTTGCCACATTTGTGGCACCTACCTCCTGATCGACAAACTCCTGAATGACCCCTGCCACACTTTCCACAAGTGCGGCTCTGCGAACTCCCAGATCGAGCATCTGCGGTCTTAGGCTGCCTAGGTGCCGACTGAGACTGTGCCGGTGCCTGACGTTGCTCCTTCCGCTGCAGCTCTATCTCCAACTCACGCCACATCGCGGGTTCCTGTAGATCCAGGATGGTATCACAACGCTCTGTAGCCACAAACTGTCGTATATCCGTCTTGAGCATACTCAGATAACGAGTCATCTGAGACTGCTCCGACACAAACTCCAGGCAAAACATAGCCCTCTAAGTGAACATCTGGGTAATCTCCATCACAAACTCCCCATCCTGTCTCAATGTCAAAAAATCCTGAGCAAGCCGCTCCCATTCCACACGCGGAACGTAGCGGGTGCGAAATATATCCTGAAACTGCTCCTAATTAATAGCATTCTGTTGATCATCAGAATATGAACCTATCGTCAATCTCTACCAGTCCTCTGCCCCGAGCCTAAGCAGGTTCAGAGTGCACCTGACCTTCTGGTCAGTAGGACATGAGCACATGAAGAAACAGCCCTCGACGTCAGACAACTACCGCATAGCTCTGATCGCATCCTGAGTACTATCAAATGTCGGGGGCTTTGTATTATTGAAGCACTAGTACTGGAAAGCCCTGCCGGCTCCTCCTCCAACCCCTGTCGCAGTTACAACCGAAGTGGTTGCAGCGGCTACTGTCTCTACCAGAGCTGCATATCGCTCATCAAAATACTCGACCATCTCGGTCTTGATCGACCCAAACATCTTGGGTAACTGTGCTCGGAAAGTTGCAGCGACCTCATCATGCAGAATCTCCCGGATTCTGGCATCCAACTCCTCAGTCCCTATCTAAACCACGGGCTCAGGTGCTACCGGCACCTCTAATCCTCTATCTCCCGATCCTGACCCTGATCCGGATCTCGATCCTGATCCGGACCCAACAGCAAAACGTCTCATCACCACCATACTAAAAGGTACACTCAAGACATCAGATAAATAAGATAATATCGGGAGAACAAAACCCACAAGCCCCAAGGGTTGTGAGTTCCTTGCAACGCGTATGGTTCATGTGCTTCCAGTAGTACGGGCCCATACTACCTTCCACACCTACCCATATTTGTCTCATGTATCACCACAACGTCCTAATACTATGCTCAAAATAAGGCGCGCTCAACCCTCACTACTAGGGGACATAGCCTATCTCACAACCGATCCCACAGCTCTGCACAACTCACACCTCCATGGAACTTCCATCAGCCCCTGCAGCGCTAGTGTATGCTAGTCGCGCATAACGCTGGACCCGATAGACTTCCGAATATCCAATCCTACCCTAAGGTCGAATCAGACGTTCTCAAACTATAAGATTTTGACTATACACAGTCGTGATGCATACACTAAACTTCTACAGTTCTGTTGTCAATTCCATATACAAGAAACCCTAGGCTAATAGGTATCATATAATCACGCAAATCTATCATGTGATTCCTGAAGATCCCTAGCCTAGCACTAGCATGCTTTTCTAACAAATCAGAATATCAATTAAGTGTATGGTATTTTAGGGTTTACTTACAGGATTTGGCTGATCGTACGCTCTGCATCCTCCATCCTATATTTTGAAAACCATTTTTAAAACTTACTTTCCGAAAATCTCCTTGATTTGAGACTGGATTCACACGAGTGTTCCTCCAATTCACTCAAACCAACGCTCGGATACCAACTTGTAACATCCATAAATTTTACACCAAATTTAAACGTTTTCGATCATAATAAAGAAAATTAAATAGTATTGTTTACAAAATGTTTCCAAATCAATATCCATCAGAGGGTCCCAAAATCATAACATATGGATGAGGAGCGGTACGGTCACGCCTTCGCCTTGCCATGATCTCTTGAAGTACTTGAAACAATAAACTGAAACTGTAAGCCCGAGGGCTTAGTGAGCTACCCCTATAATACCAATACCACACTGACAAAGCCATATCAATAACAATCTATCAATCAATCAACATGCATACTGGCCATCGGCCTGACTGGACCGCCCTACTATGCATATAGTCTATCTGAATCTATCCCGAGCCTTCAGTATGACTGGTCTGCCTCGTGGGCCTGCAGTCTCCCCGGATCGCTCATAGGGTATGTTGGCGTTCAGCACAAAGCACGACCGCCTCAACCCAACCAACAAACAAATAACCATGTGTGCATAACTATCATATACTGGCATATACAAACATCAAACATATATATCACACTGATCATCAATCATAGAATTTTCTCGTAACTAGAGTACCGACCTAGCAGGTCACTAACATACTAATCCTTGCGGATCATAAGAGCATAACATACTGTCTACCCTGATTCCGATCTAACAGATCATAACCACATGTAGCATATCATAACATCAACAACTAAAGGGTCGGACTTGGTGTCGTAGACCCTATCGATATAGTGAGGATTACTCACCTTGCAAATGTCGACTCGGAAGATACACTCCAACTCTTGGATCACCCGACACAGGTTGCATTACTTATGATCATAATACAATATACTCATAAGTCCTTAGCCTTATAAGGTACTCCATAACCCACCAGTCAACCCTTGGTCAAAGTCAAAAGCCTCAGTCAAGGTCAACAGTCCATGTTGACCCCAACTCGCCGAGTACCCGCGGCTACTCGCCGAGTTCCTTGAAGTAAAATCCAACTTGCCGAGTCATCGTGGTGACTCGTCGAGTTCCTTCGATTCTCATTCAAACTTTAAGGCCACCCTTCGAGTTCCCTCCTTGCAGCTCGACGGATACCCATGCATACATACCCAAGAGAACACTCATCCGACTCGCCGAGTTGTTCTTCAACTCGTCGAGTCTTATGGTAATCTTCATCGGACTCGCCGAGTTGTTCATTCAACTTGTCGAGTTCACGGCCATCTTCATGTGAATCTCCGAGTCAACCTTGTGACTCGCCGAGTCTATTCAGTCCTCTTTCCATACAGACTTGTTTTGAGCCATGCAACGGCTCCAAATCACAGATCCAAGCTTCTAGGGCATGCTTATCACGTAAAGTTGCAAACTTTACGTGCATGCATGGCTTTAAAGGCTCTAAATGCCAAATCTAAGCTCTTAATGGGACTTCATGCCCAAGAGGGACCTCAATCACAACCAAAACTGTAACTTTATGCTTCTAGAATCCAAGGAGGGTTGAGATCTGAAGTTACAACTTCAAATCTAGCCCATAGCTCATCATACCAACTTGAAAATCCATAAAAGCTCTAGAAACTCAAGAAAAGGGAAGTAAGGGTGGCACTTTGATACCTCCAAAGGTTACTAGCTGAGGTAAATCCTGCTTCCCATGCCTTCCTTGCTTCAATTCCTTTGCACTCCTAGCTTTCTTCCTCCAAGATTCTCTTTCTAAGCTTCCAAACCCCCACACAAAGGCACCCACACAAGTATAAGGACTCTCAGGACTCACTAGATCTATTAAGAGGTCCAAGGGAGGCTGAGGTCCCTTTAAATAGGGATGCAAACCCCGGGATTTAGGTTTCCTCTGCTATGTAACATCCCAGAATAGCAAAGAGTATAGTTGAAGGGCTAAAAGAGTAAAAATGGAAGGGAACTCGGTGAGTCCATGGGTGGACTCGGTGAGTAGAGTCGCGACTTGGTCGTGTGTTAAGTGGCCGACTCAACGAGTCAGTAAGGTGGACTTGGCGAGTAGGCGCTGAGTGGAGAAAACCCTAATTCTCGGGGTTGAGCCCTATATAAAGAACATAACATTCATTCCCCCAGCCTCTTTACTCATCCTCAAGTCCAGAAACCCTTAGACTTCGTGCGTGAGTGATCATATTGCATTGGGAAGCTTGGAGAAGCAATTGTTGAGGAAATCATGAAGGGTAGGAGGCTTGGAGCAAGGGGCTTTGCTTCGATTCGAGTTCCATTGCAGTTGGGGCGTTCTTTTGAGGTAATATCTCGTCCTTGGGCTGTTATTCTTATGGATTCATCATTATGGGGTTTGTGGGGAGCTTATCTTTTGGTGTTTTGGAGTTTAGAGGTTAGATCTGAGGTTGCTACCTCAGATCTGGAATGGAGAAGGGTTGGAATGCCTGAAAGTCCCTGTGTTTGAGTGTGTAGTGAAGCTATCATGTACCAAACCCTAGCCCTAAAGTGTTAAAGGCCTAGATCTCTTTGGATTCACATAAAGTTTTCCACTTTACGTGATGGATGGGTTGTAGGAGGCTAGATCTATGTTTTGGATCAATTGCATGGCCTGGAGTGCTTCTGTATGGATTCAGACCGGTGGTACTCGGCGAGTCACATGGGTGGACTCGACGAGTTGCTTGAAGATGAGCTGGAACTCGACGAGTTGGAAGAACAACTCGGCGAGTTGGATGAAGATGGCCTGGAACTCGGCGAGTTGTATGAACAACTCGGCGAGTAGGTTGAAGATAGCCTTAGACTCGGCAAGTCTGTTCTTGGACTCGGCGAGTCTTGTCGAAGAGTCCCAATATTTTCTGGTCGAGTCGAGAATCGGTGAGTCAAGGGATGACTCGGTGAGTTGTGTGCGAGTGGACTCAGAGTTGTTGGACTCGGCGAGTCTCGGAGTGACTCGGCGAGTTAGGTCGCGGATTGAGGGAAGTCCTGAGCTTGGGGACTCAGCGAGTCATCGGGTTGACTCGACGAGTAGAGTCAGTCAGGGGTTGACTTTGACCTTGTCCAAGGGTTGAACAATTGTCTTCCAGGGGTATTTTGGTAATTAAGGGTATTTATTGAGTTGAGTGTTTTGTTGTTCAGTAGAGGAGTTCGTGTCGGAGTTTGGAGCAGCGGGATCTTATCCTTTCAGCCGGCAGTTTCGAGGTGAGTTATCCTCACTATATCAACAGGGTCTAAGGCACCAAGGCCGGCCCTTATCGGATTGAGATCCGGGTAGTTGTTATTATGTTACTGCTTTGATATGCTTGCATCCTGAGCGCTAGGATGGTATATGTTAGAGACCTGATTGAGATCGGTATCTTGAGAGATAGGGAGATGCTATGCTAGTGACCTGTTAGGTCGGTATCCTGGTTAGGATGGTGATATGTTATCTGATCTGTTTGATCTGCTTGTTGACTGTGAATTGCTATATGATTGTATGTATATGTGCACATGGTTGTTTGGACTGGAGTTGGGTTGAGGCGGGTCCTGCTTTGTGCTGTAGGCCAAGATACCCAGGGCGGACCGGTTGTTCCGAAGGCCCAGCGAGCGGTCTGGATAGGCTGTAGGCCCCAAGAGGGCGGACCAGACGTGCCGAGGCTCGGAGAGTGGACCAGGCCAACTGAAGGCCCGGTGCGGGCGGACCAATCATACTGTAGACTCAGAGAGTGGACCAGGTGGATTGAAGGCCTGGTGCGGGCGGACCAATCACACTGCAGACTCGATGTATGTGGTTAGATTCGGAGAGAGGACCGGGTGGATTGAAGGCCCGGTGCGGGCGGACCAATCACATTGTAGACTCGAGGTTTATGGCTAGACTCAGAGGGTGGACCAGGTGGACTGTAGGCCGGTGCGGCGGACCAGTCACACAGTAGACCCAAAGTGCATGGCTGTTCTGTGATCAGATATGTTGTGGCATGTTATGTGTGTATGGTATCAGTGGGTTGTATTTTGGGGATATCTCACTAAGCTTTCGGGCTTAGAGTTGTGGTTTTATGTTTTTTCAGGTTCTTCAGGAGACCATGGCAAGGCGAAGGCGTGATCGTACCGCTCCTCATGATTTTGTAGTAATGTGATTTTGGGAATACGCTAAATGTTTTGTATTGAAAACCTTTTTGTAATGATTTAATGGAATTGAGTTGTTTTTGAAAATTTTAAAATTGGTTGTATTTTTCGGTCGTGACAAGTTGGTATCAGAGCCTTGGTTTGAGTGAATTGGAGAAACACTCATGTAAGTCCAGTCTCAAATCGAGGAGAGTTTTCAAAAGAGAGTTTAAAATGGTTTTCAAATGAGTAAAGGAGGACGTGGAGGTACGATCAGCCGGAGCCAGTAAGTAACCCCAAAATACCATGCATGTTATTTGTTTTTGAGCTTTGATAGAACAACATGCTAGTGTTAGGATAGGGATCTTCAGGATTTCATGATAATGTTGCCTGATTTGTGATGCTTGTAGCCTAGGGTTTCCTTGTGGGAGATTTTCAGAGTTCCTCTAGTGGTGAGGGTTGAGAGTTATTATGCATGTTTTCACTAGGGTGTTGTGGTAGTGCTTCATACAAATATGGGTAGGTGTGGAAGGTAGTATGGGCCCGTACTACTGAAAGCACAGGACCCATACGCGTATCAGGGAAACCATGACCTCTAGGGTTGGGTTGAGAGAGTTGGATCCCAGGATAATGGGAAGAGTCTGAGATTTTTTGTGGTGTTTTTCAGTATGGAGATTCCGAGGCATGATGAGAGTGGATCCGGATCAGGATCGAGAGCAGGAGAGGGAGTTCCGGGTGGGTCAGTACCGCCCGAGGTTATCGGTCAGATAAGCACGTGTGAGTTGGATGCGAGGATTCATGAGATCCTGCGTGATGAGATTGCTGAGTTGTTCCGGGCTGAGTTGCCAGAGCTGTTTGGGTCGATCAAGACCGCCATGGTTGAGTATTTTGATGAGCGCTATGCAGCTCTCACAGAGACGGCTGCCGCGGCGGCTACAGCAGCGGCAAGGGGAGGAGTTGGCCGGGGCTTTCAGTATCGGGACTTCGACAATACGAAGCCTCCCACCTTTGATGGAGTTCAGGACCCGATTGTTGCTATGAGGTGGTTATCGGATGTGGAGGGGTGTTTCTTCATGTGGTCATGCCCTGCTGATCAGAGGGTGAGGTGTGCTCTGAACCTGTTGAGGCTCGGGGCGAAGGATTGGTGGAGATTGACCACGGGGTCATATTCGGATGCGCAGAGGGCTGCGGTCTCATGGGATCAGTTCAGGGAGATGTTCAGTACTCGTTATGTTCCGCAAGTTGAGAGGGAGAGATTGGCTCAAGAGTTCCTTGAGTTGAAGCAGGGTTCGGAGTCGGTGACTGAGATCACCAGGATGTTCACTGAGAGGGCAATGTTTTGCCCAGAGTTCGCTTCGGAGCAGGCTCAGATGTCTCGATATCTGAGCATGCTCAAGAGGGATATCAGATAGTTTGTGTCTACCCAGAGGTGCGAGACCTTGTTGGTGTTGCAGGAGGCCGCTAGGCGGCGTGAATTAAAGATTGAGTTGTAGTTGCGTGAGCTGAGGCAGGCTCCAGTGCAGTCGCAGCCGGCGCCGAAACGGTCCAAGACCGTTGATGTTAGAGTGGGGGATCTGAGCAGCCACACTTGTGGGAAGTGTGGGAGGGATCACACCGGAGTTTGTAGGTCCGATGGTGCATTCCGCAAGTGCGGAAAGGAGGGGCACTATGCGAGGGATTGTCGGCAGTCAGCGCCGGTTCGGGATTTGAGGATTTGTTATCATTGTCATCAGGTTGGACATTTGAGGGTCAACTGTCCACAGCTTGCTGCAGGACCGGTGCAGGCTCCAGCACTGGCCACTTTGAGGATTACAGGTGGAGGTCAGGGTGGAGCGGAGCCCCCAAGGGCTCAGGGTCGTGCTTATCAGCTTGCGGCAGAGGAGGTCAGAGCAGTGTCGGATGCAGCTGCGGGTATGTTTCTTTCTTGATATCTTGTTATCTTGTGATTATTTGTGGTGTATTGTTTATGTGCTGGTATCTTTGTGTGGTTTTCGATGCGGTATTCGTCGTTTTGAGGGTTGTGGTTTGGTTATGGGTTATTGTATTGGGAATTTCGTTGGTTATCATTCATGAGGGTTATTAGTGGAAACCTGGCATTGGTTTGAAGGCCGGGTAGCATCTGCTTTCTGAGGAGTGGTTAGATGCAGATTGAATTTCTTTCGAGCGGGTTAATTAGTGTTGATGTGGGATCTTGTTAAGGTTGTTTATGCCTGTGTAAATCAGTCCGCGTGTAAGTGTTGGTTTTGTGCAGAGCTGTTCTGGGAGGTCGGTGATGGCGACCGGTGGTTGTTAATCAGTGCTACAAGTGGGGGAGAATTGGAAAATTCTCTGGGAGATCGATGAGTATTTGAGGGTGCTTAGTTGCTTGGATTTCAGCAGTG
This sequence comes from Lactuca sativa, assembly GCF_002870075.4. Lineage (NCBI taxonomy): Eukaryota > Viridiplantae > Streptophyta > Magnoliopsida > Asterales > Asteraceae > Lactuca > Lactuca sativa. Next base: position 334,742,790 of record NC_056626.2, on the reverse strand, counting down.
GTTCTCTCAGTCAAGAGTATAGGCTGGTACGAGTAAGCGGCAGGCATGCGGGGCGGGATACAGACCTAGGGCATTCGATTGTGGAGGGCCTGGGAGCAGGCCGCGATCGAGCATGTGCGATTGAGACAGAGTTCGGAACCCTTAAAGGGTTAGAAAAGTATGCATGGGAGGATTTCCGGGAGAGATAGCTCGGAATGATGAATGCTAGTTGAGCGGTCCGGATAGACTGAAGGTCGGTAGGCGTACCAGTCAGGCCGAAGGCTCGGAGAACGGTCCAGCCAAACTGAAGGCACTGAGAGCGGTCCAGATTGGCTAAAAGTCTGGCAAAAACCGACGTCAGAGAAAGAAGTTATGAATTTCTAAAGAAATTCCTTAAACACGACCCTTTTAAAAATAAATAATAAAAATAATTTCAAAATTTGACGACGGAGTCTAAACGAAAGTTGTAGAGCGTAGTCTCACCTACGCGTGGATATAAAGACCATCAAAAACGGAATTCGTATGAAGAAGATATGAATTTTAGAAGTTTATTAATTAAATTAAATATAAATTTAATTATAAATGTTTGGTATTATCCGAAGGGAGTCATCAGATAGGGCCGAAGTACGCCCTACGTACCCTCGTACGCCCCGCGTACTCAAGGCCTAGGCCTCGGATCGTCCACGTCCCGGTCTATGCGAAGTAGAATTGTCCCATCCGAAATCCGAGGCAGTCGAGGACTCGGTCATGCATGACGTACGCGTACGCCCCGCGTACCGAGGCGGTTCCAGCCCCTATAAAAAGGACGCGAGGGTTCCGAAGAAAGGGCTCCATTTCTCTCCTCTCTTCTGCGTTCTTGCCTAGTTTTCCGTGCCCATTCTAACCCGAAGCCCCGGTCATTTTGCTCAAGTCCCGAAGGTCGTTTTTACTCCCGAGATTCTCGAGAATCCCGAGGAAATCCGTTTCCCGAGACGAAATTCTACCCGGTTTCCATCTCACTTTCTTCAAACCGTCAGGTGAGTTCATACCCTTACAACCACACTTTAAATGCTTTTTAAACACTTTTAAGGGGGGGGGGGGAATATAAGTAAACACACGACTAAAATCGTGTGTAACATCGATCTTTTGCTATACTTTTCATACTGTTGTTTTAACTATCTTATGATTTATGCTTTGTCAAACATTGTGAAAAAGGATAAACTTTGCATACAAAACTACTACTTTAATACAGACTTAGTTGAGAATCCGTGAGACGTGTATATCTTCAAAGAATACCTTTTTGCTAAAAGGTACCGCTACAAGTCCTGTCTATAACCAGAGTCTCCCGTTCGGAGAACGTGTCAAATGTGTATAGATCTATACGGGAAGTCATCATCCCACGCCCTGACTGTTAGCTACAGTCCGTCCTTTGGGGTGACAGTTTGTCATAATGCTACGACGCCTGAAGAACGTCGCTACAGGCATATTATGTTTAGTATGGTTATAAAACTCATCGGATATACAATTATTATAGTACTTCTGATTGATGAATGAGTAGCTATTAAAACTATTCTTCATCTTGCAAACTGAATCTTCTAATAGGTTTTATTATATAAATCTATGCTTCAACCTTCTAAAGCATGTCATTTGCTTTCGGTTTTTAGTCTGGGACATTAGGCTAACTATTACTTTAGGAAAATATGGGATTTTCCTGTATACAAAACAAACAACTAATAGGAAAATAAGGGATTTTCTTGATTCAACTATCTACATTATTCAATACAAATATTCTCATGCATTTCACACTTTTATAAGAAAACAAGGGATTTTCTTGGAAAACATACTCTCAATTTGGAATGGCATACAAATTTTCTAAACCACTTATGAACTCACTAACTTAATTGTTGACACTTTCTCTTTGAAATAACTTGTATTCTCAGGGAACCGCTAAGCAGGTTTGGAAATCAACTTTTGGGGATTAACGCGCTGACGTTAATTACTTCTTTTGAAAGATGTTTATGTATTTATCTTTTGATCATGTAATGAATACAATTATGTAAACATTTTTAAAACCTTTATATATGTATGGTGGTGTGTACTTTCCTTTCTATGAACTGTTATGATACTGAATATGACGTCCTCTGCCCCCGAACGTTTCCGTTGTTCTGGTTTGGGGGTGTGACAGATTGGTATCAGAGCATCGTTTATAGTGAATTAAGTATATCAAAACCATTTTTGGTATACAACTATAAACACAACTGGGCAAAAACACTCTGAGAAGAGTCAAACTTTTGAAATTAAATTTATTTAGTTTTTGTAAAGTAAGCATGCACTCGTTTCATACTAATAACAGTTTCATATCGGATCATTTTAGAAGTATTACAAATAAGTTGTGCAGTGCAGGTATGCCTTGGGACATGTAATTGGAACTGGGAAGAATATAGCCTGATCAACTATATTTGTCTGAGAGCCGACTAACGTGTGCCAAGGAGTGTCTACAGTGGACAACAAATTTAAAACTTATCAAAAGCATATCTTTAAATAATACTAAGGGAGTATTTGAGTATCAACAACCATTAAACTTAAGGGTAAATTTCATGTGCTCTAGCTTATAGTAAATTCTTAACCCTATTCCCGTACAGACTCAATGGATGGATTCCATCACCCCAATGACCCCTACTACCCCAACCAAGGTAATGGAGGATGGATCGAAGAAGATCCCGAAGAAGACGAAGAACCTATAGAGTTGGATGAAGGAGATGACTCTGGTACAGATTCAGAGCCAGAGGTTATCAATCCACCGGCCCCACAATCTCCCGGCTATGTGAGGAACTTCCAAGGACCCACTCCTGTATGGGGGAGTCACCTCCACCATTGGAGCCAACAACAAAACCTACGCCCTCCCTACGGCATGTGCTGTGACTTCTACGATGTCCGCGGCGGAGGTTCAGCTGATCGGGCACTACCAGTAATGGTGGGCAAGCTAGCCAATTAGTCCTACCAATCCGGAGTTCAAGCTAGCCGGATTCGGGATGTCAACGTAGAAGTACAGGTTCACACTTCTGACATCCGTATGCTGGATAAAATTCAGGACAATGCCCAACTCCAAACCGAGGCATTCCAAGCACAAATGATTGCAGTCCTAGCCGAATTAAGGGAACAACATGCTGCTTTTGATAGGCGTCTAATGGAATCAAAGCAATCGGATGCGGAGTCAAGCTCCAAGCGCAACCTACGTCGCAAGTAGTGCTTGCCAAAATTCCCAATTTTGTTATAAATTAGGTCTTCGGATAAGAGTATTATTTTCTTTAAACTTTCTGTAATCGGAGACCTTTAGAAAGGTCAAATTTTTTTGTCTAAACTCGGGTGTAACACAACTATATGTTTAATATATATAGGACATATCTCTTTCGTATGATAAGTATGTGCAGTTCATTCAATTCATAAGTATATCTATTCAAACTCCATTTGTAAATCAAGCTCAAGACCCTGTGTTTGTCAAACCAAGTTCTTGAACTATTAAAGAAAGTTAACTCAATATCATTCAACTCTCAACTACCAAAACTTATAATCTCTCATTTTCTTTTGGCAGCGCGATGCCTCCTCGTCCAAACCTAAGGCCCAGGCCGGGCACGGCGCCACCACCACCTCCACCACCAACGTATGATCCGGCCATGGTCCAAGCTGCTATCACAGCAGCAGTAACAGCAGCTCTCTCACAAATAAACTCCAATGGAAATGGTGGTACAGGGAGCAGCACGAATCATTCCAATCGTGGCACTGGTCATGGTCAAGTAAGAGAATGTACTTATAAGGAATTCTCCAACTCAAAGCCAAAAACTTTTAATGGCATTGGGGGAGTAATTACACTAATGCAATGGTTCGAAAGGACCAAAACAGTCTTCGAGATCTGCTCATGCCAAGAAACAAGCAAGGTTAAGTTTGCTGCTTGCACCTTCATAGATCCAGCCCTCACTTGGTGGAAAAGCCATGTGAATACTGTGACTCTCACTGTCGCCAACGCCATGAGTTGGGAGGATCTAAAGGTTCTACTACTGGAAGAATACTACCCAAGGGGCGAAGTGCAAAAGCTTGAGCAAGAGCTTTGGAATCTGAAGATGACTGGGTCTGATCTAGTCACCTACACATCTAGGTTCAACGACCTCGCTGCATTGTGCCCTCCCATGGTCAACCCAAAATCAAAGAAAGTTGAAAGGTACATTTGGGGGTTGTCACCCCAGATTCCAGGGCATGTCCTAGCTTCCAACCCTATTACCTACAACAGCGCTAAACGCCTGGCTCAGCGACTCATCGACCACGGGGTAAAACAGGGTACCATTGCAGCTACCACCAATCCATCTAAGGAGGCACAAGGCCAGAGTAGGCCTTGGAACAAGAGAAGGGGACAAACCCTACAGGAGAACCCCAAGAAACAACAAGTAGTAGCGACCCACGCTATTACTGTACCTACCAACACTGCCCCCACAAGCTCATACAATGGGAAACTTCTGAAATGCAACCAATGCAACTTCCACCACCACGGTCTCTGTCGTGACCTCCAATGCACTAGGTGCAATAAAAAGGGGCATACAACACACTACTACAAAGAGCCGACACAACAATCCGCCCTTGCTACTAATGTCGGAGTAAGTCGCGCCTGCTTTGAGTGCGGAGACACGGGGCACTACCGCAGGGACTGCCCGAAGGCAAACAACAGGAATACCGGCGGAAGGGGCCGAGTATTCGCAATGGGACAAGATGAAGCCATTGCGGACCTCACTGTTGTTACAGGTACGTTTCTTGTCGATAACTCGTATGCATGCATTTTGTTTGATAGTGGAGCGGAGAGAAGTTTTGTGAGTCACGATTTTAAAGGACTGCTAAAGCCATCACCACAATCATTAAGGGAACCGTTTATAGTAGAAATGGCCAACGGTAAAACCGAAGGCACTAAGGAGATATACTTAAACTGTACCCTAACTCTAAACGATAATCCCTTTCCAATCAACCTCATGCCAGTCTCGATTAAGAGTTTCGATGTCATCATTGGCATGGATTGGCTGAGTTCTCATCATGCTGACATTTTATGTTACGATAAGGCCGTTCTCCTTAATCTGCCAACCGGCGAAACTTTCCTTGTCTTGGGCGAAAAACCTAGTACCACTCTTCGTATCATCTCAAACATCCAAGCTCAAAAGTGTCTGCGCAAGGAGTATCACGCATTTCTGGCACATGTCGTGGATGTGAAACACGAAGTCCAGGACGTCACAAATGTGCCTGACATATGCGATTTTCCCGACGTTTTTCCCGAGGACCTTCCAGGAATACCACCCGCGAGACAAGTCGAGTTCAGAATCGACCTGGTTCCCGGAGCTACCCCAGTAGCCAAAGCACCCTATTGGTTAGCCCCGGCGGAGATGCAAGAGCTATCTAGCCAACTGAATGAGCTACTCGAAAAAGGATTCATTAGGCTGAGCTTCTCGCCTTGGGGAGCACCTGTATATTCGTGAAAAAGAAGGATGGATCATTCCGGATGTGCATCGACTACCGAGGACTCAACAAACTTACCATCAAGAACCGTTATCCCTTACCCCGAATTAACGACTTATTCGACCAACTCCAAGGAGCCAACTACTTCTCCAAGATCGATCTGAGGTCAGGATATCACCAGCTGCGAGTCCTAGAGAGTGATGTTCCCAAGACGGCCTTCCGAACGAGATACGGACATTACGAGTTCGTAGTGATGCCGTTCGGACTAACCAATGCCCCGGCCGTATTCATGGACCTAATGAATCGGGTATGTCGTCCATTCTTGGATAAATTTGTGATAATATTCATAGACGACATACTCATTTATTCAAAGAATAAAGAAGGGCATAGTCAACATCTGAGACAAATCTTAGAGACGTTACGAACTGAGAGACTCTATGCAAAGTTCTCGAAATGCGAGTTTTGGATTAGAAGGGTGGACTTCCTCGGTCACGTGGTCAGCAAGGAAGGAATCCACGTGGACCCATAAAAAATCAAGGCTATCAAAAATTGGTCTGCACCAACTACACCAACAAAGATTCGCCAGTTTCTAGGTCTTGCTGGTTATTATCGAAGGTTCATTCAGAACTTCACCAGCATCGCAAAGCCTCTTACCGCCTTAAATCAGAAAGGGGTGACCTACAACTGGGGAGAAAAACAAGATGCTACATTTCAAACTTTGAAACATGCCCTTTGTAGTGCGCCCATTCTTTCTCTTCCAGAGGGGACCGAAGATTTTGTGGTGTATTGCGATGCTTCGAAGTAAGGGCTGGGTTGTGTACTAATGCAGAGAGGAAAGGTTATTGCATATGCCTCGCGACAACTGAAAACGCATGAAGTCAACTACACCACTCATGACCTAGAACTTGGAGCAGTGGTCTTCGCTCTAAAAATCTGGAGGCACTACCTATACGGGACCAAGTGCACCATCTTTACAGACCACAAGAGCCTTCAACAAATCTTCGACCAGAAGGAGTTAAACATGAGATAGCAACGTTGGGTTGAATTGCTCAACGACTACGAATGTGAGATTCGCTATCATCCCGGAAAGGCAAACGTCATGGCCGATGCCCTTAGTCGTAAGGAGTACTATGGTCGAAGAGTGAAGTCATTAACCATGTCGATCCATTCGCACCTGTCAGCACAAGTCAAGGAGGCTCAAATAGAGGCCTTGAAACCCGAAAACGTGACAAGTGAGACCCTTAGGGAGATGGACAAGAACCTAGAAATCAAGAGTGACGGAGTACGCTACTTCATGGACCGAATCTGGACACCCAAGTTTGGTGGGTTAAGAGAGGTAGTTATGAGCGAAGCACACAAGACTCCGTACTCCGTGCACCCAGGGTCAGATAAGATGTATCTAGATCTCAGGCAACTCTACTGGTGGCCAAACATGAAAGCAGAGATTGCTACCTATGTGAGCAAGTGTTTGACTTGCGCCAAGATAAAAATAGAACACCAACAACCCTCAGGTCTACTCCATCAACCTGAAATACCTGAGTGGAAATGGGAACAGATTTCCATGGACTTCATAACGAAACTGCCCAAAACTCAGGGTGGCCAAGATACTATTTGGGTGATCGTCGACAGACTAACCAAGTCCGCTCATTTCTTACCGATCAAGGAAACTGATAAGATGGAAAAACTATCGAGAACCTACATCCGGGAGATCGTACGACTTCAGGGAGTGCCGATGTCTATCATCTCAGATAGGGACAGCAGATTCACTTCCAGATTCTGGCAATCATTGCAAAAATCCATGGGAACAAGGTTGGATATGAGTACAGCATACCACCCACAAACTGATGGACAGAGTGAGAGGACGATCCAAACCTTGGAAGACATGTTGCGAGCATGTGTAATCGACTTTGGTAAAGCTTGGGATGTTCACTTACCTTTAGTCGAGTTCTCTTATAACAATAGTTATCATACTAGTATCAAGACTGCTCCATTTGAAGCCCTTTACGGCCGTAAGTGCAGGTCACCTCTGTGCTGGACGGAAGTAGGCGACACGTAGTTGGCAAAAGGTCTAGTCTCTGATAGCACCCTCACTGGTCCGGAGATCATCAGAGAAACGACTGAAAAGATCGTTCAAATACGAGAACGACTGAAATCCTCAAGGAATAGGCAAAAGAGTGATGCCGACAAAAGATGAAAACCCTTGGAATTTCAGATTGGAGACCGTGTACTGCTAAAGGTCTCACCCTGGAAGGGCATGATACACTTTGGAAAGCGTGGGAAACTATATCCTCGGTACATTGGACCCTTCGAAATCATTTCAAGAATTGGTCCAGTGGCTTACAAACTCCAACTTCCAATCGAGCTTAACAAAGTACATCCAGTATTCCACGTATCGAACCTGAAAAAGTGTTTGTCCGACGAAACACTAGTAATTCCACTCGAAGAAATCGAACTTAACGAAAACCTTAACTTTGTGGAAGAACCCGTCGAGATCATGGATAGAGAAATTAAACGAACTAAGCAGAGTCGAATACCAATAGTAAAGGTTCGCTGGAACGCTAAGCGAGGACCTGAATTCACATGGGAACGAGAAGATCAGATGCAACAGAAGTATCCGCATCTTTTCCTCAACCCCTAAAAATTTTCTTTTGTATTTAATTTCGGGACGAAATTCCCTCTAACGGGGGGATGATGTGACAACCCGATATTTCAACTCTATGTAATGACCTGAAAAGTCAATTATTGTAACCACTTTTGTGATAATGAAATTAACTTCGAAAATAAAATGTCCAAAAAGTTTCTATTTAATTACCTATTGTGATAAATGTCTTTAAACCGTGATCGTACGTAAAAAGAACGCCCAAATCCGACTTTGTATATTGATGTTATGATTTTTCCAAGTTCGGCTTAGCAGCAGATAGCTAAAAACTCGAATCGGAGATCGAGCGACTTTTGGCCGGAATGACCTAAACGAGAATCAAAGGTCTCGACAATGGTAATTCAGCGGTAAAAGTCTGGCAAAAACCAACGTCAGAGAAAGAAGTTATGAATTTCTAAAGAAATTCCTTAAACACGACTCTTTTAAAAATAAATAATAAAAATAATTTCAAAATTTGCCGACGGAGTCTAAACGAAAGTTGTAGAGCGTAGTCTCACCTACGCGTGGATATAAAGACCATCGAAAACGTAATTCATATGAAGAAGATAGGGCCGAAGTATGCCCTGCGTACCCTCGTACGCCCCGCGTACTCAAGGCCTAGGCCTCGGATTGTCCACGTCCCGGTCTATGCGAAGTAGCATTGTCCCATCCGAAATCCGAGGCAGTCAAGGACTCGATCATGCATGACGTACGCGTACGCCCCGCGTACCGAGGCGGTTCCAGCCCCTCTAAAAGGGATGCGAGGGTTCCGAAGAAAGGGCTCCATTTCTCTCCTCTCTTGTGCGTTCTTGCCTCGTTTTCCGTGCCCGTTCTAACCCGAAGCCCCGGTCATTTTGCTCAATTCCCGAAGGTCGTTTTTACTCCCGAGAATCCCGAGGAAATCCGTTTCCCGAGTCGAAATTCTGCCCGGTTTCCATCTCGCTTTCTTCAAACCTTCAGGTGAGTTCATACCCCTACAACCACACTTTAAATGCTTTTTAAACACTTTTAAGGGCGGGGGGGAATACAAGTAAACACACGACTAAAATCGTGTGTAACATCGATCTTTTGCTATACTTTTCATACTGTTGTTTTAACTATCTTATGAAGTCATCATCATGCAAAACACCTCACAACACAGCTTTACCCTCTTGGGATACAATATGTTTTGATAAATAGAAATAATGTTTTATTTTTACGTTTACATACAAATACATCATATCAAGGGTAACATCCTTTAATAAATCATTTTATGCATTCAAAGAACTTATGATTTATGCTTTGTCAAACATTGTGAAAAAAGATAAACTTTGCATACAAAAGTATTACTTTAATACAGACTTAGTTGAGAATCCGTGAGACGTGTATATCTTCAAATAATACCTTTTTGCTAAAAGGTACCGCTACAAGTCCTATCTATAACCAGAGTCTCCCGTTCGGAGAACGTGTCAAATGTGTATAGATCTATGCGGGAAGTCATCATCCCACGCCCTGACTGTTAGCTACAGTCCGTCCTTTGGGGTGACAGTTTTTCATAACGCTACGACGCCTGAAGAATGTCGCTACAGGCATATTATGTTTAGTATGGTTATAAAACTCATCGGATATACAATTATTATAGTACTTCTGATTGATGAATGAGTAGCTATTAAAACTATTCTTCATCTAGCAAACTGAAATCTTCTAATAGGTTTTATTATATAAATCTATGCTTCAACCTTCTAAAGCATGTCATTTGCTTTCGGTTGTACTCTGGGACATTAGGCTAACTATTACTTTAGAAAAATATGGGATTTTCCTGTATACAAAACAAACAACTAATAGGAAAATAAGGGATTTTCTTGATTCAACTATCTACATTATTCAATACAAATATTCTCATGCATTTCACACTTTTATAAGAAAATAAGGGATTTTCTTGGAAAACATACTCTCAATTTGGAATGGCATACAAATTTTCTAAACCACTTATGAACTTACCAACTTAATGGTTGACACTTTCTCTTTGAAATAACTTGTATTCTCAGGGAACCGCTAAACAGGTTTGGAAATCAACTTTTGGGGATTAACACGTTGGCGTTAATTACTTCTTTTGAAAGATGTTTATGTATTTATCTTTTGAACATGTAATGAATATAATTATGTAAGCATTTTTAAAACCTTTATATATGTATGGTGGTGTGTACTTTCCTTTCTATGAACTGTTATGATATTGAATATGACGTCCTCCGCCCCCAAACGTTTCTGCCGTTCTAGTTTGGGGGTGTGACATTAAGGGAAGTCCTGAGCTTGGGGACTCGGCGAGTCATCGGGTTGACTCGGCAAGTAGAGTCAGTCAGGGGTTGACTTTGACCTTATCCAAGGGTTGACCAATTGTCTTCCGGGGGGTATTTTGGTAATTAAGGGTATTTATTGAGTTGAGTGTTTTGGTGTTCAGTAGAGGAGTTCGTGTCGGAGTTTGGAGCAGCGGGATCTTATCCTTTCAACCGGCAGTTTCGAGGTGAGTTATCCTCACTATATCAACAGGGTCTAAGGCACCAAGGCCGGCCCTTATCGGATTGAGATCCGGGTAGTTGTTGTTATGTTACTGCTTTGATATGTTTGCATCCTGAGCGCTAGGATGGTAGATGTTAGAGACCTAATTGAGATCGGTATCTTGAGAGATAGGGAGATGCTATGCTAGTGACCTGTTAGGTCGGTATCCTGGTTAGGATGGTGATATGTTATGTGATCTGTTTGATCTGCTTGTTGACTGTGAATTGCTATATGATTGTATGTATATGTGCACATGGTTGTTTGGACTGGAGTTGGGTTGAGGCGGGTCCTGCTTTGTGCTGTAGGCCAAGATACCCAGGGCGAACCGGTTGTTCCGAAGGCCCAGCGAGCGGTCCGGATAGGCTGTAGGCCCCAAGAGGGTAGACCAGACGTGCCGAGGCTCGGAGAGTGGACCAGGCCGACTGAAGGCCCGGTGCGGGCGGACTAGTCATACTGTAGACTCAGAGAGTGGACCAGGTGGATTGAAGGCCCGGTGCGGGCGGACCAATCACACTACAGACTCGATGTATGTGGTTAGATTCGGAGAGCGGACCAGGTGGATTGAAGGCCCGGTGCGGGCGGACCAATCACACCGTAGACTCGAGGTTTATGGCTAGACTCAGAGGGTGGACCAGGTGGACTGTAGGCCGGTGCGGCAGACCAGTCACACAGTAGACCCAAAGTGCATGGTTGTTTTGTGATCAGATATGTTGTGGAATGTTATGCGTGTATGGTATAAGTGGTTGGTATTTTGGGGATATCTCACTAAGCTTTTGGGCTTACAGTTGTGGTTTTATGTTTTTTCAGGTTCTTCAGGAGACCGTGGCAAGGCAAAGGCGTGATCGTACCGCTCCTCATGATTTTGTAGTAATGTGATTCTGGGAATACGCTAAATGTTTTGTATTGAAAACCTTTTTGTAATGATTTAATGGAATCGAGTTGGTTTTGAAAAATTTAAAATTGGTTGTATTTTTCGGTCGTTACATGCTAGCTCCTACTCGCTGAGTCCCAATATGGGCTCGTCGAGTAGGTCACTTAACACACGATCCCATCCCGTTGCTACTCAACGAGTAGGTCAACCAACTCGTCGAGTAGAGCTTAACCCAATAAATCTTATTTAAGCAATACCTGAGAATCGGGGCGTTACATGCAAAATAGCCCCTCCATTATTAATTAGTTCCTTTAATCCCAAAACTAATATCAAATTAATTTCATCGCAAAACTAATATCAAATTAATTTCTGATTAATTACTAATTAATAATATGATTTCCAAATAATATGTTAATTTTATAATATATTACTAAAATCTTTTCGAGTACCAATTTATTATTTATGTAATAAATCATGCTCTCTTTTTTCACTAGTCGTCCTGTCAACTTGCATGAGTGAAGCCAACCCAAAAGGATCATGCTCAAAATCAAATCAAGTACACACTAATTATAGTTATGGGCTTAGACACCTAATGCAACAGTCTCCTACTTGGATAATTCTAATAACTATAATTGCAAGTATGACTTCAGAATCTGATTAGTAATCGTAGCTTTCAAAAGCCGCTATCGAAGCCTTATCATATCAGTAACGCGTACTTTAGATAAGGGATCAAATATTCCTCCATTCTACAAGATATCGTATGGACATGAGACACGGATTACAATCGTTCTCTCAGTCCAGGCTTGGCTAAGAACTTCAGGTGTCATCACTAAATAATCGAGGGGCCCACATATATCGCTTTTATCTGATTTAGAGTAAAAGGAACGGATAAAATTCGACTCATATGCTTTTACTATTTACTCGTCAAATCACACACAAAAATACGCTTTATAACATCAAGTTACTGATGCATTTACGTATTATCAATGCACAACCGACGTGTAAACAACAACTATATGTCTCGGTTTCAAGAATATAAGATATTATCATCTCAAAATGATTCATGATAAAATCCATGAAGTAATTCTTGAGCGTGGGTTAATCCAATACTCAAATTAAAATTTCAGGAGTACTCATGAACATTGCAACAAATGTGTGCTATGTCTAAGCTCTTAGACAATCTACATTCAGATTCATGACAATCTTACCTCATTACCTACTTCCAAAGTATGATCGAATGTGGATATTTGAATAATCCTTTTTTTCAGGAAGTAAAACATGCGAAGCGAAACACAAGAATATTCTAATCCAATATGGTCTCAAAACTTTTGAATATAAATAAAACACTTATTATTTAATCACCATATTAATTAGACCTTATTCATTGTTTACTGTTTCTACTAATCAACTCAATGCTTGAATTAAAACAATATTCATCCCATGCACACTCTGTTTATCTATGGTCCTTCCTTTGTGAAATAGATCAATTGAACAAATTTCCAATGATGCTCATTTCACAATTCCAAATTCTTATTATAAGTGTAAGAATACCAAATTCTTGCTACTATTATCATGTGTCGGAGTCTAACCTTTCATGCAATGATCCTTTTGTAATTTCGAGACTCCAAAGTCATAGAGAATTAGCCAATGATATTACAAAGCATTCCACTGGATATTTGTAACAATACAATGCCATGGAAATGAAGTCTCGCATTCAAAGTACATTCCTTTGAACATCCTTCTTGCATTATAGTTTCTAATCTTATACATAGATTCTTAATATCCAACTCCCATTATGGAAACATTTCCATATTTCCATATGACAATCCATTCTTAACATAATCCTATCTATTTAGAATCACGTTAATATGGTCCATTTATTACTATACTTCCAACCGTCAACAAGCAACCAATCTTTGGTAAACCTCAGAATGTCCTCGATAGTTGTTTAATAACTCTAACCATATCCAGTTCCAGTCCTTTTTCCCTCTTAATGCTCTAGGCATTTGGAAAATTTTGAACAAGTGAATATTCTAGCATATGGAATTGATCCTATACCCAAAGCATATAGGATTCGATACATAATGTCTCACATAAAGACATGATACTTGAACAGTCTCTTGCTATAATATTTCCATATATAGAATTTCAAATGGTGAAACATTTCAACACGATATCCATTCTCTTGCTATAATATTTCTATATATAGAATTTCAAATGTTGAAACATTTCAACACGACATTCATATATATCCATGACTAAGTTCCATTAAAATTTCAATCTAAACTTTAAGATTCGAAATGAAGTATTAGTATCATCTCCCTTAAAACTTTTTATATCAAAACAATTTCCAATTTTTGCAGCTTTGCAAATTTAAATCTTTGTTTCCTATAAATAGCACTATAACTTGCAACACTTAACATAATAATTATGCTCCCACTAGCATAATAATTATATACTTACTAGCATAACAATTATGCTCCTACTAGCTTTGACATGTATCCAGAAATCAACTGTACTTCTAGAAATCAATACATATTGACTTTCTTACCAACGTTCTGATTTCTGATACATGGTGCTTCGATAAGTATTTATGTAGACTTCTCAAGCTCATACACATTTCATCATATAGCTTATGTGTGTATCTATAACCTTTCAAAACTTATAGCAATAAGTCTCTAATGTTCAAACTCTTTGCCATTTCTCACAATTCGAACTATGAAAAAGGATGCAGTAATCATATTCGAATTTGAGAATGCAATTACGACAGCTGCTAACCCTCTAAAATATTCTAGTGAAAACGTTTCCTCACAAATCATTTTCATGAAGTAGAGAGAAACCACTTGTAACTTAGATTTTATGGTGTATATGTTCCTATCCATGTGAATTTGTCATTTCCAACCACTATCATAAGATAAGGTTTATGAGAAATCGAAATTCTTACGGATTGAACTTGCTTAATATTAATTCCTTGCCTTCTGGTCACACAAGGGCCTACCATTGCTTCCAAGTTATTCAACAGCTCACCCAAACTGATTAATGTACTTTCACTGATCAAGGTGCTTTGCCTTATGCAATCAAATGAGAACTCATAGAACCCACATATGCATAGTCAACTTAACTGGAATGGCATAGAAACAAGAATATGTCAACACGATAGGTTTTCAAACTCAGGTTGTGTGCTAGTGATTACTTAAGGTTTATTCTTGATTGGATCTTGAAACCTTTCAAACCCATTAAGACTCCCACTGACCTCTTGACACATAGGAATCACTATCAAAGAACATTCTTTGACAAACAAATATTCAAGAGTTAGTAAGGATTCTTATCAAGAAAACACTTCATATAATTGGTCATAGTCATTCTTTGTTTTAGCCAAAACATCACAACTACCAATTTCAAATGTGCAAGAGTAAGAAACATTTATACTCCACATTTCATGAGGTGTTATAAACCTACTTAGAACCTGTTCCTCAACGTACAACTTGGAGTAACTAGAGTATGACTCTAAGACTCAATTTTGGAACGAATTATGACTCAACTTCTTGATTTAACCATTTCAACAACGCCTGATTCCTCTTCTTAGTCATGTAAATTCACTAAGGTGTCCTTAGAGGATAAATTGTGACATGGTTTCATAATCATTAGGATGATCATAAAACACGATATTAAAGTACTCTCCTTTCCTTGTAGATTGGAGACAATTTTGTCTTTCTGCCTAATTGATTCTTTTTATTCATTCTGCTATATATTGAAACTTTTTCAATGTATCACAATTACACTTAAACTTGTAAGCATAACCATGTTTACCGAACCATCACTAAATCATGACGAATAATTTTTATCATCCTACGTGGCGGATTTGACGAGTCCACATCAATATGTACTAGATCCTTTAGCCTTTCACTTGACTCACATATACATGTGAACAAGGAATTAGTCTTAATTTCCCGAAGATCAACATTCTCATTCATCACACAATTAAAATCGTATGATTCCATGTTTCTGTCCAATTGAAACTTGGGTGATGAAAATCCTGCCTCACTTGGTATATTACGACACTACCACAAACGATATAACCAAGAATCAACTACATATTCAACATTGCTAACAATAGAAATACAAACACCAATTTTCATAAATGTCATTGCAAGGAAACGTAAAAAAAGATAAAATCAAATTTTATTTTATTGATTAAATGCAGAAAAGGTTGTCCTTACAACGCAAATACAAATGAAAAATATGTTTCTAAATATTCCTAAGCAATCCAACATAACTCCTAAGTAGCAGCTCAAAAATCCGATTATTGAACCATACAATTGAAATCCATATCTTCACGATTAGACTCAACTTACTCTTATTTTAATCTTCCTTCCTTTTCTTTGATCCTACGAAACATCAAAATGCAATCTTATCACATCATGTATTAAGAATCTATAAATAGGAACTTAATAGAGTTAGATAGTGGATTTACCTGAAGTAGAATACCTTAGCGTCTATAAGTAGGAACTTAAAAGATTGTTTTTAGCTTATCAAAACACATCAGGCATAAATGTCAGAACCCCCTAACATGAAGTAAATTACCTTAGCGTCTAGTGGTGGAGATGTTATTCTCTTCGGGATCTTGTTAACATGTTGCTCAATGTTACTGGATCTTTCCTTTTTTTTCTACCATGTTCTTTTGATTTCCTTTTTTTAATAGGTAGTTGGTCTCTTTCCTAAGTTCAATGAAATTGTTAATGTTATGAGCAAACTCTTCATGGTATACACACCATTTGGATTTATCCTCCCCGATTGATTTTTTTCTTGTTTCTTTTTGGTTCATCTTACTTTGTCTCCAAGATCCTGCATAGCATAAAGTAAACCTGAAATATCAATAGAAAAAATAGGCAGATATTTTCGGATAATCATATTCTTCCTTCTCATCTTCAAGAGCATTAACCCTATGATTCTCGGTCATCACGTATGTTTTATATTTGGAGGATCTTTGAGATAAGCATTCAATTTTATATTGTGATAGTCGCAAGATGTCGAGCTTTTAAGCCTTTATTGGATCTACCTATCCTCTTCCAATCTTATGAATCTTAGTGTCCCATTTATGACTTCTTTTAGTTTCTTGCTTGGAGTTGTTACAAGGTTTTCATATAATGGAGAATCTTTCTTCAATCGATATTGAAGGCTTCCACAACTGTTGCAACATCCAAATTTAGGATATCCAACCCTTCTCTTCCAAACCTACGTACATAATCTCTGAGTGATATCTTAAGTCACTTTGTAAAGACTAGTGGTTACTCTTTCAAATATTTTGCTACATGAAAATTGGTTATTAAACAAGTTAATTAGATATGAGAAATATGTAATACAATAGGGAGGAACACTTAACATCCATTTGAATGTAGATCTTGTAAAAGTTGATCCAATTTTTTTTACATAAATAGACCTCTTTAAGATACAATATGATGGTAATGATTTTTATTCGCTCTCTATATTAGGCAACATGTTCTTCATGATTCGTAGTTCCTTCATATAGATTCATGCTTAGTGTTTGGGAGCACTTTAGAATCACTTTTTCACAAATGACGAGAACGAATATTTAGATCTTGTGGCTTATTGGAGATACTTCTGGTATAGGTTGGGTTATTCAAGGAACACTCAAGATTAGATTTCTTAGTTTTTTAAGTTCCTTTTCCACTAGAGGACACATTTCAACATCTTTGGTTTGTGAGGGTGTATCGAAGATCCCTCTAAGATCTTGGAGAGTGGTAGCTGAAGCATTAGGGGTCGGAGTTTCTTTCATGATTGGATCTTACATAGGGATTATGTCCCTTGTATGATGTTTAGAAGATCTTTTGGTCTCAAAATTCAAGATCCTTGGGCGCATGAATGAATATGTAGTTGGTGTAGTTTTATTAAGATTTCTCACTTATGATTTCATGTTCTTTATCTTCTCATCCAACAATTTTTTGTTTTGTTGGTTTATGTGCCTTTCTGTACGGGTAAACATAGAGAGGATCTCAGTTATAGATCAAGGTGAGAGCTTCTTCCAGTTCATGTGCTTGAGCAAGTAGTTTTGTTATGAATGCCTATATTATGTTTTGGAGGATTACTCATTATAGGTGGTGGAGGAAGGCTTGTAGCAGAGGAAATTGTAGGAATGGTTGTAGAGGTTGATTGTGATACATACTTCATTATTAATAAACGATTGCAAAAATTGGAACTATTGATAAATTGAAAAATTGGTACTATTGATAAATTGAAACACTTTTTGCGAAATAAAACACCATTAACCCCATGATGAGTGCCAAATTGTGTTGGTCAAAAAATGATTTAAGTTGATTCAAACAAATTCTTAAATAGAGTGATGTTTTAAAGTAATGTTGAAGATGTTTGAATGTTAAAAACAAAAAATAAAAAGATTTGCATAAAACATCTAGATGTGATGAAAATCAAATTGTCTTACGGGTTTTATTTAGAAGAAATGATTACAAGTGGGTACAAAGCTTTTATAGAGTGAGAGTATAGAGAGAATATATGAAGTGAGTGTGTTTATTTTGTGTTCTTTGTTTTTCTATTTATACATTTGATTGCGATTGTTAACTAATTTTCCTATAAATCTAGGATTTTCTTTTTATCTATAATTCACTATGTGTTTTTACTTCGTCTTCTGCTTTTGTTCAATTTTCCTCTTCTCTAACAACAAAAAAATGTTGGCAAAGATGTTAAATCAATCATAATACAGATCTACAACCCCATGCTTCACCGACGTCTTTCATTTAATCTAACTTTCTACCGTTCAAACTTTTTTTCAAGTACATAAATGAATGAATTGTTAACCTTTATTTCGTTTTTTAGTTCTTAAAACTTCATCACTTTGAAACAATATCCAATAAAGATTTTGTTACGGTCCTATTTTCCCATATAAAATATATATTTAGATACAAGTAAAATTTTGTTTGTTTGATAGCAATATCAAGGTAAAAAAAAAATAACATTTGAATCTTCTTTAATAAATCTTCTTTAATAAATGAAAGTTTTTTTTTTTTTGCCACATGTCATCTTCACTTTCATTTTGACACTTGTCATTTTGTGAGAATTTGAGAAATTTTATTTTCCACTTGTATTTTTTAGAGATTTCTATTTTTTTAAAATAAAATTCCATAAAATTATAATGAGTTTTATAAGCAAATAAAATCATCCTATTAATTTCAGAGGCGAAGCCACTTACAAGCAAGGTGGGTCCTAGGACCTACCTAATTTTTTAATTTATATAACATTTGAATAGAAAAAAGAATATGAATTATCTTAAAAATAATTAGGACTTACCTAATAATATTTGACAAAATAAGAAAACAAATAAATAAAAAAATAATGGAAAAGTGATACTTACATTTCAAAGCAAATGGTTAATACTTTCAAAACCTATGAAACATCAGTGATAAAAAAGAGAGTTGAAACTGTTTGATGTAAAAAATAAATTATGAATGGCTATTAGGAAATTAAAAAAAAGCAAACAACTCTTCTCATATTGTTGGTCGTATAAAATAATTGTTGCAAATGAACTTTTTAAAAAGAAAAAAGACTCGGTCGTGCAAAGTAGTTATTTTTTTTGTTGCAAAAATTAGATTTTAGTGTTAAGTAGACACTGATTTTACCGGTTTTTAACTATTCTATTGGTCAAGTTGAACTCGAGTTTTTACTAACCGGTTGTTTTTTTGTTGGTTCGACTCGACCCAATCTGTCATACATAGAGTTGACTCTTTGGTTTTTTCGCATTCACTTAAGTAGGAACCACGTGCTATTTTGTTCTAGATTCACTACTGATTAATTTGGTAATAAATTCTCATAAATACTTCAAAAGATTTAGTTTGTGTTGCAAATTTTCGAAGATTACATTTTATGTAAAGTATTTCATATTTATATATTGATATTAAATTTTTATTTTTAATAAACTCGTGTAATACACAGGTCACACAACTGTGGTTATTATTAAACCAAAACACAGCTACATTTTATAACTGTCCGTGCACATATATTTACGAAAATCTAAAACAAATACAATAGTTCAATAAAATATGTATAATTCGCAATTCTTTTCAAAAAATAATTTGAGACGTGGACGACAACTAACAACACAAATTTAACGTATAACCTTGACGGCCGTATGATATTAACAAATTTATATGTCTTCATTCATGAGTCACATGGAAGATGGAACATGTGTCACATGAAAGCTAAGACTTGTATTTATCAAGTTCATAAATAACATATATATTTTCTGGTAAATTATAATATAATTTGTAATTAAAATGTTTATTTTTGTTTGTGAAGGATTAAATTCAAATATTTCGACGTTACAAAATCCGTTGGGATATTTCAAAGTCTGGATGTTTCAAAGTCTGTAATTAGATCACTTATGGCTTCATAAATTATAATCTATCGTTAGATGCTATTAATATTGGAAATTTGATATAAAATTTGGACGTGTTTAGCACACAACATTTTAGAGCTTGTAGTTTGTAACGTTTAACAAAACGTTCTGTTATACAAAAAATTTTGTTTTGCACCACTAGCTTTTAAAGTTGAAATAAAAGAAAATGTTTCAAATCTAAAATCTATCTTATGTGCATTTAACAAAACCCTACCCGATACATGCTAAAAGAATCTGATAAGATTTAGAAGCAAAACTTTTGAAAATTTTATTGATTAAATATTATCGATATTAGAGAACATGTCACTATGAATATGACATGAAGGTTAGTACAAAAGTATTTATCTTCAAAACCGGTTTACTTGCAATACATTAAAACATATTTTATCAATTTATATTAGAAAATATTAAATACATATTAAAACATTAAAGTCTTTTAAAAACACAAAAGCATCTACATGTATATTTTCAAATTCAAAACATCTGAATACTTCTTCAATGGGTTATTTAAAAAAAGAAAGAAAATCATCTACATGTTTATACGTTGCCTTAAGTTGTTTCTCTTTTCTCCTGACGGATTATCATCCTTGTGGTGCATCAGTTTCTCATAACAAGATTCAGAAAATACAGCCACATTGTGTTTGTAGCGTTTTTTAGAAATGGTGTTAGTTGACATGTTAAAAGAGGCAGGGCCGGTCCATTGATTTTCAATGACCGGGGCGTAAAACTAAATTAATGACCTTATATATATAGAGCTAGGTTCAAATGTGGATGAACATCTATTGTGTGGATGTGTGGACAATGCTATTCTGTAAGAATGACAAAGAAAATATATCGTTTGATAATATGAATACGTTCAATCTTACATAATTATTGTCATTATCACACATTTTTACTAATTAAACTGTCTATAAGTTTATTATAGACATTTTATTATTATTCTAATTCTATCAAAATGTTGTCGGAATGTTTATTGACTCGTATTCTGTTAGAATGATAATGAGTGAAAAACGATTTGTGAGAACAAAAATGAATAAGCATTAGTGAGATCGTATGAAAATTACGATATTTTTGTAAGGTTGAACGTTTTGTATTACTAAACAATGTATTCTCTTAGTAATTGTCATAAAATCATACTATCCAAACGTCTGCACAATAATTGTTCATCCACATTATAACCTAACCCTAAATTAATTGTTCAATGCCCGGGGCGTGATACTAAATTAATGCCCTTATATATATATATATATATATATATATATATATATATATATATATATATATATATATATATATATATATATATATATATATATATATATATATTATAAGCAAAATTGAAATAAATTTTATAGTCAAACTAAATCAAGGTTATATAAACAAAAATATACAAAAAATTGATCTAAAACAATACTTCCATGCAATCTCTTATTTTATGATAATCACGACTTAGTAGAAATTGACATTCCATACTCAAAATTGTGAATCCGTATAGTCTTTCATGAGTGATGGTCATTCGAAGATATAATTTTAATAACTTCAATTTCTCAAAAACCTCTTTTCGCGTAAGCAACATTATACAGGTGGTTTCAGTTGCCGTTGAATCTGTGAATAATGGGGTTGATTGTGCGAGAGTGGTTTTAGTCTACGAAACACCCATTGATACAGGTGGGCATGGGGCAATGGTGATTGGGGTAGAGACAGTAGAGGTGGGTCAAGGAATGGAGAAATCCCGGAAAAAAATCATCTCTTATAGGAACAGATGTAGGAATTTCAAAAGTTACCTCATGATTAGAAGAGATTGGCTGCGTGGCCTGGGGTTGAGACGTTGCAGCAATATCATCATGTTCGTTGTAAGATCCTTCTTGAACTAGAATCTCCGAAATCGTGTTTGACTGCGAGTCTTTGTGGTCATTTGGTGTTAGGGTTCGTGGCCTGCAAGCAGCTTTCTTTACCTTCTTCTTTTTCGGAGCTTGAGGAGGTTCAGATGGACCAACTTTCACACTTCATTTCTTTCCTCCTTTTTTTGGTTTGTTTACCCCATCAAGGACCTTTCTTACTTCATCAGTCATTGGACAAAAACCAGAGACTGGTTGACTACAATAGGTTAGCAGCACTTCACTTGCAGCTGGAACATCGCGAAGCCTAGATTCCGAAATTGAGTTGATAAAGGTGAACATGGAATTATCTACAAGAATGATGTTGGTAGTGTGGAAAATCTGAATAGTAGCCATACAAGAATCTTCTAGGATGGGATTGTTATGCTTATCATTGGCCTGTTGAACCACAACAGTCTAGAAACGAGCATAGGAAATCTCACTGTGTCGTGTTGTAGAAAGGGTACTTTAGACCAACTGATCCAAAAGCACTGAGCCATAGTCCATACTGATTCCGGAATAGATCCTGTACGAGGATGAATAGTCCGTTCCACATCGCTGGTAGGTTTTCCTTCTTAAACTTTGATACAGCATTCAGAGTTTCCTTGTATCCCATCTAGTAAAACATCTCCAAGATGGCAGAGTTGGAGACAGTCTTAGGGTCAATTAGGTCATGACCTTGAGGAAGCTGTAGCTGGCTACAGAATTGGGATTTGGTGATGTTGGTTTTCTTGTTGAAGATTTTGAATGTACTCATCTCCTAACCCTTTTGATAACTGGCTGTAGAGTACGCCTTGGACAGATGAACCAAGGGAACTATCTTCGATTTCATGAGAGTGATGACCGGTGGAGAATATCTCAAGCACTCGACGATTGGCCGAAGAAAACCATCATATTTGGTCGGATCAAGGTCCAAAATAAGATTCTGGTTTGCCTTGAGGTTGAGAATGGATGATTGCGCCATTTGTTCTGATGTAGAGAAGGTTTCTGATGAAGCTGCCATGGAAGCTTGATGAAGAAGATGAACAGTAGAGAGAGAAATAGTTGGGAGTAATTTGAGTTCTTTGAGAGTGGTAATGAGGAATAAATCGTCAAAAACCATTTATACCGTATGCCATGAGAGAGAAAAGAAATGTCTGATGCTTCAATACCTAGAAAAAGCGCCTGGCAAAGCGCAAACAGGTTGGAGTGCATCTAGTGGCGTAACTATTGGCGTGATGTCAGGAACAGTTTCAAATTCCACACGCCTAATTTCAAATCTTAACCCTTAGAATTGTCCTTTCAAATCTTGAATTTCGTAGTTCTATAAATTCGAAACTAACCACCATTTACAGTACTCTGAACGTAAAAGTAACCATTAGGATAGTGAACCAGATGTTGGAAAATCATAAATATCTTTATGCAAGAGTGTGCCAAAGATAAAGAAATAAAGCAAGTTTTCTTAGGGATTCTAGTGATGTCATTAAAGAAATAAAGAAGATGGATCCCGGGAAACGATCTCTTCCTTCGCAATCAAGAGAGACTTTGAAGTGCTTTTGTGGTGTCCCATTGAATTACAATCATCTATTTGTGGAGAAACAGTGAAAGGCTCTTTTAATAAGGAGAAAGAGGTGGCTTCTTCTTCAACTAAGTCTAAAACTCAACATAAGTCTGAAGATTCGTATCAAGTACTTGTTTGACCAGTGTAGTCATAAGAACAAGTATGCCTTGATATTATTTTAAGTGATGGGATAAGTATATAAATCTCAAGAAAAAAAATAAAAACTAGATCTATTGGGAAGAAACGTCTTAGGACTAGAAAATTTCATTAAGATCGCAAAAAAGGAAAAAAGAGATTTCAGGGTACAAACCACGAAGGTGGTCATTCGTTAATTGCGTGGTGAATAAGCTAGAACATTGAAATTGTTCACCGTTAATTTGTAAAAATGTGTTGGATTTTCGGTTTCACTCAGTTCGTGGTGATAACAAATTTAAGATCATAAACATAGATGTTGTTTAAGCATAAACCTCAGTGGTAATTTCTAAGGGTCTCAAAAGTTACATTTATGTCTTCAAATCTGCTCAATTATCTAATATTTTTAGTATTTTTGATTGTTTTACAAAAAGAAATAAATGATGAAAATAAATAAAATATTTTTGTATTTTTGCTATTCTGAAAAAGAAATAAAAACAGAAAGATATAAAATATTTGTTGATTTTCAATATTCTGAAAAATAAATAAAAACAGAAATTAGCAAGAAGAAATAAAGAAAATGTACAAAGGATACATGAAGTACCGAACCACGAATGAAAAGTATATTGCAACTAAGTACGAACATTCACATCGATCCGTAGGTGAACAGTTGACTACGAGTTACTGTGAGCGTTCGCACCAATTCACAATGTAAACAGTTGATGGCGAGTCACTGGGAGAATTTGCACTAATTCGTAGTGTGACCAAAAGTTTATGAGAGCGATGGTGGATTTAGAATAGGTTCAGCCTCTACCATTCCCAAGCCTTAAAGATTGTGATTAAAGGTTTGCTCAGGCAAGGCTTTCGGGAAGATGTCGGCTAGCTGAGTAGCGGATCTAACAAATTGTATCTCGACATTTCCATCTTCCACATGATCTTTGATGAAAGTTGCACAGGGTTGTGACAAATGTGAATGGCGCTTTCAAAATCGCAATACAAAGCCATTTGTTTCATATTAATGCCATAGTCAAGAAGCTGACACTGAATCCAAATTAGTTGTGAAGTACAAGAGGCAACATCTACATACTCTGCTTCAGCAGTGGATAGGGAGACACAAGTTTGCTTTTTAGATTGGCAACTTACGAGTTTACCATCAAGAAATTGGCATCCTCCCGTTATACTCTTTCGATCTAAACCACAACCTCTTAGACCAAGATCCGAAAATGTTTGCACAAAGAAACTTGAACATGAAGGGTACCATATTCCGAGCAAGGAAGTTTGGCTGAGATACCTGAATATGTACTTGACAGTGGTCATGTGGGGTTCACGAGGATTCACTTGACGTTAGATACATCAATGAACCTATCATTTGACGATAGAGTGTCATATCAACGACCGGTTTGTCCAAAGACGGTGTTAGTTTTGTTCCGTATTCCGTTGGAACCTTCACCTTCGAATCACCCACCATTCCAAACATAGAAAGTAAGGTCTTCGTGTAAGCCTCCTCGTTGATATATATACCTTCTTGACTCTTCCTTATGTTCAAATCAAGGAAAATGTTAATTCGACCCATGGAGCTTATCTCAAACTTAGTTTCCATCAACTTTTGGAACTCAACAGTTAAGCTGGGGTTAGTTGATTCGAAGATGATGTCATCAACGTAAATTTGGACGATCATCAAATGGTCACCATCTTTCTTTCAAAAGAAGGCTGGGTCGATCGATACATTTTTAAATTTTGCCTATTTTAAAAACTGATT
Source organism: Lactuca sativa (assembly GCF_002870075.4). Lineage (NCBI taxonomy): Eukaryota > Viridiplantae > Streptophyta > Magnoliopsida > Asterales > Asteraceae > Lactuca > Lactuca sativa. The sequence goes on along the minus strand of NC_056626.2, from coordinate 334,717,562 downwards.
AAGTGTTTAGTACCAGGCTCTCGGAGCTAGCTTCATACCATAAACTGCTTTGTCTAGAATGTAATAGTGATTGGGATATTTTTCGTTAACGAACCCTGGTGGTTGTTCCACATACACCGTTTCTTCCAGTTCCTTGTTCAGAAACGCACACTTAATGTCTATCCGATATACTTCAAAGTTCTTGTGTGCAGCGTATGCCAAGAAAATGCGAACTGATTTAAGACTTGCAACTGGTTCAGAGGTTTTTTGTAATCTATACCTTCTTTTTGTCAATATCTCTTAACAACTAGCCACGCCTTGTTTTGTATTATATTTCCTTCTTTGTCCAGCTTTTTACGAAATACCCATTTTAGATCAACAACAAATGCACCCTTCGGAGAAGGAATCAGTCTCTAGACCATGTTTCGTTCGAATTCATTGAGCTCCTCTTGCATTGCTTGCACCCAATCAGAATGATCAAGAGCAATTTGAACATTTTTAGGTCAATTTTGGAGATAAACAAATGGAACATTCAATATCCACTTTAGAGAATAATGTAGTCTGACTCGCGTTTTGTTGTGCTCTCGTAAGAACTCCTGAAGACGATTCTCCCATAACTTGTGTTTTTGGATGATCTATGGTCCATTTGGTTAAAGGATGGTAATTTGGATCATATGTTGGATCCAGTTCAACATTCATATCCTCAAATTCTTATTGTACACCCTAATCATCATTCGTATTATCATTCTCCCCCTCGGATGATGGATGTTCTTCTTCATTCGGAGTGGAAACCTCCCCGTGGAGTGTTGGTTCTTGAGTTACTTGAGGAGATGAATGTTCCCAATGAATAGGTGTACATGGATTGGAGGTTGAAGTATAACCCTCCCCCTACATTGTAGCATTTACATCTTTTGATGGAGACGGAATTTCAGAGTCTTGTGGAGTGGGATGTTCGTGTTCCATATCTTTCGCTGCATCATCAATGATTTTCTTAAGTTCGTCTTCCTTTTTGTCTGTTGCTTTGGATTCTAAGGAGATTACCATTTTAGGCTCGTCAAATAAGTTCTGAACTCCTCATAAAGGCTAGAAAGAGGAATTGTCATCGGATTTTTCACTAGAAAGATTTCCTCTGATTGCGAATCGACCTTTTGATACTTCTTAAGATAAGTGTCATCAAATGTGACATAGTAGGTCTCTTCGATTCGTTTTGATATTTTACTTAGAATCCGATATGTCTTCCACGTTAAAGAATACCCCAAGAAGATACCTTTGTCAGCTTTCGCATCAAATTTGTTCCTTTGTTCGTTAGAGTTAAAGATGAAGCACCTGGAACCAAAGACATGGAAAAACTTAACATTAGGTTTTCTATTATTAAGAATTTTATAAGGGGTAATATAAAATCTTTCATTTAGGAAGTATTAGTTTTGTGTGAAACAAGTTGTGTCGATAGCTTCTGCCTAGAAGTAGAGTGGCAGATTCGCAAATGATAGCATGGTTCTCGCAGCTTTGCACAAAGATCGGTTTTGTCTTTCAACGACCCCGTTCTATTGAGGAGTATAAGGAGTTGAAAAGTTGTGAGTTACTCCTTTCACAGTTAGAAATTCTTCAAATGATCGGTTTTTGAATTTCAACCAATTGTCACTACGATTGTTGCAAACCAACTTTCGTAGTTGTAGCTCAATCTGTTTTATAAAGTCCTTGAGTTGAGGAGTGGCTTCGGATTTCTATTTAATAAAATGCACCGAAGTGAATCTGGAAAAATCATTTATAATTACGAGTATATATATATATATATATATATATATATATATATATATATATATATATATATATATATATATATATATATAGGCTTAGGTTATTTTGTTTTTACTAACTATTGTGTGCCAGAATGCACAGATCTAGACCATCGGATGAATAGAATCAACAATTATGATCTGAGGGTCTATGATATTACAATAGGTTAGCATGTATCATATAATCACACAAATTTCAGCAAAAGGGTATTTTGGTCAATTAACCGACTTTAAGAAAGGAAAATTTTGGATTTTAAGGAATCATTAAATCCTTTATTTTTAAAAAATATGAATTTTTTAAATTAATTCTAATTAAATTTTAATATTATTTTTACTAAAAAACGACTTTATTCTATCAGAATAACAAAAAGTCAACAATAAACTAGTAAATAAATCTGCGGTTTTATTCTGGCAGAATATTGTTTCATTCAAACTTAAATACAAATTCATACATATTCTTACAGACTAGAAGTCTTATACATTTTAATATGATTATACATATTCTAAAAGAATATCAACAAAATTGAATAAAATTCTTAAAAAATTACAACATTCTTAAATCATGAGTATGATAAAAAAATTTTCATTCTTCAAGTTATTCCTATTATGTCTTCAACAAATTCTTCCAGCCATTCCTATAAAAAATACAAGAAAACTAATAATGGTTAAAAATATGTTACTTGCAATTAACTATCACGTTATATATTCTGGTAGAATACATAGAATATGACAGAACACATAGAATACATTCTGGCAGAATATATAGATTTTATTCTGGCAGAATACATTCTGACAGAATACACAAAATACATTCAAAAGTATTATATTTATTGCTAATATAATTTTAGATTCCAAATGAACAATAACGAGGGATAATAGAAATTGGAATTCAAAATCACAAATTGAACCAAAATAATACAGAGACAAATTAATTACCTTTTTAAACGACTACATAAAACATGTGTTGCTAGTAATTCTGACAGAATGCATGCCACAAGGTTAGATTCTCTAGATTCTCTTTCAGGCATTTCAACAAACACTTGTTAGACATTATCATCAAACAAGCTAAAATGCTGTGAAAAGGCCATAGGAGATGAAAATTGAACTTAAAACCCGAGTTTCTGTGTGTCAATGTATTGATATCTGAACGACTCTATTTTTTTATTTTTTATTTTTGTCTTTTTGACCTTGGAAATGCTCCTGATGTCAAAAATGAATTAGCACAGACTATAAATTTGCAACATCATAAAGGCAGTGACATCTATATAGTTTAAAAATCAATCCCCAAAAGAAAATTGTGAAAATCATTATGAGAAAATCATCTCATATTAATATACCAAAAATCACCCCACACAACATCAACCCATTATTGCAGAAGAAATGATGCTTTATATGCAGACTGGAACAAAAAATGGTGATGGTGGGTCACTCTTTTATCGGGAAGTAACAGATGGTCGTGATGACAATAGAGACTTTAGAAAGATGTGGTGAATGGCTGTTTCAATTGTATTTTGGGTAAAGATTAGTTAGAAAAACTTACCTCGAGGATTTTCATGTGCATTTGTATTACACCTCCTGTTCCTGAAATTGGGTGAAACCCGAATCCGAACATCACCTCCTGTTCCTGAAATTGCTTGGATTTCGGAAGCTCTAGATAATCTTGAGAAAACGGGATTGACAGTAGTTACTTGCGGAACTGAATCAAGGATTAAATCGACATGGAGGTGGAGATCAGAAGTCTGACGACGCCATTGATGCCTTTTTGGGTCCAAGATGGAGGCGGATATGTAATCGACGAGGGGAAAAACAAAGAAGATGGAGGAAGAAAAATAGGTTATGATGCGACTGAATAGAAGGATGCGTATTAGTAGGTTTTTGACTAGGTTAAAAAGAATAGCCAATTTCTACCGGGTTTGACTTTGATATCTGGAGATTAAATATATTAATTATATACCATAATTAAATATGCAAAGATTACTATAATACCCTTAAGTGATTTATTTAATTATTTATTTTTTCCTAAATTCCTATTGGTGCATTCATGCACACAATAGTTGTCAAAAACGTTTGAACCTATCTCTCTCTCTCTCTCTCTCTCTCTCTCTATATATATATATATATATATATATATATATATATATATATATATCTGTTATCACCAATGCTTTCAATTATAGAGGGACCACAAAGGTCTATATGCAAGAGTTCAATTGATTCTATAACTTTCATATTCACAATTGTTGGATGACTCTTCCTACTCTGGTTCCCCATTTTGCAGGCTACACAAAGATTTCCTTCATCAGACTACAACATAGGAATCCCTCGCACATGATCATCAAGAACAAGCTTGTTGATGTCATTGAAATTGAGATGCGAGAGTCTTCTGTGCCATAGCCAACTATCATCCGAAAAAGCTTTCGTAAGTAGGCATATCTCAGGCTTCCCTTTGATGGGGTTCGGATTTAGTGGATACATCTCACTTTTCTCTTATACTTCAACAACACATTTTGTGAATTCCTCTCAATTATCTCTGATCCTTCATCGTCGAATGAAATTTTCAATCCCGTTCCAAAAACCAACTGCAAAAACCCTTATAAGGTTATGATGTAAGCCTTCTACACGTGCGACCTTGCGAATTGAAAATTCTCCATTTGTGATCATCCCATAACCCTTTGTTTCTCCAAGTGAATTGTTGTCATACTTCACTCTTCCTCCATCCTTTAGTGCCCTGAACTCTCACAATTCTTCCTTCCCTCCTGGCATATGACGTGAGCAGCGACTATCTATATGTCATTCTGAGTTAAACTGCTTGTCACGAATCACCTGCAAAAATCAAAGAGATTTAGGAACCCAATGTTGTTTGGTTGCTTGTGAGGCTTTCACAAAAAACAAGAATGGTAATAGCAACATCAACTAAATAAGATCTTTTAATCAAGGTGGTGCTATCTTTCTTTTTAATTTAAAAAACTATGATCCTATTATCTTTTAAGTTCTTATCCTTTGTGGGTATTTTACTTTGATTATGTTGGATTTGTTGCTTGACCATTTTCTTCTCAACTTTCTTTCCGGACCTCTTAAATGGAATTTTAGGCTCCGAAACGAATTTTCTTTGCCCTTAACATCTTGCGATGTCTTGAAAAAATTTGAAGCATTCGTGTTACGAGAGAAGTAAGACTTTTTCTTCTCTATGGGTTTCTTTTGACTTGAAAAAGATTGTTTTTGAAAAACCTTTTGTATCGAAACTTGTGGAGACTGAGACTGATTTCGTGGAAAACTCTTAGGGTTCGCATGTGAAGAGACTTTCACATTTGGATTGATTAATTTATCTTGATAGATGAAGTTAGGATTTTTGGATCTCCAGAATATTTTTCTTTCCTTCGGATTCTTTTTATAACTCGCATTTCTTTGACGTTTTTGAGCTGCGAACTGCTCAGAGGATTTATGAACATTGGCCCTAGACTTCGGCTTTCTAAGGGGAGTTTCTGTCTGTACTGATGATGTTTCACTTGGAACATTCTTGGTTCCACTTGGACTCCCTTTTTCGTTGCTTGAGTTGACTTTGTCCAACGACTCGGCCACATATCTGCATTTCATTTTCCAAGAGGTCATTTCAGAGTGACCATTTGTTTCGTCCGCGTTGTCAATGTGAGCATACCAAAAATACTCGTTGCATCCGTATTTATTATCTTCTTCGACAAGGGATGTTAGTTCAACTGTATGAATTTTGTTCAGTCCTTTAGTTGTGAATACCTGGTTAGGAACGATATAAACCTTTGGAAAAACAGTTTCTTTTGCTTTCAAGACCTTTGAATCATTTTTTGAAATGCACGCAAATTCAACTGAATTTTTAGAAATTAGAACTTTCGTAGGTTCAATTTCGCGTTTAACAAATTATGAGCAATTAACTCCATCCTCTACAGAGATTTCACTCATATCACTATCATCGTCGAATTCGGATGTATTTTCAACATGGAGTTTATTTTCTGAACTCAACTTAGTGATTAAAGAGTCAAACTTCTGTATAGTATCAGATTTAATTTTCTCTTTGTTATTTTCATCTAAAAGTTGTTTTAACATATTTTTGTGGCCTTTGGACAATATGTAAGATTCAATTCTGTCCAGTCGTATCTTGTATGCATCTGAAACTTTGTTAGATGAGACAATAGATTTGCACCTGTAACAATCAACATCGATTTCGTCCTCTTTCAATTCAAGAAAGGGCAAAATCATCTTATGGATTTTCTTTCTAATTTCACAATCAAGATGTAACTGCGTAATATTGAAATAAAGTCCTTTAGCAATTAAATAAAAAAAATTTCTTTGTTCCAACAACCCCAAATCGTCTTGTTGCGAATAAATTAAATCGTCCCTAGACCTTGACAACTCTGACTCTAACTTCTCAATACATATGTGCTCTCTTCATTTTTGTTCAAAACCCTGCCGATTTTATCGGTTAAGTTAGGATTGTTTAAACGGGTTCTTTTTAAACTATCACCTAAACTAGAGACTGTAAAATCTAAACCATCCAGTTCGGTTTCATAACGAGAGATAGGGCTATATAGAGAATTAAGAATATAATGTACCTTGCTGATCATCCTTTTGCATTCACTTATATGCTCTAGTACCGGTATCATAGTGAAACGGCTTTCGGAGACACGCCCGACATCAGTAGCGTATCCTCTAAGATCTGAACCTTCATTTGTCACCATAAATCACCTTCCGTTGAACTGTGAATAATCAACTGTCACCACATAGCTTTCCCAGTGAGTCGACCTACGAACCTCTTCGTCCTCGGAATCTGTTGACCATACTTCAACTCTGCCAAACTCATGATCTTGTTCCTGCACAAGTAAAGCAGCTTTAGCATCATCAACACTCTTCTTCTTCGTGACTTCCGCCAACTTTCTGAGGAAACAGGCCTCATCATCCTCCTCTTCCTTCTTCTCATTCATTCTTCGCAGCATGCACTCCTTTGCTAGATGAGTTTTGCCATGAAAATAGTTACAGTCATAGTCGGAGTTACCTACAAGCTTCTTCTCCTTCTTCGTCTCTTCCTTTTTAGAGTTGTTTTCACTCTCATCCTTTACCTTCTCAAAACTATGACTCCCCTACCAGTTTCGGTTTTTGTTGCGACCGAAATTCTTCTTAGTGAACCTCTTTGGTTTGGACACCATAAAAGCATAATCTTCTTTAGAGAGCTCACAATCGGAGAGATCAAAATCCGAACCATCATCAACAACCTTCATTCCCTTTTCCACAAGCGCTAAAGAATCCATTCCTCAAACAACCTTTCCTTCTCTTGTCACTTCGTCCTCATGTGACCTCAGAATTCCAACGAGTTTTGCTAAGGAGTAATTTCTGAACGGATCATGTGCTTTAACTATCGACGCCACAACTTTCCACTCAGACCTCAACCTGTTCGTGAACATGACTTTTTGTTATATCACTTCATGTCCAATCTTATGTTTCATCCTCCTGCGTAGAAGATGATTGTAGCAGTTGAATGTTTGGTCGAGACTTTCCTCTGGCTTCTGAACGAAGGATCCAAACTCCGAAAGCAGGAGCATTTGAGTAGACTGCTCAAGATTAGCATCACTCGAGTAGAGTTCTTTGAGCCTATCCCAAATGTCTTTTACTGTATTACAGGAGCTTACCAAAAGAAATGTGTTTGGGGGCAAAGCAAACCTAATAATCCACATTTCCTTGATGTTGCTGATTAGCTTGTCTTTCTCATCCCGCGGAACATCTTTGACCTGAAGAAGAAGATTATTATAATCAGCTTGAGTTTTTATTTCTCTTCTTGTTCCAGAATGAGTGAATGTCTATACTATCATGGCATCCCATATCAAGGAGCCATTATCTTCAAGACCAAGGACATAATCTTCAAAATGCAATTCACACACTTCATAATCATTTGGAAAAAGTATAGGGATCCTTATTGTAGATCCAATGTTGCGTGAGAGATTGATGGAGTTAATGTGAGAATCGTTCGAGTGCATGTTGTCGATTTGATAAAAACCTGTAAGAACCAGATGTGTAAACCTCAAATTGAGTTTAGGGTAAAATAAAGATCAAGATTCAATGTCTGTAATCGATGAAATCGAAGAAGATGGCGAAAAACAGATCATATTAAAGCGGAAACCCTAAAATCTCTTTAACATAAGAGATGTGTATGGATTGCACAATATCTTGCTCTGATACCAATTGATGAGAATAAATCTTGAATGATCGATAGATTCAAACAGTGAAATAAATCAAGAACACATAATGAAGATCAAATATGTCGAATGATTAATAAATCACAACCTTAGAAGAGCTCGATCAAGAACTGCTACTGTAAAGGCGTGTAGGATTTACAAAAACGATGACTACAAGATAAGGTACATGCATGCACCTTAAATGGCTAAACCCTAATAATAAATAAGCTGGTGGGCAAGCCCAACTCGGATACAAAAAGCACTAAACTATAAGCCTATAATGACGCAACACATAAGCCCCAACACCTTGGGTGCTTTCCATGGTTCTAATTTCAATCCAACCATCTAATTGATAGATTAGATGATTTGGGTAAAGCGCTCCATGAATCCTAGAAATCTAATTTAGGGATATTGCAATTGATGATCAAATGCGCTTTGTTTCTATTCCCTAGATGATATTTGATTGCAACGAATCCTATTAGAATGCCCAAATTCATCCATGAGGGTAGAATCAAATATAAGCATGTAATTGTATTAATTTGGGGGGAATTAAAATGAAAATAACTGAATTCATTGTATGTGAGCATTTTGTTAGGATCAGTATAGTGTTGCATCTATTGGGCTCGTTAGCTAGTCCATGTTTATCTCCGGTATGGGCATGTCCATCCGTGAGTTTTGTAGGGTTTAGTATAAATAGATGCTTGCGTGCATCCTAGAACGAGGGGATTAGAAAAGGATTAGAGAAGTGTTATTCAGCATATTCATCGTTCTTATTTTGTAACCCTAGAATCCTCTACAACGGAAGTTCTTAGTCGAGCTCCGCTGAGGATCGAGTAATCTAATCATTCGACACTTTGTGATTCATACTTGTGTCTTGTTTTTACTATCTTTACGTTCATTACTTACCTGTTACGAAGATCTAATCGATCAAAGAGTTATTTTTATAACTTAACAATTGGTATCAGAGCAGGAGGCTGTGTAATTCATACACATCTTTTCTGTGAAAGAATTCGCGATTAGGGTTATTCCGCATTAACTAATATTTATTGAGCCGTCATTCCATAATTGACGTAACTCAGCATTTATTTGTTTTGCCCTAATATTACATATTACAAGTCTGATCTTTCAAACAGATTAAACGATTAAGCATGGACGAGTCACAATCTAATCCCATCAACATCTCAAACAGCATTGGATCAACGACGAAGATTCCTATTCTTTACACCTAGGATTACGAAGTCTGGGCGCATCATTTTGAAGATTATGTCATCGGATCTGAAGACAATGGATACCTTATTTGGGAAGCAATCGTATCTGGACCATTTGCTCACTCAGGAACATCAAAAATCATTAAAACTCAGAAAGAGTATAATGATCTGTTAAAGGACGTAAAGGATGTTGCTCAAGACCAAAAGGAAAAGTTTCAATGCAACATTAAAGCATTGAGACTGATTCGATTCGCTCTTCAATCAGATACATTCAGGCTGGTGAGTTCATGCAGCACCGCCAAAGAAATATGGGATAGGTTGCGAGAGCTTTATTCCACAAATGAAGATCTGGAGCATTCCATTCAGACGTTGCTGTTGTCTGAATTTGGTGAATTTAAGCAGAATTCTGATGAAACTGTTACTCAGACTTTCGATCGCTTCAATCATCTTCTTAGCAAGATGATCAAACATGATATAGAAAGGAAGCTGATTGAACAGAAGGTCACCTTTTTGAATGGCCTAAGACCCGAGTGGAGAGCGGTTGTGTCTACAGTCAAAGCTCATGTGCAGTTCAAGTCTTATTCGCTAGCAAAGCTGGTGGGAATTTTGAAATCCCAAGAAAAGATTGTCTTGCAAGATAAAAATGTGGTCTCAAGTTTGGGGTCCTTGGCACTCCTGTCTAAAAGCAAAAGTGTGGTTGAAGATGAAGATCTCAACTTAGAAGACTATGATCTTACTTCTAAAGACTATGCAATGATGGTGTTGAATCCAAAGAGGTTCATTAAGAAAAGGTTCCCTACCAATAAGAACCGAAATTGGCAGGGAAGCTACAGTTCTGAAAAGGTTAAGGAGGAAGCTAAGACAGAAGAACCAAAGAAAGAGGCGAAAGTTGAAGGAGATTCTGGTGTGAACTGCTATTACTGTGGAGGAAAGAACCATTATGCCAAAGACTGTGTCCTGAAGAAAATGGCAGAGAAGGATGAGGAGAAAGATGAAGAAGCTGTGTTGATGAAAAAGATGGAAGATATCAAGAGAAAGAAAGCTGCTACTAACCCTTCAATGAATGCTTTAATTGTGCAGGGTTCGGCAGCGGATGATGAGTTCGGTGTCGTGCAGGTCTGGTCAACCGACTCAGAGGATGATGAAGTCAGGAAGCCATCTCATGGAAAGGCGTATGTTGCAAAAGGTGATGAAAGCAGTGGGAAGTGTTTGATGGTGACAGATGTTTCTCAAATGAGGGGATACAATACAGACGGTGGGAATGAGGACACCAAGGAGCGAGAGGACTTATGCTTCACAGCAAAACCTCTTAGTGTGCAGATCAATGAGCTTGATGAATTGATCAAGAAGGTACAATCCATTTTTGTTTCATTCAAAGTCCCACAAAATTCATCTGAAAAAGAATTAAAAAGCTTAAACTCAAGAATCTCAAATCTAGATAGCAGTTTAACTCAAACACGGGTCACCAATTCTAACCTAACTGACCAAATAAGCAGGGTGTCATCTAAGAGTGAGGAACGGAGGATGTGGATAGAGCTGAAGGAGTCGTAGCTGATTAAATCTAAGGCGAAAACATTTATTTACAAAGAGACAATTTAAAACTTCTAGAACAGAGAAATGTTTTTTGTTTAATTGCTAAACGTCTTTATGCTAACATCACTCAACTTCATCTGAACTGTGAAATAGGGCAGAAATCGATGCTGAAGCATATAATTGCGAAAGTGTAGTTTCGTCTGATGATGTGAATCTGACTTATATGTATGGTCTTGACAAAATCGAATCTTTTATTAAGTCCAAGGACCATAAGGACATGATGAAAAACCTTTTGGATGAAAACGATAAACTGAAACTAAGGACCGAAACCATACAAAAATTTGACTCATTGAATGCCAACATGAGCTCAGAAAATAAAATTGATGTTGAAAACGCGTCTGAGCTTAATGAGGATGATGATATGAGCGTAATTTCTGTAGAGGATGAAGTTGACTGTTCTGAGTTGGTCAAGAGCGAACCCGAAAACCACAAAAATCTTATTTCTGAAAATTCTGTGGAGTTTGCTCGTCTGTCCCAAAATAAGTCCCCGATTCTTGAAGAAAAGACTGTAGTGTACCAAAAGGTGAGAACAACACCAAATCAGGTGTATAAGGTCACAGGAGTAACCGAACATCAGACAGCCGAACTCACCGCCATAGTAAACGAAGATAATGCAGATGGCTGTGATGAGTTTTTCTAGTCTGCTCCTATAGATAATGCCGACGAAACCGTTGGTCTGTCAGAGCGAACGTCATGGAAAACCAAAGGCAGATATGTGCCAGAGCCATTGAACAAGCCCAAGAACTTCGATGTGCCAAGTACTAGTGGTGCAAAAGAAGTTCGTGTAGAAGAAGTCACTCCTTCAAGCGAAACATCATCTGTTAAAAGTGAACCAGCTGACAGGAAGCAAAAGCAAAAAGCCAACATCCATCGACAGCCGAAGCAAGTGAAGGATCAAAAGCAGCAAAGGAATCTGACATACAAAAAGAATCTCTCAGAGCGAAAACAGTTTTGGCGATCTCAAAACGCCCATTTCTCTTATAATGACAAAAATTCAAAGTCAGAGAAAAGTACTGTCAGGCCATAATGACCAAAACCTAAAGGGTCACTTAGAACCTCAAGTCAAGAAAACATCTCAGTCTAAATTCTCTCATTCTAATTCTTCTCAACCCCATTCTAAATCCAATTCTGTTCAAACTCAAAATCCAAAATCTTCAACAAATTTGAAAGGAAAATCGAAGGTTTCCTCAGTCAAGAATGATCAAAAGCATTCCAAGGCCCAAACGCCTGAACCTGAATCCAAACCGACTGTAACAAATCCTAACAAAATTAAAGTTTTCACTATTAAGAAGAAAGATGAAACAACTTTAATAAAAATAACATATCTTGTTGACATTTCTTTTACTATTCCTGTTCCTGTGAAAGGCTCACGTGGACCCAAGAAACTTTGGGTTCCTAAATCTGCTTGATTTTTGCAGGTTATCAGTGACGAGCAGTTTGATGAAGAATGGTATATTGACAGTGGCTGCTCACGTCACATGACAGGAAGGAAGGAAGAGCTGAGGGAATTTCGATCTCTTCCAAATGGCGGGAATGTCAAGTTTGGGAACAACTCATATGGCACGATAAAAGGTTATGGTATGATAACCAATGGTGATTTCACAATTAGAAAGGTTGCGTACGTTGAAGGACTACAACACAACCTCATCAGGGTATCTCAGCTTGTTGGAGGTACCGGTCTTAAAGTTTCATTTGACGATGAGGGTTTGGAAATAATTGAGAAGAAAACAAAAAGAGTGATTCTCAAATCAGAGCGCAAAGGCGAAATGTTTCCTCTCAATCTCAAACCTATCAAAGGAAATCCAGCTATCTGTCTGTTATCCAAAGCGCATTCTGACGAAAGCTGGCTGTGGCACCGAAGGCTCTCCCATCTCAATTTCAAGGATATCAACAAACTTGTCACAGGAGGTCGTCTTCGGGGTCTTCCATTGCTCAAGTTTGATCAAGAACATTTGTGTGCTGCATGTGAAATGGGGAAGCAGAGTCGTCAAAGTCACCCATCCATTATAAGCACTAAAGTTGTTGAACCACTTGAGTTAATTCACATTTACTTGTGTGGTCCATCATCTATCGAAAGCATTGGCGGTAGCAAGTATATTCTTGTTATTGTCGATGACTTTTCACGTTTTACATGGGTGTTCTTTCTGAAGCACAAATCTGAGGCAACTCTCAAGCTTAAGATGTTTATTAAGCAGGTTGAAGTGCAACTGAGGAAAGTCGTTCGTAATATCAGAAGCAACAATGGTTTGGAGTTCAAAAATAAAGAATTTGAAGACATTTTGGTAGAAAAAGGAACCAGTCACAACTTCTCAGCCCCCTACACCCCTCAACAAAACGGGATTGTCGAAAGACGAAACTGATCTTTGTGTAAGGCGGCCCGAACCATGCTAAGTTTCGCTTCTCTACCTTTATATTTCTGGGCTGATGCTATTGATGCAACATGTTTTACGCAGAACAGGTCCTATCTCAATAAGCGCTTCACTCTTACTCCTTATGAGATCATCAACAACAGGAAGCCGAATGTTAAATTCTTCCATGTATTCAGCTCACGATGCTTTATCTTCAACTCTAAAGAACATCGTAACAAGTTCGACGTTAAAGCCGATGAAGGGATTTTTCTGGGATACTCTCCTACTTCAAAAGCATTCAGGGTTTTAAACAAGCGTTCGAGGAAGATTGAAGAAACGTATTATGTGACTTTCGATGACAGCTACGTCAAGAAGCTGAAGGCCACTGAAGAAACAGTTGGAGAAATTTTCTCTCAAACAGGCCAAGTCACTGCCTCAATTGCAAATTTATTTGAGTAGTTTGTGGAGTTATACGATGAACCGGAGAAGGCTACTCTCTCAGAAGCCAATGCAGCAGATAATAAAGTTGACCATCTGAAGCAAATCGTTAAAGATGCTGCCAAACGAGTGGATGAAGGAGTATCAGTTTCAAATGAACCTCCTCAACACGGTGCTTCAGTTGAGGGCGAGGATCCATCTTCTTCAAAATAGCCGAGTTCACAAGTTAAGGGGGAGAACTCTTCTCCAGCTGCACCCGAAGGTACTGTAGCTCCCGAAAGCTCAAATGCACCCAAAAGTCCTGTAGCACCGGAAAGTAAAGATACACCTGAAAGCTCATCAGTCGAGGGGGAGAATGCCGATATGTTTTATGATGATGATAGTCAATCTGAATTAGAAGTAATGGTAAATGCGGAATTGGATCCATCCTATGATCCAAATTACCCTCCTCTTGTCAAGTGGACTAGAGATCATCCTGTTTCACAGGTTGTGGGTAATGTCTCCGAAAAGGTCCTGACCCGATCTCAACTGAAGGCAAAGCAAGCATCTCTGTTCTCAAAAGTAGAGTTCTACATGTTTAACTCTTTCGTCTCAAAAGTTGAACCGAAGACAGTAAATACTGCTCTTGATCACTTTGACTGGTTCAAGCTATGCAAGACGAACTTAATGAGTTCGAAAGAAATAAGGTTTGGCGCCTCATTCCAACTCCTAAAGATGCCTAAGTTGTTGGTCTCAAATGGGTCTTCAGAAATAAAATGGACAAGGAAGGCAATGTGATAAGAAACAAAGCTCGTATAGTGGTGAAAGGATACTGCCAGGAGGAAGGAATCGATTATGAGGAAACTTTTGCCCCTGTAGCTAGGCTGGAATCTGTTAGAATATTTCTTGCCTACGCTGCACACAAGAACTTTGAGGTCTACCAAATGGACGTAAAGTGCGCATTTCTAAATGGAGAACTTGAAGAAACAGTGTACGTGGAGCAACCTCCGGGATTCGTCAATGAAAAGTACCCCAATCACTGCTATATTCTGGACAAAGCGGTTTATGGGCTAAAACAAGCACCTAGGGCCTGGTATCAAATGCTAACCAAGTTTTTAAAGATGTCCAAATTCAAACAAGGTTCGGTTGACCCAACCTTCTTTCGTAAGAAGGAAGGTAACCACCTTATGATTGTTCAAATTTATGTCGATGATATCATCTTTGGCTCAACGAATCCTAGCTTAACAGCTGAATTCAGAAAGCTAATGGAGACTAAATTTGAAATGAGCTCAATGGGTCCGATTAACTTTTTCCTTGGTTTAAATATTAGACAGGGACCTGAAGGCATCTTTATTAACCAGGAAGCCTACACCAAGACTCTCCTTGCTAAATTCGGCATGATGGGAGACTCAAAGGTTAAAGTTCCAATGGCATTCGGCACCAAGCTCACTCCATCCTTGGATAAGCCAGCAGTCGATATTACGCTATATTGCCAGATGATCGGTTCTTTAATGTACCTTACTGCTAGCAGGCCTGATATAATGTTTTCTGTTTGTTACTGTGCTAGATTTCAGGCGAATCCTCGTGAACCTCATATGCTTGCAGTGAAGAACATACTCCGGTATCTAAAAGGAACTACCTCCCTTGGCCTATGGTATCCATCAAACTCAGGTTTCTTCGTTCAAGCCTACTCAGATGCAGACCTTGGAGGTTGTGGACTAGACAGGAAAAGCACCACTGGAGGCTGCCAATTCCTTGACGGGAAGTTGGTTAGCTGGAAATCAAAGAAACAGACTTGTGTATCTCTGTCTACAGTTGAAGCAGAATACATCGCAGCTGCCTCCTGTACATCTCAAGTGATTTGGATCCAAAGCTAGCTCCGGGACTATGGACTCAATATGAAAAAGACCCCACTACATTGCGACTCCAAGAGTGCAATTAGGATCTGTCATAACCCAGTGCAACACTCCAAGACTAAGCACATAGCACTGAGGTATCACTTTATTAAGGATCATGTGGAAGATGGGAACGTCGAAATTCATTTTGTTCGAACCACTGATCAACTGGCTGACATCTTCACCAAAGCTCTTCCTGAAGCTTCTTTCAACAAAATTCTACAAGGGCTAGGAATGATGGAATCAGAGTCAGTACCAAAAATTACCTCTCAAGCTTAAAAGTAAGAAGCAAAATAGACCAAACGTTCGGGTTCGGGTCTTCTTCTGGTGTACCGAAATGAACCGAACGCTTGGGTTCGGTTGTATCATTTGATCTTCGTTTATCACTCAAAGGTAGTTTCTTTGGTTGTAAATCTTTTATATTATTTTTCCAAATTCATTTATCTTATTGTCAAAGTTCTTTTCTTTTCCAAACTTATTTTTTTTGGCAACTGAAATAGACCGAACGTTCGGGTTCGGTTCCACAATTTTTCTCACCCGAAATAGACCGAACGCTCGGGTTCGGTTCCAAAATTTTCTCAACCGAAATATACCGAACGCTCGGGTTCGGTTCCAACATTTTTTTATATTCATTTTTTTTATGTTTTATTTTCTTTTTATCAAAAATCCCAAAAATATTTTTTTTTATTATTTTTTAAATTCAAAAACTCCAAAAATATTTTTATTATTTTTCTATTTCTTTATTTTATTTTATATTAATTTTGGCTCTTATCTTTTTGTATGTCTCTTTGTGGGTAAATCATTTCACTAGCTAAGTGTCCCTAGAAGCATGCTGTTGTATGTGTCCAAAGCCTCACCTGATTCTGAATAATAGCCTTACTGACTTGGTATAAACAAACCTTGTCTTCCCAATTAGGCTCTTATATTTATTCTAATCATGAGCTACCTAACTCTCTTCTCACATGAGATAAGAGTTTTCTGCTTAGTCCTTATTTCTCACAGCAGAGGTACTTTGGTCTCATTACACCCTCTACATTACTTTTTCTCCATCTCATTCGCTTCACAAACGTAACCCTTGAGACTCTCAGACATTACCACTGAGGTTTATGGTTGCACAATTTCTGTGTTCATGATCTTAGCTTCGTGTCACTACGTGGTAAGTGAAATTCACAATTCAATACCTACTATGCATTGACCGTGAACAATTAACTTGCTCTAGCTTTCACTAATGAATTGACGGACTTATCCATGGAGGTACAACATGAAATCTCTATTTTTCTTTTGAGTGATTCCTATGAAATGGTTAAATCCAATAACATTTCTTCCCTTGGGATCCAGTTTTAATTTTTTTGAGATTTCGCATACATTAGTTTACGTTGCCACTTAAATTATCTCCAACCTACTTGTTCAACAGACTACATTGGTCTCACAAGTACTTCGTTCGATTTCTATCTTATATCAAGATCAGGAATTATGAATCGAAGCGAAAGCCACCCTCATAAGCCTAATTAAAAGAAGCCTTTCAACACTTCTTAATAAGTGTCCGATTGTTATTCAACGGGAAACCATACAAACACTTTATGGTCTGTCTTGACTTTGAAGGAAGAGATTCGTGCCCGGGATCAATTGTTTCGTGTCTTTATTGACATCACCTAATCCCTCAAAAGTGTTGCTTTAGTTCTTTTTCTTTTACACACTCAGCACGGAAATCTTTTTGATTTTCCAAAATTCTGGTTTCATTAATTTCAAGGCGTTTTAATTGGATTGGTTGTTATAAAAAGGTTGTGGTTGATATTGATCCACGTGGGCGATTTTATTTTAAAGATGTCGTTAAACTCTAAAGGGATAAGATGACAAAATGATGACTCAGGCGGGAGTCCAATCGATTTGATTTCAAACGGCGCAAGAAGGAAAAGCGTGCGAATTGGAACCGTTTCATCTCCAAACGGCGCCTGATGGGAAGGCGTGTAATTAGGGACTGACACTCTCTCTCCTGTGTAATCATCGGCAACACCAACTGTCACGCGTCAATTGCCTCCGAAAAACTCTTCATTTTTCAATGGAAGATTTGGGAAAGATTCTTCTCTCTCCTTTACCCACAGTATAAAAGGCAATGTAAACCACCGTTTACCTCTTTACTGCACCTATATTTCCAGAGAGCAAGAAAATCCTCCAACCTCTACTGTTCATCATCTCTCCCATCTTCATCACAACAATGGCAGATTCTTCATCAGTTCACGCAACTTCTCACATCTTGCCTGTTCGTCCCCAGCAGAGTTTTATCATTGATCTTACTCCTTAGGCATACGACGCTTTCATGTTTCCCATCATCGAATGCCTGAAATACTCGCCAATCGCTCCTGCTCTTACCAGGGCTGAAGCTGTTCCCATGGAGTTCCTGTCACAGATTTTTGCCACAGCTCACTACGACAAGGTCGTCGACAGGATTTTCTTCGATGTCTTTGAGCACAAGGCGTCGATTTCCAAGCAGAGGTTTTGTACGCTGTTACGGTTTGAACCTGATTCGTCGAGGGTTAATCCTGAAACCATTCCGATGGGTCATCTGGTCAACATGTTCTACAACATGGGGTACACTGAGGTGCTCACAACGGTCACGAAATTCAAGAAGTCGTGCCTGCCCCCTCAGTGGAATGGGATGTTTACTGTACTTTTCAAGGGCTTGTCTGAAAGAAGTGCTGGATCAGATGGGGCAAGTCGTATGTTCGTTTCAATCATGTACGGATTCTACAACAGTATCAATTTGGACTACGGGTCGGTCCTTTGGCAACAGCTCATTCAGAGTCTTTCTTCCACTTCTCGACATTCAGAGATATCATATGCCCGGTTCTGGACTCTTGTCACTAAATGGATGATGGACAAGTACCACGTCCCCATTGTTGCTGGTGCTCCAATGTCTTCGATTGGTACTTTCCATACCATGAAGATCATTGTCTCTGACGCATCCAAATTTCCCTTCAACGGTTCTATCCCTGAAACAATGTATGGTGATGTTCCTGCCGACAGCCAGATCATTCAAACGTACAAGGAGTTCCGACGTTCTGGTCCGAGAGACCTTACTCCGGAAATGCTGAAATCGATTCATGATGCTGACAAGCCTGCCCCCAGAGGAAAGAAGGCCCGTCTCCTAATAAGAGGAAAACCACCAGAGCTGCCCAAACCCCTCCAATAAAGAAGCGAAAAACCCAACCAAGGCGAAAGCTAATCATCGCTTCGTCCTCAAGCGAATCTGAAGGAGAGGGTTCTGATTCTGATGGATCTCAACGTGGTAACACTCCACCACGATCGCCTACACCAGAGATTCATATTTCCACTTCTCCTGTTTCCTCTCCACCAGTTACAATTCCTTTTTCCATTCCCCCCATAACCTCTACCACTCAAATACCATCCACCTCCATCCCAGTACCACCACCTATATTTACCGAAGCAACCACCACCACTGTAGACGTAAGAACCAACGTGTCTGATACGAGGGTTCATACTGACGCACCCAAATCCACCTCAGCACTCGAACCCACACCAACAACCGAACACGCTACCCAACCCAAACCTACAACTACTACCGAGCCTCAAGCTTCACCACCACCATCTTCTCCTGCTCATGCATCAGACGGTGACGAACCACTCCTTGGTGGGGAGGACATGACCTTTGATTCGGTCTATTACAGTTTGTTTCAGGTTCAAAGTGATGATGATGACGATGCTCCTGTCACTAAGAGGCATCTCAAGGAGCTACATGATAAAATTGATTTGCTCATCGCCTCATCTTTTACATCTCAGTCCTCAATCTCTGAAGCTGCCATTCAGAAAATTGTTGATGCTTTTTCCAAATCTCATCAAGTTTCCCTTGATTCCGCCACTGCAGCCATTGACGCCTCAACCAAAGCTTGTGAGGCAGCGACCGAAAAAGTCGATAAACTATTCACTGATGCTTCTTCCTTGTTGAAATCTTTACAGGAAAACGCTGAAGCCACCACGACAAAGCTGGAACCCATTGTCAACCAGCTGGCTAACTCAGTCGCATCAGAGCTGAAGTCGTTCGCTTCACTTCGTCAAAGAATTTCTGACGACAACTCAGCTTTCAGAACAACCATTGAGGAGCGTCTCTCCAAGCTTCAAGAAGACTTAGCTGCTGAGAACTCTTTCATGGATGCTCTCGCACGGAAGAATACCGCTCTGAAGGTCAAGAGTACTCAACTCTCCAATTATCAACATGAGATTGAATCTCTTCGATCTGAAAGAGAGGTGGTTAAATCGTGTGTTTCGGATGTCCACTCAGCTATCTCAAACATCGTTGAAGCACATGACCCGATTCTCAATTATTATGTGAGGCGTGACCTTGCAGAGAAGCTTGCTCCCGTCCTCTCTCTACTGAGCAAACCTGAAGGGCTCCTTGATTTCGTGTCCATTTCGAAACAAGGCGGAGAAAAAGTGAATATGTCTCAACCGCCTCCTACTTCAACAACAACACACAGAACCGAACCTCCCCTAGTAGGCCAAGCCTCCGGTTCCGGTGTAAAAGACAAGGGCAAGAATATTGCTGAGGAGAGCGATGAAGATGATAAGGAGACAATTGCCAACCTTTTGAAGTGACAGGGTCGAGATAAAGAGGCTGACATCAGTGATCGTGTGGCTAGAGAGGCTGAAGAAGCCGAAAGAAGACAGAAAGAAGCCCACGACCTTCTCGAGAGCAGGAAAACTCTTTTTCCTCCTTGGACTCTTGAGAAGCTGATTAAAGAAGCCATCGAAACACCAAGTATCTTGTGGCTAGAACCTGTGATCTCTTTAGATCGTTCTAACACTGTCGACTCTCAGTTCGATATGCCACTGACCCGAAAGGCATTTGTTTTTCATGCCTTTGACAAAATTTCTGAGTTTCCTCATCCTCATCCACATGTTGATCGGGACTTTGTCGAATTTTATCTGAGGGCAGCTCAACCACAATACCAAACCTGGAGCGCTCAGAAAATCATCAATGTTCGGGTCCTAAAGCTGTTCAGGGAAGGCAACTTCACCAACGTTCGGTTCAAGGTACTACGGGGATCTGCCAAGGCCGAACATGCCATCTCACTTGTAGATCTTCCCAACCTTAATCCCCATGACTGGATTATCTTGCACAACATTCTTCTTACAAACGAAGCTGAATACGGTCCGATCATCGACCACTTTAAGAGGATGCTTGTATGCTATGTCATGGAAGTTGCACTGATGGATCAGGAGATAGCGAGCGTATTCAAGAAAAAGCCTACCATATCTCCTGTTGGCTCTGCCAGTGATCTAAACATGATGCAGATGGGGAAGATTGACCCAAAGAGAAACTCTGTCATGTTTACCAGGAACGAAGGACAGAAATGTCTTTTTGCCTTGGCAGACAAACATCTCTACACCACTGCCTGTTTGGAACACGTTTTAGGGATCATCCATCGATGCAAACAGAACACAACGGATGATATCAAGTACTTTGATGACATGATTCAATGGTACATTCGCTTCAGACAGACAATCCTTGCACTTATCACACGTCTGTTCGATACATAAAGAAGGCTCCCACTGCTGGTCCAAGCAAGAAGAAACGATAGTCTCGCTCCAAATTGACGCAAAGGGGGAGATTGTTAGGATCAGTATAGTGTTGCGTCTATTGGGCTCGTTAGCTAGTCCATGTTTATCTCCGGTATGGGCCTGTCCATCCGTGAGTTTTGTAGGGTTTAGTATAAATAGATGCTTGTATGCATCCTAGAACAAGGGGATTAGAAAACGATTAGAGAAGTGTTATTCAGCATATTCATCGTTCTTATTTTGTAACCCTAGAATCCTCTATAGCGGAAGTTCTTAGTCGAGCTCTGCTGAGGATCGAGTAATCTAATCATTCGACACTTTGTGATTCATACTTGTGTTTCGTTTTTACTATCTTTACGTTCATTACTTACCTGTTACAAAGATCTAATCGATCAAAGAGTTATTTTTATAACTTAACACATTTGATGAGTATATAATACTCATAAACATGAGTTGATACTGATAACATGATCTGAATGCAAAAACATGAATACTTAAATGATCTTTGGTTGAATTTATGGAATAATTGCCATAAGGGCCTTTGGGGAAATCTATGCATAACTATATATGATGATCGACATATTAGAAGTGAATGACGTTCATGAATATAACTTGACACCCTATAGATGATATTAGAAAATAAACATGAAGGGATGCTGGTGAAGTAGAAGTTATGGGATTGTTTTGAGCCAAAGGGCAATTTGGGAAACAGGGAATGGAATTAAGGATTTCATAATTATTTGATGTACTTACAATGGGATTAGTTGTGGTTTCGTGTACTTAACAACATTCATATGAGTGTTCATTAGGTAGGGAAGAACCTTGAGAGTTTTGGAATACTTAATTGAAATTTTAGATACTTAACCTTTCTTATGAAATTTGAAAGCCAATATGCTCTTAAATGCTTTTGATGAATATCTAATGAATTAAGTGGGATGTTTTAGGATGAAAAAACACCTCTAATCATGTGTGAGAAACCATACGAGTGTTGCAAACCAAATTGGAAAAGGGTCTTCAAGAACTATGAAAAGTAGAATATTATTACAAAAAATTGCACTTTTTTGGCATATAGACCATTCGAAACAATCCTATGCGACATTTCATACGTCCCGTGTGGAATCTGTTGTTCGGGAAATATTGTTTTCCTCATAGCTTTTGCATACAGAATCAGATTTACGCAAAATTTTGCCAACATTCATGCTTTTACATAAGGAATAAGTTGAAGAAATAAAATTAAGTAATGGTGTTAAGATCATATTTGATATATTTTATTTGAGTTTCTAATGCAAAATGATGTTCGATACGATTGTATGTTTTGTTGTTAATGCGATTTGTCTGATCGTGTTCGCATTAGCTTACATAGGTTGATAGTTATTAGTTAGTTATTTTGATATTTGTCTGTTGCCTACGTGTCCTGACCAAATTGGTCAGAGCTCAACCTCTTTCCTTGTATGTTATATATAAGGAGTGTGTATTGATTATAGAGAGTAAGTTTTGAAGGAATCTTACAATAACTTGTAATCACATTCCTTTCTATCTAATCAAAACCAAGATCATATTTACGCCTGTGTGTTTTTCCTGATTACACCTTTTATAATGATTTTTCATATTCAATCTATCGATCCAATAGGTGGTATCAGAGTAGGAATATCTTTGAGCTCCTCATCAAATCTAATCATTTGATTTTGTTTCATCGAGTGTTCTTCATGTTTTCTGTGTTTTTCCTAAATTTTCTTAGATCTATCCCACAATATATGCAATTTCTTTGCATTTTGATTCAAGACTATTCATTGAGCTTACGTTTCTTTGATTTGTATCAAATTCATGCTCATTGTAATGATTCTTACTAAATTTTCATTGAAAATATGTGTAAAGTTGATCCATCAAGTGGAGTTAATTTTCCAAGTGGTATCGGATCCAATACTCATATTCTAATTCTCTTTCTAGCAGACTATGAAGTGTGGGTGATGCATATTGAAGATTACATTACATGAATTGAATATCATTGGTCCTTACATGTCAGACTCAGTCATGAATGGTCCACATTTGTGTTCTAAGACAAAGATGTTTGTGTAAAGTTGATCCATCATTGGTCCAAACAAGATCTTACACAAGATGAAAAGGATATTCTTCGAAATGATCTTCATGCCAAAAGTCACTTACGCTTTGCTATTACTCCAAAAAATTTCGTATTGATCAGTACTCTCAACACTATGAAACAAATCAGGGTTTGATTGAAGGAACTCTACTCTGGTGATGAAGATCGGGCTCATTCTATTCAGACAACTATGCTTTTAGAGTTTCGCTCTTTTAAACAGAAGGATGTTGAAACTTTCGATCAAAAAGTGGAAACATTTAATCATCTTCTTAGTAATGTATTGCGTTCAGAATGGAAGTGAATTTCTTCAATCGTGAAAGTGCATGAACAGTTCAAAAATTACAAGTCAATTCATGTAATTGGAATTTTACGTACTTTTAGACCAATTCTTGCACTCGATTTAAACAAATAAAATAATCACTGTTGGTTGGACTAAAAATATAGCATATAGAAGCAGGGTCAAATCCTCAGGGACACAGCCTAATGGTCAATGTCTTTTTGCATCAAACACATTCTACTCAAGAAGCATAAAATATAAAAGAGGGATTTTGAATTAACTAAAAAAATAAAATTTGTAGTGATATTAAATTAAACGAAAATCAATATTAAAAAAAATTTCATTTCTGCTACGACTTTCATATTCATACAACTAGTTCAAAACTGGTTATTTAGATAGCATTCTATCTAAGCTGGTACTGAGAAAAACTAACAAACTCTAGTATAATCTCTTTTACCTAAATTATTTAACCAAAACATGTTCTTTGAATTAACCGTAACTTTTTACTGTTTAATTAAACAAGCTCTAAATTAAATTAGAAAAATTACATTAAGTTCTGTGTAAAATTCCCAGCAATACCCAATAGTTCTCACCAACTTAGAAGCATAAATGTATGATTTTTTTTCTCAGTTTATATCAGAGTTAAATCCTAAAATGGAACCAATATGATACTTGCTACTATTTAAAAGTTGACAAGAACAATTACAGATTCTATTAAATGATTAATTGGAATGATAAAACCATAGCTAGGTGATCATACGAATTAAAAATCAAACGTTCATTAAGCTAAATCGGAAAAAATCTATATAGAAACACAAAAAGAAAACGAGATATAAAAACTAATCACATGAAAAGTACTAGTCTATGCAAAACTAGAAACTAAGGTTTTGCAAAACATGCCTTAAAACGAAACTAAACTAATAAAACGAAACATTTACTAGTTAATCTTCTACACTAAACGGATGAGATGATTAACAACCTTCAGATCTCCAAAAATCGTTGAAATGTATCAAAAACCTCCTTAAGAAGTGGTTTTTGTCATCTGAAATCGTCTCCTTTCTGCATATGATAATGAGGGTTTTATTTATAGACGAAACGAAAACTTTGGGAGAAAGAAACTGATAACATGCGATCGCAGGTTGGTGATATGTGATCGCAGGTTTTTGAATTTTTACCAGATTTGCCCCTAAATGATGTAGGATGATTTTTCTCGTTGTTTTTGGAACTTTAGGCCATTTATGCTATTGCATGTATGTTATACGTGATCACAGGTTTTGAGTTTTAACTTTATATGACTTCCAGATGACTTATTCTGACTCTTGGAAACTTCATGGCAAACATGCGATCATAGGAAAAACATGCGATCAGCCACACTTCATAGTCTTCTAGAAAGAAAATTGGAATATGAGTATTGGATTCGATACCACTTGCAAAATTGACTCCCCTTGATGGATCAACTATACACATATTTTCAATGAAAATTTAGTAAGAATCAATACAATGAGCATAAATTGGATTCAAATCAAAGAAACGTAAGCTCAATAAAGAGTCTTTAATGATGAAAAGAAATTCCATATACTGTGGGAAAGACGTCTGAAATTTTGTCTAGTTTTCATAACATTCTGTTTATCATCAGTCGGGGTTACGGTCATTAGATATGGTCAAAATACTAACAGGAGGTCAAAGTTGCCAACAACATTCTTTAGCTTCAGATCAAAGCAATCTATCTTCCAATAATCAATTTGATCAAATGTTTCTTGAAAAAACATCTTCCAAGAATTCCTAAACATCCTCCTTCAGTTCGAACACAATTTAGACGCCAAATACGCATCCAACTGCTCCCAAAGTAGTGCTTCACTGGAACTATCTGAAATTGACACAACCGTCTATGTTGAACAACCACCACATTTTATCAATGAAAAGAATCCTGATCGTTGTTATATACTTGAAAAATAGTGTATGTCGCACCCCAAAACCACGAACGGCGGAAACGTTCAGGGTGGAGGACGTCATGCACAGTATCACAACAGTGTAATATAATAAACAAGCAACAACATCATCCATTGCATTATAAGTGGAGTTTTAATACATGTGTGTTCTTTCATAATGTACAACAATAAAATGAATAATCAAAATAAGGCGAGTCTTGTCTATGCCCCATCTTCTCCGGTAACCTGACCATCGCACCTGTCTAACTGATGACCTGAGAATACAAGTTATTTTAAAAGCGAGTATTAGCTTTAAAGCTGGTGAATTCATAACTATTTATGTGTTATTGTCCTATTTTGGAATGTTGTTAAGAGTGTTGTATAAATCCTTAAAAAGAACAGTTGATATAAGTATGAAATGTGGTCTTCTACCAAGACCCGAATGTTTTGTTATGACAAAGTAAAATGATAGGTTTTCCTTTCAATTGACTAGTACTAAGAGTACTTAGTCTAACTCATCGTTTATGTGAATATATCATAAAATAAAGTAACATGGGAAAATGATATGATAGTCTTCTACCAAGACCTAAACGTTTTGTAAGTAAAATGATAGTTTTTCCTTTCTATCGACTGGTACTAAGAGTACTTAGTCTAACTCATTGTTTATGTCAATATATCACAAAATAAAGTAAAACAGGAAAATGATATGATAGTCTTCTACCAAGACCCTAATGTTCTGTAAGTAAAATGATAGTTTTTCCTTTCTATCGACTAGTACTAAGAGTACTTAGTCTAACTCATTGTTTATGTGAATATATCACAAAATAAAGTAAAATAGGAAAATGATATGATAGTCTTCTACCAAGACCCTAATGTTCTGTAAGTAAAATGATAGCTTTTCCTTTCTATCGACTAGTAGTAAGAGTACTTAGTCTAACTCATCGTTTATGTGAATATATCACAAAATAAAGTAAACAGGAAAAATATAATCATGTAAACAGGAAAAGTAAACACGACATCGCCGAAACGAAAGATAGACCCTATGGACATCTGAAGAGTGTCCCCTCATCCTCTGTAGCGGCAGCAGGGTGGAGGGAGGGTTAGTCCAGACATCGATCTCCTAATACCGATCGCTAAACTAATGATCCTCCGAAGATTCACATCTCATCCACTGTTGCAATTGTTGGACAGAGGGATGGTTAGTCCCGTCACTGACTACTAAATTAGTAACAACCTTATACATCCGTAGAAGTTCATCGAGCACTGGTGCTAATCAGTGGGGATCGGAATGGTAAGTCCCGCCGAAACATCCCATTGAACTGGGATAGGAAAGATAATTTACACGGTAAGTACTAATAAATCATCCTCGTAGTTCTAAGTACAAGTATCCAGGTAAGTAAATACAGGATAATGCACCTAAGTAACAGTGTTCCTGTATGGTATTCTTGTAAGTGTGTTCATGTAACAGGTAAGTATATGTAATCATATTCATGTATCATGTAATCCTAAGTAAGTGTACTCATGTATCATGTAAGGTATTGGTATAGACTCATGAATGAACTGACTCTTGTGTGATTCTTTGTAATAGGAATAAATGTTTGTTTCTTCTAACTATCCCTATGATAATTAACTGGAAAGTAATTGGTTGTTGAAGTAGATTTATGCACCTTCGATACCCCAAGGTGCGGGAAACTGAACGAAGGATGGAAACTATAACATCAATAAATATATAAGAACATATGCGTATAAGTGTAGTTTTATTCAAGAAGGTAAAATAATGGTTTTGCAAGATATCTAGGAGTTTTGAACAATAATTAAGAGTGACTTGATTTCATTTTAAGAAACATTTCAAAACTAATACTTTTGTTATCAAGGTATTTTAAGATAGAAAACCATTTCATGTGACACCTTTTGAAATATGTGAAATCTACTGAGTGAAAACACAGTTATAAAATATATAAGATTGATTTAATAACATACTGTTTTCTACTTGTATTCCCCCCCCCCCCCATTAAAGAATTTAAAATCATTTAAAACATTGATTAAGGGGTATGAACTCACCTGTTGTGGGTGATTCGGATGAACTGGACGGTGTAGGATTGCTAGGTGTCAAGTGAGGACTTGTACAAACACTACGATCCTAATGAACATATAATCACACATAGGTGCACTCAATTAGTCTCAAATTACTAATTGATAATGTTAAGACATCCTAGACAAAATAAACACTTTATATAAGTGTTTTAAGCCCTAAGGATTGCATCTAAGCCATCGTGGGACAAGGCACTTGTGTTTAGGGTTCCAAAGGACCCCATATATGAGTTTACTCCTCATATACCATCACACATGGAGTTTATGGCCGTAAACCCCAAGACTCAATGTCTTTGTTTGTTTTAAGGTGTTAAATAATCGCTAGAATTATTCCAACTTGGTGGTTAAGTCCTTGGAAGGGTTTTAGGCATAGAAACACTCCATTTAGGATTTTACGGCCCTAAGGCCATTTCACTTAGAGTTTGCGGTCGTAAACTCTTAAGTATGGGTGTTTTTGATGCTTTCAAGTCTCTTGCACATGTGGTATAGGTTCTAGACTTTTATTCCAAGCATATGAAGGCCTTAGGCACACTTTGGTGCCCTTCTTTCATGTTTACGGCCCAAGAACCATGTCTTGGCCATAAACTCCCTTGGAAAGGTGATTTTGATGTGTTTTTGGTCCTTGATTTAAGTGGGAACAATTCCTAGTAAATGTCCAATGCTTTAGGTGCCTTAAAAGCACCCTTTTGTGCATGATTTTGGAGTTTACGGCCTAAGATACTCTTGGGCCGTGAACACCCAAACTTGGGTTATTCTTGCTTGATTTCATGTCCCTAATACACTTACAAATGAGTCTAAGGTAGTAGCATAACACAAGGGTCGGTCTAGGCTTTGTTTCGGGAGTTTACCGCCCAAGAACACCTTGGGGAGTAAACTCCTAAATCTAGTGATATAGCCTTCAAAATCATGTTATAAACACATATTAAGCTTTCTAACACTACTAGAAAGAGGTACTCACGATTTGGGATAAAAACCCGAAGATCCGTGAGAGAGAAAATGGCTTTTCTCTAGTTGGAAACGCGAATAATGAATGAATTTGGTTCAGAATTCTATTTATAGTCCTGAGATATTTTTGGCAGAAAATATTTTTATTTCTGAAATGATTTCTAATATAACTGAGTGTTGGAATAACAGTGTTGCACAAAACCCTAGTGCAACCACTCTCCTGATATCTCCTTAAGTGTAAATCCTGAAAAACTGCCAAACTTATACTCGAAGTCTGGAATTTCACTGAAACTGTTCTAAGCTCTAGTGTCTTGATATGGTTTGTTCAGAATGGAAATTTCGGGTTGTCACATCATCCCCCTGTTAAAGGGAATTTCGTCCTGAAATTAGAATTTAGATAAGGAAGTAGGTATAAAGGATCGAGTCGTTAGGTGAAAAATTCCTAATCGATTTGCTCTCGCGCTCCCAAGTGGAATCGGGTTCTCAATTGGTATTCCAACGAACCTTCACTAAGGGGCGACGACGTTGCTTCGTCCGCTTGGCCACTCGGTCGAGGGTCACTACGGTCCTAATACGAAGGCAAGGATCTCGTAAATCTCGATCTCGTCGAGAGGGATTATGAAAGTCCTAATGGAAGGATACTGTTTCAAGTTCGAGACGCGAAGGGGAAAATGTACGTTACTGAGTTCGCGGAGTAGGTCTAGTTTGTGAAATGCAGGACCGATTCTGGTAAGAATCTCGGAGGTCCTAACTATATTGGATTTTAGCTTTACACGCTTCACGAAGCGTATTAATCCGTTCCCAGAGTGAGTTTCCTAAAGAATTTGGTCTCTCACTTGGAATTCCAAATGTTCTTTCTCTCGCTTACTTCCCAGTCAAGGGCCACCCCTTGCTGGGTCAAAGTCGAAAGGGTTCCTGAAGTTTACGGGGACTTCCGAATGGACTATGATAGTAGGTCTGTAAGACCTAGAATTTGGCGAATTTTCCGTCGGTGACTATGGTGACGACAAACTCCTAACGTTTTTGGATAATTTGACAGAGTACTCAAGAATTTCCACAACACTAAAAGTGTGTCTCAGGAAATTTGACTCTAAATTCCAAAACTCTTGTTCAGAGAACTTTGTGGAAAGTATCTCCGAGGGTAATGTTTTTATGGGTTCTTTCTTACTACGAGGGTAGATAAGTAGTCATTATATGGAGAAATGACGAACTGATCCCAGTAAGAAAGGCGTACTCTACTTATTTAGCTCATGAATACTATGGGCGTATTGGTCCTATCCGAGGGGTATCACTACGGACTCGAAGTGTCCGCATCGAGTTCGGAGGGTAGTCTTTAGGACATCCTTCCCTAACACTCGAACTGGTGATATTCGGATCTCAGGTCCATTTCTGAAGAAATTCTTTCCCTGTGTTTGCCCAATCAATTCGTCTATGCGAGGCAGAGACAATGATTTCTAAAGGAAATCTTAATGAACTTTCCGGTAGTCGAGGTACATAAAATGCACTCCATCGTCTTCGGTCGTCTTCGGTACATAAAATGCACTCCGTCGACTTTTGGTAAGAATAAGACCGGAGCTCTCAAGGGTGAGAAGTCTGGTCTTCTAATTCTATTGTTGAGTAGTTCGCTGTGATGTCTGGGCTGGTCTTGTATCTTCCGTAGGTGTTTAGACTGTAAGGCGATCTGGTTATAAGACTTATATTGGGTTCTAAGTTTGTTCCTATGCCAATGCAATTACTCGTACTCCTGGACAGTCTCCGTCCTGAAGTTCATATTAGAATTGATACGTGATTCAATGATCATAATTTCGTGTATACGAGTTGTATATAATTAAGACTGAAAAGGTAGTTGAATAACTAATTCTTCCTTAATCTCACATCCCATCGAGGGAAAAGAAGTTAAAGTGGAATCATCAATTCTAAACTTCTAGAACATTGATTATATATCACTCTCTTGTATACCTTCTTCAGTGATAGATCAACCGTATGAATCCTGGAATTAAACTTGACGTACTACACGAGTAATACTATGGGGATTCCTTCAGAAAGGAAAAGAACTATAAGGTACTCCTTGTATGAGTACTTCGGTGTTCTGATATAACGACTTTGCTAAAAGACGATTTCTGAGAAAGAGATGTACTTATGAAGCTGGTATTGCGAGGATCAAATTTACTCGAGTCGTATGATAAAGTCGGAAACATATGGAAACTAAAGACATTAGATTTGAACATAAGGCGTTACAGACAAAACACAACAGTGCAACCGTTAATAGAGTTATTGTACTTAGGATTTACTACAAGACTATTGCTGCGAACAAGGTATACTACAAAAGACAAGTATACGCAGCACGAGCATCCCTAAACGAACGGGATCCCGCAAAAGGTAAGACTCTGGTTGCACTAGTTTTAAACATGTTTTTGAACACACTAAATACTGACGATTTGGAGGGAAACTATACTATATTAGGGTCCTTAACTGCCTCTTTGCATTCTGAGGTCAAACTCCTCCGGATTTTCCGTTGTCCTTCTCCGATCGACAGTCCCTTTTTAAGTGTCCCATGACGCCACATAGATGGCATATCTGAGAGGTTTGGACATTAGTGGTTGAAGAAATGTGTTGGATCTGGATCCTGCAGTAACTGGCAGTATGTCCATTCCTGTTGCACTTATAACAGTGTAACGGTCGGCAACTACCCAGATGATGAAAGCAACACTCATAGCATTTTGGTAGGTTTCCGGCATATTGTCTGGCTGCTGTAGGGACAATTGGGACACCCAAAGGAATGGTAGTAGGAGGTGCAGATGTCGTAGCTGTGTTCTTATTCGCCCCTCGAAGCGATTTGTTTTTCCTTTTGGCCCAAAACTTCCGGCTGTTACTCTTGGTCTCGGCACTCGGGGTATCATGGTAGTTTGTTGCTCGTTGCGGTACTGGATTGTTACTTGGATGGGAATAGTTGTTAACAATCCCGCTAACACTTGCGTTGTTAGCATTCAGATGGTTCAGAATGGCTAACATGGCAGCCGAGACTGCAACATGAAAGGTAGCTGCATCAATCTGAAGAGTTGGCGTTTGGTTGATGGGCTGATCGTCTTTCTTGGAAGTCATGATTCTGTTACACCGAAAGAAAATGAATTTGTGAGAGAAAATGGTTGAATCTAAACGTAGTTCGATCGCTCATGTAAAGAATAGAAGTATGTTCTCTAAGCTTCGACCTACATCCCTATGATGCAGTCCTAGTATGGAATGCAAGTATGTTCACGAATTTTTGACCTACATCCCTATGATGCAGTCCTGGTAAAGATCGGAAGTAAGTTCATGCAATGGTCTCAAGATGTTTGTCGTTCTAGCCGATGTATCGTTGGTTGGCGAATAATGTGATCCAACCATTGAAAGAGACTTGGAGATGTGACCGGAGTTAAATTGCTATAGTCCAATGACTTGACTAGAGCATGTTTCAAATAGACTCTAACGAAAGTATGATAAGAGTATTCGAATAAAGAATGACTCAGAAGTTAGCCGAATGTCAATATCTTCGATATTCATGACGTACAGGTTCGGGAAAATGACCTTGTAAAAAGGTCTTACATCATAACCAGAGAATATAGTTCCTGATAGTAAAAAGACCTAACCAAAGTACTTACAGTACAAGATAGTTTCATAGAAAATGCCACATCGGGCATAGACAGGAACACGATTCCTTTCTAACAAGGAATATAAAGTAATGCATCTACTACTGGCGATGGTCATCCCTCTGGTGAACTCTCAGCTCAGCCAGTTGGCGTTCCACATCAAGTAGGTGTCTTTCGTACACTCTCTGGCGTACCCGAAGTTCCATGACTTCGGCTCGTGATTCAGCCAGTGCTTGCAGCAGGGTTTCATGGTCTCTCTCAGACCTCTCACAAGCATGTTCAAGGAGACTGGTGCGAAGCATATGCATTCCCCCATTTGTACCAACTTCTGCAATACGTTGTAGAGTTATCATGCCCTGAATTTCGTTTCGGGCAACTCTTCGGATCATAATTGGCATGATTCTATCTGCTAAGCCCCCATTGCTTAGGTCATAGAAGCTTCGGTCACCATTAAATGGCATGGGCTGATCTTGTCCTTGGCTCCATGTTTCCAAACATTCCACCCATTCAGGCGTCGGGCCATGAAAAGTCGGACGAGGGTTAGGAATCGGAAAGGGAGCTGCCTGGGGTAGGTTCTTAATCTCGGGCTCGGAGATGGCATCGTCTGAAAGGTCTTCAGCATGGTGATCATTCAGAGGGATTGGATGATCATTATCTGGTTCTTCTCCAAACCATCCAGTAATAACCGCGTTCGGAAGGAACAGGTTGTCGTGGGGATGGAATCCAGCCATGTTATCTACGCGAGAATTTGGGGTAAGAAAATAATTATTAGACGAACTATCTAGATAATTATTTAGGAAATCTTCATTATTTCCATCGCTATTTGTAAAGTGCATACCAGTTATATGTAATCAACACAGGATAGGCCTTCGAATAAGTGACCTCAACTCCAAATTCACAAGGAATAAGGGTAAAGCAAAAATTTCACCGATTCTAAGTCTATAACATCCTAGTTACATATAACTTTAGCGTATCCACTTAGCAATTATCAACTTAGGAATGAAGATTCCATTTTAGTTCTCAAGTATAAAGTACTCATAGTAACACAAAACACCCCTATGGTATTTTAGACTTAGGTTTTGTTATATTGTTCTCATTGTGGTGATGTTGGTAAGTTTTCAGACTTGTTGCCATATCAAAACCATTCTTGGGCATGTGCTAATCAATCTTTGGAACATCATAGCTGATCAGTCTATGCCACTCCTAAGACTGACAATACATCCCCGAGCTTACTTGTGATATTCAACAATCGTAATACTTTTGTTCTTGTCATTGTGACACTGATTTTAGTATGAATGCAGGCACATATACTTTGTTAAATAATTTATTATTTAAAAGTATATTCTCTTAGACAGAGTGTTTTAATCCCTATGTATTTATAGTTAGTATATCTTTTATGGGTTGATATACTTAATTCACTATAAACAATGCTCTGATACCAATCTGTCGCACCCCAAAACCACGAACGGCGGAAACGTTCAGGGGTGGAGGACGTCATGTACATATCACAACAGTGTAATATAATAAACAAGCAACAACATCATCCATTGCATTATAAGTAGAGTTTTAATACATGTGTGTTCTTTCATAATGTACAACAATAAAATGAATAATCAAAATAAGGCGAGTCTTGTCTGTGCTCCATCATCTCCGGTAACCTGACCATCACACCTGTCTAACTGAGGACCTGAGAATACAAGTTATTTTGAAAGCGAGTATCAGTTTAAAGCTGGTGGATTCATAAGTATTTATGTGTTATTGTCCTGTTTTGGAATGTTGTTAAGAATGTCGTATAAATCCTTAAATAGAACAGTTGATATAAGTATGAAATGTGGTCTTCTACCAAGACCCGAATGTTTTTTTATGACAAAGTAAAATGATAGGTTTTCCTTTCTATTGACTAGTACTAAGAGTACTTAGTCTAACTCATCGTTTATGTGAATATATCACAAAAGAAAGTAACATAGGAAAATGATATGATAGTCTTCTACCAAGACCTAAACGTTTTGTAAGTAAAATGATAGTTTTTCCTTTCTATCGACTGGTACTAAGAGTACTTAGTCTAACTCATCGTTTATGTGAATATATCACAAAATAAAGTAAAACAGGAAAATGATATGATAGTCTTCTACCAAGACCCTAATGTTCTATAAGTAAAATGATAGTTTTTCCTTTCTATCGACTAGTACTAAGAGTACTTAGTCTAACTCGTCGTTTATGTGAATATATCACAAAATAAAGTAAACAGGAAAAATATAATCATGTACGTGTTATTGTCTGGGGTTACCAGGATAAACACGACATCACGGAAGCGAAAGATAGACCCTATGGACATCCGAAGAGTGTCCCCTCATCCTCTTTAGCGACAGCAGGGTGGAGGGAGGGTTAGTCCCGACATCGATCTCCTAATACCGATCATTAACCTAATGATCCTCCGAAGATTCACATCTCATCCACTGTTGCAACAGTTGGACATAGGGATGGTTAGTCCCGTCACTGACTACTAAGTAAGTAACAACCTTAGACATCCGTAGACGTTCATCGACCACTGGTGCTAATCAGTGGGGTTCGGAATGGTAAGTCCCGCCAAAACATCCCATTGAACTGGGATAGGAAAGATAATTTACACAGTAAGTACTAATAAATCATCCTCGTAATTCTAAGTACAAGTATCTAGGTAAGTAAATACAGGATAATGCACCTAAGTAACAGTGTTCGTGTATGGTATTCATTTAAGTGTGTTCATGTAACAGGTAAGTATATGTAAACATATTCATGTATCACGTAATCCTAAGTAAGTGTACTCATGTATCATGTAATGTATTGGTATAGACTCATGAATGAACCGACTATTGTGTGATTCTTTGTAATAGGAATAAATGTTTGTTTCTTCTAACTATCCCTATCATAATTAACTGGAAAGTAATTGGTTGTTCAAGTAGATTTATGCACCCTCGATACACCAGGGTGTGGGAAACTGAACAAAGGATGGAAACTATAGCATCAATACATATATAAGAACATATGCGTATAAGTGTAGTTTTATTCAAGAAGGTAAAATAATCGTTTTGCAAGATATCTAGGAGTTTTGAACAATAATTAAGAGTGACTTGCTGTCGTTTTAATAAACATTTCAAAACTAATACTTTTGTTATCAAGGTATTTTAAGATAGAAAACCATTTCATGTGACACCTTTTGAAATATGTGAAATCTACTGAGTGAAAACACAGTTATAAAATACATAAGATTGATTTAATAACATACTGTTTTCTACTTGTATTCCCCCCATTAAAGCATTTAAAATCATTTAAAACATTGATTAAGGGGTATGAACTCACCTGTTGTGGGTGATTCGGATGAACTGGACGGTGTAGGATTGCTAGGTGTCAAGTGAGGACTTGTACACACACTACGATCCTAATGAACATATAATCACACATAAGTGCACTCAATTAGTCTCAAATTACTAATTGATAATGTTAAGAGATCCTAGAAAAAATAAACACTTTATATAAGTGTTTTAAGCCCTAAGGATTGCATCTAAGCTATTGTGGGACAAGGCACTTGTGTTTAGGGTTCCAAAGGACCCCATATATGAGTTTACTCCTCATATACCATCACACATGGAGTTTATGGTTGTAAACTCTTGAGTTTACGGCCGTAAACTCCAAGACTCAATGTCTTTGTTTGTTTTAAGGTGTTAAATAATCCCTAGAATTATTCCAACATGGTGGTTAAGTCCTTGGAAGGGTTTTAGGCATAGAAACACTCCATTTAGGATTTTACGGCCCTAAGGCCATTTCGCTTAGAGTTTGCGGCCGTAAACTCTTAAGTACGAGTGTTTTTGATGCTTTCAAGTCTCTTGCACATGTGGTATAGGTTCTAGACTTTTATTCCAAGCATATGAAGGCCATAGGCACACTTTGGTGCCCTTCTTTCTTGTTTACGGCCCAAGAGCCATGTATTGGCCATAAACTCCCTTGGAAAGGTTATTTTGATGTGTTTTTGGTCCTTGATTTAAGTGGGAACAATTCCTAGTAAATGTCCAATGCTTTAGGTGCCTTAAAAGCACCCTTTTGTGCATGATTTTGGAGTTTACGGCCTAAGATACTCTTGGGCCGTGAACTCCCAAACTTGGGTTATTCTTGCTTGATTTCATGTCCCTAATACACTTACAAATGAGTCTAAGGCAGTAGCATAACACAAGGGTTGGTCTAGGCTTTGTTTCGGGAGTTTACCGCCCAAGAACACCTTGGGGAGTAAACTCCTAAATCTAGTGATTTAGCCTTCTAAATCATGTTATAAACACATATTAAGCTTTTTAACACTACTAGAAAGAGGTACTCACGATTTGGGATAAAAACCCAAAGATCCGTGAGAGAGAAAATGGCTTTTCTCTAGTTGGAAATGCGAATAATGAATGAATTTGGTTCAGAAGTCTATTTATAGTCGTGAGATATTTTTGGCAGAAAATATTTTTATTCCTGAAATGATTTCTAATATAACCGAGTGTTGGAATAACAGTGTTGCACAAAACCCTAGTGCAACCACTCTCCTGATATCTACTTAAGTGTAAATCCTGAAAAACTGCCAAACTTATACCCGAAGTCTGGAATTTCACTGAAACTGTTCTAAGCTCTATTGTCTTGATATGGTTTGTTCAGAATGGAAATTTCGGGTTGTCACAGTGTATGGGTTGAAACAAGCTCCTCGTGTATGTTATGAAATTCGAACTTGTTTACATAAATAATCCAACTTCAAACATGGTTTTGTTGACCCCAGTTTCTTTCGCTAGAAGGAAGGTGAAAAATTGATGATTCTCCATGTTGGTGACATTATTTTCCGATCAACAAATCCTCAACATATGTAACGTCCTCTAATTTTCAAAACCAAAAACTAATTTTCTTCATGCATTAAAATCAAGATATTTTATTTGCGGAAAATCCCAATGTATAAAAATCTTTTAAGTACCAGATTGTCTCAAATAAATCCTAAGGATGTCATATTCAATACAGATACATAAGTTACACCGCAAAGAACTAATGATCGTGAACATGATTGTAGGCTTTCGCTTAATCATCCACCATCCTAATCAAGTTCTAGTGGCTTAAGTATTGATATATGTAATACACAAAAATTGAGTGGGTCCGGTTGAGAAACCTGGTGAGTACATAGGGATTTCAATCCCTAAATGTTATTATATATATATATATATATATATATATATATATATATATATATATATATATATATATATATATATATATATATATATATAAATCCTTCATAACCAATTGTTAATATATAGATATAATTCCAATTTTGATATCTATAAAATCTCATACCTATAATTCCAATCAGGAAGATTTATCATTCCAAAGCAAAGGTTTTACTACACAGCTAGGGGCTTCGTTGGTTGTTGATAGTCATAAAGGCACTCGGGCCATATGAGTATTTGATGAATATGGTATCCCATTTTATCTTCATTTGTGTGTTATGAACCCACACTAACAATTTAATTGTAATATCCTGTTTCGAGAAGTTTCTTATTTTAGGATTGTAGACAATAAATGGATAAATCAAAAGCCATGAGCTTCACAAGAATAAGGGTTGACCTTATTGGGTGGTAATAATGTTCTATATTTGATTAAAGCCTTTGATTGTGCTTAGAAGAAAATGGATAAAATGGGAAAAGTACTATTCCGGGCTTCTTCCATGGATTATGTTTTTTGTTCGACATGTATTAAGTCAAAAGTAATTACATAGGGTTGTGGGGCTCCTCAATACCTTTTTGTGCATAACGCCAAAAATGGAGTTTAAATGATGAAGTTATGATTATTTGAAGTCGGAGTTAAATTGGCTGAAAACCCTTTCTCACAGGGTGAGAAGTAATCCTCATGACGTGAGAGTCCTCATGAGGTGCACATACATTTTCACGACATGAGAACTGTGCAGCCCAAAGCCCATAAACCTTTTAGTGTTTTCAATGCATTTAAAGGCAAGAATTCTTTTTTTAGTGTATTTTCTTAGCCTCTATCATATCTAGAACCTCTTGGGACAAATCGTATCCTCTATTTTCAATATATGTGTCTCCCCTCTCCTACCTCATCCAATTTACGAGTTTTTCATGGTTTTTGAGTGTTAAATGTGACTAGAGCATTTGGATAATGTTCACGAAGCATTTGGATGATGTTCATGAAGCATTTGGAGCACTTGGAACTCAATGGAGCACTTCGGGTTCATGGAACATGTGACAAAGGAACAAATCATCTTAGAAAGGAATGGATCATTTGACATAGGAACGGATCAAGTGCCAAAGGTATGGATCGTAAAGAATGGGGTTTGGAGCACCTGGAATTGGTTTAGAGAACTTAGGAGTAATATGGAGTAACAAGGGAAGTTTGTTGCACCATATGTTGAAGGGTTGGGCCAAGTTGGATGTTGTTGCACTAAGAGAGTTCCTTCTTGTGCCATTATGCTCCCTCTTGTGCCATTATGCTCCCTCTTGTGCCAGGAGGGGTTCCTCTTGTTCCACGAGGATCCTTCTTACACCATGGGGTAATCCTATTGAGCCATGGAGTATGATCTTGTGCCATTCATGGCCTTGTTGTGCCATGTATGTTCTATTGCACCAAGGTGATGTTGTTGCTCCAATCTTGATGTTCTTGTGCCACACTTGAAGCCTGTTGCGCCATCCATACACTTGTTGCTCCATCATTGTACAAGTTGAACCATCTTGTTCCTTTTTGGGCCATGTATGCTATGAAGTCCTTTATGAGGTTCAAGATCGTTCAAGGATGCTCAGAAATTTGTATTGCTCAAGGATTACACCATGTTGTGCCACCATGATGAATGTTGGGCCATAGACCAATGGGATTGGCCCTTTAGGGTTTTAGATTTGATCCCTTAAGTATAAATATGGATACATGCACAGTCATTTGAAGTGTCTTGTGTCTTGTATCTTGTATCCTTAGTGAGTAGGACGAATCTCTGGTGAATTGTACATGTTACGTGTGTTTGAGAAGTCTGAAATAAAGAATACTCCCCTCCTACCCATGGACGTAGGTCACCATGACCGAACCACGTAAATATTGTTTCTATTTATGCTTATAGTTTTTTCTTATTATCCACATTACTTCCTAACAACTGTCGTCAGAATTTGGCAAGTGTCATCAGATTTATTTTGAGTCTTGACAAGTATTGCTTGTTTTCCCTAGCAAGTGGTATCAGAGTTGTTGTTGGTTTTCTGTTAATTGAAGATGACATCTCAAAAGTTCGATTTGGAGAAATTCAATGATTCGAATCTTTTCACTTTGTGGAAGTTGAAGATGAAGGTTGTTCTGGCTCAACAAGGATGTGCAGCGACACTAGAAGGAGAAACTAAACTGCCAATGGTCACATCGGATGAAGGGAAGGAGGGTATTCTTGAAAGACTTCATAGCGCTATTATGTTGAGTTTGACAGATGAAGTACTGACAAAGGTTGTTGATCAAACGAGTGTTGATGTGCTTTGGGAGAAATTGTGTGACAAGTATTAGAATAATTCTCTGACGAACTAACTCTTCAAGAAGCAACGTTTGTATACACTTAGGATGTCAGAAAACACCTAAATGAAGGGTCACCTAGACAACTTCAATAGGATCATCTTGGACATAGAAGGTGTGAATGTAAAGATTGAAGATGACGATCAATCACTTATCCTCTTATGTTCACTGCCGAATTCTTATGAGAATTTTATTGATACCAAGTTGTATGGTAGGACAATGATCACTGTGAATGATGTGAAGGATTCTTCAATGTACAAGGAACTGAAATGGAAAATTTCAGTTGGAGAAGAAGTTTTCAGTTTTGTTTAGTTCACATACAGAGGAAGAACATCCGATATAGTAAAGGCAACAAAGGGAAGTCAAGATCCAAATCTAAAGTCAACATTATATATTATAACTGCAAGGAAAAGGAGCACTACCGAAGTTATTGTTCATTTATAAAGAAAGGGAATAATGGAGTTGGACCATGTAACAACAATATTGTTGTGGTTCACGAAAATTATGATGAAGCGGATTATGGTGAAGTTTTAACAGTCTGTAAATCTGGTTCGGCTGATGCTTGGGTGTTGGAATCTTGAGCATCCTATCATATGACATGCAATCCTGACTAGTTCGACTCCTTCAAAGAGTGGAATGGAACAGTCAATATGGATGATAATTGGGTGAGCAGTATCAAGGGCAGTTGCATGGTGTATATCAAGATGCATAATTGTATGGTCAGGAAACTGGATTGTTGGTTTATTTTGGAACTTTGAAAGAATTTGATTTATCTTGGCAGTTTGGTGAAGGATGGATTGAAATGTTCTGGATAGGGTGACTGGTTAAGAGTCTCCAAGGGTGCTCTTGTAGTTATGAAAGGTGGGATGAATCCTCATGGGATTTATATTCGGGATGGTTGTACGATTGGGGGAATGGTGACTGTATCCCAATCCTTGGATCAGTATGATGATGAAAGGAAGTTGTGGCATCATAATTTGGGGCATGTGAGCAAGAAGGGGTTTCTTAGTGGAGATGCAACTGGAAGTGTTAAAGCTGGTGAAGCTTGTGCCCTGCGTTCATGGTGCTTCCCAACACTATAAAAAGGAGGCTAGGGTTCCGGGTTTGGTTGCTTCTCTCTCTACTCTTTCACTATCAAAAACCTCTTTAGCCCCTCTAAGCTACCTTGAAGCCCTGATATCACCACTAGCATACGACGCAAGTCTCGACGCCCCCGAGATTTCCGAGAAATCAACTTTCTCCGGTTGAAGTGTTGCCCGAGTTTAGTTTCGTTTTCATCAAACCGCCACTTCTACCAAGTGAGTTCATACTCGTATATTTTCACGTTTTTACTATATTTTAGGGGCAGAAATACAAGTGAAACGCAAGAAAAACTTATGTTAAAATGCAAATCATTACATACAGTTTCAAATGCGTTATCTACATTTTGTGTATAAATGTTAAGTATGTAAAATAACGTTATTACAAATGTTATACTTTACACGCAAAGTTGGTAGCACACTAAGGTTTATCATTCAAATGAAACACACTTTTGTAAAACTATAATAGGTATAATTTATGAGATATTCATGATATTTTACACTCTACGGACACTATAGAAAGGAAACACTCACACTTACAAGAAAAATGGACTTTTCATACGTATATCTATTTGATACAATCTTTTGTGAGACATTTAGCTTCACGTACTTTCAAGTACACATTTCAAGTCATGTGTTATAAACCATAATCTCCTGTAGGGAGAGCGTGATACTTGTGTATAGATCTATACGGGATTGACAATCCCGCACCTAAACTGTTAGCTATAGTTGGACCAGTAGGTCTGGAATGACAAACGTCATATCATTCCAACGCCTGAAGAACGTTGTGATAGGTAGTCTGGGTCAATAGTACAGTTATAAAACTTACATGAAGTATTAAAACATTTGATTTACGAGGCTATCAAATGCCTTAGTGATTATATTTACATATATAAATCTTTTTACACTATTTTCGGTATGGAAAATACTTATGCATTCCGGTTTTTGGAACTTTTAAACTGCTATTCATTTATGGAACATATTGGATTTTCTAAAAACAAATTCAGTTACTTTATACAAAGGTGATGAGTTTAAGAAACTCTTTGATCGTTTAGATCTTATAACAGGTAAACCACGAAAGCGATAACAGCAATATACAACACAAGAGTAAATTTGAATATGTCGAATGATTCGATTGATTCAATCCTCAGCAGAGCTCGATAAAGAACTTCCGCTGTAGAGGATATTAGGGTTACAAAAGATAAAGATCAAAGTACTTGACATAATTACTTCTAAAATCTTACGTTCTAGGATGCATGCAAGCACCTATAAATACAAAACCCAATAAAATAACTCACGGATGGACAGGCCCATACCGGAGAATAAATAGACTAAATATCGAGCCCAAGGCGCAACACCTTCTGGACCTAACAATCTCCCCCTTTGCGTCAATTGGAGTGAGACTATCACTTCTTCTTGCTTGGTCCAGCTGCAGGAACTTTCTTAGTGGGAGCAAGGATTGTCTGTCTGAAGCGAATGTACCACTGAATCATGTCATCGAAGTACTTCTTGTTGTCTGCTGAATTTTGCTTGCATCGATGAATGATACTTAGAACATGTTCCAAGCATGCAGTGGTGTAAAGGTGTTTGTCAGCCAAGGCAAACATGCATTTTTGGCCTCGTTCCTTGTAAACATGACAAAATTCCATTTCGGGTCGATCCTTCCCATT
This sequence comes from Lactuca sativa, assembly GCF_002870075.4. NCBI lineage: Eukaryota > Viridiplantae > Streptophyta > Magnoliopsida > Asterales > Asteraceae > Lactuca > Lactuca sativa. Next base: position 334,675,296 of record NC_056626.2, on the reverse strand, counting down.
TGCATCATGTTCAAATCACTAGCAGAGCCGACCGGAGAAATAGTGGGTTTTTTCTTGAAGATGCTAGCAATCTCCTGATCCATCTTGAAAACTTCCATAGTGTAGCATACAAGCATCCTCTTGAAGTGATCGATAATCGGACCATACACAGCTTCATTGGTGAGGAGGATGTTGTGCAAAATAATCCAGTCATGTGGATTCAGGTTGGGAAGATCAGCAAGCGATATGGCATGTTCGGTTTTAGCAGAACCCCTCAGCACTTTGAACCGAACGTTCGTGAAGTTCCCCTCACGAAACGGCTTGAGGACCCAAACGTTGACTATCTTCTGAGCGCTCCAAGTTTGATATTATGGTTGAGCGGACTTCAGATAGAATTCGACGAGTTCCCTATCAACCTTTGGATGAGGATGAGGAACATCAGCAACGTTATCAAAGGCGTGGAAGATAAAGGCTTTTCGGGTCAATGGCATGTCGAACTGTGAATCGACAGAGTTGATACGATCCAATGAAATCACCGGTTCGAGCCATAGAATGCTGGGAGTTTCAATCGCCTCTTTCAAAAGCTTCTCAAGATTCCACGGAGGAAAAAGGGTTTTCCTACTCTCAAGAAGGTCATGAGCCTCCTTCATTTTCCTTTTGTTCGCCTCAGCCTCTCAGGCAACACGAGCGCTCATGTCTGCATCTTTATCACGACCCTGTTTCTTTAAGAGATCTCCAATCGTCTATTTATCATCGTCATCACTGTCTTCAGCAATTTCTTTCCTTTGTCTTCGACACCCGAACCAGAGGCTTGACCTGCTGGAGGAGGTTCGGTTGTTTTAGTTGCTGTAGAAGTGAGAGGTGGTTGGGATACATCTTCTCCCCCTTGTTTCGGAATGGAAACGAACTCAAGGAGCCCTTCAATTTTGCTTAGGAGAGAAAGGGCAGGAGCAAGCTTCTCTGCGATAATGCGCCTCACCGAGTAGTTCAGAATCGGATCATGGGCTTCAATGATGTTGGAAAGGGCAGCATGGACATCCGAAACACACGAGGAAATAACATCTCGCTCAGATCGAAGAGATTCAACTTCCTTTTGAGAATGGAAAAGCTGAAGACTCTTGACCTTGAGAGCAGTGGTCTTTCGTGCGAAAGCATCCATAACTGAGTTCTTGGCAGCTAAGTCTTCATGTAGCTTAGTCAGGCGCTCCTCAATGGTCGCCTTAAACGATGTGTTGTCATCATTGAGAGTTTGACGAAGACTAGCAAAGGACTGCAGCTCTGAGGCAACTGAGCTAGCCAGCTTGTTGACAATAGGGTCAAGCTTCGTTTTAGTGGAATCAACAGTTTCCTGTAAAGACTGCAAAAGAGAAGAAGCGTCAACAAATAGTTTTTCGACTTTTTTGGTCGCAAAACCACATGCCTTGGTAGAGGCATCAATGGCGGCAGTGGCTGAACAGATGGAGGCTTCATGAGCCTTAGTAAAAGCATCAACAATTCCCTGAATAGCGGCATCTGAGATTGTAGGCTGGGAGGAAGAGGAGGAGGAAGCAATGATAGAATCCATCTTCTCATGAAGCTCCTTTAGATGCTTCTTGGTTACCGGAGCATCATCGTCATCATCACTCAGCATTTGGTACGGATTGTAATAGACCGAGTCAAATGTCATGTCCTCTCCTCCAAGAAAAGGGTCTTCATTATTTGCTGAGAGAGCAGGAGATGAGGGAGAGGGTGAGGGTGGAGGCTCGGTTGTGGAAGTAGGTTCGGGTGCGGATGTATGTTCGGTAGTGGGAGTAGGTTCGAGTGTTGTAGTAGGAGCCCCCGTATCAGATACGTTGGTTCAAACTCCAGCGGTGGTTGTTGTGGTAGTTTCAGTGAAGATGGGAGGTGGTATAGGGATAGAAGTTGGTGGTATTTGATTAGTGGAGGTTATGGGGGGGAATGGAAATGGAAATGGAGATTGGTGGAGGAGAGACAGGTCTAGTGGAAACAGGTACCTCAGGAGTAGGCGAACATGGAGGAGTGTGACCACGTAGGGACTCTTCAGAGTCTGAGCGCTCTTCCTCAGATTCACTGGAGGAGGAGGCTAGAATAAGCTGTCGCCTAGGTTGAGTCTTCCTCTTCTTTGGTGGAGGAGATTGAGCCGCTTTGGAAGGTTTGCGTTTCTTCGGAGAAGGACCTTTCGCTCCCTTGACAACATTCTTGTCTTTTCCTTTGTCATTCTTCTTTCCCCTGGGAGCAGGCCGATCAACATGATGAATCGATTGAATAATGTCAGGAGTGAGTTCTCTGGGACCAGAGCGACGAAACTCCTTGTAAGTTCTGATGATCCGGTTGCCGCTTGGAACATCCCCATACATTGACTCAGGGATTGAGCCAATAAACTGAAACTTGGAGGAATCAGAGACAATTATCTTCGTGGTGTGGAAAGTATCTATCGAAGAAAGTGGTGAATCAACAACAATTGGAACGTGATACTTGTCCATCCCCCACTTTGCGACCAGCGTCCAAAATCTGGCGTACGGGATCTCTGAATGGCGAGATGTAGATGCGAGACTCTGAATCAGCTGCTGCCATAGAACTGAGCCATAATCTAGGTTGATGTTGTCACACCCCCAAACCAGAATGGCGAAAACATTCGGGGGTGGATGACTTCACGTAGTATCACAACCATTGAATATTGTAAAGAAAGTAACACAACCATCACATATATAATGAAAACGTATGTTGTTGCGTTATACATATTAGCAAAAGAATATTACAATAAGATGATAAATGTTCAATAATAAAACATCCTTAGGGTTCCCTTCTCCAAAAGCTAGTGGTAACCTGTATTACTGATTCCCTGAGAAATACAAGTGGTTTCGAAAAAGTGTCAACAATTAAGTTGGTGAGTTCATAAGTGTTTTGCATTGAAAAGTATGTCCTTTTTGATAGTAAATCGATGAACGAGGTTTTCAGAAAATCCAATATTTTCTATAAATGATTTGAAAAGTTTCCCGTGTTGGAGTGCGTTAGTGTTTTCCATACTCGAATAATAGTGATAAAATTTGTGTTATCAATAAAATGGAAAACTGAAATGCATGTATGAATCTCGTAAATGAAATTTGTTTTTATACTTTTATGTGAGTTTTATAGCCATACTATTGACACTGACGGCCTGTAACAACATTCTTCAGGTGTTGTAGTGTTATGACATTTGTCACCCCAGACCTGCCGGTCTAACTATAGCTAATAGTTTAGGTGCGGGGTTGTCAATCCCGTATAGATCTATGCACAAGTATCACGCTCTCTCTCCAAGAGATTATGGTATATAATACAGGACTTGAAATGCATACATAAGAGTACGTTGAAGTTTAAATGTCTCACATTACTTGGTATAAACAGATTTACGATAATAAAGACTTTACTTCTTTTGAAAGCATTTCATTTGTCGAGATGTATATGTAAAATGTATGAATCACTTGAATACTACAATCATTATAGTTTCTCAAAAGTATGTTTCCATTTAGTAAGAACAACTTGGTGATATAATAGCCCTTTAAACATAACATTATTTTTGTATCGAAACCCTATAAGAAAGATATTATAATTATGTTTATGAAATGATACTTTGACTTGTAATGTACTTGTATTCCCCCCCCCCCCCCCCTAAAGCGTGAAAAGAATTGAAAAGTAGGGGTATGAACTCACTCAATAAGTTTGAAGAGAGAGGCTAGAGTTGAGCAGAGTTTCGACTGTGGAAAGTTGCGTCTTCGGGTTCTCGGGAATCTCTGCAGCCTAGATCCTTCGTCGGGGTCTCGAGTGCGGAAACCAAGGTAAGGAAATGGTCTCTGGAGCTGGGAGAATGGCTGAGGAATTGTGAAGGTGTGCCAAAACTCGAAGCTCATGCCATCTATTTATAGTGCTGGAAGAGTGAGTACGCGGGGCGTACTCACGTATGCGGCGCGTACCTCGTTACGCTGGGCGTAATATGGCGTCATGGCTTACGACTCCTGGCTAGCTAAGCGTAGAGGGGGCGGGCCGATGGGACTCGACTCTGGGTCTAGTACGCGGGGCATACTCCCAGAGAACGCGGGGCGTAATCCGGCCTGTCCTCTTCTAAATTCCGTAACTTTCGCATACGAGCTCCGTTTTTCGTGTTCTTTATATCCACGCGTAGGTGAGATTATGCTCTACAACTTTCATTTAGACTCCGTCGGCTGGTTTTGAATTTATTTTTAATGATATATTTTTAATAGGCCGGGCCTCCTAAAGTTCGTAAAAAAATTCATAGGTTCTTTATTCGACGTCGGTTTTCGTTTGTCTTTTTATCGTTTTATTACCACTGAGGAGATCTTCAACTTCCGTTTAGGTGGCGATAGCTAAATAACACTCGATCTTCAATCCGAGTTTTTAGCCCTCTACTACTGTTACGAAACTTTGAAAATTCGTAACTTCTTCATACGAGGTCCAATTTGGGCGATCTTTTTATGCACGCTCACCTTTCAACGAGATCTACGACTTCTGTTTAGATGCTTAAGACAAGAATGTATTTTATTGAGATTTTACTTTTTACGTCAAAAAATGTTTTAACGTCGTGTCGTAAACATACGAGTGGTTATACTTTCTTCAATATAACCCGCTTTTGAGCGTTCTTTATGTTTTTGGAAACCTTGGCATGATATCAAATATTTGAGGCATCCCAACTTAGATACTTGAACACTTTATTTTCGAGGTTAATTCCGTTGTATTTGGCTTTCGAGTGTTACAATGCTTTTGGAAAATATAGGGTTGTCACAGATGCCGTGATACAACCCATAAAGAATGGTCATAAACAGACGACTCGCCCCGTCTGAGCCTACACTTCGTTCTGATAGCCCCTTGAACAAGACGGTGAAGAAGCCGTTCCACTGAGGAGGTAGGCAAGATTTCTTGAATTTGGTCACCGTCGTCAGAATTTTAGTGTATCCCATGTTATAAAACATTGAAAACAACTGCCCCACCGGGATGGATTCAGGATTAACCCTAGATTCGTCGGGTGCAAACCCTAAAAGCGAACAAAATCGCTGCTTGGAGATGGAGGCCTTTTGATCAAGAATGTCGAAGAAGATTCGATCGACAGACTTGTCATAGTGGGCTGTGGAGAATATTTGCGAAAGACACTCCATTGGAGCTGTTTCGACCTTGGTGAGAGCGGGAACGAGCGGCGAATACTTGAGACATTCCATGATTGGAAACATGAATGCATTGTAAACTTGAGGAGTGAGGTCGATAGTCAAGCTTTGTTGAGGACGGATTGGCAGAATGTGAGAAGTAGCATGAACTGAGGATGAGTCCGCCATTGAAGAGAAGGATTTGGGAGAGATGATGAACAATAGAGAAAACGAAGCTCTTTTTACTCTCTGACGATTTGGTGCAGTAAAGAGGTAAATTATGGAAGAAATTACCTTTTATACCGTAGTGAGAAGTGAGAGAAAAATCTATTCCCAAATCTTCAAAGGAAATACGAAGAGTTTCCTTAGGTGATTGACGCGTGACAGTTGGGAGCCCCAATGATTACGCAGGAGAGAGAAAAACTGTCCCGTTTCACACGCCTTCCCATCAGGCGCCGTTTGAAATGTCAAGAACGGTTCTACTTAACACGCCTTCCCATTAAGCGCCGTTTGAAAATCAAACCGATTGGACTTTTGGCTGAGTCAACAACTTATCCCTTTAGAGTGAGGTGTCATCATAAAGCAAAATAACCACGTGTAACGTTGTGATCCACATCTCTTGTATAACCTCAAATTCCATAGCAAAAAGTTGCTTGTAAGTAATGAAACCAGAATTATGGAAAATCAAAAAGATTTTCGTGCATAGTGTGTAAAAGAAAAAGAAATAAAGCAACACATATGTGGGAAAGTGTGATGTCAGCAAAGACACGAAACAATGGATCCCAGGCACAAATCTCTTCCTTCAAAGTCAAGAGAGACCTTAAAGTGTTTGTTTGGTTTCCCGTTGAATTACGATCAGACACTTATTGAGAAGTGTTGAAAGGCATCTTTTAATTAGGCTAATGTGGGTGGCTTTCGCTTCAGTATAGAATTCCTGATCATGACATAAGACAGAAATCGACTGAAGTACTTGTGAGACCAATGTAGTCTGTTGAAGAAGTAGGTGTGGAGAGAATTTAAGTGGCAGTTTGAAAATACTTTTAGGGGAAATCTCAAAAAAAATAGAAACTGGATTCCAAGGGAAGAAATGTTATGGGATTTAACAATTTCATAGGAATCACATAAAGAGAAAATTCAGAGAGTTCAAGGTACATCTCCATAGGTGAATTCGTCAATTCTTTAGTGAAAACTAGAGCAAATTTAATTGTTCACCGTCAATGCATAGTAGGTATTGAATTGTGGGGTTCACTTAGCACGTAGTGGCACGAAGCTAAGATCATAAACACAGAAATTGTGTAACCATAAACCTCAGTGATAATTTCTGAGAGTCTCAAGGGTTATGTGTATGAGGCGAATAGGATGGAGAAAAGTATTGGAGATGGTGTAACGAAACCAAAGTACCTCTGCTGTTAAAATAAGGACCAAGCAGAAAACTCTTATCTCATGTGAGAAGAGAGTAAGGTAGCTCATGATTAGAATAAATAGAAAAGCCTAATTGGGAAGACAGGGTTTGTATATACCAAGTCAGTAAGGCTATTATTCAAAATCGGATGAGGCTTTGGACACATACAGTAACATGCTTCTAGGGACACTTAACTGTTAAAAATGTGAGAACAAGAATTTCTCCACAATTATCCACAACAAAAAAATTAACGAACACAAAAAAAAAATGTTTTTGGAGTTTTTGATTTAAAGAAAAAGAGAAAAAAAAATTTGGAACCGAACCCAAAATAGACCGAACGTTCGGTTCATTTCGGTTAAAAAAAACTTTGAAAAAGTAAGAAAGAAATAAGAAATAAGAGTACAAAAAGGTTTACAACCAAAGAAACTACCTTTAAGTGATAAGCAAAGATTAGAGAATAGGACCGAACCCGAGCGCTCGGTTCGTTCCGGCACTCACGTGAACCGAACCCGAACGTTCGGTTCATTTCGCTTCCAACTTTTAGTTTTGAGAAGTAGTTTTTGGTACGGACTCTGATTCCATCATACCTAGCCCTTGTAGAATTTTATTGAAACTTGCTTCAGGAAGAGCTTTGGTGAAGATGTCAGCCAGTTGATCAGTAGTTCGAACAAAGTGAATTTTGACGTTTCCATCTTCCACATGATCCTTAATAAAGTGATACCTCAGTGCGATATGCTTGGTCTTGGAGTGTTGCACTGGGTTATGACAGATCCTAATTGCACTTTCTGAATCGCAATATAGTGGGATCTTTTTCATATTGAGTCCATAATCATGGAGCTGGCTTTGATTCCAGATCACTTGAGATGTACAGGAGGCAGCTGCAATGTATTCTGCTTCAGTTACAGAAAGAGAGACACATGTTTGTTTCTTAGATTGCCAGCTCACCAACTTTCCATCGAGGAATTGACATCCTCCTATAGTGCTTTTCCTGTCTAAACCACATCCTCCAAGGTCTACGTCTGAGTAGGCTTGAACAAAGAACCCTGAGTTTGAGGGATACCAGAGACCGAGAGAGGTGGTTCGCTTCAGATATCGGAGTATGTTTTTCACTGCTAGCATGTGTGGTTCACGAGGATTCGCCTGAAACCTAGCACAATAACACACAGAAAACATTATATCGGGCCTGCTAGCTGTGAGGTACATCAGGGATCCAATGATTTGACGATATAGCGTAATATCGACTGCCGGTTTTTCCAAGGATGGTGTGAGTTTGGTGTCGAACGCCATTGGAACTTTGACCTTTGAATCTCCCATCATGCCAAATTTAGCAAGAAGAGTCTTGGTGTATGCTTCCTGGTTGATAAAGATGCCTTCGGGTCCCTGTCTAATGTTTAAACCAAGGAAAAAGTTAATCGGACCCATTGAGCTCATTTCAAATTTAGTCTCCATCAGCTTTCTGAATTCAGCTGTTAAGCTAGGATTCGTTGAGCCAAAGATGATATCATCGACATAGATTTGAACTATCATAAGGTGGTTACCTTCCTTCTTTCGAAAGAAGGTTGGGTCAACCGAACCTTGTTTGAATTTAGACATCTTTAAGAACTAAGTTAGTGTTTCATACCATGCCCTAGGTGCTTGTTTCAAACCATAAACTGCCTTGTCTAGAATGTAACAGTGATTTGGATGCTTTTCATTCACAAAACCTGGAGGTTACTCCACGTAAACCGTTTCTTCAAGTTCTCCATTCAGAAAGGCGCATTTCACATCCATTTGATAGACCTCGAAGTTCTTGTGTGCAGCGTAGGGAAGAAATATTCGAACAGATTCCAGCCTTGCTACCGGAGCAAAAGTTTCTTCGTAATCAATTCCTTCTTCCTGGCAGTATCCTTTCACCACGAGACGAGCTTTATTTCGAATCACATTACCCTCCTTGTCCATTTTGTTTCTAAATACCTATTTGAGACCAACGACCGAGGCATCTTTTGGTCTTGGAATGAGACGCCAGACCATATTTCTTTCAAATTCATTGAGTTCATCTTGCATAGCCTGAACCCAATCAGAATGATCAAGAGCAATATTGACGGTCTTCGACTCAATTTTGGATACAAAGGAAGTATACATGCAGAACTCTACTTTGGAAAATAGGGAGGTTTGCTTTGCCTTCACTTGGGATCGGGTCAGGACCTTTTCAGATACATCATCCACGATTTGAGACACAGGGTGATCTCTGGTCCATTTGATGAGAGGAGGATAATTTTGATCATAAGTGGGATCCAATTCAGCATTTACCTCTTCTTCCAACTCAGATTGAATATCATCATCATAAAGCAAAGTGGAATTCTCCCCCTCGACAGATGACGAATCATTTGGATTATCAGGTTGGTTCAGACCTTTGGGTGCAACAGAACTCTCAGGTGTAGCTGCACTTTCGGGTGCTACCGGACTTTCGGGTGTAGCTGGACTTTCGGGTGCTACAGGACTTTCGGGTGTAGTTGGGCTTTCGGGTGCTACATGACTAGAATTCTCCCCCTAAAAGTGTGAGTTCGGTTGATTTGAAGAAAATAGATTCTCCCCCTCAACTGAAGTGTCGTGCTGAGGAGGTTCGTTTTGAACTTGTTCTCCTTCTCCCATTTGTTTGGCTGCATCTTTGACAATCTGCTTCAGATGATCGATTTTTTTGTCTGCCGCCTTGGCTTCTGATAGAATGGCTTTCTCAGGTTCATCGAACAGGTCAACGAACTGATCAAATAGATTAGCAATCGTGGCTGTGACTTGACCTGTTTGAGAAAAAATCTCTCCAATAGCTTCTTCAGTAGTTTTTAGCTTCTTGACATAGCTGTCATCGAAAGTCACATAATATGTTTCTTCAATCTTTCTAGAACGCTTATTTAAAACCCGATATGCTTTTGAAGTAAGAGAATATCCCAGAAAAATTCCTTCGTCAGCTTTAACATCAAACTTGTTACGATGTTCTTTGGAGTCGAAGATGAAGCATCGTGAACTGAACACATGGAAGAATTTTACGTTCGGCTTCCTGTTATTGATGATCTCGTAAGGAGTGAGAGAAAAACACTTGTTGAGATAAGACCTGTTCTGCATAAAACAAGCTGCAACAATAGCATCAGCCCAGAAATATAAGGGAAGAGAAGCAAAACTTAGCATAGTTCGGGCCGCCTCACATAAGGATCGGTTTCGCCTTTCGACAATACCATTCTGTTGAGGCATGTAAGGGGCTGAGAAGTTATGACTGGTTCCTTTTTCTGCCAAAAAGTCTTCGTATTCTTTGTTCTTGAATTCCAGTCCATTGTCGCTCCTAATGTTTCGAACGACTTTTCTCAGTTGCACTTCAACCTGCTTGATAAACATCTTTAACTTAGGAGTGGCCTCAGATTTGTGCTTCAGAAAGAATACCCATGTAAAACGTGAGAAGTCATCAACAACAACAAGATTGTACTTGCTACCGCCAATGCTCTCGATTGATGATGGACCACACAAGTCGATGTGAAGCAACTCAAGTGGTTCAACAACTTTTGAGTTTATAATTGATGGGTGACTTTGATGACTTTATTTCCCCATTTCGCAAGCAGCGCACAAGTGTTCTCGATCAAACTTGAGCAATGGAAGACCCCGAACATGACCTCCAGTGACAAGCTTGTTGATGTCTTTGAAGTTGAGATGTGAGAGCCTTCGGTGCCACAACCAGCTTTCGTCAGAATGAGCTTTGGACAAAAGACATATGGCTAGATTTCCTTTGATTGGTCTGAGATTCAGAGGAAACATTTCGCCTTTTCGATCTGATTTGAGAATGACCTTGTTGGATTTCTTCTCTATAATCTCTGAACCTTCGTCGTCGAATGAAACTTTGAGACCGGTACCTCCAACCAGTTGAGGTACACTGATGAGATTATGCTGCAACCCTTCTACGTACGCCACCTTTCTTATTGTGAAGTCTCCATTGGTTATCATCCCATAGCCCTTTATCGTTCCATAGGAGTTGTTACCGAACTTGACATTGCCACCATCTTGAAGAGATCGAAACTCCCTTAGCTCTTCCTTCCTTCATGTCATGTGACGTGAGCAGCCACTGTTAATGTACCATTGTTCGTCGAACTGCTCGTCACTGATAACCTGCAAAAATTAAGCAGATTTAGGAATCCAAATTTTCTTGGGTTCACGTGAGCCTTTCACAGGAATAGGAATAGTAAGAGAAATATCAACAATATATGTGCGTTTAACTAAGGTTGTTTCATCTTTTCTTTTAATAGTAAACACTTTGATTTTGTTAGAATTAGCTACAGGTGTTTTGGATTCAGATTCTGGTGTTTGAGCACTAGACTGCTTTCGGTTCTCCTTGACTGAGGAAATCTTCGTTTTTCCGTTCAAGTTCGTTGATGATCTTGAATTTTGTGTGTAGACTGAATTGGGTTTAGAAGAGGGTTAAGAATCAGAAGAATTAGAAAAAGAGAATTTAGAATGAGAGTTTTTCCTGACTTGAGGTTCGAAATGACCCTTTTGTTTATGGTCATTAAAGGGACCGAACCTGGACCTTCGGTAGCTGCTTGATGATGAGCCGAAGTTGGATTTTTGGTTGTTGTTGGTTGGTGGTTTGAAACTTGGTCTTTTATTATAAAAGCTTGAAGGACTGAAATTAGGTATTTGCCTGTTATTACTTGGCGGACCAAAACTCGCTTTTCGGTTGCTGCTGGTTTCGGGACCGAACCTATCCTTTCGATTCTGTGCTTCATGTGGCCCGAAAGTCTTTTCTCTCTGACTTAGAGTCTTTATCTTGGTAAGAGTAATGAGGATTTGAACGCCAAAACTGCTTTCGCTCTCAGAGATTCTTCTTGTATCTAAGATTTCTCTACTTCTTTTGATTTTTCACCTGTTTCGGCTGTCTGTGGATATTGGCTTTTTGTTTTAGCTTCTTGACAGCTGGTTCACTTTTCATAGATGAGGATTCGCTTGTGGAGGTGAATTCTTCTACAGGTATTTCTTTTGTGCCACTTGTACCAGGTACGTCAAAGTTGGTAGGCTTATTTAGCGGTTCTGGCACATATCTTCCTTTGGTCTTCCAAGATGTTCGCTCCGACAGACCAACCGTTTCGTCTGCATTGTCTATAGGAGCTGACCAGAAGAACTCATCACAGCCATCTGCATTGTCTTCATTCACTATGGCAGTGAGTCGGCTGTTTGATGTTCGGTTACTCCTGTAACCTTATACACCTGATTGGGAGTGGTTCTAACCTTCTGAAACACAACGACCTTTTCTTTAAGGGCTGGGGACTTAGTTTTGGACAAACGAGCGAATTCCACAGAATTTTCAGAAATCAGATTTTTGTGGTTTTCAGATGCGTTTTCGACATCAATTTTATTTTCTGAACTTAAATTGGCACTCAATGAGTCGAATTTTTGTATGGTTTCAGTCCTAAGTTTCAGTTTATCGTTTTCATCCAAAAGATTTTGAAGCATGTCCTTATGGTCTTTGGACCTTATAAAAGATTTTGTTTTGTCCAGACCATACATATAAGTGGGATTGACATCATCGGAAGATATAACACTTTCACAGTCGTATGCTTCGGCATCGATGTCATCCTCCTTAAACTCAAGGAAGGGTAGAATCATGCGATGTATCTTCTGCCCTATTTCACAGTTTAGATGCAGTTGAGTAATGTTAGCATAAAGTCTTTTAGCGATTAAACAAAAAACATTCCTTTGTTTTAACAATTTCAAATTATCTCTTTGTAAATAAATGTTTTCATCCCTATACTTAATTAGCTCCGACTCCTTCTGCTCAATCCACATCCTTTGCTCCTCACTCTTGGAATACACCCTGCTTATTAGGCCAGTCAGATTAGAATTTGTGACCCGAGTTTGAGTTAAACAACTATCTAGATTTGAAAGTCTTGAATTCAAGTTATTTAATTCCTTTTCATATGATTTTTGTGGAATTTTAAACGAAACAAAGACAGATTGTGCCTTCTTGATTAGTTCATCAAGTTCACTAATCTGCACACTGAGAGGTTTTGCTGTAAAGTATAAGTCCTCTCGCTCCTTGGCCTCGTCATTTCCACCATCAGTATTATATCCTCTCATCTGAGATACGTCAGTCACCATTAGACATCTTCCGCTGGTTTCATCATCTTTTGCAACATAAGCCTTTCCATGCGAAGGCTTTCTCAGCTCATCGTCTTCTGAATCAGTCGACCATACCTGTACGCCACCGAACTCGTCATTATCTGCCGAACCCTGCACAATAAGAGCATTCATAGAGGGATTAGTAGCGGCTTTCTTCCTTTTAATCTCCTCCAGAATTTTCATAAGAATTGCCTCTTCATCTTTCTCCTCATCCTTCTCAGCCATCTTCTTCAGCACACAATCCTTTGCATAATGATTCTTTCCCCTACAGTAGAAGCAACTGACACCAGAGTCAGCTTCACCTTTAGCTTCCTTTTTCGACTCCTCAACTTTTGGTTCATCTTTTACTCTTTCGGAACTATAGCTTCCTTGCCAATTACGATTTTTGTTGGAAGGAAACTTCTTCTTGATAAACCTTCTGGGATTTGACACCATTAAAGCATAATCTTCGGCTGTCAGATCGTGATCTCCTAGATTAAGATCCTCTCCATCTTCTTCTACACTTTTACCCTTGGATAAGAGCGCCAGAGATCCCAGACAAGAAACCACGCTCTTTTCTTGCATCACTATCTTTTCTTGGGATTTCAAAATTCCCACCAGTTTCGCCAGCGAGTAAGATTTGAACTGTTCGTGTGCTTTGACTGTTGACACAACAGCTCTCCACTCGGATCTTAGACCATTCAAAAAAGTGACCTTCTGTTCAATAAGCTTCCTTTGAATATCATGTTTGATCATCTTGCTGAGAAGATGATTGAAGCGATCAAACGTTTGTGTAACAGTTTCATCAGGGCTTTGCCTGAACTCTCCAAATTCAGACAGGAGCATGGTCTGAATTGAGTGCTCCAGATCTTCATCTGTAGAATACAGCTCTCGCAGCCGATCCCAGATTTCTTTAGCAGTACTGCAGGAACTAACCAATCTAAACGAGTCAGATTGAAGAGCAAATCGAATTAGTCTCAATGCTTTGATGTTGCACTGAAACTTCTCCTTTTCGTCCTGAGCGACATCTTTCACATCATTTAACAAATCATTATACTCCTTTTGAGTTTTAATAATTCTGGATGTTCCAAAATGAGAAAATTGTCTAGACACAATGGCTTCCCATATCAGATACCCATTATCTTCAGATCCAATGACGTAGTCTTCGAAATGATGCGCCCAAACCTCGTAATCTTGAGTGTAGAGAGTTGGAATCTTGGTTGTAGATCCTATACTGTTTGAGATGTTGATAGGATTGGTTTAAGAATCGTCCATGCTTGATCGTTTAACCTGTTGCAAGACCAGACTTGTAATACGTAATATTAGGGCAAGATGAATAATTACTGAGATACGTCAATTATGGAGTGACGGCTCAATAGATATCAGTAAATGCGGAATAAACCCTAATAACTTCTTCCACATAGGAGATGTGTATGAATTACACAGCCTCCTGCTTTGATACCAATTGATGAGTTTAAGAAACTCTTTGATCATTTAGATCTTATAACAGGTAAACCACGAAAGCGATAAAAGCAATATAAAACACAAGAGTGAATCTGAATATGTCGAATGATTCGATTGATTCAATCCTCAGCAGAGCTTGATAAAGAACTTCCGTTGTAAAGGATATTAGGGTTACAAAAGATAAAGATCAAAGTACTTGACAGAATTACTTCTAAAATCTTATGTTCTAGGATGCATGCAAGCACCTATAAATACAAAACCTTATAAAATAACTCACGGATCGACAGGCCCATACCGGAGAATAAATGGACTAAATATCGAGCCCAAGACGCAACACCTTCTGGACTAAAAGGGTATAGAATTATTATACAAAAACACTTATGAACTCACGAACTTAATTGTTGACAGTTTTTCAAAACTACTTCTATTTCTCAGGGATTCAATAATACAGGTAAACCACAACTTTTGGGAAGGAACGCTAAGGCGTCAAATTTCAAACTTATTATATCATCACAATGTAATTTCAATCAACTATGTAAAATTTTAAATTATATTTATGATGGTTGTGTTTGCTTTCTTTACTATTTACTCAACTGTTATGATACTACATGAATTCATACGCCCTCGACCGATTCCGCCGTTCTGGTTTGGGGGTGTGATAGATTGGTATCAAAGCATTGTTTATAGTGAACTAAGTATATCGAACCACATAAGATATACAAAATATAAATGAAAAGGGACCAAAACTCTCTGACAAAACACTTTCACGCCTACGATACTTCATTAAATTAAAATGTTAGTTTTCATAAATATACAAATATATGCATGTAACAATTTATTGTCATAGTTAGAACCATACAAAAGTATTAAGACAAGTTGGAGACTATGAGTAAGCCTTAGAATATGTAATCAGATCTAGGATGAATATAGCATGATCAACTATATTTATCGGAAATATGACCAACGTATGCCAGGGAATAGTTGTAGTGAGCAAGAAGTCAAAAACTTACCAAAGTAACACTAGAATCAAACCTACGAATTTAAATACTATAGGAGTATTTATGACACAATAAAAACTATAACAAGCAAGTAAACCCCCACATTTCGTTAGGACTAGGATCATCAAGTAAAATAAAATTAAGCATATAAAAACTAAAAACCTTCACTGAGAGGGCTATAATTGTAAAGTGCATACTTTAAGGTTACACATGAGTGAGTTTGCATGGGCTTAGGATTTATGTTTTCGCTTTAAGCTCTTTTCCTTGTTTGGATGTGGGCTTGGAGTGAAGCTACTTATCTAACGGCCCATTCAATCTCAATTATATGTAATTCGTATACACTAGGTAATTATATGAGGACTCGGTGTAGGTCTTATCATAAAATTTTCTCTATACACTCAAATTCTATATATAACTCTCTTATCTCTATTCTCGATCAGACGGAATCGCAGGATTTCATATCCCTGGGGATCCCTACAACCCAAACCACGGTAATCGAGGTTGGATCGAGGAGGATCCAGAACAGGATCCCGAAGAGATTCCCGAGGAAGATCCAGAAGAGGATCCCGAAGAGGTTTCCGAGGAAGATCTAGAAGAGGATCCTGAAGAGATTCCCGAGGTCTACAATCCTCCCCAGAAGGCACCAAAACCCCGATGGAACTTTCAGGCTCTGGCTCCCGTCTGGTCTATAGATCTAAAACAATGGAGCAAGGAACAAGGACAACGTCCACCCTATGGCATGGGACAAGGCTTTTATAACCTCAGTAATGGAGGTTCAGCTGACAGAGCACTCCCTGTCATGGTTCGTCGCATCTCCAATCAGGGAAAGCAAACAAGGGTAAATGCCAACCAAATCATGGATGTTGATGCCACTGCCCAAATCACAGCGGTACGTCTTCGTCACCTGGACGAAGAACATGATCAAACAATAGTGCACACATTTTTCTTTCAGAAGGACATTACTGTTGCTAGAGTCGAGGTAAGGGAGTTCCAGAAAAACCAAGCCGCAATAGAGAGGCGCGTCATCGAGGCCGAATGTCAAGTAGCTCAAGCTCGGATTACCACAACAACATACCATGGTCCGCAGCATGCCACCCGCTCGGAGTAGAGCGCATACTTCTTGAGCTATCTATATACTTATCGAGTGAGCGTTGGTGCTACTCTTTCCTTGATGTATGTAAACCTGACGGATTGTGAGTACACAATTCGGGGGTTTGAAAGCGGTCAAATTTTCCCATTTTCATTGATGTACTCCAGACCTGTGTTAAGGTTAAATTTTCCTGATCGATGTATCGAATATTAAAATCTATGAGATTGACACGCATTTATTATTTAATTGAGTATTTCATTAAGTTCTTAAAATACTAAGGAAATCATACACTTATTATTGTAAGTTTCCATTTTGCAATTAACTTACAAATTCGGTAATGTTCGGAACGTAAAGCATATAATACTAAGACTTTCCATAATCATTTATGAAGACTTATCAAGAATTTGTCTTTTAACATATGCCAGAATCATGCTGCCAAGAAGGAATCCCCGAAGCTTCAATAGCACAGGAACACCAACACCACCTCCACCACAAACCCCATCAATGGACAATGTTGTGTTCCAGGTTGCTGTAATAGCTGTGTTATAGCAGAAATGGCACAAATGAGTAACAACGAGTCAGGAGGAGGAATAAATAGCTCTACTAATGGCCAACACCAAGGTCGTTCCAGAGAATGCACTTAAAAGGACTTCAGCAACATCAAAACCATATCCTTTAATGGGACTGGAGGAGTTATGGCTCTATCCCAATGGATAGAGAAAATGGAAGCAGTATTTGAGATCTGCTCATGCCAAGAAGGGAGCAAAGTAAAACTTGCTACTTGTACTTTCTCCGAACGAGCCCTAACGTGGTGGAATGGCCACGTCAAGTCACTAACTCTGGTAGTGGCTAACTCCATGGGATTGGAAAACCTTAAACAAATGCTCATGCAAGAGTACTGCCCGAGAGGCGAAGTACAGAAGCTCGAATAAGAGCTTTGGAGCCTTGCAATGGTAGGATCGGACATCACAACCTATAGTAATAGGTTTAGTAACTCGGAAATACTTTGCCCAAGAATGGTTGCTCTAGAGAGCAAGAAGATCGAGAGATACATCTGGGGAATGTCACCACAGATTCATGGAAGTGTACTAGCTTCCAAGCCAATTACTTTCGATAGTGCCAAACAGTTGGCACAATCCCTCGTTAACCATGGCGTCTGCCAAGGATTCATGACTGCTTTTCCGAAGCAACCTATAGAGAGCAACAACAACAACAACAACAATACCAACAACAACCACAACATGAAGTTTTATAACAAAAGGAAGGGTCAACCTTCGCAGGAACTTTCCAAGAAACAGCAGCTAGTGATAGTTCATGCCGCTACTACTCCCACCGTTGTTCCTGTCACCCCTACACCAACAAAGCAATATGCTGGAAACCTACCGAAGTGCAACAAATGCAATTACCATCACAACGGAAATTGTTGGGTGATGCACTATAATAACTGCAACTGGAAAGAGTACAATTCCTGTTTTTGTAAGAGACTGGCAGAACCAATCACCCAAGTTCCTGGAGTCGAGGTGGGCCAGGAGTCTCATGGGTGTGGCGAAACTGGGCACTACAAGATTGATTTCCCTAAGTCAAGAAATGCTGGCGGTGTATGAAGAGTGCTGGCAATAGGGCAAAACGAATCAATAGCTGATCCCACGGTGGTTACGGGTACGTTTCTCCTTAATAGCGCTTATGCATGCATACTTTTTTATTGTGGTGTGGAGAGGAGTTTCGTGAGCCATGAATTCAAACACTTACTTAAGCAAAACCCCCCAATCACTTAATAAGATATTTACGGTAGAAATGGAAAACAGTAAAACAGAAAGCACAAACGATATATACATAGGCTTCACACTAGATTTAAATGAACACTCGTTCCAAATCGAGCTAATGTCGATTACTATAAGAAGCTTTGATGTCATCATCTGTATGGATTGGTTAAGCCTTCACCATGCTGATATACTTTGTCATGAAAGGGTCGTTCACCTTAATCTGCCAAATTGCGAAACTCTTATCATTTATGGTGATAAATCTGGAACCAATTTACAAATAATCTCTTGCGTCAAAGCCCAAAAATACATACGCAAAGAATACAATGCTTTCCTAGCCCACGTGGTAGATAAGGAAAAAGAAACGAAAGACATCAAAGACATTCCAGAAGTCAGTGAATTCCCCGACGTCTTCCCTGAAGATCTTCCAGGAGTTCCACCAGAACGTTAAGTCGAGTTTAGAATCGACTTAATTCCCGGAGCTACCCCAGTAGCAAAATTGCCGTACCATCTAGCCCCGACAGAGACGCAAGAATTATCCAACCAACTAAATGAGCTACTCAATAAAGAATTCATCAGGCTGAGATTCTCACCTTGGGGAGCACCATTCATGTTCGTAAAGAAGAAGGATGGATCCTTTCGCATGTGTATCGACTACCGAGAACTAAACAAGCTCACAATCAAGAATAGATATACCCTACCGCGCATAGACGATCTGTTCGACCAACTCCAAGGAGCAAAATACTTACCAAAGATTGATTTAAGATCCAGATACCATCAGTTGCGAGTCCTAGAAGTAGATGTTCCTAAGACGGCCTTCCGAACTCGTTATGGTCACTACGAGTTTGTAGTGATGCCCTTTGGATTAACAAATGCATCGGCGATGTTCATGGACTTAATGAATCGGGTATTTCGTTCCTTCTTGGACAAATTTGTGATCTTGTTCATAGATGACATACTCATCTACTCCCGAAGTAAGGAATAACATAGTCAACACCTCCGTCAGATCTTGGAAACATTAAAGAAAGAAAAGCTATACGGAAAATTCTCAAAGTGCGAATTTTGGATTCGGAAAGTAGATTTCCCGTGTCACGTGGTCAGCAAAGAAGGGATACACATGGACCCTTCCAAAATCAAGGCAATCGAGAACTGGTCAGCTCCAAGAACTCCAACGAAAATCCGACAATCTAGGTACCACTTACCGGTCTAACTTAGAAGGGCGTAACCTAAAACTGGGGAGAAAAGCAAGACGCTGCGTTCCAAACATTGAAACAAGCCCTATGCAGCGCACCTATATTATCATCGCCAGATGGAACGGAAGACTTTGTGTTCTACTACGACGCATTAAACCAGTGTCTTAGATGTGTTCTAATGCAACGAGGAAAGGTCATCACATACGCCTCGAGACAAATCAAGACACACGAAGTCAACTACACTACCCACGACCTAGAACTGGGAGCAATCGTTTTTGATGGGGTTTGAGCACTCTAACACTCCTAAGTGTACGTGCAACCCTAGAAAACCTTGGATCTATGTTTGTCTAAAATACATGCAAATTATGATTTCCAAGGTTCATAATCCTATCTATCATACGTGGGGAACTTTTAATCTAAAAGATGGATAGAATTACATACCTTGTAGTTGATTTGATTCTTTGAAAACCTTGAAAGGCTAGCACCCGAAGTGTGATGCGTCAAATGCTTCACACAACACCAAATGCTTTGGAATAACTATAGAGTATGTATAACACTTGTATAAATCGGCTTGCCCTCTCTTGTTCTTAGTGTGTCTTGCCGATTTTGGTGAGGATCGTGTCCTTTATATAGTGTGTCACGTCTAGGGCTACACAGTGTAAACCCTAATTTGACATGACTCTTCATTTCCATGACCCATGGGTTTGTAACTCCCATGGAGCATCCATGGAGAATCCTATGGGTTTAACCCAACTTGATAATCCATGGAGCCTTTTAGCCCACTATACAAGTTATGGATGATATACATAATCAACCCACATATTTAATTAGTTATCTTTTGATCACTTAATTAATTCCAAATTAACTGTTGATCAATACTAATTAAATAATACTATTAATATATTAGAACTTATAATATATTAATAAACCACAAGTGTTATTTCTCTCATTTGTTCTATCCAAATGCATGATGGTATGCAACCCAAATGGACCATGCCGGGTCGGGTCAAGTACATACCAAATATAGTTATGAACTTAGACACCTTATCCAACGGTCTCCCACTTGGATAAGTCTAATAACTATATTTGTAAGTATGACTTCAGGAAACGATCAACAATCGTAGCTCTTTCAAGGTCTCTCGGACCTAAGAAGATGATGATACGCTATTTAAGATAAGTGATCATATAATCCTCTGTTCTAGATATCACCCGGACAAATACATGGAACAATGTCTTACTTATTGTCCACTAGATTGTTTCCTGATTTTCGATTTGTTTGACATAGAACTAAATTGAACACATCAATTCGGTTCTGACCGGGCCCGGTACATAGGTCAAAACAAAATCATCGAGGGGCCCAGATATCGCTTCTAATCTAAGAAGGAAGAGATAAACTTCGACTCATATGCTTATTCTGCTACTTGGTTAATCACACACAAAAGTACGTTTTATAACATCGAGTTACCAATACGATTTCGTACTATCAATGCATAACTAACTCATAGGCAACAAGTTATATCTCTAGGTTTGAAGACTAATATGGTATTACCATCTCATGATCACTCGAGATAAATTCCATGAAGTGATACCAGTGAGCATGGCTTCAGTCCAATGCTCAGAACTTATGAACACTCATGAGTGTTGTAGCCATGTCGAACAACTTAAACCATTGCAATAACTCATGAAAGTCTTGATTCATACGTACTTCGAACATATAACCGACTGTGGAGATTCGAATAATATGATATACCAAACATAATTATTCTGGAAGTAAAAACATGCAAAATAAATATAGTAAAGGATTGAAAAAAGATACCAAAACTTTACTCATAAATAAACACAACTTTTATTCATCATCAAATGTCAATTACACTTTACAAATTTCAAAATTATCTAACTACTAAAACTAATATCGTCCTTCAGCCCTATGCTCCTAGCATGCTGTAGATGCTTAACCCGACTCAACCCCTTTGTGAGGGGATCTGTTGTGTTCTTATCCGATGATACCCTCTTTGACACGAGGAGTCCTTCTTTTATTCAATTTCTGATGAAATGGTATTTTCTGTCGATGTGTCTGGATCTCCCATGATCCCTTGGTTCCTTGGCTAAGGCAACTGCACTTTCACTATCACAGAAAATTTCCATTGACTGTTTTATAACTGGTACAACTCCAAGGTCTCCAATGAAGTTCTTCAGCCATATCGTCTCCTTTGCTGCCTCGCTTGCTGCCATATACTCTGATTCGCAAGTTGAATCAACCACTGTCTCTTGCCTGGAATTCTTCAAAGTAATTGCTCCTCCGTTTAAGTTAAAGACCTAGCCTGGCTGAGATCGGAAATTATCCCTATCAGTCTGAAAGGTAGCATCACTATACCCTACAACTCTCACATCATAACTCCCATCCAGGGTAAGGACCCAGTCCTTAGTCCTCCGCAGGTACTTGAGGATACTCTCTACCGGAGTCCAGTGTGCCTTGCCTGGGTTCCCCTGATATCTGCTAACCATGCTCAAAGCGAAGGCTACATCAGGTTGAGTGCATTTCATAGCATACATGGTCGAACCTACTGCAGAAGCATAAGGTACTCGATTCATTTCTGCTATCTCAGCCTCAGTACATGGGCTCTGAGTTTTACTCAGTCTGGCGTTACTCTAGATGGGTAACTCTCCTTTCTTGGAGTCCTGCATGTTGAACCTCTTCAGCACCTTGTCCAAGTAGGTACTCTGACAAAGTCCAATTAGTCTTTTACTCCGGTCTCTCATAATCCTTATCCCTAGAATATAGGCCACTTCTTCTAGGTCTTTCATAGAGAAACACTTCCCAAGCCAGGACTTCACTTCCTGCAGGGTTGGGATGTCATTTCATATGAGTAGTATGTCATCCACATACAATACCAAAAAGCGGACTATACTTCCACTAGCATGGACATAGAAACAAGATTATTCTTCACTCCTCGAATAACCAAATACATTGACTTTCTCATAAAAGAAAAGATTCCATCTGCGAGGTGCTTGTTTCAATCCATAAATGGATTTCTCGAGCTTACACACTCTATTAGGGTATTCTGTACTAACAAAACCCTCTGCCTGACTCATGTAAACATCTTCAGCCAAACTTCCATTAAGGAAGGCGGTTTTGACATCCATTTGCCATATTTCATAATCATGAAATGCAGCAATGGCCAACAGAACCCTAATGGACTGAATCTTTGCAACTGGTGAAAAAGTATCATCGTAATCAACTCCTGGAGTTTGAGAAAAGCCTTTTGCAACCAGTTGCGCCTTATATGTGTGTACATTACCATCCATGTGGGTCTTCTGCTTGAAGATCCATTTGCACCCAACTGTCTTACAACCTGGTACATTGTTAACCAAGTTCCAAACTTCATTGTCATACATGGACAATATCTCGTTGTCCATTGCCTCTTTCTATTTGGCAGACTCGGGGCCTGCCATGGCTTCCACGTAACTGTTAGTTTCATCCAGACTTACCAATATCTCATCACTGATAAGTGTCTCACCTTCCGCAGTAATATGGAAACCATAATGATGCTCAGGTGCATTCCTAACCCTTGTGGAACGCCTTAGAGGTTCATACTTGTCAAATGGTTCAACAGGAGTTTCCTCCTGAGGTTGAGTGCTAGGGTTTGCAGTTCCTTCACCACTTGACTCTTGAATTTCTTCAAGGTTAATTTGCCTCCCAATGTTTCCTTGGCTTATGAACTCTCTCTCTCGAAAGACACCCCTCCTTGCTACAAAGACCAAATTGTCACTAGGTTTGTAGAAGAGGTAATCAAAGGACTTCTGTGGGTAGCCGATGAATATACACCTCTCACTTTGAGGTTTGATCTTATCATGAGTCTCGCATCTCATGAAAGCCTCGTAACCCCAAATCTTGATGTGGTCTAGTTTGGGAACTTTACCAGTCCACATCTCATGAGGAGTTCTGGCAACTTTCTTTGTAGGGACCAGATTAAGGATATCGGCGGGAATCTCTAAGGCATACCCCCAAAATGAGATTGGTAGCGAAGCTCGAATCATCATGGAATGAACCACATCAAACAAGGTTTGATTACGCCTCTCAGCCACACCATTAAGATGTGGTGTCCTGGGAGATGTCAATTATGAGATAATCCCACATTCTTTAAGATATTCGAGGAACTGTGTACTAAGATACTCACCACCAGATCAGATCGAAACATATTAATGTTCATGT
Organism: Lactuca sativa; assembly: GCF_002870075.4. NCBI lineage: Eukaryota > Viridiplantae > Streptophyta > Magnoliopsida > Asterales > Asteraceae > Lactuca > Lactuca sativa. The sequence goes on along the minus strand of NC_056626.2, from coordinate 334,651,951 downwards.
CCAATTGATTCTCGACTTCCTATTTAAACTCTTTAAACCATTCAAAATTCTCTAACTTATGCTTCATTAAGTAGACATATCCATATCTACTATAATCATCAGTAAAAGTCGAATAATAACGATTAGCATCCCTTGTGGCAGATTTGAAGGGTCCACACACATCCGTGTGTACCAGATCCAACAAACCTTCACCCCTAGCAAAGGAGCCAGTGAAGGGAGACTTTGTCATTTTTCCAAGTAAGGATGATTCAAAACTATCATCTGACTTTAGGTCAAATGACTCCAAGACTCCATCCTTTTGGAGTTGGCCTATGCGTTTCTTGCTCACATGTCCAAGACGACAATGCCATAGTGATGCTTTATCCAAGTTATCATTACTCGAAGAATCAATACACAACACATTATTTCCTAGATTATCTACAACAGATACAGCTTCATATACACCATCACAAGGTAATGTTTTAAAATAAAGAACATTATTAAAGAAAGCATTTATTCCACCATTTTCATTATCAAAATAAAAGGTAAACCCTTGTTTGCACAAAGCATGAAAGGAAATAATATTTCTTGCCATTTCTGGTGAATAACAACATTTATTCAAATCTAAAGTAAACCCACTACTTAGCAACAAAGAATAAACTCCAATCTTCGTGAAAGGTGAAGCTTTCCTATTCCCCATCATCAACTTTATCTTTCCATGCTCCACATTCTCAATTTTTCTTAGTCCCTGCAAATCATAACATATATGAATACCACAACCGGTATCAAGGAGCCAAGAGTTAGAATAAGGTGAGTTCTCAGATAGAATAGTGTAAATACTTGCATGGTTGGGTTTACTTTCCCATCCTTCACATCTTGCTGGTACTTTGAGCAGTTCCACTTGCAATGCGAATTTTCATGGCAATAGAACCATTTAGCCGCTTTTGGGTCAGAATAAGGAGTGACGAAACCTTTCTTGGTTCCACTTGAAGAAGAGCCGTCAAGGGTCCTAGCCTTGGTACCCTTCGAAGAGCTTTTCCTCTTCTTCCCTCTACCTTTCCCGATTGCCAACACAGGGGTGGATTTTGGAGAAGGAGTAGGAGTGTTAACAACCGACTTACCTTTAAGTCCTATTTCTATGGTCTTTAGGAGTCCCTGAAGTTTGCTGAGTGTGACTTCTTCCTTATTCATGTGGTATGTGATGCGGAATTGATCATAACACAAGGGTAAGGAGTGCAAAGTGATATCTATTGCAAGATCCTCAGGGAAGTTCACATTAAGCTTCAGCAAACGATCCACATAGCATTGCATTTTCTACATGTGGCTCGTGACAGATTCTCCGTCCTTCATCTTGCTTGTTATCATGGAGGAGATTATTTCATACCGCTCTTGACGAGCACTCTGATGGTATCTTTCCATCATATCTTGGTGCAACTCAAAAGGGTAGTGGTCCTCATAGGACTTCTAGAGTTCAGCTCTCATGGTGTCCATCATGATGCATGCCACTTTGGTGACATCTCTTTCATGATTCTGGAAATCAGCGATCTCCTGTGGAGTAGTAGTTGACTCATCGATCTCCTTTAGCTCCTTGTTGAGGACATATTCCTTGTCCTCATAACTAGTCACCATCCTGATGTTCCGGATCCAATCCACAAAGCTGGAACCATCGAAGATGACCCTCCCACATAGGTTCATGAGGGAAAAGGAGCCAGTAGGGTTTGAGCCAAAAGCAGTGATGTTGGAAGACATCTGAAAAAGAAGAGAACAAGTTTAGTTTAGACATAAAGATAGCCCTTAATAAAACACCCAAATGTAATATTAAGGCTAGGATCCAATCACAATATATCGTAACTTAGAAGAGGTATGCCGTAATCTAAGCTATAACATATTTGAAAGGTAGGTGAATGACGATTCACCAATTTCTACCAAAAACCAAAATACAAATTACTAGGTTTTTAAATTGGTTCTTATAAATTTCTAGATTCTTGAGATTCAATGAACTTTTCAAAGGCATGTTCCAATCTCGAGTGTGCCCTCCAAGTTTTGTGACTGGGATACCGAGGATCACAAAATGTGGTGTGAAGTAACCATGCAAATCACTTGGCACCCTTAAAGTTTATCACTCAATCGATGTGTTAGTTAACCACACGTGCTCCACAGACCTATAATAAACTTTAAGTCACCCTTTACCTACCTTGTTAAGTCGAGGTTACTGTGCCGGTTAACTACACACGCTCCACTAACGACTTAATCAAAGTGTAAAGTGTTATTTCATGGATTAGCACCTTATTCACATTTTGCTAAAGTAACTAAAATTGGGAATTTAATAAAAAAATTAGTTACTTTATATATTCATCATACTTTTAATGAGAATTTATAAGTCCTTGTCCTACCCGTTCGGCTAACGACCCTCCACCGATCAAACAAGCGGTGGGTGAGAGTGGACACCCATTAAGCTGCCATTCTATAGGAAGCAACCTTATACCCCCCCCCCCCCACCCTTATAGACCAGCTTCGTGAATGAGACATACTAATAGTAAGACGACTTAATCTTTTATATATATATATATATATATATATATATATATATATATATATATATATATATATATGATTAACTTATAATATTATAAAGTATAAGGGTTGATTTGTAACTTTTAAAAATATAGGCTTTAGAACTAAAGTTTATTAGATGACTTTACATGTTCCAAAACATGAGGGTAAGTTTTGTAACTTTACAAAACCTTTCACATTCATAACTTTTAAGTTATTAAAATGAAGGATCTTTATTTTATAACTTATGTGTTCTTTTAATGGCTTTTAACACAAAGAGACTTTTGGTTATCCATAACTTGAGGACAAGTTATGGACTCCATTAAAACACATAAGGATCATGAATTAAACATTTAAACAAGTAATTCCTATGATCTATCAAAAAACATATAAGAACATGAATATTCATATCAAAGTTTCAAGAACATATGAACACATAATTCATGAAAGAATCATATTAGCCATTGAAAATGGATTATAACAAACATTACACCATCTAAAAAAAGTTTTACAACACCAAAACAGTTTAGGGTAATGTTTCTAGTCCATTTCCAGCAGCAAAAATCGAAATTCTCCACTCTGGCTGGCCAACTCTTCGAGTGCACGAATTGAATCACCAAGGTGGTTGCATTTTCACTTGGACTCGTTGAGTCCCCCCATGGACTCGTCGAGTCCCTTATGCAGACAGCTCAAAAATCGATTTTTTCCACTATTTTGCATCAAGTATTTAACAAACGAGCCTAGGCTCTGATATCACTAATGAGTTTTGAGCATTCTAACACTCCTAAGTGTACATGCAACCCTAGAAAACCTTGGATCTATGTTTGTCTAAAATACATGCAAAATATGATTTCCAAGGTTCATAATCCTATCTAGCATACATGGGGAACTTTTAATCTAAAAGGTGGCTAGAATTACATACCTTGTAGTTGATTTGATTCCTTGAAAACCTTGAGAGCCTAGCACCCCAAGTGTGATGCCTCAAATGTTTCACACAACACCAAATGCTTTGGAATAACTTTAGAGTGTGTATAACACTTGTATGAATCGACTTTCCCTCTCATGTTCTTAGTGTTTCTTGCCGATTTTGGTGAGTATTGTGTCCTTTATATAATGTGTCACATGTAAACCCTAATGTGACATGAATCTTCATTTCCATGACCCATGGGTTTGTAACTCCCATGGAGAATCCTATGGGTTTAACCCAACTTGATAATACATGGAGCCTTTTAGCCCACTATACAAGTAATGGATGATTTACATAATCAACCCATATATTTAATTAGTTATCTTTTGATCACTTAATTAATTCCAAATTAATTTTTGATCATAACTAATTAAATAATACAATTAATATATTGGAACTTATAATATATTAATAAACCACAAGTGTTATTTCTCTCATTTAGTCTATCCAAATGCATGATGCCATGCAACCCAAATGGACCATGCTGTGTCGGGTCAAGTACATACCAAATATAGCTATGGACTTAGACACCTTATCCAACAGTTTTCGCCCTAAAGATCTAGAGGCATTATCTCTACGACACAAATGCACAATCTACACTAGTCATAAGAGCCTTCAACACATTCTCAGCCAAAAAGAACTTAACATGAGACAAAGACGATGGGTTGAACTACTAAGCGATTACGAATGCGAGATTCGTTATCATCCGGGAAAAGCTAATGTAGTAGCTGATGCTCTTAGTTGAAAGGAATACTTGAGCCGCCGAGTGAAGTCCTTAACCATGACAATCCATTCACACTTATCCATGAAAATCAAGGAAGCTCAAATAGAAGCCTTGAAAACAGAAAATGTGGCTGGCGAAGCCTTAAGAGTAATGGATAAGAATCTTGAAGTCAAGGGTGATGAAGTTCGTTACTTCATTAATCGAATCTGGACACCGAAGCTTGGTGGATTCAGAGATGTTGTCTTGAATGAGGCTCATAAGACTCGGTACTCTGTGCATCCTGTTTCAGACAACATGTATCTGGACCTCAAGAAGTTATATTGGTGGCCGAACATGAAAGTCGAGATTGCTGGCTATGTAGGCAACTGTCTGACTTGCGCCAACGTCAAGGTAGAGTACCAAAAGCCCTCGGGATTGTTACAACAACCTGAAATACCTGAGTGGAAGTGGGATGGATAACCATAGATTTCATAACCAAGTTACCCAAAACAGCGGGTGGACATGGCACCATCTGTGTGATTGTCAATAGATTAACCAAATCTGCCTACTTCCTACCAATAAAGGAAACTGACAAGATGGAGAAACTAGCCCGAACGTACATCAGAGAGATTGTGCAACTGCATGGTGTACAAATATCCATTATTTCTGACAGAGATAGTGGATTCACTTCACGAATCTGGCAGTCACTACAAAAATCTCTAGGGACGAGACTAGACATGAGTACCGCTTACCATCCATAAACCGACGGTCAGAGTGAGAGGACCATTCAAACTTTGGAAGATATGCTAAGGGCTTGTGTGGTCGATTTTGGTAAAGCATGGGATACCCACTTACAACAATAACTATCACACTAGCATCAAGGTTGCTCCCTTCGAAGTCCTCTATGGCTGCAAGTACAGATCACCTCTGTTTTGAGCTGAAGTGGGTGACACGCAACTAGCTAGAGGGAAAATACCCAACAACACTCTCACAGGCCCATAAATCATAAGAGAAACAACCGAGAGGATTGTCCAAATACGGGAACGACTAAAAGATTCAAGAGATAGACAAAAGAGTTATGCGGGTAAAAGACGGAAGCCATTGGAGTTTTAGGTTGGGGACCGAGTACTATTGAAGGCCTCTCCCTGGAAGGGATTAATATGTTTTGGAAAACGTGGGAAACTAAATCCAAGGTATATTTGACCATTCGAGATCCTTTCCAGGATGGGTCCGGTAGCTTACAAGCTTCGATTACTGCAAGAACTCAATAACATACATCCTACCTTTAATGTGTCAAACTTAAAGAAGTGCGTGTCCCATGAGACCATCGTCATCCCTCTGGACGAAATGGAAATCAACGAGAGTCTCCACTTTGTAGAAGAACTAGTAGAAATCATGGATACAGAAATTAAAAGAATAAAACAAAGTCGCATACCTCTGGACGAAATTCTCTCTAACAGGGGGGATGATGTGGCAACCCGATATTTCAAATCAATGTAATGACCTGAGTAAAGTATTGTAATCTATTTTTGAATAAATAAATAAAAATAGCGTCAAAAATGAAATGTTCAAAAGTCTCCATTGGGATACATAAAGTAATAGATATTGTAAAAAGGTTTTCAGAAATGTAAAGAATACAAAAATCCAAGTTATAACGTAGAAGTTATGAGAAATCGAAAATCCGTAATGAAACCAGTAAAACACTGTTAAGCATAAAACGAGAAATTTCGATAAAATACTTTTTAGCCTTAGGTATCTAAATGAAAGTCATAGATATCTTTAAACGGTAAACGTATATAAAAAGAACGTCCAAATCTAACTTCGTATGAGGAAGTTATGATTTTTCAAATTTTCGAGTTAGCGGTATGCAGCCCAAAGTTCAAATATGAAATCGAGTGATTTCTAGCCGAAACAATCTAAACAAGAATCAAAGATCTCATTGTTCGTAGTATAACAGTAAAAAGACTGACAAAAATGTACATCCGATGAAGAAATTATGGGTTTTTAACAGACTTTTCCAGTCCCAGCCTGTTAAAAATATACTATTAAAAATAAATAAAAATTAGTCGACGAAGTCTAAACGAGAGTTGTAGAGTATTTTCTCACCTACGCGTGGATATACATAACATCAAAAACAGAGCTCATACACAAAAGTTACGGATTTTACAACATCAGGACACAAAATCTGAGGCTGGTCCAAGAGGAAACGCCCTTGTTGGGCTTATAGTGTTGCGTCATGGGCTCGATCCTTAGCCCAGTTTTGGTAGCCAGTTTGAGCCTGTCCAACCGTGCATTATTTTACTCTAGGGTTTTCGTATTTAAGGTGCATGCATGCATCGTTAGTTAAAAAAAACGCTTTTATTATTTTTCTCATCAGTATTGTAAATCCTAACTCGCCTCTACAGTGGAAGTTCTTCATCGAGCTCTGCTGAGGCGTGACTATATTTGAATCATAAGCTTTACATTGACTCCATACTGTGTTCATAATCGTATTGTGTTTGAATTGTTTGTTCTTCATTAATATACCTGTGAAAGATCTAAACGATCAGAGATTTATTCTCCTCAATTGGTATCAGAGCAGGAGACTGTGTAATTCATACACATCTCTTCTGTTGAAGAAGTTATTAGGGTTTTTCCGCATTGATTGATATTAATTGAGCCATCATTCCATATTGGCGTATCTCATTAATTGTCGATCTTACTCTAACGATAAATTACAAGTCTGATCTTAAATAGGTTATCGATCAAACATCATCACAATGTCCATGGATGATTCGTAAACCAATCCAATCAACATCTCCAACAATATTGGATCAACGACAAGGATTCCAATCTTATACACTCAGGATTATGAGGTTTGGACACACCACTTCGATGATTATGTGATCGGCTCAAATGATAATGGGTACTTGATCTAGGAAGCAATCACAGTTGGCCCATTTGCTCACTTAAGCACCTTAAAGATTCTCAAAACTCAAAAGGAGTACAATCAGCTTGTGAATGATGTAAAGACATTCCTGAAGACGAGAAAGAGAAGTTTCAATGCAACATCAAGGCCTTAAGAATGATTAGGTTTGCTTTGCAGTCAGATACGTTTCGATTTGTGAGTTCATGCGCTACAGCTAAAGATATATGGGACAGGTTGAAAGAATTGTATTCCACTGATGAAGATCTGGAACATTCGATTCAGACCTTGCTTCTTTCTGAATTTGGTGATTTCAAACAGAAGCCCAAAGAGAAACCTGTTCAGGCTTTTGATCAGTTTAATCATCTTCTAAGTAAGATAATAAAGCATGGGATCGAATGGAAGGTTATTGAACAGAAAGTTACCTTCATGAGCGGTCTTACACCCAAATGGATGGCAGTCGTGTCCACAGTAAAGGCACACAAAGAGTTTAAATAATACTCTCTAGCGAAACTAGTGGGAATTCTAAAGTCCCATGAAAGTGTACTGTCAAAGGAAAAGAACGTGGTTTCCAGTTTGGGTTCGTTAGCTCTTGTTTAAAAAGGGAAAAGTGTTGTTGAAGAAGAAGAAGAGTTGGATCTTGCTGACTATGATCTAACCGGTGAAGAGTATGTCATGATGGTTTCCAATCCTAGAAAGTTCATCAAAAGAAAGTTCTCAGCCAACAAGAACCGAAACTGGCAGGGAAGTTATAGTTCTGAAAAAGTGAAGGAGGAACCGAAGATGGGTTCGAAGTCAGAAGAATCCAAGAAAGAGGCGAAGATTGGTGGTAACTCAGGATTTGATTGCCATTATTGTGGAGGCAAGAATCACTTTCCCAAGGACTGCATGCTGAAGAAAAAGGCAGAAAAGATTGATGAGGATGGTGAGGAAGCGAACCTCTTGAGACGATGGAGGAGATCAAGAAAAGAAAATCAGCAGCTAACGATAAAACCATGAATGCTTTCATTGTACAGGATACAGGTAACAATGATGAATTCGGTGGAGTGGAAGTGTGTTCCACGGATTCAGAAGACGAACAAGTAAGAAAACCGACTCATGGCAAGGCGATGCTGGTGAAAGAAGAATATGTTGCAGGAAGGTGTTTGATGGTAACAGAAGGAGTATCTTAGATGAGAGGATATACAACAGATGGTGGGCTGGATGATGAGAAGGAGCGAGAGGACAGGTGTTTTGCTACGAAACCTGTCAGTGCATAGATCAACGAATGTGATGAGTTGATCAAGAAGGTACACAATATTTTTTCTTCTCTGAAAATACCTGTTACTAACTATGAAAAGGAACTGAATAGTTTAAAATCTAAATTTTCTAGTATAAGCAGCAGTCTTACACAAACTCGTGTCACAAACTCTAACCTGACTGATCAAATTGGCAGGATATCGTCAAAGAGTGAGGAGAGGAGGATGTGGATTGAGCAGAAGGAGAAAGAGTTAATTAGGTCTAAGGATGAGTCAATCTATTTGCAACGAGACAATCTTAAGCTTTTAAAACAGCGAAACGTTTTTTGTTTAATTGCTAAAAGACTCTATTTTAATATCACTCAATTGCATCTCGATTGTGAAATAGGAAAGAAGACACATCGCATCATTTTTACCCTTCCCTGAGTTAAAGGAGGATGAAGTCGATGCCGAAGCTTACAACTGTAAAAATGTTGTATCTTCTGACGAAGTCTCTCCTTCCTACATAATTGGTCTTGACAAAATAGAGTGCTACATAAAGTCCAAAAACCATAAGGACATGCTCAAAAATCTATTAGACAAAAATGATAGATTGAAGTTAAGAACCGAAACTGTACAGAAATTTGACTCATTGAATGCCAAACTAAGTTCAGAAAATAAAATTGATGTTGAAAATGCATCTGAACTTAATGAGGATGATGACATGAGTGAAATCTCTATAGAGGATGTGGTGGACTATTTAGAATTTGTCAAAAGCGAACTTGAAACTTACAAAAATCTGATTTCTAAAAATTCTATTGACTTCATTCGCTCGTCGACAGATAAGACTAAAATTCTCAAGGCAAAAGTTGTTGTGCATCAAAAGGTTCAAACCACTCCAAATCAAGTCTACACAGTTCAAGGAGTCACTCCTCAACAAACAAAGGAACTAACATCTATGGTAGAAGAAGATAATGAAGCTGGATGTGAAGAGTTCTTCTGGTCAGCACCAATAGATAACTCTGACGAAACAAAAGGCCTATCTCAGAAAACCTCATGGAGAGTGAAGGGTAGGTATGTATCGGAACCACTTAATTAGCCTGAATGATATGATGTGCCAAGCACAAGTGGCACCAAAACATCTTTCGGCGAACCAGTGATAACTACCAGTGAGATATCTTCGTCAAAGAGCGAAAGCCATGCTTAAGTTCCAATGAAAAAGGCCAACATTCACAAAAATCCAAAAGAAGTGGCTGAACGAAAAAACCAATGAAATCTGAGATACAAAAAGAATCTCTCAGAAAGAAAACAGTTTTGGAGATCTCAAAATCCTCATTAAGTAAGGTATGAAAGGAACCATAAGTCAAGAGGAGAATCAAGAAGCAACCGAAAGGAAGGTTTCGGTCCTTGGAATGAAAGGAACCGAATGACCGGTTTTGGTCCACAGCAAGTAAGCAACCGAAAGGAGAGCTTCGGTCCTCAGAGCGTAAGCAACCGAAAGAACGGTTTCGGTCCTCAACATAATAGCAACCGAAAGAATGGGTTCGGTCCCAAGTTCAATCGGACGAACAAAATGGAAGAGCGTTCCCGTTCTCAACCAAGGAAGAGTAATAATCAACGATCTAACATCGCTTTTAAACCCTATTCTTCTCATTCCCATTCTAATTCTTATCCTTCAAAAGATTTAAAAGGGAAAGGAAAGCTCTTTCCAGAAGACAACAAATGCAAGAAAGAGATCCAAAAGGATGGAGACGTCAAAATCTCAAACCCCACGTCTAATGAATCTAAGCCAAACAAAATTAAATTTTTCACAATAAAGAGAAAATATGAAACAACTCTAATTAAAAGAACTTATATGGTTGATGTTTCTCTTACTATTCCCTTTCCTGTAAGAGGCTCGCAAGGACCCAAGAAACTTTGGGTTCCTAAATCTACTTAATATGTTGCAGGGAATACGTGACAAGCAGTTTGACGAAGAATGGTATATTGATAGTGGTTGCTTGCGTCACATGAAAGGATAAAAGGAAGAACTGAGAGAGTTTCGGTCTCTCAAGGATGGTGGAATTGGTAAGTACTACAACAATTTGTTTGGAACTATCAAAAGCTATGGAATAATTACGAATGGTGATATCTCAATAAGAACGCTCGCATACGTTGAAGGATTGCAGCACAACCTTATCAGTGTATCACAGCTGGTAGTTGGGACCGGATTGAAGGTCTCGTTTGATGATGAAGGCTCAGAGATAGTCGAAAAGAAGTCGAATAACATTATGTTGAAATCAAAGAGAAAGAGGGAAATGTACCCTTTAAACCTCAATCCAATTCGCGGGAAACCAACAGTCTGCTTGCTGACGAAGGATCACTCAGACGAAAGCTGGTTATGGCATCGAAGGCTCTCTCATCTAAATTTCAAGGATATCAACAAGCTAGTTTTAGGAGATTATGTTCGAGGTCTTCTAGTTCTCAAATTCGAAAAAGAACATCTATGTGCAGCTTGTGAAATGGGAAAGCAAAGTAGACAAAGTCATCCTTCTATTGTCAACACAAAGGTGACAGAACCATTGGAGCCGTTGCATATCGATCTATGTGGTCCCTCCTCTATTGAAAGCATTGGTGGGAACAAGTACATTCTGGTCATCGTCGACGACTTCTCTCGCTTCACATGGGTGTTTTTCTTGAAGCAAAAATCAGAGGCTACTCTTAAGCTCAAGCTCTTCATAAATCAAGTAGAGGTTCAACTGAGGAAAGTGGTTCGTAATGTAAGAAGTGACAATGGCTTACAATTCAAGAACAAGGATTTCGAAGATTTTCTAGCTGAGAAGTGAACGACTCATAATTTCTCGGCTCCCTATACTCCACAGCAGAATGGAATCGTCGAAAGGCGGGACTAATCTCTGTGTGGAGCAGCTCGAACTATGCTAAGCTTCGCTTCCTTGCCTTTGTATTTCTAGGCTGATGCTATTGCTACAGCTTGTTACACTCAAAACAGATCATACCTAAACAAGTGATTCTCTATTAATCCTTACGAGATCTTGAACAATCGCAAGCCGAATGTGAAATTCTTTCATGTGTTGGGTTCAAGATGCTTCGTCTTCAAATCAAAAGAGAATTGAAACAAGTTTGATGCTAAGGCTGATGAAGGAATATTTTTGGACTACTCCTTGTACTCGAAAGCATATAGAGTTCGGAATAAGCGCTCTAAGAAGATTGAAGAGACATACTATGTCACTTTTAACGATAGCTATGTCAAGAAGATGAAGACAACTGAAGGTGCAATGAAGGAAGTCTTTCCAAAGACCAGTCAAGTTACAGCTCCTATCTCAAACCTTTTTTAGCAAAATATGCTTCTTTTTGACGAACCTGAAAAGGCTATCGATTCTGAATCCAAGGCGGAAGATAATAAAGTTGACAATCTCAAGCAAATCATTGACAATGTTGCATAGAAGATGGCTGATGATCAACCAAAGGAAACTAAAAGCACTGCCTTAAGTGAACCTTCTGGCGATCGTCCTTCAGCCCAAGGGGAGGGTTCGTCTCTACCAAAGGATCAAGGTTCTTAATTCCAGGGGGAGAATTCAACGTCACAATCATCTAGCTCAACCGGAAGTCCAAACGAAGAGGAAAATTCTGATCCATATATTGAACTCGTTTCATCATTCGAGGGGGAGAATACACATGTCAATGATGATGATACACTATCAGAATTGGAAGAAGAAATCAATGCAGAACTGAATCCCTCTTGTGATCAAAATTACCCACCTCTAATAAAATGGTCCAAAGATCATCCTTAAAGTCAAATCATTGGGGAATCTTCAGAAAATGTATTAACTCGATCACAGATCAAAGCGAAACAAGCCGCACTATTCTCTCAAGTGGAATTTTGCAAGTTTAACTCCTTTGTTTGCAAAGTTGAACCGAAGACTGTGAATTCGGCTCTTGACCATTCTGATTGGGTTCAAGCCATGCAAGACGAGGTAAACAAATTTGAAAGAAATATAGTATGGCGTCTAATTCCAACTCCAAAGGATGCTTCTGTTGTCGGTCTCAAGTGGGTATTCATAAATAAGATGGATAAGGAGGGGAATGTGATTCGTAACAAGGCTCGGTTGGTTGTAAAAGTCTATTTCGAAGATGAAGGTATCGATTATGAAGAGACATTCACTCCAGTTGCAAGATTAGATTCGGTTCAAATCTTTCTTGCTTATGTTGCACACAAAAACTTTCAAGCCTATCAGATGGACGTAAAGTGTGCCTTTCTCAACGGAGAACTTGAGGAAACTGTGTACATTGAGCAACCACCAGGCTTCGTGAATGAGAAGCACCTAGATCACTGTTCCATCCTAGACAAAGCGGTATATGGCGTAAAGCAGGCTCCCAGAGCATGGTATGAAACTCTCACTCGATTCTTAAAAATCTCTAAATTTAAACAAGGTTCGGTTGACCCAACCTTCTTTTGTAAGAGAGAGTGTAACCACCTTATGATAGTCCAAATTTACGTTGATGATCTCATCTTTGGCTCCACGAATCCCAGCTTCACAGTTGAATTCAGGAAGTTGATGGAAACTAAATTTGAGATGATCTCAATGGGTCCAATTAACTTTTTCCTTGGCTTAAATATTAGACAGGGAACTGAAGGCATTTTTATCAATCAGGAGGCATATACAAAGACATTTCTTTCTAATTTTGGTGTGATGGGAGACTCCAAAGTGAAAGTTCCAATGGCTTTTGGGACAAAGCTTACAACTTCTTTGGAGAAGCCAGCCGCTGACATGACGCTTTATCGTCAAATGATTGAGTCACTAATGTATCTTACAGCTAGCAGACCCGACATCATGTTCTCAGTTTGCTACTGTGCCCGACTCCAGTCTAGCCCACGCGAACCTCATATGCAAGCCGTGAAAAACATCTTTCGCTATCTGAAGCGAACCTCCTCTCTCGGTCAATGGTATACAGCCAACTCAGGTTTCTTTGTCCAAGCGTTCTCCGATGCTGACTTAGGTGGTTGTGGTTTGGATCGTTAAAGCACCACTGGTGGATGCCAATTTCTCGATGGTAAATTGGTCAGCTGGAAATCAAAGAAACAAACTTGTGTTTCTCTCTTAATGGCAGAAGCTGAATACGTTGTTGCTGCCTCATGCACATCTCATGTTGTATGGATAAAGAGTCAACTTAGAGATTATGGGCTGAACATGAAGAAAATCCAACTATATCGTGACTCTGAAAGCGCAATTAGGATTTTTCATAACCTAGTGCAGCACTCGAAGACAAATCACATAGCACTGACGTATCACTTCATCAAAGATCAAGTGGATGATGGCAACATGGAGATTCACTTCGTAAGGACAACTGATCAATTGGAAGATATATTCACTAAGGATTTACCTGAAGCAAGTTTCAACAAAGTCTTACAAGGCCTAGGAATGAAGGAAGCTGAATCAGAACCAAAATCGTCTTCGCTTCAATAAAGGTAAGAAGCGAAATAGAGTGAACCGAAATGAACCGAAGGCTCGGTCTATTTCGGTTTCGGTCCTTCTGAACTCATTCGCTTCTTTTTCATAGCAAGGAATTTTGATTGTATTATTTTGTACCCTCATTTAAATACTCATTTTTATGATTCTTTTCATTTTTTTATTTTTATTTTCATAAAATCCAAAAATATTTTTCTTTTTCTTTTTATTAAATTTTTTCACAAAATACAAAAAACATCTATTATTTTATTTTTATCTAATGCTTTCCTTTGTATAAATGTTACTCTCGATGGTGAAGCTCAAGCAGGTATAACCTCTTTTCTAAAAATTAGCTAAGTGTCCCTAGATGCATGCTGCTGCATGTTGACTAAAGCCTCAACAGATTTTGAGTGAAGCCTTAATAACATGATATATATAAATCATGTTTTCCCAAACTAGGCTGTTACATTCACTCTAATCATGAGCTACCATACTCTTCTCATATTGAGCTTAGAGTTTTCTACTTGGTCCTTCTTTTATAGCAGAAGTACATTCGCTTCTTATACCACCAATCATTTTTCTTCATTACACTTCATCTCACTAATGTAACCCTTGAGACTCTCAGCATTTACCACTGAGGTTTATGGTTATACAAAAATCTGTGTTAATGATCTTAGTTTCGTGTCACTACGTACTAAGTGAAACCCATAATTCAACACCTTTAATGAATTGATGGTACACCATTTCTATGGTAATGTTCTTGAATGAAATCTCTTTTTATTTTGAGTGATCCTTTTGAAAATGTCTATTACCAAGATTTTTCTTCCCCAAGGATCCAGTTAAGTTTTTTTTAGATTTCTCAATTGTCAACAAGTCACTGAATATCTTACCTACCTACTTGTTTAACAGACGACATTGGTCTCACAAGTACTTCGTTCAGTATCAGTCTTATATCAAGTATCGAAATAATGAATTGAAGCGAAAGCTAACCGTTATAGCTTTAATTAAAAAGATGCCTTTCAATACTTCTTAACAAGTACTTGATCGTTATTTAATGGGAAGCTACACAAGCACTTTGAAGTCTCTCTTGACTTTAAAGGAAGAGATTCGTGCACAGAATCACTCACTTTATGTCTTAACAAGACATCACAGATTTCCATAAAAAGTTTGCTTTATTTCTTTATCCTTCACACTCTATGCACAAAAATCTTTGATTTTCCAAAATCTGGTTCTATTATCGATGACCTAATTGTTACAGCTTCATTTCTAAAAGTATTCCATTGATCGATAAAGTTAAAGGTGATGACGCTTCATGTAAAATATGTGGGGTGACGTTTGGAATAAAGTTCAGGCTGAGTCAGCAGTTATCCAATCGTTTTGACGATTTGAAAAAGGCACTTTTTATGGAAAGGCACGTAACACTGAAACATACGTTCTCTCTCCTGTGTCATCATTGGGGTTGCCAACTGTTCACTCCGTCACATCAATAACGGTTTCTAATAAATCCTATATTTCATCCGGATATTTCTCTTCCCTACTTGTATGTATAAAAGGATTTTGCACGCTACTCTTTACTCTTTTATCACTTACAAATTCTCTCAAAGAAAAAGGGCGATTTCTCTCACTGTTCATCTTCTTCTTCTCAAGATTTATCAATGGCAGAATCATCTTCTGTTCAAGATACATCTGCTCACTCCAACCTTCTCACCATCAAGCCTCAACAAAACCTCCTCATTGATCTCACATCCTTCCTCTATGAACCCCTACATGTTGTACGTCGTCGAATGTCTCAAGTACTCACCTCTTGTCGCTGCTCTTACAAAGGTCGAAGTTGTTCCCATGACCTGCCTCTCTCACATCTATTCAACTGCTTACTATAACAAGGTTGCTGAGAGGATTCACTTTGCAATTCACAACGAAAAGACCTCCATCTCCAAGAATCGCTTCTGTGCCCTAATTGGTCTTGCTCATGAACCCACTCTGGTAAACCCCGACTCGATTACTACTGGTCAACTGTTTACTATGTTCTCCCAAATGGGGTACACAGAAACCCTATCCACAGTTACCAAATTCAAGAAGTCTTGCCTTCCTCCACAATGGAACGACGTCTTCACTCTTCTTTTCAAAGGTCTATCAGAGCGTAGTGCCGGCTCAGACGGAGCAAGAAAGTCAATTATGATTGTGCTTTATGGGTTGTATCATGGGGTTATTTTGGACTATGGGGCAGTCATATGGCAACAACTGGTTCAAAGTTTGTATTCTTCATCTCGACATTCAAAGATTTCATGTGGTCGATATTGGTCCATTATTACAAAGTGGGCGATGGATCGTCTCCACGTTCCAATCATGGCAAACTCTCTTCTTTCCTCTATCACAACCTTTCACACCACGAAGATCATTGTAATAGATCCTTCCAAGTATTCCTTCATTGGATCGATCCCCGCAGCTATGTATGCTTGCGTGTCTAACGTAAGCAACGTTATACAAGAATACAAGAAGCTTCCTTCTTCGGGCCGAAGGGAACTCACTCCTGCCATGATTTGCTCTATCGAGGAAGCAGACAAACCTGCGAAAGAGGGGCAAGAAATCAGAAACACAAAAGTAGGTGAGGGTCACTAAACCAACCAAGGGATATAAAGGGGGTCAGGTCTCCAAAACTCAAACACCTAGGAAGGGAAAGTCAGAAAAAGCAGCCCCAGCTCAACCTAAGCTAAAGAAAGCCAAGAAACCAACTCGACGACTAATTCTTCAATCTTCAAGTGATTCTGACTCAGAGTACGTGCCACCTACTAAACCCACACCTATTCCAAGTGAATCTGATAGTGAAAGCTCAAAGGATGAGGTTTCGACGCGTGGTGATACACCGCCTCGCTCGCCTACACCAGAGGTATCTGTTTGGTCCAAAGTCCCATCTCCTCCACCAGTTTATGTTCCTGTTTTTATCCCTCCTATTTTTCCCATCACTACATCTCAACCATCCACTATTATTCCCATTTCTGGTCCAATCTTTACTGAAACTACTACTACCAACACTATTGGAGTTCGTACCAACGTATCTGATACGGAGGCTCGTTCTGCAGCACACACCCCTCCAGTCACAACCAAACCTCCTGTAACTACTAAACCCCTATCTCCAACCCAATCTACCGAAACCAACGTAGTTCTTGGAGGTGAGGACTTGGAGTTTGATTCCCATTACTTCAGTCCCTACCGCGTCCAAAGTGATGAGGACAAAGATGCTCCAGTAACCAAGCGCCATCTCAAGGCTGTTACGGAAAAGATTGATCAGCTGCTTTCCTCCTCCTCTACTAGTGCTTATTCTAAAGCTGCTCTTAAAGCTCTGTTCTCTTCGGTTGTTAAAGAGCATGATGCTTCTCTATCTGCTGCAGCAAAGGCTATAGAAGCGTCTACTTCTCAATGCCAGAAGGCCTCGTCTGCTGTGGAGGCTTCGACGAAGGAATGCAAAGAAGCGACCACAAATGTCGATAAACTAATTTCTGAGGCTCAACTATTCCTTGATTCAGTGTAGGTTGCTGCTCAAAAGAACTTTCAGACAGTGAATGCTTCGGTTGATAATCTTCAGCGTTCTCTTCAAGTTGAAATGACTAATCTTGCAGCCGCTCGTCAGGCCATTGAAGCTGCCAATGCTACTCTTCATGCTGATGTCAGTGATCGTCTGACTCAACTGGAAGCAGATTTGGCTGTATAAAATCGAATAATGGATGAGTTAGACAAGCGCACATCTCAGCTGAAAATGCAAAACCTCAAGCGTCGCACAGCAACAAACGAGTTTAATGATTTAAACTCTGAAAGGGAGGTAATTCGAAGCTCTGTAGGTGACGTTCATTCCATTCTACTTCATCTTCTTGACGCACGTGATCCCATTCTGACTATATCCATCAGACGCCATTTGCCTGTCAAACTTAGACCTGCATTGGATATCCTTAGTCGGATTGAGGGTGTTTCGGTGACTAATGTTCAGCTGAAACAAGGGGGAGAAAAGGCAAAAACTCAACCTCATCTCGAACCTAAGTCAACAGCTGAACCGAAGGATAATGAAGCTTTGGTCAGCTAAAGGGATAGTAGGAAAATGAAAATTGGTAAAGACAATACAGATAATGATGATGATGACTTTGAAGATACTTTGGGTGAAAATCCCTCTAAGTCTTTTCAGAAATCAAAACTTTCTGAAAAGGGTTTGCAGAAAAGATCAAGAAGGAAACGGCTGAGCTGGAGAAGAAGCAAAAAGAAAAAGGAGCTCTTCGAGAAAAACAAGTCCATTTTTCCAGAGTAGACCATTGATTCGCTTCAAAGAGATGCTATAGATGAACCGAGTACTCATTGGCTCGAACCTGTCATGTCGTTCGGCCTCGAAAACTCGAAAGATGCACAGTTTGACATGCCAATCACTCGAAAGGCATTTATCTTTCATTGCTTCAACTCAACTGCTGTCATCCCTTCTCCGGACCCGAAGGTGGATCCGGATCTGTTAGAGTTTTATCCAGAGTTCGCTCAGCCACAATACTTGACCTGGAGCTCACAGAAGATTAAAAATCTCAAGGTACTTAAGCCTTATTCATCCGGGAAGTTCATCAATGTCAAATTTAAAGTGACTCGAGCCTCTGAAGGCTCGGTTCAAAATTTCTCCCTGGCTGATCTGCCGAACCTCAACCCTCACGACTGGATACTCCTCAACAACATTTTGCTGTCGAATCCTCAGGAGTATCAGCCAATTATAGAACATATCAAGTGAATGCTTGTTTGCTACATTCATGAAGTAGCAAAGATGGATCACGAAATCGCCTCGGCTGTTCACAAGCAGAACATGATCAAACCAGTGGGAAGAGCTGGTGATATAAACTCAATGATCAAAGGGAAAATTGACTCAAAATATCACATTGTGATGTTTCTTAGGGGCGAAGGTCATAAATGCTTTTTCGCTCTTATTTATAAGCACCTGTTCTCAACTGCTTGCTTGGAGCATATTTTAGAGATCATTCAAAGGTGTAATCAGAACTCAGTAGCCGACAAGAAGCTGTTTACCGACATGCTGAGATGGTATATTAAATTTCGGCAGACTCTTCTTGCTATCATTCCTCGGCTGTTCAAAGTTGTGAAGACAATGAAGCCTACTCAACAGAAATAATCTCTCGCCTCTTTTGACGCAAAGGGGGAGCTTTTGGGCTTATAGTGTTGCGTCATGGGCTCGGCCCTTAGCCCAGTTTTGGTAGCCGGTTGGGTCCTGTCCAACTCTGTATTATTTTACTCTAGGGTTTAGTATTTAAGGTGCATGCATGCATCATTAGTTAAAAAAATGCTTTTATTATTTTTCTCATCGGTATTGTAAACCCTAGCTCGCCTCTATAGTGGAAGTTCTTCATCGAGCTCTGCTGAAGCGTGACTATATTTGAATCATAAGCTTTAAATTGATTCCATATGGTGTTCATAATCGTATTGTGTTTGAATTGTTTGTTCTTTATTAATATATGTGTGAAAGATCTAAACAATTTGAGATTTATTCTCATCAACCCTGCGTTCTTCGACCAGAGCCATCCCATCGTCCATCAGGTCCGAAATATATAAGTGATGACCTCACAGGGGACGCCTTGCGTTTGTGGTGCTTCCCAGCACTATAAAAGGGAGGCTAGGGTTCTGGGTTTGGTTGCTTCTCTCTCAACTCTTTCACCATCGAAAACCTCTTTAGCCCCTCTAAGCTACTTCGATGCCCCGATATCACCACTAGCATACAACGCAAGTCCCGACGCCCCCCAGATTTTCGAGAAATCGACTTTCTCCAGTCGAAGTGTTGCCCGAGTTTAGTTTTGTTTTCATCAAACCGCCACTTCTACCAAGTGACTTCATACCCCTATATTTTCACGTTTTTAATATATTTTAGGGGGAGAAATACAAGTGAAACGCAAAAAAACTTATGTTAAAATGCAAATCATTACGTACAGTTTCAAATGCTTTATCTGCATTTTGTGTATAAATGTTAAGTACGTAAAATAACGTTATTACAAAATGTTATACTTTACATGAAAAGTTGGTAGCACATTAAGGTTTGTAATTCAAATGAAACACACTTTTGTAAAACAATAATAGGTATAGTTTGTGAGATATTCATGATATTTTACACTCTATGAACACTATAGAAATGAAACACTTACATTTACAAGAAAAATGGACTTTTCATATGTATATCTATTTGATACAATCTTTTGCGAGACATTTAAATTCACGTACTTTCAAGCACGCATTTCAAGTCCTGTGTTATAAACCATAATCTCCTATAGGAAGAGTGTGATACTTGTTTATAGATCTATACGGGATTGACAATCCCGCACCTAAACTGTTAGCTATAGTTGGACCTGTAGGTCTGGGGTGACAAACGTCATATCATTCCAACGCCTGAAGAATGTTGTGACAGGCAGTCTGGGTGAATAGTACAGTTATAAAACTCATATGAAGTATTAAAACATTTGATTTACGAGGCTATCAAATGCCTTGGTGATTATATTTACATATATAAATCTACTTACACTATTTTCAGTATAGAAAATACTTATGCATTCCGGTTTTTAGAACTTATAAACTACTGTTCATTTATGGAAGATATTGGATTTTCTAGAAACAAACTCAGTTACCTTATACAAAAAGGCATATAATTCTTATACAAAAACACTTATGAACTCACCAACTTAATTGTTGACACTTTTTCAAAACTACTTGTATTTCTCATAGATTCAGTAATACAGGTAAACCACAGCTTTTGGGAAGGAACGCTAAGGCGTCAAATTTCAAACTTATTATATCATCATACTATAATTTATTTTGAAACATGTACTACAATCAACTATGTAACATTTTAAATTATATTTATGATGGTTGTGTTTGCTTTCTTTACTATTTACTCAACTATTATGATACTACATGAATTCATCCGCCCTCGAATGATTTCGCCGTTCTGGTTTGGGAGTGTAACACAATGTATGCAATTATCTTCTGATTTATTGGAGCAATTTTGGTCGGAAGTAGTTAATATTGCTTGGTATCTGGTGAATAGATCTCAATCAATTGCAATTCCTTGTATGACTCCTCAAGAGGTGTCGTCTAGGAAACCCTCTTATAACACTAGTTTATAAATGTTTGGATGCTCTACTTATTCTCATGTGAATGATGGTAAACTGGAGCACAGGGAAATGAAGTGCATATTTCTAGGATATGTATGTGGAGGGAAAGGTCATCTTCTGTGGTGTATAAAAGAACAAACTCCAAAATTAATTATTAGTAGAGGTATGTACTTTCAATCTGCTATGTGTAACCAGAGAGGAGTTGGTACAAGTGTTGAGGGGAATGCTCTGGTTGCTATCCAGAAGGTGGTGTTTGAAATAGAAACCCCACGTATTTTTGGGATAAATGGGGAACAACAAGGTGGCATGGATCATCATAGACCTGAGGAATCCATTGAACAACCCAGGGAACAAGTTTATGGTGATGTAGATGATAGGACAGTTAACTTGAAGAATCTTTTGGTGAATGAGTTTGTGATGAACGATTTAGGAGCTAAAAGGAAGATAACAAGGATGAAGATTCGCAGTTATAGAAGAGTATGATGGTTATACATTTTTCATTACTTTGAGATAGTCTTACGGTCGTTCTATTGTGATAAGTCCAAACTTGTTGGTACTTGTTTGGCAGTTCGAGGAAATCGAGGAAAAGCTCATTGGGAAGTGGACAAGTGGATCTTGCGACACTTGAAGGGTACACTTGATGTTTGTCTAGTGTGTGGTGCTAAAGCACAATATATGGACTTAGTTAGGTTGATAGACTTGGACCATGAAAGTGATCTGGAGATAAGAACATCACTAGTGGTTGGTCTTGTTCAGAGTCCTATTTTGAAGGTGTAGAAACCTATCATGATATATGATAGGTTACACATTCAAAAGTCTGGTGCCAAGGAGAATTCGGAAGATATGGTGACAAGACGTTGCCTAGAGAGAAGTTCAAGCTTTTCTTGGACTTGGTTGATGTTCGTATGAGGTAGGTCCCTTCAAGGAGGAATGGCAGGAAGGGAGAGGAAGTTCTAGTTCGAGGTGGAGTTCAGAGGATGCTCAAATCAAGGTGGATATTGTTAAATGTGATTCGAACATTTGGGTCATGTTCATGGAGCATTTATATCATGTTCATGGAGCATTTAGAACACAAGGAACTCAATGGAGCATTTGGGGTTCATGGATCATGTGACAAAGGAACAAATCATCTGAGAAAGGAATGGATCATCTGACAAAGGAACGGATCGTCCAAAAGGGGGCTTGGAGTACATGGAAGAGGTTTGGAGCACTTAGGAGTGATATGGAACAACAATGGAACCTTTTTGTGCTATATGTTGAAGGGATGAGCCATGAAGGATGTTCTTGCACCAAGGGAATTCCTTCTTGCACTAGTATGCTCCCTCTTGCGCCATGAGGATCCCTCTTGCGGCATGGGGTACTCCTGATGAGCCATGGAGTATGCTTTTGCGCCATGCATGGCCTTGTTGTGCCATGTACGTTCCTGTTGCGCCAAGGTGGTGGTGTTACTCCAATCTTGATGTTCTTTAGCCACTCTTGAAGTCTGTAGCCCTATCCATACACTTTTTATGCCATCATGGTGTAAGTTGGACTATCTTGGTCCTTCATAAGCTAGGTATGCTATGATGTCCAATATGATGCTCAAGATCATTCAAGGATGTTCAAAAGTTGGTATCTATCAAGGATTACACCA
Source organism: Lactuca sativa (assembly GCF_002870075.4). Taxonomy (NCBI): domain Eukaryota; kingdom Viridiplantae; phylum Streptophyta; class Magnoliopsida; order Asterales; family Asteraceae; genus Lactuca; species Lactuca sativa. The sequence continues at coordinate 334,629,417 of NC_056626.2, read as the reverse complement.
TGTTGTGCCACCATGATGGATGTTGGTGTTGGATTAATGTCTAAGTCCATAACTATTTTGGTATGTACTTGACCCGATGGTGCATGGTCCTTTTGGGTTGCCTTCACCAAAGCAACTTGATAGGATGAATTATGGAGAGAAAGGATTAAATCTGATTTATTAACATATTATGGGAATAATATATTAAAGGAGAAATCATATTGTTTAATTAATATTAGTCAAGAATTAATAAGAATTAAGTTTGTGACTAAAAGAGATTAATTAAACTTAAGGGACTGGAATTGTAATTATGGGATAATTGCAATTGAGCTATGGATTACCTTATATTATAAGGTTGGACGAATTCTATAGGGAAACCCATTAGAAATCGTCCAAGGCCTTTAAGGAAAGGAGTCCATGGGTTGCTTAGGGCTTAAGCATCCAAATTAGGGTTTCCTTGTTAGATAACCCTAATAGCCTCACTATAGAACCCTTATGCTCCAAAAACGTGGTGAACTTGTTCTCTAGGGTTTCCACACGTTTTTTGAGAGCCTCCTTCTCTTCTCTTCTTCATCCTCTTGCTCTTGGTGTTTGTGAACCATTAGAGGAGTGACATTTGTGACTCTAAGCTTTCTAAAGTCATTACAAGGAGGATTTTTGAGATTGTTACTGCTACATAACAATTAAGGCATGATCTAAACCCTAATTTATATGTTATATTGATTATCATATACTAGATCTAGAGTTTATAGTCTTGGATGACTTGCATGTACAATAGAGAAACCTAGATCCAAGCATTAGGGTTTGTATGAGCACATAGGATGTTCTTATGACCAAAACCCATCAGTGGTATCAGAGCCTTGATTTGTTTCTATTGTATTGTGGCCTTGTTAATTTGTTCATGCTTAAAAATTCGATTTTTGTGAGCCTGCCTGATGGACTCGGCGAGTCCCATTGTGGACTCGGCGAGTAGGCCCCTACTCGACGAGTCCATATGGGTACTCGGCGAGTTCAAGCGTCAGAAAGAGGGAATTTCGGGATTTCTTGCTGTTTTTCTCATGGATAATTGCCTTATCTGTTTTAGATCATTAAAATCCGATTTTATTCATATTCTTTAGTATATCCTTCATTAAACAAAAGATAATTACCAATTGATTAGATAATAACTTCCTTATATGATAAAGATTGGATTATTTGTATTAATTGGGTAACTTATTTTGCAAGAAATTGAAATTAGGTCAAATATAGATAATGAAAAAATTAATTGTTTAATTTATATTATTTGTTATGTGATCCTTGTGTTATGAAAATTTTCATTTTTCCCCTTTAGGTTTTATAGTTTAAATTTAAACTCAAAAGTTTTGTTTTGAAATTTAAATGGTTGAAACCCTAATGTTTTGAAAAGGTTTCAAAACTTGCCCTCAAGTTTTGGAATTTAAATTTTGATTAAAAGTTTAATTTTGATATATATTTAAATTCTAAACCTAATGTTTTGAAATTTTTCAAAACTTGCCCTCAAGTTTTGGAGTTTAAAAGTGGATTAAAAGGTTTAAGTAGGAATGTTAAATTCTAAAACCCTAGTATTCTTTTGAAAAGTTCAAATCACACCCTTATGGTCTTATTAATTAATTAAGGTGTATAATTAAAAGAGGTTTAATAAATCCATAAAAGTTTTGGTTTACATTTAATTGAATTAAAAGTATAATTGTTAAATTTGACAACCTAGTATTTTAAAAGTGTAAAATACACCCTATACTATATATAACATTAAAATTCTAACATTATATATGTATGAGTAAAAGTCAGTCTTACCGTTAGTTGGCCTCATTCACGAAGCTGGTCTATAAGGGGTGTTTAAGGAAATTGTCTATAAAATGACGATTGAATGGGTATCCACCCTTACCCACCGCACTCTTGACTAGTGGAGGGTCGTTAGCCGAACGGGTAGGATAGGACAAAACCTTCCATTATAAGTATAATGAAGTACAAAAGTAACTAAATGTTTTACAAATTCCCAATCTTAGTTACTTAGGCAAAAGTGAATTGATGCAATTCCATGAAATTACACTTTGTGCCCTTGCAAAGACGTTAGTGGAGCGTGTGTGGTTTACCAGCACACTAAATGGTTCTAAGGAAAGGTAGCAAAGGGTGACTCAATGTTTGTCATAGTTCGGTGGAGTGTGTGTGGTTTACCGGCACATCGAATAGGTGACTGTAACATGTGAGGGCACCATGTAAGTTTGAATGGTTATTCACACCCGCTTTGTGATCCTCGACATCCCAGTCACAAACTAGGGGCATATCGAGATTTAAACATGCCATTGAAATGTTCAATCAATCTCAAAGGATCTAGGACTTTTCATAGATTTAAAACTTAATTTTCTTTTTCGTTTTTAATGGTGGGAATTAGTGAATCGTCATTCACTTACCTTCAAATATTTTGCAACTAGATTACGACATCCCTTTTCTAGGTTGTAGCGTATTGTGTTGGGTCCTAGCCTTAGTATCTCATTTGGGTGATTTACTAAGGACTCAATCAATCAACTAACTTGAATTTGTTTTCTCCCGTTTTGTAGATGTCAAAGTATGACAACTATGTTATTCCCAAATCCCGTGGAACAAGCTTTCCACATGAAGATGTTATTCCACGAGTCGATCGGGGAACAAGAGATCATGCTTCACTTCCTCCACCTCCTCCAATTATTCTCCCTAACCCTAAAGTTCGAAGGCTTGAAAAGTTCAAGCTCACTCAAGCCCTTTTGGCAAGTAAACATAAAGAAGGAAAGCCGGTGTGTGCACACTTCCTAGGGATCAAGTCACACATTGATAGGTTAAGAATGTTGGGATCCGTTGTCTGTGAGGAGATGGCTGTTGATTGGGTTCTTCAGTCACTTCCTAACTCGTATAGTGAATTCGTAAGAGAGTACTATATGATGAACTGCGACGTGACCCTTATAGATCTCACCTATATGCTTATTGCTGCTGAATCTGCCTTCAAGACCTCTATGAATATAGACAATGGCAACGAAAGACATGCTATGATCGAAAATATTGGTCATAAGAGAAAGGCAATGTCTGAAGTAGTTCCATGTCCTGTTCCAAAAGAGTCAATTTGCTTTTATTGCCAAGAGAAGGGGCATTGGAGATGAAGCTGCCCTATTTACCTAAGAGATCTAAGAGATGGGAGAGTTAAAACGTATAGCTCTGCTTTAGGTAAAATCCATTGACTAAATCTTTTAAGCTCCTATTCTAGATTCTTAATACATAATGTGATAAGATTACAATTGATGTTTTGTAGGATCAAAGAAAAGAGAGGAAGCTTAAGGGAAGAAGTGAGCATAATCTAACCATGAAGGAATGGATTTCAATCAGATTACTTGAAGATTAGATTCTCGAGCTGCTACTTAGAGTTAGAATTAGATTGCTAAGAAAGATATATTAGCATAGTTTTTCAATGAATTGCATTGTAAGGACAAATTTTTCCGCAATAAAATAAATTTTGATTTTATATTATTTATTTATCCTTGCAATGGTGTATATGAAAAATTGATGTTTGAATGTTTCTATTATTAGCAATAATGGATTTGATTCTTAATTATATCATTTGTGGAAATGTCTAGAATTTACCAAATAGGGAGAGTTTCTCATCACCCAAGTTTCAATTGGACAGAAACTTGGAATCATGCAACTTGGTTGCACGATGAATGAGAAATTTCATATTTGGAAATTAGACTAATTCATTGACAAAGTGTCAAGTGAAGGACTAGGAGATCGAGTACACAAAGTTGTGTGTTGATCAAATCCACCACAAGAATAACAAAGATATTCGTCATGATTTACTAAAGGTTTAGTAAATATGATTATACTTATAAGATTAAGTGTAATTCTGAATTGACTGAAAAGGTTTAAATCAATAGCAGAACGAATAAGAAGAATCAAGTAGGCAGAAAGATAAAAGTTTCTTCATTCTAAGAAGAAGGGAGAGTACCTTTTGTGCTTTATGATAGGTCTTAATGATTAAGAACCATATCTCAATTGATCCTCTAAGTGAGTCTTAGTACAATTGTATGTCTAAGAAGAGGAATCAAGAATTGAAGAAATGGTTAAATCAAGAAGTCAATCATACTTCATTCCAAAACAAGTCTTAGAGTTAAGATTGTGAAATTGAGTGATAAGTATTAAGAAGGTTTATAACATTCATCAAATGTGGAAAGTTGTGATGTCTTGGAGAAGACAAAGACCAACTAGGACCAATTTATGAAGTGTTTTGATAAAAACTACACTAACTGTTGAATATTTGTTTGTCAAGAAATGTTTATGGACAAGAGAATCTTATATGTCAAGGAGCCAGTAGGAGTCTTAATGGTCTTGAAAGGTTTCAAGAACAAATCAAAATAGACCTTATCGATCATCATTAGCACACAAGTTGAGGTTTACAACCTATCGTGTTGACACTATATTGTTTCTGTGTCGTTCCAATTGAGTTAATTATGCACGTGAGCCCTATGAGTTCTCATTAGATTGCATAAAAGGCAAGGACCTTGATCAATGGAAAGGACATTGATAGGAAAGGGTGAGCTGCTTAACTACTTGGAAGACATGGTGGGCAGCTGTGTTACCATAATGCAAGAAATCAAGATTAAGATAGTTCGGTCCATATGAGTTTGAATTTGTCATAAACTTTGGTTTTAACAAATTCACATGGATAGGAACACATACACCATTAAAATCTAAGTGTCATAAGATTCCCTCCTTCATGAAAGTGACTGTGAGGAAATGCTTTCACTAAGAGTGATTTTAAAAAAGATAGTGATTGTAAAATTGTATTCTCGAATTCGATTATGGTTATGGTATCCCTTTCCATGATTCGAATTATGAGATTTGGCAATTGGTCTGATTCGTTTAGACACACATATGAACTATCTAAGGCAAAGGTGTACAAGTTTAAGAAGCTTTGATAAAAGATTATCAAAGCATTAGGTATTAGAAACATGAACTTAAGAAATTCAATAAGTATTGTTTTTCTGGAAGTTAAGCTGGTTCCTGAATACATGTCAAAGCTAGTGGGAGCATAAGTGTTATGTTTATAATAATCATCATGATAGTGGGAGCATAAATGTTATGATCGTATGATTATTATGGAAAGTATTGCAAGTTGGCAATATTAATTATAGAAAACAAGAGTTATACTTTGCAAAGTCGCAAGAGTTGAAAAGTTGTTTTGCTATAATTAAGGGAGAGAATATTATGCTTCATTTCAAATTTAAAGGTTTAGGTTGTGAAATGTTAATAAATTTAGTCAAGGAAACATAGTGTGTTCTCAAATTTCTATTATGATTATGGCTTTCCTCTTCATAGTTCGAATTTTGAGAACATAGCACATAAAATATTATGGCAGAAGATTGATAAAGTATCAAATCTTTGTGTAAGACATTATGCATCGTGTCCCATACGCTTCGGGTATAGGATCTATTGCAAATGCTATAATATTTGACCATTCTAAAATTTTCCAAATGTATAGCGCATTTAGAGGGAAAAAGGACAAGAATCGGTTTTGACTAAGATAATTAAACAACTATCAAAGGACAATCCAAAGTTCGCCTAGGATTGGTCGCGTGTGAGTAGTTGGAAGTATAGTATTGGATGGACCATATCGACATTATTATGAATAGATAAGATTGTATTGAGAAAGAGTTGTCATATGGTAAGTATGGAAAGGTTTCCATATTAGGAGTTGGATATTGAGAATTAATTTCTAGATTAGAACTTTTATGCAAAAGTATGTTCAAAGGAATGTACTTTGAGTGAGAGACATCATATCTAAGGAATTGTATTGTAACAATCTTGGATAGAGGACTTTGTAATATCATTGGCAATAGTCATTGTGACTTTTGTGCTATGACATTACGAAAGGATCATTGAATAAAATGTTAGAATTTAGCATATTTCATAAGTGGCAAGAATTTGATATTATTTCACTTATGGAAAAGGATTAGGAGTTGTGAAATGAATATGATTGGAAATGTGTTCATTTGATCTATTTCACAAAGTAAGAACCATAGGTAAACATTGTGTGCATGCTAGGAGCATGGGACAAGTGTAGTAATAATTCAAGTAAGAAGTTGATTACCCGAAACAACAAATAATGAGTAATCGATATGGTGATAAATAAAAGGTGTTTTATTTATGATCAAAGGTTTGAGGCCATATGGGATTGGTATTATCCTTGTGTTTCACTTTGCAGGTTTTGACTTCCTGAATAATTTAATTGGTTGAGAAAAGTCAAATTATTCGAACATGCCACAATCGTTCATATCTTGGAAGTATGTATGAATAAAGACTGTCGTGAATTGGTGTGTGGATTGTCTAAAGAGTATTAGACATAAGCAAATGTTTGCTGCAACGTTCATGAGTGCTTACGAATATGATTTGAGCATTGGATTAAACCCACGCTCACTTGGATCACTCCATGAATTGTATCACGAGTGATTGGTGAGACGATAACATCTTATATTCTTGAAACCGAGATATGTGAGTTGTATCTTGCAAATCGGTTGCACATTGATAATATGTAAACGCACCAATAACTTGGTGTTTTAAAACATATTGTTGTGTGTGATTCGGTGAGTGAGTGCAAGCGAGCATTGAATCAAAGTTTATCCGTTCCTTTTATCCAAAGTAGGATAAAAGCGATATCTTTGCGCCCTTCGATGATTTAGTGATGACAAACGTAAATGCTCAGTCGGGCTAGGGCTAATTTGATTTGTTCAATTAGTCAGTCGTCATAAATCGGAAGTCGAGAAATAGTACAGAGAGGATGATTAAAAATCATGTCTTATGATATCTAGAATGGAGGAATATATGATCCCTTATCTAATGGACACGTGTATCTAATAGAATCAGAGTTGACAGCGGCTTTGGAAAGCTACGATTGCAGATCAGGATCTGAAGTCATACGCAGAATAGTTATTAGACTTATCCAAGTGGGAGACTGTTGGATTAGTGTCTAAGTCCATAACTATTTTGGTATGTACTTGACCCGATGGTGCATGGTCCTTTTGGGTTGCCTTCACCACAGCAACTTGATAGGATGAATTATGGAGAGAAAGGATTAAATATGATTTATTAATATATTATGGGAATAATATATTAAAGGAGAAATCATATTGTTTAATTAATATTAGTCAAGAATTAATAATAATTAAGTTTGTGACTAAAAGAGATTAATTAAACTTAAGGGACTGGAATTGTAATTATAGGATAATTGCAATTGAGATATGGATTGCCTTATATTATAAGGTTGGACGAATTCAATGGGGAAACCCATTAGAAATCGTCAAAGGCCTTTATGGAAAGGAGTCCATGGGTTGCTTAGGGCTTAAGCATCCAAATTAGGGTTTCCTTGTTAGATAACCCTAATAGCCTCACTATATATAGAACCCTTATGCTCCAAAAACGTGGTGAACTTGTTCTCTAGGGTTTCCACATGTTTTTTGAGAGACTCCTTCTCTTCTCTTCTTCATCCTCTTGCTCTTGGTGTTTGTGAACCATTAGAGGAGTGACATTTGTGACTCTAAGCTTTCTAAAGTCATTACAAGGAGGATTTGAGATTGTTATTGCTACATAACAATTAAGGTATGATCTAAACCCTAATTTATATGTTATTTTGATTATCATATACTAGATCTAGGGTTTATAGTCTTGGATGACTTGAATGTACAATAGAGAAATCTAGGGTTCTTATGACCAAAATCCATCAGTTGGGCCATTAGTGTTCAGGATGCGCCACTTGTACATCATGATGCTCCACTATGGCACAAGGTGGTCCATCATGTGACGTACTAACACTAATGATTTGTATGACACGGAAGAATGTTCCAGAAGATGTTGCATAGCAGAATATGATTTGTTGTCACCATTCATTGGCCCAAGGGCCAATGGGCTTGGACGATTAGGGTTTTAGGTTTTATCCCTCGAGTAAAAATAGGGATGCATGCATATTCGTTTGAAGTGGCTTATGTCTTGTAGCTGGTATCCTTAGTGAGTGGGACGAATCTCTAGTGAATTGTAATTGTAACCTCTATTAGAGGACTCTGAAATGTACGAATACTCCCCTCCTGCCCATTGACGTAGGTCACCTCGACTGAACCACATAAATCTTGTGTCTTTGTGTGCTTATTGCTTTGCTTGTTATGCGCATTACTTCCTAACAAGGGCATCAGAACTTGGCAAGTATCATCAGATTTGTTCTGAGTCTTGACAAGTATCGCCTGTCTTCCATAACATGGAGCAATGTTTTCATCAAGGTTGTAAAAATCGCTCAATGTTAGCTAGTCGGTGGACTGGGGTTAAGGGATTAATCGGCTAGGCGGAGATTAATCGGGGAATTAATCGGTGACCATTAATTGCTAATTTGTTGAATTTTAAAAAACAAAATATGACTAATATCTTATAAAAATTCATAAATACCACTAATATAATAACAAAATAGGTTAATATGATTATTACAACATTAATCATATCTCAAATAGTTTCTATTGAGATATAACTTCTTCAAATGTTAAAATTTTATTGGGTTCTACTTCTACACTTATTATGTATGCAGGGATTAATCACTAGGCGTCTTCTAATCGGTCGATTAGCACCTAGGGATTAATCGGGACCTAGTCGGGATTGATCCTTGAAGCTTGGAAATTGACGATCTCAAATTTTATCTACCTCCTAGACCTTTGTAAGTTATAAAGTTCTAAACTTTACTGAATTTCATCTTTAGATCTAAGTGTATTTGGTGTTCTGGTCTATTTTTAACAAGTAATGAGTGAGATTTGGGAATAGAATTTGCGACTGTATTACTCCAAGGTCCCAACAACATTGTATGTTCCAGATCTGGACTCCAACACCTTTTGATCTATTTAGAATGTTTTATTGGATCTCTTGGACTAGGAAAGTTGTGATCTTTGTCCTTCCCTTGTACCCACGCAACTTATCCTGGTGCTTTATGCCATTTTTACGTATTAATGTTTATATCTTCAATGTTCATGACATTATTATAGATAAAGTTGGAAGCTTTATCCATCTATACATTATGTTGATTCAGATCTGAATGTTGGAGACTTGGACTTAATCGATTAAGCTGAGAAAGATGCCTTCTTGGTTCCCTTGGGACTTAAAGACTAGATGTTGGTTGTTCAGAACATCCTAATGGACAAAGTTTTAAACTTTATCAATTACGAAGCTATTTAGGAACTAGATCTGAGGTGATGGGCCTTGAGATTAAGCACTTAATGAAGATTTTTGTGCTTTGACCAGAAGTCATGACATGGCATAGGATTTGTCATGACGTGAAGATGTCTAGAATCATTATCATTTTGTTGTTTTCTCACGACGTGACCAATGAATGGTTATGATATGACTTTGACCGTTGACCTTTTGACCAGTTTGACCATTGGTCAAACATGGGTATAATTGAATACTTATCTAAGGATTGGTCCCAACTTGGATTTAGGAAGCTTGGATTGACAGTGTTGTTGATGAGGTAGTTGTTGACCTTCTATTTAGCTCTTTAGGTGAGTCTTTTTCACTGTACTTGTAGGTTAAAGGCACCAATACCGGCCCACTAGATTATGTATCCTGGTATGTTAGATGATGTTATGGTAGTTATATGATAGATTAGTAGATCAGTATGATACTTGTGTTTACTGGATATGTGATAGATTGGTAGCTCTGTATGATTACCTGTATTTGCTAGCTACCGAATGTTACTGTATATGTCGACATGTTATTGATGGGTTTTGAGCATTCTAACACTCCTAAGTGTACATGCAACCCTAAATACCTTGGATCTATGTTTTCTCTATTATACATGCAATTATGAACTTTCCAAGGTATTACACTATCTAGTATACAATAATTGATACTTGGATAATCAAATGGATAGAATACATAACTTTGTTTGATGTAGCTTTTTCTTCTTGAAGCTTGAGTTCCTAGTGCCCTAAGTGTGACACCTCAAATGGTTCACACAACACCATGAACTCTTGGAATAACCTTGAGAATAAGGATACTTGATTCTCTCTAGTGAAATCGGCTAGCCCTCTTAGTGTACCCACACTAGTGCCAATTTCACCAAACAAGGACCTCTTTATATAATGTGGAGATTAGGGTTAAACCCTAATACCCATGACCTTTCATTTCTTATGATCCATGGGTTAAACACTCCATGGACTATCCATGAAAGCTTACCCCAACTTAAATGAACTTGGCCCATCACACATATATATCTAACAGTCCATATTTAATTAATTCCTTTTGATCACTAAATTAATTATAAATTAATTCTTGATCAATACTAATTAAATAATTTGATTATATATTAATATATTAGAACTTATAATATATTAATATAAAATCACTAGTATCCTTTTTCCTCATCTTGGCTATCCAATTGTCCCTATGCCATGCAACCCAAATGGACCATGTCGGGTTAGGTCAAGTCTTACCAAATATAGTTATGGACTTAGACATTAATCCAACAGTTATTACTATTGTTGGGTTAAGGCGGTCGTGCTTTGTGCTGAAGGAGAATATACATGGGTCAATCTGGATAGATTGTAGGACCTGTAAGGCGGTCCTGTCACGCCAAATTCCCGGAGAGTGGTCTAGATAGGCTGTAGGCCTTGCAAGGTGGTCTATTCAAGCCGAATGCATGGAGAGCGGTCTAGATAGGTTGTAAGCCATACGAGGCGGTCCAGTCATGCTGAAGGCTCATGTATGCATGTTGTTATCTATTTGGTTGTGTGTCATACCTTGAGGGAATTCACTATGAGTTGGCTTATAGTTTGATTGTTATGGTTTTAGGTACCTTAGAGGTCAGGGGCAAGGCGAATGCTTGAACGTGCACATCATCCTCATTTTCAATGAGATTATGATTTTGGGATAATATGATTCATGTTATGAATTTTGGAAACTATGATTTGTAAACACTTTTGGTTTTTGGATTGGTTTAAAAAATGATAATTTTACCATAATTTTTGGAATGTTACAGTAATTCACAAGACCGTCTAGAATGATCGAGTGTTGATATCTTACTCTGGAAGATAACTAGACATACCATTATAATTTCTGGATCTGGACCCACCATTTCTGGTCATCCAAAAGGAATACGGTTTGTACTCTGGTACTTATTCCGTACCATCCACACCTGAAAGTGTCACATAATAGATTTCTACTCTCTGTTCATATCTTACACAGATTCTCTGAACGAGACTACCCAATATCAAACTTAATTGAAGTATGCATCTATAATTAGACTTATCTTCATAACAAGCAAAACTACTAAGCTCCCATTACCAACTCTGTTCAGACAACACTATCCTAATTTAGTGTGTATAAAGTATTTAGGCATTAACAAACTTTTATTCTTCTTTCTAATAATATTTCAATATTGTTATCATGTGATAATATATATATATATATATATATATATATATATCTGTTTTAACATTATATAGAACCATATCTAGTTCGCATATCATATATCCTCAAATATATTTCTAACACATAAATTAGGAAATAAGCATATGTATCACATATAAACTTACTAATAGATACTTAGTAATTTAAACAATATTTGTATTAAACTCATGTTCATGAAGGGGACTACGCACTCATCTGATAAAAGTGTGTGCTGGCGATTTCATCAGGGCTTCGCTTCATACTTTCAACAGACCTGGATGTATAAATTTAAAGAACTAGTATGCTCAACAGTCATATTAAAATGAAATTTTAAAATAACATATGGTCCTAAGGGTCACACTAACAACAACTTGATACAATTGATTATTTATTTGAACTTGATTTTAACAAATATTCATACACTCTTATAATTAAATCGGAAAAATATTTATTTCATGGAAATAATTATTTTTACAATAATAAGTAACATGTTATTTCATATGGTATGAGTTAACAAGTCATGTACAACTTTTTGGACGAGATAAATTTGTTTGTCTTTTACCTAAAAGTTAGAATTAATATTTTATAAACTTGGTTTTCAAAATATTACACTTTTTATTTCTCTTCCTTAAAAACAAAACCTACTTATTTAGGGGAGGGGGGAGGCAAGGAATATCTTATTCTTTTATTTATTTAGAGGCCTTAAGCCTAAGAAGGCATGTATAATGTAACAACGCAAATTTTCAAACAAATTTTTCATTTTTAAAATATAATTATTTCCATTCAAAACAAGGCATAAATAGTTTAAGTATTCCGTCAAATACAAATATTCGAAATCCCAAGATCATAAAAGCATTCTTCAGTGTGTATCGATCACGCCGGCGCCTTCCCACGGTCCTCGCTAGTACCTGAAACATATACATAACAACTGTAAGCATAAATGCTTAGTGAGTTCCCCAATATACAACTTACGCACATACGCCTTTCCAGGCCCTTGACCTTCCGGTCACCAACACCACGCCTTCCGGCCCATAACATATTGCCTTCCGGCCCACATAGCATACATAGCACATATAACAAATATCTTGCCACTTATAGCATACATATCACATATCGTATCTGACCTTCCGGTCACACAGTCAAACCCTTCCGGGTACAGTATAGTGAGAAGACTCACCTCGTGAATGCTGAAAGTTAGCAAATCCTGAAATCACTTGTGCACAATCCGACGAGCTACGACCTTCCTATAACATCATATATCTCATTAACACATATATCTTCTAAGTGTGACTATCCCTAAGAAGTCAGACTTAGGTCAACTCTGGTCAACGGTCAACGGTCAGTTCGACCGGACTCGGCGAGTACCATGGCGACTCGGCGAGTCTAGACGTCCTCCAACTCTCTGGGATTCCCTATCTACTCGTCGAGTATCCCCCTTGACTCGACGAGATCCACGTGGAAGAATCGCGGGGCCACCCCGACTCCACTCGCCGAGTCTGAAGAACAACTCGGCGAGTCCCAGTGAATCTTCAAGCTACTCGCCGAGTTTGAAGAACAACTCGGCGAGTCCCAGTAAATCTTCAAGCTACTCGCCGAGTCTGAAGAACAACTCGGCGAGTCCATGCCATGCAGACGAGCAACTGCTTCCTGAAATACGTATGGTCCCGAGGTATACAATCATGGGATTTTCTGGACTTCTAAACATCTTATTACTGGGGTATAAACGTCTGGGTAACAACATAATAACCCATCTAATCACTAAATGGGTTTCATAAACCCTAGATTCGTATACACACCAAAATAACAGAAATGGTCCGAGTATTACCTGAAAACGCCCTCTCTGTGTCCCCCAAACCTCAGGACTCGATCCTCCTTGATATTCCTTTGGCCAAACTCTTCTTCTTCTTGCCTAACAAGTTCCTCCAAGTTCCAATAGCTTTCTCTCCTGCTCTAGACGTCCACAACGATTAGGGTTCTTCTCAATCGACCAAAAGACGGGCAATGACGGCCTAAAAGGCGTTATATACGATCCAAAACCAAACGGTTAGGGTTTCTGCTGAACAGCGTCGACTCGCCGAGTCCATATCTGGACTCGCCGAGTCCAATCGCGAACCCGCGACCAAGTCTGCGATCCTACTCGGCGAGTCTAGGCTCCAACTCGCCGAGTCCCCTCTTAAATCACCCGTAAAAACATAATTTAATAATACCTGAGATTCCGGGCTGTTACATATAAGCAATAGCGCCATGAGTGTCTAAAAGTACAAATAATTAATGGATAAAGACTTTACTTTATGCATTAAGTGAGAAGGATTTCATTTTTTTTACATGGGCTTCAAATGAAGAAAATTTGAAGCTCTCTCTCACTCTCTTACTCTCTTGGAAAGCTTGTAGAGTTTACTTCTTGCGCCTTTTGCTCTCTTGAAGGAAATACTTGGGTATTTGCTTTCAAGCTTAAGAGTTTCTACCAAGACTAGCATCTTTTATCATGTTGACTTCTTGTTGGTCTCCTAAAGGTTCCACATCTCTTCATAACTTTCAAGATTCCCAAAAGGATCCAAATAACAACAAAGGTTGTAGTTTTCTTCATCCTTTCTATTGTTGGTGTTTTTATCTTTCCATAACTTGTAAAATGATCCTTTGTGGGTTGTAAATTGTTTATTTTATTCAAAGATCAAGTCTTCCGTTTGCCATGTTTTTTAAGATTATGAAAAAAAATTTGAACTAAAACCCAAAAATTGGTATCAAGAGCCACCTTGCAAGTTTGGTTAGATTTTATGACTTTTGGAAATCATAGTTTTTGGAGAATGTAGATAAGTTGTTTTTGTATAAAAATAAGTTCATACATATTTTTTTTGACAACTTAATTTTATTCTTTGTGACAAAAACTAACATGTATTTTTTGTCCACTTAAAGTTGTCTTAGGAAAAAAAACGTTGTTTTATGTTTATATGTGCGTAAACAAGCCATTCAACATTTTTGTAGTTGTTTGTATGATTTGGTTGAAAATGGTGTGTAATATTCATTTATTCATAAAATATGTAATAAAAGTAGTTTTCTTTGTTTACTTTTTGTAAATAATAGATTAGTTGTAGATATAATTTGTTTTGTACAAAAATGTAACAAGAAATAAAGATGGAGCCATTTTTGAAGATCATTGAAGAAATTGTCGCCAATTTTTACGTTGTCGGCAAAAATGCAACTATTATGAAATCTTTCACCAAAAGTGATGATGTTGGTTGTTACTATTAGGGTTTTGGGTCATAATGCAACCTTTTCAGCAAGCTTTTCAAATAGTGTTACATGTTGTTGAATTTTTTGTTTCAAGAAGTTTCCACATTTTAAAGAACTAGATGTTTTCTCAAGTGGGACCTTCATCAACAACATTACTAGAAGATAATTTGGTCCCTTCGTCCATTTAGGAAGGACCTAACACTTTTGTGTTGGCTCACAACAATGTTATTTAGATCATGGCTTGTTTATGTCAATTGCATGGACTTTGTTTTCAATAACATTTTCACAAACTCAAACTACTTTTTTTGGAAAAAAGTAAGCATCACATGGAGTTTGTTTTCAATTTCCAAAATGATAACATAAGATAATACAAGTTATAACTTTAAAACTAAAACCGGTTTTATTAAATTGTTAATGACGACAAATTTTGATATTGTAAAAATATAATTCTAAAAAGGTGATTTTATAGCCCATTCAAACTCCAAAATATCAATAATAAAATGAACTTTTATTAAGTAATAAATTAGGTTCTATATGGCTCAAACTCAAACATGATATTTGATATTATTGTTCAAATTGAACCGCATCAAAATATAAAAACCGAATTTTATATTTGAACTTTAAATCTAATTTTTTTGAAAATTGATACTATGATTAATTGCATGCATGAAATTGTCATGATATCACATGTTTTCAAATAGAATAATAAAAATTTCAAATCCCTTTTCAAAAGGAAAGTCTTTGTCATCCAACTTTAGAAACATTTACACACCATTTCTATAATGTTTATGAGATAAAGGATACCTAACCATTTGTTTTATCATTTCGCCGACAAAGTAATTTTGCGATTTATATAACCAAGTGATAGTCCGATTATACATGTTTCTCTACTTGGATGACATGATTGGAATCCTCTTATGATAAAGGTTAGCTAATGAAGAGTGTTCCAAGGCATAGATGAGATCAAACATATCAAATTAACATATGAATTGTTAAGGGTCTCATACATCTAGGAATTACAAATTGTGTAATTAATAAAAGTTATTTACCTATTTAAATTTGAGTAAGTGGGATACATGTGTTGAATTAAGTGTCTAAGCCCATAACTATAATTGGTATGTACTAGATTTGATAGTAGCATGGTCCTTTTAGGTTGCCTTCACTCATGCAACTTGATAGGATGACTAGAGGAGAGAGAGTAGAATTTATTATTTGAAATCCTAAATTGGTACTCAAGTGATTTTATTAATTTATTATTTGAAATAATATATTATTTGGAAATCATATTATTAATTAGTGATTAATCAAAAATTAGTCTGGGATTAATTTTGGGATTAAAGGAACTTATTAATAATGGAGGGGCTGTTTTTCAAATCATTGATAGTTGTGAAATTGGGCTTAGGACTCCATGAAATGGACTGGACAAAATTTATAGGCTGGCCCTATAGGATTTCGTCCAAGCGCTTCCTTTAGGAGGTTCATGGGTTGCTTAGTGTTTTGGATGGGAACTACGGTTTCCTTATTCAAGTCTATCTTTAAGATTAAGCAACCTGGCCTTATATAAAGCCTCCCAAACCCTTAGAATTTCGGCCTAAGCATATGCTACCTTTCTTCCTCTTACATTGGGTGTTTGTGAACCATTAGAGGTGCAACATTTGGGGAACTAAGCTTTTAGGAGTCAAGGATCTTTAAGATAATCTTGTTGTTACTACATCACAAGTGAGGTAATCTTCTAACCCTAATTTGTACATGAATTTTGATTTGTATCTTGGTTTGTAGGGTTATTTCTTTTGTATTCAGTTTTCATGTTCAATTAGTGAAAAACTTAGATCCAAATTAATTAGGGTTGCATGATCACATATGATTGTAGATATGCTCATAACCCCTCAAAAGGTCACCAAACGATTTACTTAATTTGTAACATGGATCCTAGATTTTAAATAAATATTTTTTTTGGAAACAAAAGGGTATTATTTTTAAATAATTAAACACAGAATAAAGCTTTGTTAAATTTTTGTACATGGCTCCACCAACTACTTTAACACACCAGATTAGGTTGTAACAATGAAATATGAACTTGCTGAATTTGAGAGGAACAAGGTTTGGAGGTTGGTTCCTAAACCTGAAGATGTTTCGTTAATTGGTCTAAAATGGATATTTTGGAAGAAAACTAAAAAAGAAGGTAATGCTATTTGAAACAAAGCAAACTTAGTCGTAAAAGGTTATTCTCAACAAGAAGGCATTGATTAAGAGGAAACCTTTGCCCCTGTCGCAAGAGTTAAGGTGTTATGAATTTGCCTTGCCAATGCAGCTCACTAGGATTTCCATGTTAATGATGGACGTCAAACGAACAATGGTTTTCATTAACTATAAGTATCATGATCAAAATTATATTTTAGACAAGGAAGTCTATAGGTTGAAACAAGACCCTCGTGCCTGGTATGCAACTCCGACAAATTTATTGAAAATTTCTAAATTTAAACAAGGATCCGTTGACCCTACTTTATTTCGAAAGAAAGTAGGGGATCATTTGATGCTCGTTCAAATTTATGTCTAGACATTATCTTTTGTTCGACTGGTCCTATATTGTCTAACGAATCTGAG
This sequence comes from Lactuca sativa, assembly GCF_002870075.4. Taxonomy (NCBI): domain Eukaryota; kingdom Viridiplantae; phylum Streptophyta; class Magnoliopsida; order Asterales; family Asteraceae; genus Lactuca; species Lactuca sativa. Next base: position 334,612,149 of record NC_056626.2, on the reverse strand, counting down.
GAAATCATAAAAAATCAATTGAAAATGAGTATGATGGGTAAAATCAATAACTTTTTTTGTTTGCATATTCGTCAAAGCAGGGAAGGAATTTTTATCAATCAAAAGAAACATACTCGAAATCTACTTGAATGTTTTGGCATGACGAATAACATGAAATTCAAAGTACCTATGGCATTTGGCATGTGCTTAAGTCCTTTGTTAGATAAGCCTGATGTGGATCTAACGACGTATAGAAGCATGATTGGTTCACATTTGTATTTAACTGCAAGTCGACTTGGTATAATGTTTGTTGTATATAATTGAGCCAGGTACCAATCCAATCCAAGAGAACCCCATATTTTTGCAGTAAATAATATCTTTCGATACCTCAAAGGAACAATTTCATTAGGATTGTGGTATCCTTAGAAGAAAACATTCTTTATCCAGTCATTTTCTGATGCAGATCTTGGTGGATGCCAATTGGATCAAAAGAGCACAACTAGAGGGTGTAAGTTATTGGAAGGAAAAATTGTGAGTTGGCAATCGAAAAAGAAAACTTGTGTTTCGATTTCGACTGCTGAGGCAGAATACATAGTTGATGCAGCATGCACGTCATAAATGATTTGGATTTAAATCTAATTGCGTGATTATGCGATCAACATGACGAAAATACCTCTATATTGTGATTATCAAAGTGCAACCCACGTTTGTCACAATCCCGTCCAACACTTGAAAACAAAACATATTTCTCTTATTTATCATTTTATCAAAATCACGTATAAGATGGGAACAAAGAAGTCCATTTTGTCAAGACAACCGATCAACTTGCTGCCATTTTCTCAAAACCTTTGGATGAAATATCATTCTTAAAGATTTTGCATGGACTAGGAATGATGGACATAAGCTTTGTTCCACATTCTTCTTAAATCTGACTCGAACATTAGTTCTATCTTACTATTCAATTGTTATTGTTACTTTCAACTACTAGGTATTTCTTTTGTGTGTATTAACTAAATTTCGACTGTTTGTATTCTTTTCATAGTTTATTGGTCATGTTCAACATTTGACTGGCTTCACATTCGTCTTCCATATGAATTGTTCAATGTAGGATTCTAATTTGCGTCTGTTGAGAGGCTTTCAAAGCTCAACTTATGTTTGACGACTGCTAGACCATGAGTCTAACGAATCTAGGTAACATTTTTTAGTTCGATTATTATTTTTTTGCTGCATTTTTCAAAAATCAAAAATCCAAAAAGATTTTTTTGTAATTGTGTTTTCAAAATTTAAAAATCTAAAAGATTTTCACATTTTTGTCTTCTCTTTTTCAAAAATCAGAAATACAAAATGATTTTCTTAGTTTTGCTTCTATTTTTTCAAAAATCAAAAATACAAAAGCATTTTCTTAAATTTGTCTTTCTTTGATAAATCCAAAAATACATTAATATTGTTGTTGAAGTCTCATTAAAACAACATGACGCTATTTCACATGCCAAATGAATATATTCATCAAGGTAACATGTATTACTCAAACTTATGTACTAGTTAAGTGTACCTAGAAACATACTGATGCATGTTGTCTTCTAATCCTCAAAGACTCTATGTGTTCGAATCCTTAATGAAATCTTTCAGATGAAGGTTTCTTCCAAATCAGGTTGTATTCACATTAGTCGACGAGCTACCTTACTCTTCTCATGATGAATCAAGAGTTTTCTGATAGGTCCAAAATTTTAGCAGAGGTACAATGACTTCTTTCACCAAATATTTTCACCAAAAATTCTTTCACGGTCACACACTACATTACAAATCCTCGACATCCCTGGTCGAAACCTACCAGAATGTAGATATGTCAAAAATTTGTGATTATGATCCTAAGTCCATCTTCCGTGATGATGGTGAAACTCAACGAACCTAACTATCAAAGAATTGGAGGTGAAGAACATTGTTCTAGATTTTCACAAAACAATTGTTTCCTTGTACCATTTCGATATTCAAAATCTCATTCCATTCAAATTAAGTGATCTTGATAAAATGTTCTAACAGCTAGAAGTTTTTGTCGAAAAAGATCCAATATATTAATTTTTTTTAACGAGATTTATGTCTGGATATCTTTTCTGAACTTTTGTCATTTAAAATCGTCACTAGTCATACTTGTTTTTTACTACACCGGTCATCCAAGTGAATTTGCTCAATCGAATCACACCTTTTTTAAGTTTTGACATTCTACAAAATTTAAGCTGCCTTCGAAACCAAAGGAAAGGAAGCCCTTCGATGCTCATCAATGAGTATTCGATTGTAATTCATGGGATACCACACAATCAATTCTTTATCTCTCTTAATGTCGAATGAAGAGATCTTTGCACATGATCATTTTTCTTTCGTATCAAATGAAATTCAATATCACTATATCCATATTTTGTTTTAATTGCTTCTATCTCATTCTTTGGCACATCAACGCATTGAAAATCATTGAGGTTTAGGGTATTACCAACTCGAAACTTAGATTTTGCAAATTCTGGCATACGATTTCGTCTAAATCCCAAAAGTGAATGAGCCTAACCTCCATACCGAAGGAATGGTTTTACCTTGGTGTTGAATCATATGGTGTACTTGTCTGGGGAATGAAACTAGTGACGTTTCTTATCTAATTGGGATCAACGAAGGATCCGATGGAAGTGACGGTTCAGGATTTCCACAGGAATCAAGGAGAACGTGATGATCACTTTTATGACGTGGCAAATTTTATTGTGTCGGTTAAGTAACAGCCACAATATCTGGCTTATCTTATTGGGTACTGGTTCAAATTCAAAAAAATAGAGGTTATAAAAGGAATATGTTGATTTCCTTATTAAAATTTATGCTCCCTGATCAAACCTCAAAGAACCCTAACCATTCATCGTTTCTAAATTTCTCCAAAATTCTTTGCATGGGTTTCTTCTCACCACAATGTTGAGCCAACAACTACTAATGATAAAGACATTTCACAATCGATCGATGATGAAGATCCAAACAACTAATCTTCATCTAGTTCCATCCCTTGATCAATATCCGGAGGAATTACGGATGATTGTTCAAACTTCGAACAACTTTGTACTATTGATTGCACTCTCCTCGTCGTTTGCAATCCCGATGGAATGTCTTTCACTTGCTACGTCTACCATAGTGTTCAACAAAACTACTAAGGTGGTTACATTCCAACTCTAGAATTCAAAAACAAAGAAGCTTGCTCGGAAGCAATTTGCCCAAATTCTAAAATTACCGACTTCATGTTTAATGAATGGCTTTCACTGGTCTTCCCTGTGTTTGGAGCTTTTTGTTTGGGATTGTACTAAGGTGTTTAACAGGAAGAAGCTCTGAGCTTGACAAAGCTAAGCTTGAAGTATGCTCAGTTATAGCAAGATTTTATTATGGTCTGAATGTGGATTATGCTTCACATCTATGGAAAGAGTTTGGAACTTCGATCTCACACACAAATCTAACCACAAATGTTTCGAGTGCTTGATTTGGAGCTTAATACCATTGGAAGTTTATAATCAATAGGATATTCTTGTTCCATCTGGAGTTGAAACTGTCGAGTTTCCAACAATGGCTACTTCAAGAGTTTTTTTGGATGATCCTAATGTTTTTCCCATTGTTGCTCGCATTTCGGGTTCGATGCTCAAGCGTGTGAATCCCAAAAATCAACTGCTGGTGCAATACTTGGTTTCTATTGATTCTTCTAATCCAACTGGGGTTCTTCCACAAAAGGGGTGAAGAAGGAATATCTAAAGCTTCAAAGGTTCCAAAGAAGTAGAAACAAGTCGAAAAATCACAATCTGTGGAGGAGGAAATTGTCAAACAATCCATACCCATGAAAACTAGGGTTCTTAAAAGAACGAAGAAACCAACAAAGAAGCTTTCCTAATCTCCAATCAAGACAACTACACAAGAACCTATAGTCGAAAGTGTTGAGCCCAAGGATGTTGAATCTCCAAATCCTATTTTTGCTCAAGGTGGTCCAAAGAAGGTTTGAAAGCCAAAATTTACCTGGAGGGGTGTTCTACTTCGTGAAGTAACAGGTCCTAGATCACCATCCTCCAAGAAGTGTCAAGCTATTGATATAGATGAAAAGTTAAACAAGAAAAATCGAGAAGTTAAAGTTCCAGTTGAGAATGTGACAGTCGAAACCGACCATGACAGCGATAGTGATAGGTTAGACATTCAAATCGAGGATTCATATATTGGTTCACCTCGAAGCGATTCTCCTGTCAGGTATAATTTTGAGGAGACAGGGAATCTTAATGTCACGATAAACATATCTCATACAGATTCAAACATCAATTCGGGTGATCCACAACAAACAAATATCCCTGAGAAGACTTTGGTCAAATAATCTGGGGTTTTGAATACATAGTCTGGTAAGGAGAGGTTGAAACTCCAGACATCACAATGGACTTATCTAATAAGGGCACACATTTCTGCTTGATAAGGTTTCTAAGTCCATAACTATTTCTACTATGTACTTATTGACCCGATTTGGTATGGTCCATTTGGGTTGCATGGCATCATGCATCTGGATAGAATAAACTGAGAGAAATAACACTTATGGTTTATTAATATATTATAAGTTCTAATATATTAATAATATTATTTAATTAGTATTGATCAAGAATTAATTTGGAATTAATTAAGTGATCAAAAGGATACTAATTAAATATATGGGTTGATTGTGTAAATCATTCATACTTATATAGTGGGCTAATGCTTCATGGATTATCATGTTGGGATAAAACCCATAGGATGTTCCATGGATGCTCCATGGTGTTTGTTAAACCCATGGATCATGGAAATCAAGATTCATGTTGTAGGAACCCATTTTTATAACGGACGGTGAGTGCGGAAGAAGGATATCTCGAGATTAATCGTGTTTTTGGAAGTATGAACACAAAAAACATATTATGAGTTAGTTGAAGAAGGCTAAGAAGAAGAGAGAATAATAATATATTTCATGAAGAACATGGTGGGAGAGAAACTCTCCCTGGGTGGGAGAACCCACCAACTTTCTCTCTCTAGAGATTACATTTTGAGAAGTGTAACTCTAACTAAAGAAAAAATAAGCTAGCTAAATAAATAAATGACCAACTCTCCGTTTATATAGGAGGGAGAGTATTACACCAATAATACAAAATAAAGGGAAAATACAACCTAACTATCACTCATTATTTGTGGAGCATTTACATGCACCGACATTCTCTCCCTAAATGCTTACAAATAATGAGAGATACAATAAGTGATACAAGGCTACAATACAATAATCCGACTAGCAAGTGTGGTAATAAAATGAAATCAAGTGTTCAAATGTCTCTGAAACTCTGAAGTTTCTGTGAAGTCTGAAACTGGCCATTAATCTCTGAAATGAAGGTCTTCGGCTTCAAAGCACAACCAATGAAGCAGAAAAGATAAGATCCAAATCTTCATATCACTCATAATCACCCGAAGAAGGAGGTCACCATGAGCAAGTAGAAGATCCAATAAAAGAAACACTTCGGCTTCAAAAGTCTGAAAAACATCTCGAGTTCTCGAATCATAATACACTCGAAATTCGTCGAAGAATAACCTGCTAAAAATGTGAAGCATCCATAAAATGTAGTACGGATAAAAATAATGTGAGTCCAAAAACATGGTCCAGCGATGCCAAAAATTTGATTCAAGGATCAAAAATAACTGCCACGTCACATCGCCAAAACAATCTTCGTCTTCAACATATCATAAATCCAAACTCGTGAAACCATAAGAACTGAACAAGATGCGAACACAAAATCATCTTGTGGTAGAGTCCGAATTATAAATAATCTGAATCGAAAAACATCGATTAATGCCAAAAATTTGATCCGTGAAGACCAAAAATAAGTGCCACGTCGCATCACTAAATAAATGATCATCTTCAGAAGTCTTCAAAAATCCAAACTCAAACAATAATCATAACCAAATCCGGATTATATTCTCTCCCTATTTTTTATAACCAATGACCGCATATCAAAAATAAACAAATCATTGGATGGAGAGTGTCGGATACCAAGAGCTAAGAGAAGCTCTCCCTTGATGTATGAAGGGTCTCGATAAGAAACGAGAAAGAGTAAAATAAATACTCTTGTGGTCCTGAGGAGGCGGTGACATAGTTGTTGAAGCTGTGCTGAGAAAATCTATTGTGCCAAAAATATATCGAAATATCCAAACTGCGGTGTCGGAACACTTGAAGTGGCTTCAAAGAAAATAAAGTCCACATGCTCAAGATACATGATTCGTCAACCAAAAATCAAGAGCGCCAAGTCATAAAAAAAATCTCATAATGTGAAGAATGTGAAACAACTTTGTTGATCAATCGATGTTGAGGTGCAAGCATCATAAAAAGGATAGTATGAAGTCCGACTGCGGTAGGAGTATTCTTCCAATAATAATAACCGGCATGAAATGAATAACCAATGTGACAATCCATGGGTAGGTGGTGGCAAAAATTGGTGTTAAAAAAATAATTGGTTTAAATAAAAAAATTGGTTATAATAAAAAAATGGCTAAATAAAAAAAATTGGTGTTTAAAAAATTAATTGGCTAAAAAAAATAATTGGCTGGAAAAAAAATAAATTAATTAAAAGAATAATGTAGAAAAAAAAATATGAATTAAAAAAAATAAAGTCTAGAAAAAAAAGGTTTTAAAAAAAGAAAAAGGAGGGGAGGGGAGGGGAGGAAAATGGTGGGGGAGGAGGAACAAAGAAAACAGGGGAGGAAGGGGGAAAGGGCTGAAGGCTGAAGAAGGAGGGGGAGCGGAGCTGAGGGGATCCGAGGTCTGCTCGGTGTTGCGGGTCAAGGAAGTGATTGCGGGTGGGTGGGTTCGGATGAGAGGTTGGTTGCGGTGGGATGGTTGGCTTCGGATGGAGTGACTGCAGACGAAGTGGGTGCGGTGGAAGGGGGGTCTTGAGTGCGGACGGGCTAGGCTGAATGCAGTAAGAGGCGATCCGAACCGAGGGCAACATAAGAGGATTGCGGTTCTGACTTCGGTTCATCAGCATGGAAGGGTAAGCTGCGGTGGAGTCTTCGTTGCGGATAGGGGCCTGAGAGAACTTCGGATCAATGGCTAAGAAGGGCTGCGGAGAGGCTTCTAAGGAGTCTCTGGTAGGTAGTTTTTGGCTGCGGTATGGGGCTCCGAGAAGGGCTGAACAGGTGACGAAAAATGTTGTTTTTTCATGAAAAATGGTACCACAAAGGTCATTTATTCATATTTTAATGAGATAATCTTTTTATAAAGCATTCTAAGTCAAAGGTGGGTCTTGGGAAGGCAAAAAGAAGAGTATACAGGGGGGTTTTAGGGACAAAAGGTGATGGGATTGGACATGTCACATGGTTTTTGTCTTTTTGAGGGTGTAAATAGTGGAGTAATCTTTACCAAAAAGAGTAACAAGGACAATATGCTTTTTGCAAACAATACATTACGTCCAAAGAATTCAATTGGAAGATCTACAACAACTAAAATATGAGAATCAATAGTTTCATACCTCATAATGATAAGAGTTGCTAGAAGATAAAATCTCCATAAAAAAATGTTTTTCTCCACTTTCTTCAAGAATAATAAGCCCATTAAATTTGTGTCTTCTCATTTCCAAGAACAAATACCTCCTGGAACAATTTCTTCAACATTTTGGAGACCGCAAAATTAATTTCTTCTCCCATTTTTTTTTTCATTTCTTCAACAGCAAAAAAATAATAGCTTTTAAGAACATTTTCTTCCAACAATAAATAGAATGAGCAGCAGCAACAACAATTTATTTTATTGAGTAAGAATCACCCAGAAAATAGAACTAAGAAAGAACTCATAAAAAATTTCCGGTAAGAAACCCGAAATTTGTTTCTTGCAGAAACACGGAAAAATCACAAGATAATCACCGAATGTGAGTCGTTCCCTTGAACTAATCGTGAGATCTTCAAGGTACGGCTCTGATACCAGTTGTAGGAGCCCATTTTTATAACGAACGGTGGGTGCGGAAGAAGGATATCTCAAGATTAATCGTGCTTTTGGAAGTATGAACACGAAGAACATATTATGAGTTAGTTGAAGAAGGCTAAGAACAAGAGAGAATAATAATATATTTCATGAAGAACATGGTGGGAGAGAAACTCTCCCTGGGTGGGAGAACCCACCAACTTTCTCTCTCTAGAGATTACATTTTGAGTCAGCCAGAGGGTTTTGTCAGTACAGAGTACCCTAATAGAGTGTGTAATCTTGAGAAATCCATCTATGGATTGAAAAAAGGGCCTCGCAGGTGGTATCTTTGTTTCGATGAGAAAGTCAAAGAGTTTGGCTTTTCGAGGAATGAAGATGAATCTTGTGTATATGTCAAAGCTAGTGTGAGTACAGTTAGCTTTTTGGTACTATATGTGGATGACATACTACTCATAGGAAATGACATCCCAACCTTGCAGGAAGTGAAGTCCTGGCTTGGGAAGTGTTTCGCTACGAAAGACCTAAGAGAACCTGCCTATATTCTAGGGATAAGGATTTTGAGAGAACGGAGTAAAAGACTGATAGGACGTAGTCAAAGTACCTACTTGGATAAGGTGCTGAAGAGGTTCAAAATGCAAGATTCCAAGAAAGGAGAGTTACCATCCAGAGTAACGCCAGATTGAGTAAGACTCAGAGCTCGAGTACCGAGGCTAAGATAGCAGAAATGAGTCGAGTACCTTATGCTTCTGTTCTAGGATCGATCATGTATGCTATGAGTTGTACTCATCCTGACGTGGTCTTTTCCTTTAGCATGGTCAGCAGATATCAGGGGAATCCTGGCCAGGCTCACTAGACCGCGGTAAAGAATATCATCAAGTACCTATGGAGAACTAAGGATTAGGTCCTTACCTTCGGTGGGAGTGATGACTTGAGAGTTGTAGGGTATAGTGATGCTAGCTTTCGGACAGATAGGGATAATTTCCGTTCTCAGTCAGGCTGGGTCTTTACCTTAAACGGAGGAGTAATTACTTGGAAAAATTCCAAGCAGGAGACAGTGGCTGATTCAACTTGCAAATCAAAGTATATAGCAGCAAGCGAGGCAGCAAAGGAGGCAATATGGCTGAAGAACTTCATTGGAGACCTTGGAGTTGTACCGGCTATAAAGGATCCTATGGAATTTTTCTGTGATAGTGAAAGTGCAGTTGCCTTAGCAAAAGAACCAAGGGATCATGGGAGATCTAGACACATCGACATAAAATACCATTTCATCAGACATCGAATAGAAGAGGGAATCCTCGTGGCGAAGAGGGTATCATCGGATGAGAACCCAGCAGGTCCCCTCACGAAGGGACTGGGTAGGGTTAAGCATCTCCAGCATGGAAGTGTTGGATAAGGTGTCTAAGTCCATAACTATTTCTGGTATGTACTTGACGCGACCCGTCATGGTCCATTTGGATTGCACGGAATCATGCATTTGGATAGACTAAATGAGAGAAAAAAACACTTGTGGTTTATTAATATATTATATGTTCTAATATATTAATAATATTATTTAATTAGTGTTGATCAAGAATTAATTTGGAATTAATTAAGTGATCAAAAGATAACTAGTTAAATATATGGGTTGATTATGTAAATCATCCATAACTTGTATAGTGGGCTAAAAGGCTCCATGGATTATCAAGTTGGGTTAAACCAATAGGATGCTCCATGGGAGTTACAAACCCATGGGTCATGGAAATGAAGAGTCATGACACATTAGGGTTTACATGGTGTAACCCTAGATCTGACACACTATATATGCAACATGTTCTCTACCAAAATTGGCTACACTAAGTTACAAGAGGGCTAGGCCGATTTTTAGAGTGTTACACATTCTCTCAAAGTCATTCCAAAGCATTTGGTGTTGTGTGAAGCATTTGAGGAATCACACATGGGGTGCTAGGCTCTCAAGGTTTCCAAGGAATCAAATCAACTACAAGATATGTAATTTTAGCCATGTTTTAGAATAAAAGTTCCACATATATGCTAGATAGGTTTATGAACCTTGGAAATCATATTTTGCATGTATTTTAGACAAACATAGATCCAAGGTTTTCTAGGGTTGCATTTACACTTAGGGGTGTTAGAATGCTCAAAACCCATCAGTGGTATCAGAGCCTAGGCTTGTTTGTGAATACTTGATGCAAAATAGTGTTGAAAATCGATTTTTTCTGTCTGCAAAAGGTACTCGACGAGTCTATGGGGAGGACTCGACGAGTCCAAGTGAAAATGCATCGAACTCGGCGAGTCAGTTCGTGCACTCGACGAGTTGGATATGCAGAAAGCAGAAATTCGATTTGTGCTGCTGGAAATGGACTAGAAACATTACCCTAAACTATTTTGGTGTTATAAAACTTATTTTAGGTGGTGTAATGGTTGTTCTAATCCATTTGCAATGGCTAATATCAAAATTACATGATTATATGTGTTGATATGTTCTTTAAATTTTGATATGAATGTTCACGTTCTTATGAGTTCTTGAAAGATCATAGGAGTTACTTGTTTATATGATTAATTCATGATCTTTATGTGTTTTAATGGAGTCCATATCTTGTACTCATGTTATGGATAACCAAAAGTCTCTTAGTGTTAATAGCCATTAAAAGAAACCATAAGTTATAAAATGAAGAGCCTTCATTTTAATAACTCATAAGTTATGAATGTGAAAGGTTTTGTAAAGTTACAAAACTTGCCCCCAAGTTTTGGAACATGTAAAGTCATCTAATAAACTTTAGTTCCAGCCCCTAGATTTTTAAAAGTTAAAAATTAACCCTTATACTTTATAATATTATAAGTTAATAATATGTATATATATATATATATATATATATATATATATATATATATATATATATATATATAAGAGCAAGTCGTCTTACCGTTAATAGGCCTCATTTACGAAGTCGGTCTATAAGGGGTGCATAAGGTTGCTGCCTATAAAATGCCAGCTTAATGGGTGTCCACTCTCACCTACCGCTTCCTTGATCGGTGGAGGTCGTTAGCCGAATGGGTAGGACAAGGACTTATAAATTCCCAATAAAAGTATGATGAATATTATAAAGTAACTAAATGTTTTATTAAATTCCCAATCTTAGTTACTTTAGGAAAATGTGAATAAGGTGCTAATGTAGGGTTTTGAGCATTCTATCACTTCCTAAGTGTACATGCAACCCTAAATACCTTGGATCTATGTTTTCTCTATTATACATGCAAATAAGAACTTCCAAGGTATTATCCTATTCTAGCATACAAAACAATAACTATAGCAAGATAGAATACATACCTCTTTGGTGTAGAATGTCTTCATGAAGCTTGAGTGCCTAGTGCCCCAAGTGTGACACCTCAAATGGAATCACAATCATCAAAACACTTAGAATAACTTGAGAGAATTCTACACTCTTCAAAACCGGCTAGCCCTTTCTTCACACACACTAGTGGCCGATTTTTCCTCAATAATAAGATGCTTATATAGTTACACAATTAGGGTAAACTCTTAATTGTCATGGCTTTCCATTTCCTTGGATCCATGGGTACAAATACACCATGGAGCATCCATGGACCATCCTATGGGTTTAGCCCAACTTGATTATCCATGGAGCATTAGCCCACTATACAAGTATGGATAATTTACACAATCAACCCATATATTTAATTAGTCTTCTTTTGATCACTTAATTAATCCTAGATTAATTCTTGATCAATACTAATTAAATAATCTTATTATTCTTATTATTAATATACTAGAACTTATAATATATTAATAACCATAAGTGTCTTATTTCTCTCATTCAAGTGCATGATGGTATGCAACCCAAATGGACCATGCCGGGTCGGGTCAAGTCTTACCAAATATAGTTATGGACTTAGACATTAATCCAACAGTCTCCCACTTGGATATGTCTAAAACTATTATTGCGTATGACTTCAGGAACCAACTGGCAATCGTAGCTCTCAAAAGCTTCTGTCGAACTCTGACCTTGTAGATGAACTCTGACCTTCGTCAGTGACTTGTCCATTAGATAAGGGATCATATATTCCTCCATTCTAGATATCATATGGACTGAGACATGGATTATAATCATTCTCTCTGTCCATTTGTTGTTTCCCGATTTCCGATTTATGACAACTGACTAATTGAACAAATCAAATCAGTCCTGGCCCGGCCGAGCACTTCCATTTGTCATCATCAAATCATCGAGGGGCCCACAGATATCGCTTTTATCCCGAAGGTAAAAGGAACGGATAAACTTCGACTCATATGGCTTGTTCTACTACTTGTTGAATCATACACAAAGGCACGTTTTATAGCACAGAGTTACCAAATGCGGTTTCGTGCAATCAATGTACTATCAACTCATAGTAACAACTCATATCTCTAGGTTTGAAGAATATAAGATATTATCGTCTCATGATCACTCGTGATAAAATCCACGAAGTGATTCCAATGAGCGCGGGTTGAATCCAATACTCAGAACTTATGAGCACTCATGATTGTTGTAGCCCTTTGTCCAACACCTTAGACCTCTACAAGCCAACCCATGACAGTCTTAATTCATATCTACTTCCAACATATGACCGACTGTGGATGGTTTGAATAACTTAGTCATTCCGGAAGAATAACCTAGTTTATTCGGGAAGTCAAAACATGCAAAGTGAAACACAATAATAATTAAATCCAGTATGGTATCAACTCTTTGAACATAAATAAAACACCTTTTATTTATCACCATATGATTACACATTATTCATTGTATGCTGTTTCAGCTATCAACTTTATTAAAACAATAGTTGTCCCATGCTCCAAGCATGTACACTATGTTTTCTTAAACACTAGTCATGCCACACACCAAGTATGCATACTATGTTTGTCTATGATCCTTACTTTGTGAACTAGATCAATTGAACATAACTTCAATGATTCTCTTTTCACACTCCCAAATCCTTACTGCAAATGCAAGAATTCCAAATTCATGCCATTTACTGAAATCTGTTAGATTCTAAACTTATATGCATTGATCCTCTCGTAATGATTATGCACAAAGTCAGAAAGACTTGACAACAATCATTACAGAGTATTCCAAAGGAGATCAGCTCCTTGGAAACATCCTTCTTGCATTAAGTTTCCTTAATCTTACACAGAGTGAAAATTATAACTTTGAAACATTTCCAGATTCCATTTTGACTATCACTTCTGAACAAGAGTTGCCTCCTTACAGATTATGTCAATATGGTCCTTCCAGAATTATCACTATACTTCCAACTGTCCTTGAGCAACCAATCTTTGGTAAACCTTAGATTGTCCTCGACAATTGTTTAATCCTTTTAGTCATATCCAGTTCTAAACCTTTTCCCTTCTTAATGCCCCAGGCATTTGGAAAATTTTAGAACGGATGAATATAGCACATGTAATCGATCCTATATCCGAAGCATATGGGACACGATTCATGATGTCTTACATAAAGACTAAACCAGTCTTTTGCTATAATATTTCCATTTCAATTTGCCAAGTTCTCATAATTCAGATTATGAAAAGGGATGCCGTAATCATAATCGAATTTTAGAACGCAAATAATGGACCCATATACAGAATTTCCTTATGTTGAGCCATTCCAACATGAAATTCATATATATCCTTGACTAAATGATTAAAACCTCACGATCTAAGCTTATAGATTTGAGATGAAGCATAATTTCCTCTCCCTTAATTATAGCAAAACAACTTTTTCCCAATTGAAACTTTTGTTTTCTATAATTAACATTGCTGACTTGCAATACTTATCATAATTATCATGCTCCCACTAACATGATGATTATTAGCATAACACTTATGCTCCCACTAGCTTTGACATGTACTCAGAAATCAGCTGACTTTCTTACCAAAGTTCAGATTTCTGATACTAGATTGTTTTGATAAGTCTTTATCAAAATCATACACCTTCCCTTAGATAGCACACTTGTGTATCTAAACAATTATGAAGAGGGATGCCGTAATCATAATGTTTAGACCTTTTTGCCACTTCTCACAAGTCTAGGTTAGTGTGCCGGTTAACCACACGCGCTCCACTAACGACTTTGAGAATGCAAATATCACAATGGCTATCTAGATAAAATCTACTTAGTGAAAGTGTTTCCTCACCATCATTTTCATGAATCGGAGAGAAACCTTATGACCCTTAGATTTATATGGTGTATGAGTTCCTACCCATATGAATTTGTCAAACCATAATCACAAGACAAAGATAATGACAAATCCAAAACCATATGGATTGAACTCAATCTTAACTTCTTGCCACCTGGCAGCTCAAGGGCCTGCCATTGCTTCCAAGTTGTTATGCAACAAATTGAGAACTCTAAGAACTCATATGCAAAACCAACTTTAACTGGAATGGGCACAGAATATGTCAACACGATAGGTTATGAACCTCAAGTTGTGTGCTAGTGAAGAACTTTAGGTTTTATTCTTGATTAGTTCTTGAGACTTTCAAGACTTTTAAGACTCCCACTGACCTCTTGACCTATAAGACTCCCTTGTCAAATATCCAAGAGATAGTGTGGATTCTAATCAAGACAAACACTTCACACAATTGGCCTAAGTTGGTCTTTGTTTTATCCAAAACATCACAACTTACCAATTTCAAATGTACAAGAGTAGAAAACTTTTACTCTTACATTTGACAAGTGTTTTAAACCTTCTTTAAGACATGTCACTCAAATGACAATCTTGGAGTATGACTCTAAGACTTGTATTGGAACGAAGTATGACTCATCTTCTTGATTTAACCATTTCAACAATTCAAGTTCCTCTTCTTAGTCATAAGAATGCACTAAGATTTCCTTAGAGAACTAATTTTGATATGGTTTCTTAATCATTAAGATGATCTCAAAACTGATACTAAAGTACTCTCCCATCTTTTCAGATATGAGAAACTTTTATCCTTCTGCCTAATTTGATTCTTCTTAACGATCTTTAGTGGTGGACTTAATCAGTGCACAAGAATGTGTACTCGATCCCTAAGTCCTTTACTTGACTCACACATCCATGTGAACAAGTAATTAGTCTTAATTTTCCAAAACTTGAAAGTTCTCATTCATCATGCTATACAACTTGCATGATTCCAAGTTCCGGTCCAATTGAAACTTGGGTGATGAGAATCTTTCCTTATTTGGTAAATTTAGACATTACCACAAATGAAAGAATCAATTTCATACTTCCACTCTTGCTACTAATGGAATCTTATAAGCAACAAAAATTTCCACAGATGCCATTGTAAGGATATTTTAAAATAAATAAAATCAAAAATTTCCTTTTATTTTAAAACTTTGCGGAAAAACTATCCTTACAATCCATATGAAAACCTGTTGTTATCTATTCCTAAGCAATATCTCATAACTCCTAAGAAGTAGCTCAAGAATCCGATTTTTTCAAACTATGCGATAGAAATCCATCTATGCGATCAGATTCAGCATATTCTTCCTTTAAGTTTCTTCACTTTCCTTTGATTCTTAAACCATCACCATGCGACCCGGTCACATCATGTATCAAGAATCTCAGAATAGAAACTTAACAGAGTTAGATAGTGGATTTTACCTGAAGTAGAGTCAAACTTATTGACTTTAACATCCTTAGGTAAATTTGGCAGCTTCGCAACCAATGCCCTTTCTTTGGCAATACAAACATATGGACCCTTTGTTAATGGTACACAGGACTATCACAGACTTAGCTTTTCTCTTTACCATTTGGTCAACCGAGTTGACTATAGCCGATCCCTTTACCATTGGGAAGAGAATGCTTTACTGGATATCCAATGTCATCATTGTCAATGTCCATAAAGTTTTAGGAAGTTGATCTTAACAAATAGACAAGATCATTAAGGGTCTTGTCATAGTCTTTTTCATAGGTGTTCCAAAAGAACTCACTATGTGACTTAGAAAGTAGTTGAACCACCAACTTTCTCAAGACTTTGACACCCAACTCTCCCGGCTTGTCAATATGTGACTACATCTCCAAGATGTGACCACACCTAGACCTTGCCTTGCCAATAGGGCCTGAGTGACCTTAAACTTTTCAAGAACTTGTGGGTTAGGGAGAATAATTGGAGGAGGAGAAAGAAGTATGATATCCATGGGACATCATCTTCGTTAGGAAACCTTGTTTCAAGAGATTTGGGAAGATCATATATGTCTAAACCAGACATCTTTTGGGAGATATTCAAGATAGTTGATTTTAAAGTCCTTAATATGACACCCAATATGAAATATTAAGGCTAGGACCCAACAAACTATTTTATAACTCAGAAGAGGGATGCCGTAATCCAAGCTATAAAATATTTGAAGGTAGGTGAATGACGATTCACCAATTTCCACCAAGATAAACAAAATGTATTATTAGGTTTTAATTGGTTTTGAAACTCCTAGATCTTTGAGATTCATTGAACTTTTCAAAGGCATGTTTCAATCTCGAGTGTGCCCTTCAGGTTTTGTGACTGGGATGCCGAGGATCACAAAACAAGGTGTGAAGTAACCATGCAAATCACTTGGTACCCTTAATAAATTACCCCTCAATCGATGTGCCGGTTAACCACACACGCTCCATCGATACTATGATAAATATTAAGTCACCCTTTACCTACCTTGTTAAGTCCAAGTTAGTGTGCCGGTTAACCACACACGCTCCACTAACGACTTAGACAAAGTGTAAAGTGTAATTTCATGGATTAGCACCTTATTCACATTTTTCCTAAGTAACTAAGATTGGGTATTATTAAGAGTTTAGTTACTTAGTATTTTTTCATTAATACTTTTAATGAAGGGAGAATTCAAGTCCTATCAAACCCGTTCGGCTAACGACCCTCCACCAGTCAAGCAAGCGGTGGGTGAGAGTGGACACCCATTAAGTTGCCATTTTATAGGCAACAACCTTATACCCACCTTATAGACCGGCTTCGTGAATGAGGCGTACTAGCGGTAAGACTGACTTTACTCTTATACATATATATATTATTAACTTATAATATTATAAAGTATAAGGGTTGAATTTTAACTTTTAAAATTCTAAGGGCTAACTTGGAATTAAAGTATTCACTAGAGAAAACTTTACAAATTCCAAAACTTGAGGGCAAGTTTTGAAACTATTCAAAACTAATTAATTCCATAACTTATGTGTTTAAAGTAGTTTTAATCCAAAAACTCTTCAAGTTCCATAACTTGAGGACAAGTTATGGAAGACTTTAAACTAATAAAAGAATTAACTTTTCTTTATTTTATAACTTATGGAATTAATTAAGGTTACACTTTTTTTTTTATTTTATTTTATTTTATTAAATGAAGAGACTCTTGGTCCTCCATAACTTGAGGACAAGTTATGGAGTCATAAAACCATTTAATTAGAACTAGACTCTTCATTTTTGTAACCTTTGCCAACTTTTATGAGTTTTAAGATTCATAAATGTGACTTATAAGTTACATAAACACATTTTATGAACTTCTTTTTAGATTAATTTGGATTAAAACCAACTATCACATAATTTTATTCATTAATCTAAATTCACTCATAAAATAAGGTAACACAAAAAAACTTTTGGTGATCCATAACTTATTCTTAAGTTATGGAATCCTTTAAAACATTAACACCAAATTTTTTGTAACTCCATAAAACTTTGAATCAATTTTTTTAAAACCCTTTTCATATCCATAACTTATGGAGGTTTCAAAAAATAAAACTCTTTAGATCAAACTTTTAAAACTAATAAAATAATCATATTATTTTATCTTTTATTAAATTTGACCTAATTCAACTCATAAAGCAAATTATTCAAATTTTACAAATAATTAGTTTTTCACAAGAACAAGTAATTATCTTAAAATTTGACAAACTTCATGTTTTTTTTTTCAACTTTGAAAATAAAATATTTGCATCAATATAATAGAAAACAACCAGTGGCTCTGATACCACTGTAGGGTTTTGAGCATTCTAACACTTCCTAAGTGTACATGCAACCCTAAATACCTTGGATCTATGTTTTCTCTATTATACATGCAAATAAGAACTTCCAAGGTATTATCCTATTCTAGCATACAAAACAATAACTATAGCAAGATAGAATACATACCTCTTTGGTGTAGAATGTCTTCATGAAGCTTGAGTGCCTAGTGCCCCAAGTGTGACACCTCAAATGGAATCACAATCATCAAAACACTTAGAATAACTTGAGAGAATTCTACACTCTTCAAAACCGGCTAGCCCTTTCTTCACACACACTAGTGGCCGATTTTTCCTCAATAATAAGATGCTTATATAGTTACACAATTAGGGTAAACTCTTAATTGTCATGGCTTTCCATTTCCTTGGATCCATGGGTACAAATACACCATGGAGCATCCATGGACCATCCTATGGGTTTAGCCCAACTTGATTATCCATGGAGCATTAGCCCACTATACAAGTATGGATGATTTACACAATCAACCCATATATTTAATTAGTCTTCTTTTGATCACTTAATTAATCCTAGATTAATTCTTGATCAATACTAATTAAATAATCTTATTATTCTTATTATTAATATACTAGAACTTATAATATATTAATAACCATAAGTGTCTTATTTCTCTCATTCAAGTGCATGATGTTATGCAACCCAAATGGACCATGCCGGGTCGGGTCAAGTCTTACCAAATATAGTTATGGACTTAGACATTAATCCAACAGCTAATCCATGAAATTACACTTTACACTTTGATTAAGTCATTAGTGGAGCATGTGTGGTTAACCGGCACACTAACCTAGACTTAACAAGGTAGGTAAAGGGTGACTTAAAGTTTATCATAGTATCGATGGAGCGCGTGTGGTTAACCGGCACATCGATTGAGTGATAAACATTAAGGGTACCAAATGATTTGCATGGTTACTTCACACCTCGTTTTGTGATCCTCGATATCCTAGTCACAAAATCTAGGAATTTTTAAGAACCCAATAAAAACCTAATAGTTAATATTTTGGTTTTTGGTGGAAATTGGTGAATCGTCATTCACCTACCTTTCAAATATGTTATAGCTTAGATTATGGCATACCTCTTCTAAGTTATAATATATTGTGATTGGATCCTAGCTTAATATTACATTTGGGTGTTTATTAAGAACTATCTTTATATCTAAACTACAAGATGTCTTCCAACAACACTGCTTCTGGCTTAAACCCTATAGGCTCCTTTTCCATCATGAACCTATGTGGGAGGGTCATATTCGATGGTTCCAACTTTATGGATTGGATCCGGAACATCTGGATGGTGACTCGCTAAGAGGACAAGGAATATGTCCTCGATAAGGAGCTGAAGGAGATTGATGAGTCCACTACTACTCCTCAGGAGATCGCTGACTTCCGGAATCATGAAAGAGATGCCACCAAAGTGGCATGCATCATGATGGCCACCATGGCAACTGAACTCCAAAAGTCCTATGAGGACTACTACCCTTTTGAGATGCACCAAGATATGATGGAAAGATACCATCAGAGTGCTTGTCAAGAGCGGTATGAAATAATCTCCTCCATGATAACAACCAGGATGAAGGATGGAGAATCCGTCATGGCCCACATGAAAAAATGCAAAGGTATGTGGATCGTTTGCTGAAACTTAATGTGAACTTCCCCGAGGAGCTTGCAACAGATATCACTTTTCACTCCTTACCTTCGTGTTATGATCAATTCCGCATGATATACCACATGAATAAGGAAGAAGTCACACTCTGCAAACTTCAAGGTAAGTCGGTTATTATCAAATATGGAAGATGGATGTCAAAACCGCCTTCCTTAATGGAAGTTTGGCTGAAGATGTTTACATGAATCAGCAAGAGGGTTTTGTCAGTACAGAATACCCTAATAGAGTGTGAAAGCTCGAGAAATCCATTTATGGATTGAAAACAGGCACCTCGCAGATGGAATATTTGCTTCGATGAGAAAGTCAAAGAATTTGGCTTTTCAAGAAGTGAAGATGAGTCTTGTGTCTATGTCAAGGCTAGTAGGAGTATAGTCAGCTTTTTGGTATTGTATGTGGATAACATACTACTCATAGGAAATGACATCATAAACCTGCAGGAAGTGAAGTCTTGGCTTGGGAAGTGTTTCTCTATGAATGACATAGGAGAAGCTTCTTATATTCTAAGGATAAGGATTATGAGAGACCGGAGTAAAAGACTAATTGGACTTAGTCAGAGTACTTACTTGGTGAAGGTGCTGAAGAGATTTAGCATGCAAGACTCCATGAAAGGAAACTTACCCATCCAGAGTAACGCCAGACTGAGTAAAACTCAGAGCCAGAGTACTGAGGCCGAGATAGCAAAAATGAGTCGAGTACCTTATGCTTCTGTAGTAGGTTCGATCATGTATGCTATGACCTACACTCGACCTGGTGCAACCTTTGCTTTGAGCATGGTTAGCAGATATCAGGGGAATCCTAGCAAGGCACACTGGACTGCGGTAAAGAATATCCTCAACTACCTATGGATGACTAAGGACTGGGTCCTTACCCTCGGTGGGAGTGATTACTTGAGAGTTGTAGGGTATAGTAATGTTAGCTTTCAGAGTGATAGGGATAATTTCCGCTCTCAGTCAGGCTGGATCTTTACCTTAAACGGAGGAGCAATTTCTTGGAAGATTTCCAAGCAGATGATAGTGGCTGATTCAACTTGCGAATCAGAGTATATAGTAGCAAGCGAGGCAGCGAAGGAGGCGATATGGCTGAAGAACTTCATTGGAGACCTTGGAGTTGTACCAGCTATAAAGGAGCCAAAGAAAATTTTTTGTGATAGTGAAAGTGCAGTTGCCTTAGCCAAGGAACCAAGGGATTATGGGAGATCCAGACACATCGACAGAAAATACCATTTCATCAGACATCGAAAAGAAGAAGGACTCATTTACATCCCCATTTTCACGGCCAGAAAAGATCGATTTTGTTTATGCTTTATAAAAATCAGAGTACCCCTTTTAATAAAAATGTGGCAAAATTTGTTCCTAGTAAAACATGATAAATACGTTATCAAATCATTTCTGAAGAAAAGTATTGTTATTCATTTTAAAACATTTGGGATGTCATCATCAATATAGAAACATAAGCATAAATAGAACATACATTCATTATCACTAGCGATTTATATCTCCTTAATCTCTCAGTGTATTGTGACTTCATATCAACACCTGTGATATAAATAAACTGAGTGGGTCAGGTTGGGAAACCTGGTGAGTACGTAGGATTTTCAACCCACAATAATATAATTATTATATTTAATCATCAAACAGTTAACCCAATTACCCATTCCCATTATCTTCTTTAATCTTAAGGATCTACCCTAAGAATCAGCTATTTCTCATTCATTCATTCCTAAGGATTATCCTAAGGAATAGGTATGAAGTCAATCGTTGTCAATGACACAACTGTCAAGCACATCTGCTAGTTCTATCACTTAGGCGCACCTACCATAATTGTGATATTCTATATGAGGCGCAACTGCCAGTATTGTCCTTCGAGCACAGTTTCTAGGGTTATATCGTTAATTGACAGTATCGTTTTCGAGAGTCCACTCGCAATACATATCAATGGGTTTTTAGAGTACACTGGTGAACACATCATTCACAACACCTATAGGTTGTGAGCCTGCTAGTGTTCCACTGGACTGTCTAGAATAGTCTGTGGTTGTCATCCATACTCTGCTAGATGACGGGGCCAACATTTGGGAACAAGGATTCTCACATCGTCCACCTCCTACCCTTAACTCATGGTCTATATCACCTCTCAACTCATCATCTAACTCATATTTCATCTACCCATGTTTCAACCAACATATTTTGCAGATTTAAATACATATACAATTTAAATCATCTGAAACTTGTATAAAACCGTTCATCCGACATAGATAGCAAGTATACAGATAATATGCACACATAACACATGGTTTATATAAAATACTTCATATCTATGTGTAAGATGAAAGGGACCATGCACTCACTTGAAAAGGTGGTGATTCTGAACTCAGACAACGCTTCGCTTCTTAAAAATAATTTCCTTCAACAAAACCTAGTATTATTACCACTAGAGTTTAGTCTATTCTTCGTCGAGACTAATTAATAGTCTAGCTATTATTACTATTATATAAGTGTTAAACAATACTTATATAACCCATAATAATATCCCAAGTACTTATTATAAGTTCCTAATAATGTTACTATAATTAAATAAAAGCTATATTAAAAATAGTGTCGGCGTAGCTCACTTACAACGGGTTTTATAGAAAAGCTGGGCTTTGGTTGGAGCAGTGTTCCCGAGCCGAAAACCTCTTCTTCTCGGAGCCTTCGAGCACTCCAGGGCTTCCTCCTCGTGTTTGGGAGGTTCCCTAGGCTTTTTGGGGGGTTTCGGGGCTAGAGAGAGGTTATAGAGAGAGAGTAAAGAGAAGAAAGATTGGGAAATGTGTGAACAAAATGAGGGTGGGAGAGGTTCTATTTGTAGGGTGAAAAATGGCTGAGCTTGGTTCCACATGTCACCATCTAGTAGCAAGACTTGGGGAGAAAGCAATGACCAAGATTGTGCCACATCACCCATTTTCGCACAACAGACTTCCAACTTCTATAATCCGTAACTTTCACATACGACCTTTGTGTTTGATGTTCTTTATATCCATGCGTAGTTAAAAATAAGATCTACAACTTTCATTTTGACTCGGTCAGCTAATTATCGACTAATATTAAATTTAACAGTACGAGGAGATTATACTGTTAAATGTCTGCGTAAAATTCATAGCTTCTACGTACGAACTATGTTTTCGTCTCTCTTTTTACTATTGAGTTCTTATTAATGAGATCTTCAATTCTCATTTAGGTCGCGTAGGCCAAAAACCGCTCGATCTAAAATTCGAGTTTCGGGCTGTGCATTGCTAAGCCAAATCTTAGAAAATTCATAACTGCCTCATACGAAGTCAGATTTGGGCGTTCTTTTTTTTTTATGTTCTCGGTTTAAGGTATACTACAACTTATGTTTAGATTTCTAAGGCCAAAATGTCATCCATCATAAATTCACTATTTACGTCACCCGGTGATGTGCCGATTTTGCCATAAAACTTCGACGAACCATAACTTCTTCGTTATAACTCGGATTTCAATGTTCTTTATATGTACAGAACCCTTGAGACGTATTCTATAACTTGGTTAAGATTATTTATTCTAAATAATCTTTTGTCAAAAAGTCGTTTTCGACCCCTATTATCTCTAAATTGACTAGCCCGGATCTACGGGCGTTACAATTATCTCCCCCTTAGGATGATTACGTCCTGGAATCATCAACGAAATAGGGCTCACATGATGACTCCATATGTTATCTCTTCATCCTAAGTAATAACTGTAATTTTGATGTTTCTTCAAATGAATATCTAACTCCAAGACTTCCTTATTGCAGGCGGTGCTCGATCTTGCACTTGCTCCCTATCTCACGTTAGACTCAAAATTATGACCTTCAAGTCACAATCTCTATCCTTACTAGAGACTGCTTCTTCTCCTTCACAAAACTAATATAAGTTATTTTATTACTAAAATGGACCGATGTGTCATATTCTAATTACTTATCATCGTATGATCCCACGCTTAGACTCATGCCTCTTAGAGTCTACCAGAACAGACTATACATTTCTTCATTTACTAATCACATCTTAAAAGGCAGCATTTCTAGTCACAAGCAAGTATCGCGATACCTCTACCAATCGCTTTGATTATCTTTTACTTCAATCTTCCGGCTTAAGTCAGATGCTACATCAAACTAGGTTCTCTAAACCGCATAATATACTCATCGTAGTTGGACTCAATTCAATATGACCACTATGGTTGGAATAACAATCATCCTCTTAGTCATTACTGAAAGGATGGTAATGACATATTTGAATAAAACGGTATCAATTACTAGCTTCTTAGTAACCTTG
This sequence comes from Lactuca sativa, assembly GCF_002870075.4. Taxonomy (NCBI): domain Eukaryota; kingdom Viridiplantae; phylum Streptophyta; class Magnoliopsida; order Asterales; family Asteraceae; genus Lactuca; species Lactuca sativa. The sequence continues at coordinate 334,588,202 of NC_056626.2, read as the reverse complement.
TGACTTTCACTAATCCAAGCGTGAGTCATGTGCTTCCGGTAGTATAGGCCTCTACTACCATTCACACCAACTCATACTCATCTCAAGTATTGTCTCATAGTTTATCCAAGTCACCATTCAAGGAAATTACACAATCATTCAACACATCAGATAACAAAACAAAGGTTTTATATTATTTCTTGAAACGATTACATAGGTGTTCAAGTTCACCCTAGACTATGCCTGTAATAGGCTACCCCTACGATACTATGGCTACATCATAACCCGATCTTTGGATATCAAGCCTTCACTCCTGAAACCTTGCATTGTCAGTAGCTTCGCCAAGGATCCTCTGCAATGCTCTTTCCTTCGGCTTTAGCAGCACATTCGGTCTTGCTGCTTCATTTTTTTCGGGCAGTCCCTAGACATGTGCCTCTTGTCGCTGCATCTGTAACATAATTTATCCCTATGTGTATAGTCCTTGGAATAGTGACTGATTCTTCCATACCTGTAACAAGTCACTTCTTCGTCACATCCCTCATAGTGCTTCAGCGGTACATTTGGCATTGTAGCCCTTATCGGACAATCTCTCTTGAAGTGTCCCTTTCCACTACACTTACGGGAAACTTCCTCCTTGGTTGAGCACTTGGGAGCATAGTGACCAGTATTCCCGCATTTGAAGCAGGTCACTTCCTTATAGCATCCCCCATTGTGTTTCCTTCCATACTCGTAACACCAATTTGCTTCACCTCTTCCTCCTACAGACTGTGAGAACATGTTGTTCTTGTTGGACCTTGAAGTTCCCTCAAATTTCCTCTTCTTGCCAACCTCAACCCAGATGGCTGCCTCAAGAGTAGGTGCCTGGCATACTGTCACAATAAATTCGTTTTTAGTTTTTTGAAGTAAACGCCTTGTTTCTTCCACTTGTTGATCCAACATCACCCGCACCATTGCATGTACTCCTGCCATCGTGATTGGCTCAGGAGTGGCTACTACAACAGGTATTTGCTCAATCACTGGGGGTTGATTTATGTTTTTGTTCGCGTTTCCGACTCCACTTCAGGTTCTTGCCATCTCATTCTATACACCAAATCAGATGTTCGGGGCGAAACGACGAGAATTAAGATAGGAAAGATTTTATTTATGATCGACGTGTAAATCTCCCTATTACTTCGAAAAGTTAGATGCTAGTTCTAACACCATAATTAAAAGTTTAGAAATCTGAACACATGAAATTTCCAAATCTGGTCTGCAACAGACCATAGATCCGATCAAACGATAGAATAAAGCATCACAAATCATTTAGCACATAAAATCATTTTAAGCATCTTCCCTAATTAAGCTAGTGCTTGTATCTATTCAAGTGTACTTCCTAAAATATATTAGACACACAGCTCATGATCATCGCTTAACATTCTAAGTTTAAGTCTAGAAATAAATCCTTATTCCTAGTTCGCTTAAACTAATGCTCTGACACCAACTGTGACATCCCCATAATCACGGTCATAAAAGACATATTTTGTGTATGCTTTATAAAAATCAGTGTACCCCTTTTAATAAAAATGTTGCGGAATTTGTTCCCAGTAAAACATGATAAATACGTTATCAAAGCATTTCCAAAGAAAAGTATTTTATTCATTTTAAAACATTTGGGATGTCATCGTCAATACAGAGACATAAGCATAAACAAAACATACATTCATTATCACTAGTGATTTATATCTCATTAATCTCTCAGTGTAATGTGACTTCATATCAACACCTATGATATTCATATAAATAAACTACGTGGCTCAGGTTGGGAAATCTGGTGAGTACATACGGTTTTCAACCTACAATAATATAATTATTATGTTTAATCATCAAACAGTTAACCCAATTACCCATCCCCATTATCTTCTTTAATCTTAACGATATACCCTAAGAATCAGCTATTTCTCGTTCCTTCATTCCTAAGGATTATCCTAAGGAATAGGTACGAAGTCCATCGTTGTCAATGACACAGCTGTCAAGCACATCTGCTAGTTCTATCACATAGGCACATCTGCCATAATTGTGATACTCTATATGAGGCGTAGCTGCCAGTATTGTCCTTCGAGCACAGCTGCTAGGGTTATATCATTTATTGACAATATCGTTTTCGAGAGTCCACTCACAATACATGTAAATGAGTTTTTAGAGTACACCGGTGAACACATCATTCACAACACCTACAGGTTGTGAGCCTGCTAGTGTTCCACTAGACTGTCTAGAATAGTCCGTGGTTGTCATCCATACTCTGCAAGATGACGGGCCCAACATTTGGCAACAAGGCTTCTCACATCGTCCACCTCTCACCCTTAACTCATAATTTATATCACCTCTCAACTCATCATCTAACTCATATTTCATCTACCCATGTTTTACCCAACATATTTTGTAGATATAAATACATATACAGTTTAAATAATATAAAACTAGTATAAAATCGTTCATCCAACATAGATAGCAGGTATAGAGATAATATGAACACATAACACGTACTTTATATAAAATACTGCATATCTATGTGTAAGATGAAAGGGACCATGCAATCACTTGAAAAGGTGGTGATTCCGAACTCAGACAACGCTTCGCTTCTTAAAAATAATTTCCTTCGACGAAACCTAGTATTATTACCACTAGAGTTTAGTGTATTATTTGTTGAGACTAATTAATAGTCTAGCTATTATTTCTATTATATAAGCGTTAAACAATACTTGTATAACACATAATAATAACCCAAGTACTTATTATAAGTTCCTAATAACGTTACTATAATTAAATAAAAGCTATATTAAAAATAGCGTAGGCGTAGCTCACTTACAGCGGATTTTACAGAAAACCGGGATTTCCTTGGAGCAGCGTTCCCGAGCCTAAAATCTCTTCTTCTCGGAGCCGTCGAGCACCCCAGGGCTTCCGCCTTGTGCTAGGGAGGTTCCCTAGGCTCTTCGGGGGGTTTTTGGGCTAGATAGAGGTTCTAGAGAGAGTAAAGAGAAGAAAGAATGGGAAATGTGTGATGAAAATGAGGGTGGGAGAGGTTCTATTTATAGGTTGAAAAATGGTTGAACTTGGTGCCACATGTCACCATCTAGTGGCAAGCCTTGGAGAGAAAGCAAAGGCCAAGATTGTGTCACATCATCCATTTTCGCACAGCACACTTCCAACTTCTAAAATACATAACTTTCACATAAGACCTCGGTCGTTGATGTTCTTTATATCAACACGTAGGTAAAAATAAGATCTACAACTTTCATTTTGACTCTGTCGGCTAATTCTTGATCGATATTAAATTTAACAGTACGAGGAGATTATATTGTTTAATGTCTGCGTCAAATTCATAACTTCTACTTACGGACTCTGTTTTCGTATGTCTTTTTACCGTTGAGTTCATATTAATGAGATCTTCAATTCTCATTTAGGTCGTGTAGGCCAAAAACCGCTCGATCTAAAATTCGAGTTTCGGGTTGTGCACTGCTAAGCCAAATCTTAGAAAATTATAAACTTCCTCATACGAAGTCAGATTTGGGCGTTCTTTTTTTTGTATGTTCTCGGTTTAATGTATAATACAAATTTTTTTTAGATTTCTATGGCTAAAAAGTCCTCCATCGTAAATTCACTATTTACGTCTCCCGGTGTTGTGCCGGTTTTGCCATAAAACTTCGACGAACCATAACTTCTTCGTTATAACTCGGATTTTAACGTTCTTTATATGTACAGAACCCTTGAGACATATTCTACAACTTGGTTAAGATTATTTATTCTAAATAATCTTTTGTCAAAAAGTCGTTTTCGACCCCTATTATCTCTAAATTGACTAGCTCGGATCTACGGGCGTTACAGACTCCTCGTGGCAAAGAGGGTATCATCGGATGAGAACCCAACATATCCCCTCACGAAGGGACTGAGTAGGTTTAAGCGTCTCCAGTATTCTCGGAGCATAGGGCTAAAGGATGATATTAGTTTTAGTAGTTAGATAATTTGAAATTTGTAAACTATAATTGACATTGGATGATGAATAAAAGTTGTGTTTATTTATGAGTAAAGTGTTGCTATCTCTTGTCAATCGTTTACTATATTTCTTTAGCATGTTTTGACTTCCAGAATAATTATGTTTAGTATATCATATTATTCAAACCTCCACAGTCGGTCTTATGTTGGAAGTAGGTATGAATCTAGACTGTCATGAGTGGTTGCAGAGGTCTAAGTTGTTGGACATGGCTACAACACTCATGAGTGCTCATAAGTCCTGAGCATTGGACTCAACCCACACTCACTGGTATCACTTCATGGAATTTATCTTGAGTGATCGTGAGACGATAATATCATATAAGTCTTAAAACCTAGAGATATGACTTGTTGCCTTTGAGTTGGTTATACATTGATCGTACGAAACCGCATTGGTAACTCGATGTTATAAAACGTACTTTTGTGTGTGATTCAACAAGTAGTAGAAGAATCATATGAGTCAAAGTTTATATGTTCCTTCTTGGATTAGAAGCGATATCTGGGCCCCTCGATGATTTTGTTTTGCCCCATGTACCAGGCCCGGTCATAACTAAATTGATGTGTTCAATTTAGTTCTATGTCAAACAAATTGGAAATCGGGAAACAAACTGTTGGACAATAAGTAAAACATTGTTCCATGTATTTGTCTGGCTGATATCTAGAACATAGGATTATCTGATCACTTATTTTAAATGGCACATCATCATCTTCTCAGTTCCAAGAGACCATGAAAAAGCTACGATTGTTGATCGATTCCTGAAGTCATACTTACAAATATAGTTATTAGACTTGTCCAAGTGGGAGACTGTTCCATAAGGTGTCTAAGTCCATAACTATATCTGTTATGTACTTGACCCAACCCGGCATGGTCCATTTGGGTTGCATGGCATCATGCATTTGATACACAAAATGAGAGAAAAAACACTTGTGGTTTATTAAAATATTATAAGTTCTAATATATTAATAGTATTATTTAATTATTATTGATCAAGAATTAATTTGGAATTAATTAAGTGATCAAAAGATAACTAATTAAATATATGGGTTGATTATGTAAATCATCCATAACTTGTATAGTGGGTTAAAAGGCTCCATAGATTATCAAGTTGGGTTAAACCCATAGGATCCTCCATGGGAGTTACAAACCCATGGGTCATGGAAATAAAGATTCATGACACATTAGGGTTTACATGGTGTAACCCTAGATGTGACACACTACATAAGCAACATGCTCTCTACCACCAAGAGGGCAAGGCTGATTTTTAGAGTGTTACACATTCTCTCAAAGTCATTCCAAAGCATTTGGTGTTGTGTGAAGCATTTGAGGCATCACACTTGGGGTGCTAGGCCCTCAAGGTTTTCAAGGAATCAAATCAACTACAAGGTATGTAATTCTAGCCATCTTTTAGAATTAAAGTTCCCAATGTATGCTAGATAGGTTTATGAACCTTGTAAATCATATTTTGCATGTATTTTAGACAAACATAGATCCAAGGTTTTCTAGGGTTCCATGTACACTTAGGGGTGTTAGAATTCTCAAAACCCATCAATCAGGAGCATAGGGCTAAAGGATGATATTAGTTTTAGTAGTTAGATTGTTTATGAAATGTGTAAAGTGTAATTCACATTTGATGATGAATAAAATTTGTATTTATTTCTTAGTAAAGTGTTGCTATCTTTTGTCAATCGTTTACTATCGTTTCATTTTGCGTGTTTTGACTTCCAGAATATTTATATTATATATTACATATTATTCAAATTCTCCACAGTCGGTCATATGTTGGAAGTAGGTATCAATTAAGACTGTCATGGGTTGGGTTATAGAGGTCTAAGATGTTGAACATAGCTACAACACTCATGAGGGCTCCTAAGTTCTGAGTATTGGATTCAAACCACGCTCATTGGTATCACTTCATGGAACTTATCTCAAGTGGTCGTGAGATGGTAATATTGTATAAGTCTTCAAACCTAGAGATATGACTTGTTGCCTGTGAGTTGGTTATACATTGATTGTACAAAAACGCATTGGTAAATCAATGTTTTAAAACGTATTTTTGTGTGTGACTCAACAAGTAGTAGAACAAGCATATAAGTCGAAGTTTATCTGTTCCTTCTTGGATTAGAAGTTATATCTGGGCGCCTCGATGATTTTTTTTTGACCTATGTACTGGGCCCGGTCAGAACGAAATTGAGGTGTTCGATTAAGTTCTTTGTCAAACAAATCAGAAATCGAGAAACAAACTGTTGGACAATAAGTAAGACATTGTTCTATGTGTTTGTCCAACTGATATCTAGAACAAAGGATTATATGATCAGTTATCTTAAATGGCGTATCATCATCATCTCAGTTCCGAGAGACCTTGAAAGAGCTACGATTGATGATCGGTTCCTAAAGTGATACTTGCAGTTATAGTTATTAGACTTATCCATGTGGGATACTGTTGGATAAGGTGTCTAAGTCCATAACTGTTTCTGGTATGTACTTGACCCGGTTTGGCATGGTCCTTTTGGGTTGCATGGCATCATGCATTTAGATAGACTAAAATGAGAGAAATAACACTTATGGTTTATTAATATATTATAAGTTCTAATATATTAATAATATTATTTAATTAGTATTTATCAAGAATTAATTTGGAATTAATTAACTGATCAAAAGGATACTAATTAAATATATTGGTTGATTGTGTAATCATCCATACTTACATAGCGGGCTAATGCTTCATGGATTATCAGGTTGGGCTAAAACCCATAGGATGCTTCATGTTGTTTGTTAAACCCATGGATCATGGAAATGAAGAGTCATGTCACATTAGGGTTTACATGGTGTAACCCTAATTGTAACACACTATATAAGCAACATGAAGCTCACCAAAACCGGTCACTAGAAAGAAAGAAGAGGGCCTAGCCAATTTCAAGTAGTGTGACATTTCTATCAAGGTTATTCTAAGTGCATTTGTTGTTGTGTGAGACATTTGAGGCATCACACTTGGGGTGCTAGGCTCACAAGGTTTTCATGGAATCCAAACTACTACAAGGTATGTTTTCTAGCTTACTTTTATGTTTAAATGTTCCCCATGTATGCTAGATAGGATTATGAACCTTGGAAAATCAATTTTGCATGTATCTTGCATGTTGCATGAACACCTTAGGAGTGTTAGAATGCTCAAAAACCTACAATTTCAACATGGTTGAAGAGATGTTCAACAATGAATCTACTGTTGCATCTATAATCAAAACTTTAATAACTTTACCACCACCACCATTACCCATTCCCACTTCATTTCCGATTTCAACAATTTCACCAAAATTTTTTGGTATCATGCAAGAACCTATTTCCACACTCTTATCATCTCAATCCCCTAAAAAATCACAACACGGAAATGAAGTTGATGATGATGATGTCATGGTGTCATTTGCTGATCTTCAGTTTGATCCAGAGGAATAGAATATTCCTGATGAAATAATCATGTTAGGAAAAGAATTCAAAATAAGTAATTCCAAGATGAATTCCATATTACAGTTCTTGGCTAATACAAGACACAAAAATGCTTTGATTAGTGTCGATGTCAACCATCTTCTCAAACCTCAAGAGTCTCGACTAAAAGATCTAATTGATGATGTTGACAAATGAAATGATGAACGGGTTCTTAATCATTCTCGAAGTCTTAATGGTGAAATCTCTAAGCTTAGTGATGTTTTGAAAGAACATCATGAGCTTCTTGCAAAATAACTGGAGGAATTAAAAGTGTTTTTACAGACTCAAATAACAAATATTTGAATGTTGTTGGACTATGAAGTTAAGAAGTTTGATGAGAATTTTGCTACCCTTCATAAGAAGGTGGATGTGATAGCTGAAGCAACTACCAGATTGATTGAAGACATTTCTTCTTTCAACAAGGATTATATGGTTGGTCTTCAAGACAAGACGAATGGGGGGCGGGGGTGCTCAAGTTCTTACTAGAGTTAAAGAATTCTTCACCGAAATCAAAATTCTGCTTTCAGCACAATCAACAATTTCTCCAGAATCGCTATCATAAATGGTTTCGAACATCAAGTCGAATATTAAAATTGACCTCACCCCAATCCTTGATTTTTTACTTCGTTTACCAACTATTGTTCCACATACGGTGCAATTCTCGCAAGGGGAAGAAAGTGGAGTTTGAGAAGCTGGATCTTCAAAGGACTCTAATAAAGAGAAAAGGGTACTAGTTGGCAAAGTAAATTTGACTAAAATTCCAACTTGAATTCCCATGAAGCTTTTAATGGTGTCTTCGATTACAACAACTCTACAAAAAAATGTGCCCAAAGCTTAATAAATAGGCATTTCGATTACATAGGGAGAAGGAGGTTCTAGTCGAGATCTTGATAAAACAACTTCAAAAATTGATCCAGAAGAAAAAGGAAAGGTCATTCTGATAGAACAGTCGGATAAAGATAAGAAGAAGAAACAAGCAATTGAATTGGAACTACAAACGCAAATTAATAACATTCTTCATCAAATGGAGAATGATCCACCAGGCCTAAACAAAGGTGACCTGAACAAACACTGGTGTTATGAAACCATTGAAATCGCAGTGTCGAAGAAGAATGATGAATTCCGTAAAAAGCGGAATTAGAGCATTGAAATTGAAATTTTTGACTTCAATCAACTCGATTTTCCTATCAACCGCATGTTGTTTACATATCCATAGGTCAAAATAGTAGATAACTTCAAAGATCAAAATGAATACAAGAACTTGAAGATTCGATTTCATGATATCTTGGCAAAAATAAAGATGATGTGTGGTCATTGGTGAAAATAGTGAAAGTGATGAGGATTGAAAGGGATGCCTTGTTCGACGGTCTACTTCAAAATTTTCGATATTCAGTTGTGAGGGATAACAATGTGGAGTTCAAATTCACAACTATTGACTTCTATCGATGAACCTGAATGATCTTATTTCGATAACCAAGATCCTAATCAATGTGGATGTGTTGAAGATCCTTAAGTCAAATCGAAATGATTAAATCATTGGATTTGGTTATATCAAGGCTTTTTTTGGAGAACTACTACGAGTATTTGGCCTTACGGATAATGATCTTTCCTTGGCAATTAAGAAGAATGCGAAAGTGCCTCAAACTTATGGTGTGGTTTTTAAGGGAAAAAACAAGATTAGGAATTTAATGAATTTTTTATTTCAACTCACTAACCTTGAAAGATATACAAAGTTTCATTTCACCAACATCCTGATTTGTATCAAGAACGACATGATGAATGATGTTGAAGATGAAGTAGAAATAAGGAAGATTTGTGACAACCCGAAGTTTATTCCGTCGCTGTAACCCGTATTTGTCAATAAAACTCGTCTTTATCGAATTGTTCTGTTTATGTTTTTTGATTAAGTCATTTAAATTGAGACCTTTATTATGACTTCATGAGTGTCCACAAACATTAGAAACGTGTGAAAACACCCTCGATACTCAATTGGAAAATTTTCAGTTACAACCACCTCGGGTTACGACAACTTAATCGGGTACGACCGTAAGCCTCGTTTAACGTCAGTATCGGGTAGATTTCCACCGAGCCTCAAAATCTAACCCTATATAAAGGTGAAATAATTTCATTTGAAGCTTTTTCACACTCTCTCTCTACAATCCAAGTTTTGATCTACAATTATCCATTTCAAGCTCCAAATTTGTAAGTAATCCATCCTAGCTGATAGTGTATCATGTTTAGCTTTCAAATATGTGTCTAAATCATCCAAAAGGACCAAATAATTGTGTTTACGGCCCAGGAACAATCCCAAACCGCAAACACCCATAAATAGGGTTTTGGAGCCCCAAAACCCTTCCAAACCACTTCTAGAGCTTAGATATGACCTAAGGGATTGCATGAACGGACTTAGAACACCAAAACCTCATCATTTGAGGAGTAAACATGAATTTACGGCCCAAGAACATGCTTGGACCGTAAACCCTCATTCATGGGCTGTGAACACCATTTAAGGTGTTAAAATGCCCCTAAAACACCTCCTATGCCTTGGAATAATGTTTTGAACCAACCACCATTGTGTTAGGGACCTTAAACATTAGAGAAACCACCTCCTTAGGAGATTACGGTCGTAAAAACCCCCAAGGAATGGTTCATGGGCCGTAAACTCCTATAAAGTGGTCAAATGGTGCCCTAACTTCCTTCCATGGCTTGTACATTGGACTAGAATTACATGTGATTAACCTAGGACCATCAAAACATTAAAGGAATGGGTATGTGAGAGTTTACGGCTGTAAACTCCTTTTTTAGAGCCGTAAAATCCTTAAAATGGTCCATATGTTGATCAATTCACTTCCCTTGTCTTAGAACTGAACATAGCTTCATCCCAAAGGTGTTGTCAGACCATTAAGCATCCTAGAACACACCACCCATGAGTTTACGGCCGTAAACTCATGGGGATATGGTAATTGGGCCGAAAACTCCCTTAGGAGTTTACTCTTGAAGAGAAAACTCCATGTATAGGCCTTACACCTCCTTAGATGCTACTCGGATCACTCCTAGCACTTGAAATAAAGTGTTTTCGCGTCTCGGAGTATACTATCTTAATTAATTAGTGGTCAAAGTCTAATTAGATACAATTGTGTATCTCTTCATATTACATAGGATCCTCGCGCGTGTTCAAGCCCCGAACTGACACTTAGCATCCTAACCGACACATTTCTCGTCTGGTGAGTTCACAACCCTACACATTTTTTTGTGTTTTTCAATGCTTTCAGGGGGAATACAAGCAAAAGTACAAGGAAATCTTGTACTGAAACTTATTATTTCATATGAAATGTTTCATATTCAGTATACTTTTAACACAGGAAATAGCTTTACCAACCATTTAACTTGTAGAGTGAACTTTTCAGATTAATTTGTGAAACTCCTTATAAAATGATATATTTTATATTTCACAAATGATTTTCTTTATCATTTCTGGTAAAACTGTTAACCTTAATATACTTAACACATCCTTGGTAACACTCCCCCTAGTTATGAGAGTGAAGGATGAACAACATAAGAGTCCTTGATAACACTCCCCCTAGATACGAGAGTGAAGGACCAATAACATAAATCTTAGAACTTTTTATACGTCCTTGATAACACTCCCCGTAGATAAAAGAGTGAAGGACTAATAAATTAGAATGTTCCATATTATTACTTTTAATTTCATTAATCTTAAGATTGGAGTTACGTCCTTGGTAACACCCCCCTAGTTACGAGAGTGTAGGACTACCCGTGTAACCAGAATCTCCTGGAACGTGACTTGAGTGTATAGATCTATACGGGATTGACTACCCCGCACCTGACTGCTAGCTACAGTTGGACCGAAAGGTCCAAGGGTGACAAAAGTCATAAAATGATATTGGCCCCGTTCCGAGCCTTATCTAGTCTATTGTATGGTTATGGAACTCGCAATCTAGATTATGAAAATTTTCTACTTACTTATTAGTTTTATATACGTGTTAAAACTAATGTACTTTTCAAGGATAACAAGACTTTCAGGAAACTTCATACAAACACTTTAAGTATGGTAGATACTTGTACACTGCTTCTGAATCATTAACCAACCACAAATTTCTAATGAAAATTAGGGTTTTTCCTGGGATAACAGAACTGATCTTAACTAAGATCGTGTAACAAATGGGTAACTAAACTTTACTTATAAGAAAATATGGGATTTTCTTGGATAATAACTTTTACAAAAAACCAAAGGAAACTTGTTCATTTTCAGAAACAAACCGCTTATGAACTCACCAGCTTTATGCTGATTTTTCAAAACTGCTTGTATTCTCAGGTCCACATTAGACAGGTACCCCGCGATCTTTTGGAGAAGACGGAGCACATTAGCAGTCTCGTCTTTACTTTTGTTCATTCTGGATTTATATATATATATATATATATATATATATATATATATATATATATATATATATATATATATATATATATATATATATAATCATGTATAACTTTACTTTCAAACAAATGTAAATACTTCTATGTAATGTAATGGTTGTGTTTACTATGCTTGCTATGTACATTGGTTGTCATACTTAACATGACGTCACCTCTGCCCTGGAACGTTTCCGCCTACGTTTTCGGGGTGTGACAGATTGGTATCAGAGCTCTTGTTTATAGTGAAATAAGTATACTAAACCTTACATGGTATATAACTATAAACACTAAAGGGGCCGAAGTGCTCTGAACTAAAAGTATACTTTAAAATATAAGTATTTTTTCAAAAGTATACAAGAATACCTAACCGCAGAAATCCGTAACTACGAGTAGAACAAAACATAAGTAATTGGGTGTTGAACGATGCGGTTAAACCTAGGCAGTTATGTAGTCGTGTCTAGGGTCAATATAGCCTGATCAACTATATTCATTCGAGACACGACCAACATGTGCTTGGGAGTGACTTTGGTGTTCAGCAGGCCTAAAACTTACCTAATATCGAAGAAATGAGTGATCGTCGCATCGAAACATAAAATACTATGGGAGTATTTTATTGAGCCAAATCCATTATAGAAGTCCTCATTCAAGTGTTGCTACTCATTCATTCCTTTAGCGATAATTTATTGCCTTGTTAACATTCCTATATTATCGCATAGTTGAACACTTTATCTATCACAATGAGATATCTCTTGCTTCATATCTCTTGATTTAATTCAGAGGACTTACCATCCTCTCTTCCTGATCATTTTAGATCAAGATGCCTCCAAGGAAGAGATCCAGTTCAAAGAACAACAACCCTCTGTCGCCACTTCCTCCTCAGTTTGATCATGTTATGTTCCAGGCAGCTGTTACTGCCGCAGTAGCAGCCGCCATGTCTCAAATGAACCCTGGTGGCTCCGGTGGTTCAGGAGGTGGTACTCAATCTCAAAACCAGGAAGGTGGTCAAGGACACCGGAAGGAGTGTTCCTACAAAGATTTTATGAATGCGAAACCTACATATTTTGATGGCACTGCAGGTGTTATCGCCCTGACTCGATGGTTCGAAAAAATCGAATCTATTTTCGAAATCTGTGCTTGTTTAGAAGTTGACAAAGTGAAGTTCGCCGCCTGCACGTTCATCGATAAAGCCTTGACTTGGTGGAATGGTCGAGTCAAATCCTTAACCCTACCTGTAGCCAATGTTATGGGTTGGGAGGCCATGAAGGAACTTTTGCTTGCGGAGTACTGCCCACGGGGCGAAATGCAGAAGCTGGAACACGAACTCTGGAACCTAAAGATGAAGGGTTCCGATATCGCCGTTTACACTTCCAGATTCGATGACTTGGCGCTACTCTGTCCAGGAATGGTTACCCCGGAGAGTAAAAAGATTGAGAGATTTATCTGGGGGCTCACCCAGCCAACCAAGGGAAATGTTTTAGCTGCGAAGCCAAATACCTACGACAGCGCCAAATGCTTAGCGCAAACCTTGATTAACCATAGTGATGACCTTGAGGAAGCAGCTACCACTCCTGAACCGACAAAGAGGAGTGGTGAGAAAAGAAAATTTTGGAAGAAGAAGAAGAGTCAGCTTTCTCAGGAATCCTCGAAGAACGAGCAAACTATAGCAGTCCACGCTGCTACTATCCCTGCTGCTATTTCTGCCATTGGATCCACAGCTTAAACACCTACCAGTAGGTATGTTGGTACCCTCCCTATGTGCAACAAGTGCAACTATCATCACCTCACATCTAGCCCATCTCGGGAGGTTCTTTGCAACAACTGTGGCGAAAAGGGCCACATTGCGAAAAACTGCAAAACACCAACCCAATCAACAAATCAAGCTTCCGGAGCAGGTGTCGGACAGGATTGTTATGGTTGTGGTGAAGTCGGACATTTCAAGAGGAACTTCGCCAAGGCAGCAACAACTGGTAACACTGGGAGAGTCCTAGCTATGGGACAAGAGGAGGCAGTCGCCGATCTCACCGTTGTCTCGGGTACGTTCCTTCTCGACAACTCTTATGCTTGTATCCTTTTCGATTCTGGTGCTGAAAGAAGTTTTGTTAGCCATTGATTCAAACATCACCTTAAACATAATCCCCAACCATTAACCGAAACATTTACCGTCCAGATGGCTAACGGTGAGAAAGAAAGTGCTACCGATATATTCATAGGCTGTACCCTTACCCTGAACGATCATTCTTTTCCCATCAATCTTATGCCAATCTCCATAAAGAGCTTTGATGTTATCATTGGCATAGATTGGTTGAGCCCCAATCGTGCTGATATCCTTTGCTATGAAAAAGCCATCCATCTCAATCTCCCCTCTGGACAGACTCTCATGATCTATGGTGATAAAATTAGCTCCAATCTTCGCATTATTTTATGCATCAAAGCTCAAAAGATTCTTCGAAAGGAGTGCCATGCATTCCTAGTCCATGTGATAAACAAGAAACAAGAAGTTAAAGACCTCGAGAGCATCCCCGAAGTCTGCAACTTTCCTGATGTCTTTCTTGAAGAACTCCCGGGAATCCCTCCCGAACGTCAAGTTGAGTTTCGCATCGACCTAATTCCTGGAGCTACCCCTAGAGCCAAGTCCCCAAATCGATTGGCGCTAGCAGAAATGCAGGAGTTATCCAGTCAGCTCAATGAGCTGCTCGATAAAGGGTTCATCAGACTCAGTTCCTCACCTTAGGGAGCCCCAGTATTATTTGTGAAGAAGAAAGATGGATCCTTCCGGATGTGTATAGACTACCGTGAACTGAATAAGTTGACCGTCAAAAATTGTTATCCTCTTCCGCGAATAGACGACCTCTTCGACCAACTTCAGGGAGCCAGCTACTTTTCGAAGATAGACCTTAGGTCAGGGTACCATCAGCTACGATTTCATGAGAGTGATGTTTCCAAAACAGCTTTTAGGACACGATATGGTCACTACGAGTTCGTAGTGATGCCCTTCGGTCTAACCAATGCACCGACGGTGTTCATGGACCTGATGAACCGGGTGTGTCGCCCCTTTCTGGACATGTTTGTCATCGTGTTCATTGGTGACATACTTGTCTCTTCCATAAGCGAAGAAGATCACAAAAAACACTTGAGATTAGAGTTGGAGACTCTTAGATCCAAAAATCCGAAATCGCTACCTTCGTGGGCAAGTGTCTGACTTGCGCCAAGGTGAAGGTTGAATACCAGAAACTCTCGGGTTTGCTCCAGCAGCCTGAGATACCCGGGTGCAAATAGGAGATGATTACCATGGATTTCATCGCCAAGTTACCTAAATCTCCGAGTGGGTACGATACCATTTGGGTAATTTTCGATCGTTTGACAAAATCCGCTCACTTCTTTCCGATTAAAGAATCGTTCAAAATGGAAAGACTCACGCGAATCTAAATTCGAGAGGAGGTTCGACTGCACGGTGTGCCTGTGTCCATTATCTCCGATCGAGATAGCAGGTTTACCTCCAGATTTTGGCAGTCCCTCCAGAAGGCTCTTAGAACTAAACTAGACATGAGCACGGCTTATCATCCTCAGACAGATAGACAGAGTGAGACAACTATCCAAACCCTGAAAGACATGCTGAGAGCATGGGTCAACGATTTTGGAAAATCGTTGGACACCCATTTACCTTTGATCGAGTTCTCGTATAACAACTGTTACCACACCAGTATCAAGGCTACCCTGTTTGAAGCCCTCTACGGTCGAAAGTGCAAATCCCCTCTGTGCCGGGCCAAAGTAGGAGACACGCAGCTAGCCAAAAGTCGACTCCCCGACAGTTGATATGAGCTTATTTAGTCATAGAAATCATTCATTATTTTAGTAATTATTGTTGATTTTATATCATTTAATGAACAAAATGTACCTAATTAGCTTAATATTTCAATTTCAGCAATAAAAGACATGCTTGGATGAAAAAGGAAGAGGATTGAGTGATTGGAAGCTTGGAGATCAAGGATTAAAAGAAGGAGCTAAATAAAAGAAAAACTCGACGAGTTTTTACCATAAACTCGACGAGTTTATTAGAATATTCTAGATTTAAGGATGCCTTGCCGTACACGCTGAACACGTGAATTTTTAGAAAAACTCTTCGAGTTATTCTCAAAAACTCGACGAGTTGGGTCGATTTTTGAAACTATAAATAGATAACTTATAGGCCCGAACCCTAACTTTGGCTGGAGGCTAGCTACGATTTTTTGAAGATCAGAAGGGTTCTTAGAGCTGTTATTTTCGAGATTGCAACCTAAGAAACAATTTCAAAGAGAATCAAAGGCAAATAATCATTCTTCTTTTCTTAATCTTTGTTTTGAACCATGTTTGAATCATTAGATTTTGATTTTAGGTTATTACTTGTTGTAGATATGAGCTAAAAGCTTTTTACTTCTGTTTGGATGAGATAACCTTATGAACATGGTTTGATTGAGTGGTTGAATTGATATTAATTTGGTTATTCATCTTGTTAAGCTTATTAAAGATCCTTATGTATTGATGATAAATGTTTTTAGTTAACAAATAAGTGATTGAGTTGCATGAATATCTTCTTGATTACTTGATTCATATAGTTTTATGAATATAAGATTGTATGCCTAGGAATAGTGAATATGAAACTAGGGTTAACTATAAAATATGTAAATCAATGTGTAAGCATGTGTGATGAACATCTATACATGAGTTGATTGAATTGAACAAATTTGATTAACTATTATTATCACTTGATCATTGTTTGAATTAACTTGTCTACTAAATGATTGGTAATAATGAACATGAACCCAATCACATTAGGAATCGGTAACCATTGACATATTAATTCATTGCACTTGCCACGAAATCAACCATAGGAATAAGTGAATCGAATCTAAACAGAAGTCTCTTTTATCATTGAATCTAGTTCTCCTTTCTTGTTCTTCTTAGTTGTTAATTGTCTTTGTTTGAAAGTTAATTGATTGATTAAGTTTCTAGTCTTGCAAAACTAGAGAAACCCCCTCTTTTATTAATTGTTTTTAATTAGGTAATACTAGTACTTAATTTGATTGTTACCGTTCCCTATGTTCGATACCCTACTTGCTTAAACTAAACTACTATCGATAGGTACACTGCATGCGTGTGTTTGTTTACATTTGAGTTTGTTAGGATTAAAACTAGTTCGTTTTACACACATCAAGTTTTTGGTGCTGTTGCCGGGGAACGGTTCTAATAATTATATTGTTTGCTGGTATTATCGATCATTTGTGTTAGATTTTTCTTGCATAAAGTTACCTGTTTTAAGTTCTTATTAATTTTCTATAATTTTGCATTAAACTCGTGTTTTAAGTTCTTATTGATTTTCTATAATTTTGCATTAAACTCGTCGAGTTTTTTCTTAAAACTCGTCGAGTTTATTCTTCTGTAACAGTTTCGTAAATTCTTCGTTTTTGTTCGTTTTACGCTTGTTTTTCTGTTTTATTTCAGGTTTTTATGACCCGAGGCTCCAGTTCTACACCAATACCACCCGTAGACAATCCGGAGTTGATTATTCGCAACCAAAGAGGAAAAGAGATCGAATCCGACACATCCACGTTTGGTGAAGAAAGCAATCCTGATCAAGGAGGTAATATGGCCGACATCGCCGACATACCGATGGGAGATTACAAGAAGCGCATAAGAGATGGTATAGGGCCGGGACTCGTGCAACCTGCAATTCCAGCTACAACCAATTTTGAGTTGAAAGGTCACATCCTCGCACAACTAAAAGACATTCCATTCCATGGAAAGGAGCACGAAGATGCCTACAAGCATATTGAAGAAGTTATGGACACTGCTGACTATTTCCATATGCCAAATGTACCTCGCGATACTATCTTACTACGGATGTTACCGGTTACATTCAAAGGAGCCGCGAAGGAATGGTTGAAATCTTTACCCCCCGGATCCATTACAACATGGCAAAAGATGTGCGAGGAGTTCATTGACCAGTTTTGCCCACCTTCTAAGATTGCAAAATTGAAGAAAGAAATTGCTAACTTTGAGCAATTACTGAGAGAATCACTTTATGAGGCATGGGAAAGATATAAGGGGTTAATAAGAAATTGCCCTCAAAACGACCTAAACGTGCAACAAGAGGTTTCTATCTTTTATGATGGTGTGAACGTCACAACCAGGCAATTATTGGACTCCCAAGGACCCCTCACGAAGAAAGCACCAGCTGTCATTAAAACATTGGTGGAAGAATTCTCCAAACATTCAAGAGAATATCATAATCCAAGGAACGATACAGCTAGAGACATGGTTAACTCAGTTTCCGATGACATGGCAGCAATGATGGCCAAACTAGAAAGTATGGATCGTAGCATGACAAAGATGGATCAATCCATCCATGCCATAAGGGTGGGTTGTGACAATTGTAGCGGTCCCCATCTTACTAAGGATTGCAATCTTGATGAGAACGGCAACCGGAAGGCACAAGTTTGTTATTCGAGTAGCGATAGGTTTGATGATGATTGGCGTAAGCCCAAGAAGGAATGGCTCCCCTACGACGAGTGCAAGAAGGCAAAGGAGGAAAAGTACAGGAAAAAAGCACGCGGGTTTTATCAAAAAGAAGAACCGGCGCAAGAGAAGAAGACGGATCTTGAAGCCATGTTAACTCGATTCGTTAGTGCTTCCGAGAAAAGGCACGACGAATCTGATGCAGCCATTAGAGATCAACAAAAGATGATGAAGGAGCACCAAACCATGATGATGGATCAACAAGCTCTGCACCGGAATCAGCAAGCTTCAATCTTGAATATTGAAAAACAGCTTGGGCAACTTGCCAAGCAATTTAACGAAAGAACACCAGGCGGGCTTCCTAGTGACACCGAAAAAAAATCCAAAGGGTGCGCATATTAACATAGTGACAACAAGGAGTGGGAAGATAGTCACACCCCTCACTCCAATCCCAAGTACAGATCAAAAGAGGCAAAAGAAAAAGATCAAGAAAATCCGAATTTGCCAACAGTAGACAAAACTCGTCGAGTTCTTGACAGAAACTCAACGAGTTCCGCACCTGATGAGCAAAACAATTCGAAAGCTGAGCCATTTAAGCCACCATTACCATTCCCAGGCCGAGCTCGACAGGAGAAGCAGAATGAAGACTACCAGAAGTTCCTGGAGCACATAAAGGCCCTAAAAATCAACATTTCGTTCATCGAAGCAGTCGTGCAAATGCCAAAGTATGCAAAGTTCCTAAAAGAACTTCTCATAAATAGAAAGAAGATGGAGGAAGCATCCAAGGTAGTCTTAAATGAGAATTGTTCAGCCGCAATGTTAAACAAACTACCAAAGAAAAAAGGTGATCTGGGTAGCCTAACCATTCCTTGCCAATTCGGGAATTTAGCCACTAGCTATGCATTGGCCGATTCGGGGGAAAGTGTGAACCTCATGCCATACTCTTTCTTTAAAAATCTAAACCTTCCGGAACCGAGACCAATCCGAATGGCAATCCACTTAGCAAACAAGACGGTGACATTCCCGAGGGGTATATGTGAAGATTTATTGGTAAAAGTCGATAAGTTTGTCTTTCCGACAGATTTCATTGTGCTAGATATGGAGGAGGACCATCAAGTGCCAATAATCCTTGGAAGACCATTCTTGAATACCGCGGGTGCCATAGTAGACATACGAGACTCAAGGCTTACCCTTCGAGTGGGGGAAGACTTAGTTATTTTTGAAATGGATCAGACCATGAAACATTCAAAGTGTAGTGATGATACTGCCTTTTCAGTAGATGTCTTGGAAGAATTATTAGAAGAATGGAAAGAAGACGAAGCAGGCGAACACATTTCCACTTCAGAAGATGATTTTGATGCTGAGAGAGATTTGAAAGAATTAGAAAGACTTCTTGAAGAATCAGAATACGAAGAACTGATAAAGTCAACAGAGCAAAAAACTCGACGAGTTAATCACAATAACTCGACGAGTTTCTATGAAAAATCAGAATATGAGGAAACTTTTGTTCTAAACTCGTCAAGTTTAATTCCAGAACTCGACTTGTTTGGTGTTTAGAGCATACAATTGGAGCTGAAAACGTTACCAGAACACTTAGAATATGCATTTCTCGAAGAAGGGGAACAGAAGCCTGTGATCATTGCATCGGACCTCACCCCAATTGACAAAGATCAATTAGTGAAGGTTTTGAAGAAAAGAAAGAACGCCATTGCATGGAAAATCACCGACATAAAGGGGATAAGCCCCTCTTATTGTTCTCATAAAATAATTCTTGAAGAAGGAGCAACGCCAGTGGTGCAACATCAAAGGCGTTTGAACCCGAATATGCAAGAGGTAGTTAAGAAGGAGGTGGTAAAGCTATTGGATGCGGGGATCATTTATTCAATTTCTGATAGCCCGTGGGTAAGTCCTATTCAAGTAGTGCTGAAGAAAGGAGGAATGACAGTCATGGCGAATGAAAAGAACGAGCTTATGCCTATGCGAACGGTAACCGGTTGGCGAGTATGCATCGATTATCGAAAGCTAAACGATGCTACTTGCAAAGACCATTTCCCTTTACCCTTTATTGATCAAATGCTTGAAAGATTATCCGGTCATTGCTATTATTGTTTTTTAGATGGGTTTTCAGGATATTTCCAAATACCAATCAATCCGAATGATCAAGAAAAAACTACCTTCACCTGCCCTAGTGGAACGTTTGCATACCGACGAATGCCTTTTGGGTTATGCACTGCGCCTGCCACTTTTCAATGATGCATGACGGCAATATTTCACGATATGGTGGAGAAGTATATGGAAGTATTCATGGATGATTTTTCCGTGTTTGGTTCTTCTTTTGATAATTGTCTTACTAACCTTGACTTAATGCTTGCCAGGTGTGAAAAGACCAATTTAGTTTTGAATTGGGAAAAATGCCATTTCATGGTTAAAGAAGGCATTGTGTTAGGTCATAAAGTGTCCAAAGCGGGGATTGAGGTAGATCGAGCGAAAATTGACAACATTGCTAAACTACCACCACCAACCAATGTGAAGGGCGTTAGAAGTTTTTTGGGTCACGCGGGTTTTTACCGTCGTTTTATCAAAGACTTTTCTAAAATAACTCGGCCTTTAACTCAGCTACTTTTAAAAGATGCACCTTTCAATTTTTCAACAGAATGTTTAAATGCTTTTGAAATATTGAAAACAAAATTAACTAACGCCCCGATTATTATCGCCCCGAATTGGAATTTACCGTTTGAAATTATGTGCGATGCAAGTGATTTTGCCTTAGGTGTTGTGCTTGGTCAAAGAGTCGATAAACATTTTCAACTAATTTATTATGCTAGCAAGACCTTGAATCCGGCTCAAGAAAATTACACCACAACTGAAAAGGAATTATTGGTCGTGGTCTATGCTTTTGATAAATTCCATCCTTATCTTATATTGTCCAAAACCACTGTTTTTACTGACCATTCTGCAATTAAATTTTTATTTGCTAAGCAGGACGCAAAACCAAGTTTGATCCGGTGGGTGTTACTACTTCAAGAATTTGACATTGAGATCAAGGACAAGAAAGGAATGGAAAATGTAGCGGCTGACCATCTCTCAAGATTAGAGAATCCAGAAAGGGATGCATCTGACCACAAGGGTATTGGGGATAGTTTTCCATAAGAGTATTTGATGGTGATAATGGGAGAAGAACCATGGTATGCAAATATTGTGAACTTTTTAGCTGGGGACTTTCTTCCAAAAGGGCTCACTCATCAGCAAACAAAGAAACTCATGTCAGAAATTAAATATTATTTCTGGGATGAGCCATATCTTTTTAGGAGCTGTGCAGTTGGGATCATCAGAAGATGTGTGTTTGGAAAGGAGATCCGCGACATTCTAGAGCATTGCCACAATGGGCCTATAGGAGGACATCATGGAGTTCAATACACTGCCAAAAAGGTGTTTGATGCAGGATTCTATTGGCCCACAATCTTTAAGGATGATGCCACCTATGTGAGAGAATGTGACGCGTGCCAGCGATCGGGAAATATTTCTGCAAAGAATGAAATGCCTCAAAGAAGCATCCAAGTGTGTGAAGTCTTCGATGTGTGGGGTATAGATTTCATGGGGCCATTTCCATCATCAAAAGGGCACAAATACATACTTGTGGCAGTGGACTATGTATCAAAGTGAGCTCAAGCACGAGCGCTACCAACAAATGACGCAAGGGTGGTGGTGAAATTTTTAAAGAATTTATTCTCTAGGTTTGGAGTACCGAAGGCGTTGATAAGTGATAGAGGGACCCATTTTGCCAATGAACAACTAGCAAAGGTTTTGCAAAAATATGGTGTACGCCATAGATTTTCAACACCTTATCATCTGCAAACGAATGGCCAAACTGAAATAACAAATAGAGCCCTCAAAAGAATTTTGGAAAGGTAGGTAGGCAACCACAGGAAAGATTGGGCAGACAAGTTACATGATGCATTGTGGGCATTTAGAACTGCATTCAAGACACCTATTGGAACAACACCTTATAGGTTGGTTTATGGAAAAAGTTGACATCTACCAGTGGAATTGGAGCACAAAGCCTATTGGGCTTTGAAAACGTGCAATTCCCCCCCCCCCCCCAATGAGTTGCGTACCAATCGAATCTTGCAAATGAATGCCTTGGAGGAATTAAGGAACGAGTCTTACACTAACTCGTTGATTTATAAGGATAAGACAAAGAAATGGCATGATGCGAGATTGAAAGGAAATAAGGAGTTTGAAGAAGGGCAAAAAGTACTTTTATATAACTCAAGACTCAAACTTTTTCCAGGAAAATTACGCACTCGTTGGACCGGACCCTTCACAATTAAACATGTTTTTCCATATGGGGTAGTTGAACTGTGGAATAAAGATGGAATAAGTTTCAAGGTAAATGGGCATAGGATCAAAAGATATGAGGAGGGCAGGCCAAAGGAAGTGGAAACTGAAGAAGGGCTTGATTTAGAGGCAATCGCTGCAACGTAGGGCGGAAAGGAGTCCAGCTAAACACTCCTCAAAAACGAAGCGCTTGCGGGAGGCAACCCGACAATTGAATTTGTTTTCTTTTTCTTGTAGTATTTTATTTATTCTATTTTTATGTTTTTCGTTGTGTTTTTAGTCTTCATCTTCAAATTATGCTTAAATGATTGCTGGGAGGGTTATCAAAGCAGAGTGTGGGGTGTTTTGTGATTTCCTCTAGAAATAATATTTTTTCATACAGAAAGAAAAACTCGTCGAGTTTATTCCAAAAACTCGACGAGTCCATTTAAAAAAATCGCGCATCACAGTTTTTCCGAAAAAAAAGAATAAAAATAATAATACTAATATTTCTTTATTCCTGGGTATAAGTTTTAACCCTAAAATAAAAATCATTCCATCATTTTTCCCTCACGCCGGCAGCAAGAACTCCCAAGCAAATTCTTCACTTTTGGTGTCTTGTTCTAAATCTCTTCTCAAGGTATGATGTCTTCTCTTTTTACTTATTAAAGATCCGATTTCTGGTTTATGTAGGCACAAGATGGTTAAAGTTCTTCGATTTTTGAGTTTTCATAAAAACATTAGGGTTTCGAATTAGGCTAAATTAGAATGGTTTTGCTAGTTCTTTCCATGGATTAATGCTTAAATATATACCCCAAGCAAACCCCTGAAGTAATTTTTGAGTCTAGAAGAGTTGAAGATCGGAATTATTTTTGGACATTCTGCGAAACTCGACGAGTTCTGTAGGAACTCAACGAGTT
This sequence comes from Lactuca sativa, assembly GCF_002870075.4. NCBI lineage: Eukaryota > Viridiplantae > Streptophyta > Magnoliopsida > Asterales > Asteraceae > Lactuca > Lactuca sativa. Next base: position 334,564,553 of record NC_056626.2, on the reverse strand, counting down.
CATGAGGCTGGGATGCTGATTTATTTTATTTTTAACATTGTTTATGTTTGTTTGCTTTTCTGTGATTTATTGTTTTGCAGAATCATGTCCAGAAATAGGGGCCAAAGTTCTAAAGGAAGTCAAAAGGGTTGTCCATGGCTTGATTTTCCACAAATTGGTTCAAAATCCACATTGTTAGCATGGAAAAGGAAACTGGAGAAACTGAAAAAGAAAGAGTTCTACTTGCCAAATGAAATAGATTGGTCTTGTCTAGGGCAATGGGGTTGGTTGAACGAATGAATCCTCATCTCACCAGGGTATTCATCCAAGATGGAGTAAGGATAACATGTGATGCTTGGAGGATACTTTTCTGATTGCAAGAACTGGTATACCAGGAATTATGTTGGGAGTTTTATTCCACTATCAAGTTCTATGGGAGTGAAGACTATTTTGATACAAATGCTCTTACTTTCATGCTTGGGGGTGAGTTCCGGGAATGCAGTGTGGTAGAACTAGCATGGCGAATGGATTTGTATGAACAAAATGTGGCAATGACAGAAGCCTTTGGAATTTTTATGGAAGCATGTCACAAAGATTTAATGAATATTGAGGATGCATCAAAGTGGTGGAGCACAATTGCCAATGGAGTTTATATTCCATCCGCGGCACAAGAAGCGAGCATCCGATCACCGGTCCATCGTCTTCTTCATCGCCTCATCGCAAGCTCCATCAATATGAGAAGGGATGATGATAAAGTGCCAAGCCGACACGTTTTCTTTTTATGGTGTATTCTTACGCCTAACTAGTTTTGTAACATTCCGTATTGTTTAGCAAAGTGTTTAGCGGAAAGTTGAGTGAAGGAGCGATCAACTTCAAAGATATGTGGTAGGATGTTCATAACTAAATTGGCAAGATCTTATGGAATTCTTGAAGGAAGAATTGGAAATCAATTAACAATGGTGTCACAACCCGCATTTAGTCCTCTTCTTTATAGAAGGGCTAAAATTATTGTAGATTATGGCGGGGGCCATGTTAATATTCCATCAGTGGATGATGCAGAATTACCTGAACAACCGGGGAGGCGGGTTCGTCCACGACCAACACATATGCAAGAAGATCCCCCCGTTATTCCAATAAATGATGAGCTTCCCATGGATCCTTATAATGTTGAGCAAAGGGCGTTTCAAGACGATTTAGCAAGCAGCTTGAATTAAGGACATAGGAATTTGGCTCATATGATGTCTCATTTGAACATTCCAAGGATGGGAAATGAACCGAATATCCATATGTGAGGAGTTGGAGTGAGAGATGGAGTATGCGTCAAAGTGGAGCCAGAGGAAGCGGGTTGGGAGAAGAAGAAAGTGAAGATGAAGATTAATTATCCTTTCCTTTATCTTTTATTTTGTTGGCTTTTTTGAACTATTTTTCTTTGTTTGTTTGGTATGTTTATTTTGATGTTTAAACTTCTAGTAAATTAGGATTTTATTTGGTGTGTTTTCCTTTTATTACTTTTTGTTTGTTTCTTTTGTTGTTTTCAGAATATATGTTGAGGGAGAGAACGAAAGAATATAGCGTGAGGGGTATGAAGTGAGATCGAGTCTGAAACGAGAAGATTGAGAGGATTACGTCTATTTGCAAGAGTGGTGAACAAAAGAACTAAAAAGATGTGTTTTACTACAGAAGAATGAAGGGAAATATTGCCATAATCAGTCCTTTCAAAACCATCATCGAAAAAAATGATGTTGGGGAATATGTTGTTCACAGAGAGAAAAACTCGTCGAGTTCTTTACATAAACTCGACGAGTTCCTTCGAAGAATCCCAAATCTGCAATTTTTGCAACTAAACTTAATAAGTTCATTTTATTCTTGGCGAGTGGCTCTTTCTCTTACCTTTGAGTTGGTGATTTTATTACATTCTACGAAGGCAATTGGCTGTGCTATCACTGTTTATTTTCCGAGCAATTTCCAAAACTTTTTTCCTCTATATTTTGGAGCATAACCACACGAGATTTGATACCCAAGGCATGGATGAGTTGTTCCCGTGTCCAAAGTCAGCTGAAGAAGAAGCTCAAAAGAAGAATATCAACCTCGCAACTTCTATCCCAGGGGAGTGTGTTCCAATTCTCTCTTTACTTTTATATCATGTATAACATGCAATGGGGACATTGCATAATTTAAGTGTGGGGTAGGGGGTTGATTACATTTAGTCATATTAGAATCCTAGGTTTAATTTTTAAAAATTTGCATAAAAATTGCTAGGGCCTAATTTAGAAAATTATGGTAAAAGCAATTAGGATTCCATGCTAGTATTGTGTTTAATGATTGCAAGAGGACCCAAATGTTTAGTTGAGTCAACATACGTTATAGTGCATTTGTGGCCCCCTTTATTCTAGTGAAATCATGGGACAAAAACACAACCTCGCTTAGTTTGAGGATCGCAATATGTTTAGCATCGTGTACCAGAAATATATCCAGGAAAGCTCAAGTAGTCATTGCACACGAGACTAATGCCTTTAACCAATAAAGGATGAAGTTAAATTCCCTTGCTTAAGCATATGTTTTTCTAGGTTTTTAGTTTTGAGTGGAAAAAGTGGGTTGAAAAAAAAAAGAGTGATGAAATGTTTGAATAAAGAATCTACAAAGCTATGAAGACAAAGAAGAATATCATGAAGAAAAGCTACAAAGTATAAAAGATTCAATCAAAAGTAGTATTTATTTATTTTTTTGTAATTTTCTTTTCTAGGTTATTTTATCATATGTATGCTTGGGGATTTAACCAAAAATGACTTGAGGTTAAGAAAGTTTTCTGAGGATGGATTCGGAGGGATGCATAAAATGAGCGTTGTTCAAAAGAAGTAGGCGAGTGTTTATGATGATTGTGAGTATTTAGAATTGAGGGGGGTTCTTAGGAAAATTTTAGACACAAATGCATGCGTTGCGGTCTTGGCATAATGGTTGTGTTCGATTGGGATTGTCTTATGTGGTATTGGTGTGCTAAAATTCGGTTTTGCTTGGGGGCAAGCAAAAGTCAAGTGTAGGGTATTTTGATATGAGCTTATTTAGTCATAGAAATCATTCATTATTTTAGTAATTATTGTTGATTTTATATCATTTAATGAACAAAAGGTACTTAATTAGCTTAATATTTCAATTTCAGCAATAAAAGACATGCTTGGATGAAAAAGGAAGAGGATTGAGTGATTGGAAGCTTGGAGATCAAGGATTAAAAGAAGGAGCTAAATAAAAGAAGAAACTCGACGAGTTTTTACCATAAACTCGACGAGTTTATTAGAATATTCTAGTTTAAGGATGCCTTGCCGTACACGCTGAACACGCGAATTTTTAGAGAAACTCGTCGAGTTATTCTCAAAAACTCGACGAGTTGGGTCGATTTTTGGAAACTATAAATAGATAACTTATAGGCCCGAACCCTAACTTTGGCTGGAGGCTAGCTGCGATTTTTGAAGATCAGAAGGGTTCTTGGAGCTGTTATTTTCGAGATTGCGACCTAAGAAACAATTTCAAAGAGAATCAAAGGCAAATAATCATTCTTCTTTTCTTAATCTTTGTTTTGAACCATGTTTGAATCATTAGATTTTGATTTTAGGTTATTACTTGCTGTAGATATGAGCTAAAAGCTTTTTACTTCTGTTTGGATGAGATAATCTTATGAACATGGTTTGATTGAGTGGTTGAGTTGATATTAATTTGGTTATTCATCTTGTTAATCTTATTAAAGATCCTTATGTATTGATGATAAATGTTTTTAGTTAACAAATAAGTGATTGAGTTGCATGAATATCTTCTTGATTACTTGATTCATATAGTTTTATGAATATAAGATTGTATGCCTAGGAATAGTGAATATGAAACTAGGGTTAACTATAAAATATGTAAATCAATGTGTAAGCATGTGTGATGAACATCTATACATGAGTTGATTGAATTGAACAAATTTGATTAACTATTATTATAAGTCTTGCTTGATACGAATTGAACACTAGGAAACTTGTTAATTTAATCACTTGATCACTGTTTGAATTAACTTGTCTACTAAAGGATTGGTAATAATGAACATGAACCCAATCACATTAGGAATCGGTAACCATTGACATATTAATTCATGCACTCGATGAGTAGAGGCTGCAGTTTTCAGAATTTCGATCTTTGTTGCTGGAAATGGACTAGGAACATTACCCTAAACTGTTTTGGTGTTTTAAAACTTGTTTTAGTTGGTGTAATGTTCATGCTAATCCATTTATAATGACAAATTATCAAAATTACAAGTTTTAAATGTAATTTTTGATTCATGAAAGTGTTCATATTCATGTTCTTGATCTTATGATGTTTAGATGATCATAGGAAATATTTGTAACCTATGTGGTAGATTAATTCATGATCTTTATGTGTTTTAATGGAGTCCATAACTTGTCCTCAAGTTATGGAAAACCAAAAGTCATTTTGTTTAAAAACCATTAAAAGAATACATGGGTTATAAAAATGAAGAGTCTTCATTTTAATACCCTAATAAACTCATAAGTTACAAGAAATGAAAAGTTTTGAATGTTTACAAAACTTGCCCTCAAGTTTTGGAACAGGTAAAGTCTTGATTAAAACTTTAGTTCCAACCCTTAGAATTTTAAAAGTTAAAATTCAACCCTTATACTTATAATATTATAAGTTAATAATAATATATATATGTGTAAGATCAAAAGTCATCTTACCGCTAGTACGCCTCATTCACGAAACCGGTCTATAAGGTGGGTATAAGGTTGTTGCCTATAAAATGGCAACTTAATGGGTGTCCACTCTCACCCACCGCTTGCTTGACTGGTGGAGGGTCGTTAGCCGAACGGGTAAGACAAGCACTTATAAATTTTCATTAAAAGTATGATGAATATTATAAAGTAATTAAATGTTTTATTAAATTCCCAATCTTAGTTACTTTAAGAAAAATGTGAATAAGGTGCTAATCAATGAAATTACACTTTACACTTTGTCAAAGTCGTTAGTGGAGCGTGTGTGGTTAAACGGCACACTAACTTGGACTTAACAAGGTAGGTAAAGGGTGACTTAATATTTATCATACTATCGATGGAGTGTGTGTGGTTAACCGGCACATCGATTGAGGGGTAAACATTAAGGGTACCAAGTGATTTGCATGGTTACTTCACACCTCGTTTTGTGATCATCGGCATCCCAGTTACAAAACTTGGAGGGCACACTCGAGATTGAAACATGCCTTTGAAAAGTTCATTGAATCTCAAAAGAATCTAGGAGTTTCTAAGAACCAAATTAAATATTTTAATATTTCAACTTTGGTGGAAATTGGTGAATCGTCATTCACCTACCTTTCAAATATGTTATTACTTAGATTACGGCATACCTCTTCTAAGTATAATATATTGTGACTGGGTCCTAGCCTTAATACTACATTTGGGTGTTTTATTAAGGACTATCTCTATGTCGAAACTAATTCTTTCTTTCTTCTCTTTTAGATGTCTGCAAACAACTCTGCTTCTGGCTTTAATCCTAGTGGCTCCTTTTCTCTTATGAACTTGTGTGAGAAAGTCACTTTTGATGGATCCAACTTTAATGAGTGGATCAGAAACATCCGAATGATTACCCGCTACGAGGACAAAGAATATGTCCTCGATAAGGAGCTTAAGGAGATTGATGAGACAGTTGCTACTCCTCAAGAGATCGCTGAGTTTAGGGCACATGAAAGGGATGCCACCAAGGTGGCATGCATCATGATGGCCACTATGATCGCGGATCTTCAAAAATCCTATGAAGATTTCTACCCCTATGAGATGCACCAAGACTTGATGAAAAGATACCATCAAAGTGCTCGTCAAGAGAGGTATGAAATCATCTCCTCCATGATAACAACTCGCATGAAGGATGGTGAACCCATCACGGGCCACATGCTGAAAATGCAAAGATTCGTGGACCGTTTGCTGAAGCTTAATGTGAACTTCCCCGAGGAGCTTGCAATAGATATTATTTTGCACTCATTACCTTCATGCTATGATCAATTCCGCATGACATACCACATGAACAAGGAAGAAGTCACTCTCAGCAAAATTCAAGGACTCTTAAAGACTGTGGAAAGTGGTCTTAAGGGTAAGGCGATTGTTACTCCTACTCCTACCAACTCCGTCCCTGTCTTGGCAATCGGGAAAGGACGAGGGAAGAAGAGAAAGAGTTCTTCGAAGGGTACCAAGGTTAGGACCCTTGATGGCTCTTCTTCAAGTGGAACCAAGAAAGGTTTCATCACTCCTCCTTCTGACCCAAAAGAGGCTGAATGCTTCTATTGTCATGAAAAGGCACATTGGAAACGGAACTGCCCAAAGTACCAACAAGATGTGAAGGATGGGAAAGTTAAACCCAACCATGCAGGTATTTACACTACCTTATCTAATAACTCACCCCATTCTAACTCATGGGTCCTTGATACCGGTTGTGGTATTCATATTTGTTGTGACTTGCAGGGACTAAGAAGAAGTGAGAATGTGGAACAAGGAAGAATAAACTTAATCATGGGGAATAGGAAAGTTACACCTGTCACCAAGATTGGAGTTTATACTTTATCGCTAAGTAGTGGGTTTAGTTTAGATTTGAATAAGTGTTGTTATTCGCCAGAAATGGCAAGAAATATTATTTCCTTTCATGCATTGTACAAACATGGTTTTACCTTTTCATTTAATAATGAAGTTGGTTCTATTGATGCTTTCTTTAATAATGTTCTTTATTTTAAAGCATTACCTTGTGATGGCGTGTATGAAACAGTATCTGTGGACATAGGAAATAATGTGATGTGTATTGATTCTATTAATAATAATAACTTGGATAAAGCATCATTATGGCATTTCCATCTTGGACATATAAGCAAGAAACGTATAGGCCAACTCCAAAAGGATGGAGTCTTGGAGTCATTTGACCTAAAGTCAGATGATAGTTGCGAATCATGCTTACTTGGAAAAATAACAAAGTCACCCTTCACATGTTCTTGTGAGAGGGGTGAAGGTTTGTTGGACCTTGTACACACGGATGTGTGTGGACCATTCAAACATGCCACAAGGGATGCTAATTGTTATTATTTGACTTTTACTGATGATTACAATAGATATGGATATGTCTACTTGATCAAGCATAAGTCAGAGACTTTTGAAAGGTTTAAGGAATTTAAACAGGAAGTCGAGAATCAATTGGGCAGGAACATTAAGATGCTTCGATCCGATCGAGGTGGTGAGTATCTTAGTTCAGAGTTCCTCGACTATCTTAGGGAATGTGGGATTGTCTCACAATTGACACCTCCCAGGACACCGCAGCTGAATGGTGTGGCTGAGAGGCGTAATCGAACCTTGTTGGATATGGTTCGTTCCATGATGAGTCGAGCTTCGCTACCATTTTCATTATGGGGGTATTCCTTAGAGACTGCCACCCATATTCTTATTCTAGTCCCTACAAAGAAAGTTGCCAAAACTCCTCACAAGATGTGGACTGGTAAAGTACCTAAACTAGAACACATCAAGATTTGGGGTTGCGAGGCTTTTGTGAGGCGCGAGTCTCATGATAAGCTAGAACCCCGAAGCGAGAGGTGTATTTTCATAGGCTACCCACAAAGATCCTTTGGTTACCTCTTCTACAGACCTAGCGATAATGTGGTCTTTGTAGCAAAAGAGGATTCTTTCGAGAGAGAGAGAATTTATAAGCCAAGGAGACAGTGGGTAGCAAATTGACCTTGAAGAACTTCAAGAGTCAAGCGGTGAAGGAACTTCAAACCCTAGCCCTCAACTTGAGGAGGAAACTCCTGTTGAGCCAACTGACGAGTCTGTACCTCTGAGGCATTCCACGAGAGTTAGGAAAGCACCTGAGCATTACTACGGTTTCCATATTACTGTGGAAGGTGAGACACTTATTAGTGATGAGACACTAGTAGGTCTGGATGAACCTAGCAGCTACATGGAAGCCATGGCAGGCCCTGAGTCTACTAAATGGAAAGAGGCTATTGATAGCGAGATACAATCCATGTATGACAATCAAGTTTGGAACATGGTTGAGAATGTACCAGGTCGTAAGACTGTAGGGTGCAAATGGATCTTGAAGAAGAAGACCAACATGGATGGTAATGTACACACTTATAAGGCTCGGTTGGTTGCAAAGGGCTTCTCTCAAATTCCTGGAGTGGATTATGATAAGACCTTTCCTCCAGTAGCCAAGATTAAGTCTATTAGGGTTATGTTAGCCATAGCTGCATTTCATGACTATGAAATTTGGCAAATGGATGTCAAAACCGCTTTCCTTAATGGAAAGTTGACTGAAGATGTTTACATGAGTCAGATAGAAGGTTTTGTCAGCAACGAGTACCCTAATAGAGTGTGTAAGCTTGAGAAATCCATTTATGGATTAAAGCAAGCACCTCGTAGATGGAATCTTTGCTTTGATGAAAAGGTCAAGGAATTTTGATTTTCTAAGAGTGAAGATGAATCTTGTGTGTATGTCAAGGCTAGTGGGAGTATAGTTAGCTTTTTGGTATTGTATGTGGATGACATACTACTCATAGGAAATGACATCCCAACTCTGCAGGATGTTAAGCCCTGGCTTGGGAAGTGTTTCTCTTTGAAGGACCTAGGAGAAGCTGCCCATATTCTAGGGATAAGGATTTTGAGAAACCGGAGTAAAAGACTAATTGGACTTAGTCAGAGTACATACTTGGACAAGGTGTTGAAGAGATTCAGCATGTAGAACTCCAAGAAACGAGAGCTACCCATCCAGAGTAACGCCAAATTGAGTAAGACACAAAGCCCAAGTACCGAGGCTGAGATAGCAGAAATGAGTCAAGTACCTTATGCTTCAGCAGTAGGCTCGATCATGTATGCTATGATGTGTACTCTTCCTGATGTAGCCTTTGCCTTGAGCATGGTTAGCAGGTATCAGGGGAATCCTGGGACGGCACACTGGACTGCGGTAATGAATATCCTCAAGTAACTACGGAGGACTAAGGACTGGGTCCTTACCCTCGGTGGGAGTAATGACTTGAGAGTTGTAGGGTATAGTAATGCTAGCTCCCAGACTGATAGGGATAATTTCCGCTCTCAGTCGGGCTGGGTCTTTACTTTAAACGGAGGAACAATCACTTGGAAGAGTTCCAAGCAGGAGACAGTGGCTGATTCGACTTGAGAATCAGAGTATATAGCAGCAAGCGAGGCAGCAAAGGAGGCTATATGGCTGAAGAACTTCATTGGAGATCTTGGAGTTGTACTAGCTATAAAGGAGCCCATGGAAATTTTCTGTGATAGTGAAAGTGCTGTTTCCTTAGCCAAGGAACCAAGGGATCACGGTAGATCCAGACACATCGACAGAAAATATCATTTTATCAGACATCGCATAGAAGAAGGAATCCTCGTGGCAAAGAGGGTATCATCGGATGAGAACCCAGCAGATCCCCTCACAAAGGGAATGAGTAGGGTTAAGCATCTCTAGCATGCTCGGAGCATAGGGCTGAAGGATGATATAAGTTTTAGTAGTTAGATAAATTATGAAATTTGTAAAGTGTAATTGACATTTGATGATGAATAAAAGTTGTGTTTATTTATGAGTAAAGTGTTACTATCTTTTCTCAATCGTTTACTATATTTCTTTTGCATGTTTTGACTTCCAGAATAATTATTTTTGGTATATCATATTATTCGAACCTCCACAGTCGGTCATATGTCGGAAGTAGGTATGAATCAAGAATGTAATGATTGGTTGCAGAGGTCTAAGGTGTTGGACATGGCTACAACAATCATGAGTACTCATAAGTTCTGAGTATTGGAATCAACCCACGCTCACTGTAATCACTTCATGGAATTTTATCTCGAGTGATCATGAGATGGTAATATTGTTGGATAAGGTGTCTAAGTCCATAACTATTTCTGGTCAGTACTTGACCCGACCCGGCATGGTCCATTTGGGTTGCATGGCACCATGCAATTGGATAGACTGAATGAGATAAATAACACTTGGAGATTATTAATATATTATAAGTTCTAATATATTAATAATATTATTTAACTAGTTTGATCAAGAATTAATTTAGAATTAATTAAGTGATCAAAAGATAACTAATTAAATATGTGGGTTGATTATGTAAATCATTCATATCTTGTATAGTGGGCTAAGAGGCTCCATGGATTATCAAGTTGGGTTCCACCCATAGGATGCTCCATGGGAGTTACAAACCCATGGGTCATGGAAATGAAGAGTCATGACACATTAGGGTTTACATGGTGTAACCCAAGATGTGTCAACACTATATAAGAATCCCATTCTCCATCAAAATCGGTTACACATATGAAACAAGAGGGCTAGGCCGATTTCAAGAAGTGTGTGTTCTCTCAAAAGTCTTTCCAAGAGCATTTGGTGTTGTGTGAAGCATTTGAGGCATCACACATGGGGTGCTAGGCTCACAAGGTTTCAAGGAACATAAGCAACAACAAGGTAAGTTATTCTATCTTTCATTCAAGTTAAAAATTGTTCCCCATGTATGCTAGATAGGAATATAACCTTGGAATTCAACTTTGCATGATAATTAGACAAACATAGATCCAAGGTTATTAGGGTTGCATGTACACTTAGGAAGTGTTAGAATGCTCAAAACACATCAGTGGTATCAAAGCCTGGGCTTGTTTGTTTGTTATTTGTGCTTAAAAGTTGAAAAAAGTCGAAAAACTTGTTTTCTACCTGATGAACTCACCGAGTCCATGGGGAGACTCGCTGAGTTCACTTGTATCTTCAACCTACTCGCCAAGTAGGTTCATGCACTCGGCGAGTAGGAGCCACAGAGTGCAGATTTTCGACTTTAGTTGCTGGAAATGGACTAGAAACATTACCCTAAACTGTTTTGGTACTTGAAAACTTGTTTTAGATGGTGTAATGTCTTTGCTAATCCATTTACAACAACTAGCTATCAAAATTACAAAGTTTTAAGTGTAATTTTGATTCATGAAAGTGTTCATGTTCATGTTCTTGATCTTATGATGTTTAGATGATCATAGGAATTATTTGTAACCTATGTGGTAGTTTAATTCTTGATCATAATGTGTTTTAATGGAGTCCATAACTTGTCCTCAAGTTATGGAAAACCAAAAGTCACTTGAGTTAAAACCATTAAAAGAACACAAGAGTTAGAAAAATGAAGAGTCTTCATTTTTATTACTCTAATAAACTCATAAGTTACAAGAAATGAAAAGTTTTGAAAGTTTACAAAACTTGCCCTCAAGTTTTGGAACAAGTAAAGTCATGCTAAAACTTTAGTTCCAACCCTTAGAATTTTGAAAGTTAAAATTCTACCCTGATACTTATAATATTATAAGTTTATATATATATATATATATATATATATATATATATATATATATATATATATATATATATATATATATATATATATATATATATATATATATATATATATATGTATAAGATTAAAGTCATCTTACCGCTAGTACGCCTCATTCACGAAGCCGGTCTATAAGGTGGGTATAAGGTTGTTATCTATAAAATTGCAACTTAATGGGTGTCCACTCTCACCCACCGCTTGCTTGACTGGTGGAGGGTCTTTAGCCGAACGGGTAGGACAAGGACTTATAAATTCTCATTAAAAGTATGATGAATATTATAAAGTAACTAAATGTTTTATTAAATTCCCAATCTTAGTTACTTTAGGAAAAATGTGAATAAGATGCTAATCCATGAAATTACACTTTACACTTTGTTTAAGTCATTGGTGGAGCGTGTGTGGTTAACCGGCACACTAACTTGGACTTAACAAGGTAGGTAAAGGGTGACTTAAGGTTTATTATAGTATCGGTGGAGCGTGTGTGGTTTACCGACACATCGATTGAGTGATAAACTTTAAGGGTACCAAGTGATTTGCATGGTTACTTCACACCTCGTTTTGTGATCCTCGGTATCCCGGTCACAAAATTTGGAGGGCACACTCGAGATTGAAACATGCCTTTGAAAAGTTCATTGAATCTCAAAGAATCTAGGAATTTCTAAGAACCAATCAAAAACCTAATATTTAATATTTCAGTTTTCGTGGTGGAAATTGGTGAATTGTCATTCACCTACCTTTCAAATATGTTATAGCTTGGATTACGGCATACCTCTTCTAAGTTATAATATAATGTGATTGGATCCTAGCCTTAATATTAATTACATTTGGGTGTTTTATTAAGGACTCTCTTAATATCTAAACTAATATTGTCCTCTTCCTTCAGATGTCTTCAAGCAATGCTGCTTCTGGCTCTAATCCTAATGGCTCCTTTACCCTTATGAACTTGTGTGGGAAAGTCACTTTTGATGGATCCAACTTCAATGAATGGATCAGAAACATCAGGATGATTACCCGCTACGAGGACAAAGAATATGTCCTTGACAAGGAAATTAAGGAGATTGATGAGACCACTGCAACTCCCCAGGAGATCGCTAACTTTCAGGCACATGAAAGGGATGCTACCAAGGTGGCATGCATCATGATGGCCACGATGACAGCAGACCTCCAAAAGTCCTATGAGTATTTCTACCCTTATGAAATCCTGATGGAAAGATACCATCAAAGTGCATGACAAGAAAGGTATGAAATCATCTGCTCCATGATAACAACCATGATGAAGGACGGGGAATCCGTCACGAGCCACATGCAGAAAATGCAAAGGTATGTGGATCGATTGTTGAATCTTAATGTGAACTTCCCTGAGGAGCTTGCAATAGATATCATTTTGCACTCCTTACCATTGTGCTATGATCAATTCTGCATGACATATCACATGAATAAGGAAGAGGTCACACTCAGCAAACTTCAAGGACTTCTCAAGACCGCAGAAACAGGTCTTAAGGGGAAGTCGGTTGTTAACACTCCTACTCCAAACTCTACTCCGGTTTTGGCAATCGGGAAAAGTCGAGGGAAGAAGAGAAAGAGCTCTTCAAAGGGTACCAAGGCTCGGACCCTTGATGGCTCTTCTTCAAGTGGAACCAAGAAAGGTTTCGTTACTCCTTCTTCTAACCCAAAAGGGGTTGAATGCTTCTATTGCCATGAAAAATCACATTGGAAGCGAAACTGCCCAAAATACCAGCAAGATGTGAAGGATGGGAAAGTTAAACCCAACCATGCAGGTATTTACACTATCATTTCTAATAACTCACCCCATTCTAAATCTTGGGTCCTAGATACCGGTTGTGGTATTCACATTTGTTGTGACTTGCAGGGACTAAGAAGAAGTGATAATGTGGAGCAAGGAAGAATAAACCTAATCATGGGGAATAGGAAAGCTTTACCTGTCACCAAGATTGGAGTTTATACTTTATCGCTAAGTAGTGGGTTTAGTTTAGATTTGAATAAGTGTTGTTATTCGCCAAAAATGGAAAGAAATATTATTTCCTTTCATGCATTGTACAAACAAGGTTTCACCTTTTCATTTGATAATGAAGTTGGTTCGATTAATGCTTTCTTAAATAATGTTCTTTATTTTAAAGCATTACCTTGTGATGGCGTGTATGAAACAGTATATGTGGTTGATAACTTATGAAATAATGTATTGTGTATTGATTCTGTTAATAATAGCTTGGATAAAGCATCATTATGGCATTGTCGTCTTGGACATATATGCAACAAACGCATAGGCCAACTCCAAAAGGATGGAGTCTTGGAGTCATTTGACCTAAAGTCAGATGATAGTTGCGAATCATGCTTACTTGGAAAAATGACAAAGTCACCCTTCATAGGCTCGTGTGAGAGGGGTGAAGGTTTCTTGGACCTTGTACACACGGATGTGTGTGGACCATTCAAACATGCCACAAGGGATGCTAATCGTTATTATTTGACTTTTACTGGTGATTACAATAGATATGGATATGTCTACTTGATCAAGCATAAGTCAGAGACTTTTGAAAGGTTTAAGGAATTTAAACAGGAAGTCGAGAATCAATTAGGCAGGAACATTCAGATGCTTCGATCTGATCGTGGTGGTGAGTATCTTAGTTCAGAGTTCCTTGACTATCTAAGGGAATGTGGGATAGTCTCACAATTAACACCTCCCAGGACACCACAGTTGAATGGTGTGGCTGAGAGGCGTAATCGAACCTTGTTGGATATGGTTCGTTCCATGATGAGTCGAGCTTCACTACCAATCTCGTTTTGGGGGTATGCCTTAGAGACTGCCGCCCATATCCTTAATCTAGTCCCTACAAAGAAAGTTGCCAAAACTCCTCACGAGATGTGGACTGGTAAAGCACCTAAACTAGACCACATCAAAATTTGGGGTTGCGAGGCTTTCGTGAGACGCGAGACTCATGATAGGCTCGAACCTCGAAGCGAGAGGTGTATTTTCATCGGCTACCCACAGCAATCCTTTGGTTACCTCTTCTACAGACCTAGTGAAAATGTGGTCTTTGTAGCTAGGAGGGCTTTCTTTAGAGAGAGATAGAGAGAGAGAGAGAGTTTATAAACCAAGGAAACAGTGGGAGGCAATTTGATCTTGAAGAAATTCAAGAGTCAAGCGGTGAAGGAACTTCAAACTCTAGCACTCAACTTGAGGAGGAAACTCCTGTTGAGCCAATTGACAAGTCTATACCTCTGAGGCGGTGCACAAGGGGTAGGAATGCTCCTGAGCATTACTATGGATTCCACATTACTGCAAAAGGTGATACACTTATCAGTGATGAGACACTGATAGGTCTGGATGAACCTAACAGTTTCGCGGAAGCCATGGTAGCCCTGAGTCAGCCAAGTGGAAAGAGGCAATGGACAGCGAAATACAGTCCATGCATGACAATCAAGTTTGGAACTTGGTTGAGAATGTACCAGGTCGTAAGACAATAGGGTGCAAATGGGTCTTCAAGAAGAAGACCGACATGGATGGTAAAGTACACACTTATAAGGCTCGACTGGTTGCAAAGGGCTTCTCTCAAATTCCTGGAGTGGACTATGATGAGACCTTTTCTCCAGTAGCCAAGATTAAGTCTATTAGGGTTCTGTTAGCCATAGCTGCATTTCATGACTATGAAATATGGCAAATGGATGTCAAAACCGCTTTCCTTAATGGAAAGTTGGCTGAAGATGTTTATATGAGTCAGCCAGAGGGTTTTGTCAGCAACAAGTACCCTAATAAAGTGTGTAAGCTTGAGAAATCCATTTATGGATTGAAGCAAGCACCTCGCAAATAGAATCTTTGCTTTGATGAAAAGGTCAAGGAATTTGGCTTTTCTAGAAGTGAAGATGAGTCTTGCGTGTATGTCAAGGCTAGTGGGAGTATAGTTAGCTTTTTGGTATTGTATATGGATGACATACTACTCATAGGAAATGACATCCCAACTCTGCAGGAAGTTAAGTCATGGCTTGGGAAGTGTTTCTCTATAAAGGACCTAGTAGAAGCTGCCTATATTCTAGGGATAAGGATCTTGAGAGATCGGAGTAAAAGACTTATTGGACTTAGTCAGAGTACCTACTTGGATAAGGTGCTGAAGAGATTCAGCATGCAGGACTCCAAGAAAGGAGAGTTACCTATCTAGAGTAACACCATATTGAGTAAGACACAAAGCCCTAGCACTGAGGCTGAGATTGCAGAAATGAGTCAAATACCTTATGCTTCGGCTGTATGATCGATCATGTATGCAATGACGTGTACTCGACCTGATGTAGCCTTTACACTGAGCATGGTTAGTAGGTATCAGGGGAACCTTGGCAAGGCACACTGGACTGCGGTAAAGAATATCCTCAAGTACCTACGGAGGACTAAGGACTGGGTCCTTACCCTCGGTGAGAGTGATGACTTGAGAGTTGTAGGGTATAGTGATGCTAGCTTCCAGACTGATAGGGATAATTTATGCTCTCAGTCGGGCTGGGTCTTTACCCTAAACGGAGGAGCAATTTCTTGGAAGAGTTCCAAGCAAGAGACAGTGGCTGATTCAACTTGTGAATCAGAGTATATTGCAGCTAGCGAGGCGGCAAAAGAGGCGATATGGCTGAAGAACTTCATTGGAGACCTTGGAGTTGTACCAGCTATTAAAGAGACAATGGAAATTTTCTGTGATAGTGAAAGCGCTGTTGCCTTAGCCAATGAACCAAGGGATCATGGGAGATCCAGACACATCGACAAAAAAATACCATTTTATCAGACATCGGATAGAAGAAGGACTCCTCGTGGCAAAGAGGGTATCATCAGATGAGAACCCAGCAGATCCCCTCACGAAGGGACTGACTCGGGTTAAGCATCTCCAGCATGCTCGGAGCATAGGGCTGAAGGATGATATTAGATTTATTAGTTAGATAACCTAGGAATTTGTAAAGTGTAATTGACATTAGATGATGAATAAAAGGTGTTTTATTTATGAGTAAAGTGTTGCTATCTCTTGTCGATCGTTTACTATATTTCTTTTGCATTTTTTGACTTCCAGAATAATTTTTGTTTGGTATAACATATTATTCAAACCTCCACAGTCAGTCATATGTCGGAAGTAGGTATGAATCAAGGCTATCATGATTGGTTGCAGAGGTCTAAGGTGTTGGACAAGGCTACAACAATCATGAGTGCTCATAAGTTCTGAGCATTGGACTCAACCCACGCTCACTGGAATCACTTCATGGAATTTATCTCGAGTAATCGTGAGACGGTAATATCATATAAGTCTTCAAACCTAGAGATATGATTTGTTACTTACAAGTTGGTTATGCATTGATTGTACGAAAACGCATTGGTAACTCGATGTTATAAAACGTGCTTTTGTGTATAATTCAGTGAGTGGTAGAACAAACATATGAGTCGAAGTTTATTTGTTCCTTCTTGGATTAGAAGCTAATATATGGGGCCCCTCGATGATTTTGTTTTGACCTATGTACCGGGCCCGGTCAGAACTAAGTTGATGTGTTCAATTAAGTTCTTTTTCAAAAAAATCGGAAATCGAGAAACAAACTGTTGGACAATAAGTAAGACATTGTTCCATGTATTTGTCCAGATGATATCTACAACAGAGGATTATATGATCACTTATCTTAAATGGCGTATCAATATCTTCTCAGTTCCAAGAGACCTTGAAAGAGCTACGATTGACGGTTGGTTCCTGAAGTACTGGAGTTATAGTTATTAGACTTATCCAAGTGGGAGACTGTTGGATAAGGTGTCTAAGTCCATAACTATTTCTGGTCAGTACTTGACCCGACCCGGCATGGTCCATTTGGGTTGCATGGCACCATGCAATTGGATAGACTAAATGAGAGAAATAACACTTGGAGATTATTAATATATTATAAGTTCTAATATATTAATAATATTATTTAATTAGTTTGATCAAGAATTAATTTAGAATTAATTAAGTGATCAAAAGATAACTAATTAAATATGTGGGTTGATTATGTAAATCATTCATATCTTGTATAGTGGGCTAAGAGGCTCCATGCATTATCAAGTTGGGTTCCACCCATAGGATGCTCCATTGATGCTCCATGGGAGTTACAAACCCATGGGTCATGGAAATGAAGAGTCATGACACATTAGGGTTTACATGGTGTAACCCTAGATGTGTCAACACTATATAAGAATCCCATTCTCCACCAAAATCGGTTACACATATGAAACAAGAGGGCTAGGCCGATTTCAAGAAGTGTGTGTTCTCTCAAAAGTCTTTCCAAGAGCATTTGGTGTTGTGTGAAGCATCTGAGGCATCACACTTGGGGTGCTAGGCTCACAAGGTTTCAAGGAACATAAGCAACAACAAGGTAAGTTATTCTATCTTTCATTCAAGTTAAAAATTGTTCCCCATGTTTGCTAGATAGGAATATAACCTTGGAATTCAACTTTGCATGATAATTAGACAAACATAGATCCAAGGTTACTAGGGTTGCATGTACACTTAGGAAGTGTTAGAATGCTCAAAACCCATCAAATATCATATAAGTCTTCAAACCTAGAGATATGATTTGTTACTTACGAGTTGCTTATGCATTGATTGTACGAAAACGCATTGGTAACTTGAAGTTATAAAAGTTCTTTTGTGTGTAATTCAATGAGTGGTAGAACAAACATATGAGTCGAAGTTTATATGTTCCTTGTTGGATTAGAAGCTGATATCTGGGCCCCTCGATGATTTTGTTTTGACCTATGTACCGGGCCCGATCAGAACTAAGTTGATGTGTTCAATTAAGTTCTTAGTCAAACAAATCGGAAATCGGGAAACAAACTGTTGGACAATAAGTAAGACATTGTTCCATGTATTTGTCCGGCTGATATCTAGAACAGAGGATTATATGATCACTTATCTTAAATGGCGTATCAACATCTTCTCAGTTCCGAGAGACCTTGAAAGAGCTACGATTTCCGATCGGTTTCTGAAGTATAGCAGTTATAGTTATCAGACTTATCCAAGTGGGAGACTGTTGGATAAGGTGTCTAAGTCCATAACTATTTCTGGTAAATACTTGACCCCACCCGGCATGGTCCATTTGGGTTGCATGGCACCATGCAATTGGATAAACTAAATGAGAGAAATAACACATATGGTTTATTAATATATTATAAGTTCTAATATATTAATAATATTATTTAATTAGTTTTGATCAAGAATTAATTTAGAATTAATTAAGTGATCAAAAGAATAACTAATTAAATATATGGGTAGATTATGTAAATCTTCCATATCTTATATAGTGGGCTAAAAGGCTCTATGGATTATCAAGTTGGGTTACACCCATAGGATGCTCCATGGATGCTCCATGGAGTTAACCCATGGATTGAGAAATGAAGAGTCATATTACATTAGGTTTTTACCTAATGCAACACACTATATAAAGACCATGTCTCTCCACAAAATCGGCTACACTAGTGATACACAAGAGAAACAAGAGGGCTTGGCCGATTTTGAGTGTGTTAAAGTATTCTCTCAAGTTTATACTTTGCATTTGGTGTTGTGTGAAGCATTTGAGGCATCACACTTGAGGTCTTAGGCTCACAAGGTTTCAAGGAACACTTACAACAACAAGGTTTGTAGTTCTATCTTTTGTACAAAGAAGATTGTACCCCATGTATGCTTGATATGTTCATAACCTTGGAAAACAAATTTGCATGATTATTACACAAACATAGATCCAAGGTTATTAGGGTTGCAAGTACACTTAGGAAGTGTTAGAATGCTCTAAACCCATCAGTCTAGGCCTTACACCTCCTTAGATGCTACCCGGATCACTCCTAGCACTTGAAATAAAGTAGTTTCGAGTCTCGGAGTATACTAACTTAATGAATTAGTGGTCAAAGTCTAATTAGATACAATTGTGTACCTCTTCATATTACATAGGATCCTCGCGCGTGTTCAAGCCCAGAACTGACACTTAGCATCCTAACTGGCACATTTCTCGTCTAGTGAGTTCATACCCCTACACATTTTTTCGTGTTTTTCAATGTTTTCGGGGGGAGGGGGATACAAGCAAGAGTACAACCAAATCTTGTACTCAAACTTATTATTTCGTATGAAATGTTTCATATTCAGTATACTTTTAACATAGGAAATAGTTTTACCAACCATTTAACTTGTAGAGTTAACTTTTCAGATTAATTTGTGAAACTCCTTATAAAATGGTATATTTTATATTTCACAAATGATTTTCTTTTTCATTTCTGGTAAAACTGTTAATCTTAACATACTTAACACATCCTTGGTAACACCCCCTAGTTACGAGAGTGAAGGATGAACAACATAAGAGTCCTTGATAACACTCCCCCTAGATACGAGAGTGAAGGACCAATAACATAAATCTAAGAACTTTTGATACATCCTTGATAACACTCCCCCTAGATACGAGAGTGAAGGACTAATAAATTAGAACGTTCCGTATTATTACTTTTAATTTCATTAATCTTAAGATTGGAGTTACGTCCTTGGTAACACTCCCGCTAGTTACGAGAGTGTAGGACTACCCTTGTAACCAGAATCTCCTAGAGGGAGAGCGTGACTTGAGTGTATAGATCTATACAGGATTGACTACCCTGCACCTGAATGCTAGCTACAGTCGTACCGAAAGGTCCAAGGGTGACAATAGTCATAAAACGATATTGGCCCCGTTCCAAGCCTTATCTAGTCTATTGTATGGTTATGGAACTCGCAATCTAGATTATGAAAAATTTCTACTTACTTATTAGTTTTATATACGTGTTAAAACTAATGTACTTTTCAAGGATAACCAGACTTTCAAGAAACTTCATACAAACACTTTAAGTATGGTAGATACTTGTACACTGCATTCTGAATCATTAACCAACCACAAACTTGTAAGAAAAATAAGGGTTTTTCCTAGGATAACTGAACTGTTCTTAACTAAGACCGTGTAACAAATGGGTAACTAAAATTTACTTATAAAAAAATATGGGATTTTCTTGGATAATAACTTTTACAGAAAACCAAAGGAAACTTGTTCATTTTCAGAAACAAACCGCTTATGAACTCATTAGCTTTATGCTGATTTTTCAAAACTGCTTGTATTCTCAGGTCCACATTAGATAGGTACCCCGCGATCTTTTGGAGAAGACGGAGCACATTAGCAGTCTCGTCTTTACTTTTGTTCATTTTGGATGTATATATCTATACTCATGTATAACTTTACTTTCAAACAAATGTAAATACTTCTATGTGATGTAATGGTTGTGTTTACTATGCTTGCTATGTACATTGGTTGTGATACTTAACATGACGTCACCTCCGCCCCAGAACGTTTCCACCTATGGTTTTGGGGTGTGACAAGATTCTTTTGTGGTATATGGAAGTCAACATCTACACACTATGAACATGATTGTTTAATGTCGACTACTCTCACTAAGGGGGAGATTGTTGGGATTGAATGTGTATAGTGAGGAGTCGATGTGGTAAGAGCCTACAAGGTGTCGAAGTCAACATTACATTAGTTATTCTATCTATTTTAACAGGAATAGTTGTTTCGACACTTTGATGTTTAGTCCTTGTAAGATTTTGTGACTCTGGTGTACCCTATAAATACGGTAGGTGCATAAGAGTAGAGTATCGTTTGAGCACTAGCTAAATTCTTTCTTGTACTCTTGTTCAGTCTTGTACTCATTCAGACTTATTCGAGCCAAGCATACAATATTTACATCTTGTGTTCATTTACAACTTTGATTGTCTTAATCGTGTTCTTAATCAATCACTAAATCATACCACTTAGCCAAGGCGTATTTTGAGTACGAAATCCAATTTAATTGGGGGAGAATTGTAACATCCAACTTTGGATGTTCCTTATTTCAAAATGGTGGACTTTAATTTGATCAAGAGAAGGTCTCGACTTAATATGGATGAAGTCTCCACCTTAAAGAAAGAGGTTCTTGGGCTAAGAGTTTAAGACTTTGGGCAATATGTTAAGTTTTAGGCTGAAAGGCAGTTTTGGCATAAGCTGATTGGGCGTTGTTGGACCAGGCCAATCACGGTGCGATCTTTTTGGATTCATGATGCGAATCCTCGGTAGCCCAAGCACACTTCATTATTAGGTTTTAATCTCGTAATTAAATGTATTATATCCTTGTTATAGATCATTTGCAATTTCCATCACATAAGTCATCAAAGAGTTCCTTGGGAACAAACCCTAGCCTCCATATTGTCCCTGCTCCACTCCTTGCAAGTTTGGTGTTCTTGGAAGCCTTATTTGAAAGATTGTATAAGAAGAAACATCATTTGATGTTTATTAGTCATCTTCATCTAAACAATTTCTATAGCTTTGTATGATGTAAAGCTTCATCTTTTATGCTTATTTGATGCTAGATCTAGGATTTGGTTTGTTTTATGGTGTCAGCTTGGTCCCTTTAAAGGTGTTCTTGGAGTTTGGAGAACTCCATAACCATATGAGTGATTTAACCAACTTCTGAACTTGATTAATGCTGTAAAAATGTTTGTGTATGCTTGTCCTTTGATAATGCATTGACTTTTAGCGTTATAAGTGGACTCTTGGACTTAAGGTTTTAAATTTAGAGTTATTAAGCCTTTGGGATTAATAATGATGGAAACGTTATCTATCAAGACGATTGTCTAATTCAGATATGAGAATTGAAGGTTCTGCACTTAATGGATTAAATCCTTATAGTAGAAGGTTGTTCAACTGAAAATCACAACACAATTTATTGGATTTCACGGTGCGACTTCTGGAGAACTCCTTATTATTTTGTTGTTTAGTGATTCGAGACTTGATCGGTCAAGGCTCATAACATGAGGGTTATTGATTGTTGACTTGGACCGTAGACTTTTTGTCAAGTTTGACTTTTAGATAAACTTTGGTAGAATTGAGTATTTGGCTAGGGTCCGGTCTCGGTTTGACATTAGGAGGCTTGTGTAAGTTGTTTCTATCGTTAAGGAATGTTGTTGAGCTTCAGCTATTTAGGGCAGGTGAGTTTTCACTCACTCTCTCTCTCTCTCTCTCTCTCTTTATTTATATATATATATATATATATATATATATATATATATATATATATATATATATATATATATATATATATATAGAGAGAGAGAGAGAGAGAGAGAGAGAGAGAAAAAGAGAGAGACATAAACACATATACACACACAATTGATAATGTTTTATTTAAATGCATATCTAATGCCTAATATCTTTTTAATGTTTTTATTTATTATGATTTGAGAATTATTTTACATTTTTTTAATAGGTTAGTTAATGTTTTTTGACACTTGGTTCATTTCGAGTTAAAATAAGCTAATCTGAAACAAATTTTGAGTTATATATAGATTAATAGGAATTAATAAATCAATAATATAAATCCTTATATATTTTTTGTTATACGAATACACTTTAATTATCTGTAAACGAAAATTCTCTTTTTTTAAAGACCTTCTATTCATTTCGTATTTATTATAACGTCATTTTGTTTAAAATAATACAAGTCGAAAACTAAAAAAATGTTAGAAAAACAATTCATTCAAATAAAGCGTCAAAAGGTTAGAATATAAATTTTAAAATAATTAAGATAAAAATAATAAAAAGGTAAAATTAAGTAAAACAATTAAGAATGTATTCAATATAAAATTGTAAAAGAATATTTAAAAAAATCCCAATAATAAAATCAAAGATAAAAAGATTAAAAAATAAAACTAATTTGTTTGAACATGTTTATTTTAAAGATCTAAAAATATAAAAAAGATGTTTTTATCATGTTTATTTTATAGATTAAAAAATTAAAAGTTATTTTATTGATAGATTTAAGATGTGAATATTAAAAAACTATTTCTTTTTATCAATAGTAAAAAGGGGTAGTGTTACTATGTAATCATTATTGTTATTTAAAAAAAATATTGGGGGTATTGATAAATTAAAAGTAGTCGTACCCTTAGGTGTCTCGGGGTGGACTCAGTAAGGGTCTCTGTAACAACGTCAATTTTCAAACAATTTTTTTTTCACTTTAAAATCATATAATTCTCGTAGTACATTTTAAAAAAATCTCATTGATTTAATTTACAAAAGACAACTTCATAATTTTTTGATCCGTACTCGAAGATCCTCAAAACATAACTCATACTCTAGTGTGTACAATCAAGCCGGTGCCTTCCCACGATCATGAGAAAACCTGAAACACATATCATATAACACAGTAAACATTAAGCTTAGTGAGTTCCCTAAAAATATGACATACAATTTATTAGCCACTCAAGGATATCACTCTATAAGACCCTCCGGTCTATGTGACTCACTGGGACCCTCCAGTCCCATGGCTCGTTGGACCCTCTCGTCCGGTCTCACCGTTCGTTGGACCCTCCTGTCCAGTCTCGGTGAGGACTTTTCGGTCTCACAGCTCGTTGGACCCTCCGTTCTGATCTCGGTATCACATAACATAACATATATATCACATAGACAAAATGCATAACTCAAATAAGCACATACGACCCTCTGGTCACACATAAATACCATTCTAGGTAAAGTATAGTGAGAAGACTCACCTCGGATGATGAACAACCCCTAAAACATTGCAACCGCGCACCGACCTCTATCTCTGAGCCAAACCCACAATTAGGAACTAAGTCCAAACTCTCACTCATTAGGTATAAATGTAGCCTACTTACTAGCCCATCAATAATCTAAACCCATTGGGCCCACCAAGGCCAAATAATAAATGGACTCTCCCGAGATCCAAATTCTCAAATCTAAATGGTAAGCCCACCCAAGGGCCCAAAGCGCACACACACACACACACACACACACACATATATATATATATATATATATATATATATATATATATATATTCCTCTGGTCCTAAACTCTATTGCAACCAGTCCAAACTCCAGGCCCAACACTCAAGGCCCAAAATAAGACTTAGCCTAAAAGTACACAGTGAGGTTATGCGGGGCGTACCTCCCTTGGTACGCTCAACGTACTCACGAATTCAGATTGGTCGTCAGGGACACTTGGTCAGTACACGGGGCGTACTGGAATTACGCTTAGCGTACGTCCAGGATTGTAATCTCCACTCACTTGATCATAATCCGTTAAGACCATAGATATACTCTTTACACGGAAAAATTCTCATATCTTATGCATGAGGTGGTTCCAATGTCCAAGGCCTCATTTTTATGAATCCTCTCCACTAGAAACACTTAAAGGGACATATATCAGGCTCTGGAGTTCAACTACTCATACAGCTTCAAGCCTTGGGACCTAAACCCCTAAAATGGAACCAAAACAAAAACTAGCACAACAATAAGCAAGTTTCAAACTTGATACCTCTGGAAGATGAACCAACATGACAAGAACATAGATCCAAAAGCTAAATGCTCAAGCTATTCTCTTTCAAAGCTCCTTCTTCTTCAAAAACCAAACATAACAAGTCATCACCCCACTAGATCCACATAAGAAAGCCGCCAAGATTCAAGATTGATGCTTTCTGGAGCTAGATCAACCAGATTAGGGCTTGGATCCACAAGCTCCAAGCCAAGCAATGCTTCCTCAAGGAGCTCCTTCTTCCACAATATGCACCAAAAACTCACTAAATCACCAAAATGCTCAAGAATCACTCAAATGGAGGCTTAGGGTCAATTTTTAGGGTTTAGAGGGATGGAGGCTGAAGATATTTGGGTTAGGTTATGAGATAAGGAGCTTATATAGGGTCCAAGACCCTAAAATAGGATTCAGGTTTGTTCAGCGTACGCCTAGCATACATATGGTATGCCCAGCGTACTCCGAAGAACATTCGCGACCACCCCTTGTTAGTATGCCCAGCGTAATTCCTTCTTCACTAGTACGCCCAACGTACACTTTGTGTTCGCCTAGCATACTCGGTTAAGCCTAAAACCATAAAACTTTTGAAGGCCATAACTTCTTCGTTATAAATTCGTTTCCAACGATCCTTATATCCACGAAAAGGTAACGAAAATCCCTACAGTTCTATCAACTTTATATATTCTTTGAATGAGAAGAGAGATTACTCATTCCTATTCCTCCTGAATCCCACACGAACTCAGATCCAAAATTCATGAAAAGCCCGAACCAACGCCTTTAGCAATACATTTGGGCTCTAAAGTACAAACCGAACTCTTTTATCACACAACCTACCATACCCACATCCCAAATGGGCCTAAACCTTTCTCTTTCAAAGCCTTAAAACCTTCTCATACTCGGATTAAGGCCCACTAGCCTTAAATCACAAAACTATCCAAAAGAGAATGTTATAATTCTCCCCCACTTGAATCGGATTTCGCCCTCGAAATCGCTCCTTATCAGCACATAGGTCGTGCCCAATAATATGATAAGCACCACCAAAAGTACCTCATATCATACAAAAATCTCTTTCAAAAACAGCTGAACCCAACAGGAACTCCCTACCCCGCAAAAGGACATACCCAACTGCCGCTACGATACTCGATCTGACTCTCCAAACTCTAATGGTCTCTCTCCCTGCCAGACCACCCTCGCAAAACATCATCCTACTAATCGCCTATCGGTCAAAAGACCCTAAGAACACTCTTCCAACTCTGATTTTCTAATCAATCCCAATTGCAACTCAAAAGGAACAGAAAGGTCATAAGCCCCTAAGGACCCACCGCCTGAACAGCTATCAGGACTCATCAGATGGAAAGAACCCTAAAATTAAACACAAGAAAAGATCATGCTCACTTGGAGGCATCCTCTGACATCTATAGACATAAGCCCTAACTTCCTCTCAGTTATCCCTTTCAATGCTGAGCATCAAGTCACCTCCCGACCCAAAAGATGAACTTCCAAAGGTTACTCATTGCTAACCAAAAATGTCTCACCGACTTCCTTCTAACGATAACTATCTCGGCTCATCGTGATACACAAGTCATTAAGTTCACTTTACCACAAGCGAATGCTACAACTTATCTGAAATCGTCTCATTTCCGACCTCTGTCGTCTACTACCCACTGGTTCCATGCGTCTCGCAGATCTTCCCATACCAACAAAATTGATCCACTCCGACCTAAGATATCAAATGAAGGTCAATACCCCCCTCAAAATGAAACCCATCCATGAATCCGGAACCTCATCTCGCCTATTCAATACACGAATGGATCTAGACTTGAGCTCGAGAGTCTGATACAACAGGAGAATTGGAACCACTCATTTCCAAACTGGTACTCAACTCATGATCCAAAATTCGCGGATTTATGCACACACCATCTCTCCAATTCCTTCCGATTACGATAATCCCTACTCAACCTGGTATATAAAAATTTCTCGAATGACATGGAGACCCCCGTCTCGCCCCTGGTTCGGCAACTAGGACCCCAAAGACTCAAGTGGTAAGGCTACCCAAGCCTAAGAACTCCTGTGCGCCATACTCTGACTAGTGAATACTACAGCTCCCGGCAGAACAATATTCACCCTTATCGACTACTAACTGCTACGACCTCCCACATAGTCTTGCGATACTCTCTCACTGACTTGTGAATGCTACGAATCCCTGCAGTATGACAACTCTCTTTCTCTCTCTCTAACCAGTAAATACTACAGCTCCCCATAGTATCATGACACTCTCTCGCTGACTAGTAAACAACACGCCTCCCCGCAGTATCACAACCCTCTCTCAATATCTTGTTTAATACTACGGCTCCCCTTAGTATCGCGACACTCTCTCGCTGACTAGTGAATACTATGGCTCCCCGCCGTATCACAACCCTCTCTCAATGTCCAATAAATACTACGGCTCCCCGTAGTATCATGATACTCTCTCACTGACTAGTGAATATCATGACTCCCCGCAGTATCACAACCCTCTCCCAATATCCAGTAAATACTACGGCTCCCCGTAGTATCACGACACTCTCTTCCACTGACTCGCCATGGGCTCACTCTATGGTTTCTCCTGATAATCCCAAGCGATGACTCCCACTCGGATTCACTTGCTCTCTTATCACCCCATAACCTCATCATCAGGTCCTCACCACACTGAGTTCACCAACTCATGATCCGTAGCTCGGCATAGATAAGTGCTTACACCTACCCAACTTATGCACCACGACTCCTGATGTAAGTTCTCACAGTCAAGGCACTAGTCTCATCATAGATACAACCTTATACAGTCTCACTCTGGCGAAAATTAACTGACGGGTTCCTACTGGAACAAAATCACTCAGGTACCTCAGTACATCATCACAACATCTCACGATGTCGTGCCTCAACCACCAGTAACTCAGGTCTCATGTGCCCGCACCGCAGATTTCCATAACCAGTTGCACTTGAACAAATTTATGATCTTCTTAATATAATACCCAGTTCTCCCCTACTTAGGGTTCGAACCATCACCAATTGGCATACCAACAATCTACTCCATAGACTGTTTCAATGGGTACATTACACTTGATTCTTGGAACATACCATGCAAACACTCAATGATCTTCCCGATGGAAACCAAGTGACTCCAAATATCTCGTAACTCATACAAGAATCACAGAATCCTCCCAACTTGACTTCCTCTGTTCATCTCAAATCCTCAGACCACCGGATACCTCAATTGTTCCGAAATAACCCTGACTCTCGGTCTAGGAATAATGCACTATCACACACCTCGTCTCTGATTCCTCGACCAGCCTCCTACCACGGGAATCATCATAAAAGCAAGAGACCTTACTCTCACAGAATATACAAAACTTAAACAATGAGGGCCACTGCCATGATATACTCCTCTTGATCACCTGGAACTGCTGTTAAAAGTTTGCTTCCCTTAACAAGGAACCTTCTTGTTCTCTTCCATCTTAGTCCCACTAACAACTCTCTCGTGGTATAAAAATACCTCGCAGCAAACAAACTGCCAAAATACTCTGATGAAAAGGTCATCACCATATGTTACCCCACGGGGTTTACCTCCAAACTCTGAAACCGGAACCTCGATACTCCTTCACTTCTCCCAGAAACGGGACCAACGCAACTCTTTCTGCAGAATGTGACGTCTCATCCATCAGCCGATCGCTCGACTTAGACCTCGATCCTCCAATAATCATCATCTCTACTCATCCCTGACCCTTGCGACTCCAACTATCATCTACCCAATAAAATCCCTCGGAAACAAACTCGATTTCCCTTTCAAGGTATACTCCATTAAAACTTGCTCGGCATAGCCCTCTGGCCCCACACTCTATCATATGATCTCAGACTAATCAATCATCACGGAACAACTGGTAAAACCAGAAGCACTAACCGCCACGAATCATGGTACTCGAACCATGTGATCACCTCTCAATCTGCTATGAATCATGGTACCCGAACCTTTGGAAATATCGCTGTATCGAGTATAGGTCCTCTACTTTCAGTAGTACGGGCCCATACCATCTACCACATCTACCCATACTTTCCACATAGATTATTCCATATTTCCTAAGTAGCTGCTCAACCTCCTCAATCACCAATCTCGTCATACCTGATCGCTCTCCTGCAAATACTATCCGCTATCACCATACTCATATGACAAAGGTCACTCCCTAGGTGTAACGCCTGCGTTTCTGGGCTAGGCATTAATGTTGATGTAAGAGTCTAAGTTAACCTTTGTAACTCATTTTGAAATAATAAGAATGTATTATTTGAGTATTATGTGTTTTATGCCTAATTGTTGTGACTTAACTGAATTAAGGATAATTAAAGCGTTAAAAATAAAATGTTACATAAACCCAATATCGATACATGACATTGCAGTGGCCGTGTCAAGGTTTCTGAATATATAAAGAATGCCGAAATCCGAGTTATAATGAAGAAGTTATGAGCTGCCGAAGTTTCGCGACAAAACCGACACGACGCTGAATGACGTATATAGTGAATTTATGATAGAAAGATATATAGCCTTAGTGATCTAAACGAACGTCGTAGAATACGTTAAGCCGAGGGCGTCCATAAGAAGAACGTCTAAATCTGACTTCGTATGAGGAAGTTATGATTTTCCAAAGTTTCGACTTAGTGGTATGCAGCCCAAAGTTCGAATATGCGATTGAATGATATTTGGCCGAAACAATATAAACGAGAATCGAAGATCTCGTCGATAGTAGTCCACCGGTGACACGACAGAGGAAAACGGACGTCGGATGAAAAAGTTATGATTTTATAACGGAGTTTTCCTGTCCCGGCCTACTAAAAATAATATAATAAAAAAATTCAAAATTAGCCGATGGAGTCTAAATCAAAGTTGTAGAGCTTAGTCTCACCTACACGTGGATATAAAGAACGTCGAAAACGGAGCTCGTATGCGAGAGTTATGTAATTTTGAAGTTTCATATGTCGATGTATGCTAAGCGTAATGTAGTACGCCCATCATATCCGTATGCATGAACTGAAATGGGCCACGTCGACCTAACCTAATACTCGAGTGCATGAGTCTGTAAGCCATGATGCATTAGCCCTGATCCGAAGCGTACGCCCAGCTTACCCTATGTACACCCAGCGTACTGCTTGTAGAGGGAGTACGCCCAGCGTACTCTAAGATTACTCCCAACGTAATCCAATGTTCATCCCTCTTTAAATAAAGGTCGTGGGCATCCAAGTTTTGTTGCCCTTTTCTCCCTCTCTCCCCATTTTACCTTGTTTTACATGCAAGCTATACCCCCGAAGCCCTAGTATCATTCCCGAGACCCGATGCAAGTCACGAAGCCCCGAGGATCCCGATAAGTAAAGTTCCCGAGCCGAAACTCTGCCCGCGTAAAGCTCGATTTTGGAGAAAACATCCTGATTTTATCGGAAAAGATTATTTTAAGAGACAAGGTGCTGCCCGATCATCGTCTTTTCAATTGAGTGCATAATCCCTTTCACATACATGATTTTAATACAAGTATTGATGAATGTATTAGATATATGATATGAGTAAGTGTGTAGTTGCTTTATGATAACACACATATGTGAGTTATACTCTATGAAATACGTGTTATGTGATTATATGCTACCTGTTATGTGGTATTAGTATTGAATGGATATGTTATACAGGTTTTAAGTTGTATAGAAACAAGTATATTTTATCTACTAATATGTTGGGTAGAACATGGGTAGATAGTTGGTGTGTTATGAAATAAAAATGATGAGAGGCCTCGATGTTGTTGTTAGTCTAGTCATCTAGCGGAGTATACATAACGACCACGGACTCTTTCTAGACTGGCCAATGGGAACGCTGGCAGGTTCATAACCTGAAGGTGTTGTGAACGATGTGCTCACCGATGTACTCTATCCCCCTCATTGTTGCCTTAGGACATTCATCGCTGAGGAAATCCCTCTGTAGTAGTGTCCGTCCCAATGAAAATCCTAGATTAGGTCCCTTGTAATAGATGTGGTCATAGGGATGTAAAGTGAGGTTAACGGGAATGGGTAATCAGGTTATTGTTGGTTGGTGAATTTAAACATAATTATTTATTGTGGGTTGAAAACCCTATATACTCACCAGGATCCCAAGCCTAACCCACTCAGTTTTATTTGTATTACAGGTAGTGGCGTGAGAGCATAAGATGGACAATTTGTGAAGATATTTTGTTTATAGGAAAGTAGTTGTGTATAATTGTTGTAAGGCTTATAATATGCCGTTTATGCTTTTGTGTCTGTATCGGAACATGTCATTCCGAGTTTTGATATATAATGAAAATACATTCGTTTAAGGAATGCTTTGATAAATTTTATTTATCATATTTGTTTTGGGAACAAATTCCGCAACTCTATTAAATCAAAGGATTACTCTAAAAATTATTTCAGAAGCATAAATTAAATCGGTTTTTTCTGGCACTGATTTTGGGGATGTCACAATTGGTATCAAAGCATTAGTTTAAGCGAACTAGGAATTTGTAGGATTTCTAGACTAAAACTTAGAATCCTAAGTGAAGATTTTGAGATGAGTGTCTGTTATATTTTAGACACGTGCACTAGTTTATTTTAGGAAAATTGTTTAAAATGTTTTTATGTTCTAAATGTTATATGTTTTCCATATATAATATTATTTGTTCGGATCTATGGTTTGTTGCCAACCGGATCTGGAGACCTTATGTGTTTAGGATTCTAAGCGTATGACTACAGTATTAGAGCTAGCATGTAAACGTTTCGGAGTGATAAGGATGATTTCTTTATCTATCATGGATGAGGATCTAATTTCACCTTTTTCAGTGAATAGATAAAAAATTGTAAGAACCAGAAGTGGTGTTGGGTCCTTTATGTAATGCGTCTTGGGCTCGGTCCATAGCCCAATTTTGTATCCGGATTGGGCTTGTCCGTCCGTGATTTAATTATTAGGGTTTTAGTATTTATAGATGCTTACATGCATCTTTGTACGTAACGATTGAGTCGATCATTCAAAGTGATTATTATTTTGTCGATTGTAACCCTAAAAGCCTCTACAACGGAAGTTCTTCATCGAGCTCTGCTGAGGCGTGAATCTATTGAATCATTCAGCTTATTATTGATTCATTCTCTTGTTTGTTATTTTGTTTGCATTATTCTGATTAACCTGTGTAAGATCTAAACGATTATAGAGTTTTTAAACTCATCAGTTAGTGTCAGAGCAGGAGGCTGTGTAATTCATACACATCTCTTCTGTCATAGAAGTGATTAGGGTTCATTCCGCATTTATTGATATTTATTGAGCCATCACTCCATAATTGACGTATCTCATTAATTATTAATCTTACCCTAATATTACGTATTACAAAGTCTAATCTTATAACAGGTTAAACGATCAAGCATGGAGGATTCTCAATCCAATCCCATCAACATCTCTAACAACATCGGATCAACAACCAAGATCCCAATCCTCTACACTCAAGACTATGAAGTGTGGACGCACCATTTTGAAGATTATGTTATTGGATCGGAAGATAACGGGTATCTGATATGGGAAGCAATCACAAATGGCCCATTTGCTCACTCAAAAACTTCAAGAATCATTAAAGCTCAGAAGGAGTACAATGATCTATTAAAAGATGTGAAGGACGTCGCTCAAGATGAAAAGGAGAAGTTCCAATGCAACATTAAGGCATTAAGACTAATTCGATTCGCCCTTCAATCCGACAGGTTTCGGCTAGTAAGTTCATGCAGTACAGCAAAGGAAATCTGGGATCGGCTGCGAGAGCTATATTCTACAGATGAAGATTTGGAGCACTCGATTCAGACCCTATTTCTCTCCTAATTTGGAGAGTTCAAGCAGAAGCCAGAAGAGGTTGTTACACAAACGTTTGATTGGTTCAATCATCTTCTCAATAAGATGATCAAACATGACATATAAAGAAAGCTTATCGAATAGAAGGTCACCTTCTTCAATGGCCTAAGACCCGAATGGAGAGCGGTTGTGTCGACGGTTAAGGCACATGAACAATTCAAATCATACTCTTTGGCGAAACTTGTGGGGATTCTGAAATCCCAGGAAAAGATTGTGCTGCAAGAAAAGAGCGTGGTTTCAAACTTGGGGTCCTTGGCCCTTCTATCTAAAGGCAAGAGCGCAGAAGAAGAAGAAGAAGAAGAAGAAGAAGAAGAAGAAGATCTGAATCTGGGAGACTATGATCTGACATCTGAAGATTATGCAATGATGGTGTCAAACCCCAGGAGGTTCATCAAGAAGAAGTTCCCTTCCAACAAGAACCGAAATTGGCAGGGAAGCTATAGCTCTGAAAAAGCGAAAGAGGAGCCGAAGGTTGAAGAACCAAAGAAAGAAGCAAAGGGTGAAGCCGATTCTGGTGTCAGCTGTTTTTACTGTGGAGGGAAAAATCACTACGCAAAAGATTGTGTGTTGAAGAAAATGGCAGAGAAAGATGAGGAGAAGGATGAAGAGGCAAATCTCTTGAAAAGACTGGAGAAGATTAAAAGGAAGAAAGCTACTACTAATCCTTCTATGCATGCTCTTATTGTGCAGGGTTCGGTAGATAATGATAAGTTATGTGGTGTACAGGTGTGGTCAACCGACTCAGAAGATGATGAAGTGAGAAAGCCTTCTCATGGAAAGGCTTATGTTGCAAAGAGTGGTGAAGCTAGTGGAAGATGTTTGATGGTGATGGATGTATCCCATATGAGGGGATACAAAACTAATGGTGGAAACGAAGTGGCTAAGGAGCGAGAGGACATGTGTTTTATAGCGAAGCCTCTCAGTGTGCAGATCAGTGAACTTGATGAACTGATCAAGAAGGTACAATCCATCTTTATTTCATTTAAAATTCCACAAACATCATACGAAAAAGAATTAAATAACTTGAACTCAAGAATTTCAAATCTAGATAGTTGTTTAACTCAAACACGGGTCACGAATTCTAATCTGACTGACCAAATGAGCAGGGTGTCATCCAAGAGTGAGGAGCGAAGAATGTGGATTGAGCAGAAGGAGTTGGAGTTGATTAAGTCTAGGGATGAAAATATCTATTTGCAAAGAGACAATCTTAAGTTGTTAAAACAGAGAAATGTTTTTTGTTTGATTGCAAAAAGACTTTATACTAACATTACACAACTACATTTGGACTATGAAATAGGCCAGAAAATACATCGCATGATTTTGCCCTTCCTTGAGCTAAAGGAGGATGAAATCGATGCCGAAGCATACAACTGTGAAAGTGTTGTATCTTCAGATGATGTGAATCCCACTTATATGTATGGTCTGGACAAAATTGAATCGTTTATAAAGTCCAAAGATCATAAGGACATGCTTAAGAACCTTTTGGATGAAAATGATAAGTTGAAACTCAGAGCCGAAACAATACAAAAATTTGATTCATTGAGTACCAAATTAAGTTCATAAAATAAAATTAATGTTGAAAATGAATCTGAACTTAGTGAGGACGATGACATGAGTGAAATCTCTGTAGAGGATGAGGTTGACTGTTCGGATTTTGTTAGGAGCGAACCCGAAAACAACAAAAACTTGATATCTGAAAATTTTGTGGAATTCGCTCGTCTGTCCAAAAATAAGTCCCCAATTCTTAAAGAAAAGGAAGTTGTATACCAAAAGGTGAGAACCACTCCTAATCAGGTTTATAAAGTCACAGGAGTAACCGAACATCAGACAACTGAACTGACTGCATTGGTGAATGAAGATAATGTAGATGGTTGTGATGAGTTTTTCTGGTCTGCACCGATAGACAAGGCAGACGAAACAGTTGGTTTGTCGGATCGAACATCATGGAAGGTCAAAGGTAGATAGGTGGCAGAACCACTTAATAAACCTACCAACTTTTACGTGCCCAGTACCAGTGGCACAAAAGAGGTTCCAATAGAATACGTCTCTTCAACAAGCGAAACCTCTTCCATGGAGAGTGAACCTGTTGTTCAGAAGCCGAAACAGAAGGCAAACATTCACAAACAACCGAAACAGGTGAAAAATCAAAAGTAGCAGAGGAATCTGAGGTATAAGAAAAACCTCTCAGAGCGAAAGCAATTTTGGCACTCCCAAAATCCTCACTATACTCACTTTGATAGAAACTCCAAGGCAAAATGAGAAGAGAAAAAGGATAAAAGGAGCTTCGGTCCTTTGGATCAAAAGAACCAAAAGGAGACTTTCGGGCCACAAAAAGAACAAGACCAAAAGGATAGGTTTGGTCCTGAAAGTAACAACAACCGAAAGCCTAGTTTCGGTCCACCAAACAACAACAGACAAAGACTAGGGCTCAGTCCATCAAGTTTTTACAGCAGAAGACCTAGTTTCGGTCCAATGATACACAACAACCGAAAAGCCGGTTTCGGTTCATCATCAAACAGAAACCGAAGGTCCAGGTTCGGTCCCTCAAATGGTCACAACAGAAAGGGTCATTTCGAACCTGAAGTCAAGAAAGATTCTCATTCTAATTTCTATTCTTCTAATTCTTCTCATTCTCATTCCTCTTCTAAGCCTAATTCTCGTCCTACAACAAGCTCACAATCGACGAAGGATTTGAAAGGAAAAGTAAGATTTCCTCAGCAAATGAACACCGAAAGAAAGCTAACGACCAAACTCCTAAACCTAAATCCAAAACCCTTGAATCTAACTCCAATAAAATCAAAGTGTTCACTATTAAGAGGAAAGATCAAACAACATTAATAAAATGAACTTATCATGTTGATGCTTCTCTTACTATTCTTGTTTCTGTAAAAGGCTCACGAGGACCCAAGAAACTTTGGGTTCCTAAATCTGCTTAATTCTTGGAGGTTATAAGTGACAAGCAGATCGACGAAGAATGGTACATAGACAGTGGCTGCTCGCGTCACATGACAGGAAGGAAGGAAGAGCTAAGGGAGTTTCAGTCTCTTCAAAACGGTGGTAACGTCAAGTTTGGTAACAACTCCTATGGAACGATAAAGGGTTATGGGATGATAACCAATGGAGACTTTACAATCAGAAAGGTGGCTTATGTAGAGGGGTTGCAGCATAACCTCATCAGTGTGACTCAACTAGTGGGAGGTACAGGTCTCGAAGTCTCGTTCGATGACGAAGGTTCAGAGATAATAGAGAAGAAATCCAACAAGATTATTCTCAAGTCAGAATGAAAAGGTGAGATATTCCCTCTGAATCTCAAACCAATCAAAGGGAATCCAGCCATATGTCTATTGTCTAAAGCTCATTCAGACGAAAGTTGGTTGTGGCACCAAAGGCTCTCACACCTCAACTTCAAAGACATCAACAAGCTAGTCATCGGTGATCATGTTCGGGGTCTTCCACTGTTTAAGTTCGATCGAGAACACTTATGTGCTACTTGTGAAATGGGGAAACAAAGTCGCCAAAGTCACCCAAAAATCATAAACACCAAAGTTGTTGAACCACTTGAGTTGCTTCACATCGACTTATGTGGTCCTTCATCAATTGAGAGCATTGGCGGTAACAAGTACATCCTTGTTATTGTTGATGACTTCTCACGGTTTACTTGGGTGTTCTTTCTAAAGCACAAATCAGAGGCGACTCCCAAGCTGAAAATCTTTATCAAGCAGGTCGAAGTGCAACTGAGAAAAGTCGTTCAAAACATCAGGAGCGACAATGGACTGGAATTCAAGAACAAAGAATTCGAAGATTTCTTAGCAGAAAAGGGCACCAGTCACAATTTCTCATCCCCCTATACCCCTCAACAGAATGGAATTGTCGAAAGGCGAAACTGATCCCTGTGTGAGGCGGCCCGAACCATGGTGACTTTCGCCTCCTTTCCTCTATATTTCTGGGCAGATGCCATTGTTGTAGCTTGTTTCACTCAAAACAGATCTTATCTCAACAAGCGTTTCTCTGTCAACCCTATGAGATTCTTAACAACAGGAAGCCGAATGTCAAGTTCTTTCATGTGTTCGGCTCAAGGTGATTTATTTTCAATTCCAAAGATCATCGCAACAAATTTGATGTCAAAGCGTACGAAGGCATCTTTCTAGGATATTCTCTTGCTTCAAAGGCGTACGGGGTTCTGAATAAACGTTCTAAACGTATTGAAGAAACCTATTATGTAACGTTCGATGACAATTACGTCAAGAAGTTGAAGTCTACCGAAGGGGCAATTGGAGAGATTTTCTCTCAAAGCGGTCAGGTCACAGCCTCAATCGCCAATTTGTTTGACCAGTTCATGGATTTATTTGATGAACCTGAGAAGGCTATTCACTCTGAAGCCAAGGCAGTAGATAACAAGGTGGATCACCTTAAGAAGATTATTGAAGACTCCGCTAAACAAATGGAAGAAGAAGACCAGTTAGAAACGAACCTCCCCAGAGCAATACTTCAGTCGAGGAGGAGAATCAATTCTCTTCAGATCGACAGGACTCACATATCCAGGGGTAGGTCCATCATTTTCAATCGACGATAATGCTCATGGCCAAAGCGAAAATCCAATCTTTGACGGAACCAAAAGCCCACCCAGAGCCGAAAGTCCTGTAGCACCCAAAAGTCCAAGACAACCCGAAAGCTCGGTTGCACCCGAAAGTCCAGAACCATCCAAAAGTCTTGATGCAACCGAAAGCCCAGAACCGCCCGAAAGCCCAGTATAAGAAGAATTTTATGGTTCACCTCCAAATTCTTCATCATCTGTCAAGGGGGAGAATTCCAATTTGCTTTATGATGATGATATTCAATCAGAGTTGGAAGAAGAGGTAAATGCTGAATGGGATCCCACTTATGATCCAAAATATCCTCCTCTCATCAGATGGACTAGAGATCATCCTGTATCTCAAATAGTGGGTGATGCAACAGAAAATATTCTAACTCGATCACAACTGAAGGCGAAGCAAACTGCTCTATTCTCCAAAGTAGAATTCTACATGTTCAATTCCTTTATTTCCAAAATAGAACCAAAAACTATCAATGCTGCTCTCGATCATTCTGATTGGGTTCAGGCAATGCAAGATGAACTCAATGAGTTCGAAAAAAATAAAGTATGGAGATTTATTCCAACACCAAAAGATGCATCGGTTATCGGTCTCAAATGGGTGTTCAGAAACAAAATGGGCAAGGAGGGTAATGTGATCCGGAATAAGTCTCGGCTAGTGGTGAAAGGATATTGCCAGGAAGAAGAAATCGATTACGAAGAGACATTCGCTCCGGTTGCAAGGTTGGAATCCATTCAAATATTTCTTGCATATGCTGCACACAAGAACTTTGAGGTCTGCTAGATGGATGTGAAGTGTGCCTTTCTGAATGGAGAACTTGAAGAAACCGTGTACATGGAGCAACCTCCTGGTTTTGTAAATGAAAAGCATCCTAATCACTGCTATATTTTGGATAAGGCAGTTTATGGTCTGAAACAAGCTCCTAGGGCATGGTATGAAACATTAACTAAGTTTTTAAAGATGTCTAAATTCAAACAAGGTTCGGTTGACCCAACATTCTTTCGTAAAAAGGAAGGTAACCACCTTATGATCGTTCAAATCTATGTCGATGATATCATCTTTGGCTCCATGAATCCTAGCCTAACAGCTGAATTCAGGAAGTTGATGGAGACTAAATTTGAAATGAGCTCAATGGGTGCGATTAACTTTTTCCTTGGTTTAAATATTAGACAGGGACCCGAAGGCATCTTTATCAACCAGGAAGCAAACACAAAGACTCTTCTTGCCAAATTCGTAATGATGGGAGACTCAAAGGTCAAAGTCCCTATGGCGTTCGGCACCAAGCTCACACCTTCTTTGGAAATACCGGCAGTTGACATAACTCTATATCGCCAAATGATTGGTTACCTGATGTATCTCACAGCTAGCAGGCCCGATATAATTCAGTATGCTATTGTGCCAGGTTTCAAGCAAATCATCGTGGACCACACATGCTGTAGTGAAGAATATATTCTGGTATTTGAAGCAAACCACCTCTCTCGGTCTCTGGTATCCCTCAAACCCAGGTTTCTTCGTTCAAGCCTACTCAGATGCAGACTTATGAGGATGTGGTGTAGACTGAAAAAGCACCACGGGAGGCTGCCAATTCCTAGACGGGAAGCTGGTTAGCTGGCAATCAAAGAAACAAACATGTGTTTCTCTTTCTACATCCGAATCAGAGTACATTGTAGCCGCCTCCTGCACATCTCAAGTGATTTGGATCCAAAAGCCAACTCTAGGATTATGGACTCAATATCAAAAAGATCCCACTATATTGCGATTCAGAAAGTGCAATTAGGATCTGTCATAACCCAGTGCAACATTCCAAGACCAAGCACATAGCACTGAGGTATCACTTTATTAAGGATCATGTGGAAGATGGAAACGTCGAAATTCACTTTGTTCGAACCACTGATCAACTGGCCGACATCTTCACCAAAGCCCTTCCTGAAGCAAGTTTCAATAAAATCCTACAAGGCCTAGGTATGATGGAATCGGAGTCAGTACCAAAAACACCTTCTCAAGACTAAAAGTTGGAAGAGAAATGAACCGAAGACTCGGTCTATTTCGGGCTCGGTTCACACGGGAACCGAAATGAACCGAACGCTCGGTCTATTTCGGGTTCGGTCCCATTGCACTTGTTTTCACTTATCTCAAAAAGTTGTTGTCTATGGTTGTACACTTCTGTACAATTGTTTTCCAAAAATCCAAAAATATTTTTTTAAGGAACCGAAATGAACCGAGCGTTCGGTCCATTTCGGGTTCGGTTCAAATTTTTTTTGGTTTGCTTTTCTCTTTACAAAAATATCAAAATTCCAAAAATACTTTCTTTCTTTTATCTCTATTTCTGTTTATGTTAACGTTTCTGGAATATCGATGGGGCAGGTATCATTCTCACATTTTATACTAGCTAAGTGTCCCTAAAAGCATGTTGTTGCATGTTGTCCAAAGCCTCAACTGATTTTGAATAAAGCCTTAATGACTGGGTATATACAAACCTCGTCTTCTCAATTAGGCTGCTAAATTTATTCTAATCATAAGCTACCTTACTCTTTTCTCACATGAGTTAAGAGTTTTCTGCTTGGTCTCTCTTTTTATAGCAGAGGTACTTTGGTTTCTTTACACCACCTCAATCATTTTTCTCCATCATACTTCGGTTCATAATTGTAACCCTTGAGACTCTCAGAAATAACCACTGAGGTTTATGGTTACACCATCTCTTTGTTTATGATCTTAGCCTCGTGTCACTACGTGCTAAGTGAAACCCAAAATTCAATACCTACTATGAATTGACGGTGAACAATTAAATTTGTACCATGCAATCTCTTCTTTCTTTTTGTGTGATTCTTATGAAATTGTTACACACCATAAAATTTCTTCCCATAGAATCCAGTTTTAAATTTTTTTATTTGAGATTTCACACCAAGCATTTCCAACAAGTCACTGCATATTGTCCCAACCTACTGGTTCAACAGACCACATCGGTCTCACAGGTACTTCGTTCGGTTTCGGTCTTATGTCAAGATCCGGAATTCTGAAATGAAGCGAAAGCCACCCTTTTAAGCCTCATCAAAAGACGCCTTTCAACACTTCTTAACAAGTGTTTGATCGTAATTCAACAGGAATCTACACAGACACTTTAAAGTCTCTCTTGACTTTGAAGGAAGAGATTCGTGCCTGGGATCCACTGTTTCGTGTCTATATTGACATCACATATTCCCACATAGATGTTGCTTTATTTCTTTATCTTTGACACTCTATGCATGAAAATCTTTTTGATTTTCCAAAAGTCTGGTTCGGTTTTCTACACGCTACTTTCCTTTATGTAGCTTCGGTTCTTAAAGATATACTCCACAAGGGAATTTTGTGGTTTTTCTAAGTCATTGATTTTATCTAATGATGACAGCTCATTTAAAAGATAAGATGATGACTCAGTCGGAAGATTAACGGTTTCAAGAATTCAAAAAGGGATTTGGCGGGAAGGCGTGTTATCCGGAAAAGATTTTCTCTCTCATGCGTAATCATCGGGGTTGCTAACTGTCACGCTTCAATCAATTCAGGAACCGTTTCGCGTTTCAAGAGGATTTGGGGGCGGATTTTTCTCTCTCCTCTATCTCCGGTATAAAGGGTTAAACCCTTGCTGCTTTACCTCTTTACTGCAACCCAAAATTCTGA
Organism: Lactuca sativa; assembly: GCF_002870075.4. Taxonomy (NCBI): domain Eukaryota; kingdom Viridiplantae; phylum Streptophyta; class Magnoliopsida; order Asterales; family Asteraceae; genus Lactuca; species Lactuca sativa. Next base: position 334,523,659 of record NC_056626.2, on the reverse strand, counting down.
GAGCAAACTAAGGCGAATTCTCTACCACTGTTCATCTTCTTCTTCAAAGCATTCAACAATGGCGGATTCCTCATCTGTTCATGAAATGTCTTCTCGATCAAACATTCTCCCAATCAGACCTCAACAAAGCTAGGTCATCGACCTCAGCCTAATCTCATACGACGCCTTCATGTATCCAATAGTGGAGTGTCTCAAATACTCTCCACTGGTTCTCGCATTCTCCAAGGTGGAAATTATGCCTATGGAATGTCTCTCACATATTTTCTCCACTGCCCACTACGACAAATCTGTTGATCGAATCTACTTCGACATCCTTGACACCAAAACCTCCATCTCAAAGCAGCGATTTTGCTGGCTTCTAGGGTTTGAACCTGACGAATCGAGGGTTAGCCCTAATTCGATCTTTGTAGGACAATTATTCTCCATGTTTTACAAAATGGGTTACACCGAAATCCTTACCACTGTGACGAAGTTCAAAAAATCATGCCTTCCTCCTCAATGGAACGACTTCTTCATGATTTTATTCAAGGGTTTATCGGAGAGAAGTGCAGGTTCTGATGGGGCCAGTCGTTTGTTCATGACTATTTTCTATGGGTTATACAATGGGATCAACCTCGACTATGGCTCGGTTCTCTGGCAGCAGTTAATTCAAATCCTTGGCTCCACTTCTCGACACACTGAAATATCCTATGCCAGGTTTTGGACGCTAGTCACCAAATGAGCAATGGACAAGTTTCATGTCCCCACTGTGGCCACTTCCCCACTCTCCTCGATTGGTGTGTTCCACACTACAAAGATAATCATCACTGATCCCTCCAAGTTCATCTTTGTTGGATCAATTCCTGAGTCCATGTATGCCAGTGTATCAAAGGAGAGCATTATCATCAAGACCTACAAGGAGTTTCTTCCTTCGGGACCGAGAGAGCTGACTGCAGAGATGCTTCAGTCCATAAATGACGTAGACAAACCTGCTACCAGGGGCAAGAAACCGGAGAAAGGGAAAGTGAAGAAAGTGGTTAAAGGGGTGAAAGGCCCTACTCCCAATAAGAGAAAGACAATAAAGGCAGCCCAATCACCTCCACCAAAGAAGAAGAAAACACAGCCAAAGAGGAAACTTATCCTTACTTCTTCCTCAAGCGATTCAGAGGCTGAAAGTTATGACTCAGAGGAGTCGGTTCGTGGTGATACTCCTCCCCGTTCGCCTTCACATGAGGTACCTGTTTCAACCAAATCTGTCTCTTCTCCACCTATCATCATACCTATTTCCATTCCATTCATAACCTCCCTATTTCCATTCCCATCATAACCTCCTCTATCTCCATTCCCATCATAACCTCCTCTATTTCCATTCCCATCATAACCTCCTCTATTTCTATTCCCCCATAACTTCCTCTACCCATATTCCACCCACTTCTATTTCTATACCACCACCTACTTTCTCTGAAGCCACAAAATTAACAACCACTGAAGTTCGAACCAACGTATCTGATACGGGGGATTGTACTTCAGCACCCAAACCCACACCTACAACTGAACCCATTTCCACACCCGAACCTACCCCCACAACCGAACCTCCTACATCACCTTTATCACCCAATCACTCAGCCGAAACCGAGACATTTCTGGGCGGGGAAGATATGACTTTCGATTCAATTTACTATAGCCCCTACCAGGTTCAGAGCGATGATGATGATGATGCTCCTGTCACCAAAAAGCACATCAAGGAACTTCATGAGAAGATTGATAATCTCATCGCTTCTTCCTCCTCCTCTCGGTCCCATATGACATAAGCTGCTATTCAGGGGATGGTCGATGATTTCACCAAGAAACACGAAGCCTCCATCAACTCTGCTACTGCTGCCATAGATGCATCCACAAAGTCTTGCACTGATGCGAACGAAAAAGTCGAAAAACTATTCTGAGATGCTAACATCTTTTTGGAGTCTTTGTAGGGGGCAGCCGAATCTAATGCTGAGAAGGTAAATTCCGTTGTTGAGAAGCTAACTACTTCTTTCGATACAGAACAGCAACGCTTCGCCAGTCTTCGTCAGACTCTAGAAGGTGACAACAAATCCTTCCAAACAACCATTGAGGATCGCCTCACTAAGCTCCAAAAGGACCTGGCCACATAAAATTTTGTGATGGATGCGCTTGCACACAAAACTACTGCGCTAAAAGCCAAGAGTCTTCAACTTTCCCAAACTGAGAAGGAGGTTGATTCTCTTCTGTCCGAGCGAGCTGTAATGAAGAGTTATGTTTCGGATGTCCATGGAGCCCTTTCCAACATCCTTGAAGCGCATGACCCAATTCTCAACTACTCCGTGAGGCGAACTCTTCATGAGAAACTTGTTCCTGCCCTCGCTATGCTTAGCCGAATTGAGGGGCTTCCTGAGCCAGTGGTCCATCCAAAACAAGGGGGAGAATTCAGTTCAAAGGATAGTGATCAATCTCAACCTCCTCCTGTTTCCACAGCTCAATCCCAACCGCCTCCAACTTCTTCATCCGTTCTAACTAAAGCAACCTAACCACCAACAACTGGTCATGCATCAGGTTCGGGTGCTCAAGTCAAAGGGAAAAAGGTTCTCGATGACAGTGATGGAGACGAAGACAAAGAAACCATTGTTGATATTTTGAAGAAACAGGCCAGGGACAAGGAACTAGATATGAATGCTCAGATTGCTAGGGAGGCCGAAGCAAATGAAAGGAAGATGAAGGAGGCTCATGATCTCCTTGAAAGTCGAAAAACCCTATTCCCTCCATGGACTCTTGAGAAGCTTGTCAAAGAAGCTACCGAGTCCCCCAGTCTCCTCTGGATTGAGCCTGTGATCTCTTTGGACAGGGATAATTCTGTTAATTCCCAATTTGACATGCCCTTGACCCAAAAAGCTTTTATCTTTCATGCATTTTCCAACATAGTTGTAGTTCCTCATCCTCACCCGAAGGTTGATAGGGAACTTGTTGATTTATATCTGAGGTGTGGTCAGCCTCAGTATCAGACGTGGAGTACATAGAAGATTATCAATGTTCGGGTCCTCAAACCCTTTCGGGAGGGTAACTTCTTGAATGTCAGATTCAAAGTTTTGAGGGGGTTAGATAAAGCTGAACATGCAATTTCTCTTGCTGATCTTCCTAACCTAAATCCTCATGACTAGATCATCATGCATAACATCCTCCTCACCAATGAAGTTGAATATGGGACACTCATAGATCACTTCAAGAGGATGTTGGTTTGTTATATCTTGGAGGTCGCCAAGTTGGATCAGGAAATTGCTAATGTGCTTAGAAAGAAGCCCACCATCAGCCCAGTCGGTTCTTCAAGTGATCTGAATAAGATGCAGATGGGGAGGATTGATCCACAGAGAAACCCGGTCATGTTCACCAGGAAAGAAGGCCAGAAATGTCTGTTTGCTTTGGCAGACAAACATCATTACACCACATCTTGTCTGAAGCATGTTCTGGGGATCATCAATCGGTGTCAGCAAAATTCTGAAGCTGATAAGAAATACTTCAATGACATGGTCCACTGGTTCATCCATTTCCGACGAACTCTTCTTGCCATCATTCCTTGCTTGTTTAAAACCACGAAGAAGGTTGATGCAGCCGGATCCAGTAAGCCATAATAGTGTCTCGCCCCAATTGACGCAAAGGGCGAGATTGTTGGGTCCTTTATGTGTTGCGTCTTGGGCTCGGTCCATAGCCCAATTTTGTATCCGGATTGGGCCTGTCCATCCGTGATTTAATTATTAGGGTTTTAGTATTTATAGATGCTTGCATGCATCTTTATACGTAACGTTTGAGTCGATCATTCAAAGTGATTATTATTTTGTCGATTGTACCCCTAAAATCCTCTACAGCGGAAGTTCTACATCTAGCTCTGCTGAGGCGTGAATCTATTGAATCATTCAGCTTATTATTGTTTCATTCTCTTGTTTGTTATTTTGTTTGCATTATTCTGATTAACCTGTGTAAGATCTAAATGATCATAGAGTTTTTCAACTCATCAAGTAGCGTTGGAAACGCAGATGAAAAAAGGAATCAACCACCTGTGATTGAGCGAGTACCCATTGTAGCTGCAACACCTGAGCCAATGATATTGACTGGGGTACAATTGATGATTCAGACGATGTTGGATCGTCAAATGGAAGAAACTAGACGTTTGATTCAGCAGAATCGTGAAGAACCTTCAATGCCGATTGAACAACCTGAATTGAATGAAGGGCATTCAGAAGGAGGAAACTTAAGTGGAACTGTTGGTCAAGCCAACCCACCGATTATTAGGCGAGTCAACCAGGATGGACGAAATGATGGGCGTGGTTGCAAGTATAAGGATTTCATGGCATCCAAGCCACCATGTCTATCCGGAAGCCCGATGCTGGTGGAAGTTATGAACAGGATCTCCGAAATGGAGACAATATTCGAGGGTTGCGAATGCAGCAACAGACAGAAGACCGGATCCCTCTGTTAAAATCTGGTGCGTTGAGTTGGTGGAAGTTGTTAGCTGACTCGATGCCCAAGGGAGAAGGGAGTAAGATGTCTTGGCAAGACTTTGTGGTGCAACTCAAATTGCAATACTGCTACGAAGAGGACCTTCTGGAAATCAATAATGAGTTTCAGAATTTAAAGAAGGGAAAATTGAGCGTTACTGAATACACTACAACTTTCACATAAAAGATGAAGATTATCCCATACCTAGTACCCACAGAACTCTCTAAGGTCAACAATTTTTCCCTCGGACTACCAGCGGACTATGGTCCAATCGTTAAGCAAGCAACCGCATTGATAGCCGCCATCTGGGCTGCTAGAAATGTTGAGACCCAGATTAGGGAGAAAGGTCTAAAGAGGTCAGAGGTTGGTGAGAAGAGGAAATTAGACGGACCCTCAGTGTCCAGCAAAAAGGGTAAATTCTCGAAGTCTAGTTCGAGAGGAGGTGGAGGAAGCGAAGCAAAATGGTGCGACAAATGCAAGAAGATGCATCTTGGGAAATGTGGCGGGCAAACCACATGCTTCAAATGTGGAAATCCAGGGCACTATCCCAACGAATGCACCCTTACCAAGAAAGTCTTCTATGGGTGTGGTGAGGAAGGGCACATCTTGAGGTAATGTCCGAAGAAGAAGGAGGCAGCAAAGCATAATATTCCCCCAAAGCCGAAGGCGAGAGCCTTCCAGATGACACTGGAAGCTGCTAAAGATGAAGTTGATGTCACTTCAGGTACCTTCCTTGTATACAAATTGCCTGCCCAAATTTTATTTGATTCTGGATTGAACTACTCCTTTATTTCGCATGAATTTGGTAGAAAACTAGCTTTTCCTGTCGATTGACTAGATAATGCTTTATTAGTTGAAGTTGCTAGTGGCAAGTTTGTACTTGTTAGCCATCGTATGAAAAACATCTTAATTGACTTGAATGGGAATAAGTTCCACGAGGAATTATTTCCTATTGAGCTAAATGGTTTCGACATCGTGCTGGGGATGGATTGGCTTAGCGCCAATGATGCCGAAATACTATGCAAGAAGAAAATTGTAAAAACAAACCCGACAGGGAAAGAGTCATTTATGGTGTATGGTGACAAACACAGAGTAATTCTGGAATCATTTCGCTAATGAAAGCCAGAAAGTGTTTGGCCAAAGGATGTACATCATATTTTGCATTCGTAATTGATGCAAAAAAGGAGAAAAACGAGATCTTCCCGGATTACCGGCTGATAGACAAGTGGAGTTCAGGATAGACTTGTTACCAGGGATGACTCCAATAGCAAAAGCACCTTACATACTAGCACCGACGGAGATGAAGGAGCTGATGATGCAACTTCAGGAGTTATTGGACAAAGGTTTCATTAGACCTAGTTCATCACCTTAGGGAGCTTCAATGTTATTCGTAAAAAAAAGTACGGGAGTATGAGGATGTGCATCGATTATAGAGAGCTGAACAAGACAACAATAAAGAATAGATATTCGTTGATGAGGATTGATGAACTATTCGATCAACTACAAGGTTTAAGTTATTTTTCAAAGATTGACCTAAGGTCAGAATATCATCAGCTGAAAGTAAGGGAGCAGGATATCGAGAAGACTGCATTCAGAACACGATATGGACACTACGATTTTTTGGTTATGTCGTTTGGACTAACCAATCCTCCAGCGGCATTCATGGAGTTAATAAACAGAGTTTGTAATCCGTTCCTTGATAAATCAGTGATAGTGTTCATAGATGACATTCTGATTTACTCGAAAAGCAAAGAGGAGCATGGCAAACACTTGCGAGAAGTGCTGGAAGTCTTGAAGAAGGAGAAGATGTATGCTAAGTTCTCCAAATATGATTTTTGGATTTGAAAAGTCCAATTATTGGGTCACGTGGTCAACAAAGCAGGGATAATGGTTGATCCAGCAAAGATTGAAGCTGTGATGAAGTGGGAACAACTGAAAAGTCCAACGGAGATCCAAAGCATTCTGGGATTAGCCGGATATTACCAAAGGTTTATCCAAGGTTTTTCTTCGATCGCTAGTCCTTTAACAGCTTTGACTCGCAAAGGAGATACTTATTCTTGGAGTAATAAACACAAAGAAGCATTCGAGCTGCTAAAGAAGAAGCTATGTGAGGTACCGATTATTTCTCTACCCAATGGAGTTGAAGACTTCGATGTATATAGCGATGCGTCTGGTGTTGGGTTGGGTTGTGTTTTGACCCAAAGAGAAAAGCGATGGGTTTTGAGCATTCTAACACCCCTAAGTGTACATGCAACCCTAGAAAAACCTTGGATCTAAGTTTGTATAAAATACATGCAAAATATGATTTCCAAGGTTTATAATCCTATCTAGCATACATCGGGAACTTTTAATCTAAAAGATGGCTAGAATTACATACCTTGTAGTTGATTTGATTCCTTGAAAACCATTAGATCCTAGCACCCCCAAGTATGATGCCTCAAATGCTTCACACAACACCAAATGCTTTGGCATAACTTTAGAGTATGTATAACACTTGTATAAATCGGCTTGCCCTCTCTTTTTCTTAGTGTAGAGAATTTTGGTGAGTTTCATGTTCCTTATATAGTGTGTCACATCTAGGGTTACACCATGTAAACCCTAATGTGACATGACTCTTCATTTCCATGACCCATGGGTTTGTAACTCCCATGGAGCATCCTATAGGTTTAACCCAACTTGATAATCCATGGAGCCTTTAGCCCACTATACAAGTTATGGATGATTTACATAATCAACCCATATATTTAATTAGTTATCTTTTGATCACTTAATTAATTCCAAATTAATTCTTGATCAATACTAATTAAATAATACTATTAATATATTAGAACTTATAATATATTAATAAACCACAAGTGTTATTTCTCTCATTAATTCTATCCAAATGCATGATGCCATGCAACCTAAATGGACCATGCTGGGTCGGGTCAAGTACATACCAAATATAGTTATGGACATAGACACCTTATCCAACAAAAAGGTGATAGCATATGCGTCTCGATAGTTGAAAGAGCATAATAAGAACTACCCCACTCATGATTTGGAGTTGGCAGCGGTAGTATTTGCTCTAAAAATATGGAGGCATTACCTCTATGGCTCGAAGTGCAAACTTTTCACTGTTCATAAGACTCTCTAATTTCTTTTTAATCAGAAAGAATTGAATATGAGGCAGTGACGCTGGCTAGAGTTAGTTAAAGACTATGACTGTGAGATACTTTACCACCCCGGTAAAGCAAATGTTGTCGCTGATGCTCTCGGTCATAAAGTCAATATTGAGAGAAAAAGGCTAAAAGCATTGAGAATAGAAGTTTTCTCGACAACTGTGGAGAGGATAAAGAAAGCTCAAGAAGAAGCTTCTGAGAAAAATGACCGAAAAGGAGAACGTTTGGGAAAAACGTTAGTGTTCGGTGTAAACAGTCATGGACTGAAAGTATTCCAAGATTGAATTTGGGTGCCTAAGACAGGAGAAGTAAGAGATATTTTGATGAAAGAAGCTCACAAAACCATGTACTCAATTCATCCAGGTAGCACTAAAATGTATAGGGACCTGAAATCCTATTACTGGTGGCTGACGATGAAGCTTGATATTGTAAAGTATGTCGCCGAGTGTGTGGCATGTGCAAGAGTCAAGGCACAACATCAGAAACCATACAGGAGTTTAGAACCTTTACCTGTGCCTTTGGGTAAATGGGAAGACATTGCTATGGATTTTGTCACTAAACTGCCCAAAACAAAGAATGGTCATGACATGATTTGGGTGGTCGTTGATCGCGTCACTAAGAGTGCGCAATTCATAGCAATCAATGAGAAATGGTCTATGGATAAGCTTGCGAATTCTTACGTGAAGGAAATTGTGAGGCTTCATGGTGTTCCGTTAACGATTGGGTCAGATCGTGACAACCGTTTCACCTCGTGATTTTGGAAAATTCTACAAGAGGAATTGGGTACCAAGTTGTGTTTGAGTACAACTTACCATCCACAGACTAATGGTCAGAGCGAATGAACGATACAAACGCTTGAAGATATGTTGAGAGCATGTATCCTGGAATTCCAAGGCAACTAGGATGAACATTTTCCTTTGGTAGAATTTTCCTACAATAATAGTTTCCACTCGAGCAAAAAAATGGCACCTTATCAAGCTATGTACAGAGAAAAATGTCGTACGCTGTCTTGTTGGCTTGACACTGGGGAAAAGCAGTTTATGGGACCGGAGATAGTCCATCAAATGGCTGAAAAGTTGAAAATAATTAGGGAGAGAATGTTAGCAGCTCAGGATCGTCAAAAGAGCTATGCTGACAATAAGCGAAGACCGATGACTTTTGAAGTTGGAGATTCGGTTTTGCTTAAAGTCTCACCATGAAAGGGGCTTATACGATTTGGTAAAAGGGGAAAGTTAAGTCCAAGGTTTATTGGATCGTTTAAAGTTCTTCAGAGGATTGGGAACCAAGCTTACAAGATAAAACTACTAGAAGAACTGAATGGAATTCATAACACTTTCCATGTGTCATATTTGAGGAAGTTCACGGGAGAAGTTCCCGACATAATTCAAATTTCTAAGTTAAGAATTTATGAAAACAAGAGGTTAATTGAAGAACCAGAGGCAATCCTTGACCGAAAGACTAAGAAGTTGCGACGCAAGATGGTCGAATTAGTGCTTGTCCATTGGAAACATGCGAATCGGCCAAATCACACCTGGGAAACGGAGAGTGACATGATGAGTCGCTATCCGCATTTGTTTCTTGATGTGTGATTCCGGGGACGAAATCATCCTAAGGGGGAGAGAATTGTAACGACCGTGTTTCTGGGCTACGCATTAATGTTGATGTAATAGTCTAGGTTAACCTATGTAACTTGTTTTCAAATAATAAGAATGTATTATTTGAGTATTAGTGATTTATGCCTAATTGTTGTGACTTAACTGAATTAAGGATAACTTAAGTGTTAAAAATAAAATGTTAGATAAACCCGATATCGATACATGAAGTTGTAGTGGTTGTGGCATGGTTTCCGAATATATAAAGAATGCCGAAATCCGAGTTATAACGAAGAAGTTATGACCTGCCGAAGTTTCGCGACAGAACCGACACGACGCTGAATGACATATATAGTGAATTTATGATAGAACGATATATAGCCTTAGTGATCTAAATGAAAGTCGTAGAATACGTTAAACCGAGGGTGTCCATAAAAAGAACGTCTAAATCTGACTTTGTATGAGGAAGTTATGTTTTTTCGAAGTTTCGACTTAGCGGTATGCAGCCCAAAGTTCGAATATGAGATCGAATGATATTTGGCCGAAACAATCTAAACGAGAATCGAAGATCTCGTCGATAGTAGTCCAACGGTGAAAAGACAGATGAAAACAGACGTCGGATGAAGAAGTTATGATTTTATAACGAAGTTTTCCTGTCCCGACCTACTAAAAAAAATATAACAAAAATAAGTTCAAAATTAGCTGACAGAGTCTAAATGAGAGTTGTAGAGCTTAGTATCACCTACGCGTGGATATAAAGAACGTTGATAACGGAGCTCGGATGCGAGAGTTACGCAATTTTGATGTTTGGTATGTCGGTGTACGCTAAGCGTAATGGAGTACGCCCATCATATATGTATGCATGAATTGAAATGGGCCAAGTCGACTTGACCTAATACTCTAGTGCATGAGTTCGTAAGCCATGAAGCATTAGGCCTGATCCAAAACGTACGCCCAACGTACCCTATGTACGCCCAGCGTACTGCTTGTAGAGGGAGTACGCCCAGCGTACTCTGAGATAACACCCAACGTAATCCAATGTTCAACCCCCTTTAAATAGAGGTCGTGGGAATCCAAGTTTTGTTGCTCTTTTCTCCCTCTCTCCCCATTTTACCTTGTTTTACGTGCAAGCTTTACCCCCGAAGCCCTGGTATCATTCCCGAGACCCGATGCAAGTCCCGAAGCCCCGAGGATCCCGATAAGTAAAGTTTCCAAGCCGAAACTCTGCCCGCATAAAGCTCGGTTTTGGAGAAAATGTCCCGGTTTTATCGAAAAATATTATTTTAAGAGACGAGGTGCTGCCCGATCATCGTCTTTTCAATTGAGTGCATAGTCCCTTTCACATACACGATTTTAATACAAGTATTGATGAATGTCTTAGATATATGATATGAGTAAGTGTGTAGTTGCTTTATGATAATACACATATGTGAGTTATACTCTATGAAATACTTACTATGTGATTATATACTACGTGTTATGTGGTATGAGTATTGAATGAATATGTTATACAGGTTTTAAGCTGTATATAAACAAGTATATTTTATCTACTAATATGTTGGGTAGATCATGGGTAGATAATTGGTGTGTGATGAAATAACAATGATGAGAGGTCTCGATGTTGTTGTTAATCTAGTCATCTAGCAGTGTATGGATGACAACCACGGACACTTTCTAGACTGTCCAGTGGGAACGCTGGCAGGTTCATAACATGTAGGTGTTATGAACGATGTGTTCACCGGTGTACTCCATCCCCCTCATGGTTGCCTTAGGATATTCATTGCTGAGGAAACCCCTTTGTAGTAGTGTCCGTCCCGATGAAAATCCTAGATTAGGTATCTTGTAATAGTTGATGTTAGAGGGACGTAAAGTGAGGATAACATGAATGGGTAATCGGGTTATTGTTGGTTGGTGAAATTAAACATAATTATTTATTGTGGGCTGAAAACCCTATATGCTCACCAGGCTCCCAAGCCTGACCCACTCAGTTTTATTTGTATTACAGGTAGTGGTGCGAGAGCATAAGCTGGACAACTTGTGAAGATATTTTGTTTATAGGCCAGTAGTTGTGTATAATTGTTGTAAGGCTTATACTATGTCGTTTATGCTTTTGTGTCTGTATAGGAACATGACATCCCGAGGTTTGATATATAATGAAAATACATTCCTTTAAGGAATGCTTTGATAAAAAAAATTTATTATATTTTGTTTTGGGAACAAATTCCACAACTCTTTTAAATCAAAGGATTACTCTGAAAATTATTTTAAAAGCATAAATTAAATCGGTCTTTTCTGGCCGTGATTTTGGGGATGTCACACTTGGCTCTTCCTAGGTTCTCACACTTCTTTGCCATCAGTTGTTGATGAACTCCTTATGATGCCAACCATCTACCTCCTGAATATCGTCATATTCGCTTAGTAGCTGACTCCCATCATCAAGAGTTCCACAAAGCACGAAGCAAGCAGCATTCGAGCATCGAATAATTTCTACCAACACGTAAAACCACTCTAGGTTATCACTCCACTTGTTCTACTTACACTCAAAAGGTATCACCAAACTCAAGAAACTCTACCCCTCACGGGTATCTAATTACTCTCTCAGTAGGATCTTCTGATGCTCTTCTAGGCACCTCTCCTAGATTACTCCTCTACTCAAGTTCTCTCTAAAAGATCTCAACTGGATACTCTTACTCTGCGCATACACAAAGTACATAACAGATAGCAAAATTCCTAGGCTAAGGCATCACAAATCAGGAAACTCTAGCTCTATAATATGAAATACCTAGCCTATCTTCTAGCATGCATCACTAATATCTCAATAATAACTCATAAAACAAATAAGTAAGGGTATTTTGGAAAATCATCGTTAGGGCTTTGGCTGATTGTATACACTGCTCCTTCTCGTTTTTCTCATAGAATCTCTTGCTCGTTTTAGAAAAATCATTTGTTTTTGAAAAAATTTCTCAAATCCTCAGTTTGAGTCCAGATATACCCGAAGGTGCATCCGAATCCCTCAAACCAAGGCTATGATACCAACTTGTAACAACCTAAATTTTCAAACAATTTTTTTTTCATTTTAAAATCATATAATTCTCGTAGCACATTTCACAAAAATCTCGTTGATTTAATTTACAAAACAAAACTCCATAATTTTTTTTGATTCGTACTCTAGGATCCTCAAAACATAACTCCTACTCTGGTTCGTACAATCAGGCCGGTGCCTTCCCACGATCCTGAGAAAACCTGAAAGACATATCACATAACATGGTAAGCACGAAGCTTAGTGAGTTTCCCAAAATACCACATATAATATATTAACCACTTGAGGCTATAACTCTATAAGACCCTCCAGTTTATGTGTCTCAGTGGGACCCTCCAGTCCCATGACTCGATGGACCCTCTGGTCCAGTCTCAATGAGGACCCACCGATCTCACCGTTCGATGGACCCTCCGGTCCGGTCTTGGTGAGGACCCCTTGGTCTCACAGCTTGTTGGACCCTCCGGTCCGGTCTCGGTATCACATAACATAACATATATATATATATATATATATATATATATATATATATATATATATATATATATATATATATATATATATATATATATATATATATATATATATTCCTCTGGTCCAAAACTAAATTGCCACCAATCAATCTCCAGGCCCAACACTCAAGGCCCAAAATGAGACTTAGCCCAAAAGTCCACAGTGAGGTTATGCGGGGCGTACCTCCCTTGGTACGCTCAGCGTACTCACGAATTCAGATTGGCCAACGGGGACACTTGGTCAGTACGCGGGGCATACTGGAATTACGCTTAGCGTACGTCTAGGATTGTTATCTCCACTCCCTTGGTCTTAATCCGTTAAGACCATAGCTATAATCTTAGATCTGGTTTCCATAAAGGCTCATACACAATAAAGCTCGTGACTTTAAGCCTTTGCATGGCAGAACAAGTCCCAAACACAAAAGCTCTTACTCTTTACTCTGAAAAATGCTCATATCTTATGCATGAGGTGGTTCCAACGTCCAAGACCTAATTTTTATGAATCCTCTTCACTAGAAACACTTAAAGGGACATATATTAGGATTTGGAGTTCAACAACTCATAAAGATTCAAGATTCGGGACCAAAAACCCTAAGATGGACCCAAAACAAAAACGAGCTCAACAATAAACAAGTTTCAAACTTGATACCTTTGGAAGATGGACCAACAAGAGAAGAACATAGATCCAAAAGTTACATGCTAAAGTTATTCTCGTTCAAAGCTCCTTCTTCTTCAAAAACCAAACATAACAAGTCATCACACCGCTAGATCCACGTGAGAAAGGCAGCAAGATTAAAACTTTATGCTTTCTGGAGCAAGATCAACCTGATTAGAGCTTGGGTCCACAAACTCTAAGCCAAGCAATGCTTCCTCAAGGAACTCCTTCTTCCACAATATGCACCAAAAACTCACCAAATCACCAAAATTCTCAAGAATCACTCTAATGGAGGCTTAAGGTCGCTTTATTGGGTTTAGAGGGATGGAGGCTGAAGATATTAGGGTTAGGTTATGAGATAAGGAGCTTAAATAGGGTCCAAGACCCGAAAATAGGATTTAGGTCTGATCAGCGTACGCCCAGTGTACATATGGTACGCCCAGCGTACTCCGAAGAACATTCGCGACCACCCTTGTCAGTACACCCATCGTACTCAAAAGTACGCCCAACGTACTTCCTTCTTCACTAGTACGCCCAACGTACGCTTTGTGTACGCCCAGCGTACTCGGCTAAGCCTAAAACCACAAAACTTCTGAAGGCCATGACTTATTCGTTATAAATCCGTTTCCGACGATCCTTATATCCACAAAAAGGTAACGAGAAGCCCTACACTTCTATCAACTTTATTCCTCTTGAAGCTCACTCGAACTTAAATCCAAAATTCATGAAAAGCCCGAACCAACGCCTTTAGCAATACATTTGGGCTCTAAAGCACAAACCGAACTCTTTTATCACACAACCTACCTTACCCACATCCCAAAAGGGCCTAAGCCTTTCTCTTTTAAAGCCTCAAACCTTCTCATACTCAGATTAAGGCTCAATGGCCTTAAATCAGAAAACTATCTAGAACAGGATGTTACAGTCTCAGTTATCTCGACGAACATCGGGTCGAACCCTTGGCATGCCAAGCATGGCTCGGCAACTCGGGACAAATGAACCGATGAGAGAGAGAGAGAGAGAGAGAGAGAGAGAGATTGTATGATTTTAAAATTTTGAACGTTGGAAGGATATTTATGAATAATTTTTTTCAAAAAAAAAAATTCAAAAAATCCCAATTTCTACCCTATATAAATACCACTACATATTCATTTTATCTCATTTCAATTTACACTTTGGTGGTTTTTACTATCCATTTCTAACCCAAAATCAACCTTAATACCAAAATCAAGCACACAATATCAAAATCAACTTCAATTCCAAAACCAACCACAGTTTAAAAGACAATTCCAATTTGAAAACCAACCACAAATGAACATCTCATCAAAATAGAATTTGACTTCAATCCATTTGATGATCTTCCTGACTCCCCAATGAATATCCATACCCAATTCCAAACTCAAGGGAAACTCAACTCGTCCCTGAAATGGAATCGGAGTCGAAAAAGAATCAACCAAAACCCAAAAAAGTGGAAGGCCGGCTCTAAAGTAATTGACACTGACCGAAGAAAATGCATTAACTCTTGCGTGTGTCGATGTTTCTGAAGATCGAGTGGTTGGAAACAACTAGGATTATCCAACTTTTTTCTAGAAAATTACACGGTTTTCTTATGGAAATGAATCTTAGAGAATACCTAAAAAAAGACCAAATTTATTCGAAGTGGAGAAATGTCAACAAAGTGGTGACGGAGTTTAATGGGATGTTTTTGAGTGTCAAACGACAATGACAAAATGGTGTCAATAACAAAACTATTTTACAAAAAGCTCTTGAAGTGTATAGGATTCAGAAAGCGGTCAATTTCAAATTTCTACATATTTTGAATATTTTTAAATTATTAAAAAATGGCAAGAGGTCGATGCTTCTGAAACCTTTATGGAAGGTTCTACTAAAAGAACCAAAACTTCCGAAACGACGCATAATCAATTGTACGATGCGCATGTCGGGATTGACCTCAATGAGGAGGAGTCTTTTGAAGCTCCAAGAGCCACTAATCCCATTGGAAGAGACCGAACCAAGCGAAAGGGAAAAACGATGAAAAGTGGTTCGAAAAATGCTTTGGGTGACATTAAGCAACTAATAACCAAAGGACAACTTGAAGTCATCTTTGGAACAATATTTGGGGTCGCACAAGAGAAAGAAAAAACACCGTATCAAGAGGATCTTAACAAGAAAGACTAGCGCTCTCATGGGACGTGGAAAAAAATGACGATAAAAGCGAAAGAGGAAGTCGTGAAAAAATATAACATCTAGGTTTCGTTATTTTATTTTCATGGTTTCGTTATTTAAATTTCTAGGTTTGTAATTTGAAATTCTTTTTTTTTGGTGTTTTGTAATTTTTTTTTTAAGTTTAATGAAATTTAAGATTTAAAAAAATAATATGCTTGAAATATTCATTTTCTATATTAATGAATTTCAGAAAAAAAAATAGCATGATAATTATGACAACCCAGGCATATAAATGATAAATTTTGATTAAAGTATGAAAAAACTGACGTGATACTTACGTCTTAGGTGGACTGAGGCATCACTCCTATCGGACTTATTTTTTCTTCCCATCATTTCCACATTTATATTTTACATCGGTGCCTCCAAGCTTCTTTCTTTTTTTAGTGGCCCAAGCTTCATATTAATATAATTGCATTCCCTTAAAAATAGGGAAAAAAAAAAAAAAGCAAAGAATACTAGTGAATTTTTTTCTTGGACACTTTTGAGTTCTCGCCTTCTTGGAAATGAACCAATGTGGGAACGTCAATTTGTAGCATGAGCACATGCTCTATATATATGTGGACCTGGATTCTTAAAAACGTGTAGCCCAATTTGAATCTATAAAAGGTGCATCGTCTAAATGTTATGCATTTAGGAAATTAATGAGCATGTAGTTCATGATATATACTATAGAATTCTTTTACTCAATTTTGAACTTCACTTCATAGTATATATGTGTGTACGTCACTTGCGTAGAACAGAAACGAAATGAGACCATGTACTAATACGGGTCTAATGTTGAGGAAAGGTGCATGGAGCGTGGAAGAAGATATTTCTCTCAAGAACTATATTGAGAAACATGGTGAAGGGAAATGGCACCTCATTCCTCTTAAAGCAGGTTGAAAATTACATAATCCTTTTTGTGTTATAAAAGCACCATCTCCTAACTCTCTTTCCTCGGTGTTTAAAAATAATAGCTAATAAGAGTAAAAAAAAAAAAACTTTGCCTATATTGTTAATGTCGTTTGACACTCGAAAACATTACTGGAAAACATCCGGTGGTGGTTGTGTTAATAGGTTTCTTGTTATGTTTGCAGGGTTAAATAGGTGCAGAAAGAGTTGTAGGTTAAGATGGTTGAATTATTTAAGGCCAAATATAAAAAGAGGAGACTTTGCTAAGGATGAAGTTGATCTCATACTTAGGCTTCATAAGTTGCTAGGAAACAGGCAAGCACACATTCAAAATATTAATTCACTAAGAACATCAAGTGAAGTTTAAATATTTTTTTAACCAGTTATTTTTCATTCATTATGGTATTATATTAAAGATAAAATATTATAGCGACATTAATTCATTTTGGAATTTGGATTATAATTTTAGATGGGCATTGATAGCTGGAAGAATACCAGGAAGAACCGCTAATGATGTGAAAAATTACTGGAACACTCATCATCGTTCACGTCCCAGGCAACGAAGAAAGAAAAAACCTATAGAGGATGAATCATTGCAAAAAACCATGGTCACAATTATTAAGCCACAACCACGAACTTTTTCAAGAACCCTAAATATGGGTAACAATCCACGACACACTGCTATGGCTCATGAGGTTGGTAACCTAAATTCGCCGAATAATGTTACCAACAATAAATTTAATGCGTCCTCGGGGTTAAAGTTGCCATCCAATTTATTAGATGACAACATCAGCAAGTATATAGACCAGTTATTAGATGATCATGAAACGAAATTTGATGGAAATTTTGGTTGTTCTTCAGTGGACGGAGTTGTCGGGAAAGATGATAATCAAATTAGTTTATTTGATTTCCCAATCGATGATATCACGATGGACCTTATACATTCTGATCAACCATGATCATGAAAATAATGATATGCTTGCTCGGTGTACTAATAAATTGAACAATAATATAAATAAAGTATAGTATTATATATATATATATATATATATATATATATATACCTATTTTAATAAAAGAATAAGTTTATTTTTTTTTGTTATTTGTAACCCTATTGCGCCTCATAGTTAATGTCATTTCACTTGTCAATATATTTATTCTTTATTATGTCTGAGATTCATTCATTACATGTGTTAATTTAAAAAATATGTTAAATATAAAGATCAAAATATTTGAGAAATTTGAATTTATAAGAAAAAAATAATGATTTATTATAATAGAAATGTTTTTTTTTACTTTTTAAATTTAAACATATAATTTAAATAAAGAAAAAAAACAAATGAACTTTAATTTTGGAAATTTTAAAATAAAAGGTAACTCTATTAGTGAAATTAATATCTATTTATTATTATATTAATTGCAATTATATTAAAATATTATGTAGAATTTAGTAATGTTAACGTATATTCAAAAGATATCTAGTTTCCTTGTAGATATATTGTAATTAGCCTTTTCATAAGTTAGCTTCACTATTTAGTTCATATACTTTAGTTTAGGTCTCATTGTAATATCACAAAATATACAATTCGATCTTTTATATATATATCAAAAGCTTTCATGGTATCAGAGCCCATGGCTCTCTAACCTCGCAGAACCCCAGTCAGTATCTCTAGTACTGACTTCGCTGGAGACACCCAGACCACCAGACAACCTGAATTTGCCCTGCTGTCGCTGTTCTCTTCACCAGACACCCCCATTGTCTCAATCGTTGCTTGAATCTTCCTTCCCGTCAAACTCAAGTCCCATTATTGCTGGTACTTTCCTCTAAATCATCGCCAGTCACCACCGTATCAAAAAAAAAAAAGGCTGCCCCTCTTCTCAACAGGAAAATAAATCTCTGGTTTGAAGCTTTATCTATCCCTGTTTCAAGGTTTCTTTTATTTGAGCCTTTGTTCGGATACTACACTATTCCTTGGAGTTCTCGTTTATCCATAAGACCTTAACCAGATTCCATTTTTTAGCATTAATACTTATTTAATACCCTTTGGTATTATTAGTCATTCTGTCATATTGCCTCTGTGGTATAATTTTCTTACTTTCTCCATGTCACCCACTGGAATCACATCACGACCCATTAGTACCGTTTTCAATGGTACAAATTATGTTACTTGGGCTCGTCAAATGACAAGCTACCTTCAATCCCAAAAATTATGGCATGTTGTAACTGGATCATTATCTCGTCCAGTAATCAAAGAAAAAGAAGACAAAGATGCATTTGATCTACGTGAAGAAGATTTGTTCTGCAAGAACGCTGAAATCATTACAGTCATATGTAACTCATGCACCATTGAGATCACTCAACAATTTGGATTGTATACTACCAGAAAAGAGATCTGGGATTTTTTGGCCAAATGATATACCACCACAGATCTTGCACATCAATATCAATTGCTTCGGACTGTCCTTAGCAAACGCTAACAAACTAATCAGTCGATAAGTGCATTTGTATCTGAGATGCAAAGTTACTGGGATTAACTCACATTGGCTGCACCTACCACTAAATGTCACGATGATGCAATCATAGCTGTGAATCACCAAAAGCATCTTCAACTAATGATTTTGCTAATGGCACTTCAAGATCATTTTGAACCTGTAAGAGCATCTCTCTTGCACCGTTCTCCTCTCCCTACCTTGGAAAGCAGCAATAACTGAATTGATTTCTGAAGAAACAAGAATTGGGGCACCGACTTCTCCATCTAACGAGGTTATGGTTGTCTCTGGTTATAAAGGCAACAATAAGTCTTCTGGTTTCACACCACGCAACAACAATACAAATAAGAACTCAAGTGAATGCAACTATTGTCACCTCAAAGGCTACCGGTTGCTCGATTGCCCTCGCAAAATCTGCAAATTTTGTGAAAAGAAGAACCCGAAACACTATGGTTCAGACTGCATGCAAAACCCAAATCGCAACAAAAGCTTTGCCAGCTCTACTTCACATTCAGACTCCTTTCCAAATCCATCGATGGTGGTACCAGGGGCTGCTTCAGTTACTCCAGATGATGTGATTGCCCTCATGAAGCAAGTTATGTGTGGATCATCGCATTCTATGGCTACATCCCAAGGTACATCATGGTTATTCGACTCTGAATGTTGTAATCACATGACACCAGACACCAACATATTTGCTACAAAATCGTCGAGTAAACCCTTATCTCATGTTACTACAGTTGATGGTACACAAGTACATGTTCAACATAGTGGTTCTGTTTGTACTTCCCATCTATTATTACCAGACACCCTATGCATTCCTAAGCTTTCTATTAGCCTTATTTATGTTGCTCAGTTATGTGACATGGGCCTTAATGTCAATTTTACTCCATCTGATTGTTGTGTGTAGGATCCAAGGATGAAGCAAATCTTTGGGATCGGTCGTAGGACGGGACAGCTGTACGAGCTTGTCTACCTTCCCATACCCAAATCTTTTACCCCCACTTTGCTCTCAACCTTACCTTCAACAAATTTTCTTGATATTTGGCATTCTAGATTAGGTCATATTTCTTATGATAGACTCAAATTACTTATTTCTTCTGGTATTTTGGGAAATGTCAAAACCAAAACTTTACATTGTTTACCTTGCCAACTAGGGAAACAACATGCTTTACCCTTTTATCCAAATGAAATGAAATCAGTTGCACTCTTTGACTTAATTCATTCTGACGTATAGGGTCCCGCACCTATCCCAACAATGGGGGGGAGCACGTTACTTCGTGACATTCATCGATGATCACACTCGATTTACATGGATATACCTAATGAAACAAAGATCAGAGTTGCCCCAAATTTACATCACTTTTGCTCGTATGATTCAAACTCAGTTCAATAAACCAATGAAAATTCTCAGAACAGACAATGCCATGGAATACAAAGAATCATCCTTACTAAATTTTCTTCACCAACAAGGAACTGTCTCTCAATATTCTTGTCCTGGCACGTCTCAACAAAATGGACGTGCTGAGAGAAAACATTGGCACATTCTAGATACCATTCACACCCTTCGTATATCCTCTCAATGCCCTGAACGCTTTTGGGGTGAAGCTGCACTCTTTGTAGTGTATACCATTAACCGCCACCCTACCCCAATTCTATAAAACAACTCACCATACTTCATACTTCATGGTACACTTCCTGCCTATGACCTCCTTAAGGTGTGGGGGTGTGCCTGTTTCGTTCTCCTTCAACCTCATGAACATACCAAACTTCAAACTCGCTCACGACTCTGTTGTTTCTTAGGTTATAGCCTTAAACATAAAGGTTATCGGTGTTGGGATCCTATATCCAATAGACTTTGAATCTCTCGCCATGTGTTTTGGGAACACACTATGTTCTCTACCCTTTCCAAATTTCGACAACCAACAGATCTGACTCCTCCCCTCTTCACTGATGCATCCATTCCCCTCACCCATGAGTCAGTAATTTCAAATCCTTCCCCTACTCACCCTTCCTCTCCTACCTCATCTGGTCCTGATCACCTTGAACAAACCGATATACCTGAACTTATTTTGAGCTCTCCTACATCACCTACACCTATTCCGCTGTCTACGAATGTTCCTGATACATCTGATTCCTCTGAAGATCCTGCTCTCGACGTGGCACCAGAAGTTACTGAACATCGCCGCTCCACACGAGTAAGGAATGTTCCTTCTCACCTTCGTGATTATCAATGTTATAATATATTTTTCTCCACTCATACACCATCCTCTTACAAAGAGGCTTCCACTGATCCTCTTTGGCAACAAGCTATGAATGAGGAATTGCAGGCTTTAGATTGGGCCCAAACATGGGACATTGTTCCTCTTCCTCCCAACAAAGCTATAATTAGTTCCAAATGGGTATTCAAAGTCAAGACTAAATCTTATGGATCTGTTGATAGATAGAAAGCTAGACTCGTTTCTAAAGGTATTAATCAAGAATACGACATTGATTATGAAGAGACTTTTGCACCCGTTGGTCGCATTACCTCTGTTCGAACTCTTCTTGCTATTGCTGTTGTTCGGAAATGGAAACTCTTTCAGATGGATGTTAAGAACGCATTTCTTAATGGTGATTTATCTAAAGAAGTTTATATGAAACCCCCTCCCGGGGTACCACATCCTCCGCATCATGTTTGCAAACTATGTAAGGCTCTCTATGGTCTAAAACAAGCACCTAGAGCATGATTTGAAAAATTCAGTGTTACTGTTTGCTCATTGGGATTTATGTCTAGTCCCTATGATTTAGGTCTTTTCATGAAGACCACAGATGCGTGTACCATCATCTTGCTTTTATATGTTTATGATATGATCATTACTGGGAGTGCCTTACAGGGAATCATTCAACTCAAGTAATCTCTTCAACAACACTTTGAAATGAAAGAGTTGGGCTTACTTCAATACTTTCTAGGGCTCGAAGTTCTTTCTTAGGACCAAGGAATCTATTTGAGTCAAGCCAAATATGCATCTGACCTTCTTTCTCAAGTTGGCCTTACCGATAGCAAGACTGCCTCAACACCTCTTGAACCAAACCTTTGTCTAACTTTGAACGATGGTTCACCTTTACCTGACCCTACCTTATATCTCTAGTTAGTGGGATGCTTGGTCTACCTGACTGTCACTCGTCCGTACATTGCTTATGCAGTTCATGTTGTTAGTCAATTTATCTCATCTCCATGCACCACTCACTATGCTGCCGTTCTAAGAATTCTTCGATACATAAAAGGGTCAATGTTTCGTGGCTTACATTTTTCATCAGCATTATCCTTAGAGCTTCGTGGGTACTCTGATGCTGATTGGGAGGGAGATGTTACTGATCGTCGCTCTACAACAGGTTATTGTTTCTTCCTTGGTTCCTCCCTTATCTCCTGGCGTAGTAAGAAACAATCTTTGACATCTCGCTCCTCTACTGAATTTGAATATCGTGCTCTTGCTGACACCACCCAAGAACTCGTTTGGCTTCGGATGCTTCTATCCGATATGGGTGTCTCTCAATCATCCCTTACAGTTCTTTGGTGCGAGAACCGCAGTGCCATTCAGATAGCTCATAACGATGTCTTCCATGAACGTACCAAACACATAGAGATTGATTGTCATTTTGTTCGCCAACACGTTATTCGCAATATTTTTCGTCTTCTATCAATCACTACCACTGATCAGACAGCTGACATCTTAACCAAAGCTCTCCTTCCAGGTCGCTTTAATCTCCTACTCTCCAAACTCAATTTGGTCTCTCATCAACCTCCTTGAGTTTGAGGGAGGTGTTAACGTATATTCAGAATATATCTACTTTCCTTGTAGATGTATTGTAATTAGCCTTTTCCTAAGTTAGCTTCACTGTTTAGTTTATATACTTTAGTTTAGGTCTCATTGTAATATCACAAAATATATAATTCGATCTTTTATATATATATCAAAAGCTTTCAAGTAAAATAGAAAAAACTCATAAAATGACATATATAGAAAAAAAATTAATTCAAAATAACATTTGACAAATTTAATGAGAGTGTAACAAGTGGCAAAAAAATCTTCATTTATTACAGTGGATTTCAAATTTTAAATTTTAAATTTCTTATTATAATTACATTAAATTAACAACATTAGAATAAAAATTAAAATATAGTTAACACATATTATAAATTGATATAATTTCATTTATTGATTTTAACGGTTATAATTTTATATAACTAAAAAAATATCTTTTTAATTAATAATTTATTTAAACGAATTTACTTCAAATAATTTATTAATAATTTTGAGCTTTTGTTAATTAATTTTGTAATCATGGTTCCAACGAGTTATAAACCGGTATGTGTGTATATATATATATATATATATATATATATATATATATATATATATATATATATATATATATATATATATATATATTCCCTCTAATAAATGAAGGTTTTTTTTGTCATTTGTCAAATTCTCAAGCGTTCCGCCACATGTCATTTTCTGGTTGCTTTGTATTAAATGAGAATAGTTAATTATTTAATGTATTTACTCTATTAATTTTGAAAATAAAAATTATAAATGCTATATATCTTTCCTATGATATAATAAATACGCATCCAATTTTGATTATGTCAACCCAAATTCTAAGCTAATTTACCATATAATTATCAAACACCAATTTCTTATATGGTATTACAATTTTACCATATAATTATCAAACACTAATTTCTCGACACATATTTATTGGCAGCTTTAAAGTCAAACTTTAACTAAAATCCAGAAGTCAATCTGTATGGATCGAAAGTTATTTGAAGTTTAAGTGCAATATCTTTAATAGTTTTGATAGAAAAAGAATACATTACAATCCAAAACAAATTGAAAGTGACTCTCTATAATTTATAAATCCAATGTAATTCATTATAATCGATTTTGATTTAATACCATTTTTAGTTTTTTTTTTCGCAATTAAAGTTTTATTTTAATCAAGCACTGTAGTTCACGGGTCTCATACCTAATTAATATATATATATATATATATATATATATATATATATATATATATATATATATATATATATATATATATATATATATATATATATATATATATATATATCAAAAGTGAATATATGACTGATAGGTATAAAACCAATAAAATAATATTGTTTCAATAGAAAGATCACTGGTATATTATTCCAATTTTTTCATATTGTGTTCCAATCCTATTTTATCTATTTCCTGATGCAACCCTACCGTATTTCGTTTGTATATGCGTACTCTATAAACCTTCACGTATGTATATCTATATGGTGTTTCAGTGAGTCTTGCATAAGACCATCCACAGCGGGTCTTTCAAAACTTCTTGCAATGCCACATTTACAAATTTGAAAGCCACCTATGTTTAGCCCTTTCTAATCTTGAAAGGATTGCAAGCATTAATGAGCACAACTATTCATTTTTGTTTATACATTGTATTTAAATAAGTAACTTTATTTACCATATTATACTATATTTCTATAATTTATCTCATTTTTTGTATTTAAAAATTAAAATATTAAAACTAATTTCTATATTATAATCTACAAACAAATAAAAGACAATAAACAAGATATACTTTGACGTCTAAGCTATTTAAATTTATAATTAGTTAAACTATTTAAATTTTTAATAATTAAATTTATGTTTATTTATTATTGAGTAAAAATTAATATTTAATATATATATATATATATATATATATATATATATATATATATATATATATATATATATATATATATATAAAGTAATTGTTGATGTGGTAGTGGGGACCACTTTCGAAAGATGAGTGTTATTGCACTGATGTCAGTAGTCAATGCAAAACTGATGTGACACAATTGAAAGATTAATGATATTATACTGATGTGGATGACCTAATGGTTTTTTTCATTAATAATAATGCCCTCGAGTTTATAATCAAGAGTGAGATTGTCGTTGGTTCTTTTAATCCATTAGTTTTTAATCACTATAAGATTTCTTTATTCATTTTCCACAATGGGTTCAAGGAGTAGCAACTGTTGGTGAAATATCATGATATACTTTCAGTTTGAAAAATTAAATTTTTAAACTTAAATTAAAATGATTAACAAACAAAATTTCAAATAAAAGATGCATGAAAAAAAAGATTTGATTCATTTGAGTTAAAACTATATATTTTTGTGGTTCTATACCTAACATTAGGTACATAACAGCCACATATTCTCTGTGCCTTATATATATATATATATATATATATATATATATATATATATATATATATATATATATATATATATATATATATATATATATATACTAGCTGTTTACCCGCACCAAGCGACGAGTTTGAATAATTTTTTAGAAATTAGTTTCTAGAAGCGATTATTTCTTTTGCGCAAATAGTTATTATATCTAAACAATTATTAATAAGAATCATACAACCAAAAACAAAATCATGAAAAAGAAAAAAATGAAGAGTTGTGATAATTATTTTTCATTTCTTTTAGAAACGTATTGTATATAGCATACATGCAGTGTGATTGTATAAGCATAAACCAACTTGGTAACTATATGTAACCGTTTAATAATCGTTTTTTATTTGTAATTTTTGGACTTTATTGAGCAACTGAAGTTCAATGCGTATTTCTTTAAGTTCATTACTTATTTATAAACAATGTCATATAAAGTTGGTCACATTAAAAAAAATAAAAATTTATTTAATTATTAATTAAACAAAATGATCATGAAACCTTATCTTTTTCATATATAAAGCTTGAAGAAAAACATTATTATTTATACTTCATAGTAATTCTAATTATCTTTAAATTGGTTTGTTATGAGATTATCAATCAAAAATGACAAGACTACCGAAGTATATAAAAGAAATAAAAAACGGATTTAAAACAATTTTAAATTGTTTAATGGTTACAACCATTTAGATTTACCTGAAAACAAAGATTCAAACATTTTTGAAAAAATACAATTTTTAAAACAATTTTTTAACGCCAATTTATATATAAAAAAACACAAGAATAATACAAGCGTAAACAATGAACTAAAAAAATCATGATTCGTTTGTATAAGAATCAAATTGGAAAAACAATCTATATTTTATCAAAATTCCATTATAAATTTAATCAATTAATAAACAATCATTTTTGAATTGAACACTACAAGTGATAAACACCTAATTTGCATTTTTTTTTAAAATTAAAGTTTGTCTTGAAAAAATCTAATTGCCCATAGTAGTAATGGTTTTGGAGTAAACCACTCATTTATGAATTGCTTGAATTTTCAAGTAAATTACCCAATAAATTTAATTTATACTTGGATATCCCACCATGAGAAATCAATAAAAATCTTCCATAATATTTGAACAAATATTCAAATGAAATCCAATAAGTTTAATCAAGGAAACAATAACTTGCCACTCCATAAACAATAAGGTGGAGCCAAAAATCATCACTCACATATAAGATTATAACCTTTACGGAAGAAAATTCATACTCATATAGCTAAAATCATAGAACGGGCTAAGCATAAGCTTTAGTTTGTTGATAGACATTTTGACAAAGTAATTATACCATCGAGAGTCAATATTCAATGCATGATGAAATGTATTTGCAAGTAGATTTCCTTATTTGACAGCTACAATCACTTTATTATTAGGTTTAACATATACAAACCAACACTTCAACATCGGGTCCCTTAGTAAAATAAAAAGCATCTTTAATAGTCAATAACTCCAATTTTTACGGGTAAATATGTCCATAACTACCAATCAACGACAAGTCTCAATAGCAAGTCTCCAAGAATCGAGCATGGATGCAACATCAGAATACAAAGTCGAAATTTCCCACTCCAAGGGAAATTTAGAAGCATGGGTAAGGAAAAAGCCACCACCCCTCCGTAGATTTAAATAACAATCTAATTTAATTAGAAAAGGGTTTCTAACTTTTCTATAATAGCAAAACATTCTAGGTCTAAAAATAATTTATCCATCATACATGAAATTTGTCCAAGCTTAATGTATAAACATGAAAGTAGCAAACAATCTACTTTGAATAATATGAAATTGATTTGTATAGGTCTGATTGTTATTATTTTTTGCAAACCTTTTAAACTTGGCCCACTTACTTAAAACTTCTAGTCCTTGTTTTTTTGAGCAACCGTGAAGTATTTCGATTTGTTTAAGTAGACCTATTTGTGAGTCTTACATTCCTTTTTTGTTTGATCAAGATTTTGGTCTTGGTTTGTTCGAGTATCTGCCTGTTTGGTGACACAGGTGACATCTTTTTTTTGAAAAACATATAAAACATTTTAACAATTTTTATATCATTCAAACATGTTTTTTGGGATTTAGCTACAACTGAAAATTGCAATATAAGAGAACAGAAGAGCGAGAGATGGTAAAGAAATGAACCTTTTATGTAATAGTATTCTAAATCCAGAATCTAGGGATTTCTCCACTGCTGAAACTCTGAAGATCCATCCTCCTTAACCATCTGTAAAAATCAAGATGAACCTCCTCCCTCCTCAACCATGTTCCAAGTATATGATCTTAATATTGACATCCTGAAATCGACATAAAGAAACATGAATAACATCCTTATCAGTGTACATAATATGTTATTTTGTCCATGTTATACTTTAATCCGTCCAATATGTATGTGCAAACCTCATACATGAATAACATGATTGTGCTGAGCACTTTTGACCACTACATGCATATGCATCTTGATCACTAATCCCCCATAAAACATAGTCCACCTGTTAGTAACAATATAATTAAAACATACATATTTACTCCATATTATACTTCAAAAATATTCCAAATCTTATAGTTTAGTGCATAAACTAATAAACCTCATGAACAACAGGCCCATGCATCTTCCAATCTAATTCCACCATTTAAGTCATAAGCCAACTTATCTGATACTCTTTAGATACCTGTAAATATTGTTAGTTGTGGATTTGCCTTTATAATTGATTCACAATAGTTATATAAAAGTATTAGTCATTAGCATCATGAGTACTTTCTTTCGTTTCATCCCATCATCGCATTACCCTTATCCACCTAAAATGTCAATCGAAATAAACATATTTTTTCACAAATAAGCCTCAGATGTAAGCAAGAAAACACACATTCAAATCAAAACATAGCTAACTATTTGACATGAACGATTAAGATAACCTCATAATCTCTAAAAGTTACTCAATCTTTAAAATTGAATTTTATATAGTGTATAAGCAAAAAAAAAAAAAAAAAAAAAAAAAACATGTGAAATATAAAAATCATGCAAAATTGAAGCTCTTTCTTCCAGAATGCTGCAGCAACCAACCTGAAATACAACCTTAAGAACAACAATTAGCACTTCTTGCACAAGAAATCTAGAGATGAATGAAAACATATTCGTAAGAATTCGACCACTGGCGATTGGGAAGCAGCAACATGTAACACCCATAAAGTTTACGCCAAATTTAAACTTTTAATACTAACAAAAGAGTCAAGTAGTAATTGTTTTTACAAAACATTTCCAATTCATTTATCATCAGAATATCCCAAAATAGATCATGAGGATGAGGAACGTTACGGTCACGCCTTTGCTTTCCTTCGCTCTCCTCACGTACCAGAAACAATAAATTGAAAACTGTAAGCCCGAGGGCTTAGTGAGCTACCCCCAAAATACCAATACCACGCTGGCAGAAACCATAGCCATAACGATCAATCAAACAACATACATACTGGGCCATCGGCCGGATTGGTCCGCCCTACGGGGCCTACAGTCTATCTGAATCTATCATGAGCCTTCGGCATGACTGGTCCGCCGCGTGGGCCTACAGTCTCCCCGAACCGCTCAGAGGGTGTGTTGGCCATCAACACAAAGCAGGACCGCCTCAATCCAACCAACAAGCAACTAACCATGTACGCATACTATCATATACTGGCACATACACATAGCAAACATATCTATCTCATTTACCATCAATCATAGAGTTTCACTCGTAAATAGAGCATCGACCTAACAGGTCACTAACATACCAATCCTTACGGATCATAAAAGCATAACATACTATCTATCCTGATTTCGATCTAACAGATCAGAATCACATGTAGCATACCACGACAACCGATCTAACCGATCTCTGACATAACAACCATCCTAAACAGGATGAATTCTAACATAGCAATAACATAACACCCATCCTAAACCAGGATGAAATCTAACATGGCAATAACAAGGCAACCATCCTAAACCAGGACATAAATCATAAAGGGCCGGACTTGGTGCCGTAGACCCTATCGATATAGTGAGGATAACTCACCTCGCAGATGTCGATTCGAAATGCAAACTCCAACTATCGGATCCCTTGACAC
Organism: Lactuca sativa; assembly: GCF_002870075.4. Taxonomy (NCBI): domain Eukaryota; kingdom Viridiplantae; phylum Streptophyta; class Magnoliopsida; order Asterales; family Asteraceae; genus Lactuca; species Lactuca sativa. The sequence continues at coordinate 334,494,215 of NC_056626.2, read as the reverse complement.
CGGCTCCACCACCTATAACCATATCACAATATACTCATAAATTCTTACTCTTATGAGACACCCCATAACCTCTTAGTAATTCCTGATCAAGGTCAAAATCCTTAGTCAAGGTCAACAGTCCATGTTGACCTCAACTCGCCGTGTACACTCGGCCACTCACCGAGTCCATGGAGCACATTCCAACTCGCCGAGTCATCGGAGTGACTCGTCGAGTTCCTTCGAATCCTGATCAATCCTTAAGGCCACCCGTCGAGTTTCCTCCTTGCAACTCGATGAGTACACACGCATGTATATCCTAGGGAAAAGCCATCCGACTCGTCGAGTTGTTCTTCAACTTGTCGAGTTTTATGGTGATCTTCATCGGACTTGCCGAGTTGTTCATCCAACTCGCCGAGTTCAATGACCATCTTCATTTGACTCGCCGAGTCCATCCAGTCCTCTTTCCATACATACTTGTTTTGAGCCATGCAGCGGCTCCAAGTCACAGATCCAAGCTTCTAGGGCATATTTACCACGTAAAGTTGCAAACTTTATGTGCATGCATGGTTATAAAGGCTCCAAATGTCTATTTTATGTTCTTAATGGAGCTTCTAGTCCAAGAGGGACTTCAACCACAACAAATACATCAACTTTATGACTCTAGCATCCAAGGCGGGTCTAGATCTGAAGTTACAACTTCAGATCTAGCCCATAGCTCATCATCCCAACTTGAAAATCCATAAAAATCCCTAAAACTCAACAAAAGGGAAGAAAAGGAAGTAAGAATGGAAATTCGATACCTTCAAAAGATGCTAGTTGAGGCAAAACCCGCTTCCCACTCCTTTCTTGCTTCAATTTCCTTTGCACTCTTAGCGTCCTTCCTCCAAGATCCTCTTTTCCAAGCTTCAAACCCACACCAAGGCACACACACACGAATTAGGGTTTTAAGGGCTCTCAAAGACTGTAAGGAGGCCCAAAGGAGGCTGAGGATCCTTTAAATAGGGGTGCAAACCCCAGGATTTAGGGTTTCATATGCCAACTCCTACTCGCCGAGTCCTAATAGTGGACTCGACGAGTAGGTCACTAAACACGTGTTCTCACCCCACTGCTACTCGACGAGTAGGTCGACCAACTCGTCGAGTAGAGCTTCATCCAGAAATTCTTAATCAATTAATACCTGAGGATCGGGGCGTTACACAACAACTCATACGATAATTGTGAATGTGTGTGTGATGGTGGTATAGATACTTCATTGTTTAGATAAAATAAAATCATTTTTTTCCGGTGACTTCATTTCATGAAGCTGCATAGGGTTGAGATCAGCGTGTTCTGTATCGGAGGTGACCGCAAAAATAAAACCCCAAATCGCCGACCATGAGTGAGAAGAGAAGGTTGTGTCGAGTCCAGATCCATCGATAGGGTTTGGGATGACGTTGGATGGTGGAGATGGTGGTGACGGCTAGGGTTTCTAAGAATCTCAAGAAAATCAAGCGACATGGTTCTTTTATTACAAAAAATATGGGTGGCTAAAGGTTGTTTTATAAAGCATTCTGACTTGACCGATTCAATTGGCTGAAGATGAGGAATACCCATTCATCTGACCAGTTCAATTTGAAGATAAGAATGGGAGACATATTCAAAATCTACTTAATTCCATAAATTGTTGACCAGATAAGATTCAGTATTTCTTAATGGAGAGACTGATTGTTGACCAGATAAGATTCATTTTGACTTATTCAATTTGAAGATGAGATCGGGAGACCAGTTCAAGGAACAAATTCGAAATAAGTCTTCAGTTTGACCGATTCTTTAATGAACTGAGTCAAAGACTTCCAGAGATAACTTTAATGCATAAAAGTCATTGTACAATATGTTTTAAGGGTTATACCTCTTAAAATTCAACAATACATGATAAATGTTTTTTAAGGTATAAAGATATATATACGACCTGGGCTTAAACAAAATGAGCAGTGATTGAATTGGTTTCAAATTGATGGATTGATGAATAGTATGAAATTGAAATTTGAGCTTAAGGTTTATGAATCAAATGAATAGAAGGATTGATTTGGCTCGGAAGATTAAACGAGAATGAAATTGATTTCAAATTTTGATCAAACATATACCATTCATCATTGGATCTTTAAAAACAAGGTATCCATCTCAAAATGAATTTTTTGGAATCCATTTATGAATTTGAGAAACATTCTTGATAAACCATTGCAATACTCGAATCGATCGTTGAAGATCTTGGTTCCTTGGTTGGAATTAGAAAATCTCCAATTTGCACATTATACCACCCATGATGCACATTGTACCATCCATGGAACTTGTTCTCACTTCTCCAATATCTAACTTCATCTTCATAACAAATTTGAGAATCTTCAACAATTTTGGGTTTGGAATTCAATTCCATAACGAAATTTGTTGATTTTTTCTTTACAACCCAAATTTTCTTCATTGATTTCGGCTTCAAAACGACAATTAAAGAATTTTGTTTTGAAATCCAAATTTTCTTATTTTTTATCTAATTTTTGTTCTTCATCTTTTTAGATCTTGAAGATTTGAATTCAAGAACAACTTCATTCTTCATAACTTCAACTTTGCATTTTTTAATCAAATATTTTGGAGTTTGATACATTTGAACACCTTGGATTGAAGGCATTCTATATGGCACCATTTTTTCAAACGAATTACAAGAGTAAAAACAATCATCGGTTTGAACTCCAATCGAAGAAAAGACTTTTACAAATTCCTAAGAATCACATTGAATTCCCTTGTCTTGAACTCCAAGAACATCATGAACATGATTTACTTCTTTATGAACATCTTTAACAAATTCAAGAGCACGATGATCATTTGGATCTTCAATTAGCAAAACATACTCCTTTTTGAACAATTCTCTTTCCTTTTCTTCTTTTTTGTTACCACACCAAGATAACATACTCATGGAAATTTCAACTAAACATTCAATCTTACAAAGAGATTGATATATCAATTTTCCAAAATCATCTTTCTTATTTCCATAAGAGATTAAAGAATTCCATGTAATAAACCCGACTTTCAACATTAATCCATAAAATTACATCTCATTAACTTTGTACTTGACATCTTTAATTATCTGTAACATCCCGAAATATCAAGAGCAGAGTTGAAGGGCTAAAAGAGTAAATTGGGAAAGAGTGACTTGGCGAGTCCATGGATGGACTCGGCGAGTAGAATCGCGATTTAGTCGCGTGTTAAGTAGCCGACTCGGCGAGTCAATGAGATGGACTCGGCGAGTAGGCACTGAGTGGAGAAAACCCTAATTCTCGGGGTTGAGCCCTATATAAAGAACATTATGTTTCCTTTCCAGCCTCTTTATCACCCCTTGAGTCCCAGAAACCCTAATTTCATGGAGGAACCCTATTGTTGAGCAAATTGGAGCTTGGAGAGGTGGTTGTTAAAGAGATCTTAGAGAAGAAGAGGCTTGGAGCAAGGGGCTTTGCTTGGAATTGAGTTTCATTGCAGTTGGGGCGTTCTTCTGAGGTAATATCTCGTTTTTGAGCTGCTATTTCCTAGATGCATCATTTTAGGGGTACTAGAGATCATATCTTTGGATGTATTGGAGTTTAGAGGTTAGATCTGAGGTTGCTACCTCAGATCTGGAATGGAGAAGGGTTGGAATGCATGAAAGTCCCTGTTTTTGAGTGGTTAATGGAGCTATTTTGTCCCAAACCTTAGCCCTAATGTGAAATTGCATAGATCTCTTTGGATTCACGTAAAGTTTGCCACTTTACGTGATGGATGAGTTGTAGGAGGCTAGATCTTTGTTTTGGATCAATTGCATGGCCTGGAATGCTTCTGTATGGGTTCAGACCGGTGATACTCGGCGAGTCACATGGGTGGACTCGACGAGTTGCTTGAAGATGAGCTGGAACTCGACGAGTTGGAAGAAAAACTCGGCGAGTTGGATGAAGATGGCCTGGAACTCGGCGAGTTCGAGATTCAAGTGTGGGGATATCTGCTTTCTACTTGCCAGGTGAGTCTTCTCACTATACTTTACCTTGAGTAGGTAACCAGAGTTATGTGACAGTATTTGTATGCTATGTTTGATATATGTTGTACTGCATTATTTCTATGTGATTTATGTTGTGCATGTTTTCAGAGTTGGAACCGGAGGGTTCCTAGAGTTAGAACCGAAAGGTTCACGGAGTTAGAACCAGAGGGTTAACAGAGCAGGGTCCACGGACCCACAGAGTTATAGCCTCGAGTGGCTAATATGTGTTATGGGTGGTATTTTGGGGAACTCACTAAGCTTCGTGCTTACAGTGTTTTGTTTTATGTTGTGTTGCAGGTTTCTTTCAGGATCACGGGACGGCACCGGCTTGATTGTACACACCAGAGAAAGAGTCATGTTTTGAGGATCCTGGTTTTCTATACATGTGAAAATGGAGTCATGTTTTGTAATTCGATTATGAATGAGAATTTAAACAAGTGTTTCTAAGAATTAAACGATTATTTTAAAATGAAAAATTTGTTTGAAATTTTCGGTGTTACATTATCACGATCCAAGAATCATAATCCAAACATGTTGTCATATGTGAATCAAGATCAAAGAACAATGCGATTTCTAGAACAAAAAATACTCTAAAAAATGAAGCACTTGCACCAATTTTTGATTCACCAAATCATGTTGTCATCATGCATCAAATTCTTGAATGCTTTAAGCACAATTCAAAAACACCCGCTCTAATACCAATTGTAATGACCCGATTATGATGACGTATGCAGAATTGTAATGATAAAGTGAACCTAAAGCAATATTGAAGGACACACAATGTAAATAATCTCGGTTTGATCTCCATTAGAATAGAAATAGTTTACAAAGGGGATATTGGAATGGTTTCTCTATCTAAACTAAATATCACATAATGATTCGTACATAAAATGGGAGCCACTAACGTCCTATTTATAAGAAAGGCTAAACCCATTACACATCACAAGAGGGTAAGACATATATAAGGAGAACTTTTCACCCTAACAATGTGTAATTTGTTAATGTTCGTTACTATAGACCTCCATCCTTACCCTATTTATAGGGAACTTCACACATACAAAAAATACGAGGGCTTAGGCATACATATTGATAGTAGAAAGCGCCTTGTAAATACATAAGATAACGAAAGACTTAACTTTTTTTATTTACATACATGAAACCTTAAGATATAGATTTCGACTACTCACTATAACTTTCGACCGTAAAAGCTCACAAAGTATGGTTTCATTAGAAATGAATATGAATGTTTTTGTTTATAAGAAAACTAGTAGGAGCTCGGTGACCATCTTGGTCGTATATGTGAACCATATATCATGGGAAATCATATTCCAACCTTATGAGGTGTAAAATCTTGGCTTGGAAAGTACTTCTCAATGGAAGATTTAGGTGAGGCTTAATATATTTTTGGAATCAAAATCTATAGAGATAGATCGAAACGATTAATAAGTTAAAGCCAAGTTACTTATATTGATAAAGTCTTGAAATGGTTCAAGATGGAAAACTCTAAGAGAGGATTTGTACCTATGGTGTATGGCACAATACTAAGTTCATCCCAATTTCCTAGTACACAGGCTGAGGTGGACAAGATGAAAGATGTTTCATCTGCTTTCATAGTTGGATCCATCATGTATACCATGAATTATACAGGACCTAATCTTACCTATGCTATGAACATGACATACAAGTACCAAAAAAATCCAGGGGAGAGTCATTGGATAGTTGTGAAGAGGATCCTTAAATACTTACGTAGAACTATAGATATGTTCCTCGTCTATGGAGGTGTGAAACAAAGCTTAGGTGTAAAATGCTACATAGATGCTTCCCTTACAATATATCATGATTATTGTAATTCGCAATCAGGATATGTGTTCATTGTCAATGGGGGTGCAGTTTCTTCGTAAAGCTCCAAGCAAAGTGTTGTTGCACAATCTCACTATAGAGTCAAAGTACATTGTTGCTTCAGAAGCTGCACAAGAGGCTCTAAGTAGAGTATTGTTGCACACTCCACTTTGAAAAAAGAACCCCGGTAACATAAGAAAAGCAGGCATATAAGCTGAATAGTCAGCTTCATTAGGTATAAATTTGAAGATGGTGAAATTAGTATTCACAAAGTTCACACTGATCAAAATTTGGAGGACCCTTTCACGAAGGCCCTTCCTTAAGAAAATTTTGAAGGACATGCTCAAAGGATTGAACCTCACTATCCTAGTTATTGGATTTGATCTATGTATTAGTATTGAGTATAGGAACATTTATTAGCATCATCTATTGTAATTACTATGATATATATGGCATTTGACCCTTTCATTAAATATTTGTTGAGTTCTTATTAACATGTTTAATCCTTGAGTAAACTTATTCACACTATAATCCATAGTCAGTTGTTATTATGGGAACAATAATTAAGTAAGACTAATTTGAATTGGAATTGTAGAAAAAGTGTTGTAACCAGTTTCATAGGTACTTGATAAAGAACAAGTATTGGATTAACCTGCTCAAGATCACTTCATGGATTGACCTTAGATACATATATTGGTCTTGAGTATGGGGAGTGTTGTGCTTTGATATAGTCAAATGTTGTTTTTTAACCAGGCAGTTATAAAAGCTATTATCATTTTTTATATAAACCATGGAAAAGGTGTATGTAGTCAAGATGGTATTTGTTCCTCTTATTCATTGAGAGTTCGATATCTAAGGACTGATGCAAAGTTGAACACTTATATGATACTGACTGCGTTTTATTTCTCATGTTCAACATGAAGTTTGTAGTAAAGGGATAACTAATAAACTTACCTTATATACCAATTGTAGCCTTGGGCTTTGGGACTTGGGTGTTGATAGAATGACACAAAGTTGTATATTGATGGAGGCAGTGAAATGTTGTTAGACATTCACCATTGTCTATATCAATCTAATATGTGTCTTGTGCAAGGTGGAGATTGAAAGATGTAATACCCTCAATAGGCATATTAAAATGATATTACTAATTAACATATGATACAAAGGGTCACACTAACATCAACTTGATACAATTAATTATTTATTAGAAATTTATTTTAATAAATATTCACAAGCTCTTATAATAAAAAGAGAAAAATATTTATTTCAAGGAATAACTATTTTTACCAATTACAAGTAACACATTATTTCATATAATATGAATTAATAAGTCATGTACAAAATCTAGGACTAGTTAAATCTTTTTGTCTTTTACCCAAAGACAAAGTTTATATTTTATAAACTTTGAGTTTATAAAAACTAAACATGTCTTCTCTTACTCTAGCAAATGGCCGAAAGTATGGAGGATGTAGAGAGTCATGGGTTTCCAATTTGTTTGATAAAAAGAAATATGTATGGGTGCTTGCATGGGGACAAGGTTGTCTAAAGGTCTTAATTGTTAAGGATATTTAGAAAAAGATAACACTTAAAGTTGCTAGAGACTTGGATTTTTGGCCACTCTCTTGCAAGAAAAAGCCGAGACACTTAGTCTCTTTTCTCTCATATTCTCTAGTCTTGAACATGATTATTTATTTGTGTACACTCTCTTGGAACAAATACATGGGTATTTGACTCCAAGATTAAGAGTATCAAAGAATTAGCATTCTCTTAAAGTTGATCAATTGTTGGTGTTTCAAAGTTCATCCATCTCCATCAACTTCCAAGCCTCCCTTAGAAGACCCAAGTTCTTCAACGGTTGTTGTTTCTTCTTCCTTCTATGGTTGTGTTTTTATCTTTCCATTACTTCCAAGAAGATCCTTGATAGGTTTGATTTGTCATTAAGTTCTAAAATTTAAAGACTTTTTTATAATATTATAATTTTTTGGAAACTATTTTTGAACTAAAACCCAACATAAAGAATGATGAAATCTGACTTCATATGAAGAAGTTATGCTTCTTCGAATTTTCACGATTAAACATGCACGCTTTAGCATATCATAAAAGGTGAATTTTAGATAGATTTCTTATAAGACTAAGCAATCTAAACAAAATTCGTAGTAATCATAAAACCAAGAGTGCGCATATATAGAATGTCCAAACTTGACTTCGTGAGAGGAAGTTATGATTTTTAGAAGTTTTAGCACAACAATATGCGACACGAAAATCGAAATTGAAGTACTCGGTCAATTGTGAGGAAAAACAATCTAAAATGAGAGTTAAAGGTCTCGTTAATACCTATATGTTAAATCGTTAGTATGCCTCATTCACGATGCCCATGATTTAAAAAGGGTATAAGGAAATGGCCTATAAAATGACCATAGAATGGGTGTCCTTTTTCACCCGCCGTTCTCCTTCGTAATGGAGGATTGTTAGTAGAACGGGTTCAATAGGATATAAACTCATTAAAAGTATAATGCTATAAAGTAGTAGAACCTTTTTTTAAATTACCCACTCTAGTTACTTTAAGAAAAATGTGAATGTATATGTTAATCCATGAAAACGCATATGAATCTTTATAAGTCGTTAGTGGAGCATGTGTGGTTAACCAGCACACTAATTAGGGACTATATAGTTGAAATGACGACACAACTCAAAAATTATCATTAATTTATGGAGCGTGTATGGTTTACCAGCACATTAATTTGAGACGGTAAAAGACATTGAGGTCGTTAAACAGGGTTGCATTGTTATTCATATCTTTTTTGTGATCCTCGGTATCCCAGTCACAAATTGAAGAGCATAATCGTGATTAAATATGACATTGATAAGATTAAATGAATATAAAATGATCTTGGAAATTCATATAGATTGAAATAGGTAAAATGCATTACCTACCTTAAATGAATTGATGATTATATTATTGCATTCCTTTTCTTAATTTGGAATTGCGTTATTGGATCCTATCATTGAACATTAATTTGGGTTAAAATATCAACTATTTAGTCAACTAACCAAAATATTGTATTTGTTTTTCATACAGAAATATTTTCAACTGGTGAAGTTCCTCCTCATCTACCTACTACATCGAACCATAACTTCAGTATACTATATGTCCTTGTTAAGGACAATCTTCTCGGTTTAAACTACATGGACTGGATGAGAAATCAGTAGATGATGCTTCGCTTTGAAAACAAAGAGTATGTTCTTACTACTCCAATTCCAGAAATAAACAAAGAAACTGCAACTCTTGAGGAGATTGTTGATTATGATCAACACATGGATGATGCCATGAAGGTCTCTTGCGTTATGATTGTAACTATAGCACCCGAGCTCCAAAATACTTATAAGGATTACTCGCCATCGGAACTTCACACAACCTAGTCTCAAATGTTCCACAAGAAGGTAAGAAAAGAGCGTTATGAAGTAGTCCAGTCCCTTATGGCATCCAAACTGAAATAAGGGGAATATGTGTGTTCTTATGTGTAGAAAATGCAGAGGTATATTGAAAGATTGGAAAAGCTAAGTATGAAATTTGATAAGGACCTTGTTATGGGGCACTATTCTTTGATCAGCTTGTTCAGCTTCTACGTGCAAATGTGCGTGCTAATCATGTTCCCTTTCCACGCTGGATTGCCCTGGTGTTCGACAAGTTCTTCGCTGCTGACTACTTTTCTCACTCTGGGAATCCAATCCAACACCCTCGAATGTCTGTTTGTATGTATCAGGATGATCCTTTGGATACTGACATTGGAATCTCCGATCGGATGAGAGAATGGATTGCCAATCCATACATTGTGCCTTCTCTCACCGCTGACTCTGATGAAGGAGGTGCTGATGGTAATCATATGGATCATGTTGATCAAGAGGTGGAACATCATGATGGTGGTCATTTCTCCCCTCAACTGTCTCATCACATTATCTCGGACTCTGGCAAAGCCTCCTCAGCACCACAGGATTCCATGCCTCAGGGGGAGCATCCATCTCAAGGGGAGCATCCCTCACAGGGGGAGCATTCGTCACCAGTAGCTCACCACTTCTCTCCAAGGATGCCTCCTAGCTCTCCAGTTGCCCCAAGTACCTTAATGATTCAAATTCCGGCTTCAGCATTTTCAGAACTGATGTCACTGACTCGGGACATGAGTTAGCGTCTGCTTCGAATTGAGGCTGATGTTCAACAAATCAAGGAGGTTCTCTTACTTACTCCTCCCTCTAGTCCCAAATCTGATGATGCTCAAAAAGGGGGAGATACTGATGATGATGCTGACGCTGATGATCATGCTGATGGTGAACCAAATTACGCTGATGATCATGATGATGGTGAACCAAATTACGCTGATGATCATGCTGATGGTGAACCAAATGCTCACGCTGATGGTGAACCAAATGAGAAAGACACAGAACCTGCTGACAACACTATCATTCAGCATGAATCACCCAACCCCATTCGTGAATCTGATTCTGCGGGGCCTAATAGTCCAGCAGCTACTGAAAAATTATTTGAAGACAGTGAGCATGATGAAGAGCATGATGAACCTGATGATGAATGTCAAATTCTTGACATGAACTTCATTGATCCTCTCATTCCAGTTCAGCAAGAAAGCTCAGATGACCTTGAAGAATCTCATCCGATATTAGCCGATCATGTTGCTGATCCAATCATTCCTGTCCAAGGAGAGGATTCGAACGTTGCAAGTGAAGAATCTCATCCGCTGTCTCGAAAGCGGAAGGCAGCAGATACTGACATGGATCATTCTCAAACTGATAATTCTTTGTCTGTGAAGAAACCCAAGTCTATTTTCAGTATTTCAAACCTTTCCACTGAATGGAACATGTCCCCTGACCAAGTCAAGCAAATTCTTGATGAAGCCAATCGAGCTCAGCTTCTAAAGAACATTGCTCAAGCTGATGAATCTCTTATTCAGCACAAACTTCAGGCCAAGGGATCGTTTGAAGCTCAGATGCAGAAGTTCCTGGAATTTCAGTCCAAGGCTTAGTCTTCTCAACCTCCTCCTTGTTCCAGCAAGCCTAAGACTGACAGTGTTCTTGATCGGATTGATCGAAAGAGATTTGAAGATGTTTTCAATCGGCGAATGTGTGGTGACAAGATCATCAAGGTCAAAGCTTCCAAACCTCGAAACGAGAAAATCCTTACGCTGCTGATTACTCGTCAAGGTCCTCAGCATTTTTATACTGAAGTTGTCAAGAGGGATGAGCTGATCAGATATGGGTATTCAGAATGGATGGAACTGCTCGATCTAGCATCCAAGCAAACCTCAGCTCACTCTTCCGAACTGACTTGTGCACTTCATCTGCTGATCAAGAAGGTTCAGCGTTTGGATCTTGTTCCCAAAGAACAACCTCAGCATCAAGGTCAAAGGTCATCAGTTCCTAGATCTCGAAGAACCAAGTTTCATGTTGATGATGAAGATGTATTGGTTCTAGACTTCGGTGCTGGTGTGATTAATAATTCTCTTCTTTTCGGTGTTGATCCGGTTCAGCATCAATTCATCTCAGCTCCTGAACACGGAATGTTCTACCTTGATAAAAACAGGAGGATGTGCTTTCAGCGCACTATTGAGATCCCAAAAGCTCCAACCACTCACCTTGTTGGCTTAAGGCAAATGTGCATGAGTCATCAAGATCTATCCGGAGAATTTCACATTCTTATCGCAATGGAGCTGCTGAACAGAAGACAGGAGTTGCTGGACAGTCCTTACTGGCCAGTTAAAATTGAAGCTGAAGCTGAGTATGAAGAATTCCTTTCCAGGGGTGTATTAATTTAGTTTGTTTTGAACATCATCATATTGGGGGAGATTGTAAGGTCAAACCTTGAAATATGATAATGTTTAAAACAGACTTAGCGTCAGCATATGTCTCAGCGTCAGCACCAGCGTATCAGCAGTCAGTTTGTAATAGTTTAGTTTATTCAGTACGTTGTAACAAATTTTGTATTTATCCTGTTTCCTTAGTTATCCTAATTAATTAGGTAGCGTATCCCTGAATTGTAGGGATTATCTAGAATAGCAGTATATATTATCTTGTACAGGTTTGTGAATGGTTACGCCTTTCACAAACCCTAATCGTCGCTTTGTGCACACGATAATCTCTTTGTGAGATTATCTTTCTTAGTGAAAGTTTTTCTTCGTGAATTTCTCTTGTTCTTATTTGTAGTCATTGTTTGATATTTCGATTGATCTAAAGGCCTCTTCACGGGTGGTTGGTCAGGTATCGGAATTCGTTACGGATGGTCGGGGACTTATAACTTTTCAGGGTCGGATTTGGGTACCGTTTGTGGGCGGTGCGCGTACTATCTTGATGGAGGAAGCGCATTGATCGAAATTCTCGATTCATCCCGGGGCTACTAAGATGTATTTGGACCTAAGGAGAGAGTATTGGTGGCCATGTATGAAAAGGGATGTTGCATGGTTCATCGAGAGGTGCCTGACTTGTCGTTAGGTTAAGACCGAGCACCAGCGTCCGCACAGTAAATTGCAGCCGCTGGAGATTACTGAATGGAAGTGGGAACAGATTACCATGGATTTTATCACCAAATTGCCGCGGACGGCGAGGGGAGTTGATGCGATTTGGGTGATCGTGGATACATTGACGAAGAGCGCTCGTTTTCTAGCCATCAGCGAGAGCTCTTCTGCGGGGAAATTGGCGGAATTATATGTGAGGGAGGTGGTATCGCGGCATGGGGTTCCGATGTCGATTGTTTCAGATCGGGATGTGCGTTTTACTTCCAGGTTTTGGAAGAAGTTTCATGAGGAGTTGGGTACGAGACTGCATTTCAGTACCGCATACCACCCGCAGACGGACGGACAGAGCGAGCGAACGATTCAGACGCTTGAGGATATGCTCCGAGCATGTGTTTTGGATTTTAGAGGGAGCTGGGTCACCTACCTACCTTTAGCAGAGTTTTCGTATAACAACAGCCATCATTCGAGCATTGGTATGCCACCCTTTGAGCTGTTGTATGGGAGGAGGTGTCGCACCCCCATCTACTGGGGAGAGGTGGGGCAGCGGGTGATGGGTAGCACGGAGATTGTACTCCAGACGACCAAGCAGATTCAGCAGGTCAGGCAGAGGTTGTTGACCGCGCAGAGTCGCCAGAAGAGTTATGCGGACAGGCATCGGTCCGAGCTCGAGTTTTAGGTCGGTGACCTTGTGCTCCTAAAGGTCTCTCCTTGGAAAGGAGTGATACGATTCAGGAAAAGGGGCAAGTTGGGACCCCGGTATATTGGACCCTTCAGGGTAATTGCTAGGGTAGGCAGGGTAGCCTACCGGTTGGATCTACCTGCTGAGTTGGGGCAGATCCATGATACCTTTCATGTCTCGCAGTTGAGGAAATGTATTGCCGACGAGTCGGCAGTCGTGCCGTTAGAGGATATTCAGGTGGATGCGAGCCTAAACTACGTAGAGAGACCAGTTACGATTGTGGATCGGAAGATCAAGGTTCTGAGGAACAAGGAGGTGCCTTTGGTACAGGTTCAGTGGCAGCATCGGAAAGGATCCGAGCTGACCTGAGAACCGGAGCGGGAGATGTGGGAGCAGCATCCAGAGTTATTTCAGGAATGAGACTTCGAGGGCGAAGTCGGATTCTAGTGGGAGAGAATTGTAACATCCAAGATTTCAGGTATATCAATTAATCTTCTTATTTTGAGTTTTGTGAAGGGACTCGGCGAGTTGGTGCGTAGACTCGCCGAGTTGAGACGTGGGTTTTCACCCGGATTGATGCCCGGACTCTGCGAGTCGCCTGGGTGGACTCGGCGAGTCTGCGCTGTTTAATGAAACCCTAATTTCTCGGGTTTGAGGCCTATTTAAAGGTCCTTATGGCCGTCATTTGCGCTCATTAGTCCCGAGAGTGAAACCCTAGAGCATTTGAGTGATTCAAGTGAGGGAAGGAGCCATTGTTGATTCTTGGAGTTGTTGTCTAGCAAGGGAAGAGAAGATCTAGCCAAGAGGAAGCAAGAGAGGGGTGGATTCTTGAAGAACTAAGGTCCAGGACATCAGATCTGAGGTACCATTCGAATCCTTCTTTGTTATTGTGATGTTCATATAGATTTAGGGTTTTTGAACCCATTTGTGGCTAGATCTAGCATCCTCATGGTCCCTTGGCGAGTTATGGCTCTGAATCTAGACCCATAGAGGTCCAGAGCACCTCCTTGCCCAAGCTTTATGTGCATCCATGGAGGTTTTAGATTGGGATCTATGTATTTGAGGTTAAACCTCCATTAATGAGTTATTTGATGCTTAATGAGCACCAAGACTCGGACTTTACGTTGTCAATAAGCTTAAGGGGACTGGATCTATGAGTTACTAGAGTGGATCTGACCTTAGAAGGTCGTTTGAGGTTGTGCATGGAATGCACTCGCCGAGTCCTATCCCAAACTTGGCGAGTTGGTGCGGGTTGTTCAGAGAATTCGGATCAGCGACTGAGTAACCGAGTCGGGTGAGTGACTCGGTGAGTTGGAAGAGATTCAGAGGGAATCGGGTTCCTGTAGGGACTCAGCGAGCCCACGCCAGACTCAGCGAGTCGGGTCAACCGTTGACCGTTGACCAGGGTTGACTAGTTTGACTTTATAGTGTTAGTCAGCCAGAGTCAAGGTGGTATTAAGTAGAGTTATGCTTGTGTTGTAGGAGGACGATAGCTCGGGAGATCGAGCACTAGTAGTTACGAGATTTACGAGTTACCGAGATACACGAGGTGAGTCTTCTCACTATACATTACCTTGAGTAGGTATTTCGAGTTGACCAGAGGGTCTCATGTGTTATGTATGAGTTTATGTGTTGTCTTAGAGATTTCGTGCTATGTGTTATTTGTATGCTGCATGATTATATATACCGGGCCGGAGGGCCCAACGATACTGACCGGGCCGGAGGGCCCAACGAGTTATGACTGGACCGAAGGGTCCGACGAGCTGCGGGACTGGAGGGTCCCGCTGAGACATCTTGACCGGAGGGTCGGGTTTAGCCTTGAGTGGCGTACTTGTGATATGTGGTATTTTGGGGAACTCACTAAGCATTATGCTTACAGTTGTTATGTTTGATGTCTCAGGTACCAGCGAGGACCATGGGAAGGCGACGGCTTGACTTGTACACACCCACACCGATGGAGTTATGTTAGAGAGATCTTGGGATTTGTTTGAAAACATTGTTGTTATGATTTTGAGATTTTGATATGATATACATTTTGTGGTTTAAAAATGAAAAATTAAATTGAAAATTTTACGTTGTTACAAATACCATGGCGTGGAAATGAAGATTGAGAAAAGAAGACTACGAAACAACAAGAAGGTTGCTACGACGCGGTGCTTATTGGAAAATGAGTTAGAGTCCATCTGGATATAAATTGAGTAACATTAAGAGAATAAATTCCAAGAGTATATGCAATACGAGTGTATGAATTAAAATAATGATATGACTCCTAAGTAAAGATAACATGAGAAATTATAATAGGGACTTCAGATTTAGATAAGGGATGATTAAATTAGAGAGATAAAATTGAAAAAGAAAGGGTTAATGTCATAAAAACCCTCAAGTTTTCAGGATTTTATCGGTTTTGCCCAAAGTTGAATTTTATGTCCGTTTTTACCCTAATATTTTCCAAAAAAATGTTTAGTTTTACCCTTTTACGGGTTATAACAGGTTAACACTATATTAACTTCGCAATAAAACTCTTAAGTTTACAGTTTTTTTTACGTTTTTACCCTTAAATTTATAATTTTTTAACACTTTTACCCTATGTATTTTTTTTAATATTATACATATTCAAGCAGAAAAATCATATTTATAAAAGAAAAAAATTTAATTAAAAATTGTATTTACATTTTTTAATGTTAATTCTTTATATATATATATATATATATATATATATATATATATATATATATATATATATATGTGTGTGTGTGTGTGTGTGTGTGTATGTGTGTATGGGTTTTTTTCTTGGATAAACCATTTAAGATGTAAAAAAACAAATTAATATGTTTTTAGAACTACAAATACGTATATTTAAAAATATACATATCAATAAAAAAAACTTGTTCCTTCATAAACATGTTTATATAAGTAAAAACAAATATTTTTAGAAGTGTAAATATGTATTTTGATATATGTTTTTTTTAAAGTATAAATATATTTTTAAAAGTATAGATACATATTAATATATAAAAATGTAAAAATATGTATTTATACTTCTAAACACTATATCTATAAAACACATATTCATAATTCTAAAAATATTATTTATCTTTTTAAATGGTATAACCATGCAAAAACACAAATACACACAAACAAATATATATATATATATATATATATATATATATATATATATATATATATATATATATATATATATAACATTAGAAAAATATAAATACAATATTTAATTAAATATTTTTTTCGTATATAAATACGATTTTTACTACATGAATATGTATATTATTAAAAAAATATATTTAGGGTAAAAGTGTAAATAAAAAAATATAAACTTAAGGATAAAAACGCAAAAAAAATGGTAAACTTAAGGGTTTTTTGTGAATTAAATATAATGATAACCTGGAAAACTTGTTATCACCGGTAAAAGGGTAAAACTGAACATTTTTTCGAAAATGTTTGGGTAAAAGCGGACATAAATTTCAAGTTTAGGCAAAACCATCAAAACCCTGAAAACTTGAGGGTTTTTATGACATTAACCCAAAAAAAATGAGAGAGGGCAATAGATGAGATAGAGTATAAGAGTGTGAGTAAGAGTGATAATGCCACTCCTGAGTCGAGACAACATAATCAAAATTGATCTAAAGAAAGAGATTGGATAAGTTATGATAGAGATAGAAAGAAAGATGTAAATACAATGATACTGAGGATGAGAACCATTGATTGAGATCATGAGATTTACATAAGATCCATGAGAGGTGATTGGATCTTACTGTGTAAAAGATCGAGAGAAGTAATAATTCTGATCGAGATTAGAGACTTACATGATTATTTCATGTAGAAGATTGATAGACTTACATGATTGATATATGAGATGTAGTTCATTTCATGTAAATGATTTGACTTACATGCTTAGAACCATAGGAGGTGGTTGGGTTTACACGTGTAGACGATAATTTTGATTGATTCTCTGAGAGATGATGAAGCCCAATCCCAAGATAGATCTATTATAATTGATTTGAGTAAATGATGTGAGTAAGTGATATTCCTTCGAGTAATCAATATGATTAAATGATATTGATCTAAGTTATTTGAATAGTTAATCTGAATGATTGGATTTGATCAACAATGATTAATACGAGAAGTTGATTTGAGTAATTGATAGATCCGATTCATTAATCTGAGTGAATAATATTAACTTGAGCAATTGACCAAATTAAATTGATAACTTGATCAGAGTGATTAATTTGAATGATTTATTTTGATAAGAGTAATTGATCCGAGTAATTGGTTCGAGCGGTTTGAGTGATTAATTTAAGTAATCAAGAGCATCTGATTAGATTTAACTGTACTATGATTTTATAGCCTGAGAATGCTCGATTCAGCCTTATTTCATGTTCCCTGTTTGGTTGTGGGCTTATGGTAGAATCAAATATTCGATTGTGTATAGAATACGACACTATGTATAATCATGATGCATACACTTAGAAATTAGAACAATATAATGTCTATCAAAGTGATTGAAATTGATCTAAGAAATTACAAACTTACAAGGGAAATAACTTCCTAATTAAGTGCGGAAAAAGGTCTGGAGAATGATCAGTTAAAATGATCGATTAAAATTCTGAATAAATAATTTCAATAATTGATAAGATTGAATTGATTAAATGATCCGAGTGATTAAGTAAGATTGAACAGAGTGATTAATGATGATCAGAGCGATTATTTTCGCTACTTGATTGATATGATTAAATTGAGCGATTCAATCGAGTGATTTATATTGATCGAAGAAATAGATATGGACGATTGATATTGCGATTAATCTGAATAATTGATATTGATCATAGTAATTTATAAGAGTGAATGACCTAAGAGAATAACTTAGTCATATGAGAAACTGAATTGACTAATATATCATTAAATATCGTAATCTAAATGATTAACCCGAGTGATTTGAGTGATTTATAGATACTTAAGTTGATTAACTACATTGAAAGTACTGTAGAGATTCAAAAGATAAATTTGAAAAATATGTAGGCTAGTTAAGCTATTGAGAAATGAGTGATAGAATCTTAGATGTGATTTACCATAGATTGACCAGCAAGGTGCTTGATCAATATCCATTATATAAATGACTTTAAGAGCTTTTAGGTCATATAACTGATAATTCGTGATATACTCATAACTAAGAAACTGAGCTGTAACTCGAGTACCAGACGACTTTGAATTAGATGCTTAATATTTCGAATAAAATTTGGAATATTAATTGATTTTGATAATTGATAAGAATGTCATTGATTATGTAACATCCATAAATTTTACGCTAAATTTAAACTTTTTCAATCATAAATAAAAACCAAATAGCATTGTTTACAAAATGTTTTCAAATCATTTTCCATCAGAGTGTCCCAAAAATCATAACACAAGGATGAGGAGCGGTACGATCATGCCTTCGCCTTTCCATGATCTCCTGAAGTACCTGAAACAATAAACTAAAAACTGTAAGCCCGAGGGCTTAGAGAGCTACCCCCAAAATACCAATACCACACTAAAAATACCATTTCAATAATAATCAATCAATCATCATGTATACTGGGCCATCGGCCTGACTGGACCGCCCTACCGGGCTGCAGTCTGTCTGAATCTATCCCGAGCCTTTGGCATGACTGGTCCACCATGTGGGCCTATAGTCTCCCCGGACCGCTCATAGGGTATATTGGCCTTCAACACAAAGCAGGACCGCCTCAACCCAACCACCAACAAAAAACCATGTACGCATACTATCATATACAAGCATATACAAACATCAAACATATCTGTCACACTGATCATCAATTATAGAATTCTCCTGTAACTAGAGTATCGACCTAGCAGGTCACTAACATACCAATCCCTACGGATCATAAGAGCATAACATACTGTCTACCCCGATTCCAATCTAACAGATCATAACCACATGTAGCATACCATAACAATAACAACTAAAGTGTCGGCCTTGGTACCGTAGACCCTATCGACATAATGGGGATAACTCACCTCGTAGATGTCGACACAAAAGGTAATCTCCAACTCTCGGATCACTTAACACAGGTTCCACCACCTATCATCATAGTATATCATACTCATAAGTCGTTAACCTTATAAGGTACCCCATAACCCACTAGTCAACCCCTGGTCAAAGTGAAAGTCCTCAGTCAAGGTCAATAGTCCATGTTGACCTTAACTCGCCGAGTACCTTTGGCTACTCGCCGAGTTCCCTAAAGTACATTCCAACTCGCCGAGTCATCGAAGTGACTCGTTGAGTTCCTTTGATTCTTGATCAAACTCAAGGTCACCCGTCGAGTTCCCTCCTTGTAACTCGATGGATACACACTCATACATATCCCAGAGGAAACTCATCGGACTCGCCGAGTTGTTCTTCAACTCGTCGAGTCTTATGGCGATCTTCATCGGACTCGCCGAGTTGTTCATCCAACTCGTCGAGTTCACGGCCATCTTCATGTGACTCGCCGAGTCACTGTGCGAATCGCGGAGTCCATTTAGTCCTTTTCCTCCATACAGATATATTTTGAGCCATGCAACGGTTCCAACTCATAGATCCAAGCTTCTAGGGCTTGATTATCATGTAAAGTTGCAAACTTTACGTGCATGCATGACTATAATGGCTCTACATGTCTATTCTAAGTTCTTAATGAAACTTCATGCTAAAGAGGGACCTTAATCACAACCAAGACTATGACTTTATGCATCTAGAATCCAAGGAGGGTCCAGATCTGAAGTTACAACTTCAGATCTAGCCCATGGCTCGTCATACCAACTTAAAAATCCATAAAAAGCCCTAGAAACTCAACAAAAGGGGAAAAGGGAAGTAAGAATGGCCCTTTGATACCTCCAAAGGATGCTAGCTAAGGTAAATCCTGCTTCCCACTCCTTCCTTGCTTTAATTTCCTTTGCACTCTTAGCTTTCTTCCTCCAAGATCCTCTTTTCCAAACTTCAAATACCACACCAAGGCACACACACATGAATTAGGGTTTTAAGGGGCTCTCAAAGACTGTAAAGAGGCCAAAGGAGGCTAAGGCTCCTTTAAATAGAGGTGCAAACCCCGAGATTTAGGGTTTCCACTGCCAGCTCCTACTCGCCGAGTCTAGCATGGACTCGTCGAGTAAGTCACTTAACACACGATCCCACCCCACTGCTACTCGACGAGTAGGTCAACCAACTCGTCGAGTAGAGCTTAACCCAATTAATCTTAGTTAAGCAATACCTAAGAATCGGGGCGTTACAACTCTCCCCCACTTGAACTAGACTTCGTCCTCGAAGTCCGCTAGAGTAAACAATGCCAGGTAATGTTTGCGCATCTCCGCCTCCGGCTCCCATGTCCACTCGGATCCCTTCCGATGTTCCCACTGTACCATTACTAAAGGTATTTCCTTGTTCCGCAGAATCTTCTTCTTCCTTTCCAAAATAGCCATCGGCCTCTCCACATAGTTCAGGCACTCATCGACCTGAATGTCATCCAACGATACCACTGCCTCCTGGTCCATAATGCATTTTCGCAATTGTGAAACATGAAATGTGCTATGGATCCGGCTAAGCTCCTCCGGAAGCTCTAGCCTATAAGCCACCCTGCCAACCCTGGCAATAATCCTGAACGACCCAATATAACGGGCACCAAATTTTCCCCTCTTCCTGAAGCGGATCACACCCTTCCATGGTGAGACCTTCAGGAGGACCATGTCACCCACTTGAAGTTCTAGCTCAGATCAGCGTCGGTCGGCATAACTTTTCTGCCAACTCTGAGCGGTTTGCAGTCGCTATCTAATTTGTTGTATCATCTTGGTAGTTTTCAGGACTACCTCTGTCCGACCCATCTCTCTGTGCCCAACCTCGCCCCAGCAGATAGGGGTCTTACACTTCCGCCCATACAACAGCTCGAAAGGCGGGGCGCCAATACTGGAATGATAGTTGTTGTTGTAGGCGAACTCTGCAAGCGGTCGGTGGGAATCCCAACTCCCACCGAAATCAATAACGCATGCCCTCAACATATCCTCGAGGGTCTGAATGGTCCGCTCACTCTGCCCATCAGTCCGCGGATGGAACGCCGTACTAAAATGCAGTCGTGTACCCAGTTCCTTATGGAACTTCTGCCAAAAACGGGAAGTAAACCTGACATCTCGATCGAAAACGATAGAAACCGGAACCCCATGACGAGAGACAACCTTTCTGACGTACAGGTCAGCCAACTTCTCTGCCGATGAACTCTCCCGTATGGCTAGGAAATAGGCACCCTTGGTCAATCAATCCACGATCACCCTTATAGCATCGAACCCCCTTGTCGTCTTTGGCAACTTCGTGATGAAATCCATCGCGATCCGTTCCCATTTCCACATGGGAATCTCTAGAGGCTGCAACTTACCATGCGACCTCTGATGCTCGGCCTTGACCATCCTACAGGTCAAGCACCTCTCAACAAACCAAGCGATATCTCGCTTCATGCCAGGCCACTAATAACTCGAACTCAAATCACGGTACATCTTGGTGGCTCCCGATTGAATCGAAAAACGAGACTTATGAGCCTCCTCCATCACTGTCTGTCGGACCCCTCCGGACATCAAAACCCAAACCCGACCGTAACGGGTCAACAATCCACGGCTATCCTGAACAAACCGGGCGCTTTCGCCCTTAATCTTCTCCAACTTCCAGTTCTCTGGCCTCATTCCCTCCATCTGAGCATCCTTGATCAAGCCCACCAATGGGGAATCCACTGCTATCTTCATACACCTGGTTGGGGTCGAGGACCCAGCTAACTTGCAGCTCAGAGCATCCGCAGCCACATTCGCTTTACCAGGATGGTAAAGGATCTCGCAATCATAGTCCTTGACCACATCCAGCCACCTGCGCTGCCTTATGTTCAGGTTCGCCTGATCCATGATGTGTCTCAAACTCTTGTGATCCGTGTATATAGTGCAACGGACCCCGTACAGATAGTGCCTCCAAATCTTGAGAGCGAAAACCACTGCTCCCAACTCAAGATCGTGCGTGGGGTACCTCGTCTCATGCGGCTTCAGCTGCCGCGATGCGTAGGCTACCACCCGTCCTCTCTGCATGAGTATTGCCCCCAAGCCAGTGATGGATGCATCACAAAATACAACAAAATCCTCCACTCCCTCGGTGAGTGTCAACACCGGCGCCTCGCATAAACACTACCGGAAGGTCTCAAACACCCTCTGCTACTCAAGGCCCCATCGGAAATCCACCCCCTTCCTCATTAGACGAGTGAGGGGCACGACAATCTTGGAGAAATCACGAATGAATCTCCGATAATACCCTGTTAAACCCAAGAAACTCCTGATGTCATAGGCAGATTTCGGGGTCTCCCACTGCATAACCACCTCCACCTTGGCTGGATCGACCAAAATCCCCTCCTGGTTAACGAGGTGTCCGAGGAACTGGACCTCCCGTAACCAAAACTCGTATTTCGAGAACTTGGCATATAACCGTTCTCGCCTCAGAACTTCCAGCAGCTCCCTGAGATGCTCCTCATGTTGCTCTCGAGTCTTGGAGTACACCAAGATATCATCTATAAACACAATGACCGAGCGATCAAGCATCGGTTTGCATACCCGGTTCATCAGATCCATGAACACTTTTGGCGCATTGGTGAGTCCAAACAGCATCACAACGAACTCGTAATGACTATAACGAGTCTGAAACGCTGTCTTCTCCACGTCTTCCTCCCTCACCCTGACCTGGTGATATCCTGATCTCAAATCAATCTTGGAAAACCAAGATGCACCCTGCAGCTGATCGAAAAGATCGTCTATCCTCGGAAGCGGATAACAGTTCTTCACTGTTAACTTGTTCAGCTCCCTATAGTCAATGCACATCTTGTGCAAACCGTCCTTCTTCCTGACGAAAAGGATCGGTGCTCCCCAGGGTGAACTACTCGGACGAATAAACTGCTTACCCAGCAGTTCCTACAACTGAGATGACAACTCCTGCATCTCTGGCGGTGCCAGTCGGTACGGCGCCTTAGCGATATGGGCCATACCCGGCACTTGGTCAATCCTGAACTCAACCTGCCTTTCCGGAGGCACTACGGGTAACTCCTCCGGAAACACATCAGCAAACTCCCTCACCACCGGGGCCTCAGAAACTTAGAGCTGCTCTCTAACCCGCATATCTACAACATACGCCAAATAACCTGCACACCTGTGCTGAATATACTATCGAGCCCTGGCTGCCGAACAAAACCCTGATCCCAACCTGGTGCCCTTACCATATACTACAAGTTCTCCCCCACTTAGGGTTCGAACCACCACCCGCTGCCCCTCACAGTCGATCATGTCGCCAAAACGGATAAGCCAATCCATCCTTATAATCACGCATACATCCTTCATGGGAATAGGATTCAAATCTATCAGGAAGGACACCTCGAAAATCTCCAACTCACATCCCCGGAAGACCGAAGAAGTAGAGAACCCGTGCTCGTTGGTGATAACTCGCAACGGACACTCAAGATTATCTATCGGCACACTGAACCCTCTAAAGAAGGTCCGAGATACAAATGATCGAATCGCCCCCGAGCAAATAATACCAAAGCAGGCAAAGAATTCACTAAAAACGTACCTAATCACAGGTACAATCAATAGGCATAACACGAATACAATAACTTAGACACAGAATGGAAAACGTACCGGCAACCATATCTAATGCTGACTTGGCCTCCTCAGCTGTGAACTGGAAGGCATGACTCTGAGCCTTCGGAGGCTCCACCTTGACTGGCCTCCCATCTCCAATCCTCACAGCAGCTGGCGCGGAACCCTGCGCCGGCTTGGCGGCGAGCTGCGGATAGTTGGCCTTCACATGACCAACTTGATGACAATGGTAACAAATCCTCATATCGGCTGGAGGGGCAGACTGACGTCAGTCCCTGGCATTGTGCCCCTCCTTGCCACATTTGTGGCACCCACCTCCTGCTCGACAAACCCCCGAATGAGCCTTGCCACACTTTCCACAAGTGCGACTCTGATGACCCTCGGACCGTGTATCAGCGATCTTAGACCTCTTAGGTGCCGGCTGAGACTGTGTCGGTGCCTGATGCTGCTCCTTCAGCTGCAGCTCTATCTCCAACTCACGCCGCCGCGCGGCTTCCTGAAGGTCCAGGAGGGTATCACATCGTTGTGTAGACACAAACTGTCGAATATCAGTCTTGAGCATAATCAGATAACGAGTCATCTGATACCGCTCTGAAGCAAACTCCGGGCAAAACATATCCCTCTCCGTGAACATACGGATAATCTCCATCGCAGACTCCCCATCCTGTCTCAATGTCAAAAACTCATGCGCAAGCCGCTCCCGCTCAACGCGTGGAACGTAGCAGGTGCGGAACATATCTCTGAACTGCTCCCAAGTAAAAACAGCCCGCTGATCATCAGTATACGACCCAGTCGTTAGCCTCCACCAGTCCTTTGCCCCAAGCATCAGCAGGTTCAGGGCACACCTGACCTTTTGGTCAGCTGGACATGAGCACGTGAAGAAACAACCCTCTACGTCAGATAACCACCTCATAGCCCTAATCGCATCCTGTGTACCATCAAACGTCGTGGGCTTCGTAGTATCAAAGTCCCGGTACTGGAAAGCCCTGTCGGCTCCTCCTCCAACCCCTGCCGCAGTTACAGCTGAAGTGGCTGCAGCGGCAGCTGTCTCTGCTAGAGCTGCATATCGCTCATCGAAATACTCAACCATCGCAGTCTTAATCAACCCAAAAAACTCTGGCAGCTGCACTCGGAACGCAGCAACAATCTCATCGTGCATGATCTCCCTGATCCTGGCATCCAACTCCTCGGTCCCTATCTGAACCACGGGCTCAGGTGCTACCGCACCTCCAACCCTCCTTCACCCGATCCCGATCCTGATCCTGATCCTGATTCGGATCCCGAAGCAACACGTCTCATCACCACCATACTAGAATATATATACAAATCATCAGATAATTAACATAATGTTAGGAGACCAAAACCCCAAAAACCCCAGGAGTTGTGATTTCCTTGCTACGCGTATAGGTCCTATGCTTTCAGTAGTACGAGCCCATACTACCTTCCACACCTACCCATATTTGTCTCAAGTATCACCACAACGACCTAACAATATCATCAACATAGAAATGCGCCCAAACCTCACTTCTAGGAGAATACCAAATATCTCGCATCTAGTCTCACCACTTATCACAACTCGCACATCCATGAAACTTCCATCATCCCCTGCAATGACGGTGCCCGCTAGCTGCACATAACGCTAGATCCCATTGACTTTCGAATATCTAATCCTACACTAAGGTCGAATAAGATATTCTCAGGCTATAAGATCTTGATTATACACAGCCGTGATGCATACACCAAACATCTACAGTTATGATGTCAATTCCATATACAAGAAACCCTAGGCTAATAGGCATCATATAATCAGACAAGTCTATCATGCGATTCCGGAAGACCCCAAGCCTAGCACTAGCATGCTGTTCTAACATATCATAATATCAAATAACTGTATGGTATTTTCGGGTTCACTTACAGGCTCTGGCTAATCGTACCCTCTGCATCCTCCATCCTTATTTTGAAAACCATTTTAAAACTTATGTTCTGAAAATCTCCTTGATTTGAGACTGGATTCACATGAGTGTTCCTCCAATTCACTCGAACCAAGGCTCTGATACCAATTTGTAACATCCATAAATTTTACGCCAAATTTAAACTTTTTCACTCATAAATAAAAACCAAATAGCATTGTTTACGAAATTTTTTCAAATCATTTTCCATCAGAGTGTCCCAAAAATCATAACACAAGGATGAGGAGCGGTACGGGCACGCCTTCGCCTTTCCATGATCTCCTGAAGTACCTGAAACAATAAACTGAAAACTGTAAGCTCGAGGGCTTAGTGAGCTACCCCCAAAATACCAATAACATACTGACACTACCATATCAGTAATAATCAATCAATGATCATGCATACTGGGCCATCGGCCTGACTGGACCGCCCTACCGGGCCTGCAGTCTGTCTGAATCTATCTCGAGCCTTCGGCATAACTGGTCCGCCACGTGAGCCTACAGTCTCCTCAAACTGCTCATAGGGTATATTGGCCTTCAAACATATCTGTCACACTGATCATCAATCATAGAATTCTCCTGTAACTAGAATACCGACCTAGCAGGTCATTAACATACCAATCCCTATGGATCATAAGAGCATAACATACTGTCTGCCCCGATTCCGATATAACAGATCATAACCACATGTAGCATACCATAACAATAACAACTAAAGTGTCGGCCTTGGTACCGTAGACCCTATCGACATAGTGGGGATAACTCACCTCGTAGATGTCGACACAAAAGGTAATCTCCAACTCTCGGATCACTTGACACAGGTTCCACCACCTATCATCATAGTATATCATACTCATAAGTCGTTAACCTTATAAGGTACCCCATAACCCACTAGTCAACTCCTGGTCAAAGTTAAAGTCCTCAGTCAAGGTCAACAGTCCATGTTGACCTTAACTCGCTGAGTACCCTTGGCTACTCACCGAGTTCCCTGAAGTACATTCCAACTCGCCAAGTCATCGGAGTGACTCGCCGAGTTCCTTTAATTCTTGATCAAACTCAAGGTCACCCATCGAGTTCCCTCCTTGCAACTCGGCGGATACACACTCATACATATCCCAGAGGAAACTCATCCGACTCACCGAGTTGTTCTTCAACTCGTCGAGTCTTATGGCGATCTTCATCGGACTCGCCGAGTTGTTCATCCAACTCGTCGAGTTCACGACCATCTTCATGTGACTCGCCGAGTCACTTTGCTACTCTCCGAGTCTATTCAGTCCTTTTCCTCCATACAGATATATTTTGAGCCATGCAACGGTTCCAACTCATAGATCCAAGCTTCTAGGGCATGCTTCTCACGTAAAGTTGCAAACTTTATGTGCATGCATGACTATAAAGGCTCTAAATGTCTATTCTAAGTTCTTAATGGAACTTTGTGCTCAAGAGGGACCTTAATCACAACCAAGACTATGACTTTATGCTTCTAGAATCCAAGGAGGGCCCAGATCTGAAGTTACAACTTCAAATCTAGCCCATGGCTCATCATACCAACTTAAAAATCCATAAAAAGCCCTAGAAACTCAACAAAAGGGAAAAAGGGAAGTAAGAATGGCAAGCAAGGTCTATGTGTGATCGCATCTTGCAGATGAAGTCACATATTGACAAGTCGGGAGAGTTGGGTGTCAAAGTCTTAAGAAAGTTGGATGCTCAATAACTTTCTAAGTCACATAGTGAGTTACCTTTGGGACCACTATGAAACAGACTATGACATGACCCTTAATGACCTTATCTATTTGCTTGGTGCTGCTGAATCAGCAATGATTTGGAGTTTTGGTAAAGCAAATTTGATTAGTAGATCAACTTCCCAAACTACCATGGACATTGACAATGGTAACATTGGATATCTAGAAAAGCATTCTCTTCCCAAGGAATGGGATTGACCAAAGTCAACTCAGTTGGCCAAATGGTAAAGAGAAAGGCAAGTATGCGATAGTCCCATGTACCATTCCCAAACAGTCCTATTTACCTGAAAGATCATAAGGTTGATCAAGTCAAGAAGTTTGCTCTACTTCAGGTAAAGTCCACTATCTAACTTTGTTAAGTTTCTATTATGAGATTCTTATTACATGATGTGACTGGGTCACATGTTGATGCTTGAAGAATCAAAGAAAAGTGAAGAAACATAAAGGAAGTATATGCTGATTCGGATCACGAAGATGGATTTCGATCGCATGGTTCGATGATCAAAATTTTGAGCTGTTGCTTAGGAGTTATGATATATTGCATAGGAATAGATAACAAGAAGTTTTTCATATTCTTTTGCACTGTAAGGATAAGTGTTTCCATAAAGCTTTAAAATAAAAGGAAAAGTTTTGTTTCCATTTATTCTAAGTATCCTCACAATGGAATTTGTGAAAAATTGTTGCTTATATGATTCCATTAGTAGCAATAATGGAAATATGAATTTGATTCTTTCATTTGTGGTAGTGTCTAAATTTACCAAATATGGAAAGATTCTCATCACCCTAGTTTTTAGTTGGATAGAAACTTGGAATCATACAAGTTGTATAGTATGATGAATGATACTTTTCATCTTTGGAAAACTAAGACTAATTTTTTGTTCACATGTATATGTGAGTCAAGTGAAGGACTAAGGGATCGAGTACACATTCTTGTGCACTAGTCATGTCCACCACAAAAGATCGATAAGACTATTCGTCATGATTTACTAAAGTTTAGTAAATATGGTTATACTTACAAGTTTAAGTATAATTCTGAAACATTGGAAAAGTTTCGATTAATGGTAGAACGAATGAGAAGAATCAAATTAGGCAGAAGGATAAAAGTTTCTCAAATCTGAAAAGAGGGGAGAGTATTTTAGTGTCAAGTTTTGTGATCATCTCAATGATTAAGAAAGCATATCACAATTGGTCCTCGAAGGACATCTTAGTGCATTCTTATGACTAAGAAGAGGAATCTTGAATTGTTGATATGGTTAAATCAAGAAGATGAGTCATACTTCATTCCAAAACAATTCTTAGAGTCATACTCCAAGATTGTAACTTGAGTGACATATCTTAAAGAAATTTTTATAACACTTGTCAAATGTAAGAGTAAAATGTTTTCTACTCTTGTAAATTTGAAATTGGTAAGTTGTGATGTTTTGGATAAAACAAAGACCAACTAAGGCCAATTGTGTGGAGTGTTTGTCTTGATAAAGAACCCACACTATCTCTTGAATGTTTGGGAAATGAGTCTTATATGTCAAGAGGACAGTAGGAGTCTTAAAGATCTTGAAAAAAATATTCAATATCTAATCAAGAGTAAAAACATGTGGTTTATCACTAGCACATGACTTGAGGTTTATAACCTATCGTGTTGACATATTCCTACTTCTGTGCCCATTCAAATGAAAGTTGGCTTTGCATATGAGTTCTGAGAGTTCTCAATTTGTTGCAAAACAACTTGGAAGCAATGGCGGGCCATTGTGCTACCAGGTGGCAAGAAGTTAAGACTGCACAAGTTCAATCCATAAGAGTTTGGATTTGTCACTAACCTTGTCTTGTGATTATGGTTTTGACAAATTCACATGGATAGGAACACATACACCATAAAATCTAAGTGTCATAAGGTTTCTCTCCGACTCATGAAAATGATGGTAAGGAAACGCTTTCACTAAGAAGATTTTAAGAAGATAGCAATTGTGATATTTGCATTCTCAAAGTCGTTAGTGGAGTGTGTGTGGTTAATCGGCACACTAACATGGACTTGTCAGGAATGGCAACGGTCTAAACAATTGAAACTATGATTACGGCATCCTTTTTCATAGTTCTAAAATTGTTTAGACACACATGTGTGCTATCTAAGGAAAGGTGTATGATTTTCATAAAGTTTTATCAAAGCATTTTGTATCAGAAGTCTAAACTTTGGTAAGAAGGTCAATAAAGTATTGATTTCTAGAAGTCCAACTGATTTCTAAGTACATGTCAAAGCTAGTGGGAGCATAAGTGTTATGCTAATAATCATTATGTTAGTGGGAGCATGATAGTTATGATAAGGGTTGCAAGTTAGCAATGTTAATTATAGAAAACAAAAGGTTTCAATTGGGAAAAAGTTGTTTTGCTATAATTAAGGGAGAGGAAATTATACTTCATCTCAAATCTATAAGCTTACATCGTGAGATTTTAATTAAATTTAGTCAAGTATATATATGAATGTTATGTTGGAATGGCTCAACATAAGGAAATTCTATCCATGGGTACATCATATGCGCTTCAAAATTCGATTATGATTACGACATCCCTTTTCCTAATCTGAACTATGAGGACTTGGCAAATAGAAATATGGTAGCAAAAGGACTGGTCTAGTATCATGTCTTTATGTGAGACATCATGAATCGTGTCCCATATGCTTCAGATATAGGATCGATTGCATGTGCTATAATATTCATCATTTCTAAAATTTTCCAAATGCCAGGGGCATTAAGAAGGGAAAAGGTCTAGAACTTGATATGACTAAAATAATTAAGCAATTGTCGAGGACAATCTAAGGTTTACCAAAGATTGGTTGCTCAGGGACAGTTGGAAGTATAATGTTAATTTTGGAAGGACCGTATTGACATATTCTGAAAAGAAGCAACTCTTGTTCAGGAGTGATTGTCAAAATGGGAATATGGAGTTGTTCCCATAAGTGGAAGTTATTCATTAAATTTGTGTAAGATTAGGAAACTTAATGCAAGAAGAATGCTCGTAGGCAATGAACTTTGAATATGAGACTTCGGTTCCATGGAGTGGGTCTCTATTGGAATACTTTGTAATGTATGTTGAAAATTCTTTATGACTTTGTGCATAATCATTACAAGAGGACCAATGCATATAAGTTTCGAATCTAACAGATTTAGGTAAATGGCAGGATTTGGAATTCTTGCATTTGCAGTAAGGGTTTGGGACCGTGAAATGAGAATCATTGGAATTATGTTAAATCGATCTATTTCACAAAGTAAAGATCATAGATAAACATAGTGTGCATACTTGGTGTATGGCATGACTAGTGTTTAGAAAAACATAGTGTGCATACTTGGTGTATGGCATGACTAGTGTTTAGAGAACATAGTGTACATGCTTGGAGCATGGGACAACTATTGTTTTAATTCAAGTATAAAGTTGATAGTTTGAAACAGTATGCAATGAATGATGGGTAATCAATATGGTGATAAATAAAAGGTGTTTTATTTATATTCATAAGTTCTGAGACGATATTGGATTCGATTATTCTTGTGTTTCACTTTGCATGTTTTGACTTCCAGAATAACTATTCCGTTCTTCCTGAATGACTAAGTTATTCAAACCATACACAATCGGTCATATGTTGGAAGTAGATATGAATCAAGACTATCATAAAGTTGGATTGTAGATGTCCAAGGTATGGGACATAGCAAGTGGTGCAACAACATTCATGAGTACTTATAAGTTCTGAGTATTGGATTTAACCCACGCTCATTTGACTCACTTCATGGATTTTATTACGCGTGATCATGAGACGATAATATTTTATATTATTAAAACCTAGAGATATGAGTTGTTACTATGAGTTGGTTATACATTGATTGCATGAAAATGCATTGGTAACTCGATGTTATAAAACGTGTCTTTGTGTATGATTCAACAAGTAGTAGAACAAGCCATATGAGTCGAAGTTTATCCATTCATTTTACCTTCAGGATAAAAGCGATATCTGTAGGCCCCTCGATGAGTTAGTGATGACACCCTGAAGTGCTTGGCCAAGCCAGAACTAATGTGATTTGTTCAATTAGTCAGTCGTCATAAATCGGAAATTAGGAAACAACAAATGGACAGAGAGAATGATTTATAGTCCATGTCTCAGTCCATATGATATCTAGAATGGAGGAATATATGATCCCTTATCTAATGGACAAGTCATTGACAAAGGTCAGAGTTCATCGACAAGGTCAGAGTTCGACAGCGGCTTTTGAGAGCTACGATTGCCAGTTGGTTTTTGAAGTCATACGCAATAATAGTTTTAGAATTATCCAAGTGGGAGACTGTTGGATTAGTGTCCAAGTCCATAACTATAATTGGTATGTACTTGACCCGACTCGGCATGGTCCATTTGGGTAGCATGGCATCGGAACATTTGGATAGACCGTTTGTGAGGAGAGGACATTTGTGACATATTAATATATTATAATTTCTAAGATATTAATATGAAATCATGTTATTTAATTAGTATTGATCAAGAATTAATTTGGACTTAATTTAGTGATCAAAAGAGACTAATTAAATATATGGGGATTGCTTGTGTAAATCATTCATTCTTATATATGTGGGCTTATGATCCATGATTCCTTATGTCGGGTTTAACTCATGTGGTGACCCATGGATACTCCATGGAGGTTAAAACCCATGGAGCATAAGGAATGGGTAAAGTCATGGGTTACATGGTGTAACCCTAATGTGCACACTATATAAGGAGCCCTTTAGCTCAAGAAATTGGCACTAGTGATACATATATGAGGGCTAGCCGAGTTGAGCATGAGGATCTTCTTCTCATGGTTATTCCAAGTGTTGATGATATTGTGTGAACCATTTGAGGTGTCACGCTTGGGGCACTAGCATCTCGAGCTTCATGGAGTCAAGCTACATCAAGAGTTATGTATTCTAACTTGTTATATTACCCAAGTATTAAAAGATTGTATGCTAGATAGGGTAATACCTTTGACTATTCATATTTGTATGTATAATAGAGAAAACATAGATCCAAGGTATTTAGGGTTGGATGTACACTTAGGAGTGTTAGAATGCTCAAAACCCAACAATTAGGTTCATCCAGACTTACTAGTGTTATCACTGATAAGTGTATCACCTTCCACAGTAATATGGAAACCATAGTAATGCTCAGGTGCATTCCTAACTCTCGTGGAACGCCTCAAAGGTACAGACTTGTCTATCAAATCAACAGGAGTTTCCTCCTCAGGTTGATGGCTAGGGTTTGAGGTTCCTTCACCACTTGACTCTTGAATTTCTTCAAGGTCAATTTTCCTCTCATTGATTCCTTGGCTTATGAACTCTCTCTCGCGAAAGTCTCCTCTCCTTGTTCCAAAGACCACATTATCACTGAATCTATAAAAGAGGTAACCAAAGGATTTTTGTGGGTAGCCGATGAAAATACACCTCTCACTTCGAGGTTCGAGCTTATCGTGAGTCCCGCGCCTCACGAAAGCCTCGCAACCTCAAGCCTTGATGTGGTCCAAATTGTGAACTTTCCCAGTCCACATCTCGTGAGGTGTTTTGGCAACCTTTTTGGTAGGGACTAGATTAAGAATATGGGCGGCAGTCTCTAAGGCATACCCCCAAAATGAGATTGGTAGCGAAGCTCGACTCGTCATGGAACGAACCATGTCTAACAAGGTTCGATTATGCCTCTCAGCTACACCATTAAGTTGTGGTCTTCTGGGAGGTGTCAATTGTGAGACAATCCCTCATTCCTTAAGATAGTCAAGGAACTCTGTACTAAGATACTCACCATCTCGATCGGATCAAAGCATCTTAATGTTCCTGCCTAGCTGATTCTCCATTTCCTGTTTAGGCTCCTTAAACTTTTCAAAGTTTTCTTACTTATACTTCATTAAGTAGACATATCCATATCTACTATAATCATCACTAAAAGTCACATAGAAGCGGTTAGCATCCCTTGTGGCGGTTCTGAAGGGTCCACACACATCAGTATGTATGAGATCCAACAAACCCTCACCCCTAGCACAAGAACCAGTGAAGGGTGACTTTTTCATTTTCCCAAGCAAACAAGATTCACAACTATCATCCGACTTTAGGTCAAATGACTCCAAGACTCCATCCTTTTGGAGTAGGCCTATAAGTTTCTTGCTTACATGTCTAAGACAACAATGCCATAATGATGTTTTATCCAAGTTAGTGGAAGAACCGATACACAACACATTATTTCCTAGGTTATCAACAACCGACACAGTTTCATATACACCATCACAAGGTAATGCTTTAAAATAAAGAACATTATTAAAGAAAGCATTAATACCACTACATTCATTATCAAACGAAAAGGTAAACCCTTGTTTGTACAAACCATGAAAGGAAATAATATTTCTCGTCATTTCAGATGAGTAACAACACTTATTCAAATCTAACACTAGCCCACTACTTAGCAACAAAGAATAAACTCCAATCTTGGTGGCAAGTGAAGCTTTCTTATTCCCCATGATCAAGTTTATCTTCCCATGCTCCGCATTCTCACTTCTTCTTAGTCCCCGCAAATCAGAACATATGTGAATACCACAACCTGTATCAAGGACCCAAGAATTAGAATATGGTGAGTTATTAGAGAATATAGTGTAAATACTTGCATGGTTGGGTTTTACTTTCCCATCCTTAACATCTTGTAGGTACTTTGGGCCATTTCGCTTCCAGTGCGCCTTTTCATGGCAATAGAAGCATTCAACCTCTTTAGGGTTGGAAGAAAGAGTGACAGAACCACCTTTGGTTCTACTTGAAGATGAGCCATAAATGGACTTCCCTTGGTACCCTTCGAAGGGCTCTTCCTCTTCTTTCCTTTGATTTGCCCGATAGCCAGAACATGGGCGAAGTTAGGAGTAGGAGCAGTAACAATCGATTTACCTTTGAGACTACTTTCGGCGGTCTTCAAAAGTCCTTGAAGTTTTCTGAGTGTCACTTCCTCCTTGTTCATGTGATATGTCATTCGGAATTGATCATAAAAAGAAGGTAAGGAGTGCAAAATGATGCCAATTGCCAACTCCTCCGGGAAGTTCACATTTAATTTCAGCAAACGGTCCATGGATCTTTGTATTTTCTGCAAGTGGCCCGTGATAGGTTCACCATCCTTCATCCAGGTTGTTATCATGGAGGAGATTATTTCATATCGCTCTTGACGGGAACTCTGATGGTATTTGTCCATCAAATCCTAGTGCATCTCAAAAGGATAAAAGTCCTCATAGGACTTTTGGAGCTCGGCTATCATTGTGGCCAACATGATACATGCCACCTTAATGGCATCTCTCTCATGTGCCTAAATTCAGCGATCTCTTCTGCAGTAGCAGACGACTCATCAAGTTCCTTAAGCTCCTTTTCGAGGACATATTCCTTGTCCTCATAGCGCGTGACCCTCCTGATGCTCCTGATCCAATAATTGAAGTTGGACCCATCGAAGATGACTCTCCCACAAAGGTTCATGAGAGAGAAGGAGCCGGCAGGGTTTGAGCCAAAAGCAGCTTTGTTAGAAGACATATGAAAAAGAAGAAGGACGAGTTTAGATTAGATATAAAGATAGTCCTTAATAAGACACCCAAATGTAATATTAAGGCTAGGACCCAACACAATATTTTATAACTTAGAAGAAGGATGTCGTAATCCAAGCTATAAAATATTTGAAAGTAGGTGAATGACGATTCACCAATTTCCACCATGAAAAACAAAATGTATTATTAGGTTTTAATTGGTTTTGAAACTCCTAAAATCGTTTGAGATTCATTGAACTTTTCAATGGCATGTTTCAATCTCGAATGTGTCCTTCATGTTTCGTGACTGGGATACCGAGGATCATAAAACAAGGTGTGAATAACCATGCAAATTAGTTGGTACTCTTAATATTTATCACCTAATCGGATGTGCCGGTTAACCACACACGCTCCACCGATCTATGATAAACCTTAAGCCACCCTTTTCCAACCTTGTTAAATCCAGGTTAGTGTGTCGGTTAACCACACACGCTCCACTAATGACTTAAGCAAGGTGCAAAGTGTAATTTCATGGATTAACACCAAATTTGCATTTTCCTAAAGTACCTAAGATTGGGAATTTATAAAAATGTTTAGTTACTTTATAATCATTATACTTTTAATGAGTATTAAAGTCATTGTCCTACCCGTTTGCCTAACGACCCTCCACCAGTCAAGGAAGCGGTAGGTGAGACTGGACACCCATTAAGTTATTTTATAGGAAACAACCTTATACCCCCCTTATAGA
Source organism: Lactuca sativa (assembly GCF_002870075.4). Classification (NCBI taxonomy): domain Eukaryota; kingdom Viridiplantae; phylum Streptophyta; class Magnoliopsida; order Asterales; family Asteraceae; genus Lactuca; species Lactuca sativa. The sequence goes on along the minus strand of NC_056626.2, from coordinate 334,458,526 downwards.
CCGGCTTCATGAATAAAGTCTACTAACGGTAAAACGACTTGTTCTTATACATATATATACTATTAACTTATAATATTATAAAATATACGGGTTGAATTTTAACTTTTAAAATTCTAGGGGTTGGAACTAAAGTTTTTTTAAACTGACTTTACATGTTCCAAAACTTGAGAGAAAGTCTTGTAACTTTCAAAACTTTTCAACTTCATAACTTATGAGTTAATGGTTTATTAAAATGAAGACTCTTCATTTTATGTAACTTATGTGTTCTTAAATGGACTTAAAAAGAAAGACTTTTGGTAATCCATAACTTGAGGACAAATAATGGATTCCATTAAAACACATCAAAATCAAGAATTAAACTAACAAACTATTTGCAAATAATTCCTATGATCTACTAAACTTATAAGAGTATGAACATTCATATCAACAATTTCAAGAATCATAAAAACACATATAAAACTTGAAATTTTGATAATAACCGTTGTAAATGGATTAGCATAATCATTACCACATCAAAAATAGGTTTTATAAGTCCAAAACAGTTTAGGGTAATAATTCTAGTCCATTTCTAGCAGCAAAACTCGAAAAACTGCACTTTGGGCCTCCTACTCGTCGAGTGCAAGAAGCTACTCAACGAGTAGGATGATTATACACAAGGACTCGTCGAGTCCCCCCATGGACTCGGCGAGTTCACTCAGGCAGAATGCAGAATTTTGAGTTTTTTCAACAATTTGCATCAAGTATCAAGAAAACAAGCCTAGGCTCTAATACCACTGAAGGGTTTTGAGCATTCTAACACTCCTAAGGTGTACATGCAACCCTAGAAACCTTGGATCTATCTTTTACTAAGATACATGCAAATTTGATTTTCCAAGGTCCTTAACGTAACTACCATGGCATGGGGAACTTGAAACATAAAAGCTAGTAGGAGAAGATAGCTTTTCTTGTTGCTTGGATTCCATAAGAAATTTGTGAGCCTAGCACCCCAAATATGATGCCTCAAGTGTTTCACACAACACCAAAACTCTTGGAATAACTTTGAGAGAAGTACACACACTCAAAATCGGCTATCCCTCTTGTTCTTTCACTTAGTGCCGATTTTGGTAGCTCATGGGGTCCTTTTATAGTGGTGTCACAAGTAGGGTTACACATGTAAACCCTAATTGACATGGCTTTTCATTTCCTCCATGATCCATGGGTTTTAACCTCCATGGACCATCTATGGAACACCCTATGGGTTTCATCCCAATTCAATAAACCATGGATCATTAGCCAACTATATAAGGAAGGATGATTTACACAATCAACCCCACATATTTAATTAGTCTCCTTTTGATCACCAAATTAATTCTTGATCAATATTAATTAAATAATATTATTAATATATAAGAACTTATAATATATTAATAAACAATAATTGTCCTTTCTCCCATTTAGTATATCCAAGTGTCATGATGCCATGCAACCCAAATGGACCATGCCAACCGGGTCAAGTACATTCCAGAAGACTTGTAATACATGTCTTCCGTGACCAGGTACCACTTCAGAAGATATAAAATGATATAAGGTGAGTAGGTGAAATAAAGCTTAGAGTTACATTAAATTGAATATTAGCACTTTACAAAAATGGAGTTGTGAAAGTGATATATATATATATATATATATATATATATATATATATATATATATATATATATATATATATATATATAGTAAATAAGAATGCATGGATATAAAGATCATCGAAAACGGAGTTCGTATGAGAAAGTTATGGTCGTTTGAAGTTGGGATGAAAGTACATTGCTATTTGGAGAAATTCAACCGAAGTCATAGTCAAAGGTAAACTTTTGACAGCCACGATGAGGTAGTAAGTATGCCACAATGTGGAAATGAGTGAGTCACTGAGACACATGTCACCCGAACATCGACACGTTGCAATTTGATTCCCATGATGTGGAAGAAGATTCACCATGACATGGCACACGTCGACTCACCGAGACACGTGACGGGAGAGTGGACATGGAGCAAACAATGAAGTCTATTGATCACCACAATCTGACGAATATATGGCCATGAGGTGACGATGCCTAGACTATGAGGATGTCATTTAACAAAGTTTTCACTTTGTAATATGAGGAACTGAATTGACTATAAAATCATTAAATATCTAATCTAAGTGTTTAACCAGAGTTATTTGAGTGATTTATAGATATTCAAGTTGATTGACTACATTGCAAGTATCCTAGAGGCTAACAAGATAAATTTGAGAAATATGTAAGCTAGTTAAGTTAATGAGAAATGAGTGATAGAATCTTAGATGTGATTTACCATAGATTGACCTTCAAGGTGCTTAATCGATACCCATTATATGAGGAACTTTAATAGCATTTAGGTCATTTAACTGATAATTAGTGATATACTTGTAGCTTAGAAAATGAGTTGTAAGTCGAGTACCAGACGACTTTGAATGAGATGCTTAATATTTCGAATAAAAGAAGGAATATTAATTGATTAGGATAATTTTTAAGAATGTTATTGATTAAGAGAAAATTTGATTTGTAATGGTCGGACTATTTTCCTTAGAAATGAAAATCAATCATTACTAAAGAGTAAGATAAAAGGATAGTAAACTAAATATGCAAGAAGTGTGTAAACATACGAGTTGTTTAAGGTAAGAGGAGGCATAAGAAAATAACACCGAAGAGAAAGATTGATTTAAAACACTTGCAAGTATTTCATGATATAATAAAAATGATTTAGTCGATATACCCTTACTTAGGGAGATTTTGATGACAAAATCTTATTAAGGGGGTGAAAGCTTGTAATACATGTCTTTCGTGACCAGGTATCACTTCAGAAGATATAAAATGATATAAGGCGAGTAGGTGAAATAAACCTTACAGTTACTTTAAATTGAATATTATCTCTTTACCAAAATGGAGTTTCGAAAGTGATATATATTGTAAATAGGAACGCTTGGATATAAAGATTATCGAAAACGGAGTTCGTATGAGAAACTTATGGCCGTTTGAAGTTGGGATGATAGTACATTGCTATTTGGAGAAAGTCAACTGAAGTCATAGTCACAGGTAAACTTTTTACAACAATGACGAGGTAGTAAGTATGCCACAACATGGCAATAAGTGAGTCACTGAGACACATGTCACCCGAACATTGACATTGCAATTTGATTCCGATGATGTGTAAGAAGATTCACCACGATGTGGCACACGACAAGTCACCAAGACACGTGAAGGGAGAATGGACATGTGGCAAACAATGGAGTCTATTGATCACCACAATGTGACAAATATATGGCCATGACGTGACGATGCCCAGAGTATGACAAGCATCACACGTCATTTGAGAGAGTTTTGGCACGCGGGATCGGAGAGGCTGCTCAGGAGTCGTTCGTGGGATTACTGCGATGAAGTTATAACACTATACATATGACGCAGAGTCGATTTACGGGATACAATGAGGTTACTTCTACCCGTTAAATTGTATTTATGATATTATTATTAAGATTTGAAAGAACCGAGTGTATTACATGTATTCGTGATATAGTCTTGTTATGAACCCGTTGGTAAGATCAGCAAGTAAATCCTACGATTAAAGATTTAGTAGCGACTTTAAGCGTTATAAAACCTAATATTTGAGAAATATTAGGTTTTATAACGATTAAAGTCGCTACTAAATCTTTAATCATAAGATTTACTCGTTGATGTTACCAACGGGTTCATAACATGACTATATCACAAATACATGTAATACACTCGGTACTAAAATTTGATTAGTTTGGTGGCAAGAGGTCCCAGAGGCTAGCTAGTAATAAATTATGACAAGTTTTGAGAAACTTGTAATTTAATGCTTAGGTGCTACCACATGACGAGCTTATAAGCAGCGAAGGATCGAAATCGAAACTAGAATAAGTCTTTTGACTAACCAGATGAGTAACACTACTCCAACATCCATTGATGTGTTGTCTGTGATATACATTGCATGATTTATATGATTAATTATCAAGAAGATCTACACCATTATCAACTCTTACTTGCCATAAGATATCCCGAACGAACATCCACTTTCCATAAAGCCCGACTTGACAAATTACTGAAATGCCCTTTGACTCCAAAACACAAACTGAGTACCCGAAACAACCAAATTACAATATCCAACCCCAACTGAGTCCAAATCTCAATTCCTCAAGGGTCTGAAGCCTGCTAATACCCAATCACTGATCACATCCCCAAAACAGGAAACGATTCGAAAGAAAGCGTTACAAATTGAGTAAACTATCCAAATCAAACCTCGATATCTTGAGGGTGTTCGAGAAGTATGAGAGAGAAATTGATAAGAAAAAACTGTGGAATTAAAGCACGAAGCATCCAAATGGCAGTCATATAAAATCTGACTTCTTTAAATTATTTCTAAACCTACCAAAAAAATCAAATCAAATTATAAATTTATACACAATATATCAAATTCAAATTAAAGAAAAGAAAATCGAGTGAAAGAAAATATTTAAAATTGGAGATCGAGGGTCTAACAAGGATTTGATGTCACAAGTTCGTCATATTACTTGAGACGTGAAACAATAAATCAAATTAAATTAGTAGGAACATGAACAACAGACGAAGGGAAAAATGAATATGAGGCGGATACCTTTATACTCTTTGAAAAAAAAACTTTCAAACACGGTCAATAGTATGAGAGTAAGAACGTGGGGAAGGAGTTGAACTTAAGAGAGGTTGAAGGAGAAGTGAGGTCGAAGGTTGTGGAACTATCCGTTGAAGAAGGAATTTGAGAAAGGAGTTGAACTGAGAATACAAAAAATACTCTAATTCTCCCAACTGCCACTAATATGGATCCATTTGATTTTGTTTGGGTTTTATGCAAAAAAAAATGTTTGTACAATACGTTGAGGACGAAAAAACCGTAAAAAGTTCAATATGTATGTGTGTATATGTATATAATTTTTTTTAAATTTATAAAGTTTTAAATTGACAATATTAAATGTAAAGATAAACATGAACTTCTAGTTAATTTTAGGGAAAATTTTATACGTACCCCAAACTAGGGATGAAAGTGGGTCCAAACCCGAACCGGATAGACCCGGACCCGGAAAACACGGAACCTGTTAACGAGATTTTGTAGAACCGGAAACCGGACCGGTATATAGGAACCGATTCCAGTTTGGTTCCGGGTACGATACCGGGTAAAGTGAGTCTAGAACTGGAAAATCTGGAAACATCAAAGTGGGTAGGTTGGAATCGAATAAAGTGGATTTAGAACCGGAAAAACCAGAAATTTTTGGTAATTACTTACTACTTAATGTGTTGAATTTTGAAAATTTTCATATTGATATCCCGACTTTGGGGGACTGTAACTCATTGAATAAGAAACCAAAATTAACATAAGTATAGTCTAAAATCATGTACAAACTCTAAAATACACTCTGGAAAAAACCGCATGTCAATCCAACTTTAAACAAATGAGATATACATATGTTAACATTTTTACAGAATACAAATTACAAAAACAAATAGCTGAAAAGTTGAAAATTTTCAGTTTTGATATCCCGACTTCGGAGAACTGTAAATCATTGAATATTAAACAAAAAATGACAACATTACAGTCTAAACTCATGTACAAACTGTAAATGACAAATTGGAAAACCACATGTCAATCCGTCTTCAAACGAATTAGATATGCATTTTTTAAACTTTCATTGAATACAAAAAAACTAAAAAACTAAAAACTTCCAGCTTTGATATCTCAACTTTGGGAGAGTGTAAGTCAATGAATATAAAACTAAAAATGGCAAATTTATAGTCTAAACTCATCTACAAACTCTAACCTACATGTTGGAAAAAATCACATGTTAATCCGACTTCAAACGAATTAGATATGCATGTATTAAAACTTTCACCAAATACAAAAAAAAAAAAAAAAAAAAAAAAAAAAAAAAAAAAAAAAAAAAAAACTAAAAACTTCTAGCTTTGATATCTCGACTTTGGGGGAGTGTAAGTAATGAATATAAAACTAAAAATGACAAATTTATAGTCTAAAATTATGTACAACCTCTAAACTACATATTAAAAAAAATCGCATGTCAATCAAAAGTTGAAACGAATGAGATGTGCATCTTTTAAACGTTTCACAAAAACCGGTCCCGCCTTAAAAGTGGTTCTGGTTCCAAACACCGGTTCCGGTTTTCAGACCCGGTTTACCCGGACCCGATGGACCCAAACCCGGATTATCCGGAACCTGGATAAAGTCAATTTTTAAACCCGGAACCGGAATCGGTTCTATATATTCTGATTCTAACGGTTCCGGTTCCGGTTCCTATCCGGTTTTCCGGTTCTAAATTTCATCCCTACCCAAAATATTTTGTGTACGCTGATGAATAGAATAGTATGTATACCTTATAATTTGTCAATTTATATGAATAAAATGTATATACAATAGCAGACTACATTTATTGATTTTATCGTCAAACCCATTAAGTGATTATTCAATATTCCATATTCTATACCAAAAATTACCATATATTTTTAGTGGGCCCACCACAAAAGGTGATAGTACCCTATGAAATGATATACGATTGATGTTTTTTTTACAATTTAGACTAAACAAAAGAAATTTCCTACAAAATATCATGCCACACACATTTGCGAAATGGGCTTGTTAAATTGTGGGCCCACGAGATAATGCCACCATAAAAAAGTCTTATGTAAAATGTTTAAATTGGCATATACGAGGCTTTTGCTGCTGTAGTTGGCTTTCTAGGAAATTATAGGTCATTTCTTTGTTTATTTTTAGATGATGCACCATTGGTAATAGATGGTGCTATCGACAAAGCCGCTAGGACGTTTCATAATCAATTGTTATTTGATCTATATTCTATCGAACTCCCGTTTTGTAGTTGCTATGCAACTTTTTATTTACATATGATTTTTAGGGCTCTTGTAGGAAGAGGATATATACATTTTGCCTTGGTATTTTATTTTTGGATAGTTGGCTAGATTTTTCTGTTGATGATTATGTAATATGATTTGGATGTAATTTTTTTCCAAAGCTAATATCCCACAACAAACTAAGTAGAATTGTTTTCCTATATATATCCAATAAATACCAATTAACTAGTAAAAAGATTTTATTTGTCAAATAGTAAATAAGTATATAGTAGAAATGTTTCCTGAAAATTCTAGATGTAACCTTACAATCTGTAAAATGGTAGCTATATCTTGGACGATAACAACTCGTATAGAAGACTAATCTCAGACACATTTTTACCTTAATTGTTATCCTTTAATGTATCTTTGGGATGGCAATTCATAGGAGAACAAGCTACATTTAATTTAAAGAATTATATATAAATATATGGTCTCAAACACTAGCATATAGAGTTATAGTTTTTTTTATTGTATCCAAGAAAACCACCTTTATTCGTATAGTCATCATCTCGCAATTTTATATTTCTCTAGCCCATCACACACACAAGCGTATTACGTAGGCATGTTTTCTTGGCATTTCAGAAGGCGAATTAAATGTCATCGTATTGTAATTTCTAGGGCACTCTTAAACTTTTTCAGTGGACCCAACACAACATGTGCTGTGATTTGAGGACATGGCTAATTCAAGCTATCATTTGGGAGATGATTGAGATATATGATTATTTTGTCATTTTCACTTGAAGATATTAAATCATTCAGTTTTATGACACATGTGATAACATATTAAATGATACATTTAATAAAGATATTAGATGAAACGTTTTTTTAGCATCTTAAGAAAAAAGATGACGCAACAAGAAATAAGATGCTAAAAATATATAACTATTAAAGATATGGCGGTTAGATGAAACAAGTTAATCCCTCCTATAGATTAAAAAAAAAAGTATAGATCAAAGGGTTTAAATATTTTTTCTTTCAAATAAATAAATAAAGTTTTGGCAGAAGTATACAACCTAACCTAACAAGGTAATAGATACTAACAAACTTTTCATTTTTATATTTTTATTCATATTTAGTTAATCATATTTTTTTTTTATTTCACATTTAACCATTAAACTTGTTCGATATGTTTAAAATAGGGTAATATGACTGGCAATTAAGGTAATATTACCCTATTATAAATAGGTCAAATAAGTTTATTGGTCAAATATATGCGAAAAACACATATTTACCAAAAAAATGGACAAAAGTCAAAATGTTTTACCCGTTTTGATAATATTTGACAAAAACCGTCTCAGGGACTGTGTCATGGAATCAGGCTCCGACAGTCAATAAACAATTAGGTTAGGCTTTATCTAACTCACTTTAGTCCAGGCTAGTCATAGGCTAGGCTGTGTTGCGAGGTCTTTAAAACACATACAACCTAACATGTTAAGCGTATACAGCCTAACCCCTAACTAGCTAGGCCTAAACTAGGTTGGCCTAAGAGATGACCATCTCCTCATATACAAAGACCAGACAACTCCATTTCATGTCATATCAATAGATCTTATAACTACTTGCACTTCACATAAAAACTAAATATTAACAAAATAGGTAATAAACTTTGGTTTTGTCTATATTTAAGTAGACATGTTTTTTATGCACGTTTAATCAGTGAACTTGTTTTACCTGTTCATAATAGGGTAATGTTACCGTTAATTACGAATTATGTTATTTTATTTTGAGCAGATCAAACAAATTCAATAATGAGATGTATACGAAAAAAAAACATAATTATCGTACAAAATACCAAAGTTGGTGGGTATCTATCCGTGTTGTCCATTGTTATCCCTTCCTTCACCAAAGTCACATTTGTTTTTTCTCTTTCTTCTTATTTCCCTAAACATGTGAAAATGGTAATCTCACGCATTGCTACCATCCGTCGCATTTTCGTACTACTAAGGATGCACAATGTACAAATAAAAAAAAAGAAGAAAAAGATAGTAGAGTTGCGGAAGATCTTCCCGAAAATGGTTGTTTTCATGTAGTAATTGGGGGGGGGGGGGGGGGGGGGGGGGGGGGGGGGGAATGTCAACAGAATCCCAAAGCTTTTTCCCCGTATCTTTCCCATTTGACGCCCTCCACACTTAACACATTAGTGATGAAAATTTTTTGGTGGGAAATCTTTTAGAAAAATTCTCATAATCTTGCTTGACCATAAAATGATAACTTTATTTATTTGAACAAAAAATCTTAAAAATTGGACGTGCGGCTTAAGTGATATATATCAAAAGATACATATTGAGAAGGTGAGTTGAGGAAAGGTATTTGGAAGACTGTTAGAAGGCTGGAAATAATAAACATAATACTTGATTTTTTTATATATAGATGAGTTCTTAAGAATTTTTGGATGTTGTATTATTAACATTTGGCGAACTTTATGATTATTCCGCTTTATTTTGAAAGGAAAATTCTTTTTTCAAACATATGTAAACACGATCGGTGTCATTATATTAGAAAACTTTGTAATCATCATCCCCTTCATTTTTTAAAGAAAATGTTGCCGGTATAAAATAAAGTATCATGAAGTTTTGGGGCTTTGTGTTTACTAAGAATGTGTTCACTACATGTTTATTAGAAAAATGATGTCACATATGCACCACGTCACCTCCACTCACAAAAAAAAAAAAACATTACCTTTAGCGACGAAAACAAATGTCCCAATTGATGTCTCGTGTGGTCGCTAATAGCGACAACATGTCTTCGTCGCTATTACCTCGTAGCTAATACTAATTCGTCGTCGTAATTGATGTCGTTTCTAATATTTATCGTCGCTAAACGTCTCGGTCGTCGCTATTAGTGTTGTCTTTGTTGATATTCAAGCCACCGGTCAGAGTTTTTCCGGCAAGGCTTCCTGGAGTCGGGAGTCATCGCAATTGGTCCTTAAACATCAAATAAAAATACAGATTTGATAAAAATACAGAAATCAATACATACCACATTAATTACATAAAGCATGAAATATACCACATTACATAAACTATCTAATAAATTCAAAATTAAACATCAAATATATCATTCATAAACTATATAATAAATCCAAAATAATATCATCCATAACATAAAACAAGAAATACTATGTGTCTTCGTCTTACCCATCGTTGTTTTCCTCGTTGTTGACTTGGTTCTTAAACGAGTGGATAATATCTCCAATTGTTGTCACAATTCTCGAGTTTGGAAGAAAAGAAATTCACATCAACATCCTACAATTAAGTCAAAAGCACATTAAGTCATTAACAATTTCACAAACTATCAAACTATAAAACCACCAAATGAATTAAGTCGTTAACAATTTAACAAACTATTAAACCTCCAAATCAATTAAGTTTTTAACAATTTAACAAACTACCAAACTACAAAAAATTACTATAAATGCACCAAGTTCTTAACAATTAGCAAAGATACCAAATTCTTTAAGAATTTAATAAGTACATGTGTTAGTTGCAGTGCTTGTGATTGCTCTTGGGATGGAACACTTGTACCCACTGCAGAATGAGGTTAAGGCTCAAAGCCTCTCACATGCCCCCTTCGAGCACCTAACACTTTCTCAAATATTGTGATCCAATCGATGGAGTCTGGAACACCACCAGAGTCGGCTATATGTTGAATTTGTAAAGCAACCTCAACAACTAAAGCATTTTGTATTTCACAAAGATTGTCAATTTACGTTAAAACTAACACAAAAAAAAAACTACAATCTACTTCATTTTTAAGTAATAATAACTTACATATTGGTCTTCAACTAAAGGATCAACAAATTCCTCATTTTTATTAACATGCCCACGATGAAATGTTTCAAGTCTATTAAAAATTATGTTTAACGTTACAAAATATGATATACTTGAATAAACATTAAAAAATATGTTATAACTGAATAAACATTATTGTAACTTACGTTCTTAAAAGGGAAAATGACTTAGGAGGGTAACTACCTCTTATCCGTATTCACATATTAGCAACTTCTTCATTTTTGTACATAATAAAGCAACTAACTTGTTTTAACTGTTTAAATTACATGAATATTGCCGGCTAATACTTGTTTTAAACAGTAACTCAAAGGGAAAATGACTTAGGAGGGTAACTACCTCTTATCCGTGTTCACATATTGACAACTTCTTCTTTTTTGTACATAATAAAACAACTAACTTGTTTTAACTGTGTAACATCCCAAAAATCATGAACCAAAATATCGTTTTTAATTTAATACTAAAACCATAATAGTCAAACCATTAATTTAATACTCCGGCATCGGGCCCCGCCCGACATCAGGCCCCTCCTGGCATTGAGCCCCGCTCGATATACAAATCTGTCTCTCTTAGGCCCCGCCTATCTCCGGGCCCCGCCCGCTAAACACATACAATCATATAACATGCTAACACATAAAGAAACATACTCTACTGTATCTTTGTCCTAAGAAACATACTCTGCTAATAATGAGATACAGAACCCCGTCCGTACTGAGTTAGTTTCAGCCAGGGATTCAGCAGTGCAATCTGAGTCTCCTCACTATGTGAGTGGGTCTAAGGCCACAATGCAAGCCAATCTAGTCTATGAGTAGGAAGACCCGAGGGTTAGCCCTAGGCATTGTATGTTAGTATGTTATTCCGGACCAAGGTCCGATGTCGGGCGGGTGCCCGATGAATGTTTGCATGTTAGATTATACTTGTTATCTGTGTGATACTTGTATGTGCCTGGCAGGGAGGTGAGTGTGGGCGAGGTCCCGTATCTCATCACTAGCTGAGTACGGACGAGGTTCCGTATCTCATTATTAGCAGAGTATGTTTCTTAGGACAGGGATACAATAGAGTATGCTTCTTTATGTGTTAGCATGTTATATGATTGTATGTGTTTAGCGGGCGGGGCCCGGAGACAGGCGGGGCCTAAGAGAGACAAATATGTATATTGAGCGGGGCCCGATGTCGAAATATTAAATTAATGGTTTGACAATTATAGTTTTAGCATTAAATTAAAAACGGAATTTTTGGTCATGATTTTTGGGATGTCACATAGTTAAAACAAGTTAGTTGCTTTCTTATATACAAAAAAGAAGAAGTTGCCAATATGTGAACACGGATAAGAGGTAGTTACCCTCCTAAGTCATTTTCCCCTTTGAGTTACCGGTTAAAACATGTATTATTCGGTAGTATTGGTGTAATTTAAACAGTTAAAACAAGTTAGTTGCTTTCTTATGTACAAAATAAAAGTTTCCAATATGTGAACACGGATAAGAGGTAATTACCCTCCTAAGTCATTTTCCCTTCCTAAAACAAGCACTACCGTACCTGCATGTCCCTCCATGATTCTTAACTACTTGCTTCTTCTGACATTCTTTGTTTACAGCGAATCGTTTTTTATGCTCTTCTATAAAGAACTGGTCAATAGCATCACTCTAACGCTGCGGATCCATACCCTCAGGGGCTTGAGCTCTTGTTGCCTCCACATCCCTTCAAAATCAGTAAAAACGAGTTTTTGCAGTATGTTTGCGGCCTTTATACCGCGCACATATCCGATTGTTTAGTGACACCCAATAAACTGAAGCCATGTGATCATTTGAAATCTCTCCAAAATAAACCATGTCTACAAAAAAAAATAGAGAAGTTAAACATATTAAATATAACTTTATAAATAATTTACCGAAAGATACTGGAACATGCCAACTCTTTCGGTTTCAGAAACTTATTTCCATGTGTCTTTATCGAAAGCGATGTCGCGCCACATATAGCTCCCAACCCGCCGAATGAAATATTCGTATACTTGCCCAAATACCAAATATACATTTTACATATATATACACATACCAAATACGAAATATACATTTTACATACTACTAATTTCATACTTGACAATAAAAACCTAAATCAAGGAAAAATCATATAAAAACATATGACCAATTTTTGATCAACTCACTACCAAATACACATATATACTTTGATCACTAAAAAACTAAATCAAACAAAAATCATACAAAAAAACTACAAAATCATACAAAAAAAAACCATAAAATCATGGGCATTACTTATGCATTTAATATAAACACAAACACATATATTGACATTATACCCTACCAAATACAAACCATGCATATACAGTTAACTGTGGCCAGAGAAATGCACATGTCGACGAAGAAATGAAAAATGCGATGTGCTGTGACGGTGGTGGTTACCGGAAAACAGGGCACTGTGGCGGTGGTGGTGTGTTGCTGGAAACATCAAAAATGATGAAATTAGATTTGAAATTAGGGACACAAGAGAAAGAGAAAGGGAAAGGAAAATTTTCGAGTACCTTAACGTCACCGAAGATGGCCGAAAAAGCTTGGTTGTCTAGTGTCGAGCGACGTTTTTCCAGCGAGGTGAGTGGGAGTGGAGGGAAGTGGCGCTGCCAGTGAACTGCTCTGGTCACCAACCAGTGAAAATCACTGCTATTTGTGGTTGAAGTTGTGTAGTCGCCGAAGATGGTGTAGAGAAATTAAGTGGCTGTAGTAATGGTGATTTGGGACGAAGACAAGAACAAAAGGGACGACACCTTTTTCCTTGACCCCTTTTGGGGCGACTTTAGGGAAATAGCGGCAACGTGTTGGAGGGAAAAACACGTGCTTTTTCTACGTGGTTGTATGTCGTCGGATCTGGGAAAAATGTAGGGTCACAATCTCTTATGGGTTGGTCATACAGATCGACGCTCTTAGCAACGGCATGTCGTCGCAATTGCGTCGTCTCTATTGCTTAAAAGCGACGTGAAACCCTAACTGATGGATCATTTAAGAACAAACGATGACGATGCAGTTTTGTGTGGGACTCTAGGATCGCCGGTTGCTGATTTTAGCGACGCCACTATTAGCGACGACAAAAAGTATTTTTGTCTAGTGTCGTCGCTAATAGTGACGTTGCTAAAAGTCTTATTTCCTGTTGTGACTAGATGTTCGGTACATGTTCACTAGCTCTTAGAAATGGTTACCACTCCATATTGTTTATCTTTATATTTTTTATATTTTTATATTTAGATTAAATAAAAAAAAATTTATAAACATAAATAAATATTTCACATTACATAAAAACATTACATAACCTAAATTACTAAAAAAACATAAAAACAAAAAATTTCAAACCTAAATTACTAAAAATAAAAACATAAAATCATATAAATTTAAACCTAAATGACTTAAAAACAATAGAAAATTAAACATAAAAATTAAAAACGTTAAAACCTATTTTTCCGCAAGTATGTCTTCATTACTCGCTTTTCCGCTTGAAGACGCCATATATTTCCCTTTGTCCCTTTCTGGTGGTCGGCGAAGTTGGACTTCCGGTGGACCCTCCCCCTCGGTGTTGTCGCAGTCTTCATTGTGGTTGACACCAAAACCCACATCCGACTCGAAAGTTCTTGTCCTTTTGTTGGAGCCGGTGGTCGTTTCCGAATGCGAAGTTTCCGGTTTAAGGACCCATTTTGGTAACCATGTATTGTTGACAAGCGGTGGATAAAATATAAAAATCGTTACTACCATTTTTATGCATATTTTTTAGATTTTCAAATATGTCGTTAAACTTGGTGCAAGTCGCTCGTAGTTTACGTCATTTTCCTTTGACCACGTCGAACGTTTGATCCATTTGCCTTCCCAAAAACGAGTGAAAGTGGTCTAAAAATACAAAGCCAAAAACTGTTTTTCGTTTGCGCGTTTCCCCTCCTCGAATCACACGATATAAAAATCCAAGTTTTAGATAAAGATTCCTCCTTATCTTCGTTCCAAGTCTTTCCTCGTTTTTTTGTAGCTTCTCCTTTTGATTGCCTTCTTCTAGATGACTGTGTTTCTTGGATTCATTCGTCGTCGTCATTGTCAATGTTTATAGGTTGGGATGAGATAATGAGATTGAGATGATTGTGTTTGGAATTGTTGAGATGGTTGTGTTTCGAATTGTTGAAAACCTTGGAATTAGGATTGATTGAATTGTTGTGGTCTTTGTTGTTAGAAGTAGTTTGATTGATATGAAATGTTGATAAATAGAGGTTGTTGTTGAACTGAAGATGTTAATTTTTGCATATAGTTAAAATATTGATATTGATCATTTGAAGTGTTTGAGGTTGTTGGGGTGTTTAGAGTGGTTGAGATATTTTGATTTTAATCCATACTTTGAGAAATGGTATAAAAGTGTTGCTATTTATTTGGTTTAATTTAAAGTTAGAAAGTAATTTTTTTTTTATAAAATTGGTTAACGGGTCAATTTTTAACCATTTGTGGGATTGATTTTTTATTAGTCGTAAGAATGGGTAGCTGGTACTAATTCACATCATATTTACAGGCTAGAGGGCGGTGTTCACACGTGAACAATCCTTCCATCTTAGCCTTTACACGTAAAAAAGTTAGCCATACCGGATGGCCTAAACTCTTTTTCTACTAAGTCTTTCAACGGCTCAAATTTTAATAACTAAAGTAATCATCTGAATAGTTTGCATGGGACGAGGAATAAGAGGAGAGTTATTGATGCAGTGTGTTGCACGACGTTATGGTTCTTATGGTGGTTTGGTAATGATAAAGTGTATGATGGTCGCAAGATTAGAAAAAATATTATTTTTTATTCTATTTGAAAGCTCTCTTTTTCTTTTGGTTAGTAATATATTTAGTGCATTCCCTTTAAAGAATTTGTAATTTTTTTTCTTTTTGTTCTCTAGTTTCTTACTAGAGTTTTTGCTCTCTTTTTTATACATGGTCATGTGGACACATTATTTATTTGACTACTTTCTTGATATACGATGCTTCCAATTTCGATTCTTTTGTTTTTTTTGCCATATATTATGAGCTTGAAAGGTCCATTGCCGATTAAACCTGCAAACATTGACGACTAGTTTGGGGGCTCGATATTTTTTGTATGTGAAGATAGACACAAAGGATCAAATGTTTGTCGTGTGTTTATTTTTTTCATCAAACATATCAATTAAAAATATTGATACGTTATCGTTTTACTTTATCATTTTCAACGATGATTTTAGGGTAAATTACACTGGTCGTCACTTGTGTATACGTCAAAACTCACAATTAGTCTTATTTTCAAAAATTAACCTGGACCGTTCCTCACTTTGTTTTTTCTTGCACGTTTAATCCCTCTACACATAAAAAGACCATTTTGCTCTTATTTATTTCTTATTTATTTGTTTATTAATTATTAACTAGTGTAGGTAGCCCGATGCCCATGCTTTGCATGGGTTGTAATGGTGTATGTTTCATTATTAAGTATGTGCAGGTAAGGTAGTAATTAGCCACAGTAGATAGTATTCCATGGTTGACATTACATAGGTTGCTATATAGCAAAAATGTGGAATACGCTTAGTGACATGAATTACATAGCAAAAGTATACAAATGATGATTACAGAGCAAAAGCATACTAAGGATGTTTCGTGTCATACTCCAATGATTCGGTTGATAAAAAATTTGAAATTAGTTACATGAATGGGTTTTTAGATTTTCCATCCTTTTCCATGTTACCTACAGTTAAACCATTCCAAAATTCAATATACTTGCCCTCTGTTAAAACTTAAACTAAAAAGATATTTATTGATTTTAAAGTTAACCATCAAAATAGTTACCTTAGAGGAGTAAATGTGTTAATTAATGCATAAATTAACAAAACAAGTATTAGTGCATTAAAAATAAAAATATGTTTTCATTAATGACATAACATGTTGGGTATGTACCCAATGGAATGGTTCGGTTCTGTTAAAATAGTATTGTAAATACTATTGTAAATTCATTTTCTAGAATTTAATTACCATATATTTGGCATTGTAGTTTTAACCCTTTAAAATCTATATATCACATCAAGGAATTTTTTTATGTTCCTTTTATTGAACAATTTATTAGTGAAGCCAAGATGATAAGAATACCAATATGTACATTAGGTATTTTAGACATTTGCAAACTACAAATAAACTAAGAAGCAGTTAAAATAAAATTATTGAAAAGAAAGCTAATTGAATGCAAGTAAAAGATAACTGTTGGATTACCAATTCTGCCCCCAGTTTCTTGACATTTGATGCCATCTAGCTTTTAACCCTTTAATTGCTACTGAATGAACATCACCAACGCCAGCCACATATGAAATCAGTAGCAAACTGAAAATACGAATAGGCATGGAAGCTAATTCCACACCTTCTAATGCAGGATACCCTACAAAAACAATGAAAAATGCATTAATTGAAGCATCTGAATAAAAATCACTTAAAAAGCCAAAATTGGGATAACAATTTAAAAGTAACACTACATTACTTTCCTTGATATGTTGAAATTAGACATCATCTTGTACATCCGGTGGAAATGAACAATTAAGTTGTACTAAATTATAAACTTTAAAAAGTCAAAAAGCAAAATAACTTGGTCAAACAGTGAACAAAAAAGAATTTATGTTTAAAAATAGGAAATTTATAAGATGAATACCAAGTGTGATTTGAATTTTAGATCTTCAAGGTCAACGTTTACAAGGTATGGTTCATTGCTTGAATAAGAGCCAAATACCTAGCAGCATAAAAATAATGAGGTAATGGATGCATAATTAGCTTCTTAATCAGTTAATTTGAACACATATGTAACATTGAACACTTATGTTTCTCTAATGGTGATCTTCATATTTTGAATTTTAGCATAAGATGACGAATTAAAGAATGTTGGCTAGCTTTAATGATTTATTCTTAAAGTTCTAACATCAATACCTTTAGCAAAATAGACATGAACAGATTTAATGCAAAACCGAATTTGAAATTCAATTCAAACTAAGAACCTTTACCATGCTTAAAAACAAAACTCGATCTTAATTTATCTCATTGCCTCCACTCCAAGGGTAGAATCATCCAATTCACAACATTAATTTGTTAATGTTATTTATGTCACTGGTTCTCCAATACTTCGAACACCAATTACAGCAAAATTTGTCCGAACTTCAAATTTTCTATGATGATAACAACAAAATTGGGTTGAGAAGTGACGTAAGCGGGGAGTACCATGCCATGTACGCTCATCGTAATCATGAGATAAAGACGCAGATGCCAAGCGCGTACGCCCAGCGTACCAAGAGGTACGCGCAACGTACGCATGCAGCCCCTAAAACCCTAAAATTTAGGGTTTGATCCCTATATAAAGAACCTTATGCCCTTAATCCAGACTCCCTCTCACCTTTAAGCAACTCTCACGAAAACCCCAATCCTTAGTTGTGTGTTCTTGTGATTTGGTAGCCATTTGAAAGCATTTGGTGTTGTTTTGGTGTTTTGGAAGAGAAGGAAGTTGAAGAATGAGCAAGGACTTGAAGAAAGCTTGTAGATCTAGGGGATTATCACCATTTCTGACTCATTTGAGGTATCAAGCTTCAAACTTGACTATTGTATGCTTAGATGTAGTGTTGGGGTGTTTTATGGGTTATTTTGACTCCATTGTTATGTTTTCTTGTGTCTTGATAGTTCCTGACCATAAGAGTTGTCCTTTTGAGCTCTTGGAAGCACTTAGAGTCATAAATTTTGGACCTTGATAGTTAATCCACAACCATGCAAGTGTGTGTTGGTCACAAAGTTTGTTCAAGGACATGAATCTTGTTTTAACCCCCATCCATGCATGCAAATACATAAAGTTTGTAACTTTATGGTTTAGGATGTCTTAAATGACCTGGATTTATGTTCTGGACGTTAGGACTTAGTGGATTAAGTCACAAAAGGATTCTTATGGAAGCTGGTCAGTACATTGGGTGTGTACCTTGGTACGCTGCGCGTACTGGGTCAACTTCCCGCTTTTGGTCAAGGCAAGCGTATACTGGGCGTACATGCCAGGTATGCCGTGCGTACGCATGCAGAGTGGCAAAAATGGGTTTTTGGGCCTTAGGAGTTTAGGCATGTATTGTTGGGCCTCATGGACCACTATAGAGTAAGGCCTCTATGCCTGGAATTAAGATTTATAGTTTTCACCCTTTTAGGTCATATTGGCCGAAATGATGTATTTTGGGCTAAGAGTGTGTTGGGCTTTGATAAGGCCAATTTGAGGAGTTGGGCCCAGTTTAGAAAATTGGGCCATTGGTGGGCCACTTGTGAGTTTAGGAAGACTACTTAGATTTGGGCCTTTCATGTTATGGTGTTGGGCCTTAGGTATTGGCCAAATTAGATCAGGGGTAAAATGATCATGTTACCCTAAGAAGGATTATTAGTGTCTGATTAAGTGTTATTGTGGTAATGATAGCTTAGGGAGTCGTCGAAGCTACCGCTAAAGATTCGTACCGTGAGATTCTGCATTTAATTTATGAGGTGAGTCACCTCCCTATATGAGTGTCAAAGGCACCAATGCCGGACCATTAGTAGTTGTTGTACTTGAGATGATTGTCTTTGTGATAAGTTGTAACGCCCGGGTTTTCAGGGCTAAGCATTTTTGTCAATGTAATAGTCTATGTCAACTCTTGTAACTCTTTTGAAGTAATAATATTTGAGTATTATGTGAATTATGTGTGTTTATGTGTTTATTATTTAATTATAAATGTATAATTAATAAAGAATAAAAATGAGCGTCAAAATTAAAGTGTGAGATAATCCCGATATCTCTACATAAAGTTGTAGAATATGTCTCAAGGTTTCCGTGCATATAAGGAACGCTGAAATCTGAGTTATAACGAAGAAGTTATGACCCGTCGAAGTTTCACGACAGAACTGGCACGATACCAGGAAGCGTGAATAGTGAATTTACGATAGAGCGAGATTTAGCCTCAGCAATCTAAACGAAATTCGTAGAATATGTTAAACTAAGAACGTCGATAAAAAGAACGCCCAAATCTGACTTCGTATGAAAAAGTTATGATTTTTCGAAGTTTCGGAATAGTAGTGTACAGCCCGAAATTCGAATATTAGATCGAGCGGTTTTTAGCCGACACGACCTAAATGAGAATCGAAGATCTCGTTGAGAGTAGTGTAACGAGAAAAAGATGGGCGAAAACGGATGTCGGATGAAGAAGTTATGAGGATTTAACGGACCAATCGTGTCCCGGCCCGTTAATAATATAAAATTTAAAATCGAGCCAAAATTAGCCAACAAAGTCTTAACGAAAGTTGTAGAGTATGTTCTCACCTTCGCGTGGATATAAAGAACGTCAAAAACGGAGGTCGTACGCGAAAGTTACGAATTTTTGAAGTTGAAGTATGAAAATGCGAAGTCTGTTGCGAGATTGATGACGTGGCTGCATCTGGGCCACCCATCGCTGATGAAGGAACGTGCTTCGGATCTTGACACGTCGCCCTTCGCTTACGCCCCGCGTCCGAAGTCTGTACGCCCCGCGTACCCTCGCCCTGATCTACTCCGAGTGTTAGACAGCTGGACCCTCGCTGGCGCTCTTATTCGATGACTACGCCCCGCGTAGGTCCGAGGTACGCCCAGCGTACCGAGGCCTCGCAGGGCTATAAAAGGAGGCCAAGATTTCTTCATTTTTCACACCAAAATCACTTCTCTCTCTACAAGCTTTCTCTCTATAAGTGCTATAAATTCCCGTAAGCCCTAGTTAAGCCCCTTAGCACCCTAGGGAAGCCCCGAGGCTCCCGGAGTCCCGAGAAAAAGGAGTTTTTCGGTTTCGAAACGCTGCTCCAATTAAGTCCCGGTTTTCGATAAAATTCGTTGTAAGTATGCTACGCTTACGCAATTTTTAATATAGCTTTCAAATAATTATAGGAATGTTATTAGGTCCTTAAAATAATTATTTGGGCTATTATTATGAGTTATATCGAGTATTATTAACGCTTAATAATACTCGGACTAATTAATTTGTCACGGTTATCGTTAAACTAAACCCTAGTGGTATCGATACTAGGTTTTATCAAAGGAATATCGTTTTGAGAGTATCGAAACGCTGTCCGAGTGCTGAGTCACCACCTAATCTGGTGAGTGCATAGTTACTTTCAACTTACAGATAGATATGAAGTATTTTATATAAATTACGTGCTATGTGTGCATATTATCTGAATACTTGCTATCTATGTCGGATGAACATTGTTATACATGTTTTCAATGATTTAAACTGTATATGTATTTTATATCTACGAAAATGTTGGGGTAAAACATGGGTAGATGTAATAGGTGATGTGTGATAAAATGATGAGAGGCCTCGACGTTGATGTTGTTGATTCTGTCATCTAGCGGAGTATGTATGACGACCACAGACTCTTCTAGACAGTCCAGTGGAACACTAGCAGGCTTGCAACCTGTAGGTGTTTGTGAACGATGTGTTCACCGGTGTACTCCATCCCCCACATGGTTGCCTTTAGGACATTTATTGATGAGGAATCCCCTTAGCAGTAGTGTCCGGCCCGATGATGATCCTTAGGCTAGGTCCCTTATGATAGGTGATTAGGGACGTAAAGTGAGGATAACGGGAACGGGTAATTGGGTTATTGTTGATCGATGAAATTAATAAACTTATTTATTGTGGGTTGAAAACCCTATGTGCTCACCAGGCTCCCAAGCCTGACCCATTCAGTTTTATGTATTACAGGTAGTGGCGCATGAGCATATGTGTGATGTTTTGGACGAGGGATTACGGATATAGGCCTGTAGATATGAAATAATGTAGTAAGGATTATATTGTACTGTTTATGCTTTTGATTTGTACGAACATGACATCCTGAGTCTTTTAATGAAATACATTTCTATGGAAATGCTTTTGATAAATCTTTATCATATTTTTGTTTTGGGCCAAATTCCGCAACACTTTCATTTAAAATGTAACTCTGATTTTTAAACAAAGCATAAACAAAACCGGTCTTTTCTGGCCATGATTTTGGGGATGTCAAATAATTGTCTGGCTTGCCACTATCTGTTGTGTTCTATGTGCTTACTTGTTACTATATTATATGGTAGCGGTTAAGAGTGAAATAGACCCAATATCCGGTTGAAATAGACCGAAGGGGAGGCCAGCACCCAAATATGCTTGGTAGTATCCGGTTAAAATAGACCGAAGTGGAGGCCATCACCCAGATATGCTCGACATTATCCGGTTGAAATAGATCGAAAAGGGGGGGGGCAGCACCCATATATGCTTGGCAATGTATTTGTTATTGTTGGATTTAGTGTCTAAGCCCATAACTATAATTGGTATGTACTTGACCGGAGAGTAGCATGGTCCATTTGGGTTGCATGGCACCAGAACAATTTGTATGGATGGACTTTTGAGAAGAGCATATTTATGATTTATTAATATATTATAAGTTCTAATATATTAATATGAAATCATATGATTTAATTAGTATTGATCAATAACTAATTTGGAATTAATTGTGTGATCAAAAGAGACTAATTAAATAAATGTGGATTGATTGTGTAAATCATTCATTCTTATAAAGTGGGCTTATGATCCATAATCCTTTATGTTGGGCTAAACCCATGTGGTGACCCATGGATACTCCATGGAGGTTAAAACCCATGGAGCATGAGGAATGTGGAAAGTCATGAACATTAGGGTTTGCATGGTGTAACCCTAGTTGTGTCACACTATATAAAGGACCCCATAGCTACTAAAATCGGCACTTAAGTAAAAGGAAAGAGGGCTAGCCGATTTTGAGTGCAAGTAAACTTCTCTCAAGTTCTTCCAATTTTTGGTGGTGTTGTGTGAAGAATTTGAGGCATCACACTTTGGGTGCTAGGCTCTTAAAGGCTTAAGTAATCAAGCTACAAGAAAGGGTATGTCATTCTACTAGATTTTGTATTACATATACTTCATAGTATGCTAGTTAGGATGAAACCTTGGAAAAAGGAAAGTTTGCATGTATAATAGAGAAAACATAGATCCAAGGTTTCTAGGGTTGCATGCACACCTTAGGAGTGTTAGAATGCTCAAAACCCATCAGTTATATGGTATGTGGTATGATGGGGGAACTCACTAAGATTTGTGCTTACCGTTTTGAGTTTTGGTTTCAGGTACCTCTTCTTCGAAAGGCACGGAGCCGACATCATTGCAGCGCATCACACCATGATTTCTGCACATGAGATTCGTGGGAGATATACCCTGATGATATTTTATTGTGAGATGTTTTGATATTTGACATCTTGGTTTTGTTATGGGATGACACGATGAATGTTTTTAATACTAATAGTTTCTTTATTACTTATTTAAAAATAAAATTTTTGGTCTTAAATTTTGGGATGTTACAAGTTGGTATCAGAGCCTTGGTTTGAGAGATTCGGGCACACCTTTTGGGTGTCTGGACTCAAATCAAGGGTTGAAAGATTTTTACAAGAAAAATATTTTTTTTTTCAAAATATTAAGGGTTTTAAATAAAGTACAAGGTGTGTGATGCGTGCGATCGGCCGAGCTCAAGTAAGTTTCCCTAAGATACCACATATGTTATGTTATAATATGAAGTATGAAATTGTGAACTGCATGCTAGATTAGGGCTAGAGATCTATGAAGGATGCCTTGTATGCCTACTGTATGTGCTATTTGAACTGCATGCTAGTACTGATTAGTCAGTGATATGATGGCCTGATTAGAATATGCTTAGTTGTGGTTAGTCAACGCTCGAACGCTATTTGCTTTGTTCTTTTAGGATTCTAGTTATCTTTTATTAACTAGTAAATGAATGCGTTAAGTTACATATTACGAGTGGCATAGTGTGAAACCTTTCGATGTTATGTATGACCCTGACGATTGTGTGTTTTTTTTAGAATGGTGTTAACACGTCACGGAGCAGGAGGTTCAGGGTCCAGGTCAGGTTTGGTTATGAGTTCCAAGCCGATTGATGATGAATTGTGCAAGTTCATTGCATTCGAGATTACGAGAGGCATCCTTGAGGCGATACCAATGATTTTCGGGTTAATCAAGGAGGGTATCATTGAGATGATGGAGAACCGCCTTAGGGCATTTAGGAGTGACATGGCGCCTGGCCAGTCAGGGACTCGCATGCTCTACATTAAGGATTTTGGGGGATATGGTGCACCAGACTTCTATAGGGTGAAATATCGTATTGTAGCTAGGGGATGGATTACGGACATGGAGTCTGCATAGATGAAGAGCTTCTGCCCTGAGGGGTCAAAGGTCAGGTTTGCTGCTAGGTGTTTAAGGGAGCGGGCTAGAGACTGGTGGGAGGCAGTTAGTGATACGTAAGGAGCCCTAGCCATTGAGGCTATGACCTGTTGGACTTTGTGACTAGATTCTAGGCTGAGTTTGCACTAGTTATGGAGATTCAACAGTTAGCTAGAAAGTTCTTAGATATGAGATAGACTACAGAGACAGTAGCAGAGATTACCGCCAAGTTTAGGGAAAGGGCCTTATTGGTGCCTTAGTACGCGGGTGATGATGAGATGAAGAAAACCTGGTATCATGATATGTTGAGAGCTGACATTCAGAAGTATGTCAGTTATTTGGCATGCCCGAACTTGGATGATATGATAGCCAGGGCACGAGAGAGGGAGATTGATATAGAGCACCTTTGAAAGAGGAAGGAGGAGGCTGGGTAGACGATTGGGGTTTCGGCTAATAAACCCAAGGGATTTGACTCAAGGTCGATGGGCGAGCAGGGTCGAGGCCGCTGTGGGAAATGTGGCAAGATGCATGAGGGAGGTTGCAAGGCAGGGGGATCAGGCTGCTACAGGTGCGGCAAGACTGGGCACTTTAGCATGGATTATACTGCCCCTATCCCCGCTATTCAGACATCAGACATGCTTTATTTTCATTGCAACCAACGAGGCCATAAAAAGGCCAACTGCCCAAGATTGGTATCAGGAGCGCCAATAGAGGTGCTAGATCCAGTGACCCTGCGGATTATAGACGACCGACAGGGAAAGACAGATGCTCCTGTGGTGAGGAGCCAAGCCTTCCAACTGACCGCCAAGGAGGCGCGTGTCACACCAGATGTGATGACATGTATGTTTCTTCTCCCTATCTTTTATTATGTTTCAGTTTTGATATTTATGTTTCATGTTTTCTATTTTAGGATCGTTCCATGTGAACGGTAGTGCAATGTTGGTGTTATTTGACTCGGGAGTTAACCGATCTTTCGTTTCGCTTGCACACAGTAAGAGATTTGCCGAGTCTACGGGCATGATGGATTGTCCTTTAGAGGTCGAGATTGCGGACGACCGGTCCATCCGGGCATCAAACATTTATAGAGATTGTGTCCTGAGGATGTATGCCGAGCATTACCTCACGCATTTGGTTACCATTCCGTTGCGTAGGAACAAGATTATCATAGGCATGGACTGGTTGAGCCTAATGGGGCGGTGATTGACTGTGAGCAGTAGTTGGATCGGGTCAGAACTCCAAGTGGGGGAGAGCTAGTAATTCAGGGTGAGAGACCGCAACGTGGACTGGCCATGTGTTCCGCAACGAGAGCCCAACGCTACCTTCATTAGGGATGTGCAGGCTTTGTCGCCTACGTGATGGATACCCAGGAACAGGGTAAGGCGACTGTGAGCGATGTGCCAGTTGTACGGGAGTATCCAGACGTGTTCCCGGAGGACTTTCCTGGAGTACCTATGGAGAGGCAGGTGGAGTTCAGGATTGACCTAGTTCTAGGTGCGGCTTCGATAACCAAGGCTCCGTATCGGTTGGCTCCTCTCGAGATGCAGGAGTTGTGTACACAACTGTAGGAGCTATTAAACAAAGGATTTATCAGATGGAGCAGTTCCCCTTAGGGAGCCCCGATTCTGTTTGTGAAGAAGAAGGATGGGTCTTACCGGATGTGGATAGACTACCGGGAGTTGAATAAGGTAACAATGAAGAACCGGTACCTCCTCCCGAGGATTAATGCTTATTTTACCTGCTTCAGGGTGCATCTTGGTTTTCCAAGATCGATCTCCATTCAGGCTATCATCAAATGAGGGTCAGAGATAAGGATGTACAAAAGATTTGTTTTCGGACTCGCTATAGCCACTATGAGTTCGTGGTGATGGCATTTGGGCTCTCCAATGCTCCTACATCGTTCATGGACCTCATAAACCGCGTATGCAGACCGATGTTGGATCGGTCTGTGATAGTCTTCATTGATGATATCTTGGTTTATTCCAAGACGCAGGAGCAACACAAGGAGCACCTGATGGAGGTGATGAAGTCTTTGAGGAGAGAGAGACTCTTCACAAAGTTCTCTAAGTGCGATGTTTGGTTGCGCGCGATGTAGTTTCTAGGGCATCTCGTCAACCAGAACAGTATTCTGGTCGATCCGGCCAAGGTGGAGGCCGAGATGAGATGGGAGGTTCCAAGGTCTGCATCAGAGATTCAGAGCTTCCTCGGTTTAGCAGGCGGCCTTCGAGACTTTGAGGCAGAGATTGTGCGAGGCACCAATATTCAATTTGTTAGAGGGCGTTGAGGATTTTTTAGTATACTGTGACGCATCCATCTTGGGTTTGGGTGCAATATTGATGCAGAGAGAGCATGTCATCACTTAGGCCTCAAGGCTGTTGAAGCCTCACGAGGCGAACTATCCGATGCACAACTTGGAGTTAGGGGCAGTTGTCTTTGCCCTCAGTATTTGGCGACACTACCTCTATGGGGTCCGTTGTTCCATTTACACGGATCACAAGAGATTGAGGTACTTGATAGACCAGCCAAATCTGAACATGAGACAACGACGATGGTTGGACGTGGTGAAGGATTAAGATTGTGAGATCCTCTACCACCCGGGGAAGACCAATGTTGTAGCCGATGCATTTAGCCGCAAGGCATCTGCGGCCCCGATCAGAGACATCTGCCTGAGGATGATGGTAGTGACTCCGCTTTTGGAGCGAATTCGGGAGGCTTAGCAGGAGGCTATGAAGGAGGAGCATCGGAAGAGTGAGCGTATCTTGGGTCAAATTTCTTCCTTCGACTATGATAGCCACGGTTTATTGGAACTCCATCGCAGAGTGTGGGTTCCGTACTCGGGCGGTGTGTGCCAAGTCCTGATGGAGGAGGCACACAAATCCCGATTTTGCATCCGTCCCGGGGAAACGAAGATGTATAGAGATCTTCATCCTGATTATTTGTGGCCCTGCATGAAGAGGGATTTAACTTGGTACTGTTGGATATAGTGTCTAAGTCCATAACTATATTTGGTATATACTTGACCCGACCCGGCATGGTCCATTTGGGTTGTACTTCACCCGAACAATTTATGGATAATCTTTTGAGAATAGTATATGTTATTATTTATTAATATATTATAATTTCTAATATATTAATATAAAATGATATTATTTAATTATCTATAATTAATCTAGAATTAATTTAGAGATCAAAAGTATGACTAATTAAATATGGGCTCTTGTATTTATATAGTGTGGGCTAATGCTTATTTGGAATGGGTTAGGCTTGCATGGAAAGTCCATGGATACTCCAGGGAGCTTTAACCCATGGATCTCATGGAAATGAAAAGACATGGGTATTAGGGTTTACATGGATGTAACCCTAATCCACCACACTATATAAATGAGGCTTTAGTTCTTGAAATCACACTAGTTGTTTTGTGGGACTGCTTTTGTTAAATATGGGTTAACACCGAAATGTTTTTAGAACCATAGCATTTTAAAGTTTGAAAAAGTTTGAAAATATTAGGGTGTTACATCTATCGAGTTTTCTATCTACAAGTGAACTAGAATGAAGATTTTCTCAAACATATGAATCAATAAGATGAAGGTATATGAACTTACGAACTCTATATATTCACGCTAACTATTTGAAATAACCCATTTAAAGGAATTTGATCATTCCTATTGGTGTATATCTCAATATATATATATATATATATATATATATATATATATATATATATATATATATATATATATATATATATATATATATATACCATTATGTGAAACTCTTGTTACAATCACAAAATTGTTTATACCATCGTGTTACATCCACATTTATAAATATGTAAATGCGAATATGAGCCATCATCTTCATATTGACCCCAGGAATGCTCTTGGTTTATCCCCAACCACTCAAACAAACAGGTAAACCTTGAAATTTATTAAAACAATAATAGAAAAGTAGCTATTTTTTGGACAACAAGAAGAAGTTTATTGAAAGTATAACTAGCGAGGAGCTAGAGTTACAATCTATTGAGACATTACATTATCGTTTAGGGTTTTGTCACCAATTAAACCAATCCAGCAATGTACCTTTCTTTCCTTTAGTTTTAGCCCACTAAAAAATTTAAAAGCTTTAGCCTTAACCTCGCCAGCCAAGATAATGCATACATGATTGTTTTTTTTTTTACTACAGCAAGAAGAACCAATTTGAGAGATTCTGTGATCCTTTTTTCCATCAACGGGACAACATTAACATCCACAACGTATCCAAAGAAGTAGGCTTAAGAGGGCCTTCTCGCCACCAATTATGGAATATTTGAAGAACAGGTGCAATTCAGTCTCTGGTTTAGTGCTCGTCTTTGATTATACAAAGTAGCTACTTGATCATACAAACTATTCTTTATGAGCACCAATATGGTATTGTGAAGTTTACTTATGTCTGAAATATAGTGACAAAATCATGAAATGGTTAAAGTGATAAGATGAAGTTAAGCATGGCTATAGTTTTCTATAAAAATCAATTTGTAAATATCTGGATAACAAAATTTTATCAAAGTTTATAAAATCTTTTAATGACAAAATTCATGAATTATGATTTCATATTTGTGGTAGAAACTAATATAAAAATATTACATGAGAGGAAACCATTTAGGATAATGACAGAAGCATAAAGAGCACAAAGAAGTGATGTGTTATGTATCTATCCACTTCATGTCCTCTCTGTGCTCTCTATCTTCTGTCAACATCTACGGAATACCTTCTCTTATTTAGTGTATTTGTGCGTTATTGTGTGCTCATGAGATACCCTAATGCTGCTAACTATTGTAAAGAAAAAAAACTTGTAAATAATCAAAGAAAAGGTAATTAAGGATTAGAGGATGCATGAAAGCGATAAGAAAGTGTAGTAAGTTTGTAACTTCGTATTTGTGCTACAAAAACTTCAACATGAATCATATGCATTGTAAACGATATAATATAAAAGTATTAAGAGATGAGAATATTTAGGATAATGACAGAAGTATAAAGAGCACAAAGAAGTGATGTGCTACGTATTTGTGCGCTTCATGTCCTCTCTGTGCTCTCTATCTTCTGTCAACATCCAGGACATTCTCATCTCTAGTGTATATGTACATTGTTGTGTGCTCATGAGATAGCCTAATGTTGCTAAGTATAGTAAAAAAACCTTGATTAGAAGAGTTCATTTAGCTAGTAAGGTTAGAATGAGATCGATAAACTTGAAAATAATAATAAAAAGGTAAGGATTAGAGGATGCATGAAAGCAATAATAAAGAATAATTACTTCATATTTATGCTACAAAAACTCAAACACAAATCATATGCATTGTTAACGATATAATAGAAAAATTAAGAGACAAGAATATTTAGGATAATGACAGAAGTATAAAGAGCACAAAGAAGTGATGTGTAATATATTTGTTCACTTCATGCCCTCTTTGTGCTCTCTATCTTCTGTCAACATCCGTCATTCCCCTCTCTTGATCAATTTCATGCATCCACTTGAGATAGTTGCATTAATTGGTACATTCTTGTTTGCTCATGAGATACCATAATACTATCAACTAATGTATAAAAAATGATCTCGTCAAAGGGACATGTTTTAACCATTAAACATATCATGAGTTTTAGTAATACGATACTAATAAGATGTAAGAGTAAAAACCTAATAAAAGAAGAGAATTAGAGGATGCATGAAAGCAAAATATATAAAGAATAAGAGTTATGCACCGGGAATATACAACATAATTGATATTAAATGACTCATTCCTATCTATGCTCTTTATCTCTTGCCGAGAGGATACTATCAACACTCTTTCGCTCTCTACTTTTCATGGGAGAAAAAGGAAGGGATAAGTTCATTTTTGATGAATAGAAAACCCACAAGATGTCCCTATTTATAGGGAAAAACTCTCATGTCTCTTAAAATAATACAATTTAATACCATCTTGTTTGAAAAAGATTCCATCTGATATTGATGTGTAAAATGAATTGTTACTTTTTAAGATTGCAATTTTTTATTTTATATATATATATATATATATATATATATATATATATATATATATATATATATATATATATATATATATATATATATATATATATATATATATATATATAATACAAAAAAGAAAATTCAAATATTTGAATTACCATGTAACATAACTTAGAATTTTGCTTAAAAACTAGATTTTTTTCATATATATATTGGAACAAAAGATAGTATGATATTAAATTTTTATCATAAAAATGTTAAGGAAAAGAAGAAGATTTGAATTTCTAAACATAACAAAATGACATGTTTCTATTGCATTTTGATTTGAAGGGGTAAGGATGTATGATCACTCTGGTTTAAACATTATTACAATTAAGTAGAAATAATTTATGGAAATAGTTTGTATGATTTGGTCAGATTAACACGTTTAGTCCAACTTTTTAGAAGTTAATAGGTTGTATATTGTGGTTTCTATAATTTGCACCAATGTTCCTTGGTCTATAAGTATGTTAAAAAAAATTATTGTTAAACACATACAAATAACCATTTTACCGTTATTATTATTTTTTGATGTTTTGTCTTTTGTTCTATTATTTCCATTAATCTTAAGTCATATTTGTTATTTTTATCAAATCCAAATGACACACAATTATCAAGAAAAATTGGTACGGTGTATGAGGCAATACAAAACTTGGAAAAAAAAATCAAGAAAATATTGTAAAAGATTTTTTGTTTAAAAAAGTTGGAAAAAAAGTTGAAAAATATTATAAAAAGGTATTAAAAAGTTGTCTAAAAAAAACTAAATTTTGATTGAATTCGAAAAAAAAAAAATCGGTCTAAATTGTTAATAAAATTTAAAATATTAATCAAAAGTGTAAAACTTATAAGAGTGTAAGATATATTCAACATAAGATAGCACATAACAATATAGAAAACATTAGTTAACTATCCTTTTAAAACATAAAACGGATGACTTGACAATTTTAAAACACTCTCAAAAATTAGTTTTTAGAAAACAATGATAAACCTTTCTTTAATCAAACACCACTATATAACCACAAATAGATTACGGCATATATAATACCAGTTATGTCTAGGGCTGTGCATGGGTCGGTTTGGGTCGGTTTTGGACCCAAACCCAACCCAACCCATAAGTGGCCGGTTTCTGGTTTTCAGAACCCAATAGGATCGGTTTCTCGGATTCCAAGGTCGGTTTGGACGGTTTTTCGGTTTCTTGGGTTCAACCCATAACTTATGTCTACATTCCGTGTATGAAGCAACTCCAACTAAACTTTCTTTGTCATCCTGTACCTAGAGCAGTTTTCGTAATTTAGAAAAAGCATACAATGGGCATATAGAATGTCGACCATACTAGAACATGGTAGGAACAATAGTGACGTGATTGACATTTACGTGATTTAAACGTAGCTTGATATGTTGCTGGTGACTGTTTAAAGACCTTTTTCTTTAATTGGTCTTCTAAGAAAATTCTACTTTTGTCACTTCAGGAATATCAAGTCCATATAAGAATAGAATAATGCAAAATAAGTGGGAGCAGAAGCCTGGGAAAGAACAGTAAGATGGAGAAGCCCCAGCCATAAATGCCTTATCATTATGAAAAATATTCCAATATCATCTCTCCACTTGTCATTGCCCCACGACTTCTTCATCTGATGTTTTTATTCGATTAAGTATATATCATGTTATTAACGGATCAAGAAATTTCGACATGATTAAAATTCAATTGTAGATTGGTCGTTTCTAGTTCAATGTACTTGAGAGAAAATACGTCAAGCATCATGGATCGACCATACGAATTTGGTGAATAAGTGCTATATCTTGGATGTCCGTTCTCATGTTGGTAGCATAAGGAAAAATTCAACCACTTCTTAAAGCCGGATATTTCCATCATGCAAGAAAATCTGAAAAGAAGATTTTATAAATGAAAGGAAGGAATAGAAACTCTCAAAAGATAACAACGCCAAGTCAAAAAAGAAATAGAGTAAATTATACAAATGGTCCCTATGATCTTAGATAATTTACATGTTTGTTCCTAACTTATATTTTGAACTTGAAAAGTCTTTATTGTTTATTTTTGTTGCGCCTCTAGTCCCTACATAACATTGCCCTTGCTAACTTCTTTTTCAATTATTTTGTTTTTTATTAACTTATTAAAAAAATTATAAAAAATATATTTAATAGATTTCGACCAACCCTTTCATCTTTCTCATAGGATGCTCACCTATTCATCTGCTACCTCATTTCAATGGTGAAACTTATCCCTTTTACCCATTTCTTCACTGTCGCCTACACTTCTCCTTCTTCAATTTCAACCGTCATCTGTCAACTGTCGGACGCCACCACCATTGCCACTATTTCTCTCATGTCGACCCAAGTACCTAACCATCACTATATCAATGTCCTAGATCTACCTCGACTCCAGAAACGACACAACCCATCAATGTGTCTACGTCCGACGAACATCAATGCCGGACAAAACCATTAGGTTGATTTCATCTGATTTCATGACGTCATCATCGATTTTATCAGAAAGTGTTCTAGAAAAGGTATCGTCATCGGTTACATAGGCTGCTTAGAGCAAGTCCATCGGAGACTGTCGTAGATCTTCGTCGTCAATGACGACATCTTAACTAGCATCTTCTTCTCCAATAAACACCCATTTATAACCACAAAACCTTATTGATATTTGTGATATTGTCGGCATGCACTATATGAAACACATACGACGCCAGTGATAACTTAAGGCTGGTGAAACTCTGCTCCGGTGAAGTGGTTTTGTAAAATTGATTTCACAATTTTAAGGTTCTTGTTTGTCAAATCGATATGGTATCTCTGTAATCATCATCAAATGTAAATTATGGTTCCAACTTCTCCCTTCCTATGGTTCCAACTTCTCATTTCCCCTTATTTCATCGGAACCACCACCATGATTTTGTAGAAATGGTTTTCATGATTTTCTGTTAATAGGTTTCATGATTGTTCTTGATTTTGGTTTAATCTAGGTTGATTACAAGTTTTGATTTTGATTATCCGGTTTGTATTTTATTTTGACTCATCACGTTTGCTCTTGATTTTAGATTTGTTTCCATGAATCCAACCATGGTTCCGATGGTTGACGGTGGATAGTTGTTATTTTAGTAGGGAGGAGGAGCAGGTGGTGGTGGGTTGGGTTTAATCTGGTGGCGGTATAGTTTGTGATAGTATACTCTGGTGGCATAAATAGGAGACGCAAGTCAGGAAATAGAAGCATGAGTATTTGATTATTCATAAATATACAGTAATAAGTTAAAAAACATAAATAATAAAATTAATTTAAAAAACTTAATAAGGACATAATAGTATTTTTAAGTTATACAGGACCAGAAGCTCAACAAAAATAAAAAATAAGGATCTTCTGAAATAAAAAAAATAAAAATAAATTAGTGACAAAACCCATAAATTATCCCAAACCACATACCCTATTCATATATTCCTTAATAAATGAAGGTTTTTTTTTTGCCACATGTCAATTTTTCAAGAGTTTTCACAATTGTCATTTTCTGTTATTTTTAAAATAAATATTACCCACTTGTTAATTTTTGATTTGTTTCAATTTTTAAAATTAAAGTCATATATTTATATATGTAAAATATTAAATATCATATATATGATATTCAATTGCAATAAATATGTTTCTTTCTTATTTTAAAGTTGTACATTAATAAATATTTTCTGTTAACATTTTAATATTTTATTTTTTTTAAATCAACCGGTATAATACATAGGTTTTATACCTAATAATTTAACCAAAGGAATAACGAAGTTGACATCTTTAAGCACAAAACAAGGTAACCATTTCAATTATTATTCGTAATGAACATGGAAAAGAATAAAACACAAAAACAGAATGTCCAAAAACATATTCTGATACCTCAGTCAAAATATTATCAGGGAAAATAGTTACGCTTTGTTTGACAATATATAGTATGTCAAGTAGGGCTGGCAATTCTCGACACGACACGCGACACGACCCGCGACACGATACGAAATAAATGGGTTTGGGTTGAGTTTTTCAACCCGCCAACCCGCTAACCCGCCAACCCGTCAACCAGTTTATTAAACGGGTCATATATGGATTTTTCAAAAAATAAACGGGTTGACCCGCCAACCCGTTTATATTCTTAATAAAAAAAAATATTTTATTTTTAAATGTATTTATGTATCAAGTATTAATATCTAATAACTATTATAAAAATATACCATTTATTCATAGACCATTTGACTGTTTTGATATTATGACTCGTGGTGAATGGTCTAATGTCATAAGTCGTAACCTATAAGGCTAAGTTTGTAACATGTTTCTATGAATGTTTTTAATTTTCATTTGGATGTTTAAGACTTAAATATGTAAAATTCAAACCCATGAACCCAAATCTGACACACAAACCCGCCAACTTGTGAACCCGTTTAAATAAATGGGTTGGTGGGTCATATATGGGTTTATGTTCCAAACCCGCTAACCCGTGACCCGCCAACCCGTGACCTGTATATTTAAATGGGTTGTGTTTGGGTTGACATATTTTGACACGCCAACCCGCCAACCCGCGACACGCCAACCCGAACACGACACGATTGCCAGGCCTAATGTCAAGTCTTATTTCATTATGACTATCGTTCTACATAAACAAAAATAGACCGATTCTAGAGATATAGTTGACGTGTAAATTAATTTATTAAATATTAAATAAAATTATATATATATATATATATATATATATATATATATATATATATATTCAATAGTGAATCATAATTATTGGTTTTTCAAGGAACCAAATCTTTTTTTCAATTTCTAAAACTTATTTTTTATCGAAAAAAATCTAAAAATATCTAAATTCATATATTAACATTGTGAATATAAAAAATATTTTTCGGATTCACGTTGTAAATTTTCAAAAATTCACATTGTGAATTTGACGTAAAAAAAATCGAATTTTATATCATTGAAAAAAGGATAAAAAGTTATGAATTTCTGTATTTTTAGTTTTTTTTTTTATAAAAAATAAGTTCTAAAAGTTAAAAAAAGATTGGTTCTTTGGTTAATTATGGTTCTCTATTGAACCTCATCCTATATATATATATATATATATATATATATATATATATATATATATATATATATATATATATATATATATATATATATATATATATATATATATATATATATATATATATATATATATATGGTTATCTTATTATGTTCTAACAATCTTCATTTTGGATCAATCATTTTAGTTATTTTATGAAACTAATTAATGCATATATATATATATATATATATATATATATATATATATATATATATATATATATATATATATATATATATATATATAAGAGTTCATTTGAGACTAATATAATTTGTGAGACCGTGAGATTAAATTTTTTTAGTAAAATATTCTAATATTTTGTTATTCCGAAAAACAGAATATGCAACGTATTCTAACATTATATGTTTTAGAATATTTCAATGTAAAATATGTTAAAGTTATTTTTTCAAAATATTAGAATATTACACATTTAATTTTTATAAACACTAAAATATTAGAATATTTCAATAGAAAAAAATGGTCTCACAGTCTTACAAAATTAGACCGTCTCACATGAACCTAACCATATATATATATATATATATATATATATATATATATATATATATATATATATATATATTATATATTATATATATATATATATATATATATATATATATATATATATATATATATATATATATATATAAATCCAATAAGAAAGAAATATTTGGGAGGAAATGTAAAAAGTGTATCATTTTATAATTTTCGGCGAATCAATAAAATAAATCTTTAAATAATAATATAAATATAATATGAGTTTCATAAAAAAATAATAAATAAACACATCGATGCTTCATTTTTGCTATGATTCACCATAGTTGTTCGAAAAGTGAATCGAAAGTTGATTCAGTAGAAAAAATGAATTAAGTGCTTTTTTCGAGATTTTTTTTATGAATTATGTTACTTTTATATCATCTAATGATTAATTTCGTTGATTAACTAAAAAATATGCATATTGTGCAATTCTTACCCGTCCTACCAAATATTTGTTTCTTATTTTATCTTTATATAAGTTAACTTCTAGCATTACCACAAACATACCTCCCACCCAAACGTGACGTTTGTACATGATATCTAAGATCACCAACATCACTCTAGGCGCGCACAATGGGACAATGTGTCTGAATGATCACCTAGAAAACCATTGGACCCGATTGTGGCTGCAGCTCTCTGACTCGCCAAAATGTCCATACAACGTATGAATCCAAATTAAGGCTATTACCCATTGAATGTATATCCCATTATTTTAGTTTATTATTAAGTCTCACCTATGAGTTATACATGTAACAATTTTACCTCACCGTTTTTATCATTACAATTTAACAATCTCACCATTAAACATTTTAAATAGAAAAAACTCACCAATTAACATTTATCAGGTCATCACTCACCAAATAGTATTTTAGCATGACATAACTCATCAAACAGTATAAACATGATAAAACTCACCAATTATTAAGCAATACATATTTACAAATTCACCACATGAATTCACACTTGAGTGTGTATTGGAATATTCATTTTAACAATGTACCTACTAGCATGCGTTTCACTAGTTTCATATTATCATGTGAAAATAGAACCTTAAAATGCATATATCACATTTCAATCACAAACTCAAATCATCACCACTAGCATGACCCTAGCATTCTTTTCATGCATAAATTCATCATTTTATTATATCTAGCATATAAAGTTCTCCTAAAATATTTCGTACTACCATATGCTATATTTTTAGAAGTAAGAATCATCAAAAATTTATATTATAACATCTCACACACAAGCCAATGTTATGAATTTGTAGCAAAACATATAAGCATCCAAATCATGTACTTAGTAAGCCACAAGAATTAACTCACCTTAAATCTAAGTTATGGGAAGAAATGAACTAGAAAATACACTCTCCAATAGACCACTAAGTACCCTAAATGGTTTCATAAAATCCTAATTGGAAACAAGCAATCAAAACATAAAAGAAAGTCTAAGCTTCATATTTTGAAATTTTATAACCCGACCACTATTCAGTGTTTTGATCATAAAAAATAATCTACAACTCCAAATAGGATGTTATTGGACATTCATAAAACTAGACTGAATTTCCCAAATTTTGTTCTTTTGGTGATTTTCTCTAATTCGG
Source organism: Lactuca sativa (assembly GCF_002870075.4). NCBI lineage: Eukaryota > Viridiplantae > Streptophyta > Magnoliopsida > Asterales > Asteraceae > Lactuca > Lactuca sativa. Next base: position 334,421,213 of record NC_056626.2, on the reverse strand, counting down.
AACAAAAAGGCATCTACAGCCCCCATAACACAGGTCGACGAATCTATCCAGATTTCAAACATTTGACAATCATCACCAAATACATCAAGGATGAAGAAAAGGACATAAAAATAGATATGGGTGGTAAGAAAGTGATTTATACCTCTTTGAGATATAGTGAATTTTTAGGAGAAAGAAGGAAGAAGGTAGATTTGATCAATACAAGAAGAATCCTTACTCGAAAAGCACCAAAAACACTACGCCACCTTCTTGGATCTTCACTAAAACTTCAAGAATGGAAACTAAACTTATGAAATCACTTTAAAGGGAATTGGAGGCTACAACTTAGGGTTTAATAGGTGAAAAATTAAGTGATTCCAACATTTAGGGTACATCCTCGTTAAATACTAGATGACTATCAATCTAGGCCTCTAAAGTTTGACGAAATGACTCCATGACTCATATATATGATCAAGTATCATTTCCTTGCACCTTTTGCCCCTAGAAGTTAACGTTAACCAACCAAAGAGGTAAGTTAACATGGAGAAATAACACAAACTAACCTTGGTGATGGAAATGGAAGGTTCAAGTCGTTGCAATCCTCCCCTCCATAAGAGGATTCCGTCCTCGAATCGGAAATCAAAACGAACATGCGAGGATATAGATCCAGTAAGAAGGAAATATTTGATAGGAAGGATAAGAAGTGTATCATTTTATGGTTTTCGGAAAATCAGCAAAAACAAATGATTTGCAAAAAAAATCAAAAAAACACATCGGCGTTTCATTTTTGCGAAAATTCAGTGAAGTTGTCCGAAAAGTGATTCAAAATTTGATTCAGTAAAAAAAATGAAACATCAGTGCTTTTTCTAAGATATTTGATGAGTTATTAAAACTCTTTGATCGATTAGATCTTTGTAACAGGTAAATAATGAATCGTAAAAACAGTGAAGTAAAAACACAAGAATGGATCTGAATGAGTCGAATGATTAGAATACTCAATCCTCAGCAGAGCTCGACAAAGAACTTCCGTTGTAGAGGATATTAGGGTTACAAAACAAGAACGAAGAATATGCTGAATAATACTTTTCTAATCGTTACTATCATTACGTTCTAAGATGCATGCAAGCATCTATTTATATTAAACCCTACAAAACTCACGGATGGACAGGCCCATACCGGAGACAAAACTTGGACTAGCTAACGAGCCCAAAAGACGCAATACTAAACACGACCGAACAATCTCCCCCTTTGCGTCAATTTGGAGCGAGACTATTGTTTCTTTTTGCTTGGACCAGCAGCGGGAACCTTCTTCGTTGTATCAAACAGACGTGAGATAAGGGCAAGGATTGTCTGCCTGAAGCGAATGTACCATTGTATCATATCGTCAAAGTACTTCTTGTCATCCGCTGTGTTTTGCTTGCACCGATGGATGATCCCTAAGACATGTTCCAAACATACAGTGGTGTAGAGATGTTTGTCTGCCAAAGCGAAAAGACATTTCTGGCCTTCGCTTCTGGTAAACATGATAGAGTTTCTCTTTGGATCAATCTTCCCCATATGCATCATGTTAAGATCACTGGCAGAGCCAACAGGAGATATGGTAGGCTTTTTCTTGAATACGCTTGCTATCTCCTGGTCCATCTGGGCAACTTCCATGACATAGCATACAAGCATCCTCTTAAAGTGGTCAATGATCGGACCATATTCTGCTTCGTTTGTAAGACGGATGTTGTGCAAGATAATCCAGTCATGGGGATTAAGGTTGGGAAGATCTGCAAGTGAGATGGCATGTTCGGTCTTGGCAGATCCCCTCAGTATCTTGAACCGAACGTTGGTGAAGTTTCCTTCCCTGTACGGATTTAGAACCCGAACATTGATGATTTTCTGAGCGCTCCAAGTTTGGTATTGAGGTTGAGCGGCCTTCAGATAAAATTCGACTAAGTCCCGATCAACCTTTGGATGAGGATGAGGGAACTCAGCAACGTTGGCAAAGGCATGAAAAATAAACGCCTTTCGGGTCAGTGGCATATCGAACTGAGAGTCGATAGTGTTAGAACGATCTAAAGAGATCACCGGTTCTAGCCACAAGATACTGGGAGTTTCGATGGCTTCTTTCATCAGCTTCTCAAGAGTCCAAGGAGGAAAAAGAGTTTTCCTGCTCTCGATTAGGTCGTGGGCTTCTTTCTGTCTTCTTTTGGCTTCTTCAGCCTCTTTAGCCACACGAGCACTGATGTCAGCGTCTTTATCACGACCTTGCTTCTTCAGAAGGTCGACAATGGTCTCCTTATCATCATCTTCATCGCTCTCCTTAGCAATTTTCTTGCCCTTTTCTTTTACACCCGAACCTGAGGCTTGGCCTGTAAGAGGAGGTTCGGTTGTGTGAGTTGTTGTTGAAGAAGGAGGCGGTTGAGACACATTCTCTTTTTCTCCCCCTTGTTTCGGAATGGACACGAAATCAAGGAGCCCTTATATCTTGCTCAGTAGAGAGAGTGCGGGAGCAAGCTTCTCTGCAAGGTCACGCCTTACAGAATAATTAAGGACCGGGTCATGTGCTTCAAGGATGTTTGAGATAGCTGAGTGGACATCCGAAACACACTACTTAATCACCTCTCTTTCAGATCGAAGATAGTCAATCTCCTTTTGTGAGTTGGAGAGTTGAATACTCTTGACCTTCAGAGCAGTGGTCTTCCTAGCAAGAGTGTCCATGAGGGAGTTCTCAGCAGCGAGATCGTCTTGAAGCTTGGTGAGGCGCTCCTCAATGGTGGTCTTGAAAGCTGAGTTGTCGTCTGATAGAGTTTGACGAAGAGAAGCGAACGACTTCAGCTCTGATGTGACTGATGTAGCCAGCTGATTGACAATGGGTTCCAGCTTTGTCTTGGCTTCAACATTCTCCTATAACGATTTCAACAAAGAAGAAGCATCAGTGAATAGTTTATCGACTTTTTCGGTCGCAGCCTCACAGGCTTTGGTTGAGTTATCAATGGCTGCAGTGGCGGAGTCCAGAGAGACTTGATGAGCTTTGGAAAAAGCATCAACAATGTTCTGGATGGCAGCCTCAGAGATGGAAGACTGAGTTGTAGAGGAGGAGGCGATGAGCGAATCAATTTTATTGTTAAGCTCCTTGAGATGCCTCTTCGTGACAGGAGCATCGTAATCGTCATCACTCTGAACTTGATACGGACTATAATAGACCAAATCAGAGGTCATGTCCTCCCCACCGAGGAATGGTTCTTCGCTCTCTGCTGGATGAATAAGAGAGGAGGGGGGTGGTGAAGATGGAGGCTCGGTAGTTGTAGTAGGTTCTGGTTGGGTTGTATGTTCGGTAGTTGGTGGTGGTTTGGGTGCTTCAGTAGGAACCCCCGTATCAGATACGTTGGTTCTTACTTCTGCTGTGGTGGTGGTTACTTCGGTAAAGATGGGAGGGGGTATTGGGATGGAGGTAGGTGGTATTTCAGTGGTGGAAGTTATGGGGGGAATATAAATAGGAATAGTGAAGGGTGGAGAGGAGATTGGAGAAGTGGGAAAGTGAACTTCAGGGGTAGGGGATCGTGGTGGAGTGTTACCACGAGGAGAGCCTTCAGAAGCAGAACTCTCTTCCTCAGATTCGCTTGAGGATGAAGCGATGATTAGCTTTCGCCTCAGTTGGGTTTTTCTCCTCTTCAGCGGTGGGGATTGGACAGTCTTGGTGGTTTTTCTTTTCTTGGGAGATGGGCCTTTCACTCCCTTTGCTACCTGTTTTTCTTTGCCCTCGTCAGCCTTCTTTCCCCTTGGGGCAGGCTTGTCAGCCTCATGGATGGACTTGAGCATCTCAGGAGTAAGCTCTCTCGGACCAGAGCGTCGAAACTCCTTGTATGTTTTAAGAATCCGGCTGTCGGCAGGAACATCGCCATAGATCGTTTCCGGAATTGAACCGTTGAACTTAAATTTAGAGACATCGGAAACAATGATCTTCGTGGTATGGAAAGTACCAATCGAAGACATTAGGCAACCAGCAACAATGGGGATGTGGTACTTGTCCATCACCCATTTAGTAACAAGAGTCTAAAATTGGGCATAAGAAATCTCGGAGTGCCAAGATGTAGAAGATAGGCTCTGAATGAGTTGTTGGCAAAGGACCGACCCGTAGTCCATATTGATACCGTTGTAGATCCCGTACATAATCAAGATGAAAAGACGACTTGCCCCGTCTGATCCAACACTTCTTTCAGACAGCCCCTTGAAAAGCATGGTAAACAACCCATTCCACTGAGGAGGCAGGCACGATTTCTTGAATTTCATGACCGATGTTAGCACCTCGGTATACCCCATGTTGTAGAACATGTTGAAAAGATGACCCATTGGAATGGTTTCAGGGTTAACCCTAGATGAATCAGGTTTAAACCCTAGGAGTGAGCAAAATCTCTGCTTTGAAATTGACGCCTTGTGATTGAATACGTCGAAGAAAATCCGATCGACGACCTTGTCGTAGTGAGCGGTGGCGAAAATCTGTGATAGGAACTCCATAGGAACTGCTTCAACTTTGGTGAGAGCAGTAGCAATCGGTGAGTACTTCAGGCATTCGATTATCGGGAACATGAAAGACTGGTATGCATGGGGAGTAAGATCAATGATCAAACTCTGTTGGGGACGAATCGACAAGATGTGTGAAGTAGCATGAACTGATGAGGAATTCGCCATTGTTGTGGAGAGGTTGGGAGAGAAGATGAACAGTAGAATACTTGAAGGTTTCTTGCTCTCTGAAATGTGGGTGCAGTAAAGAGGTAAACAATGGTTTACGTTACCTTTTATACTGTGGGTAGAGGAGAGAGAAGAATCATTCCCAAATCTTCGAAGGAAATACGAAGGGATTTCCGGCGGTAATTGATGCGTGACAGCTAGTATGACCGATGATTACGCATGAGAGAGAGTGTCAGTTCCTATTCACACGCCTTCCCATCAGGCGCCGTTTGTAAATGAAACGGTTCCAATTCGCACGCCTGGCCTTCTAGCGCCATTTGAAATCAAATCGATTGGACTCCCGCCTGAGTCCGCACCTTATCGTCTTATCCTTTAAAGCAAAAGTGCCCACGTGGATCAATATGAACCACAACCTTTTAATTATTTCGCGTCCCATTAAAATTAATCCTTGTAACTGATGAAACCAGAATGTTGGAAAGTTAAAAAGATTTTCGTGCTTAGTGTGTAAAAGAAAAAGAAATAAAGCAACACATATGAGGGATTCTGTGATGTCAATAAAGACACGAAACAATGGATCCCGGGCACGAATCTCTTCCTTCAAAGTCAAGAGAGACTTTAAAGTGTTTGTGTGGTTTCCCGTTGAATAACGATCATACAATTATTGAGAAGTGTTGAAAGGCTTCTTTTAATTAGGCTTAATTGGGTGGCTTTCGCTTCCATTCAGAATCCCTGATCTTGATATAAGACAGAAATCGAACGAAGTACTTGTGAGACCAGTGTAGTCTATTGAACAAGTAGGTTTGAAGTAATTTAAGTGGTAAGGTAATATAGTGTATGTAAAATCTCAAGAAAAATTAAAACTGGATTCCAAGGGAAGAAATGTTATGGGATTTAACAATTTCATAGGAATCACTCAAAAGGAAATTAGAGATTTCATTGAAATAAGTCCATCAATTCATTAGTGAAATCTAGAGCAAATTTATTGTTCACCGTCAATGCATATTGGGTATTGAATTGTGGGTTTCACTTAGCACGTAGTGGCACGAAGCTAAGATCATAAACGCAGAAATTGTGTAACCATAAACCTCGGTGGTAATTTTTGAGAGACTCAAGGGTTACGTTTGTGAAGCGAATTAGATGGAGAAAAGTAGTGTAGATGGTGTAAAGAAATAAAAGTACCTCTGCTGTTAAATTAGGGACCAAGCAGAAAACTCTTATCTCAAATGAGAAGAGAGTTAGGTAGCTCATGATTAGAATACGTATGAGAGCCTAATTGGGAAGACAAGGTTTGTATATACCAAGTCAGTAAGGCTATTATTCAGAATTAGGTGAGGCTTTGGACACATACAGCAGTATGCTTGTAGGGACCCTTAACTAGTGAAATGATTGCCCCACAAATAGACACACAAAAATAAGATGCAAAATAAAACAAAATAAATAAAAATATTTTTGGAGTTTTTGAATTCAAGAAAAGAAAATAAAAAAATATTTGTGGAATTTTTGATTTTAAAGAAAAAGAAAAAAAAATAAAAATAAAAATGAGACACACAAAAAATATTGGAACCGAACCCGAGCGTTCGGTCTATTTCGGTTAGAAAAAGATTATGGAACCGAACCCGAGCGTTCGGTCTATTTCGGGTAGAAAAAAATTTTGGAACCGAACCCGAGCGTTCGGTCTATTTCGGGTGCCAAAAAAATAAGTTTGAAAAAGAAAAGAACTTTGAAAATAAGAGAAATGAATTTGGGAAAGTAATACAAAAGGTTTACAACCAAAGAAACTACGTTTGAGTAATAAGCGAAGATCAGATGATACACCCGAACCCGAGCGTTCGGTTCATTTCGGTATACCGGAACAAGACCCGAACCCGAACGTTCGGTCTATTTCGTTTTCAACTTTTAATTTTGAGAAGTATTCTTTGGTACTGACTCCGATTCCGTCATTCCTAATCCTTGTAGAATTTTGTTGAAAGATGCTTCAGGGAGAGCTTTGGTGAAGACATCATCCAGTTGATCAGTGGTTCGAACAAAGTGAATTTCGACGTTCCCAGCTTCCACATCATCCTTAATGAAGTGATACCTTAGTGCTATATGCTTGGTCTTAGAATGTTGCACTGGGTTATGACAGATCCTAATTGCACTTTCTGAGTCGCAATATAGTGGGATCTTTTTCATATTGAGTCCATAGTCCCGGAGCTGGCTTTGGATCCAAATCACTTGAGATGTACAGGAGGCAGCTGCAATGTACTATGCTTCGGCTGTAGACAGAGATACACATGTCTGTTTCTTTGATTGCCAGCTAACCAACTTCCCGTCTAGGAATTGGCAGCCTCCAGTGGTGCTTTTCCTGTCTAAACCACAACCTCCAAGGTCTGCATCTGAGTAGGCTTGAACGAAGAAACCTGAGTTTGATGGATACCATAAACTGAGAGAGGTAGTTCGTTTCAGATAACAGAGTATGTTCTTTACTGCAAGCATATGTGGTTCACGAGGATTTGCCTAAAATCTAGCACAATAACACACAAAAAACATTATATCAGGCCTGCTAGCAGTAAGGTACATTAAAGAACCAATCATCTGGCGATATAACGTAATGTCGACTGCCGGTTTATCCAAGGATGGTGTGAGCTTGGTGCCAAACGCCATTGGGACTTTAACCTTTGAATCTCCCATCATGCCGAATTTAGCAAGGAGAGTTTTGGTGTATGCTTCCTGGTTGATAAAGATGCCTTCGGGTCCCTGTCTGATATTAAAACCAAGGAAAAAGTTAATCAGACCCATTGAGCTCATTTCAAATTTAGTCTCCATCAGCTTTCTGAATTCAGCTGTTAAGCTAGGTTAGTTGAGCCAAAGATGATATCATCGACATAGATTTGAACAATCATAAGGTGGTTACCTTCCTTCTTACGAAAGAAGGTTGGGTCAACTGAACCTTGTTTGAATTTTGGCATCTTTAAAAACTTGGTTAGCGTTTCATACCATGCCCTAGGTGCTTGTTTCAGACCATAAACCGCCTTGTCCAGAATATAGCAGTGATTGGGGTACTTTTCATTAACAAAGCCTGGAGGTTGCTCTACATATACCGTTTCTTCAAGTTCTCCATTCAGAAATGCGCACTTTACGTCCATTTGGTAGACCTCAAAGTTCTTGTGTGCAGCGTAGGCAAGAAATATTCGAACAGATTCCAACCTAGCTACAGGAGCAAAAGTTTCCTCATAATCAATTCCTTCCTTCTGGCAGTATCCTTTCACCAGGAGACGAGCTTTGTTTCGAATCACATTGCCTTCCTTGTCCATTTTATTTCTGAATACCCATTTAAGACCAACAACTGAGGCATCTTTAGGAGTTGGAATGAGGCACCAAACCTTATTTCTTTCGAATTCATTAAGTTCATCTTGCATAGCTTGAACCCAGTCAGAGTGATCAAGAGCAGTATTTACTGTCTTCGGTTCAACTTTTGATACGAAAGAGTTGTATATGCAGAACTCTAGTTTGGAAAATAGAGATGTTTGCTTTGCCTTCAGTTGAGATCGGGTCAGGACCTTTTTAGAGACATTACCCACCACCTGGGATACATGATGATCTCTGGTCCACTTAACAAGAGAAGGGTAATTTGGATCATAGGATGGATCCAATTCAGCATTCACCATTTCTTCTAATTCAGATTGGCTATCGTCATCGTAAGATATGTCGGCATTCTCCCCCTCGATTGATGAGCTTTCCGGTGCAGCTGGACTTTCTGGTGCTACAGGACTTTCGGGTGATGTTGAGCGTTCGGGTGCTACTGTACTTTCGGGTGTAGTAGAGGTTTCGGGTGCTACAGGAATAGAGTTCTCCCCCTCAACTTGTGAGCTCGGCTGTTTTGAAGAAGATGGGTTCTCCCCCTCAACTGAAGTGCCTTGCTGAGGAGGCTTGTTTGGGACTTGTTCTCCTTCACCCATTCGATTGGCGGCATCTTCGACGATTTGCTTCAGATGGTCGACTTTGTTGTCTGCTGCCATTGCTTCCGAGAGAGTAGCTTTCTCAGGTTCATTGAATAACTCCACAAACTGCTCAAACAAATTAGCAATTGAGGCCGTGACTTGACCTCTTTGAGTGAAAATTTCTCCAATTGCTTCTTCTGTAGCCTTTAGCTTTTTGACGTAGTTGTCATCGAAAGTCACGTAATATGTTTCTTCGATCTTCCTCGAACGCTTATTCAAAACCCGGTATGCTTTTGAAGTAAGAGAGTATCCCAGAAAAATCCCTTCATCAGCTTTAATGTCGAACTTGTTACGATGTTCTTTAGAGTTGAAGATGAAGCACCGTGAGCCGAATACATGGAAGAATTTAACGTTCGGCTTCCTGTTGTTGATGATCTCATAAGGAGTAAGAGAGAAACACTTGTAAAGATACGACCTGTTCTGCGTAAAACATGCTGCAGAAATAGCGTCAGCCCAGAAATATAAAGGTAGAGAAGCGAAACTTAGCATCGTTCGGGCCGCCTCACACAAGGATCGGTTTTGTCTTTCGACAATTCCGTTCTGTTGAGGGGTGTAGGGTGTTGAGAAGTTGTGACTGGTTCCTTTTTCTGCCAAAAAGTCTTCAAATTATTTGTTCTTGAACTCCAGTCCATTATCGCTCCTGATGTTGTGAATGACTTTTCTCAGTTGCACTTCGACCTGCTTAATAAACATCTGTAGCTTATGAGTAGCCTCAAATTTGTGCTTCAGAAAGAACACCCATGTAAAATGTGAAAAGTCATCAACAATAACAAGAATATATTTGCTACCGCTAATACTTTCGATAGATGATGGACCACACAAGTTAATGTGAAGCAAGTCAAGTGGTTCAACAACTTTAGTGTTTATAATGGATGGGTGACTTTGACGACTCTGCTTCCCCATTTCACACGTGGCGCGCAAATGTTCTCTATCAAACTTGAGCAATGGGAGACCCCTAACATGACCTTCTGTGACAAGCTTGTTGATGTCCTTGAAGTTGAGATGTGAGAGCCTTCGGTGCCACAACCAGGTTTCGTCAGAATGAGCTTTGGATAGAAGACATATAGCTGGATTTCCTTTGATAGGTTTGAGATTGAGAGGAAACATTTCGCCTTTGCGTTCTGATTTGAGAATCACCCTTTTTGTTTTCTTCTCGATGATTTCTGAGCCTTCATCGTCAAATGACACTTTAAGACCGGTACCACCTACCAGTTGAGATACACTGATGAAGTTATGCTGTAGCCCTTCAACGTACGCCACTTTTCTTATAGTGAAGTCTCCATTGGTTATCATCCCGTAACCCTTTATCGTTCCATAGGAGTTGTTGCCAAACTTAACATTTCCACCATTTGGAAGAGATCGAAATTCCCTTAGCTCTTCCTTCCTTCCTGTCATGTGACGTGAGCAACCACTATCAATGTACCATTCTTCGTCGAACTGCTCGTCACTGATAACCTACAAAAATCAAGCAGATTTAGGAACCCAAAGTTTCTTGGGTCCACGTGAGCCTTTCACAGGAACAGGAATAGTAAGAGAAATGTCAACAAGATATGTTTTTTTTATTAAAGTTGTTTCGTCTTTCTTCTTAATAGTGAATACTTTAATTTTGTTAGGATTTGTTACAGTCGGTTTGGTTTCGGGTTTTGGCATTTGAGCCTTGGACTGATTTCGATCATCCTTGACTGAGGAAACCTTCAATTTTCCTTTCAAGTTTGTTGATGATGTTGGATTTTGAGCTGGAACAGATTTGGGTTTAGAATGAGACAGAGAGGAATTAGAACGAGAGAATTTGGACTGAGAATTTTTCCTGACTTGGGTTTCTATGTGACCCTTTTGTTTTTGGTCATTAGAGGGACCGAACCTGTGCTTTCGGTTGCTGTCGTTCTCTGAACCGAACCTGTGCTTTCGGTTGTTAGTGCTCTCTGAACCAAACCTGTCCTTTCGGTTGTTAGTGCTCTCTGAACCGAACCTGTCTTTTCGGTTGTTCGTGCCCTCTTGTGGCCTGAAAGCACTTTTCTATGACTTTGAATTATTGTCATGATAAGAGAAATGGGCGTTTTGAGATCGCCAAAACTGCTTTCGCTCTGATAGATTCTTTTTGTATCTCAGATTCCTTTGCTGCTTTTGATCCTTCACTTGTTTCGGCAGTTTATGGATGTTAGCCTTTTGCTTCTGCTTCTTGTCAGCTGATTCACTTTTCACGGATGATGTTTTGCTTGTGGAAGTGACTTATTCTACAGGAACTTCTTTTGTACCATTAGTGCTTGGCACGTTGAAGTTGTCAGGCTTGTTTAGTGGCTCTGGAACATATCTGCCATTGGTTTTCCAGGACGTTCGCTCAGATAGACCAACAGTTTCGTCGGCATTATCTATAGGAGCAGACTAGAAAAATTCATCACAACCATCTGCATTGTCTTCGTTCACTATGGCAGTGAGTTCGGCTGTTTAATGTTCGGTTACTCCTGTGACTTTATACACTTGGTTTGGTGTTGTTCTCACCTTTTGGTACACTACAGCCTTTTCTTCAAGAACCGGGGACTTATTTTGGGACAAACGAGCAAACTCCACATAATTTTCAGATATAAGATTTTTGTGGCTTTCGGGTTCGCTCTTGACAAACTCAGAACAGTCGATTTCATCCTCTACAGAAATTTCACTCACATCATCGTCCTCATTAAGTTCAGATGCGATTTCAACATCAATTTTATTTTCTGAACTTAAATTGGCATTCAATGCGTCAAATTTTTGTATGGTTTCGATCCTTAGTTTCAGCTTATCGTTTTCATCCAAAAGATTTTTCAGCATGTCCTTATGGTCCTTGGACTTTATAAAAGATTCGATTTTGTCCAGACCATACATGTAAGTGGGATACACATCATCAGATGAAACAACACTTTCGCAGTTATATGCTTCAGCATCGATTTCATCCTCCTTAAACTCAAGGAAGGGCAAAATCATGCGATGAATTTTCTGCCCTATTTCACAATTTAGATGCAGTTGAGTGATGTTAGCATAAAGACGTTTAGCAATCAAACAAAAAACATTTCTCTGTTTTAAAAGTTTTAAATTGTCTCTTTGTAAATAAATTTTTTCATCTTTTGACTTAATCAGCTCCAACTCCTTTTGCTCTATACACATCCTTCGCTCCTCACTCTTGGATGACACCCTGCTTATTTGGTCAGTTAGGTTAGAATTGGTGACCCTTGTTTGAGTTAAACAACTATCCAGATTTGAGATTCTTGAATTTAAGCTATTTAATTCTTTTTCATAAGATTTCTGTGGGACTTTAAATGAAATAAAAAGAGATTGTACCTTCTTGATCAATTCATCAAGCTCATTGATCTGCACACTGAGAGGTTTTGCTGTGAAGCACAAGTCCTCTCGCTCCTTGGTGTCCTCTTTTCCACCGTCAGTATTGTATCCCCTCATGTGAGATACATCAGTCACCATCAAGCATTTCCCGCTGCTTTCAACGCCACTTGCTACGTACGCTTTTCCATGTGAGGGCTTCCTCACCTCATCATCTTCTGAGTCGGTAGACCACACCTCCACGCCACCGAACTCGTCATCCGCTGCCGAACACTGTACAATAAGAGCATTCATAGAAGGGTTAGTAGCAGCTTTCTTCCTCTTGATCTCTTCAAGCTTTTTCATCAAGACAGCCTCTTCATCTTTTTATTCATCTTTCTCTGCCATTTTCTTCAGAACACAATCCTTAGCATAATGGTTCTTTCCTCCACAGTAATAGCAGCTAACTCCTGAATCTCCTTCAACTTTTGCCTCTTTCTTTGGTTCCTCTGTCTTCGGCTCCTCCCTAACCTTTTCAGAACTATAACTTCCCTGCCAATTTCGGTTCTTATTGGTGGGGAACTTTTTCTTGATGAACCTCTTGGGATTAGACACCATCATTGCATAATCTTCTGAAGTGAGATCATAGTCTTCTAGGTTCAGATCTTCATCTTCCACTGCATTCTTGCCTTTAGACAGGAGGGCCAAGGACCCCAAACTCGAGACCACACTCTTCTCTTGCATGACAATCTTTTCTTGGGATTTTAGAATACCCACCAACTTAGCCAATGAATGTGACTTGAACTGCTCATGAGCTTTGACTGTGGACACGACAACTCTCCACTCAGATCTTAGGCCATTCAAAAGGGTGACCTTCTATTCAATCAACTTCCTTTCTATATCATGTTTGATCATCTTGCTAAGAAGATGATTGAAGCGATCGAACGTCTGAGTAACAGTTTCATCAGAATTCTGCTTAAACTCACCAAACTCTGACAAAAGCAAGGTTTGAATAGAATGCTCCAGATCTTCATCTGTGGAATATGGCTCTCGCAACCTATCCCAGATTTCTTTAGCGGTACTGCAGGAACATACCAACCTAAATGTATCGGAATGAAGAGCGAATCGGATCAGTCTCAATGCTTTAATATTGCACTGAAACTTTTCCTTTTCGTCTTGTGCCACGTCTTTTACGTCTTTCAGCAGATCGTTATACTCTTTCTGAGTTTTAATCGTTTTCGATGTTCCTGAGTGAGCAAATGGTCCAGACACAATTGCTTCCCAAATAAGATACCCATTATCTTCAGATCCGATTACATAGTCTTCGAAATGATGCGCCCAAACTTCGTAATCCTGGGTGTAAAGAATAGGAATCTTTGTCGTTGATTCAATGCTGTTTGAGATGTTGATAGGATTCGATTGAGACTCGTCCATGCTTGATCGTTTAACCTATTTGAAAGATCAGACTTGTAATATGTAATATTAGGGCAAAACAAATAGATGCTGAGTTACGTCAATTATGGAATGACGGCTCAATAAATATTAGTTAATGCGGAATAACTCTAATCGCTTCTTTCACAGAAAAGATGTGTATGAATTACACAGCCTACTGCTCTGATACCAATTGATGAGTTATTAAAACTCTTTGATCAATTAGATCTTTGTAATAGGTAAATAATGAATCGTAAAAACAGTGAAGTAAAAGCACAAGAATGGATCTGAATGAGTCGAATGATTAGCATACTCAATCCTCAGCAGAGCTCGACAAAGAACTTTCGCTGTAGAGGATATTAGGGTTACAAAACAAGAACGAAGAATATGCTGAATAATACTTTTCCAATCGTTACTATCGTTACGTTCTAAGATGCATGCAAGCATCTATTTATATTAAACCCTACAAAACTCACGGATGGACAAGCCCATACCGGAGACAAAACTTGGACTAGCTAACGAGCCCAAAAGACGCAATACTAAACACGACCCAACAATATTTTTTATGAATCATGTTATTTTTATATCATCTAATGATTAATTTCGTTTGTTGACCAAAAAACATAAAAAGTATGCACTTCTTACCCGTCTTACCAAATATTTACTTCTTATTTGATCTTTATATATGTTTGCTTCTGGAATTTCCACGAAGATACCTCCTACCCAAACATGATGTTTGTATATGGCATTCAAGATCACTGTAACAACCCAAAAATAGTAATAGAAATTTCCATTTGAAGTCGATCAAAGCATTCATCATTTGTTTCAAAAACCAACACCAAATCATAATATTTAGAAAATCATAGTGTAATTATTGAGATTGCGGAAATCATGAGGGATGAATGTTGTGCCATCATGCTGGTCCCTTACCTTTTGAATCAGAAGTACCTAAAAGCATAAACATAAACTATAAGTAAAAAGCTTAGTGAGTTCCCCAAAGTACCATATACCAAACATACGAATATGGGCCCCGCCCTGGGATATATTTCACACTAATAAACAAGTACGGGCCCCATCCTAGGGTATATTTCAAACAGAACATGCCATAGTGGGCCCTGCCCTGGGGTGTGTTTCAACCCGACATAACATAGTGGGACCCACCCTAGGGTATGTTTTAACCCGACATAACACAGTGGGCCCCGCCCTAGGGTATATTTCAACCCGATCAATCAAATAAATATATATCACATAACAACTAATATTCTAAATAACCAAATGATGGGCCGACATTGGTGCCATCGACCCATGGATACAGTGTGAAACTCACCTCATAGACAGATGAGAAAACGGAAATAGCATGCTACTCCCTAATCAACTCTACCCCGTCACCTTTACAAATAAAGTGACCAAAACTCAGAATATGGATCAAAATACCCAAACTACCCCTAGGTAAATCCTTGGTCAAAATCCAGGTCAACTTGGTGAGTATGTTGGGCGTACCCAACATATACGCGAAGTGTATTGGGTGATTGACCAAACCATGAAGGGCTGACCACATTCGTGCAATAGACCCTTCGGTATGCCCAACATACGTAATTGCCACCAACTCAACCCATTAAGTGCTTAATCCTTAAGCACTTTCGTCAAAAATCCAGATATAGACTCTAAAAGGTGTTCTTAACCATAAAGTTTCCAATTTTATTGTTTCGCATGGTTAATAAGACCTTAGCAACAAAAACCCTATCTTTTTGACCCATTAAGACAACCTACATCATGCATGGGAAGAAAATAATGTCCAAGATCATATTTTTATGACTTCACACACCTTATAACCTCTGAAAGGACAACTTAAATGTCTTTGAGTACACCATACTCAGAAGATCCAAGATTTAGGTCAAAAAGGTGCAAACTTTATGCTTAAACTCGATCTAAATGAAATACATATCAAGGTTGGAGATTTAAACCTCCAAAGGGTGCACAAGGGAGTATAGTTGTTGGATTCAAGGTCTTAAGGGAAACTCTATAACTTCAAGGCTCTTCCTTCAACTCCGAAAGCTAAAAAAATGGCATTAAAAGACTCTTCAAGCTTGACAATGCACTCAAACAATTTAGGTTTTGGAAATGAGGAAGGAGGTTGGGGGATAAGAGAGTGCATGAGGCCATAAATATGTTTAAATAGGGTCCAAACCATTAAATTTAGGATTTGCACTCTGGCCACGTACCCCCAACATACTTAAGTGCGCCCAAAAATTATGAAATTGCCATATGTTGCCTCGAATAAAGATGTTACAACTCTCCCCGAATTGAACTAGACATCGTCCTTGACTTATGTTGCCGTGAATAAATCAGGGTAATGCTCACGTATCTCCGCCTCACATTCCCACATCTGTTTGGAACCCTTCCAGTGATACCACTGGATCGTTGACCAGACATGCTTCTTTGTTGTGCAGGGCTTCCGTCTTCTTATCCAAGATTGCCACTGGTCTCTACAAAAAATTTAAGCATTCATCCACAAGAATATCATCCAAGGGAATAGCAAAAGACTCATCGGCGACATACTTCCGAAGATGGGACACGCAGAAGGTATTGTGAATCTGGCTGAGTTCATCGGGCAAATCTAGCTATTGTGAAACCTTGCCCATCGGGCCGGAAATCTTGAAGGGACCAATAAATCTAGTGCCCAACTTGGCCCCCTTCCGAAATCACATGACACCTTTCCAAGGTGACATCTTCAGAAGCACCTAATCTCCCACCTGAAACTCAAGGTCTGAATATTGCCCATCCTATAACTCTTCTGCCACATTTGCGTGACTCGCAACATGTTGTTCACCTGCTGAATTAACTCAGTAGTCTTGAGTAGTACCTCAATACTCCTCATGAAATCTCAAAAGGAATTCTGTCAATACTGGCATGATAATTATTGTTGAAGGAGAACTCGTCCAGTGGAAGTTAAGTATCCCAACTCCCTCCAAATTCTAATACACAATCACGGAGCATATCTTCGAGTGTCTGAATTGTCCGCTCGCTCTGGCCGACAGTCTGAGGGTGGTATGTTGTACTAAGATTCAGCTGAGTACCCAACTCCTCATGAAACTTCCTCAAATACCTATAGGTGAAACAAACATCTCGGTTCGAAACCACCAAAACTAGCACCTCGAGCCGAACTACCACCTCTCGAATATGAATGTCAGCTATCTTCTCAACAAATATACTATCGAAAATCAGTATGAAATGTGGACTCTTGGTAAATCTATCAAAAACGACCGAAAAAGAATCAACTCCACGTGCCTTCCTAGGCAGTTTTGTGATGAAATTCATAGTAATCTCTTCTTATTTCCACATGGGAATGGGTAATGGCTACATCTTTCTATGGGGTCTCTAATGTTCAGACTTGACAATCTTGTAAGTCAGACACTTCTCAACAAACCAAGCTATTTCCCTTTTCATACAAGGCCACCAATAACTCAACTTCAGATCCATATACATCTATGTGGCTCCCGGACGGATTCAAAACTTTGACTTATGTGCTTCCTCCGGAACTGTCTGCCTCACTCCACCAATTGTCAGATCCTAGACTCTACCACACTGAGTCAACAGTCCCCCAGTTATCTCTGACGAATAAGGGAATCTATCCTCTAGTTCTCTTAGCCTTCCAATTCTCCTTTCTCAAACCCTCTACCTGAGCGTTTTTTATCAAGTCCATGAAAGGCGAAGTAACAACCATCCTAAAACAAATATCCTTGATAGGACAACTCATGACCTTACGTCTCAAAGCATCAGCCACCACATTGGCCTTTCCGAGGGGTATAGGATATCACAATCATAACTCGGCTGATCCATCAAGTATCTCTGTTGTCGGGTTGTATATTGAGTATAGGATAACACTTACATCCAACCATCTCCGTTGCCACATATTCAAATTCAGCTGATCCATCAAGTATCTCAAACTCTTGTGGTTAGTGTAAATAGTACACCTAACCCCATACAGATAGTGCCTCCAAATCTTGAGGGCAAACACCACTACCCCCAACTCCAAATCGTGTGTAGGATAATTCATCTCATGAGGCTTCTGCTTCCTCGAAGCGTAAGCAATCATATGACCCCTCTACATAAGGACAACTCCCGAACTCGAAAAAGAGGCAGGAAAAAAAACCACAAAATCATCCAAACCCTCGGGAAGCGTAAGGATCGGAGCCTCGCATGGTCTCTACCTCAAAGTCTCAAAAGCCAACTGCTGATCGGGCTCCCACTGAAAAACCACATTCTTCTTCGTCAAGCGAGTCAAAGGCACTGCAACATTGGAGAAGTCTTGGATAAATATCTAATAATACCCACGAGAGGCCTAGGAAGTTCTGAATCTCAGATGGGGTCCACGAGACCTCCCATTGCATCACGACCTCGACCTTGGCTCGATCGACCAATATATCCCTCTTGTTCACGGTGTGCCCCAAGAGCTTCACCTCTCGCAACCAGAACTCACATTTGGAGAATTTGGCATAAAGTGTCTCCTTCCTAAGGGTCTCTAAAACCTTGTGCAAATGCTACTTATTCTGCTCCTTGGTCTTGGAGTAGACCAAAACATCATCTATAAATATTATCACCGACCGATCCAACATCAGTCTACAAACCCAGGTCATGAGATCCATGAACGCTATTAATGCATTAGTAAACCCGAAAGGCATCATCACGAACTCGAAATGACCATAGGAAGTCCTGAAGGCTATTTTCTACACATCATCATCTTTGACCCTCATCTGGTGGTAACCTGCTTGTAAATCAATCTTGGAAAACCAAGATGCACCCTGAATCTGATTAAATAAGTCATCAATCCTCGGTAGTGGGTAACAGTTCTTCACCGTTAAGTTATTCAGCTCCCGGTAGTCAATGCACATCCTGTGTGAACCATCCTTCTTCTTCACAAACAAGATCGATGCTCCCTAAGGAGAGCTACTTGGCCGAATAAATCCCTTGTCTAGCACCTCCTAAAGTTGTGTAGACAACTCCTACATCTCTGTTGGTGCCAAAAGATACTGTGCCTTGGCTATTGGAGCCGCACTAGGAACCAGATCATTCTGAAACTCAACCTGACTCTTAGGAGGTAGTTATGGAAAATCCTTAGGAAATACAGCAGGGAAATCTTGTACAATGGGAACCCCACTCAATTCTGTCATGCCCTCATCTCGAGTGTCCGCAAGATAAATTAGGAACCTAGAACAACCCTGCTAAGGATATCTCCTGGCCCTCACAGCTGAATAGAGCGTCGGCCCATGCGAAGCCCATTCTCTAGGAATTACCAGTTCTCCCCTACTTGAGGTTCAAACTCTCACTAGTTGCCGCTCACAGTCAATCATGGCCACATTGGGGCCTAACCAATCTAGATGACAACCTTCGATCTTGTTAAAGTAATCAACACAAAGCCAATAAAGTATCTCTCAAGAAACAGATTCAAGATACACCCGCAATGAACCCTTGAAGCACTCACGATATGGTCATCCATAATCTCAACCTCCAACAGAAAATCCAAAGTCCCAGGCGTATCACAAAACTCCTTGCTACGTGCAAGAAATACAAAAGATCGGGTAGCTCCCAAATCAAACAGAACATGAGCAGACGTACTATTGACCAGAGAGGTCCCTATACAAGATCAAATATAATCATAAGCATAAATAAGTAAAGAAATAAGATAAAAATGAGTCACATACCCGTAATCACATCCGGTGTTGCACGGGCCAATCGGTGGTCTGTTGAAATTCCCTACTATTCACCACAGGTGCTTCCACCTTGCCCAGGTGGCCATCAGGAATCCTCAAGGTGGCTGGCACATGCGCCACCAGTACTCCAGCTGATAGTCTTAGACAGTCGACCTTTTTATGGCTGGTCTGCTTGCAATAGAAGGAAATTAGAGCACCCATAGGTCAATCCCTACTCATGTGGCCTGGATAACCACAATTAAAACATCTCGTACATGTCACTTGACAATCCCCAGTGTGCATCTTGCTGCAACGGCCCCAGACCTGCTGGCCTATGGTGCAGGAATCGGAGCTCTTAGGCCTCTTATCCTGGCCCACTACTGTCTGCACCTGCTCCGGCTTGTGCTACGTCCGAAGCTCCAACTTAATCTTCTACTCACGGGCCTTCTCGATCATATCATTTAGGGCCTTTCATCCCGAGAAGCTAACAAAATCTCTGATATCATCTCTCAGCATGTCATGATACCTCGTCTTCTTCATCTCCTCATTCGCAACACACTGCGGGACCAATAAAACCCTCTCCCTGAAATTGGCAGTAATCTCTACCATAGTTTGAGTAGCCAAGCAAAGGTCCTGGAACTCACTTCCCAGTTGTTGCACCTCAATAGCTGGTGCAAATTCCCTCTGGAACCTCACAACAAAATCTTCCCAGGTAATGACTAGCACTGCCGATAACCATATAGCTCGGCTAACCTCCTCCCATAAATCTCGTGCTAGGTCCCTCAGTAGGCAGGATGCAAATCCCACCTTCCCCCCCCCCCCCCCCCCCCCCCAAGGAAAAAACTCGCTTGCTGAGCATTCTCCATGTCAGTGATCCAACGTTGACTAGCGATAGGGTCCTTAGCTCCAAAGAAATTAGGATGTCTACAAGCCTTGAACTCCCAGAATGAGGGAGTTCGATCTCCTATCTGACCCCAACAATCTCAGCTCAAAAAGACCTGAGCCTCTCATCCATCAAATCTATAATCCCTCCTTGATGGTACTGAACATCACAAGAGTAGCATCCAAGATACCATGATTAACCTCATCCGAAATGAAGTCAAATAGCCTCTCATCAATTAGGTTCGTGCTTGAACTAGAACCTGAACTAGAAGTAGAGCCTAGACCTCCTCGAGTAGTCACCACTAACCTCAAACTGAAACACAACATATAAATACTCAATACACAACCCGAGGAAATACTCACTATATTGGTGTCCTTAGAGTTTCTAGGTCTATTCTTATCTTATGTATAGATTATGTGCTTCCAGTAGTACGAGCCTAATGCTACCATTCACACCTACTCGTACCTTCCTCAAGATCAGTCCTGATTCCTCTAAGTCACCACACTAAAACCATATACCAACCCTATGCTAAACATCATACATATCCTAGGTTCTCCTAGAAAGTCTCGACTCCCACTGCACGTAATACTAAGAATCTCAATCAACACCATTGGTTTCCTTATGCATGCAAGTTATACACAAAATAGGAGCATATAGATTATCAAAAGATGATTTTACCCTAAGTCCACAACCAAACAAGGAACAGGAAATGAGGCCAAATCGATCATTCTAAGGCTATATAATCCTAATCGTATACAACTTTGAAAGCATAAACTTAACAATTAATGTGAGGACATAATTTATGGTTTATACTTTAATTTTGATGACTTTAGTGTTCTCGGTATTGGACCAATAATGCCATGTTCTCGGTGGTGTTTGGACCGAAATATCCATGTAATTTCGGTGGGCATATTGATGATTTCGATTGGGTTATTGGGCTGGGCCTTTGTAATTAGGTCTAGGTATATATAGTGTGATTTCAGCTGTGAAGAGGAGTTAGTCATTCTAAGGAGCAGAGATTGTGTTTTAGAGAGAAAGAGAGAACCAAGAGCTATTAAGAATCTTATGTACTAGACTATTCATGAATATAGTATGCGTTGAAGATCCGATAATTGTGTTCTTAATTCATAATAACTATTTTGCATTAATCACTTGATTGGGATTCCACAACAATTATTGTGATTTCGATTGATACTACATATTGGGTTTTACAATTGGCATCAGAGCTTCGATCGGTATCGGTAGATTTGGCAAAGCATTAAACTTTGCTTGGAGTTTTTTTTCTTGGTGTTTCTGGCGGTTTTGTATTATTTTGACAAAAAGTATTGTTGTTTGTTCTTCGTGTTCTTCATTATTTTAGAGTTTTTGATCGAATTTAGTTTGAAAATTTGAAAATTCCGTGTTCTTGGGCATCTTTGGTCTCAGCTTTGAGAGTTCTCAATGGAAAACCTCATCCTCGGTTAGGATTTTAGGAGCTTTCGGCGGTCAACAAAGCGATTTCGATTAGGGTTTGAGAGTTCTCGGCCAGTTCCTCGGTTGCACCTTTGATCTTGGTCCCTGTCTCAGAGTTCTCGGTGGCAGCGAAGGTTCTCGGTCAGGTCAGCTTCTCTTCTCAATATTCTTGAGTCTTCGGTAGACATTTTTGGTCAACAATTTTAGTCTACTCATTTGACTTCGCATTCTCGGTTAGCATCTCAGTTTGTAATATTTCGGCTATCGTTCTCGGTCTAGAAGCCTGGTATCCGGTCGAGAAGCCTTGTATTCTGTCAAAGTTCTCGGTCTAGTTTTATTTCGGACGAAAGGTTCTTGGTTTCAAGGTACTCGATCAGCATCAATTCAACAAACGTTTGGTGTTTTCGGTCAAAGGGCAGTTATTTACTTGGTTTTCGGTCAAAATCCATTTATAGAACCGGATTTCTTTTATTGGTAAATAATGAGTTCTTATAACAATACCAAGAAGTAAGTGAAACCCCATGCTCTTAGTCCTGTAAAGATAAAGTTAATAAATATCGTGAGCATAATGAGTTATTAGTTCGAGAGGATTTTGACCTTAAAATAAAGATGCTCAAAATAAAGATCTAATTAGGCTCAGGGAGGAATATAGCACCAAATGTGTTCATCATTGTTATGGTAAAGAATAAATTGCTAAATTAACTGCCAAACTTGATGCATTGAAAGCTAAATTTGAGGATGCTAACTTTACTTTTTAGAAATTTGATGTGTCAAGTGAGAAAGTTGAGTCTATGATAGAAAAATAATTAAAGTGGAAAGACAAACAAGGTACGGTTCTAGGGTATCATAATGTTCTACCTCCTTTCAATGATAACTATATTCCGCCTCTTGAAACCAAAGAGATAGAGACACCTGAACAATATGGTAAGCCCTCTGTAACTGCCTCAATCAAGACTGAACAATCCGTCCCAACTGAGAGTATTAATGTGAATGAACTAATGGGTCTACCTCATGTGCAGATAAGGTCACAGAGCAAGATGGGCATGAGTAGAACAACAATAATTCTAGTTCTACTAAAAATGATTAAAAAAACATGTGATGATGATACTCCTATTGTTGAAAATCTCAAGCCACAAAATTCAATTAAACAATCTAATAAATGTTCATGTGCTTGTGCTTGTGGAAGTTCTTTGAAACAAACTTCATTTGGATGAGGACCTAGTCACAATCTTATTTATCTAAAAACACAAACTTGTTTTAACTTTGGGACTACCGTTTAGATTGCTAGAAATTGTCCATATCGTTCATATGTTCTCTATTATGAACAAGGTTGGCAGAACGTGTCATGTGGGAGATCTTCCAAAAGAAATCCTTCGATTTCATGTTCACGAAATGGTAATTCGAATGCTAAAAGGGCCAAGAATTAGACTCCTAATGACAAAAAGGTCATGTGGGACAAGAAGCCTAATTCGAGAGATGGTCCAGCCAAAACGAAATCGGTAAGGTCGAATTCATCTCAAGGATTGTCCTCTAGCTTACACTTGTGATTCAAGTCTAAATCAAAAGGTTGTCCCATCAGGCAAATGAAAAAGGTCCCATTCGGTTCAACAAGAATGTACCCAAACCTAATTACCAATGTGTTCCTAATGGTCTTTTCTCAAAATCGTCCAAAAGTCCTGTAACCTCCTTATGTTCCTTATCTGATAAATAGGATATGTCCTGGGAAATAGTATCTTGTGTAGATAGTGATGGTAAACCTAGTTTCAAAATGGACTGGGTTCTTAAAACCAATTAATCCCACACTTTGTGCCGAAGCATCTATGGAGGAATATCATTAGATTTCGGTATGTTGATAGTGGCTGTTCCAAGTACATGACAAGAGAATTCTCTCAACTGCATGAAATTCAGAACTTTAATTGAGGGCATGTGTCCTTTGCGGGAGAGGAGAAAGAAAGGATCACACAAATGGGGATCGTATTTAACGGCGTGATGAATATTGATTATGTTAACTTCGTTCCGGAATTGAAACACATCTGAGGCTGAATACGTTGTTGTATCTGTGTGCTGTTCTCAAGGCATCTGGATGCAACTTCAACTGCAGAATTAAAGTTTGAATTTTCGTGATACTCCTAGTTTTTTCTTAAAATGATTCGTTTTGAAGACTAAAGTTTTTTTTTGTTTTGTACATTTTGTATTTTAATTTTGTTTTTGTTAAATTTGTTCATATTTTTCCTCTATGCACAACAAATTTAGGGGGAGAATTAAAACCAAACAAAAATCCAAAAATCCAAAAAATATTTCTTTTTTGTTTCTGTTTTATTTCTTTTTAGAAAAATCAAAAATCCAAAAATATATTCATTGCTTTTGAGTGTAGGTTAATTTAATTTTATTTCTTAGTTATTTTTATTATGTGCTACGTTTATTTTATTATTATCTAAAAAATTTATATGTCTTAAAATTTGAATTCAAGAAGAAGAGACTCAAGGAGACTGTGTCATAATTTTTTTATGCTTAAAGTGATTTTGAAAAGAATTGACGGAATTACACTTCACACTATTTTCACAAGGAATTGAAGGCATAAAACCATACAAATTGTCAGTTAGGCAGATTCCCTCTAAGAACTATCGTATTCACGGAATTAAAGGTATGAAACTGTACAAACTGTCAGTTAGGTAGTATCTTTCTAAGAAATGTCGTATCTAAGGAATTGAAAGTCTGGAACTGTACAGATTGTCAAATTGGTCTTGTCAGTTATCTTTACCTAATAACTATCATGGCACCAGGGCGATTCACCCAACCGGGAAATAGATATCGTTGAACATCCCACCCAGGGTCTTAATATTCTTTGTTTCATGCAAAAATGCGGAGACTCAAATGTATTCTCAAATATGTTCTTCGCAGGTAAGGAATTAATGGTTATTAGCAGTAAGGCGATGCACCTCGCAAGGCACGATTATCGATGAACGTCCCGCCAAAGGGCTTTGACCTTGTGTCATGCTAAACGGTGGTAATATGTCTTAAGATATTTTTGTCACTAGATGGTTTTGTGTGTTATTCCTAATTAACTCTCAGTGCCACTAGAATGGTACTCAGCTGAGATTCAGAAACTATTGAGCGTCTCGGCAAGGGCCAAGTTAACTTGTTAACTAGAAAACTGTTTTGAGATCTTTGATCAAGGATATGCAGGGGCTAACATAAAAAATAGCCATGAGTAGTTCTCTAATGCTCAACACATCGTAGTGCGTTACTCCGGGTTCACACAGATACTGCGAGTAGTCTCCATCTGAGCCAAGGTTGGGTCCTTGAACAATTGTGGTGAGAAGGGTCCTTGGTCTCTATGATCCACAAGGACTTTTTAGTCACGGTTACTTTTATTATGCATCTATGATCGAAGAAGAATATTCATTCAAAGGAACAAGATGTGAACATTACTTTTCAACACACAATCTTTCAACCTCAGAAGCAAGTTGAAGTTGTTTTTGAAGTTATGTGACGAATTACATTGAAGCCTCCTCAATCAATTCGTTGCAATATATGAACTTGTTGAAGTGATCCAGACTCTATTATTATCTTTGATGTTTCTCAAAGTTGAAAGTACCGATTTACAAGAAGTCTTTATTCCCAATGTGCGTTCAAAGTCAAATTTTAAAGGAAGTCCAACTATTCAAGATGAATTCATTCATGCAGAAATTCATATGTTCATCTTGAAGTTGTGATGAAATTGAAGATAAACGCTGAAGGTCAAAATCAAAGAGAAGATTAAAAAGAAAAGAAAGTTATAAACCAAGGGGGAGATTGTTAGGATATAATTTATGGTTTATACTTTAATTTCGATGACTTTTAGTGTCCTCGGTCTTGGATCGAAAACACCATGTTCTCGGTGATGTTTGGACCGAAATCTCCATGTGATTTCGGTGGGCTTATTCTTGATTTCGGTTCGGTTATTGGGTTGGGCCTTTGCAATTATGTCTAGGTATATATAGTGTTATTTCCGTTGTGAAGAGGAGTTAGTCATTCTAAGGAGCCGAGATCATTTTTTAAAGAGAATGAGAGAACCAAGTGCAATTAAGAATGTTATGTACTAGACTATTATTGAATATATTGTGTGTTGAAGATCCAATAACTGTGTTCTTAGTTCATAATAACTGTTTTACATTAATCACTTGATTGGGATTCTGCACTAATTATTGTGATTTCGGTTGACACTAGATATTAGGTTTTAGAATTAACTGAGCCGATATCAATTCCAAGTAATACACAACATCTAATCCTCCTAGGCTATAAGGCATCTAAAAAATTAGGCAATTCTATTATATGCTTCTTAATGGTATCCTTATTCCTAATCTAGGATGTAATTCTCATATCAACCATACTAATCATAATACATAGGTATGGGTAATCTTGGGATCCACCTACTTGAGCTCGACTGATTGCACGTATCGCACCCCTTTTCTCAATAGAAATATTTTTAAAATTTCAATTTCATATATCTTAAAATGATTATCATCTCCTCAGTTTGAGTTTTGACGCACCTGAGAATGTGCTCGAATCCCTCAAACCAAGGCTCTTATACCAACTTGTAATAGCCCAAAATAGTAATAAAAGTCTTCATTTGAAATTGATCAAACCATTCATTAATTGTTTCAATAACCAACACCAAAACATAATATTCAGAACATCAGAGTACAATTATTGAAATTGCGGAAATCATGAGGGGGGGATAACATGCCATCATGCCAGACCCGTCCCTTTCGAATCGGAAGTACCAAAAACCATAAACATAAACTGTAAGCACCAAGCTTAGTGAGTTCCCCAAAGAACCACATACCAAACATACAAATATGGCCCCCGACTTGGGGCATATTTCAACCCGATAAAAAAGTACGGGCCCCGTGCTGGGGCCTCGCCATATCATATATTTCAACCTGAACCTGCCATAGTAGGCCTCGCCCTGGGTTATATTTCAACTCGATCAATCAAACATGTATACATAACATCACAGCTAACATTCTATGTAAACGAATGATGAGCCGACATTGGTGCTTTCGACCTATGGATACAGTGACAAACTCACCTCACAGACAAATCAGAAAACAGAAATAGCACGCTACTATGAAATCAGCTCTACCAGTGAATTTTACAAATATAGTGACCAAAATTCAGAAATAGCATGTTGGGTAGCCAACACGTACATGGGTTATACTGGGTGATTGACCAAACCACGAAAGGGCTGAC
This sequence comes from Lactuca sativa, assembly GCF_002870075.4. Classification (NCBI taxonomy): domain Eukaryota; kingdom Viridiplantae; phylum Streptophyta; class Magnoliopsida; order Asterales; family Asteraceae; genus Lactuca; species Lactuca sativa. The sequence continues at coordinate 334,394,598 of NC_056626.2, read as the reverse complement.
CAAGTATGTGCAGCGTACCCTTGGTATGCCCAGCATACATGACTGCCACCAGCTCAACCGATTAAATGCTTAATCCTTAGGCACTTTCATCCGAAATCGAAATCTAGACCCTAAAAGGTGTTCTTAACCATAAAGTTTCCAACTTTATGATTTTTCATGGCTAATAAGACATTAACAACAAAAACCCTAACTTCTTGACCCATTAAGACAAACTTCCTCATGCATGGGAAGAAAATAATGTCCAAGATCATATTTTTATGACTTCACACACCCTATAACATCTGAAACGATAACTTAAACGTCTTGGAGTATACCATACTCACAAGGTTCAAGATTTGGGACAAAAAGATGCCAAATTTATGCTTAAACTATATCTAAATGAAATAATCATCAACGTTGGAGCTTTATACCTCCAAAGGGTGCATAAGGGAGTGTAGATGCTTGATCCAAGTTCTTGTGGGAAACTCTACAACCTCAATGCTCTTCCTTCACCTCTAAAAGCTCCAAAATGACGCTAAAAGACTCTCCAAGCTTCAAAATGCACTCACACACTTTATGATTTCGAAAAGAGGAAGGAGGTTGGGGATAAGAGAGTGCATGAGGGAATATAGATGTTTAAATAAGTTCTAAGCCCTAAAACATATTGTTTGCACCCTGGACATGGACGCCCAACATACAAAATGTATGCCTAACATACGCAAGTCTGCCGAAAAATTACGAAATTGCCATTAGGAACTAGTTTTTTCAAATTATTCAAACAGCTAGGGCCAAATTGAAAATACCTAGATATCAAGATGTTACAACCACCAACATCACTCCAGCCCCACACACTAGGACCGTGTGTTTGAATTTTCACCTAAAAAACCATTGGACCTGACTATGGTTGTGGCTCTCTATTTCAACAAAATGTCCATACATAGTATGCACCTAGACTTAGGCTACTACCTACTAAATATATATCCTAATGTTTTAGTTTCTTATCAACTCTCACCTATGAGTTATACATGCAACAATTTTACCACATCATTTATAGCATTACAGTTTAACAATCTTACCATTCAACATTTTACATACAAAAACACACCAATTAGCATTTATCAAGTCAAAACTCACCAAATACTATTTTAGCATGAAAAAACACATCAAAAAACATAAAATTACAAAGTTTACCAATTATTAAGCAAAATATATTTACAAATTCACTACATGAATTCACACTTAAGTGTGTATTGGAATATTCATTTTAACAATATACATACTATCATGTATTTACCTACTTTCATATTAACATGTGAAAATAGAACCTTCACATTCATAATATCACATTTCATTTACAAACTCAAGTCCTCACGACTAGCATGATCCTACCACTCTTTTCATGCACAAAATGATCATTTTATTATATCTAGCACAGAAATTACCATATGCCATATTTTTAGAAGCTTAATATCATCAAAAATTCCAATTACAACATCTCACACACAAGCTAATGTTATGAATTGTAGCAAAACATACAAACACTCAAATCATGTACCTAGTAAGACAAAAGAAGTGACTCGCCTCAATTCCAAGTTGTGGGAAGAAATGAATTGAGTCATACACTCTCCAAGAGACCACTAAGGACACTAAAAGGTTGTACAAAATCCCAATTAGAAAAAAGCAATCAAAACATAAATGTTACACCCTGTTCCAAATTGTTTCCTATTGGATTAGGTGTCTAAACCCATAACTATAATTGGTATCTATACTTAAATTGATAGTAGCACAATCCTTTTGGGTTGTCCTAAAAACTAACAATTAGACATGATGACTTTTGGAGAGAGGTTGAATTTTTAATTTGATTAATAAATTAACGTAATTTATTTATTAATGTATTATGAAAATAATATATTAATTAGAAATCATATCATTTATTTAATAGTTAATCAGAAATTAATTAGAATTAATTTGGGGATTAATTGAATTAATTAATAGTGCAGGGGCTATTTGGCAATTTATCGATAGTTGAGGAAATGGGCTCTAGAACCTCCCAAAAAGTGGTTGGATGAAAACTTCTAGGAAGGCCCTAGAATTTTCGTCCAAGGGCTCTTCGGTGTGGATTCTTGGGTTTCTTGGTCCCGAAGCTAAGGAAATTAGGGTTTCCTCTTAAAACCCTAGCTTTGGCTCTAAGCTACCTCACCTATTTAAAAGGTCTTACCATTTCTCATTTTCGGCCACTCTATTCCTTATAGGAATAGCCAGAATACCTAAGACTCCTCTCCTCTCTCCTCTTTCATACTCTTGCTTAGTTTGGGTGTGAACCATTAGAGGCGTGACACTTGTGACACTTGCTCTTAAGATACAAGAAGAGTCGGATTTTATTGTTATTACTACATAACAATCGAAGGTATGTTTTTTCTAACTCTAGATCTGAATTTCTAAAATAACATAGGTTACATAGGGTTTCCTAATTGATGTTCAAATGTTGTATGTTTAATTAGAGAAAACATAGATCGGGAAAATTAGGGTTGCATGCACACATAGGTTTTGGTTTGTTATGCTTAAAACCCATTAGTGGTATTAGAGCCTTTGCTTGTTTCCTATTAAATGGATTATAATTATTGAATTGATCAAATTAGTGTTTATAGCAACTAAACTATAATGGACTAGGGTTTTCGGATTTAGGATTCCTTAGGCCCTAAGGTTTCAAAATTCAGGAAAGGGTTGAAACCCTTTCCTTTTCCCTACAAGTTTCGAATTTTTAGGGTTTCCTTAACCATCTAGATTTTCGAAATATGGCAAGGATTTGAAATCCTTGCCTTTCTCCCCAAGATATGCCATTTTCAAATAGCTGAGTTTATGTCACACCCCCAAACCAGACGACGGAAACGTCCGGGGGTTGAGGACTTCATTTGTAGTATCACAACACATGCATCATAGTAATCAAAGTACAAACAACCATTATATTGAAAAGTATAAGTATTTACATGTGTTCAATCATTGCATATTGAAACCAAAACAATTATACAAAAGAAGAAGATATGACTCATAATAGCTCCATCTTCTCAAAAAGCTCGGGGAGTACCTGTTATTATTTCCCCGAGAATACAAGTAAGTTGAAAAGAGAGTATCAACAATCAGTTGAGTGAGTACTAAAGTCTTTATGTTTGAATGGGTGTCTTTGTATTTTGATTATGAAAACTGTTGTAGAAAATCCCATATTTTCTGTGGTATGTGAAAAGTAGTTTTATTCCCATAAAACCGTCCTATTTGCAAACCAATGTATTTCTAAAACTTGTATCTGAGAGTGTGCCTGGCTTCACCAGCTGTTATTGAAAAGTGTAGTATACTATTGTACTTTGTATTTTGTAAACTGGTACTTTGAAGATGTACTTACGTTTAGTTGTTTATACACTAACGTGTTGTTAATATCTTTTTAATGAGTTATTATAACCGTACTAAGACATGAATGCCTGAAACAAACGCCTTGTGAGCGCTTAAACTGTTGATAACAATTGCCACTCATTGGCGTGTATGCCTGACTATAGCTAGCAGCCTGAGTGCGGGGTTGTCAATCCTGATATAGATCTACACACAACTTGTTTCGATCCCCGGACTGGAGATTCTGGTTATAATGTCAGGGCTTTACCTTGGTTGTCTAAAATGAATTAAACAACCTGAATTGGATGTCTCATAAAAAGCATATAAACGTTACATGTATATTAGTTATGAAAACCCAATCATTCTGAAATAAATGATTGATAGTATGTTCTTGAATTAGTATTCCGAACATGTATTTGACAAGTGTAAACCCTTGATTTGTTTTGAATTAAAACCCTTGTTTCATGTAAAACAGTGTATTCATGTATACTTAAATCATGAAGAACTGCTCTATGTATTATAAATTATACCTATTATAATTTATATGTACTTTATGAATTGGTAAATAACTATTTTTGCATGTAATCCCTTGCTCAACATATTACAAAGGGTATTTAAACTGATGAGATATCTTTTATATTTATATACATATACAATTTTATATATAAGTAAAATGTAAACGACCTTCGGACAAATAACCGGAACTATAAGTCCACATCCAAACAAGGAAAAGGACCTAGAATGAATTATTAGTCCTAAGCCTTTTAAATCTTATTTATGTTAATATATATATATATACAAATATGTATATTTGGGAAAAATATAAGTTTATAAAAGAGTTCAATATTTGGAGTATTTTTGATGCTTTAAAATCGTTTTATCGTGATTTGAAATCATTTATTTATAACACAAAGTTGTTGTGTTATATTTGTATATCCCCCCCCCCCCCCCTTAAAACAGTAGAAATTATGAAAATACGGGGGTATGAACTCACTTGATAGGTGGTAATACGGGTAGCGTTTCGTTTCCCGGAAATTAGTTTGTTTGGCAAAAAACTGGCTTAAATCGGGTAGAGTTTTGATAGGAGAGAGGATGAATTCTCGAGAATTCCGAGGCTCTGGGGCTTGCTTCGGGCTTTAGACATGATATCGGGGCCTTGAAGGGTCGTGAGAAAGTCTAGGGGGTGAAAAGGTGAAAGATGGTGAATTTTGGGGTGAAAAACCTCTCAAATCCGAGAAGTCTCGCACCCTTTATATAAGGGTGCAAGGGTGCGGTTCGAAGGGAGACAGCTGGCGAGGGCGAGGAGTCAGCAGTCATGCGTCGTTCATGCGAAGTGTACACGTGAGAGGGTCGGCTAGATGGGGGCTTCGGACTTGACCAACCTTCGGTCCAATGGGAGGATGCCATGATGCGAGGGGGGTGTCGGAGGAGCATCCGCGGGGTGTCTCCTGCGAGACTGTCCGCAGCTTAGCGGACCACGGAGTTGGTCCAATCAGAAGACGACACACGAGGCTTCGGTCCAATCAGCAGCCGACATGTGGAGGCCTCGCATGCGTGGGTGACGTGGCGTTACTATTCATGCGAAAATTCTCGATTTTTGCTATTTTTCTTTATTTTTTTGCTAAAACTTGTAAAATTCATAACTTTTGCATACGAACTCCGTTTTTGACGTTCTTTATATCCACGCGTAGGTAAAATTATACTCTACGACTTTAGTTTAGACTTCGTCGGCTAATTTTGACTTTATTTTTAATATTATTATTTTAAACAGACCGGGACGGGAATCCGTTATAAATTCGTAACATCTTCATACGACGTTCGTTTTTGTCTGTCTTTTTACCGTGTACTACTAATGACGAGACCTTCGATTCTCGTTTAGGTTGTGTTGGCTAAAAACTACTCAATCTTTATTTTGAGTTTTTAGCTGTACACTGCTATACTGAAACTTAGAAAAATCATAACTTCCTCATACGAAGTCGGATTTTGGTGTTCTTTTTATGAAAGTTCTCGTTTAACATAAACTATAACTTTCATTTAGATTGTTAAGGCTAGAAAGCCTTTTATTAAAAATTCAGTTTTTACACTGAACAATGTTTTGCCAGTTTTGTCGTGGATTTTCGATTGGTCATAAGTTCTTCGTTATAACTCGGATTTTAGTGTTCTTTATATTTTTGGAAACCTTGTTACGATCTCTATCACTTGGTTCATACCAATTGAGATTATCAATAATTTATTTTTGAGGGTCAATTATGTAAATATACATAGTATGCTAAAATTTCTCTTTATTAAGTTACAAAGAAGTACAAATTGACCTACACTATTACATAGGTTTGAAATAACGGTTTGTTACATTATCCCCCCGTTAGAAAGAATTTCGTCCCGAAATTTACTTTACAGATAGACTAGGGAAAAAGATGTGGGTATTTCTGTTTCATTTGATCATCGCGTTCCCAAGTGAATTCAGGTCCCCGCCTTGCATTCCAGCGAACCTTCACTATCGGGATGCGGCTTTGTTTGGTTTTCTTACCTTCCCTGTCTAGTATCTCTACGGGTTCTTCCACAAAATTGAGGCTCTCGTTTAACTCGATTTCCTCGAGTGGTATCACCAGAGTCTCATTGGAAAGACACTTTTTCAAGTTCGAAACTGTTGGAATAGTGTCTAAGGCTACAACTATATTAGACAAGTATTTGACTCGGTTATGCATGGTCCTTATGGGTTGCCTTCACCATAGCAACTTGACAGGATGATTTATAATGAGAGAAGGAATATTATTAATATATTATAAGTATAATATAAGGAATAATAATATTGTTATTTGATTAATATAAGTCATAAATTAATTGGGAATTAATTTGGTGACTTAAAGAGATTAATTAAATAAAGGGGTATAAACTGTCAATTGTTTGATAGTTGCACTTTGGGCTATATATCCTTTATGGATAAGAGGTGGACGATTTCTAGGGCTAAGGATAGCCATAAAATCGTCCAAGGATTATCATGGAAAGGATTTGGATTGCTTAGGGCTTAAGTTATCCAATTAGGGTTTAAGGGTGAAACCCTAGGAGCCTTACAAGTATAAATAGACCCCTAGGGAAGAGGGAATTCGGTACTCTTATCTCTAAGGAAACCCTGGCCGATTTCTTCCTCCTCTCTCCTCTCTCCTAAATCATCTTTTTGCTAGTTGGTGTTTGTAAGCCGTTAGAGGAGTGACAATTGTGACTCTAAAGCCTCAAGGACAACAAGATCAAGCAAGTGATTCAAGGTAAACTTCTAATCTCTGATTTCATATTGTTATTGTTGTATATTAGCCATTAGAAGTGTTGGATTCAATGTATGTTCAATTAGAGAAACCTAGATGCAAGCATTAGGGTTGCATGTGCACATAGGGATGTTCATATGGCCATATCCCATCAGTGGTATCAGAGCCTAGATTGGTTTCTATTGAATTGATACTTTGGTTGCTTGTTTGTTGCTAAAAAAATCGTTTTTTTGTCCTCTGGCTGATGAACTCGGCGAGTCCCATGGTGGTACTCGGCGAGTAGGCTCAACTCGGCGAGTCCATCTGAGTACTCGGCGAGTTCGAGCGTCAGAGAGAGGAAACTTCGGGATTTCTTGCTGTTTATCTTTGAGATACTTGCCTTAATCATATTAGATCAATATAAATCCGATTTTATGATATATATGAGTATATTCTTGACCTAATTGAAGATATTTATCAATTAATAAAATATTTGTTTCCTTATGTGATAATTGATTAATTATTTTATTTTAATTGGTAAATTGTTTTGCAAGAAATCATTAAATAAATAAAATATGGATAATTATGGAATTAATTGTTAATTAAGATTATTTGTTATTTGATCCTCCATGTTTTAAAAGTTTAAAACTTGCCCTCAAGTTTTGAAATTTATGTTTTGTGATTAAAAGTTTAATTTTGACAATTTAAATTTCAAACCCTAGAATTTTACAAGTTTAAAATCCAACCCTATACTAATATAATATTACAAGATTGATATATATATATATATATATATATATATATATATATATATATATATATATATATATATATATGTATGTATAATTAAAATGCTAGTCTTACCGTTAGTAGGCCTCATTCACGAAGCCGGTCTATAAGGTGGGTATAAGGTTGCTGCCTATAAAATGGCGCTTAATGGGTGTACACTCACACCCACCGCTTGCTTGATCGATGGAGGGTCGTTAGCCGAACGGGTAGGATAGGGCAACCTCATCTCTTCATTACAAGTATAATATGAAATACAAAGTAACTACATGTTTTTCAAAAATTTCCCAATCTTAGTTACTTTAGGAAAAGTGAATTGATGCAATCCCATGAAATTACACTTTGCACCCTTGCTAAGACGTTAGTGGAGCGCGTGTGGTTTACCGGCACACTAATTGGTTCTAAGAAAAGGTGGCAAAGGGTGATTCATTGTTTATCATAGTTCGATGGAGCGTGTGTGGTTTACCGGCACATCGAATAGGTGATCGTTACAATGAAGGCACCATGTAAATTTGCATGGTAATTCACACCCACTTTGTGATCCTCCGTATCTATGACAACCCGAAATTTCCATTTGTACGAACATTATCTATTCAATAGAAGCTAGTCCAGTTTCAGTGATTTTCATACTTTTCCGAACAAGTTTGTGTACATTAGGGTTTACGTTTAAGGAGATATCAGGAGAGTGGATGCTCCTGGACTTGTGAAATTTGAACATTTAAAGTTTCATAATGTTATAGTCCAATATCCGGAATAAAAATATTTTCTGCCAAAATATTTCAGGACTATAAATAGATTTCTGAATTAAATTAATTCATTATTCACAATTCCAAATAGAGAAAAGCCACTTTCTCTCTCACGGATCTTCGGGTTTTCATCCCAGATTGTGAGTCTACTTTCGTAGATGTGTTTCGTTACTTGTTATATGCTTTATAACATCATTTACTTGTCAAAAATGCAAGATCCGGGAGTTTACCGCCCAAGAACGTTCTTGGGGAGTAAACTCCAAAATGGAGCTTTAAGGCTACCTAGTCCCGATTCCTTGTTAGACAAACTGTTTAGGACTTATTGTAGGATCTTTTGAAGCTAGAAATCATCCAAGATCATAAGGCTTTTGGAGTTTACGGCCCAAGAGTTTCTTGGACCGTAAACACCATTTCTAAGGGCCAAAGTGAGCCCTAAACCACCCTTAAGGCTTAAGGCATTTACCCTCTAATGCTTATAACTAATTTGGACACCAAAACACTTCAAAATCATTAAGTTTTAGGAGTTTACGGCCAAGATATGCTCTTGGGCCGTAAACCCCTTTTTCAAAGGCTAAGTGTACCCCAAACACCCCTAAGGCCTTAAGACTATTACCCTTGAATACATAGGACTTGAATGAGGATTAAACTACATCAAAACCTTCCCTTAAAGGGAGTTTACGGCCAAGTAACATCACTTGGGCCGTAAACTCCAAGTGAAGGCACCAATGTGTGCCTATTGTCCCCATTAGCTTTAGACAAAAACATGGAAGCTATCCTACATGTGCAAGTGACTCAAATGAATTAAAACCAACACCCCATAGGAGTTTACGGCCGTAAACTCTAGGGGATATGGTCATTGGGCCGTAAACTCCCCTATGGAGCATTCTAGGGCCTTAAACTACTTCAAGGATTATTCCAACAAAGCTAGGCTTATTCTAGGATCAATATAGCACCTTAAAACACCCAAAACCACCAAGTGAGGAGTTCACGGCCATAAACTCATGCGTTTATGGCCGTAAACTCCAAAGGTGGGGTTTGTTGGGTGGTAAACTCTTATACAAGGTCATTAGTGCATTAAACCCCTTTTGCCTTGTCCCGTATCGACTTAGATGCAACCCTTAGGACCTATAACATTCATACAAAGTGTTTTCATGTTCCTAAGTGTCCCAACTTATTTATTAAGTTATTATTTGGCTAATTAGTTATATATATGCTTATTATATGATAACTAGGCTCGTGCGTGTAAACAAGTCTCCGTTTGCCACCTAGCACGGTATCCGACACTGCAATTCAAACAGCTCACCACAAGTGAGTTCATACCCCTTTAATCAACCTTTGAAATGATTTTAAATGTTTTAAATACTTTATGGGGGGGATACAAGTTAAATACTAATAGTTATTGCTTCAATCACATGTGATTGCATTAATCACATGTGATTAATAACTAGGAAACCAATGATTTATTCACTGTTCAAACTGTTTATCAAACTGTTTTACTTCAAAATGTTTTACAAACTCTTTTACTTTTCAAACTTATTTACAACTGTGATTCAAACAAATGTTCCTTATACTTAAACTGTTTTATCAAACTTATGCCTTCAAATTGTTTTATAGATTGACATCAAGTCGATCTTTTCTTGAACTAATATTTATGTTTAAAATGTCTTATAAGAAATTATTTATGCTTTTATATTATAAATTGCATGCCCATATATGTGTAGATATATAAGTAATGTTTAAAGGGCTTAGGAAGGCCATCCTCCCTATTTCCTTTTCCTCGATTTGGATGTGGTCTGGTGGGATTTCGGGTGACCATCCGAGGGTCATTTCAATATTAGTTATATATCATGTATACATGTATAGACATAAAAGTACTTCCATATTCATACTTATCAGCACATCATTAGAAGGTTACCATCGGGGTAACACAGAATCATACTATTACAACTGCTAGTTCAAATGAGTCAGTTCATTCATGAGTCCATATACAACTATACTACGAGAAAATATACAACTATACTACGAGAACATATACAACTATACTAGAAACATGAACATATACAACTATACTAAAACGAGAAACATTACATATTCATGAACACGTTAACAATTGTGATCCACTGTGTCGGAGCATGCCTTAAATGTCATGGCCCGAGTTGTAGCCAGAATTCTCTTGGAAGGAGAGCGTGAGTTTGCGTATAGATCTATACTGGATTGACTATCCTACACCTTGCTGCTAGCTACAGCCGGACCTGCAGGTCTGCGGGTGCCAAACGTCATTCCGTTATTACGACCATTCGTATGTCGTTGTTACCAGTCGATAGCATGGTGCAATTTATCACATTTTACCTTAATATAAATCCGGTTTAAGGTAGTTAGTACAACAGTAGTTCCTATTATACAAAACTACAGTACTACAATGATTTACCCATTACATATTTTAGTGATAACCTCACTTAAACATTAATGTACAAACTATATTTTATTAAATGATAGTTACATTTGGAAAATTACTCACTTTTACAACAAACAAGCATACAAAACAGTTAGGCCTTGGTAGAAGGCTACTTTAATAGAAAATATAGGATTTTCTGAGAGATTCAAACTTTTACCAACACTTTCAAACACTTACCTACATTTTACAAACTTATACATTGAGACAGGTTCAAACATTTTTGACAACAAACATTGACACTAAAATACTTATGAACTCACCAGCTTAATGCTGATAAACTCTTTCAAAATAACTTGTATTCTCAGGTCATCAGTAGACAGGTACCGAGGACAACTTTTGAGAAGATGGAGCGTATTCAAGACTCATCTTATTATTTTGATTTACATTATTTTGGTGTCTATAACTGTACACAACACACTTGTATTAAAATTATATATTTAATCCAATGGATGATGTTGTTTACTTATTTACATTTACTGTGTTGTGATACTATACATGATGTCCTCCGCCCCAGAACGTTTCCGCCATTCTTGGTTTTGGGGTGTGACAGTATCCCAGTCACAAACGAGAGGGGCATATCGAGATTTAAACATGCCATTGAAAAGCTTCAATGAATCTCATCCAAACCTATGAATTCTCAATACATTTGGAACTTAAAGTTATGTTTTTATGGTGGAGAATTAGTGAATCGTCATTCACTTACCTTCATATTATTTGCATGTTGGATTACGACATCCCTTTTCTAATATGTAAATATTGTTGTTGGATCCTCGCCCTAATTTTTCTTATTGGCTGATAATTAGGCATTCATATTCTAATTTACCTTTGTCCTTTTCTGTTTGTAGATGTCGAACGCAAACAACGCTGCTGCTCGTTCATTCACATTGATGAGCCTTTGTCAAAAGGTCACTTTCGATGGGACGAACTTTAGCGAATGGATAAGATACATTCGCACAATTGCTCGCTATGAGGACAAGGAGAATGTCCTCGATGAGAAGCTCGAGAAGATCAACCCAGAAATCGCTACTCCGGCTGAAATGACAGCTTTTGAAACTCATGAGCGTGATGCAACGAAGGTACATTGCATCATGATAGCCACCATGAATGTCGAATTCCAAAATTCCTATGAGGACATGTATCCGTAAGAAATGCACCAAGACTTGTTGGAAAGATACCACCAAAATGCGAGGCAAGAGCGTTACGAGATCTTCACAAACATGATTTCCGCTAAAATGGGTCATGGAGAATCTCTTACCGTGCACCTGCAAAAGATGAAAAGGTATGCTGATCGTCTTTGCAAGTTGAATGTTGACTTTGAGGAAGACTTGGCGATCGACATGGTGCTTCACTCTTTGCCTCCGTGTTACAATCAATTTAGGATGACCTACCACATGAACATGGAAGAGGTCACCCTAAGCAAGCTCCAAGGTCTCCTTAGGGTTGCTAAAAGCAACCTAAAGGACAAGTCTGTTGCACCCACTCCTAATCCAACTGCTGCTCCTGTTTTGGCCATTGGGCAAGGAAGAGGCAAGAAGAGGAAGGCTCTGTCTAAGAGCCACCGCAAGGGAAAGTCCCGATATGGTTCCTCTTCTAGTGGGACCCAATTTGATCCTGCTAAACCCTGTCCTAACCCCAAGGAGGCAGAATGCCATCATTGCCATAAAATAGGGCATTGGAAGAGAAGCTGCCCAGACTACCTGCAAGCCATAAGGGAAGGGAAGATCAAGCCATCCTTCTCAAGTATTTATACAATTAAATCTAACGATTCATCTCATGCTATTTCTTTGGTCCTTGATACCGGTTGTGGTTACCATATTTTTCTGAATTGCAGGGACTAAGAAGAAATAGGGATGTGGAGCATGGAAGAATAAATCTAATCATGGGGAACAGAAGATCGTCGCCTGTGACCAAGATTGGAGTGTATTCTTTAGTGCTTAGGAATGGTTTTGTCTTTAGATTTGAACAATTGTTGCTATTCGCCAAAAATGGCTAGAAACATTATTTCATTTCATGGTTTGTTTAGACAAGGTTTTAGATTTTCTTTTAATAATGAGAATGGTTCTATTCTTGCTTATCTAAATTAGAGGTGGCAAAAATTGACACGACACGAAACCCGACACGAAATAAACGGGTTTGGGTAAGATATTTCAACCCGTTTAAATAAACGGGTTGACACGACACGACACGAAAATTAAATGGGTAAGGTTAGGGTTGAGAATTTCAACTCGAATATGACTTGAAAATGACCCGTTTATTTATATGCAAGTATTTTGAAATATTTAAATAAAGTAGAGAGATATAAAATCAAAACCATAAGTAAAAGAAAGCCTTCGAATTAAATTGTTTTGTAATGTTGAAATGACTTAACCATCTAGATCAAGACTTCATTTCGATTTTTCATTCTCTCCCAAACTACCCAGTCTCTTTCACCACTCTCGCATCCTCATGACATTTGTCATCCGCCTCCCCAACTCCCACTTTTTTAATTTTGTCATCTGAACTTACTATGACTTCAACTATTCTGCCTCCAAAGTATTAGCTTTTCCTTTCTGCCTACCTAACTCCTACTCTTTAAGCATGCTCAATCTTTTAACCTCACATGACACGACATATTTCGAGCTATAGCCCTAACCCGAAACCCGACACGAACTCGACACGAAAATAAACGGGTTGACACGACACGACACGTTAATTAAATGGGTCGGGTTAGGGTCAAGCACTTTCAACCCGTTTAGTATTTTGACACGACACGAACCCGACACGACACGACACGATTGCCACCTCTAATCTAAATGGTGTCTTATATTTTGAAGCTATACCATGTAATGGAATTTATGAAACTGTTATGATTGTAGATAACTTAGGAAATGATGTTTTATGCATGGATTCTTCCAATGGTATGGATAGAGCATCCTTGTGGCATTGTCGTCTTGGACATGTCAACAAGAAGCGCATAGTCCAACTCCAAAAGGACGGAGTGTTGGAGTCATTCAACCTTAGGGAAGATGACACTAAGTCACCCTTCACAAGTACATGTGAAAGGGGTGAGGGTCTATTGGACCTAATACATACCGATGTATGTGGACCGTTTAGATCAACCACGAAGGATAGGAACCACTTCTATGTGACTTTTACCGATGACTATAGTAGATATGGGTATATCTACTTAATCAAGCAAAAATCAGAAACTTTTGAAAAGTTCAAAGAGTTCAAGAATGAAGTGGAGGATCAATTGGGCAGGAAAATCAAGATGCTTCGATCCGATTGAGGAGGAGAGTACCTAAGCCTTGAATTCCACGATTAGCTCAAGGAGTCTAGAATAGTTTCACAATTGACGCCACCTAGGACACCACAATTGAATGGTGTGGCAGAAAGGCGTAATCAAACCTTGTTAGACATGGTTCGCTCTATGATGAGTCGTGCTTCACTACCTATCTCTTTTTGGGGGTATGCCTTAGAGACTGCCGCCCATATCCTTAACCGAGTCCCTACTAAAAAGGTTGCGAAAACACCTCACGAGATGTTGACAGGGAAAGCTCCCTCATTGGCACACATCAAGGTTTGGGGTTGCGAGGCTTTCGTAAGACGAGATACTCACGACAAGCTCGAACCTCATGGTGAGCGATGTATTTTCATCGGCTACCCACAAAAATCCTTTGGATATCTCTTCTATAGAATGAAGGACAATGTTGTCTTCGTTGCGAGGAGAGGAGTTTTCCGAGAACGAGAACTCATAAGTCAAGGAGACAGTGGGAGGCAAATCGAGCTTGAAGAGATTCCAGAGTCGATAAATGAAGGGACCTCTACCACTGGCACTCAACCCGAGGAGGAAACTCCGGTTGAACCGATTGACGAGTCCTTACCTCTTAGACGTTCCGAAAGAGTTAGAGTTCAACCCCAGTTTTATGGTTTTCATATTACTACCGAAGGGGACACGTATATTAGTGATGGTACACTAATAAATTTAGATGAACCTAATAGCTATAAGGAAGCCATGGCAGGCCCGGAGTCTGCAAAATGGAAAGAGGCAATGGACAACGAGATCCAATCCATGTATGACAACCAAGTTTGGAATTTGGTTGATAATGTGCTCAGACGTAAGACCATTGGGTGCAAATGGATCTTCAAGAAGAAGACCGACGTGGATGGAAACGTACACACATATATGGCGCGATTGGTTGCGAAGTGCTTTACTCAAACTCCCGGAGTTGACTATGATGAGACCTTCTAACCAGTTGCGAAGATAAAATCTATTAGAGTGATGCTAGCTATTGCCGCATTTCATGATTATGAGATTTGGCAAATGGATGTCAAAACCGCTTTCTTTAACGGGAAGTTGGCCGAGGATGTTTACATGGCTTAGCCAGAGGGTTTTGTCGATCCGAAGCATCCGAATAGAGTGTGTAAGCTTGAGAAGTCCATTTATGGACTTAAGCAAGCGTCTTGCAGATGGAATCTTTGCTTCGATAAGAAAGTCAAAGAGTTTGGATTTGTACGAAGCGAAGATGAATCGTGTGTATATGTCAAAGCCAGTGGGAGTATAGTAAGCTTCCTCGTTCTATATATCGATGACATACTACTCATAGGAAACGACGTCCCGACTTTGCAGGAAGTTAAGTCCTGGCTCGGGAAGTGCTTCGCTCTGAAGGACCTCGGAGAGGCTTCCTATATTCTGGGAATAAGGATAGTAAGAGAGCGAAGTAAGAGACTAATAGGACTTAGTCAGAACACTTACTTAGATAAGCTACTAAAACGTTTTAGTATGGAAAACTCGAAGAAAGGAGAATTACCGATACAAAGTAATGCCAAGTTGAGTAAGACTCAAAGTCCGAGTACCGAAGCGGAAATAGCATAAATGAGTCGAGTACCATACGCTTCCACAGTTGGCTCAATCATGTATGATATGACTTGTACTCGCCCTGATGTAGCCTTTGCTTTGAGCATGGTTAGCAGATATCAAGGGAATCCTGGCAGAGCCCATTGGATTGCGGTGAAGAATATCCTTAAGTACCTTCGGAGGATGAAGGAATGGTTCTTACTCCTCGGAGGTAGTGATGACTTGAAGGTGCGAGGGTATAGTGACGACAGCTTTCAGACCGACAGGGACAACTACCGTTCGCAGTCAGGCTGGGTCTTTACCCTGAATGGAGGAGCAGTGACATGGAAAAGTTCCAAGCAGGAAACCGTAGCTGATTCAACGTGCGAATCAGAGTACATTGCAGCGAGCGAAGCGTCGAAGGAGGCGATATGGTTAAAGAACTTCATCGGTGATCTTAGAGTTGTACCTGCCATAAAGGAGCCCATGGAGATTTTCTGTGATAATGAAGGAGCGGTTGCCTTGACCAAGGAACCGAGAGATCATGGTAGATCTCGACATATCAACAGAAAATGTCACTTTATAAGACATCGTGTAGAAGAAGGACAACTCGTAGTGAAGAGGATATCATTAGAAGATAACCTAGCAGATCCGCTTACGAAGGGACTGAGTAGGGTTAAGCACTTGCAGCATGCTAGGAGTATTGGGCTGAAGGATGATATTAGCATAGATTAGATAGTAGTAGAAACGTGTAATAGATAAATGTAATTAACATTTGATGATTAAATAAAAGTGTATTATTTATGAGTAATGTTACTATCTTATGTTAATTGTTTAACTATTGTTTCATTTTGCATGTTTTGACTTCCAGAATAATTGAGTTTATTAAGAATAATCGAATTGTTCAAATTATCCACAATCGTTCATATGTTGGAAGTAGGTATGAATGAAGATTGTCATGAATTGGAGTGTAGATTGTCTAAATGGTATTAGACATAGCAATGGTTTGCTACAACATTCATGAGTGCTTATGAACTAGTTTTGAGCATTGGAACAAACCCGCGCTTGCTGGAATCACCTTATGGAATGTGATAAAAAAGGGTGATCGCAAGACGATAATATCATATAGTCTTAAAACCTAGATATATGGTTTGTTATTATTTAATTGGTTGTACATTGATAATGCGAAACCGCATCAGTAACTTGATGTTATAAAACGCATTGTTGTGTATAGTTGATTAATGAATAAGTAAATGCATATAAGTCGAAGTTTATCTGTTGCTTTTATCCTAAGAAGGTAAAGGTGATATCTCGGCCACTCGATGATTTGATTTGACTTATGTGCTGGGCCCGGTTAGAACTGAATTGATGTGTTCAATTAAGTTCTATGTCAAATAAATCAGAGATCGAGAAACCAAATGCTAGACAAATTAGTTCCATATAAATGTCAGCATGATATCTAAACAGAGGACTGTACGATCCCTTATCTAAAGGATAAGATTGATTAGATCAGAGTTTGACGGCGTCTTTGAGAGCTACGATTGCTAATCGGAATGTACTTGTATATATAGTTACTAGACTTATCCAAGTGGGAGACTGTTGGAATAGTGTCTAAGGCTACAACTATATTAGACAAGTATTTGACTCGGTTATGCATGGTCCTTTTGGGTTGCCTTCACCATAGCAACTTGACAGGATGATTTATAATGAGAGAAGGAATATTATTAATATATTATAAGTATAATATAAGGAATAATAATATTGTTATTTGATTAATATAAGTCATAAATTAATTAGGAATTAATTTGGTGACTCAAAGAGATTAATTAAATAAAGGGGTATAAGCTGTCAATTGTTTGATAGTTGCACTTTGGGCTATATATCCTTTATGGACAAGAGGTGGACGATTTCTATGGCTAAGGATGGCCATAAAATCGTCCAAGGCTTATCATGGAAAGGACTTGGATTGCTTAGGGCTTAAGTTATCCAATTAGGGTTTAAGGGTGAAACCCTAGGAGCCTTACAAGTATAAATAGACCCCTATGGCTGAAGGAATTCAGTACTCTTATCTCTAAGGAAACCCTGGCTGATTTCTTCCTCCTCTCTCCTCTCTCCTAAATCACCTTCTTGCTAGTTGGTGTTTGTAAGCCATTAGAGGAGTGACAATTCTGACTCTAAAGCCTCAAGGACAACAAGATCAAGCAAGTGATTCAAGGTAAACTTCTAATCTCTGATTTCATATAGTTATTGTTGTATATTAGCCATTAGAAGTCTTGGATTCAATGTATGTTCAATTAGAGAAACCTAGATCCAAGCATTAGGGTTGCATGTGCACATAGGGATGTTTATATGGCCATAATCCATCAGAAAAGTGGAAGGTAGGATGAATGTTACTTAGTTCTTGGGGTAATCGAAGTTTGTAAGCTACAGGGCCAATTCGGGCAAGAATCTCGAATGGTCCTATGTACCTTGGATTTAGTTTGTCATGCTTTCCAAAGCGTATCATGCCCTTCCAGAGTGAGACCTTTAGCAAAACTCGGCCGCCAACCTGGAATTCCAAGGGTTTTCTCCTTTTGTCTGCGTAGCTTTTCTGTCTATCTCTGGAAGCTTTAAGTCGTTCCCAAATTTGTACGATCCTCTCAGTAGTTTCTTGAATAATTTCTGGACCAGTGAGAGCGTTGTCAGGAGTTTGACCCCTAGCTAGCTGCGTGTCACCCACTTCAGCCCAGCACAAAGGGGATCTGCACTTGCGGCCATAGAGGGCTGAAATGGAGCAGCTTTTATGCTAGTGTGATAACCGTTGTTATAAGAGAACTCAACAAGGGGTAAATAAATATCCCATGCCTTCCCAAATTCTATCACGCAAGCTCGTAACATATCTTCTAACGTTTGAATCTTCCTTTCACTTTGTCCATCGGTTTGCAGATGGTAGGCTGTGCTCATGTCTAGCTTAGTTCCCAGAGAGTTTTGTAAAGACTGCCAAAAACGAGAGGTGAATCTACTATCTCGGTCTGAAATAATAGATAGTGGCACACCATGCAGTCTAACGATTTCCTTGAGGTATGTTCTTGTTAGCTTTTCCATCTTGTCAGTGTCCTTGATTGGTAAGAAGTGTGCGGATTTGGTTAATCTATCAATGATTACCCAAATAGTATCATAACCACTTGATGTCTTGGGTAACTTGGTTATGAAATCCATTGTAATCTGCTCCTACTTCCATTCAAGGATTTCAGGTTGTTGTAATAATCCTGAACGTTTCTGGTACTCTACCTTAACTTTGGCGCAAGTAAGGCACTTGCCCACAAAGGTAGCGATTTTGGCCTTCATGTTAGGCCACCAATATAGTTTCTTAAGGTCCAGATACATCTTGTCTAAACCTGAGTGGATGGAGTATCGGGTTTTGTATGCTTCATTCATAACCACGTCTCTGTAACCACCGAACTTTGGTGTCCAGATTCGGTTCATAAAATAATAGACTCCATCATCCCTGACTTGGAAGTTCTTATCCATTCCTCTCAGGGTTTCACCTGCCATGTTTTCGGGTTTTAAGGCTTCAAGTTGAGCTTCCTTGATCTGCGTGGACAGATGCGAATGGATTGTCATGGTCAACGACTTTACCCGGCGTCCCGAGTATTCTTTTCTACTAAGGGCGTCAGCTACTACGTTTGCTTTACCAGGGTGATAAAGACTTTCACACTCGTAATCGTTTAGTAACTCCACCCATCGTCGTTGTCTTATATTCAGCTCTTTCTGATCGAAGATGTGTTGGAGACTTTTATGATCCGTGAATATTGTGCATTTCGTGCCATATAAGTAATGTCTCTAGATCTTTAGAGCAAACACCACTGCTCCTAGTTCAAGGTCATGTGTTGTATAGTTGACTTCATGTGTCTTTAGCTGTCTTGAGGCATAGGATATAAGCTTTCCTCTTTGCATAAGAACACATCCAAGCCCTTGATTAGAAGCATCACAGTACACTACGAAATCCTCTGTCCCTTCAGGGAGAGACAGGATTGGTGCACTACACAAGGCTCGTTTCAACATTTGGAACGTTGTTTCTTGCTTTTCTCCCCAGCTAAAAGTTACACCCTTTTGGGTCAGAGTAGTAAGAGGCTTAGCTATTCAAGAGAAATTTTGAATGAATCTACGATAATAGCCAGCAAGACCTAAGAATTGACGG